>NC_045606.1:36629985-37984628 GCF_009762305.2 Zalophus californianus | reverse complement strand
ATCAACTGAAGGGCTTCCCTTCACACACTTCCCTGTACACATCTTACTCAACTTTCTTGTCACATACATGGGAGCCATTGAGTGTGCAATATTTTTCCCAATATTTTTACTAAACAGGAAATCATAGTAAAATCAAAGGGTTTCTAGATGTTCAGAGAAACTGAAAGTGAATACATTTACACTAACAGCCGTGGGGCCTCCCTCTATGTCATGCAACTCCCTTCACTCTTTCATATTCATGCTTAAAAGGAAAATCACACTTGAGGTCGGAAACATGACTTCGAAACAGAAGCACTGAAAATGAGTCTGCATCCTGTATTGTTACCCCTGACATCTGACATTGCAGTTTCCTGCTTGTATGTCCGGATCCTCTGCTAAACAGTGAGATTCTGGAGGGCAGGAGTCCTCACTGTAGACTCCTCGTTGCATCTCCAGTCTATGGCTCAATGAGCGTGTGTTGAAATGTCCACTTGTTTGGCTACTAAGTAGACTGGTCTTTGTTTTTCATTGCTCCTTTAACTCAAAGATCTCCTTGTTTTGATGAGGCTCGTATGCTCTCTTCACCAAAAATAAGTTAAAGAGCTTAGAGTGGGGACAGAGGTTTGCAAAACTAGTGACCATAATCTCTGCTAAGTGGTAACGGTGGTGGGAGGGGAGTTTGGGGGAAGCCACTGAGATTAAGAGGCCAATCACAAAGCCTATGATTTCGCCAACTGAACAGTAACGTAAACCTAAACCTATTACTGAGAAGGGAGAGAATGAGATTGGTTGTAAGAAAAACTGGGTCCCACTTCGAATGAGATGATATATGAAAAGTTCTACAAAAATATATCAGGCACCAAGGAAAAACACTATACACATTAGTCATTACTGCTGTCAGTACCTTCTGGATACATTCTTGTCTTTGAGAATTCCTTAACTTTAATTCTTGTTTATTTCCCCTCACTGTGATACCCTAGGATTAACGACATAGAGTTTGTCAAGTGTTATGAAATCCCTGAAGTGTTATAATCAACCCAAGTAACATTTTATTTATGCAAACTGTGTCTACCCGGTGAGTCCACTTAAATATCTAGGATTGGGAACTTCTGTCTCATAAGGCTTAATAAATGATTCCCTCTGGCTCCAAAAGCAAGTACTTTTTCAATGACAATGGGAGGGAAAGCAAAGGAATTGCTCGGTGACATCTGTTGTGCAACGTTCTTCGAATGGCACATCTCGATAAATGCATGAGAGTCCTTGGAGAGTTACTGCACACAGTGAAGAGAGAGTGGTAAAAATCCCAGTATCTCTGTAAAGGAAGACATGACAGGTTAGAGGGAGAAAAGCCCTGGGGTTTCTATCAGTAGAAATCAACAACGACGCACTTAGTCCCTACTTTTTACACAATGGCAGCTTTCTAGGGTCTCTGACAGTGAGATAAAATTAAACATGAAAATTGAGATGGGGGCTGAGGCAGTGATATGTGAGGAGGAAAGGGAGACAAGGGGGTATACCGAGCTGCAATTCAGAGCCCAGGAAATGAGATAAAATATACTCCTGCAAACTGCCTGGACCAGCGTATATCAAAACGGCAATTTGAAATTAATCTAAATGCTACTGTATACCCTTTATGTGCCTTATGTGGCCCATACATTCAGATATTTTTTCTATTAATGATGCTAACGCAGATTATAAATAACTTTTTAAGGGTAAGAGAGTTCAAAAGTAGCAGAGCGCGGTTGAACCTAAGCCATCAGGCTCTGAGCCCAATGAGCTTTGCACTCTGTGCCTGGCTCCTCTCCACATGCTGGAGACAGCCTGTGACGGCTAAAACCAAGAAGAGGGGAGGCTCGGTGGGAGGACTGGTTTACCAAGGCAGCAAAGTCCACTTGCAGAGCGAAAACTCAGCTTTGTCAATGGCTTTCTGCATGACTCATTAAGGATTTTTAATATACCTAAAGTCTTCAAGATAACTAAAAGTGAACGAAATAGGGGCACCTGGGTGGCACAGTCGGTTAAGTGTCTGACTCTTGGTTTCGGCTCAGGTCATGATCTCAGGGTCGTGAGACTGGGTCCCACATGGGGCTCAGCACTCAGTGTGGCATCTGCTTGAGAGTCCCTCTCCCTCTGCCCCTCCCTCCAATCCTCCTCCTCTCTCTCCGTCTCTCTAAAATAAATAAATATATCTTTTCAAAAAAGCAAATGAAATAATCTACATGAAAAACTAATCTTCTGGTAAAAATATTACATAAGCAATCTCAAACATTACTATTATTATTATTATTAAATTATCTAAATTATTGAGGAGAAAGTAAAACTGTCACCTATATACAAATGTTCAACTTGTCCTTAAATGGAGAAATCCTGAAGACATTCATAAATGCTACATACATGATGTATCTATTTATTCTCACATCTGCATTCTTTTTAAAGATTTTATTTATTTGAGAGAGAAAGAGGAAGAGAGAGAGTGGTGGAGCACACAGAGGGAGAGGGAGAAGCAGGCTCCCTGCTGAGCAGGGGGCCCGATGCGGGGCTCGATCCCAGGACCCAGGATTATGACCTGAGCCGAAGGCAGACACTTAACCGACTGGGCCACCCAGGTGCCCCTCTTCTATCCACGTCTTATAACCATTTGTCTTACTGCATTTGAGTATCTCTTAAAAGCATTCTCAAGACCAGTTTTTTAATTAAAATTTTCTGTACTTCTATTGCAGTCTTGAACTATTTTACAGTGAAAACCACAGAAAGTGAATGGATTCTTTACCTCCAGGTCATCGTCGGGGATAGCTCTTTTCCACTTTACGTTCCACCTGATGTGTTCATAGGCATTGACTACAACTTCGATTGCTTTGGGACAAGAATGGCAAGCCTGTATCACCTGTAGAGGAAGCATACAGCTTTAACTGTTCAACGCACATCTATGATTCATTCATACGCACGGAGACATCGAGAACTTACGGACTCCTTGGGCTCCTTGGAGCCCCGAAATGCTTTTGTGAAGCTTCGTGCCTTTGAATTTTCAAACACACTGCTAGTCCCAACGTAGATGGGAGGATTAATAAAATCACACTAACTTCCTTCAACATTCAGGAGCAAGTGAGAAAGAGGAGCTAACAAAGAAGGTGGGAGTCTGATGAAAGGCACATCCTGCCCTTACAACCCTCACCCCTCCCCACCGGAACACCTCCAGCTTTTTTCTGCCAGACTGACCCATCTTCCGGAAGTCCTTTGAGTGTGGTCTGCTTTCATTTCAAAGGGACCCAGCTGGTTTGGCAACTGGTCCACAGGGAACCTGCAGCAAAAGTACTCTTGACTCCGAATTTACCTGCCTTTCTTTCCTTTGCCAACAGACAAGCAACCCCAGCCACAGACTTTCACCTTTACGTTTTCTCATCATGAGTTACACATCGGTTCCATTTTTCCCTTGGAACTCGAGAAAGCCCTTCACTGGATATGAGATGAGGAGAAAGCCCCCCATCGCTGCCATTGGAAGGGAGGCATGCCTTTGCACTGAAACAACTTTCTCTGGAGAGTTCTTCCTGACTTCCCAGTCCTTGCCAACCTCAGCCTATTGTTGTTGGGAAAAGGGTCACAATGCCGGTCTTCCCCACCTCCTTTACAAGTTCGTCACAAGTGATCCAGCACCGTATTTTTCAATGTAGGCTGTTAAGAACCTATTGTCTTGAGGCCCCGGGCAAAACTGAGACAGAAAGATTATCATTTTAATGCCCAGTTCAGTGTGTGTGTGTGTGTGTGTGTGTGTGTGTGTGTGTGTGTGTGTGCATGCGCGCGTCTGTGCGTGTGCATGTGGTGTCACCCGAATGGAAGGCCCATGTCAGGAAAGAGCTGATGTGAAGAGCATGTTAGGATGGAGTCAGCTGACGGTCCACCTGCAAGGCCAGTCTGAAGAGCTTGGGACTGGCTTAACAGGCAAGAGGATGCTATTACATTTTCTTAACAAGAGAGGGTTATATTCAATCAATTCATTCCATTAGAAGGCCTTTATTGAGCACTGTGTTTAGCCCTATGACAGTAATTCTGAGAAATTTATGACCTGTTTTTTGTCTTCAAGGAGTTTACAACCTAGTTGAAGAGAAAAGACATACACATTTCAAAGAGCGAGCAGTGTAAGTCAGTACATAATAAGAGACTGGCTTAAAGATCATCAAGTGTCCCTTGAGCGTCATGAACAAAAGCACAAAGGAGGAAACAAGGATATCAAGGGCAGAGAGCAGTGAGGAGGCCGAATGGGGGTGCACCAAACGGCTTCTCATCTAGCTCCAGTGTCAGTCGTGAGATGAAGGGTAACCGAAGCTCTGAGAAAGAGCAAGCAGGGGCTTAATGACTAATCAGCTATGGGGAGTAAAGAATGCAACTTTCAAGCCTGAGAACAAGGACATAGTGGGGTGCCACTGACGGAAATGAGGAAATGGGAAGGGCATACTAATTTGGGGATGGTCAGATCATGGGCAGAAGGATATGTCATAGGCAGTGTCTTAATGTCAGTCAAAAATGTGCGTGCTAACACTCTGCTGAGAAGACCAAGATGGAGGTGGAGACTTGTGCGCCATTAAAGAATGTGCTGGCTAATGCCACACAGCTCAATAAGACTCTAAATGGGAATAAATGGAAATGGTAGAGGACCATGGTCTAAAGCCTGGGGAATCCTAACAGGCAGGAGAGAGGGAGAAGGAAAAAAGTTATAGCTACCATCTTTTGAGTACCTATTATGTGCCAGGGACTATGTTAAATCTTGGCATATTTGCCTTGCTCAGTCTTCAAACAACCCTATGAGGTTAGTCTTATAGTTATACCCATTTTACAGATTTAAAATCCAAGATGGAGAAAATTTATACCTAAGGTTATTTAGCTAGTAAAAGACAGAGCTGGGATTCAAATTCAGGTCTGTATGACTCCAAAAGTCAAAAGGAAATCAGGCCTATCAGAGTGAAAGACATCAAGTGAGGTGAGCATTGGAAGCCGGGTTGTCACCAGAGCTGTGAAGATTAGGGAGAAAAAGACAGATTAGAAACCACCAGATCTGATTAGAAGGCCAGCTTACGGGGAGTTGGGTGGATTCAAACAGGGAGGGATCGGACTATGCGAGAGAGAGGACGGATGCACAGTTGTAACTAAGGCTGACCCATCCTCATCTTTAAGACCTTGGCGTCATAGCATACAGAGTTTTAGAGACCCAATAAATAACTCTGAGGCTGAGTTTTGTTGAAATTTTGAAAGAATTCTCTTTCGAATGTAAAACCATTGCTGGTAATATAAACATAGCCACCATCGGGAACGCCACATCCTTCTCTAAAGACCTCCAGATAAATCCTTTCTGAAAGGATGATCTGTGGTGAGAAGTACATGGGTAATCAGTTGATGATCCAAAATAGAGATTTACATTTACGAGTCAGTAGTAGGGAGATGATAGCTGAAATTAATCCAAGGCTGGAATCAAAAGTGTGCTTATAATGGAGTTATAAACCCAAAAAGTATGTGGAGAAACCAGAGAGCGTGTAATGAGGCTCTGCACATGGTTTAAGGGTCACTCAGAACACTGGCCTCTGCTCTACACTAATTCCCCGGTCACACTCACTCTTCACGGAAGCCACACTCGTTATATTTAAAGACAAGATGCTCACTTACCCAACACAGGTAATTTGTCCCCAGATATTCCCTACTTTCCCCATCCTCCCAACACCTTGATCACAGAAGAAATGTAGATAAAATTTACTCTCCTCTTGCAACACATTACCGACTTCCCGACTAGGGTTCCCAGATTTAAATAATAATAATAATAATAATAATAATTATAATATTGACTGCCAGATTTTGAGTTTCAGATAAACAACATAGAATTTTTAGTGTAACCATGTCCCAAATATTGTTTTTTAAGATTTTATTTATTTATTTGACAGAGAGAGTGAGAGAGCACAAGCAGGGGCAGCAGTAGAAGGAGAGGGAGAAGCAGACTCCTCGAGGAGCAGAGAGCCTGATGCGGGGCTCCATCCCAGGACCCTGGGATCATGACCTGAGCCAAAGGCAGATGCTTAACGACTGAGCCACCCAGGCGTGCCCCATGTCCCAAATATTGCATGGGACATATTTATATGAAAAAGTACTTATTATATATCTAGACTTCAGATTTAACTGAGCATCCTGTATTTTATTCGGCAACATTATTCTCAGCCCCCATTCAGAAACAGTTCAAACTAAGTCACGTGTACAGGAACATCATCCATTCATATTTCAGGAGCCTCCTTCACACATCTGGTGCCTCAATTTGCACCTGGCATACTCCCACATATCACAGGGAGGTAACTTGTTACCTTTCATTCGGCCAAAAAAAAAAAAAAAATTAAGTAGTTCTTAACCTGCAGTCTTTCGATGCACAAAGTCCAAAGCTCCCACTGCTGTCATTAGGTTTTGCTGACACTGAACACTACGTTTTCGGCTCACAGAAGATGGTTCTCGTAGCACGAAAAGTCTTCGTTAGGAGCCTGAACAGCCTCCCAGCTCTCTTCACTGGCATGTCAGGCTTCTTCCAGAACTAAGACAGTTGGACACACTGTCTTCAGGCCTCAATAATTATTCTACTGGGCAACAACAACAAAAGAGGTCCTTAAGAGACATCAAACGCCGTATCATCACTCTACCCTGACTACCAGGAACCTTGACCATCAAAAGAGAAAGGACTGTTGTGGACTCAGGGGGAGAAGCTTCTGCTTCTTCTTTGTCCACCTGGGAATAGACCTTCACTTTCTGTGAGTCTCTGGTGTCTCTATTCTCTCGTCAGGGAAGAACAGTCGGACAAAAATTTCTTTCTACAGTGGTGGCACCTGGAGAGACCTCTAGACACTTGCTCTCATCATCTGGCCCCTGGAAGCATAAATTAAAAAAGAGATTCAAGATAAATCTCCCTGCCACCCTTCCAAAACAATGCCACCTCTGTGAGCCACTTTGGCCAAAAAATTCTTTTTATATTGATATATCTGTGTGCAGAAAAGTACTTAATGATCAGAGAGACTGTTTGTATTCTGGGCTTCATTTGCAGCATTGTTCAACAGCAGAAATCATCCTTACCTCCCCCGAACCCTCACATACCTTTCCCTCCCCTAGAAAAATGTCTTTCTTGCCCTACAAGAAAACCCAATCTTGGCTCCCTGGGGTGTCACTTCCTTCTGAATTATGCCAAGAGAAAAAAAAATCAAATGTCCTTTTGTACCCTGGAAAGCAATTGCAGACCCTATAATTCTTTTTTTTTCCCTTATGTAATTTATACATTGGCTTTCAGTGAAATACACCCTCTACAAATTTGCTTTGTATTTGGAAGACAGCATCTTCAGCTCTGACCTTGTTCCTTGTAAATAAGGAAACTGAATTCCCCATCCACAAGAGAACAAATCACTTTATCTTCTGGATAAATGAGTCAGTCATTTACTTGTCATAAAGATTACTTTCTCTTTGGAAAGTCGGGCTGTGGAGTAGTTGTGCTAAATCACTTTGAAGCATCTGCATAGTAAATGGAATAGTTTTTCTTTAGTTTTCCTTTGGAAGGGGGCCAGTTCCCTCACACTGTTGGGTAGCAACAAAAATGTTTATAATACCAGCCATCAACCAGTAGCCAATCCCGTCCTAAATCTCTTTAGCGTATGGCCAAACTGGAGGAGCTCAGAGGAGCAAAACACAATGGAATAAGAACATGCTAACTCTGGATAATGTCCTTGGAGCACACAATCAGACACTGATGTTACAGGCTTGCGGAGCCACCAAAGTACAGCTGGGAGGACGGACTCCTGCAATGGATGAGGTGTACATTTTGAGAGAAGGAAGATGAAAGGAAACAATTTTGTTGAGTGCCACTACTGGGCTGGGTGATGGACATATCTTACCCACTTATTCCTGAAACATTTTGGAAAAGCTGATATTTTTACCTTCATTTTTTTTAGATGAGGAAATTGAGATCTGAGAAATCAGGGACTTGTTCAGAAATCATAATGCACATAAATAGCAGCTAAGCCTCTGCTCCTAAGCCTCCTCACTGTCACCTCTCAAAGGACTGCTTTTGGGAAAAAGGACCTGGGGACCTTCTTCACATTTGCAAGACTTCTCACTGGAGAGCAGAAACTCCCTGTGAAAGCCCATTTTCCTCAATCTGGCTCTCAAAGGGGAAAAATGAGGAAAGGGTATTCTGGCTACTTTCGCAGAGACCTGTTTCTGCGCAGTGAGTTTCAGGTAAAACACGACATTTCGGCTCTGGGCAGTCTCCCACATTGTCTCTCCTGGTTGGAGAGGCCCTTGTGGCTAACCCAGGCCCAGGGCACTGATTCCACTGATCAACAAATATGTAATAATAGCAAGAATGAAAGCCACCATTTCTCTAATGGTTGCCACGCACCAGGCACAGTGCCACCACTTCTCAAATGTTATCTTGCTTCATTCTTAAAGCAAACTTATGAGAAAACGATTATTACTCACGGATAAAGTGAGGTAGGTACATTTCACTGGAACCTCCATGCCCTTCCTCCCTCTCCACCCTTTTCCCTGGAAAGAAGGTGGCCTTAGAAAATAAATACACACGAAATTATGCTTTGTGGAGTGAGCCACAGTAGAAAGAGATCAATTGTCTGTCTTCTAGAAGTTGCACTATGAAGATGGCCCGACTAATGAGATGTAGGTGGAGCAAGAAGATGAACAGAGACCAAGGGAGAGGTACTTGCAGATGTGGGATGGAGCTGGGGCAGGCATTCTGCAAGGACAGACAGCGACTCAAGAGGAACAGTAAAGAAAGGTTTGCACCATAACTCTGGGCTCTGAGTATATCTGTGTGCTACTAGTAAGATTAATTTCCTTCTAACGTAGGATCACATCTGCTTATTATTGCAAAAGCATAAAGGCAGAGTGCACCCATTTCACAGTGGAAGACTCTGAGGCTTGGGAGACTTAAGTAATGTATTCAAAGTAAAATTCTTAGGGAAGTGGCAAGACCCAAGTTTGTTTGATCCCGAAGTCCAGGCTTCTTTATTCCTGGCATGAATAGTTTGGCTAAGTCTAGACTGAACGAGTTATAAATGACAGTGCAGAGATAAAAATTTAAAGCAAGAACAATTCCATACGTAATTTAAAATACATTCTGTACGTAATTTAAAATACATTCTGCTCAAAAGATGGCAAGTATTTTCCTGTCTGACGCCACTGGTCTCTGCAGGAGACTTAAAGTAGCTTTCTGATCTTTCTTAACTCAGTCGGGCAGAAGCTGCTAGCTGTTCACTGGTGCTCACATGAGGCATGGAGAATTATCTGCCACTCTTGTTCTCATTCTTAGCTCTCAGCCCCAGATTTCAAACCAGCCTGGACAAGGACTGAGTCGCCAGGGTCGTGTATGTCAATGTGAGGTCAGTTGGAGAATCAAAGGGAGTTAGCCGGAGACTCAAGCCTCAAATAAGCTTGAGTTACCACCAGAGTGGAGAGACCCAGTCATCCTTGGAGCCTCTGGAGTCAGCCCCTGCTGACTACCGGGGTCTGCACTGGGCATTTTGCACATAGCCTCACCTTGTGGAACTGTGGAGGGTATATCCGGGCAGCCCCATGGTTCAACAGGAGCTGGTAGCAGATCTCAGGCTGGGCCGCCGGGCGCACAGAGGTGACCTTCAGCACGTACTGGATGGCAGCACAGCCATTGATATCCATGAGATTGGCTTCGGCCCCTGCCTCCAGCATCATGTGCATGAGCACGTGGTCACAGTTCCAGGCTGCCTTGTGCAGCGGGGATTTGAAGTCGTCATCCCTGGCGTTGACCTCGGCCTTGTAGTCCAGCAGCATGCGGCAGATCAGGTGGTGCTCCCTGCTGTACTCCTGCTCTTTAAAGCGGAGGGCCCAGTAGGTGGCGATAGCCAACGGGGTCTCCATATGGGCGTTCACACTGTCCACTATGGCCCCATGCTCCACGTAGAAGGCCACCAGCTCTGAGAGGCCGAAGTGGGCAGCCGTGTGCAAGGGCGTCTCCTCATCCTGATTGTTGGTTTTCATGTTCACGTTGGCCCCTAGAAAGGGCGATTGAGGAAGACAATTACGTCAACATATTTTGCCATTATTCCTGAGGGTCAAGACTTTTCCCGCTGCTTCCCTTTCAACCTCTGACTGCCTTACATAAGCCATTCTTTCCAGGGTCCTTTGTTGGTCCCCAGGGAAGCCAGGCATTTGAAACAACAGGGCTGCCTCCTGGACAACCAGCAAATGTACTGGGGTTGGGTAAGGGTGGGGGGAGAACCGAGGATTTCCGCGGGAAAGCCAGAGCACTCCCTTGAGTTTCAGTTCCCCAGGTGAATTGGAAAATACAAAGCGATTCCTGTAACTTACTAGCTTTTATCGATAAAATAGCAAATATCATTGAAAATAAAGGTTATACTGCAACCTTTGGAGCTCACACAGGTGGCTTTAAATATCATCAGTTTCTTTGACTGTTTCACAAAATCATGTTTTTCTTCTCTTTCAAAGCTGGGAAACCTGAAAGTTTGGTCCAAGCAAACTTTAGTATTATGGAAATTGCCCAGCTCTGACTGCCAACAGCTAATACTAGAACCACCCAAGTCTAAGGCTCCTTTGGAGTACAACTGGGGAAGAACTACGGACACAAACACTGTGACCACCAAGCTAGCCTAAAGGTCATATTTTGCTTGGAAAGGGGTAGAAGCCTAGAAATACTGAAAGAAAGTGACTTAGAGACATATTTGATTTATGGCTGATAATGGTTGTTAGAAATACAAATTTGTACTGTTTGGAAAGCTCCGCAGAAATTACTTAACCAGACTCACTTATCTAACACACCAGGAAACTGAAGTGAATTTTATTTTTCTGATAGAGCATGTTAAGTACTAGAACGGTCAACTTAAGAAGCTGAAATTTTCCTTCTCTGCCTAATTTAATGGGGTGAACGCATTGACCCCCAGGGGGCCTACTCTATAATCAGTTCTACTGGAAATTTTTATAACTACTTCAAGTTTAAATCTGGAAAGATTTTTTTACTATAATGATTATTATTTCAGCAACCAATATTTCTTAAGCACTTACCATTTGTAACATTCTGAGCTAAATGCTTTTCATATGTTGCCTCATTGAATCTTCCTAGCAACCCTTTGCAATAGGTGCAATTTTTATCCTAATTTTACAGATGAAGAAATTTGTACTTGGAGAAGCTAATAACGACATCAAGCAATGATGCGATGGAACGAAGGTCTGAGAGCAGACAGCCTAGCTTCAAAATCTCTTACCACTGTACTATCCTACCTCATGATTTTTCTAGAAGAAATCTTTCCTGTACTTTGCTCTCTTTGGGTAGTTGAAAACTTGAAAGGACTAGAGAAATCACCTTGCATTTTGTGAATTTTTAAAAAAATTTGTTTTCCATATATTGCCCCTTTATGCCTTTGTTTATGGCATCCTGCGATCAGGCAGAACCTACTTAGGAAGGGCAATACTCCCACACATGTGCTCAGCATCCTATACAAAATCAACCCCCCAGTGAGGTTTCTGAGAGCACTTGGCGCTATAAACTCGGAGGCTGTCTGTTCTCTCAACTTGCAGAGAGCAGACTTGTAACCAAAGATGGTCTCCCACAGAGCCGTCCGTGTGCATCAGTGTTCCACCCTGGAGAAGTTCTGTGTCAGACCTCTTTCCAGGTCAGCCCTGCTTGGCTCTGGAGGGAAATGGAATGAGTAAGAATGGCTTCCAGGAGGCCAGATGCAGGGTCACTTCAGACACTGGAGAATTTCCAGTAAGGAAAGGAATCAAAGAGTCAGGATGAAAATTTTACAGGCCAACTTGGAATAAGCCACATCCTTTATTGTTTAATGTACTTGGACTTTTACTATTGATCCTTGACCTGTTGGTACAACTAGATGTGCCGCAGAGATTTCTTTTCTGAATAGGAGATCTTTATTTTTTATATTTGAATTGGGCCTTTGAGCATAACTTTTCCAGAGAATATATAAAGTGGGACGATTTGAGTACTTTTTTATTTTAGATTTTGTGATTTATTCAAGAAATTAGAGACCTCAACTATAAATTCTTGGAAACTTCTAACAAATCTTCTTTTTTTAAAAAAAGGTTTTATTTATTTATTTGAGAGAAAGTGAGCGAGCGAGAGAGAGAAAGCAAGCACAAGTGTGGGGAGGGGCAAAAGGAGAGGGAGAAGCAAGACGCCAGACTCCCCGCTGAGCAGGGAGCGGACTCGGGACTTGATCCCAGGACGCTGAGGTCATGATCTGAGCCGAAGGCAGACACTTAACCGACTGGGCCACCAGGCTCCCCTTAATACGTGTTCTTAGTGTGAAAATACAATGTGTTAGCTTCCTAGCACTGCCGTAACAGAGTACCACAAACTAGGTTGCTTAAGACAACAGGAATGTGTTCACAGTTCTGGAGACTGGAAGTCTGAAATTAGGGTGTCAGCAGGGTTGGCTTCCTCTAAGGGCTTTCAGGGAGAATCTGTCTCATGGCTCTCTCCCGGCTTCTGGTGATGGCTGACAATCCTTGGGGTTCCTTGGCTTATAGATGTATCACTCCAGTGTCTGCCTCCTTCTTCGATCATATCCCAGGTCAAGAAATCAAACACCTCCAACAGCCAGAGAAGGCCTCCACTTTCCTGCTCTCCTTCCCCAGCGCAACTCCTCCAACCTGCCCGAGGTATTATTCTCCTGACTATTATGCATTTCTTATAGTTTTACCACCTCTGTATGTATCCTTAAGCAAGAGATTTTGTTTCATTTATTTTTGAACTTTATTTAAGTGAAATAATAAACACATATTCTTCTATGACTTGCTTCTTTCATTCAACATTATGTTTGTGAAAATAATCTATGTTGTGATGCTGAAGTTGTCATTTGTTCATTTGATTGTGTTCTGTCTCACTGCACAAGTAATCCACAATCTATCCATCCTACTGGTGATGGACATTTCTAGTTTCAGGCTAGTCCAAACATTGCTGTGCTGAGCATTCTTGTACATTCCTGTACCCTGGTGCTCACGTGCAGGCGTTTCTGGGTTCTATGTCTATGAATGGAATGACTGGATCATTGGGTATGCATCCCTTCACCTTTACTAGAGAGTGTCAAACAGGTCCAGTTTACACTTCCATAAGCCATGCGTGAGGGTTCTTGTTGGGCCACATGCTCATCTATGGCTGGTATTTTTGCTCTATTTAATTTTAGCCAATCTGGTGGGTGTGTAGTGATAGGTCACTGTATTTGAATGTTTGTTTCCCTAAGTAACAGTTAGCTTAGACAAATTTTGACATTGTTATTGACCAACATTGCCTTTTGTTTACTACCATAAACATTTCCATGGTGTTACAGAATTACTTTAAATGTCATTTGAAAGGAATTACATGATATCCACAAGTTAGTTTACCCAACTATTGGATATGAGGATTTTTTGGAATGTTTTGATCTTATAATTAATGCTAAAATTAATAAATTTGTATGAAAATTTTAAGATTATTTCCTCGGCATAAGTTCCTCCTACATAGAGTCATTAAGCTGAAATGTGTGACCTGTTTTAAGGACTTTTATGAATAATTGTCACAAGTTATATAACTCCTTGATGTGTAGCAGTGATATTTCACTCACCAGTATGTTGTTATACTTTAAAAAAATTTTTTTTGCTAGTTTGGAAGTTAGAAATGGTCTTTTTTAAAAAATCTAAATTCATTTGATTACTAGAGTTTGAACACTTTCTCTGTAATTATTAACTAGTGTATTTCTTCTTTAGTTAATTGTCTAAAGTTTTGTCTTATACATTCCAGACTTTCCGCTTTGTTTTCATTTATATGAACCATTCATTAAAATAAGATGTAAGCCTATGTTATAATTGCTACAAAATTTTTAACCACTTTGATTTTTCTTAAATACAATGACGTTAACTTTCGATAGTCAAATTTTTCCCATTTTTAAAAAATATTAGAGTGTCTTCGTCTCAGAGTTTGCATAGCTATCCAGAATAATTATAATTTAGTTTTTTATACATTTTAAAAAATGTTTAACATTTGATTCATCTGAAACTTATTTTGGTGTAGACATCAATTTAGGAAGAACTGACATTCTTACAATATAGAGTCTCTCCGTGCAGAAATACGGTCTATTTCTCCAACAGTTTTCTTTACACTCTGTAAACTATCCCTCCCAAAAATTTACAGCAATTTTCATTGTAGGGGATGAATTATTTCATTCAGGGATAAATTATTTCTTGGGTAAAGTCACTTTTAATGAGAGAGGGCCCTTCATGAACCCTTTAATGTATGCAAGATGGTCCCCAGAAGTAGTCTGGAATGCTAGTAAAGGAGACAAGATACAAATTTTAACTTGTACTGATGATAAAGAACAAGGACTTTTCAGATTCTGCCTGTGGGCAAAGAAGACAGAGATTTGGGTACACTAAGAATGGGATGAAGAGGAGATACAGGATGAGAATTTGAACAGAAAGAGTGAGAACTGGCCACAAGAAATGACTAGGCCAGGCCGGAGGGAAAAGATAATGTTGAAGCCAGGATTACTGAGGGACACGATGCCAGTCAGTATTAAATGTTTTCTCTTCTCCCATACTGTGGGATAGTAGCCTTTCATTACTCCCAACAGAGAGAATCAATTTCATCAGTCTTAGTTATGAGACTTCACGTTTTCTTTTCTTTTTTTTTCCCAAATAAAATTCAGTGGCCTCACGTGCCCATTTGTTAGATTGGCTGATCATCGGTCATCATGGTGGCGCCATCTGCTGGGCCTTGCTACTCCCTACAGGCTAAGGGTTGGTCCTCAGAAGCATCCTCTCCAGACCATCCACGTTCCCCACATCTTCTGGCACCTTGAGAGCTACTTAAGAGTGGGAGCAGAGAGCAAGTCTCTGTCACTACAGAAACTGTCATTTCTCTATATTTCCAGACTCGGGGAATCCACATCCCCTACCATATCCCTAAACCAGGCCCTGCCTCCTTCTTGTCCTAAAGGACGGGATTACCTGAAGAGCCTGTGTGTAAGTGGGGAGATCAGTGGTGAGGCAGAGGATGAAGCCACCCCAGTGCTTCTCAACCCTTTAAGACAGCCTTCCCTATTCTGCAAGGAAATTCATAGATAATAGCATCTACTTTCACATCTAGCCTTTTAAAAATAAATAGGGACACCTGGGTGGCACAGTCGGTTGAGGGTCCCACTCTTGGTTTCAGCTCAAGTCGTGATCTCGGGGTCATGAGATCGAGCCCCCCGACCAGTTCTGCACTTGGTGCAGAGTCTGCTTGGGAGTCTCTCTCCCTCCGCCCCTGCCCTCTCCCCATGCATTCTCTCTCTCTCTAAAATAAATAAATAAGTCTTAAAAATAACTAGATACAATACCTAGCTAACCTATGTAGGCAAAACGAAAGTAATTTCTAATAATTACCACTACCTAGTTATGATTGTTACAAATAATATAAATATTACAACGATGTAGTACAAAATTCAATATGTTAATAACTATCCTAGATGCCATAATGAAATAGTGATTTGCTTGAACCCATATGTAGAAGCCTAACAGCTACGTACTTGAACTGACCAGGGTGTTTTGCATTATAATTCAGCTACCACAAAGGTCATTATCATAATGAAGGAATGGAGGAATGAGGGAAAGTGAGGGGAAAATGAGGGAAAACATTGGTAAAGTTCTGAATAAAACCAAGTCCAGTCTTGCCTTGATTTATACTGTAACTGCATTCTTGAAAATGTTCAGATCTATTTACAATTCAAAAGTATTTTTTTATGTGCTTATATGCAAAATGGAGTTAGGCTAGAAATCTACTGTGTTACTACATCTAAATATCTAGTATTACATCAGCACCAAATCTAAGCTGTTTTACAAATTATACAAAATTCAAACATACAGAAAATATTACAACAGACATCTATATACCACTACCCACATCTGACAGATAATTTTTTGCCGTGTTTGCTTTAATTTTATATTTTCCAAGATAAATTTTTACAGAAAAAAAATCCAGGGGCGCCTGGGTGGCTCAGTCATTAAGTGCCTGCCTTCGGCTCAAGTCATGGTCCCAGGGTCCTGGGATAGAGCCCCGCATCGGGCTCCCTGCTCAGCGGGAAGCCTGCTTCTCCCTCTCCCGCTCCCCCTGCTTGTGTTCCCTCTCTCGCTGTGTCTCTCTCCGTCAAATAAATAAATAAAATCTTTAAAAAAAATCCAGCTCATTTCTCCTCTTTTCCTTTTCTTTCTCCACCACGACAACCACTATCCTAAAATTGTTTTTTGTCATCCTTTTATAAATTTTTGTTCTTTTATCACTCATATATGTATCCAGAAACAGCATATATACTATTATTTTGTGTTCATAAAAACTATATAAGTGGCATCTCTCTTTTCAACCTGTTTTTATTAGTCGCATTATGTTTTTGAGTGGAAAGCTGATTTTTTTTTTCATTTCAGCTGCTGAATAGCTTTGCATTATATAATTAAACTACAGCTTAACTATTCCTCTACTAAAGACAGTTGTTAAGCTTTTTCATAATAACTATATCTTTTCAATTGTGCAGGAGTTTCTTGAGAGAGAGAAATAAAATTACTGGGTACTAGTATATGAGCATTTTTAACTATATTAAATTATATTTATCAGTGGTTATGCCAGTTTATATGTCCATCAGTAGAGTTTAAAGGTTCAATAACACTTCCAACACTTGATTGCCATCAAACTGTTTAATGTTTACTGATTATATGGTGTAAAATGGTATTTTTTATTCCATTTGCATGCCCCTGGTTACCCGCAAGTCGAGTGTCTTCTCGACAACAAGATTCCCACTTGTATTAATTGTTTCTTCATAGCTTCTGCCCATTTTTCAGTGGGTTGTTTGTGTTTTTCTCATTTATTTTTCAGGATATAAACAAGATCATTATGGAGATAATGATAAAGACTTGATCAAAGGCAAAGGGCTTCAATAAATGGGACACTTCACTATGTGGATAAGAAGATTCAGTATTGTAAGGATGGCAATGTTGCCTGGGCTAATCTATAAATTTGATGCCATTCAAACATTTTTTTTCACAGAATGTGCAGAGTAAAGAGCATACCAATTTTGGAAAAGAGAAGTAAAAAGAATGAGAAGGAAAGAAGAGATCGTGAAGAAGGGGTGCTCACCCTACCAGATATCCAAACAAATTGTAATTAAAACAATGTAGGATTGATGCAAAGAAAGACAACTAGACCAGTGAAACAGAATGTAGAGCTTAGAAACAAACCTATTTGCAGAAAGCATCTGTAATGATAGATGGGGTATACCAATCAGTGGAGAAATAATAGACTATTTAATAAAAGTATTGGGACCAAAGACAGTGTTGTAAAAGCACAAATTAGATCTTTTGTGTGGTGTGTGCATGTGTGTTAAATTCCAATTTAATAAAAGGCAAATGTAGTCAACTAAATAATCAACTTCTTAAATAAAAGCATAGGAGTTGGGATGGGCGGGGAATGGGCAGTCCTTCCCATTGGGTCACTATGTTTACCGAATGCCCTCTCAGCATATTAACTTTTTTTTTAAGATTTTATTTATTTATTTGACAGAGAGACAGCAAAGTAGGCAGAGCTGCAGGCAGAGGGAGAGGGAGAAGCAGGCTCTCCACTGAACAGGGAGCCCAATGCGGGGCTCGATCCCAGGACCCTGGGATCATGACCTGAGCCGAAGGCAGACGCTTAACCGACTGAGCCACCCAGGCACCCCTCAGTGTATTAGCTTTTGATGGAGACAATTTCATCCAACACTTCTACTAGATCTTAGATCCACGCCTCCTGTTAGATCTAAAACAATAAGGTGCTATCTTCTTGAATTCTCCACTTCTTTGACTTTCCCTATTCCTTGACTCAGGAATACACCTTATTATTTTATATAATGCCCCAGCAAAATGGCACTGGGAAGTAGTTTGTCCCAGTCCTATATTTGAATTGATCCTCTTCCTTATTTGCAGTCTAACCCCTCTCCACTTCCTCTAGGTTAGAAGAGCAAACGTGAGGAATCTATGTTTTCTGGATTCTCCAGGGATTTTGACTTTCCCTTAGGCCACCAAAACCTTTGGTCCCAACTAGCTCAACGTGGAACACTTTGCCCATTCTTTGAAATGCTCTCTTCGATAACAGGGGTCAAGTGTTCATCTCAAGACTCATTCACTCATTCTGTAAAGAATTATACTGTGTCTATTCTGTGTCAGGTACACAGAGACACCAGCGTACACCATGGTCAAGATCCTTACAATCAGGTCATTTCCATACGAGATGAGAGTTAGAAAATAAACACACAAGGAAATGTGCGACAGGACCATTTTAGGGAGTTGCAAATACAATGGAGGAAATAACACCAGTTGTAATGATCCGGACCACGAGGGCTGGCTACTGAGGAACTGACCTCTGACCTGTGAGTAGCTGTGAAATATCAGGGAGAAAAGCTTTCCAGGCAGAGGGAACAGCAAGTACAAAGACCCAAACGGGTGAACAAGCTTGAACATTCAAGGAACAGGAAGAAAGTGAGAGAAAGGAAGAACGTAAAAGTGAAGTTACAAGCACGATGTTGGACCTTCTAGGCCATGTGAGAAGTCTGGGTTTTATCCTTTCATCTCAATTGTTCTAGTTTACTGTGGCCCTTTATCAAGTTTGTAGTAAAAAGTTAAAATATTTCTTGGTTTCTTAGCATTGGCGGCATATTTGATGGCCTTTTGAAATATTTTAATCCAGTTATCATTGTAACAGAAAAAAACCTACACCTAAGCAAAAAAGGAAATACTCTTTTTATTATTTTAATTTCATTTTTTTTTTCATTTTGGGAGAAGGGCGATGCTTTCATCTTTCCTTGAAGACTTGCCTACATTTCTTTTGTACTTACATATCCTGATGTATCTTCTTCCGCTTTTGTTTCTAAGCTTTCTCATTTAACATTAAATATACTTTATAAGGTATACATTACTGGATTTTTTAAATCATAGAGTATGCCTTTTAATAAGTAATTAAATCAACTTTTGTCACTGAGCAGCTATATGTCTTTAAACAGTACTGCCCATATGAGCAGCAGGTGCTGGGAACCAAAATAAGGGAATACACATGATTTTCATACTACCCTTCTTTTTGAATAAATTTATGCCATAGCTCCCTCTGAGGCTAACTTATTTTATTAAATAAGTTTCTATTATTTTGTATTCAACAATAAGATACATGTTTAAAAAATCAGAAGTATAGAACTTGACTGACAATTTCCTAGAATAGATGCATTTACAAAGATACTTCTCTTAACTATGTTTGTTTTTACATCTTTTGGCAGTTATTTCCATAACTCCAGCTAATTTACTGATTTATCTATTTATTATCAAATTTAGGTAGTATTCTTTACTTTCTGATATAAAAGGTAAGTTTTAGTTTATTTATACTAATCCTTCCTCCTTTCAATGTTTGGTCTTTTCATCATGTTTTAATTCTTCTGTTGGAATATTGAAACTTTATCGCACCGAGGTCTCTATCTATGAATTTGTTACGTCATCTCTACCACCTCCTTTAGGAAATGACATTATGTCCAAGCTATTTCCCTCCTATACTTACACACCTCATTTCTGACAGTTACAATTTACATTGTCAAAGCTGTAAGGTTATTATATTCAGCTCTGCAATCTTCGATGTTTTGTCCATGGGTACTTATAAAAGTTTTTCAACTAACAAACAGTATTTAAACGATGATGTCTTAAAAGCCGAGGTCATTTTGGCCTCTAACTAGAAATGCAGAAGCATGAGCCATATTGCAATGCAGCAAGGTTCCACCTCCGTTAGAGCATGCTGGGGTTTTACAGCGGTGAGCTGGCCCACATGTTCAAGGAAATCAGCATGATGACATAGGTGGCCAGTGTGTGTCCCTGTAGGACAGCACGGAAAATAAGGTACTCATTGTTTGTCCTAGCTACCATTTGCCTCCCCCTTCCTCAAATGTATTAATCTAATCTGGGGTTGTTAATCTTGTGTTTATTTAAAAAAAAATAAAAGGGATCCTTCTAATGCAATTTTGACTACTGCATTGGGTTTTTGTAATCACCAAACTATAGTTATTTTAATTTCTTTCTCTGTGCTGTTTGGAGTCCTTTAAACATTTGCCAGATTCAGAAGGTGGCCAAGCTAGATTCCTAGAAGAACGTTCCTGCTCCTTTTATTCTCCTCCCTTAACCCCCCCACCCTCACCCCCACACCAGGTCTGCAGGGGTTTGGAACCTATCATTAGTCAAATGGATAAGAGGGGATAGAAGTGCTAGTTGAGGAACGAGAGTATGCATCCCTTCCCCAGTTGGCTGCTTTCAGTCTGCAGTGGACTCGAGCAAGGGGAAAGGAGAGTTTAAGTCAAGTTTGAATTATCAGCCCTGGATGTCCAACTTTTGAACTGAGAGTGACTTTCGACACTTAAAGTGACTACTTTTTCTTACCTAAGAGTTACAAGAGAAGACATGGACCCACCTGAGTTTTCTTCCCAGAGTAGAGGAGAAACTAGACCCTCTAAATAATTTAAAGAGACACTGGAAAACAAAAATGAAATTCTTTTATGAATAACATCTCATGTATTTTGCTCGGTCTAGTTAGTAGTCACATATCTAATGAATTTTTCATTCAGGGTACCTTTTGGTATATTTTCTGAGAACTCAAATACATGAGACTATTTTTCTGTTGTCATCATACATTAAAAATAAAATCGAAAGAGTGTCGAATTCTTGGGTAATTTTCTCCACAATATTCCATAAGTTCGTTCTACTCTTTTTTAATATTGTTTACCATTATGGAGAAATGACATACCACCAAGTTTTTTTTCCTTTAAAAGCAATCTTTCTTTTATTCACTCCTTTGTACACATTTGCTATCTTTTATTGTTGCCATTGAATATTTTATTTAAGATATATCTAGACTTAATTTTTTTTCATGAGTTTTGCCAGGAACCAAACTTACCCATTTCATCTCTGTGTGAATAAGTGTTTTTTAGACAAGAATTTCTTTCTTCTACCCTGGTTTTAAATATTGGTCATGTTCAAAAAGGAGACATTTCTTTATTATTGAAAGCTATAAAACCTTTTTTTGTTGTTGTTTAAAAACTTCATCACCCCCTAATTATCAAGTTGATAAGAAACTCCCTCTCCCAATTTTTTAAACCCCACTCCTCAGATGCACGAGTGAAAACATAGTACATTATTCATGGCTTTCTTTTTAACATCACCTTAAAAAATTATGCTTTTCTTAGAAAAAGTCCTAAGACAGCGTGAAAAGCAGTTAGTCTCTGGTTATAGCGGCCTGCAGTATGTATGAGGACATAGAGAAACATGGAGAAAATATTATCATTGGTTATCATTGTAAGGGTTTGTGAAGGAATTGGGTTTAATTTATTGACCTCGGGTAGAAATTTACACTCATCTCCTTGTTTTGTCTGAGATGTCTCCATCCTCCTCAACTTGAAGTTCACCTGCCTCAGTTTCACCATGCTCAGGCTTGAGCAGGCTTCTGTGCAGGTAAAAGACAATACATTTGCTGCGTGTTCCTTTATGAAAATATTCATCATGTCTGCTATTTTTCGAGCACTCACTAAGAGTTTTACTTATATTGTCTCGCTTGTTATTAACAGCAAGCATTCTTTAGAAACATCTATTATTCAAAGGTTAGATTTCTTTTTTCATATTCAGGGCTTTTCATTTTCTGCGTGTTCTGGGATTGTTTCTTAAGTCTGCTTCTTTGTCAAGGATGCAATTTTGTGCAGTGTCAAGTTTGTTATTAACTGTCACCAAAGCGTATTTTCAGTTGGCTGCTTTGTTCTAGTTTCAATTTTGCCCTTTCAATCTACAATCTATGGCAAATATATTTTCCTGTATCTTTCATAGTCTTGTCTTAAATGAAATCTTAAATGAAAGACCGTTTCCTGTAAAGCCCTTTGTCTCTAATACTCACATTCTCCAGGGTCTGGAGTCGAGAACTACCTTTTTCTGGATCAGCAATGGTCTTTTGAGCCATTACTCGCTCCCCCTTGTGTACAACCCTTCATCCGTTAAGGTTTATATCACCCAACGAGGTGACTTTTTATCCCTTCTTATCGGAGATCTCACAAATTCCCAGGCACTCTCCCATTTGCAATGAAGACATAGGTATCTGTCTCAGTCTTTTTTTCTCTCTGTCCTGATATCATCCCGCAATACCTTTGCAGGTGCCCCTTCCAACACATTCACACTCACAATTCCTAAATCTCCTGGGGTGGATTGGATTACCATTACCGAATATCTTATGGGTCCTTCTTATGGCAGCTTCCCTGTTGAGGGTTTATGCAGCTCTGCCCTCTCGAAGTCAGTTCAAATTACTGAGTCTAGTTGCTCAGTTGCATCTGTATCCTTCCCCTGGCTAGGTTCTCCAACTTTTCCTGGATTGCCCATGTATTTGAAATTTTCTGTAGGCTAGGAATTCATCAGGATAGACAAATTATGTTGTTGTAATCTTGCCACTCACATCTCAGTGGCTTGATGCAATGAAAGCATATTTCTCAGTCTAAACAGTGCTTTGTAGTTCCAGAACTGATGTCCTCTATTTGCCCTCTATTTGAAGCCCCCTCAATCTTGTGGCTTCACCGTCTTTGCCTGAGGTTTCCTCCACTGTCACAATACCATGAGGAGAAATAGACTTTCAAAGTCCTACGTGGGCTTTTTACTACCCGGAGGTGACTCATCTCTTCTGCTTATATGTCATTGGGCAGAAGGTGCATAGGATGCTGCTGAAACTCAAAGGGACTAGACTAGGAAGTGTGGTCTTCTGGGAGCCAGGAGGGGAAGAGAACTGGATGCTGAGGAGCACTGGTTGTTGCTACCACAGCTGAATTGAGTTTCTGTGGGTTGCAGTAAATTAAACAAAACTGCTGACCAATGCAATACTCAGCTTTACCTTCTCCCTTTCATTTTAGGCAAGAGGGGTCTCCCCTCAGTGCAAGACAAATCTTTGCATCTTCGCAACCAATCCTAAGTGCGGCAGTGGAATCCTGCTCCACAAATAATACCTTTTTACTATATATCCAACACCTCCCTTTCCATCAGCCTTTTCCAATCATCTTATAAACATACTTAAGCTTTTCCCAGCCCTTTTCTCCCTTGTAACTACCCGCTGATTTCTTTTCATCTCTTTGTAGCCAAACTTCTTGAAAGTGAATGCTCTGCTTTCTGTACTATTTCCTCACCACCCATGATCCCCTCAACCCATCACAACCCGCCTTCTGTTCCCACCCCTCCACTGGAGCTGTTCTGACAAAGTCACCAACGGCTTCCAGTGGATCATTCCCATCTTACCGTTTTCAGTCTTCATCATACTACACTTCTCTGCTATACCCAGAAGTGTTGACAACTCGCTCCTCAGAATTCTGTTTTTTTTCAGCTTCCTTAGAATGCTTTCTTCTCCCTCTCTGGATATTCCTTCATGATTTTTATATGATTCCTCTTCTCTTCTTCTCAATCCCTAACCTGTGTTATTTCACACTGGGCATCATCATTTTCTCCCTGCACTTCTTACTGTGCATGGCTTCCTTGAGCAGTCATAACTACTCTTTTCATTTGATCTATGAACAGATAACTCTCAAAATTATATGAGTAATCATATAGGCATCCATTTTTCTCAAAGCTATGTGGGACAATCACAAAAATTGATTCTTTACTAACTCGGTCAAAAACTCGTCTTCACAAATGTCAGAGAACAGGCATCACTACAGACCATTTTGTTGACCATAACACAATTAGAAGTTAGTAAGAAAAAAGATGAGTTTAACCTAAAATAGATTTGCAGATTAAAGGCACATTTATAAATAACCTATGGGTCAAAGAAGAAATCATATCAATTAAAATATCATTGAAATAAATTAATGATATCATATTACAATAAATTAATTATATAGTGTCATTAAAACAAGTTCACTAGCATTATTGTTAATAAACTATGTATCTCCCCAAACAGGAGAGAAATAATCCAATTCAAAATGGGCAAAGTGTCGTTACAAAGAAGATACATCAATGGTCAATAATCACATAAAAAGATGCTCTGTGTCATTAGCCATCAGGGAAGTGCAAATCAAAACCACACTTGGATACTACCTTATACCCACTAGGATGACTGTAATCAGAAAGACAGATAATAGCAAGTGTTAGCAAGGATATGGAGAAAGAAGAATCCTCCTACACTGACGGTGGGAATGTAAAATGGTGCAGCCACTTTAGAAAATAGTATGGCACTTCCTCAAAAAGTTGAACACAGAGCTCCCGTATGACCCAACAATTCCACTCTTGGGTATCTACCCAATAGAGATGAAAACATATGTCTACACAAACATTTGCCCTGGAATGTTCATAGCAACATTATTCATAATAACCCCCAAATGAAAACAATCCAAACATCCATCAACTGATAAATGGATAAGCAAAATGTGTTATATCAGTACAAATATTAGTCATCAACAAAAAGGAATGAAGTACTAATGCAGTGTTTCATTTCACCATTTCAAAAAACACTGAAAACATTATGCTACATGAAATGAGCCAGATACAGAAGACCACATATCGCAGGATTCCTTTTATAGGAAAAGTCCCCAGTAGGCAAGGACATAGAGGCAGAAAGTGGATTAGTGGTTGTGTAGGGCTAAAAGGGTGGGGAGCAGGGGTTGGAGGAAATGGAAAATGATTGCTAAGGGGCACAGGTTTCATGTTGGGTGATGAAATGTTCTAAAATTATGGCAGTGGTTGCCTAACTCAGTGAAAATACCAAAAGCCATTGAATAACAGACTTTAGATGGGTGCACTGTACATAAGCGAATTCTCCTGCAATAAAGAAGTATCTGAGCAGTTGTGAGCTGACCCCTGAGTTTCAGGCTTATATGTGGACAACTGCATTCTGAACAAATCTATTTGGAGGCCCATTGTGCACTAAAATTTAAGAGATCCCAAACTAAACTCTTTTCCTTCTTAATCCTCTCACTCATGTAAGCTACATTTCAACAAAGAGTGTTGCGATGGCCCCAACAGATCAACCTGAAAGTTGGAAATTCACCCCCCATCCCTCCTTCTTCCTCATCCCCCAGTCCCTTCGCATCAATCATCACATGTTGGCACCATTGCTTCCTATCCTATTACCACTGCCTTTTGTTTGTACATTTGCCTTTCCCTCCATAATGTTGAGAGTAATGTATTTAAAATAACACAACTGACCACCTCTCTTAAAATCCTGCAAGATTTCCATTTTCTATATGATATGGTTTAAGCTTTTTATCCTAAGAGATAAAACCATCCAAAACCCAGCTTCTGCTTCTCCAGACTTCTATGCTGCTATCTTCTGTCTCATACTTTTATTACTGAGCATCCTGTAGTTCTTTGCAAACACCTGCATGCCTTTGCTTTGTCGTTGCCTTGGCCTGCAACGACCTTAATTTCTTCTTGACTCACCCTTCAAGTTCCAGCACCATGTCTTTCTGAAAAGATTTTCCTTACTCCCAGGCTGTGCTCCTTGTCCCTCCACTATAAAAATTGCATTATCTCACTCTAATGAATAACAGCTGTGGGTGTCTTTTTTCTTCACTTTAAGATCCTCGAGAACAGATGCTATATCTATTTGTCTTCGTGCCCTAGTGCATGGTACATTCATTCATTCAACAAATGTTTGTTAAGCTCCTACTATGAACCCGCTACTGTCTGAGTCTCTGGGAATAACCTAGTAAATAAGACAAGGTCCCTACTTCATGGAATCCATATGTTAGAGAAGAAGACAGACAAAATAATTTAACTCATATATGAAGTTACAGGTAGTGATGTGTGATGAAGAAAAATAAAGTTGGGTGAAGTCACAGAGGATGACGAGGGAAGAAGATGAAGTATTTCATGTAAAGGCTGTGAGGACGTGACGTGGGTGCATCATGGAAGGAACCCATCTGAAGAGCATGGGGAAAGGCTTTCCTGGAGAAGGAGACAACAAAGGTACGGGTTCTGAGGTAGGCAGGAACAAGCTGGATGTGTTCGGAAAATGGAGAGAATGCAAGTATCAAAAGAGCTGAGTAAAAGAGAGAGTGGTAGAAAATGTCACTGGTGAAGCCAGCAGAGACCAGGCAATGTCAGGCTCAGCAGGTTACAGGAAAGACCTTAGACCATATGCTAAATTTGAGGGGAACGAATGTGAGGGAGGGAAGTGGTCTGATTTACCTTTTGTAAAGATCACTCAGACTGGCTGTGTGGAGGGTGGACAGTAAAAAAAGGAAAACGTGAAAGCAGGGGCATTATTGAAAGTCTGCTATCATAGTTCAAGAAGAAATAACGTGGCTTGGGTAGGGTGGCCCCAGTGTAGACGGTTTGAAGTGGTCGAACTACAGATATATTTTGATGGCACCAACAGGTCCTGTGAGGTGTGAGGTATGAGGGAAAGGGAGGAAACAGAAGTGCCTTCTAGGCTTTGGGCTTGAGCCATGGGAAGAGCAGAACTGTCATTTGTTAAGAAGGAGACAGGAGCAGGAAACACAGTTTCAGTCTGGACATGGTAGGTTTGAGATGTTCATTCAACATCTAGTGGAGATGGGCTACAGGTAGTTGGACAGATGAGCTGGAGCTCGGAGTAGAGGTCCAGGCTGGGAGACACAAACCCGGGAGTGAACCCCATTCGATGGTATCTGAGCCATGGGACTAGATCAGATCACCAAGGTGGGAAACGTATGTCTTCCACTGAGCCCTGGGGCCCAGCAATGTTTAAAAATGGAACAGACACAAATCCAGGAAACAAGACGGAAGTAAGCCAGTGAGGAAAGAGAAAAACGACTTGGCTTTATAAATGCTGTTTAAACCAAGCTGTTTTTCACATGGTCTCTTCTCATAAATTTCTTCTCTAACCGCTACCTGTATTTTTTTAAAACATATTGAAAACAGGAAGCAAATATCACAAACTATTTCCTTCTGTCTACTGAAGCGAATCTTTTTCATATCAAAGCTTATCTGCCAACTCCTCAGAATATTGCTTCTCATCCCTGGGAATGCAGACTTTTCCTCATAGAGCCCATGTTTATTTATTCTTATGTTTATTTTTAATTTACTCAACCTTAAGGAAAAAGATATCTTTCTAGACGCGAACAATCCAGATGCAGGCATTGAGCTTGGTCACCTTATACTTATTTTATTTTTTATCTTTTTAATTCAGAAAAAAAAAAACCCACATTGATGAAAATTTAGCAAAGCAACCATAGATAAGACTGAATAACTCAGTCTTCGGGAAATGTACTATTATCACACTATTTTGCACTAATATTGTTGGGCTCATGAAGTCAAACCATATCTTATGATTGGGAATGGTGTTTTTGCTGAGGGAAATGAATGCTACTATTGTCATTCAACTGAAAAAGAGGTAAATCTTCGGGAAGTTTGTTGAGCTGTTGTGTTTTCTAAAGGCCAGGAATTTGGAGGGAGGGAATAATGATTTCTTTCTCCACCCAGGGACAAAACTCTGTTTGTTCTGGACTCAGATCGAGCGGAGGCCTAGGCCAGCCTCAGGGGTGGAGGGGCATGGCCCTGGCTGCTTGGAGGGGGGCCTGGAATGAGACAGGAAGATGATAAGGAATGAAGGGAGTGGTACCCTGACTCCTGAGGCAGAATTCTTGGCGGGGGGGCAGTGGGAGGCAGCTAGTGGGGCATTAATTAAGTTAGCAGAAACCAACTACACAAGGACAAATTTGCCAAGCAACAGTGGGCTTTCCCTTTCAAGTGGCAGCAGTAGTGATGAGGTCCATCTCAGGGGCCAGCGTGAACACAGGTAAGTCACTGCTGGGGACTCATATCAGCAAAGGGGGTTAGGGTGAAAGACTACCCGCTAATACAATTTGTAGGAAATTAAAATTAATCTACCCAGGGGTACTATGTGTGATAGGGTCTATGTCCAAGCTGGAGAAACCAGACGTTTGACGACATAAGGCTTGAAGACAGACCCTGAGGTTGAGGGAAGTGGGACACGACTCCCCCGCCGCCCCCACCTCCCCCGCCTCCCCCACTCCCTTTGCATTTCTGCCTTTATGTCAGTCCCTTATTTGCTAACGTTTCATACAGGCCATGTCCCCTTCAAACTTTGGACGGAATTAAGCCGAGAGCTTCAAAATTTGTGTCTATTTCTCACAGAAAGGCAGTTCTAGAATTACCCTCTCTTGAGTTGTCAGGGTAACGATCCTTCCCTGTGGGCCAGCATATTTTTCTTAGACTCCCAGTTGGACTTCTTTTTTACCAGCTTCATACTTGAGAGCTCTGTAAGACAGGTAGTGACTAATCATCTGAGAATACAAGATCTTCTCTAATTCCTGACATGTAGCGTGCTGTGAGTCGTATTCTCAATGGAATTAGACTGATAAGGGGAAGGAGAATTTGTGCGCCCTAAAACTAGACACCGAATGTGTGAGTCAATTTCTTTCTTTAACTCCGGGGGCGGGGGCGGAGGGGGGCCATCCGTCTTGTTTTATTTAAGAAGGTATATCATGTGGTATTTCATTAAAAATGTACATCCCAATCCATTCCCTTTGATGATGTAATTAATAGAGCTCATTCTTTGGCTTATAGTTTGTTCATATATTTTGTTTACATAGTTGTTGCTGAAGGATTTTTTTGGGCAAATTTTAATGTATTCTTACAGATATTGAACAGTGAGTAGGGAGAGGTTTATTAGCCCAGGTCCATGTTAGCCCAGAAGAACACTGCTGTGGCAAAGAAGTCACCATGTTGGTGAGATCAGAGTTCAAGTACCAACCAGGAAGCCCAGGCTGAGGAGAGAAAGGAAATGGCTCAAGGAAGGGCCAAGAGACATGGATAGGAGAGGTGCAAGGAGCTGGAGCCAGGGTAACATTGAAGAGCAGGTAAGGTGTAACTGAGGGAATGAAGCTTGAAAAGATAGGAAGTGAAAATAATGGAGCAGTAACAAAGGCCAGGATGTGGTCATATGAGCGGATGGCTCACCTGGAGTGAGAGGCAGGGTGTGGGCGCTGAGGTGGCCCCCGAACTGTACAGGTGAGTTTGGGCCTGGAATCCAGTCATTGAAATTCATCCCCAGTGATGGAACGAGGGAAATGGACCAAAACCAAGAGACAGGTGACCAGGTCCTCAGTAGGAAATGACTCGTGTCACAGTAGATGACAACGCTTATAATGGACAGAAGGTGAGTGTGTTCATTTCTCACTGCTGCCATAACAAATCACCACAGATTTAGTGGCCTAAAACTACACAGGTGTATTATCTTATGGTTCCATAGGTCAGAAGTTCAACATAGGTCTCTGACAACCTGGTTGGGCCACAGTGCCCAGATATTTGGTCAAAAATTATTCTAGATGTTTCTGTGAATGAGTGGACTTTGAGTAAGCGGATAATGTGTGCACCTCATCCAATTAATCAAAGGCCTGAATAAAACAAAGACTGACTTCCCTTGCACCAGGAAGGAATTCTGCTAGTAGACTGTACTTCTTCCTTGGTCTCCAACTTGCCAGCCCACCCACAGTTTTTGGACTCATACTTCTACAATCTCATGAACCAGTTTGTTAAAAACTAATCAGTCAATCTCTTCCCCCTGCCCGCTGTGGATTCAGTTTCTTTGGAAAACTCTAACACAGTGGGCTAAGATCAGGTATCAGTGAGACTGTATTCCTTCTGGAGTCCCTAGGAGAATCTGTTTCCTTGCATTTCTCAACTTCTAGAGGCCACTACGTTGCTTGGCTCATGTGCTCCTTCCTTCATCTTCAAAGTCAGCAATGGAGGGTGTAGTCTCTTTCAGAGATCAGAACCTTCCTTCAAGAGTCACATTTCCTCTGACCACAGCCAAAAAAAGGCTCTCCAATTTTAAGGAGATGGACCAATTTGGATAATCCAAGATCATCTTCTCATCTCAAGGTCCTTAATTCAATCACATCTGCAAAAACCTTTTTGCCATATAAGGTAGCATATGCATAGATTTCAGGGATTAGGATGTAGACATCTTTGGAGGGTCATTATTCTGCCCACTACCGTGAGACAGAGTGTGCCCTCGGATTAGACACTGGAAGGAAGACCGATGTACTCAGGGCTGAGTTCAGTTCTTGCTTCTAGTCAAAAGCCCCAGTTTCACTCTTCTATGCCAGTTTTTCCCAAAGTCTCCTGCATGGCATATTAGTACTATAAGATGCACTAAAAATAAAGACTGTGTGGTTAAATAAATTTGTAGATCTGTGTACCTTTGTGTATGTACAAGTCCATTACCATATGAAAGATTCTAAAAAGTCCTACAGTGAGGATCCCTTCGAATTTAACATGTGTTTTCCCAAATCTATTTGACCAAGGAACTGTCTTTTTGTAATACCTATTAACAGTGCCAGAATCGATGTTTAATATAATGGACTTTGGGAAATGCATTTCTAGATAATACAAAAGTAAGGGGTGGGAAAAGAGTCACACATGAAAATCCACAAACCTTGTTTGAGTTCCCTAGAACCAACTTGGATTATGATCAGCATCCCCATTTAGTAAATGAAGGCTTCGATCCTAAGAAGTTACTCACGTAGAAAGCGAATGGAGGGGCTATCAGGATTTGAACCCAGGAAATCTGACTCCAGTACTTGTGTTCATAAGCACTATACTTGAATGCATCTTTTCATATCCAGCCGTATTTGAGCCCCTTGGATAGAATACCACCACCCTGGTTTTATCAGCTCTGATGGGGAAGGATCCAGCGTTATAGAACGTAACGACCTAAGGGACTGTGCACAAGGCACAGTTCTAGAAGGAGCTGAGACAGTGGCAGGTTACTGATTGACACGTCCAGTCTACAGTGGAGACAGATGCACAGAATTAGGCGACAGTGCAGTCCCAGGACACTTCCGTTCCTGACAAGGATTCCAAGTAGTAAAGGGGAGGCAGCACCACCTAGTGGAGAAAGCAAGTACTCTGCATTGAGGTCATTCTGTCTTCAAAATCTGGCGTTCCCATTAACCAATTTATCTAAAGCTCAGCGTTTCGAATCTACATATGGGATAATAGTAGGAACCGCATAGAATAGCTGTGAGGATTATGGCAATAAAAATGCCACATCTGATTGTTGTTGTTGTTGTTGTTAGTTATTAACTCCAGGCCGACTTTTCCCTCGAGGCTCTTACTCAATCTTTTCGTCTTGCTCCCACCCAGGTTAATTCAACTTTGCTTGCCAGAAGTGACCTTGTTTCCTGCCTTTCCCACTCCGTTCTGTGGCCCTCTTAATTGAAGGACGCTTCCGAAGGCTGCTGGGACGTCCAAGGTTGCAAGTGAATGGAAGCAAAAGATCCTCTAGGGGCTTCCCCCAGAAGTCTTGGGCCCTCGGAGATGCTCAGAGGGGGGCTGGCCAATACCTCTTCTGACTACCAGAGGGCTGTTTTATCTCAGAAAAGAAAGGGGTCCACTCTGTTCCGATTAACTTTCTAATTAGTCGAAACTTCCTCGGGAAGCTGGCCTATGCTTGATTCTTAGCTTCCAGTTCTAATGCTTTTATTACCATTTTTTGTATTGGTGTGTTTTCTTGGTTAGCTTAATAGAAAACTGAGCTGGGAGCCTCAGATTCTTGTCTGATTTAACCATTTTACCTCCAAATCTGGGCCCTTAAGTCTCATTCTAAAATTGTTTAGATTATCTTCCATTAGTTATTACTTTGGGAGATTACAAAGAAAACACTTGCGTTTCTGTTTATAAATCTGCTATCTTTTACTAAATGGTATTTAAAATGTTTGGGGGATAATCTGATCCAGGCTCCACTGAGTAAGAAATAAATTAGAGACGTGCTGGTAAATCAGGAAAAAAATAAAGTAGTACAGGCCCATGAAAACTTCATCCTTCAATTTCTGGTTTCAGATGCTTCTAGTTATAAAACAAAGATAACACGCCCAGACGGACAACTCACAAGGCAAGTCACATATGGCCTTTGAAAGGAGAATTTAAAGTAGAGAGAAACAGTCGGAAAAACCTCTAATACTGACAGGGGACAGAAGGCTGGAATTAACACTTTCCCTCTGAAGACGCACTTGGGAGTCATCTGGGGAGGCAGTAAGCACCGTGAATTTAAGAAAACAGATCCGGCATAGTCATAGAGGTGAAACTAAACAATTAGTATTTGGAGAAAAAAATTGCTAACAACTAAGTTCAGTGACAGGGATATTTAACTCGCACCAAGTTGTTTCTATTTATTTTAAACCTTGCTGTATCATGTTGTTAGAGGCAGAAATTAGAAATTGATCAGTGTTGCTTTTAATTAAAGAGTTTAATTTTAAGGAAAATGAATTAATGGATTTTTAATATATCTTTCTCAATCACTTATCTACACCTTAGTTGGAGCAAATCCAGAAAAACCAAACAAAGTCATTAGACCTAGAATAAAAAAAGCGATTTCTGTGTGGAGGGTCTGCTTTGCAACCCCAAGCTTTCCGTGGACCGGGAAACACGAAGTGGGGATAAACAATTACTCTGGGGGGGGGGCTCATTTTAGAAGAAGCTTTGACAGTGCTTCACATCTTTTAATTAAACACACTTCTAATATAACCAGCTGTCTTCTCATATTTTGTTTTCAAGAAAAACCTTTAAAAACATCTAATGGTAGCAAATTTTTTTAAGCTGATGGAATTCTAATACAGCATTTAAACTTATCTTTCATATAGGCAATGTCACCTTAGGACAAACTTTTCTCCTAATTTTTTTAAGTAGCCCAACGTCCCAGAAAGATAAGCTGTATATGGTTTTCAGCAAGGCATAGTGGGGGCCTCATGGACCCAAACCAGACAGAATCGGGCCTCCTCGAATCCTACCAGTTGTGTGAACGGGGCCTTAGTTAACCTCTCGGAGTTTCTGATTCCTCATCTACAAGATGAAGGGAATAATATTCACCTCATATGGTTGTTGCAAGGATTAAGTGAGACATTTTATTTAAAAGTACCTGACATCCCACATCGTAGATGCTTAATATATGTTATTTTCCTTTCCATTTTCCCCTTCATATGCATATATACCGGCAACATCAATTTCCTTTATATGTAAAGCTGATGCTGTTAACTTTATTAGGCTAGATTTTCCATTAAGCATTTATCCTTATTCATTAGCTAGGAGGACTGACGCACAAAGATATTAAATTATTTACTCAAGTTTAATGAATGAAATTGAAAACCTTTTTCCCCTGCTTACCATGAATGTGCCCTTTTCAGTATGCAGAGCTTTGTTGCATTTATTCAGAAGCTATTGCTAAGTGCTTCGTTTGGAACACAGGATTAATGAGCCCGGAGACATGGCGTTGGTCACCATGGCAACCCAACTAGCTTTGCCCTGTTCCGAGCTCAAAGAAAGGATGCAGGATGCTTAACTCTGGCCCACAGCATATAGCTGGGTGTTCTTTTTCATATGTCTGGCTCCCCATTGCTGCTTCCAATTACTCTCTAATTCTCTTGAAAAAATAAATAAAAATGAAAAGAACATCCCCGCTTCTTTAGGGCTCTGCTTTTTTTTTTTTTTTTTTTTTAATCTATACCACCTGCCCTCCTTCCTGAATACATTTATCTCCCCATCAGTTTCTGAAGATTTTGGCTGACTGACTCACATTATCCCTCACCACACAAATTCTGGGTGACTTTAACAAAAGCATGGATGACCGACCACCCAATGCCCCGGTCTTTCAATGTCCCGATCTCATTCTCCCTGGTGGCTTTCTCCTCTTCACTGACCCAGTGACTCCCACCCACAGTCATACCTGGGCTGAGTAATTAGTTTCAACTGATCAGTCTCCGGAAATCACAAATTCCCACATTCAGTTTTCTGACTATAGCTGCTTATCTTTCTATCTTGGTGTTGTTCGAACCCCTCTCTGTGTTCTCTTTGTCCAGCAGATGTTCCTTATTCACCTCCTCTCCCTACCCAGCTTACTTCCATATTCCATCATTTCAATAACCCTTTTGCCAAAACCACCTCCAACTCTTCCAAGTACCCACCTGGTGCTATGAATGAACCCAATTAGCTTCTGTCTCGGTGCCCACACCCAAGTGCAGAGAGCTATCTAGCAAAAATCATACTCCCAGTGATGTGCCAACTGTACCAGCCGGGTACCGCCATCGAGTCAAACAGAACACTCAGCTGGGTCCTCGAGACTGGTCAGCCATCCAGTGATTCTCTTTCTCTGCCTGATTTATGCCCCCACTGTCCATAATGATTGTTTCAGACCTTTTCCACCTCCTCGATTCTTTAACTCTTTCCTCTCTCTCTCCCTTCTCAGATCTGCTGACCTCCTCTTTTACATAGAAAATGCCTTTCAGATGGAAACTTCACAAACCTTTCCACACCTATCAATTCCTATCTTCTCTCCTTCTTTGCCTCCAGCTACACTGTAACAGGCGCCCTCCCCTCTAGAGTCAATCCCTCTACCTGGTTCTAGATTTCATTTCCCAAACTTCTCAGACTCCTCACAGCCTCAATTATCCCCCCTCCGTCCTCTGATCTCAAAGTCTGCCCCCCACCCATTTTTTAAATGCTCAGGTCTCCATCATCTAAGAGAAGACAATTCTCAACCCCATTTCCCTCATGTTCTGCCCTGCTGCCTCCTCTCCACAAACACTCTTCCTCAGTGGATTTGTTCACACTCGCAACCTGTTTTAGTTATCAATCCCCTCTACTTTGATTTCTGCATCCGTGACTCAACGGCTACTACAATATCCAAGTCCTTCCATGTCATTAAATTAATGTAAACTTTTTAATTCTCATCTTGCTAGATTCCTCAATAGTATTTGACACTTCTGGCTTCTCCCTTCTTCATACTGTCTTCATGTGGGAAGAGAAGCAAGGAGTGCAATGGACCATAAACCAAGAGTCATCTTGCCAGTAATGGTGACAGAATTGCTCTGGTTCAATCCCACCGTCCTCCCTAGTGCTGGTACTTGCATTCAACAGAACATTCACGAATACTCCACAATCAGCAACCAATATGGACTACACACTGCCCTATGCTGAGCAAAACTCTGCTCTCATGAGACATAGATTAGTCAGGGAAACAGATACTAGTCAAAGGATTAAACAAAATGCAAGTGCCACAAAGGAAAACTACATGTCATGAGAATACAGAGTGACATAGGGACCTAACTTCATTGAAGGGTATTCAGGAGGAATGATCTTTGGAAATGATGTCTGAACTAAGGCCTTAGGTGCTAGAAGTTAGCTCGGTCAAGAGGAGAAGACAGAGCATTCCAGACAGCATGTATACTCCTTATTCATTCCCAGCCCTTTTCCTCAATTCAGCACTTAGAAAATAGGCAACTGGGTCTTAACCCAGGAAGAAATCAGGTAGAGGTATTTATTTATTTATTTATTTATTTTGAGAACCTGGCCAACCTAAAAAAAAAAAGATCCAAAGATACTATGTCAGAGATTTCTCAAATGAAAGATCCAGCCAGATCCGACATAGCAAAGCTAATAGTTAAACTAAACTTACCCATACACTGAGATTCCAAAACAGCTTTTAGTCACTCGATCTTAACTATCAGCAGACATCTAAAGATTATAAAAATTTAAGGAAAGCCTTTAATATGGTAGACAGAGACAATTAAAAAAAACAACAACAAGAGAAAAATAATCTGGAGTAAATTTCCCAGAAAGGAAAGCATAAAGATAAAGAAATAAAAAAACAGGAGAGGTAGGGCGCCTGGGTGGCTCAGTTGATTAAGCGTCTGACTCTTGATCTCAGCTCAGGTCTTGATCTCAGGGTCGTGAGTTCAAGCCCCGTGTCGGGCTCCACAATGGGCGTGGAGTCTACTTAATAAAAAAAAAAAAAAAAGAACACACACAAAAAAACAGGAGAGACAAGATAAGACAATTAGATAAAAAGTGCAGGAAGTATACTATTTAAAGAATAGCAATTCAAGGGACAGAGAATGCAGAAAATAGAAGAAAAGAAATCAGAACTTAGAGACTTGCACCTTTGGGGGTTGAAAGGACCCAGGACAATGGATGAAAATACACCCACCAAAGCAGATCATCATGGAATTTCCAAATGCCAAAGACAAAAAGACAGGAGATAAAAGGTCATATATAAAAGATGAAGAAATAAAATGGCTCCTGATCTTTCAGAAGTGGTACTAGAAACCAGAGGGAAATGGAGAAATGTCTTCATTATTCTACAAGAAAATGATTACCCATCTAGAATTCTATGCCATATCAGGGTAGGATAAATGCATTCTGGGGGATGTGTAGTCTCTTGTTCCCTTTCTCAGAAATCTAGTAGAGGAGGTGCTCCACCCAAACAGATAACAAACCAAGATATAGGGAGACTCAGGATCCAGGACACAGGAAATTCAACATGGGTGAGAGGCAAAGGGAGTCTCCAGGATGATGGGGAATGGAGATCCCAGGAGGACAGCAGTTGGACCATCTAGGCCTGAAGGCTCCAGAAGGGATTTTTTTTTTTTGTAAGAAAAACTGAAATATTTTCAAAAAAGATTAAAACCATTTGCAAAAAGTTTGGGGTTAAATAGTGATGATCCATAGGAAACTAAGCAAAAAAAAAAAAAAAAAAATGAGACAACTCCAGGAAAAACAAAATGTACAAAGGAGAAGTTATCCCAGTTTACCACAAGCCTTGTGGTTATAATGTCATGATATTGTGAGGATGGAAGATGGGAAAGGTACTTGTATGGGGGAAGGGGGGTGTAGAAAAAAGAGCAAGAGCCTCATCTTCCATTATGATAAATAAATATATTATCAGAAATTGCTTATATTGCTAGTTATTCTTTTCAATTTTATGCCAAAATAAATGGTATTTATTTAGCAATATGGAGATAAATACGAAACTAATGAGCTAAAAGGAGTGAAAGTGGCTGCCACTTAGGTGGGCATATCAAGAACTACATTTTTCATAATAAACCTTGCCTGTGGTATCTTCTTAATGTCTTCTCATCCATTTTTGTATTTTTCCACGCTTTTGTGGAATAGATTTTCTAGGTACCTTAAATTTCTCCTGATGTATATAAATGTATCTTTTCTTACATAATAATTTCCTGCCGCTTGTTTCTGGTATTTAGAGATACGATTGAGTTTTGGCTATTGATCGCAAATGCAGTACCTCTGCTGAACTCAATTACAAATTCTAACCATTTGACCTTATATTTTCTTGTTGTTTATTTTTTTTATGTAGACAAACATATTGTGCAAAATAACAACAGTTTTGCTTCCTGCTTTGCCATCTTCATACATACTATTTATTTTTGCTTTCTCTTCGTGCTGGCAAGGACCTCGAGGACAGAGTTGAAATCGTAGCTAAGACAGCAGACTTGTCTCACTCCTGATTTTAAAGGGGATGCTTCTAAAATCAACACTAAATAAACAATCAACTTTAGAAAACACTGCTTAAGGCAGTGTCACTCACAGTGTGCTGTGATCTTATGTGGGCCACTCTTTAACGGGCTGGGAGTACCTGCTACCTGACTGGGTATGCGACATGGCCTGCAAATAAATTTCAAGTTCACTAATTCAGAGCATAATCACTGGAGACAATGTTTCTAGAAAAAAAAAATAGCAACCAGAAGATGAGGCTTTTGAGTCATTCTCTGCCATCTGAGAAAAGAGAGTCTCTGGGCAGATGGAAGTCAAGAATTTCACCACCTGTTATTTGCTGTTACTGTTACGTTCTATGTATGGCAAGGGATCTTGCCCTCTCTTTTAGAGTGACAAATCAATTTTTATAGTGATACGCAGTTTCTTTTAAAATTTAATTTAATAAGTAATGTCAATTGGAAGAAAAGATTGAATTCATATTGCACAGGTGGTACCAACCGTAAGGCAGATGGGGCAAAAATCCTCAAAGTTGTTTGCAAACGACAAGGATGGTCAGATTTGTGCTATGACAACATATAACGTAAGAGCTGGAACGACATGAAGCGTGACCGAGTGGGGACAGGGATTGCCTATCGAGCCAGCATCTCTTGGCTAAAGGGAAGTCCCATGACATCTCGCCTTGCTGGGTTCTCATCACTGAACGGGGCTTTCCTAACATGTGGGTAACTTGTGTTGTCCTCACACCAAATAGCAGGGGACCGTCGTTGAGAAAGCAGGGTCTCCTTTACATTGACCTCATACTACATTCTGGGAAGAAACATTTGAATTTTTATGGCTTTCGTGCAGTAACACATTTTTCCTCCAACTGTCAGGATTTGCTTCATGCAGAGTAAAACAAGCAGCTTTCATTTTCCTCTTATGAAAGGGAATAGGTAGAAATAATATACTGCTATTCAGCCAGCTAAACCTGACCTGACTCTCTTTATTCGTAGGGAAATGCAGGATTCACGGAGAGGACATTTTCACTGAGGTAAATAAGCCCTCTCAACTGATGAGCACTATTATACTTATACCAAAGGAAACAAAGGCCAGAAGATGGGGGGCATTAAGTAGAAAGGCAAACAGAAAAATAGCAGACAAAATCCTGCATAGGGACAAAGCAGGCTCTGCAACATTGAAAAAATAGGGGAAAATCCTTTAAGCGAAAATTGCATGCAATTTTTTGGCCTCAATTAGCCTTTTCCACAAAGAGCACTTTTTTCTACAAAGAGTCCATTAAGTAGCAAATGAAATTACATCGGTTTTCAGTTGCCATGGCATTGGTTTTCCCTCTAATGGATTTCTCCGGTCCCCGAGTTTAATGTTAGACTGACTCACTTTCCTTGTCTGTGTGCTGACTCAATTCCCTCTGTCCAGCCACAAAGTGATGTATGTGACTTCTCCTCAAAGTGCCTACAACATAATCCAAGAGAGAGAAAATCCATTCCTCAACTATCCCCCCAGAGATGGAGAGGATGAACCTGACCAGCAACCACATTTCATTCATTAACCATGAACATAACAGTGTCCATTTATTAGATAAACGGAGTTCCCATCCGTGCACTCAGGGCTCCTGGAGCCATGCCCAGATCAGTCAGGGACCGTTTATGGAGTACCTCCTATGTGCCAAGCACTGTCCAGAGGCTGAAGACATAAAAATGCAAAAGAAAGAATGCAAGATGCTCACGGTCTTCTAGAGTTTCTAGTCTGCGAGACCTACTTCAAGGCCCTACTTTTTCCTTCTATTTCTCCAACCATAAAATGGGTGAAATTTTCCTCATTTATCTGATTCACAAAGTGTTTTGCTTTTGATATATTTTCTGGGCACCACACTTTAAAAAACAAAACAAAACAAAAAAATGTGTGATTCTAGGAGTAAGGATCTAAAATAACAAATTTACTTTTTTGAAGTTGCTTATTAGCTATAGCTAAACATTAGCTACAATATCAGGTTTGACTCTGATAATTTGGATATTCTTTCCTGATATGCATAATCATATATACTTTTTAGAAAAATAAGCTTATACTCTCTTATAAACTTCTTTTTAAAAATTGTTCCATGTCAATGAGCATTTTTTACAACATAATCTTTAATTTCTATATGGTATGAAGGTAACACAGCTTAAAATTTTTCTTTTCTTTTTTTTTTAAGATTTTATTTATTTATTTGAGGGAGAGAAGAAGAGGGAGAAGCAGGAAGCCCTTCGCAGGGCTTGATCCCAGGACCCTGGGATCATGAGCTGAGCTGAGCTGAAGGCAGACTGAGCCATCCAGGTGCCCCTCTATTTAATTTTTTTATTGTAAAATTCACATAACATAAAATGCACCATTTTAACCATTTTAAAGTATACAGTCCAGTGGCATTTAATATGTTCACAATATCGTGCAACTATCACCACTATTAACTGCTAGAATATTTTCATCCCTCCAGAAGGAAACCCATGCCCATTAAGCTGTTATTCCCCATTACCATTTTCCCCCAGCCCCTGATAACTCTAATCTGCTTTGTGCATTTCCCTCTTCTGGCTATTTCATAGAAATATGAATCACATAATATGTGGCCTTTTGTGCCGGGCTTCTTTCACTTGGCATAATATTTTCTAGGTGCATCTATATTGTAGCATGTATCAAGACTTCATTATTTTTTATGACTGAATAATATTCTATACAATGGGTAAACCTTTCTTAAAATCTGTTTTTTTTTTTAAATCTCATTGATTGCTGGTCTTATCTTTATTATTTCCGTCTTCCTGCTTTCTTCAGACTTTTCAGTGTTTGAGATGCATGCCCAGATAACTGCAGTAAAGTGGTATAGTTCTGCTGATTTTGCCTTATACACTTTGAGATTCTGTGTTCAGGTGCATATGAATTTAGGATCACCAAAGCTAGACATACACATTTGGGGCTCCTACAGTTCCTAACTAGATGACTCTGCATGCGATGTGGATAATAATGAGTTAAGGGGCACCTGGGTGGCTCAGTCGTTAAGCGTCTGCCTTCGGCTCAGGTCATGATCCCAGGGTCCTGGGATCGAGCTCCGTGTAAGGCTCTCTGCTCAGCGGGGGCTCTGCTTCTCCCTCTGCCTCTGCTCCTCCACCCACTTGTGCCCTCTCTCTGTCTCAAATAAATAAATAAAATCCTCAAAAAGTTTTTTTCTATTGGACATGCAAATATTCTTCAGTTTTCAGTAATATAAGTGATTCCAGGCAAAAAATAAATTAGGCAATTTTTTGTGACTCTAAATATATATAAAAATGAAAAATGCCAATGTATATTTTGAAAGTATTCTTTAACCAGTCAAAGCTTCTGATACAAAAATTATAAAAAACACAGTATGACTGCACTATATTGAAGACTCTTACAGAATGGGGAGAAAGTCTTTTCATTCCCAGTGTTCTGCAGACTGTACAACCAAGCCCAATTCTGTTACATGATAAATGTCTTCTTTCTTTCTCATCAGTTATCTCTTAAAAGTTTTTTTTTTTAAGATTTTATTTATTTATTTGACAGAGCGAGAAAGCACAAGCAGGGGGAGCAGCAGAGGGAGAGGGAGAAACAGGCCCCCCGTCCAGCAGGGAGCCCCATGCGGGGCTCGATCCCAGGACCCTGGGATCATGACCTGAGCTGAAGGCAGACGCTTTAACGACTGAGCCACCCAGGCGCCCTTCATCAGCTATCTCTTGGACTCAATGTATAACCTTGAGGTAAGAACCCAAAGTTTGATTTGGAGACCCTACATAAATGAGGGCCCATATGAGCCAAAAGGTGCAGAATGAGTCCTAAGTCCTAGAGGCGGAACTTCTGAGCTACAAAAGTTTTCGAGCTTTTGCCATTGCCCTTCAGACCCATTCACGTCCCATTAAGAGTGTGTGAACGCATGTCTTTGTGTTTGGCAACATCTGTATTGTCATCGTTTGTATCTTTGTTAATGTAATAAATAACAACAAAAGCACCTTCATTTTAATGAACATTTTACTGATTATCAGGGCAGGTGATCATTATGTTATCTTTATTTGCTGTTTATATACGTTTTGGGGGGAGAGGGTCTGAAATACCTATATCTGTTTTTGGTCTTTTGTTCTATTTTTCTCTCTTAGTTTTTAATCTCCTTACTTTATTCTAAAGATTTCCCTCTATGTGAAGGCTATAAAGAGGACCTTTGTCCATCTAGTCTCAATATTTTTTTCCAGTTTTATGACAGCCTTTTTATTTTAGGACCTGTTTGCAACTCGAACACTGAAAATTTTTGCTTTCTCGAATTCATCTTTCTTTTCTTTGTGGCTTTGGCCTTTGATGCCACGGATCTAAGAGTAAGTTTATCTTTAATGGACTTGCATTCTTCCTCCTTGATTATTATTAGCCTAGTTCATTAGTGGCAGCCTACAGGGAGCCTTCCTTGGCCTCTCCCTACCTCTTTACTCCTTCTCATCTTCAGGTAGTCTCCCTCTGTCAATAGGGACAAAGGGGATAGACAGTAAGCACGTCCTCTGGGGGATGAGATGGTGACGCCTCTGGTGACGCCTCTGAGGAGTGAAAGGCTTGGCAGCTCGCTCTCAGTCTGTGGTTGATGAAGTCCCAATGAAAAGGTAGCAATATTAAAAGTCAATAGTTAAACAAATATATCGTGTCTTAACTTTCTAACAATTTTAAAAATAAAAAAACTTAGAAGTTTAAATTAATGAATTAAAATATGAATTAAAATTAAAACGACACCTAAAAACCCTAAATGTGTAAGTCAGTGTGAGCAGTGGTGATGGCCACGTGCTGTAGGTGGCTCGGTCCCAACTGACACCTACCCCTCCCCCATGTGTCTCTGCACTAGACCCTCCCCTCCCCCGGGCGGGCAAGAAGGAGGGGAAATTGGATGGGTTTTTTTTTTCCCCTTGGATTCCCACAGGTTGAGAAGACCCTGGCATCTTTAAGCTTGTTCTCCTAATCTTTCACCCATGACCTTTCCATCCCTTCCCACTCTCATCAAAATCTCCACCCGTTCTGCTCTTGTTTTTGGCTGATGACTTACTTTGCCTTATCCATTCTTGAGGGGCAAAAGCTATCAGAGATGATCTCCATCTCACCACTGCCACATCTATAAGCACTCTGGCGTTTTAAAGCCATCCTTTACTTTGGTCCATCAGTTAAAAATGAGGATGTATCCAACAGTCTCTGGATTCCACCCCCTCTCAGCTGCTAAGATTTGAACATTTTAGTTACCCTGTCTCGTGCATTTTCAACTGTTGGCTTTCTATAAATCATCCTCTTCAGCACACAAACATTTCCTTTTATCTCCAACTACAGAACACTCTGCTGTGTGTGCCCCCAGCCCCCTTCAGCAATCACACTACTCATGCTTGCACGTGCGGCCAGACTTTTTTGAACAGTTGTCTGTATGTGGCATCCCTAGCTTTTATCCTCCCATTCACACATTATACCATTCAAATCTGGCTTTTACGCCCACCATTTCACCCAAACTGCTTTTGTCAGTGATAATTCTGTCACTTAATCTAAGGAACATATAATTAAATCTCTCAGTAGCCATCGATACAGCTGACCGCCTCCTCCTTCTTGAACCTGCCTCTTTCTTATTCTCTATGATGCCAAAAATGCTTTTGGGCTTTCTCTCACTTCACTTACCAATCCATTTCACTCTCCTTGGCCCCCCTCCATCCTGCTAACATCCTAAATGTAAGAATGTATCAGGTCTTGGTCCTATATTCTCTTTTCTCTCTCCACACTCTTTATCCAAGTGATTTCATTGATTCCCTTGGCTTCAAATACAATCTATAAGCCAACGATTCCTAAACTTACAGCTTTAGTCCAGAGCTCTCTTCTGCAATCCACACGTTTATGTCAAGTGCAACTTGGACTCATTCACTTTGAGGTCTCAGAGCGATCTGAAACTTCTCATATTTAAAACTGATCTGGGGAAACTCACTCTGATTTTGAGACTTAATATAAAGCTCCAGCAATGAAGCGAATAGAACATTAGCAAAAAAAAAAAAAAAAAAAAAAGATAGATAGATCAGTGGATCCATACATATCTGGCCACTTGATTTTTGACAAAGATACCAAGGCAACTCAGTGGAGAAAAAACAGTCTTTTCAATAAATGATGTTGAAACAATTGGATATATAAGATAATGTATCCATGTATAAAAAAGCTGAACTTCAACCTGTGCTTTATACCATATACAAAAATTAACTCAAAATGAGTCAAAGACCTAAAAGTAAGACCTGAAATTATAAAACCTCTAGGAGGAACCATAGGAGAAAATCTTTGTTCCTGGGATTAGTCAAAGACTTCCTAGGTAGGACACATAAAGCATAAGCCATAAGAGGTAAAAATTGATAAATGAATTTATTAAAATTAAATACTTCTGCTCTTTTAAAGACAGGAAGAATGGAAAGTCAAAGAATGAATAAAAATATTTGCAAACCGCATTTCTGATAAAGGGCTAGTATCCAGAATATATAAAGAACTCTCACAAATCAATAATAAGAAAACAAACAACCCATTTTTAAAAAGGAGCAAGAGATAGGAACAGATATTTCACCAAAGTAAATACACATCTGGCAAATAAATACATACCCATACATCCTTGGTCATTAGGGGAATTTTGATTAAAATCATAATAACATACTATTATAAACCTATTCATATTGCTAAAATAAATTTTTCTTTTAATATGACATTACCAAGTTCTGGCAAGGATGGAGAGCAACTGAACTCATGCAATCCTGGTTGGAATGCAAAATGTACAACTAGGTTGAAAAACAGTTTTGCAGTTTCTTATAAATTTATCATACAACCCATCATCCCACTCCCGGGTATTTACCCAAGAGAAATGAGAACACTTCCACACAAGAATCCGTATGCAAATCTTTATGTCAGCTTTTTTTCAAACTTGCCAAAAAACTAGAAACAATCCAAATGTCCCCCTACTGGGGAGCAGATTAATTGTGTTACATCTATATAAGGAATACTACTCAGCAATCAAAGGTCTGATATACTGGTGAGTGCAACCACATGGATGAATCTCAAATGCATTATGCTAAATAGGAAAAAACAGACCCAAAAACCTACATATTGTATAATTTAATTTGTATGACATTCTGAAAAAGACAAAATTATAGAGACAGAAGACAGACCAGTGGTTGCTGGAGGTGGGGGCAAAGCGAAGGGATTAACTATAAAGGGCACCAGGGAACTTTTTTAAGTGACTGTGGTGATGGTTTCATGACTATGTGTTTCTCAAAAATACTGAATTTTACCGTGTGTGAGTTATACCTCCGTAAACTGACTTTTAAAAGACTAATTTTTAAAGATTTATTTATTTATTTGAGAGAGAGGGAGTGAGCGTGCCTGTGTGGGGGGAGGGGCAGAAGGAGCGGGAGACTAGCAGACTCCCCCTTGAGCAGGAACCTGACCCAGGGCTGATCCCAGGACTTTGAGATCATGACCTGTGCTGAAATCTAGTCAGATGCTTAACCAACTGAGCCACCCAAGCGCCCCTAAAAAACTAATTTAGTGATCCTGCCCACATACATGCTTCTTCCTCAACTCTCCCCATCTTAAAAAATAGCATCCCGGGGTGCCTGGATGGCTCAGTCAGTTAGCAACTTTGCACATGCTATTCTCTATACCTGGACTCCTCTTCTCCTTGGCTCCTTTTTTAATGGCTAGCTCCCTCTCATTCATAAAGTTTCAGCCTCACATGTCATATCTTTAGAGTAGTCTATACATGTTATAATAGTTGACCCCTGACATTTTCTTTCATAACACCCTGTTTGGCTCCTTTCCCAGTTTATTATTATATGTTTATGATTTTATTTTGCTAGTAGTTATCTCCCCTACTAGAATATAGCTTCTTGAGGGCAGAAACTATTTTTTTTCAGTTACTTAGCACATTAACTGACACATCATAAGAGCTAAATAAATATTTGTTAAATAAATGTGTAAACTAATAAGCCTCCTCCAATGAAAAAAAAAACAGTGATTCCAATGTGATCATCACTGAATTTACCTGGACCAACACACACATTTATATAGTTATATAGTGTTATATATACGTGTGTGTGTGTGTGTGTGTGTATGTGTGTTTGAGACTTATAAATTGGGTCCCTACTACATTACCTGAAGAAAGTAATGATCACCAAGTTTCACAACCATGAGTGTGCAAATAGATGACAATGTCAGCCACCCAGAAAGGCTTACCTCTCCAAACCAATTGCTTGGCACAGAGAATGGAGCTGGGAGTTGTACAGAAGTGTAAAGCTGTGTGTCCACTTAAGGAGTAGCAATTGAGCTTTGCTCCATGGTCACAGAGGATCTTAACACAATCCAAGTTGGCCATTTCACAAGCCACATGAAGAGGGGTTTTCCCGTTGGGTCTACAGTTGATTGTAGCATTGTGGTCCAGTAGCACCAGAAGACATTCCACGTGACCAAATAAGACAGAGAGATGCAAGCCTGTTGCCCAGGAAGACTTTAATTTATAACTAGGCAACCAATAACCTGAACAAGAAAAAGAAAGAAAGTTTAAGTTCTTGGCCTAGGATTTTTCTGTTTTGTGAGAATTTTTACAAAGACTTTTACTTTGGTCACATTTATAAAACTGGAGGGGGCAGTGATTCAGAAGTTGTAAACTAGTAACCGATGGGTCTGCAAATGTCTAGTTTAGAAGCATACTTGGATATACTTGAGGGGGACAGGCACTCTTGAGTTTCTCTGTTTCTAGTATTTTCCATTACCTGCTTTCTTTATTTACTTTATCCTCCTAGCCTTTCAAGGCATTTGGGTTTGAGACCCTCATTTATGGGATCGCATTTTATTTTACATGGTGAGTTACATGAGACTCTTATTGTTTCAACTCCCAATTATTGTCCTGAATGATTCTGAAGCTGTTAGTTACAAGATTATATCTTTTATTCCATCACAGTTCTTTTGCCCTATAGTTGGTGCTGTTGTTGTCAATCGGAGGTATGAATGTATTTGATGTCTTTAAAAATATTTGTCTTGCCAAGATTTTATTTGCCTGCCTATTGGTTTTTACAATATCTCTTACTGATAAGAAAAACTTAAGGCAACTCACAAATTTTACACAAGATTTTTTTTAATACAAGATTTTTTTAATGATCTAAGGGCAAAGGAAAAAAAAATGTAGGTTAAAAAAAAGTGGTCAAGGGTTAAGATCGGTACACAAAATACAAACTGTGTCCTATACACTAGAACCACATTGCAAATTTGCCTTTGAACTTCCTAGCAGCCAAAATAAATAGGAAAACATGATGTATTGCACAATTAACTATGCCCACAAGCTATATACAAATTAATTGCTCAGGAGAAGCATAGCTGTTCCTAGAACTGAGATCTTAGATAAATTTTTCCCATTAGTTGTTGGAAATGTTCTCTTCTCCCCTTGTCCCTCTCTCCCTCACATGTCTCACAAGCCATAACAACAGAACTTCATAAACCTTCTTTCAGTGTCAATACCTAGAGCCATAGCATTAAGCTTACTATGAGTGGGTAATGGAAAATATGTTCAGAAAGATAAAATACTGATGGCCAGATGAAGATGTAGAGATAACTCAACAGCTTAGAAGAGACTCTAGGGCTGAAACAACAAAACATATTTTAACGTGGATAAATCAGAAGGTTGTTTTTAAGTTATAAAATTCCAGTATACAAGGTAAGTGGAATATGGTTTAATGGTAATTTATTTGAGAAAAGACCTAGGGATTTGAGTTGACAGAATTCTCAAAAGGAGCCAACAGGGGGATGGAGCTGCCAAAAAAGCTTAATCCAATCTTAAGCCACGTTAATAAAAGTGCAGGGCCCAAAACAAAAGGGGTAAAAGTTGTATTCGTCACTGATTAGATGAGGTCAGAATAAATCTAGAATATTGGGAATACTTCTGGGCAACAGTGCTGAGCATCTGGAGGGCGCTCGGAGGATGAGGCCTACATTACAAGCGGGCCTGGCGATCAGGTATTAAAATTCTCTCATTTAAGTGAGAAACATCACACATGTGCTACTCCTGGGTATTTATCCTACAAGTATCATCACTCACGTATGAAATGCTCTTTAAGGGCCACTGTATTGCCCAACTTCCAAGAATACCATCTGCATTGAACTCTGTGAAAAGTATAAAGTTCTCAGGAATTATGATAACCTGGCCTGTGGACAAGAACATGCACCACACTATAGCATTGTTCTTAATGGGTAACGATTGGAAACAATCTCAATCTTCATCAACAGGAGACTGTTTAAAAAAAATGATGGGGCATCCATGCAATCGAATACTATACAGCCATTATAAAGAGGGCAGTTCTATGTACACTGATATGGGAAAATCTCAAGATATATTATTGAGCAAGAGAAGCAGGGGATGACCAATGTGCATAATATGCTATCATATGTGAAAATATTTATCGACACCTCAAACAAGAAACTGGTTACAGCAGTGGCCTCTAAGAACTAGGGGCTGGGAGACAAGGACATAGATTTACTCAACCTTGGATGCCTCCTTTGAGCTTTTAAATTCAATACCTTGTGCATGTATAACTATTTGTAAAAATAAGTGAAATTAAAATAAACTATTGTCCCCCTGTTCAGAGGGAGAAAGATAATTTAGTTTCAAGGCCATATTATAGGGTCGTGTACAATGCTGACTAATCCTGAGGGAATGAATGAACCCAACCTCAAGTTTGTTTTTCTGTAGCCCACAGTCCACCCTAGACACACACATACACACACACACCCTTTTTTCATTCCATTCAGAATTCTAAGGCAATTTGACTTTCCGTCCCTCTCAGCTCTCCCCTTATCCACATCGCCTCTTTAAAAAGAAATCCAAAGTTAATTCACACTAAAGTCTAATGAATTGAGGATTTTTTAAAGTGTGACCCTCTTAGGATTATCCGAATTTATGTAGGAATCTGTATTCAACTAATAGAACTAAGGGCTAAGATACTAATCTGAGACTCCAGACACTGTAAAGAGAAGGTGTTTGTTGATAGGAACTTTTCTCTTGCAGAGACAAATAGTATCACAGACACTCTGGGCTGCAGAATTATCAACCTTGTGCCTGTAATGTGTGTGAATAAACAGATAGGCACACACATTGCATGTGTGTATACCCATTTATACGTTTCTATTTAGCTACGTACATTGAATCTCCGTTCTGAGCAGAGTTTTCAAGCTCTGTGGTGTGCAACCTGCTTTTGATAATGAATGAATCACATTAACACCAATACTTAATCAGTCATTTTAACGCTCAGATTTCCTCAACAAGCAATTTGCAAAGCCAGTCTCTTCTAACTGTCTTGGAAAGAGGCTGGTTCCAGATCTGGAAACTGGAGTATGTTTTGCATGCTGATTAGCAGCAAAGATTTGGCAGCTCTGTGCACCAACTGATTGGAAACTCGTGCCTGCTTCTGCAATGGGAAGAAAAATGATCTCAGAAAGGAAGCAGTAGAGAGCTGATTAAGAAAACACCATTTTGATGTAAAATCAAAGAAAACACAGAATGTTAGCGCTGGGGGGAAGATTATCCAGTCCAAGCCTTTCATTTTCCAGATGAGAAAACTGCCACTTTTTCAGGCTGCTAGAGCCATAAGTCGCCCGCCTCAGTCCAAGCTAATGGACTCAGGATATCTGCAGTGCAGGGTTTCCATCTGTCTTTGTCTTTGTGGAAGCAGAATAGGTTTTAGCGCCAAGCCTGCTTCACAAATCACGAGGAAGGAAAGCAGATCCTGCATTCATCTATAATATGCCACATCTCTGATAGGGAAATGCATTTGCTTGTGGATGTTTTCTCTTCCTCCTAAATTCCCGGTAGCACCTAGAGAATCTAGCCTGCCCCGTTTATTGCATGCATCAGTTGTCCTTAGTCTCAGTCCCTTGCCTCTGCCTGTTCTTTGGTCATAATCATTAACCAGTAAATCAGCCTCGGAGACAGCCAGGTCCTGGGATTCAGCCCACCCCCACCCAGGTGAACTTGTGCCTACGGCTCACCTCTCCTAGATGGAAATGTGTGTAGGGGGTTGGCAATAAGACACCTTTGCTGGTGCCCCTAGAAGCTGAATAGAGAAATAGGAAGGGGACAGATTGTCAGATACAGATCACAGCCCACCGAAGTGTATCCTGAAGCGGCATTGCAGAACTTTTTGGTGGTGGTGTGTATGTGCATCTGTGGGGGGGGGGGGGGAGGATTCTGGATCATTCAATGCCAGGCATAGCAGGGAAGACTTCTGGAGCGAATGAAGCAGCCCATAGCAAGGAGGCTATGTACCGTCACCCCTTGTGCCCTCACACCTTAAAATGAGGCTGCAGCCACAGGTCGATTTGTACCAAGTGCGGGAAGGAGCAAGAGTGTCTTTTCCACCTCACCTACCCACTCTGGGGACCGAAACTGAGGTAAAGCCACCCTCAGAAACCACAGTGAGGCAGCACCAATTAACATGCTTGTGTTGATACCAAAACACCAAGGCATCAGAATTTGTCCTGTAACATATAACCTCCAACAGTCACAGCTTAACCGAACTACAGTTAACTCATCAGGCATCTTCATTTTGTACACTCTTCCTTCTTTCCGGGGCAGAATTATCCCAGGGCTTCAGGACTAGAATGTGATTGATTCTGAGCATTTGTTTTTCAAAGAGCCTCTCTCTGCTCACCTTGGCAGGTGCCAAGCTGCCTTCTGTGTGCTCAGATGGGCACAAAGGCCAGCGGGGGTAATCTGGGAACAAAGCCCCTGAGAGGGTAGTAAAGAAGGCTCTGCCTCCCTAAAACTGTTAGCCACTCACTCTGTCCCCCCACCCAGGTCTGCAGTGCGTGGGCAGCGATGCTCGAAGAGCCCTGCTTGAGCGAGGGGTTTAACTGAGAAGAGACTATGGATCCTCCCCTAGGCAAAAAGCCCACAGAGACTCTCAAATACAGGCCATGTCCACATAGATTTATAGTATCTGCAGTTACTTTTCACCTTCCCCAAACCATGACACATCATCTGTTTATATCATTTCCCCTTCGTATATCATAGATTATCGGCAGGCAGGGGATTTGGAGAGGGTCTTGACAAAGTCTCCGCTTTACAAATAAGGATAAGATTAAGTAGCATAAAGTGCTCATGCCTGTCTCACCGGTACGGACAGATCAACTCAAACTCTGGTCTCCCCAAATCTTTAAACGGCCGTGGGTGATCTGCTGACTGCCCACATCACACTCCCAAACCAACAGCACTTGTGGGCAAAAGTTCTAGGAGGATTTTAGAAATTTTACCCCTACAAAGATATTCCGCATAATTTTGTGTGTGTGTGTGTGTGTGTGTGTGTGTGTGTGTGTAATTAATTAAATCTGAAACCAAAGAGATAGGCCTGAATAGCTGAGTAGAAAGCCCTCCGCCCAGGAAATACGGTAAAGAGAGAAGAGTTAGTGTTTGGGCTATCTTTTGGAAGAAGGGATTGATTCTGCTTCATGTTGGTGGGGATGTACACATCCCTGGTAAACTTTCAGCTAAGCCTGGGCTCTGCAACAGTTATCAGCTATAATGTTGTCTGAGTCCAAAGAACCCCACACATGAGAAGCCTCTGTTATTACAGCCAAAGGTTACACATGCTGCTCGTGGCTGGATTAGCAGACATTTGCTCTGCCTGTGTCCACGTATTTACACAGTCCTGAAGGATTATAGACTAAAGCACAATTCTTGGCTATCTTTTAATAGCTAATATTTTCAGGATAAATCTCAGAGCTCCCCCAGGAGAGGGAAAAAAAAGTCAGCCTGAAATGCAACATTTAAAAGAAAAAAGTTTGAACATCCAGGAAGGGAAAAGAACCCTTCGGATGGTGATAGGAAAGTAGGAGAGCGAATTTCTGGCACAGAGGAAAATGAGGTGATAAAGAGATTATTCATTAAGAGAGTGGAAATAAGAGCTTTCAAGATATTTGGAAGGCAGTTGTTACTAGTAAAGTAGACAGAGTACCTGCCAGAAAGTTTTCCAGCGAAATCACTCATTGGTTATTTTAATTAAAAATATGACTACCAACCAAAGAACCTGCGGCTGTGGGCCATAAACGAAGTACTTAAAGTGCATTACACTGATTAATAAAAGGACTCTGATTAACCTTGCTGACGAGGGAATTTCATACCCAAGAGAGAAGTATGATATTCTGCCTGTATCATTAACGCGCCAAGACTCATACATCTGAAAGAGAATCGAAATATGTAGTTGGAAAAGCCTTTGGAAACAGCTGTACAGATGTTCACGTTTCCAATATAGGAATCACTAGTGAGAACCCATATGAATAGCTTTGGGTTTTCTTACAGATCCTGCGTTCACTCTGGATACTGCACACTTGGCTCATGGGAAACTTTCTATCATGAATATCCCTTGACTTCACAACTACTTACTGCGTGTGGCAGTTAAAAAACTTGTTTGTGTATCTAACTTTTCTTCACGCCATCCCCATTTTAAAGCCGTCGTCTGGTAGATGGAATTTTGCTTGCTTGTTTTTTGCTTTAGAGACACATGTCTCTGCTGTCCTCCAGGGGTTACCCCAAATGCCAGCCAGCATGTTTGTAATGTTTGCTTTCCAAAGTGTGAGAGAGGTTTTTTTTTCTTCATTTAATAAAACATGATTTTATCTGAAGATTTGTTGATGAGGTTTAACATAACTTTAAAAAATAAAACAAGAGCTCTCTAACTTTAAGAATCATTCTTAGGTGCTGGGGCTAGGCGAGACCCACAATTTGAACCTGAGCTCTGGAATTCTGCTCTCTGTCGCATGGGCAAGAGAAGCTACTCAGTGGGATGAGGAAGCAGAAGTGAATTTCCAGATGCTTTGTTCTGCCTTCCTCACAGAATCCACATTATACATTTGCTTACGTGAGTGTGCCAATTAGATGGTGGATTTGGGGGAGCAGTGTTTAGGCCCCAAGTTGATTTCCTCGCCAACAGAGTTCTGAATTGTCTTTCCAAAAATTATGAACTGACTTGTATACCAACTTAGACATACCATAGTTAGGGGAAAAAAAATGTGGTCACTTTTGAAAAATGCTGTATGTCCTGAAAGAAGTAAAAATGGTTTGGGATTAATTGTCCCCCTGTTGATCTTCTGCAGGACAATGAAATGTTGAATATAGATTACATTATTAATTATACAAGCAAATTTAAAGGTCACAGGGTATCTTTTATAGGTTTTAAACATTGTCGTGCTTAATAAGCCACAAGGTAACTAAAACCTGAAGATTCTCACACTTCAAAAGTAAACAGATAACGTTTCTGTTTCCACATCTGGATGCTGGTTATATAGGTTTGTTTATGTTATGAAAATCATGCTGTACACTTATGATCTGTACACTTTTCTGCGTGGAGCCTTTCAAAGGTGCTTTTAAAAATCAAAAACTGCTGCTTAACAATCCAACAGCATTCAACGTCCTAAAAGTCTGCTATGATTTAATAAAGTCTCACAAAGTTTAATCCAACTGCATACCCTTCAAGGCCACACAGAAAAGGGTGTCATGCCTCAGAATTATTCAGAAAGGAACTAACCCTAATTAACTAATTAACCAGTGTAGCTTGCTCAGCCCTACCCGAACAGGGTAGGGAATTCCTTTGTGACTTAAGAAATTGATATAACCACTTAGGTCAACTTTGCTTGGCTAGCAACTAGGATTCTATTTATCACTTCCATTCCTGACTGAAATATTAAAGGGATTGATAATTAGGCTGGAAGACATGTGAAAACGTAGGAAAAAAAACTTGAAGAAGCTTTGAAGAAAAATGAGGCTTTAATCTGGGTTTAAGATTAAAGAGATGGACTCTTATACCCACATTAAACAAAGAGCACATGTATTTCTTTCTGTGCATACAAGCATGTGCTCACGCACACATACACACAATTCCTGTATAGACTCTGAAGATATGACCATAAATCCTTTTATTTCTGTGCATATGTTCACCTGGCATGTATAAGAAATGGAACTTTACTTTTCCTTTCCCAGAGGGTATAATTTGCTGTTTCCCTAATGGAAAGCCACATCCCACAGTCCTAACACTATGAAAACACCCATTACTGTGAATGAATTTTTAGCTCTATGAGGACCATAGGAATCGGCTCATATTGACAGAAAGGATTAAAACTGCATTTTCTTCTGATTCAGGGGTGATGACCCCACTGGAAGCAGGAGAAACTGCACCCTTCTTCCCCGGAGCCTGCCCTAAAACTTCCTTTTTCTCACAACCTTAAAACCTCAGGTGATCCATGCAATTTGGCATGTTTAGGAGATGGGAAAAGGTAGTCTTCACAACTCAGTGTTAAATAAATTACACTGACTTGGACCTAAGTTATTTTCATGGGCATACATGTTAAGCTTAAAAGATACCTTAAAAATGTATTTAGCGTTCAGTCTTTCACGAACAAATCCAGAAGGTTAAAGTAATCTGATTATATGGTATACGCTCCTTCCTTATAACAGAGCCCCATCAACTACTTTTTAAAAAACAAACCTCTTCATTCTCTTCCAGTCAAGGTAGCAATGCCGATTTATGATAAAGCCCTCCAGGAAAAATCATAAACACAGTCCAGTAAATTAATGTGAAAATATATACCATTAACATTAGTTTCTGAAAATTCATGGTGCTGATGATTTATATGTGAACGGAAAGTACTTTCAACATGAAGAAAGAATTGCTATCTCTCTCCAAATAATGTACACCAGACCTTATCATCTATTTTGTTTAAACAGAAATGATGTTGGACATGGTGTTTGTTTGTAGTCTGCTCACCAGATGGCCTCGCTACTCAAGTTCCCCATTAACTAGCTGATTTGGGAAATCAGAATCTGCGTACTTCTAATTTATTTCTGATTTCTTAAGTGTGGGTTCCAGAAAAATCCCTTGATAAAAAAAAAATTCAGTTCTCATTCTTGTTACCCTCGTTCTTCAAAAGGCAGACATTCTGTACTCAGGATATCTACAATTTTGATCTATTATTGTAGTCAAGGAAAAAAAGTTAACTTTTTAGTTTTTCTGGTTTCAGCTTTTTGCCTGAACTAAAAACTCATTAACATGATAAGGACCAGCAAGGTGCATCAAGGCAGAGCCTTACCCATTCATTAACCCTCCAAATGGGGGCAAAAATTCCCTTTTCCAACCAGATAGATACAGAGATGATATATCTTTAAGTGGCTGTGTGAGCATAGAGTTAGCACTCTGTCCCCAAGGCAGTCACACAGTCTGGATTAGATCTTAGCAGTCTGTTTAGCCATAATCTAGAGATGTTTTCTTTATTCTGTGTCATTTTAGGCAGAAGAAAAGTTAGAAATAAAAGCAAAGTACACTAATAAATATGATTGTCCAGGATTTCAAATTCCAGACACAAGGATAGAGAAAGAAAAGAAAAGACAGAAAGAAAGAAATGCAAATATACGCCACCCATGATGCTGTCTAGTTAAAAAGAGAAAAGATTAAATTAGAAATATTTTTAAAATACATACTTAAACTTAAAAGCCAGTAAGAGCTACTGGCTTAGAGTGGGTGACCGACACTGTGCATTACAAAAAAAAAAAAAATCCATTTTCTATCAATTTTATAATCACACCTATAATTTTTTACCTTGTTTATAAGATGCCAAAACCATATTCTCATCTTCAACTTCAAAAACTGTGTCCACATCTATTAGCCTTTGGATTAAAATGGCCTTCAGTTTTCCGAAGTCATTTGACTTTAGAGCCTCAAGGAAATTTCTCTTAACTAACTTGGCCGCTGCAGATTTAGTGATAGGGGTGACGGCGCCTTCCATCCTTCCTCTCTGGAAGCTTTGTTGTGATTTATCAGGAGAGCGGCACCAAGCAAACAGGCACATGCTGGAGAGCCCACAAACTGTCGGCTAATTTTATCCCAAAGTTATGCTGATCCGTTCTATTTATATAGGGATCATTTCAAACTTCAAAATATCCTTCTTGGCTGTCACTGCCTTTTCAGGTCTTTTAAACTGGTTCTATACTCACTGATTCATTGAATAATATATCGTGTCAATAACAAGGAAAACCCTTGCAACACATTTCGGAGAGCGAAATGTCAGTATTATTTCTTAAATGATCAAAGCAATAGTGTAAGATTTAAAGGCTCTTAACGCTTTTTTTTTTCTCCCTCAGTAAAAACATCTGGTGCCCAACTGGAGAACCAGCGTCCTGCTCGGATTAACCAATAGCCAAAAATGAAAATTTGTTACAGTTGCTGATACATGTGCCTCTGGAAACCTATAATAATTTTGTAACATAAACCCACAGAATCAAGCAGAGTTGTACACACTGGAAAACAAACAGAAGGTTTTCAAGTGACCTAGACTTGAAAAATTTCAATGTGGTGAAAGAAAGCAAGGTAGGGTAAGGTGGCAGGACTGTTTCAGATAAAAAGAGACTAAAGAGACAAAACAGCCAAGTGCAATGAGTGAATGAACTTTATCTAACCCTGTGTTTAAAAAACAGAAAAGATTATTGTGGAAATATGAATACAGACTAGATATTACTTCATAATACGGAAGTACTGTTAATGTTTCAAGGCATGGTAGAGGGATTATGGTTATGTAGAAACATATCCTTATTCTTAAGTGACGCATTAAGGGGTGAATTGTCATGATGTCTAAAACTTATTTTCAAATAGTTCAGAATTCAAAACTGAATGTGTATGAATATACACACAAGTGGGTGCATGGGTATGTGTGTACGTGTGTCGGGGGGTAAATAGAGTCAGAGAAAGAAAGCAAATGTGACAAAAAAGTTGGAAGTTGGCAAATCTAATGAAGGAGCTCTGCATGTCCATTATATTATTCTTTCAACTTTTCTATAAGTTTGAAAATGTTCCAAATAAAAAGTTAGAGAGAGAAATAATCAAATTTTAAATTTATAAATCATTAAAAATTAGAAAAAATGATGACAGTATTAATTTGAATGCAGTGAAATCACACCTTATATAGTGTTGATAAGAGTCAAACTGGTGCAAATTTTTCTGCAGAATAATTAGCAACACGAATTTTTAAAAAAATCTTAAAATGATAATAGTATTGGATTCTTGGAATTTACTTAAGGATATAAACATGGATGCATATCATAGTACAATTTTTTAACTTATTCCATTGATGTGCAACCTAAATACAAGAAAGTGGAAAGTGACAAGTCATAAGTATACAGCTCCTAGGATGTTTACAAAGTGAACATCCCCATGGAACCAACCCCAGATCAAGCCACAGCAGTCCAAGTGCGCTTGAAACAATTTTTATGTCTCCTTCCCATCGAAACACTCAACCTGACCCCCAATGACAACCATTATCTTGAATTCTAACACTGTAGATTCAGTTTGCTTGTATTTTAATATTTAAATTTTTTGTTAATTTTCTTAATTTTTAAATCTTCAAGCTTACATAGTATAAAATACTTGACCCGAAAAGAAGAATGGATAAGTGAATGAAAATGTATGTTTGGGTAATTACAGTGTTAATAATAGAAAAAATTTCAGAAGCAATCTCAATGACCAAGAGTAGAAAATTTGGTAAATTATGGCATATCCATATAATGGAATATCTTTTAGTCATTATGATTTAATTAAGTAGGTATATACTTCTTAAAAATATCTATGAGGGGCTCCTGGGTGGCTCAGTTGGTCAAGTGTCTGCCTTTGGCTCAGGTCATGATCTCAGGGTCCTGGGATCGGGCACTACGTTGGGCTCTCTGCTCAGAGGGGAATCCACTTCTCCCTCTCCCTCTATGCTCTCTCACTCTCGCTCTCCGTCAAGTAAATAAAATCTTTAAAAAAATAATAATAAATTAAAAATATCTGTGAACTAGACAATTTATAAAATAGTATGCGTAGTATAAATATCTTTAAAATATCTATGTTCATATAATGTACAAATATGCATATTTATATATATTATATATATTATAGAATTATATACTGTATATATTATATATATACAGTATACACTATATAATTTGTACTATTATATATACTTACATAATTTGTATATATTTATACAATATACATATGTATAAATACATGTACTAAATGCACACATAGAAAAAAGTCTATAAACATCTATTTCCAAATATCATGAGCTTTTATTTCCCAGTGGTAAGATTACATTTGATTTCTTCTTGATCACTTTCTTATTTTTTGAATTCATCTACAATGAGTATACATTACATTCGTGATAAAAAGGTATTTCGGTATATGTATATTTGTAATACTAATAAAGGTAACTTGTTAACTCAGAATAACTATAGAATTGTAGGTTCCATGAAGTAAGGAACTGAATTATTCTTATGTCCTCAGTGCCTAGCATGAATGAATAAATTAATAAAGAATTATTTATTGATTATTTACAAGGTCCTTAGCACGGTGCTTGGTGGCAAATAAATACCACTATTTCTTTGATATCCACATGGGTAACTCAAGTAGAAATACAGCATTTATTGATATTATTGATATGCTTTGTCCCTTTTTGACGAAACTAAAAGGCCAAAAAAAGCATTCCTGGTAGAAGAAACAGAGAGATCCAGGAGTTTTGCGTTATTGGAGGATACTTTTTGCTAGAGAAGTTCACCAAAATGGAATCTATGTAAAATGAAGACGAAATTTCACAAAATGGGGGGAAAGCTCATTTTAAATTCATCTTTAAAAAAAAGGCAAAAGTTATCGGGAACAATTTTTCACCTAATATTTAAGAACATTTAAGTTGACAGAAGCTATGGGTAATTCATAGGACCACAAAACAAATTATTTACTATTTTCAGGGTAAGATCATTTTTCTGATCCAATTTCATAACAACATGAAGCAATACCCTTTACCTTTAGAGTGACTTTTGTCAAACCAATATAAAAAAAAGATCATGTTTACAAGTGTTCAAGAGCTGCATCAGTTTTGCCAAGGGCCCGTCTTCATCGTTTGATATTCCAATGATTTCAAACCCAGCGGCTGCAATTCCCGCTGAAACTACTTATCAAATCCTTATGTTTTCAAACTCTTCTCCTTCAATTATTAACAGAAATAACCCTGCTGAATCCTCATTAGTAAATAGTTTTGTATGTGATTTGGGCTCTCTTACCTTTTCATCAACTTCATGAAATCTTACCTCATTTACAAAATTCGCAATTTTACTTTGCAATGGACATCAGGTAATGATCTGGACATCAGGTGAGATCTGGACCCCACAGTTAAGGATACGTTGTCCGATCTGAGTTTGCCACCTTGTGATCTGAGGGCCCGAGATAATGGACTATCAGTTGATAAGCCCCATAATTCTTAATGGTAATGAAGTTTTAAATCTAACCCTACCTTCCAAATTTTACATTTTTCTGCTTTCAAGAATATACAATGAGTTGAAGGGAAAGGGAGGCAAATACCAGTGAATATTGAAAAGAAAATACAAGATAATATGTAAAATTCTCACATCCTGGTTCACAAAGCAATCCATTCCATTACTGGAAAATTAGGGTCAGTATTTTCTTTGTTACCCTGAGCCCAAATTTCCTATCCATAATTTTTTTTCATTGGGTCTAATTATGAACATGCAATCATACATTTATTCCATTCTCATCCTTAATGAATTTCTAACATTTGAAAATAGCATCCTATCTCTCATCAATCATTTTTTTTCCTTGACTAGTCTCAACTGTTTCTTATCTGGGGTGGTTTTCAGAATTCTCTTGTCCTGCCTGCTCTCTTCTGGATCCTCTCTGGTTTATCGATGAATGCCCTTCTCTTAAATTTGGGGGCCTAAAACGGAACATAATATGCTAGAGGGAGCTGAAAACTAGGGAGTATGATGGGGACACTGGGGGGCACTCTGCTTTTGTTGATATTGTTTTGTGATTCCTAGGAGGCACTTTGCAAGTCTGCCTCATGTTATAGTTGTAATTTCTTCAACAGATACTTATTGAGCACCTACCATGTGCCAGAAACTTATTCTGTGAACTGGAAATACAAAAAATCCCTGCCCTATAGGACTTAGCGTGCCTAATGGATTTAAGTAAAAATGGAAGTCCCCAGACCTTTCCAATCTCCCGTACACCAGAATTGCTCACAAAGCTGCAAATTCACTAAATTTCACAGAGAAACAATGTAGTTTGTTTATATTTGATTAATTGATTGGATCCTCCCTTTATAGGTTCTTCACCTTAGTGCCAAAGGGAAGGACAACTTAATTTTAGTCCAACTTAATATGTTTAGTCCAATTCAAATTTTTAGCAGTGTCTTTCGGTAAATGCTCAGTTGCTATGGATATAATTCTCTATCTTTGAGAGTTCTGACTTTCCCTCTAAGATGGTTTCTGGAAATATGGGATAGGCATAGGAAAAACATTCAAAATACTAACATTTAACAACCAGGATCAGTTAGAAGAGACTTGACCATAAGTAATCAGTATGGCCAGACTAGTGTATAGCAGATGAGTATCAGTCAGAGGCAGGAGTGTGGCTTACATGATCGCATCCGGGAAGGGGGAGTCCCCAGATGGGAAAACCTCCTTGATCTCCATGGCAGAGTGGCAGAGTGGCTCCTCTAAATTCTTCATGACTATATTCAGATATCTGGCTCCCACCATCAGAGCACATGATCCCGGTCATTTGTCTCCAAATTTGATGTCTTCAAACACTGCAGCCTTTTGGCTATGTTAATGCAAGTTATACGCAGGAAACTCCAAGTCTTCTCTTCAGGCACACTGCCACTCCCTCACACTTCATGAGGAAATAGCAGCTTTGTATAGCCTCCTTCTTGTCAGCTTTTTAGAGCCAGAATGGACATGGACCTATGCTGAGGGCTGGAGTTCTCTAAGGAGTCTACCTTATTCCTCACATTGGCCATTAACCTCCATGTCTTTTGACCCTCTCAGGCATATCTGGTTGTTTCTAGGTCTTCTCCCTTGCCACTGCTCTGCCAAAGTTCAATCCTGGAAGAACATATTAAGTGTGTGAACAAGGATGAGAACGTGGCATCCAATCTCTCAGTCAACCTACTTCTCCCTCAAGATGTCCAGCCTTGCTGGCTAGAAAGGTCCAGTCTTGGACATTTTGCTTCCTCTTTAACTTTGCCTTTTTCCCTCTAGCAAGCTTGACCTCCAACCATAGGTGGCAAAGCTGTCACCTTTGCGTTGTGGAGGAAACCCCATGATCTTGAATTCTTTGGGCATAGTCCTTGATATACAAGAGGAGATAAAGTGATCTAGAAGAATCCTTATTTTCTTAATGCCTGATTTTTACAACTATTGTCTTTCTAAAAGTCAGCATTGGGACTTAAATTTGATCAATGGCCAGTTTGTCCTAGGCTGTTCCATACTTTCTTTCCTTGGGTTGATAGACCTCAAGACTTGGCCCTGAAAGCTACAAGGAATACAATTTTAAAATAAATAAAAAGCATTGATTTAATATTTGGAAACAAATTTACAATTTTAAACTGAAGAAAGAACTTTATTTTTTCCACAGAAGCTATTTCAGTCCCATCTCTTGGTCATAAAAAATAAATAAATCTAAACTTGGTGGAATAATTTGAGAAAACAAAGCAAATTTCTATGAAGAAATGTATAAAACTGAGAAAGTTACCTGTATCATGATGCTAAAAAAAAAATCAATCACTGACCAATTTACTTGAGCAGCAGAGGATAAAATCAAGAGATAATCACTTGCACTTACAAAACAAATAGCGGTTTAATTAAATTGCCCATCAAAGTCATTCTAACATATCAGAAGCAAGGTGACCAATGCTAATAAAACAGCCTTGAGACCTGCCTTTATTATCCAGACCATTGCTTCAAGCCACCATCTCTCTAGGCCTCAGAAGGCCAAATTTCACAGTGGTCATGTTTCATGCTGTCCATCCAGGGCTGTCAGAAATCCCTGTCTCCTCAACTCATAAAAATGAAAACTCTTCAACCTGTAAGATGAGTTTTTTATTAGTATTTCATGACATGGAAAGGACAGTGTCCTCTGCCCTTTGAACAAAATGAAGAGCTTTCTGACAAGGCGATGATATTGGGGCAAGTGGCCCATAAGACCGTCTCGTACTCTCTGGGGACGTACGGGGGAGGTGGTGATCACAGAAACCCGGCTGCTTGTTTTTTTGATGCCTGTGGACAACACAGTCTGGCCACTTGGCCTATCTTCTCTGGAACACAAATAGCTCCTTGGTCCTTTATGGCATTTTAACATGAATTTGATGCTACTAAGCCAGCAATTACCTGTCAAATGCAGTCATAGAGAAGAAATTCGAATCAAGGCTTCTAAAATATACCTGCAGAAACCGAAATTTCTATGAAAACAGATCCCCAGTGGGCCTCCCTGACTTTCCCTGGCAGATGAATTAGGATGTCCTTGCCATCAGCTCACAGAAATGGTTGATACGGTGATCTGACATCCCTTTCTTCTTAGCTGTTATCCTGGAGTCTACCATGTATCATCTTACTCATTACATGTCATCTTGTTTGGTTTGCTATCGCTTCATTTCTGTTCGTGTGAATGCTTTGTATAAAGAGCTTTGGGATATAGGTGACACCAACAAATGGAACTGACTTAAATGGTAAAGAGGGTTTATTCGTTCACATAATGGACAATTCCATTTGTGACGTGGATTTCAGGAGAGCCCTGATGCAGGGCTCTGCATTGTCAACAGGGCTCTTCCAAGTCAGTGGCATATGTTAGTAGCATAATTATAACTGTTATCATTATTTCTAGTTTACAGATTTGGAAAACCAAGAACCAAAGACTATAAGTGAATTAGTCAAGGTCAAATGGCAAATAAGTCACAGATCCAAGACTCAAACCTACATCCCAAGACTCCAAAACCAATGAGGCTATAGAGCTAAGACTTTTTATACAGTTTTGTTTAGGCTAATAACAGGCATTATATTATGATCACTGAGTACCCTCAGGAAAAAAATCTGCTTATGTTTATCCCTTAATTCAATGAATATTTATTGGGAACTTATTGTGGGCCAGGCACTCTCTAGCTATCTCTTGCTACATAACAAATAACCCCAAAATGTACTAGCTTAAAGCACTAATGATAGTATCTCTCATGGTTTCTGTGTGTCAGGAATGCAGACAGGACACAGTGGGAAAGGCTTATCTCCACTGCATGATATTTGAGGCTGTAGCTGAAAGACTCAAAGGCTAAGAATTAGAAGATCCCCTTTTAAAATGCCTTGGTCATTTGGGTAACACGTTGGTGCTGACAATTTGGTTCCTGTCCACGTACTCCATGGTGCTTTGTGAATGTCCTCATGGTATAGCAGCTGTAGGAGATCAGGCAATTTAAAAAACAGACAGTAAAATAGATAGTTTGTCAGGTGGTAATACACGCCACCGAGAAAAATAAACTTGGGAAGGTCTAGGGTCATAGCCCACCCACAAGTCACTCTTGTACAGATTAGAACAAGGTGTGCTCCTCTGGGCCAATAAATAAGGAAAAACATCCTGTACTCCCAGGCTGGTCCTGGAAAGCACTGCAATTTGAAATATATGATCAGAGAAATCCTCACTTACCCTGAGCAAAAATTTGAAGGAAATGTGAGACCAAGTCATGCTGATTTCTAGGGGAAGAGCTCACTAGGCTACAGGAGCAGGGGACATGAAGACCCTGAGATAAGGCAAAGAAGGCGGCCCTGAGAGGCCATCTTTACTTAAATGCTTCCACCTCTTTTAGGTATTTTTAAAGCTCAATAAAGCATAGGAGTGTAAACTGATGGATACCCATTTGTTTCATTTTTTTCTACTTCTTGAACCCGAGTGCAGTTCAAGTCTTTCAAAGTTTAGCCTAGAACAACATCTTCATATTTGCTGTATGTCTGGCCTGATACCGCGTAGGCTCTCAAAAATGGCTTATAACTGATGATAATTTCATGTTTTCCATAGGTGAGCGGTACAGTGCATATTTTATTTTGTCTGTGGGTATTCAATAGCGAAGTGCAGCAAACATGAAAAAAATTCCAAGCCACATTGGGGTTCCAATCCTCTATCTTCCAAGGCCACTATGTCGCCCTCAATCCTAGAGCATGGCAATAGGATTATAACAGAGACCTAAAAAGAAACTAGTAGAAATTAGAACTATACTTTTATAACAGTGCAGATCAATTCTGTGTGTTAAGCATTATTTCATGAGACTAAGTCCCAAGGTTGTAAGAATCAAATGAAACAATGTACATGCTTTGCACATGGTAAAGCATTCTAGAAGCATTACAGGACTGCTATTGCTGCCTTTCATATCACTATTAGAATAACAGAACATCCCAACCCTCCTGAGAAAGACTATATGGTGTTACGGTAAAAGAGCGTTGGATTGGGAAACGTGGATAGTTCCCCAGCTCTGGAGATAATTAGTCGTGTGTTCGAGTAATTCAAAACACCTCTCGGTGACTCAGTTTCCTCTAAGTAAAATAAGACCTACCAGACCCACTTCGCAGCCTGTAGTTTTTTTCTTTCTTTGAATAGAGTGTCTCCTGGATACTGGCAAAGCTTGGCAATGTTTTACAAGGGCGGAAGTTTTTTTGCCATGATTTTCTGAACGGGTTGCCCATCACCCTCGGCCGCAGACAGGCTCAGGTTCCGTCTTCAACCAGTGGGGGGCGCTGGAAGAACTCTCAAAACCCTGCCAGTTCTAAAGTCCTGCACATCTGTACTCTCGGTGGTAATTACAAACCGGAAGTGTGGGTTTAGCATAAAATCTGTTTTTTAAAAGAAATCCCACAAAGGGCTGAAAGGATTGCTCTGTAAACAACAGGGGTCAAAGTCCTACTCAAGCACATCTTCGCTTAGAACTCTATTTGTGGCCTGACCTCACTTTCAAACGCTCGGGTGATTCTTCCGCCCCGACTTCACACTTCTTGAAACTAATATCAGCGAACAAACCAGCTGTCTTTCATGTAAGAATATTTAAACTGAATTTGTAGTGAGCCACTGACTCTCCTAGAGCATCTTGGTCACTGGCACGACGTTACATTGTTCTCTTTCATTTGCTCCCTTTATGGTAGCAGCTGATAGAATGGCTGGATTGACACAAGTAATAACCAAGCACTGGTCCACCTGAATTTTGACAGACTCTACATTGAATGTCATCGTTGACTGTGAAAGACAAGGTTTCTTGAGATGAGACATCCCGCATACACAGCGGGGGCATTAGCTCTGTGCTCTAGGTCTCCTAGCAACTGCCCTGCATTTACGTGCCCTTCCGGCACAGTTTAAACACCGACGCCAGCTTGTATCTCCATCCCTCACCCTGTTACACACGTCACAAAATCAACTCCAGGGAATAATTTACCAGCATTTGGTCTCATCAGAACATTAACCTCACGATTGTGCTCCAAGCAGTATCTGCATCCTCTTCCTACTTTTGACAAATTTATAAAGCCGAAGCTGTAGTTAGGGAAGAAAATTGCCCTTCCCTTTCAGGTGTTAAAGACATCAGACTGTTTGGAATTGTCTTTTCTAATATTCTGGAACTTTTTTTTTTTTTTTTTTTTTTAGAACTACAGCTCTCAGAAGCCTGTAAGCTGTTTACCAATTTCCAAGGTTCATCAACTTTATTTTCTATCTGTGGAGATAACCTAAACTGTGAATGCCCACAAAGTGCACAAAAGCCGTTTGCGCTGGAACGGTGCTGAGCCCCAACACATAATCTCTGGGTTCTTGCGGAGAGAATTTTGCATGATGAGTCATGCAGACAAAGCTTCACTTAGGGCTGCGGGAGGGTGTGGGGAGGAAGGAAGAGCATATTTACAGGGAAATCACAGGGAAAGAAAAACAACATTCTTGTTTTTAAAGGACGTGTTTACTTGTCAGGTTAGAATTACAGAATTATCAACTGGAAAGCAGTTTTGACTGAAGTGTATTAAACCTAACTCCATTTAAGAAGGTAGTGAGGCCAGACAGCTTATGTGACTTGCTCAAAATGACATAATTAATTAGTGGCAAACTGAAGGCTCCAACCTAGTGTCAAGCTTCATACTTTTAGTTTCTGAACCGCACGATGCTGCCTGCCTACAGTTCCCTACATCTCCTCTCCCTAAACGGACTTACCAGTGTGCAGAAAAAAGAGGCAGCCACGTAAGTTTACATGATAAAGGCATTCTACCATCTTTAAAGTGGATACACTTATGAAAACTTTACAAATTTATAAAATAAGCAGGAGCATTCATTATTTTGTAGATGGGACATTTTTAATGCGGTCACTATATACTTGGGGGATTCAAAAACTGACACAGAGTTCATCCTTTGGCAGATACCTTAACGATGCTACTTTAGAAGTGAATCAACAAATCCAGCTTCAAACAACAAAGCACATTTTAAAGCTGCACACATTTCTCTGAAGAGAGCATTAAATTAAAACCATGCCGCTAGCTCTTTTATGAACTGTCTTTACCACGGTAGGCCGCATGATGGCAGTGTTCCTCGGCAAATGAAGCAGGAAGAACAGCTGCAAGATCCCTGAGGGGGGAAAAATCTGAGCCAATGCAGATAAAACGTGATCGAGATTAAATCGCAAATATAGATTAAAATTTTGGGGGTTTTATCCACCTAAACCATATCTTTCCTTATCATATTTTCCTAACATGAATTTCTCTGTTCAGAATCTGCCACGGGTTTATGATGTTATAGATGAATTTCAAGACCTGAGTGGCTAACAAATACATAAATATAAATTAAACGTTTTTTGGAGGTGGGCAGTGGCGGGGGGGCGGGGGGCTGCCCGTTTCTTGTTTGTTTTCACTGCAATGGTATTAAGAGCACTTAAAATAATAAACCAAATACGTCTTGTACCGTGTGTCTTCAGATTCTTTCCGGACCGTTATTGTTTTATGAGTCTCTGTCTTTGGGTGTGGGAAAGCAAGACGAGCTTGCTTCTCATGCTCACAATTTTCCTCTTAGGCTGAAAATATTCCCTGTAAGACCAGAGTGAGATTTCCTGAGTCTTTTCTAAAAAGGCGTGAAGCCACAGATGGAAGTTAAAGCAGCAGCTACTGTCAGTCAAGGCCCCAGGCAAGACTGTGAAATCAAAGATTTGTTCCCGTTTCCCAGCCCCAGTCCTTTCTAGTGTCTGTACGCTGTCCCTTGATAACTCCGGGGGGTAAAAGAGCTAGGCTTGTCCTCGAGATCTTCCTTCTATTTCTTGATCCCTCCTAGGTGAATTTTGTATTTTAAACACGGATTGTAAGCTTTCTATAAATCATAAAGAGAACGAATGTCAGTTACCTGCAAGGGAATGTTTTGGGACAAGCATGCAATGTTCACCTAACTCCTAACAGCTAATAGCCTTGGCCAAAAGCTATCCAATGACTCTCTGGGCTTGGCTGGCAGCCCTGTCACTGCATTCCATGATTCAACACGATTGACGGAGTTATTATTGTGTCTGACGCTGTGTTAGGTATTAGGCGTGGCAGAAAGATGAGTAGGGAGCAGCCCCTGATCTCAAGAACTTATGGTCCAAGCAAAGAAATCAGACAATACTGGCTACACAAGAAGGCAGAATAGGGTATACTGTGAAAGAAATACCAAACACGGGAGGGGAGGGGCTGGAGCATTATACAGGGAGAGATCGCACCTTCCAGTTGAAGGACGGAGAAAGATTTCAGAAAGGAAATGATATCTGATGTAAGATTTTGATAGAAACCAAGAAACTCAAGCGACTTGATACATTTGATTATGCCATGGCGCCATCCAAGAACAGCCTCTCCCCTAGATCTCCACTTACCAAAGGCCCTTCCCTGTCTTAACTTCTGTCTACTGTCCCTCGTGCAGAGAGTGAGGGCATGGGGGAAGAGAATGGTAATGCAATTTCAGTAAAATAAGAAGAATATGAACAGGAGAAGATAACATGGGAAACATGACTTGGGTCTATAAATATAGAAGGACTTGAGTGCAAATAGAACAATTGACGTTAAATTTAACCTGTAGTGGGGCATGGGGAGGGGCTATTAAGGAAAGATAGTCATTAAGTATAATTTGTGATCTATTTCCTTGCAGCCTGGATTATGATAGTGGTTCTCAAACTTTAAGATATTTCAGAATCACCTGGAAGGCTTGTTACGTCACAGACTGCTGCCCCCCTCCCAAAGTTCTGATTAAGTCTGAGAATTTGTTGAATGCCAATGCCACTGGCCAGGGGGAACATACTTAAAGAACAGCAGGTTTATGGGCTCTAGAGAATACTTGCCAGGTTAGAGAAAGCCACTGCAAAAAAATACTTCTTAAATCCCTCTTCCTTGGTTATTGTTTGTATATTTCAATGACCAGGAACATCAAATCATTTTTTCTCTTAACCACATACCTGTTTGGGATAAAAACCATTCTACTCTTGAAAACATGGTATGCATAGTGGTATAGAAACAAATTTTTAAAATGTGTTTCATTTCCATCACAGATCTCATCGATTCTCAACTGTATGTTAAGCAATCATAACCAGTTACTGGGGACGAGAATAACTTAGAATTTTGAAAAAACAAACCCACAAATACAATGAAGACACAAGAAAAAAAATGTAAATGATCATGAGCAAAATGACTGATTATCCCATTTGGTAAATTTTATTTCTTCAAAATATTAAAACGTGCAAGTTATGATTAAGTACTATCCTACTTTTATATTTTGACCAAAAAAAAGAAGAAAAAGAAAAGAAAGAAAAATGCAAATAACCAAGAAAAAAAAATATACGAATGTCTGGAGCAGTCATTAAAGTGAACAGCCAGGAAAAGCTAAGGCTAAAGTTCAGGACACTTAGGCTCTTGGGAGCTAACGTGAGGTCAGGAAAGTGTATCAACCTGACCATATGATCCTCAGTCCGGGCCCTAGCAATCATGGGTGTGTCTCGACTCTTAGCAAGTACCACACATAAAAATCCAGCTTTACAAAAAAGGTCAGGATTCATTGAATGTTAAAGCTGGAAGGAGTCTTTGTGATAATTTATGGCTTCATTTCACAGTTGAGGAAGGTGAAGTCTGAAGATTAACCAGTGTGCCCAACGCCACCCAGTTTCTTCTTTCCATCCCCCACCTCCAAAAACTCCATAGCCAGTGAGTAAATACCCTTCCCCTCTCCGATTTCCCACACCATTCACGGGCAAAGACCACAGCCGGGCATTTGCTTGCACCAGCCCTGGAGTCCCTCACTATTGTTCCCCATCTGTTGGCTCTGTCTCTCCAACAACAATGATTGCAAATGCCTCAAAAACAGGAGCCGCTTCTTCATCCCTTTCCTGAATTCCCTATGGATACATTAAGGGGCTGATTATTCCGTTTATAAAAAAAAAAAAAAAAAAGAATCTCCAAATTACAAAAGCATTCACAATGGGATCTGTATTCTATAGGCTCTTTCAGGTTGCAAGAGCAAGGGAGACCAATTGTGCTTCCCTCGTTAATGGGGGTTTATTGTGAAGACAAACAGGACGCAGACTCAGCAGCTGCACACACAGCCGGGCCCCACCGGGAACTCCTCACTGCCTGCCATTGTCCCGGATGAACCTGCAGCTCCTGGCCGGCCATGCAGCTGCTCTCCTGACTTAACTGCATCCCCTCTCTGTGCCTCGGGTCCTTCACCTTTAAAAGAGAGATGATAAGAATACCTATCCCATTGGCTTCTTGTGAGGATTAACTGGGTTGACATATGCAAAGCCCTTACAAGGGTGTCTGGGGCATAGTAAATGCTAGAAGATGTTGGCCGTCATTATTCATTCAGCGTCGCCCCACAGATCTCCTTGAATATGAGTGTTTGGGCTCCTCTGCACGAGAGAGGCACACAATTCTCTTTTTTGTCTTCTTCAAGAAGTGGGCTGTTTCTCCCTTATAGTTGCTGCTCACTGGTATCGTTACTGCCCCGGTGGAGAAAATCCGCTCACTACCCTTCGCTTTAAGCAAAGGCCTCGGAGCCACCGATTCCATGGAAACTCGCCATTGGTGAGCAATCGTTTATTCTAGTGCCAAACTGCTCGAGTGTGGAGAGACCAGATAGAGGACTTATCAGATTGGCTTCCTTGTGCTGAGGCAGTTTGATTTTTCTCTACAAGTTTTGGCAAATCTCGACTTAACTGTAGCATGCTGAAATGATGCAAACACCGTGGGATGGTAAATGCAAAGTTCCAGGAGGACCCGAGCTGGAATTTTATACATACACCTCTGTTCCTCTGCGGGGCCGCTCCTTGGGGCCAGCCGCAAACCTGGCTGAGGTTAACAGTGTTTCATCATTCCGTAAAGAGACTCCCTTGTAGTTAATCCCGCTGCTGAATTTGGAGCCTGTCCTGAGCCTTTTTGCTCCAGGCTATGCACGTGGACGTTGGCAGAGCATCATTAAAGCCCCTATTAGTGAGAGCTGACTGCTTTCCCCGGTGAGGAAAAGTATTACTTTGCAGTAAAATGCAAATCCACTAAAAGGCAACTGCAGATTTATAGCACTGCAGTTCCAGAGGAATCACAGGGAAATAGAATCTTCTCTCCCCTGGTAGACTGGAGCTGCAAGCTTCTCCAGATTGCTCAGGATTTCCACATAAGACTGGCTACGTAATTTGCAGGGCCGAGGGCAAAACACGAATGTAGGACCTTTTGTTCAAAAAGTAAGACTTTCAAGATGGTGACAATAGAGCGTTAATCCAAGTGCCGGGTCATTCAGACCCAGGGTCCCGAGCGACCGCCCAAGTCACGTGCCCACGAAGGTGGATCTGATTCTGTGGGTCAGTGAAAAATGACACTTTCCATTGTGATTTGGACGCATCCTATGGCTTATGGGGAGACGATTTGAGCACAGATATCAACCTTATTTGCCTAATTCCCTCAGTCTGGGCACAACCACTGGATTGGGGGGCAGTGAGAATCAAAATGGCCCGTGTTACTGTGCCTCCACCTACTTTTACTACTGGTAGTGTAAGTCCCCTCCAGACCACACACACACACACACACACACACACACACACACACACACACACCTCTCCATTCGCTGTGGGCCTGAGGGCACTCACACTCCCTCTCTGGTCCTTGTGTTCTCTGCTGGGCATCCAGAAAGAGATCAAAGGACCTAGTGCTTAAGATCACAGACTAGTTGTGCATCCCTGGGCAAGTTACCTAATCTGTCCATGCCTTGGTCTCTTTATGTATAAAAATGAGGATAACAACAGTCCCTCCCCGAGAGAGCGGAGTAGGTGAGCACGCATAAAATGAGATTTGTCCTTAGCATACAGTAGGTGCTCCAGAGGTTTGAGCTGCTATTAATCTGCCACCTTTACCCCCACTGCAGCAGACTCTTCTGTTGCTACCCCCAATGACTTCTGCACTCCAGAAGTGCAGGTTGGGGCCTTTACCTATTGAACAAGAGGACATTGGGCCTGGACTCCAGATTCATCAAGGGACAGACATCTAGACAGTTGTTTTTATCTCCAGATGAGGTTAGATACACTTAAAATGTTAAAAAAAAAAATTGTAAGTACAACACAACTTTGGCATTTCTTCATTTTTAAATATACTGGAGCCTGAAAAAATGGAGGGGGGCTACTCAGCCGTGTCAAAGGTCATTGACACAACCACTCCAGACTTTCCTCTCTTTTCCTTAGTTAGAAAGGCAGGAATTAGAATCCACATTGTGTTGCAGATGAGGGAAGCCCACAGGAAAGAGATGGGAAAAAAGCAGGGGGTTAAGAATATCTGTTCTCCCTAAATCGTGGACCCCGGTGGGCAGGCAGGATACATAGGGCAGAAAACCACAACAATAAGAAGGGAGCCAGAGGAGAAAGGAAAAAGGGAGACGTTTCACAAGGACATCAAGAACAAAATCACTCTGGTACCAAGGAAAGCTGGAAATGGAAATGGGCCAGAAACTAGGAGGGGCCTTTGAGGATCTAGAAGAAAACAAGTAGAGCTTACTTTGTAAACAGGATAGGATACCATGAGTTACCGTGTGGATTTCTCTCTCTTGCTCAGTGAGAGATTAGAAAGGAATTTTAAATAACACATGGAAATATCTTTCCTAATGGGGAGAAGAAAGCAAACCCCAGCTTTAGTTTCAAATGAGCTCATGGATGGGCAGTGCTTTGAGAAGTCCTATTATGTAACTGCGAGCATTATCAGCCTTCCTTCGGACATTCAGCCACCATGGCTGCAAGGCGTGTCCAAAGACCAAACAGAAAATGAGAAAGGAGCCACCACGCAGCAGGCCGCAAGGGTTTATGGGGCCCCCCGGTGATGCCAGGGAAGACCAGGGGGAGACAGCGAGTCTTGAGCAAAATGTGTGTTCTCTCTGCTTTATAGAGAAAGAGAGAATTTTATTGCCCAAGCTTTATCAATGTGGCCTTCGCAACACGTGTTCGTTCCTTTCTCAAAAACTTTTAGTGGGAAATTGTATTTTATTTGCTTAGATCTGTGCATTAAATTTAAGAGTCCTTTAAAAGGCCTAAGAGAGCTCTTCTGGTAGTACAAAGATCAAAGAGAGTTGATTTCCTCCCATAGCTATTTCTTCAGGTTTTTTTTTTTTTTAATTCTGAAATGTAATTTTCTTCTTCTTCTTTTCAAAATGGTGTCCAGAATGAAAAAGCCGTCTGTATTTAAATGTTTGCATTATATTTCTTTTGCTATTCAAGCAGTTGTGTGTGCCCAGGCATTTAGTGGTCGGATTACACTTATAAGAAAACTAGAACAAATACTCCGAAATTGTAAACCTATAATTTGGGGGAAATGTGTTCAAAATTAAAATTAAAAAAAAAAAAACTTTTTCCAAGAAGAGGCTCTGTGCACAGTATTAGGATGGGGCTACTCTGATTCAGAATCTGTTGCCATGGTGACCAACCTGGGTGCCTCATGGGCTCTGTAAGGGAGGCTGGGGTGGTAATTATATAAGCTAAAGTGCTGCTGAATAACCCCAGGAAGGCAGGACTGCCACAGTGCAATTTCTAGGAAGCCACGATTTTAAAATTCATACATCATAATGCCTTTTTCTTTTATATGGAAATCTACCATTTTAGTATTTTTTTGTATATAAGTCTGGTAAGACCGATATAGTGGACAATAAAACTTACTAAATTCTGAACATCAGAAATGAGCCACATAAACCATATTGTATCCTGTTGAATTTGTTTCCAACAATTCTATTTTTTTTTTTTTATGAATGGACACGGGGCTGGCAATTAAATGCCTTACTATTTCTCACAATATGCCACATGTGACTTAATCCTTTTCTTTCATATGTAATACAGGATAATTATAAAAGTATAAGCAGGTAATTGCTTAGAACAATAAATCAAATGCCATTCTTAACTAAGTAAACAAGTTGAATTGGTTAAGCTTGAAGTGCAATTAATATGTATTTTTCGATGAAACATCTATTTAAGAAGAGGAATTCATACAAATTTTCTCATTCTTTTTCACATTTTACATTTCACATTGTCACGTGTCATGCACCATGCTTCTAGGAGATAGGTAATTATTTGACCTATAAGAAATTGGTTTCTGGTGATGATGCGATGTTATTTCTGCACTCAACAAATACTTATTTAATGAGAAAACTAGATATTTCGCCTTGAACAAATTTTTTCACTTCCTAAACTTTCAGTTTCCTCGTCTGTAAAATGAGTTTGTACTGAGGGCCTTCCAGTTCAAACATTTCATTGTTGTTGGTTTTTTTTAAGATTTTATTTATTTATTTGACAGAGAGAGAGATCACAAGTAGGCAGACAGGCAGGCAGAGGGAGAGGGAGAAGCAGGCTCCCCGCTGAGCAGGGAGCCCGATGCAGGACTCGATCCCAGGACGCTGGGATCATGACCTAAGCCGAAGGCAGATGCCTAACCAACTGAGCCACCCAGGCGCCTCCAAACATTTCATTGTTTCAGAACTCACCAGATAAAATAGTTTATCAGTCATTTAGAACTTTTACTTTGAAAGAAGAAAATCACTGTTTATTCAGTATCAATCATATCCTGACACTGAGGCAGACATTTTGCTTATATTACCTATGGCATAGTAACCTAAGTACCATATTCCCACTTAAGAGATGAAGATACAGGTCATATGACTTTAATCCATCCAACTCAAATTTCATGTGCTTTGGCTTGCACCATGCTGCCCACACGCTAGTGAAGAATCTGCAGCTACTTCTATGGATGGATGATTTTTTGTGATGATAGAGAAATGGAAAGAGTGATTGTGTGATATGTCAAAAACTCTGAGAGCATTACTTTTTTTTAATTATTAAAGAATGCTGGAATCAAAGTGACAAATGACTAAATTGAACTGTCATGGAAATAGGGATGTCCAGATTCATCCAAAGGCAATGGGATGTAGAAAGTGAATGCAACGCAGTGCAAAAACAATCCTAAAAATGGGATTTGGACATTCTCTTACTGTTCATTAGTACCCACTTGGGTTTAGTCATACTCAAAGGATTAATCATGGATCTAGGTCTGATCACCTGAATTTTATAAAAATTAAATACCGATAAAAACAATTATTGTAATGAGCACTTAACATGACAGATAAGACTTACTGTGGGCTTTCTTCATCAACCAGGGTGTTTTTCCTACTACTCCTCTGAAAGCACTTTCCCTCTCCCTGTATTTGAAGATGAGGCTGATATTGATGCTACCATTCAGGTGTCTATATTTGTTTGCAAACCATTGTGTATTCTGCAAGCTTCCTCCATTACATACATGGTTTTTCTCTTCAGTAGTTTTACATACTTTTTCTGAATCAATACCGGCCCTTTCCTGTTCTATCCAAAGAAGAGGCACCCCCAAATGCTTTATAACTCAGTGAATGCAATTCTGCGTCTTTATATTTGAGACTTTTTTTTGCCTCAAGTCCCGATGTTATACCCCATCTCGTTTTTTGTGTGTGAAAGAGTGGTCCGATGACAGATTTCATTTCCCAGAATTTATTACCTATTGTGTATTTGCTGTTCAGTCACAATGACCCCATCTGCATTTAGGTTGAATGGGGGGCCCCACCCTGACCCAATTTAATAAAAAAATAATGAGGCCACTCAAAGCTCATAGATGTGTCAGCACTATGAAAAGGGTCTATAATCAATGCAAATGTGATGTTTTCCTGCTTTGTGGAACACAGAGGTTTGACACCCATCTCTTTTGCTGGATCAAATCAGACTCCCTCTTTGCTTTGAGAATCTAATGAAAGGTATGGACTCTCTCTTCAAAAAAAAAAAAAAATGCATGTGGCTGGATAATTTATTGAAATGTTAATTGGTGGGTTGTTTCATGCTCTATTTTTCCCTCCCTCCTGTTCCAAGAATGTGGTCAAGCCTCTTGAGATGTGAATGGTGCCCCTGAGGTTGTACAGAGCACAACCTGCCAATCCATTCATGGGAGGCCTCCTGAAAAGTTCAGGAGCCTTTGCATACTGCCCAAGGATGGGGCTGGCTGACTATCAGTAATGACTGAGCTTGGCTTTTCTGACGTCCAAGGCAGAATGGGGGCTTGAGGTCAAGTTCAGTTTGATTTAAAGTTTATTAAATAATGTGATATTTTTGCACCCTTGTGTGTAGAGATAAGTTCTCATCCTCTGTATCATTGGATGTTCCCACACACCATTTTAAACAGTATTTCCAAGGATTTGTGACCCTTGCCCCCTAACCCATCCTACCCCACCCTCTGAGGTCCATAGTAAGAATTTTAACATTTATTAAGCACTTACTATTGAGCCTTAACAAAGAATAATTCATGTATTTTTCATGAAGAGAAGCATGGGTTAGAAGGTTAAATAACTTTCTGAAGGTCACACAGCTGTATCGATAGAGGCAGGATTTGAATCCACAAACATGGGGTAGCAGTTAATTTATACTGTTACGATAAAAACCATTGCACTAAGATGCTATCCTCAAGACTAGATTTTATTTCTCCTATCTTTCTAGGTCTCCTAAAAAAATAATCCTTTAGTAATCCACAACACTGAACCTAGTCATAATATACTCAACGCAAATCCCCATCCAGAGATCAGTCACTGTACCATGGCATGTGAAAAAAAGTTCCTGCTGCATGCCATCACCTAATAGACCCAGCACCCTGGCACACATCTTAGAAGAACCACGTGGCCTTCACCGTCTGTTTTGCCTCTCAAGACTTGAGATTCCTTATCAGAAAGATGGTGATGGTAAAAATACCTATGATATGAGACTGTTGTGTAAATTACATAAAAAGCTGGGCACATTAATTAATTGGCCTAGAGCCTAGTACATGGTAAGAGTTCAATAAATGGCAGCTCATTATTATAATTAAGCTGCACTATTCTAATTGTGAAGACTTGCCCTCAGTTGATATTTGTTTGTTTTTAAGCAGACAAAGCTGTGGGTCTTAGAGGTCTTCTGTGACTCCTTTAAGCTTGTAAATTCTTCTTTGGCACTGCCATAGTATTTTGAACTGATTTCATGGTTGTGTTTCAGATTCCATAAAAATTGTATTTTTGTGTATCTATTTTCCCTAAATAGACTGCTAGCATCACGTTGATACTTGACATCTCAGTATCTAGGACAGGAGCAAGCACTTAGGCCAGAGCCTCCAGGGGTACCATTGATATTGTATTCATTGTAAACAGTGCCCGCCCCCACCAGTTGTACCTTGCTGTGACCTGTGTATGCCCAGAATAAAATATGGCTCTAATAATAATGGTTCTGTGTGTTGGAATATTAGGCATGAAATCATTTTTGAAATGGAATAGAAAAGAATAAAGTTGTGTATTTTCAAATATTTTCCCACCTCGTATTAACTTTCTCCCCCAGCTTTATTGAGATACAATTGACATATAAGTATTAATCTCTTTCCTGATTCTCCTAAGGTTTCATTTAATTTTCTCCTGTAACAGAAAACATGGAATATAGCAGCATTCCTAAAGGCAACATGCATCCAACCATCAAGTGGACTAAAGATTTTGTTAGATGTACTTTAAGATGTGATTTAGAATTTATTATTGAGAAAAATAACATAGCATTGACAAACCATAAATCTTCTTGCCTTTCCCCAGTTTGTATAAATTGAGATCATTATAAGTCAAGATTGCTAACATAAAATGTCTTCAAAGCTGGTGCATAGAACTCCTGTACCAGGCATTTAAATGAATTCTCGAAGACTTGAAAAGAATCCTGATTTCATTCAATTTTCTATTGATGTGTCTCATGGAGAGAAAGGTTGACTATTAACAAAATAGTCAAACTTGAGGAAAGGTTCCAGAGAAAGAAAATGAAAAGCATTTAAATTTTAAAATGTAAATCAAGCTTTTAGCTTTAGAGCAGAATATCATTCAGGCCAGACTAATTTCAAATTTATGATAATTTCATTAGCTGCATTGAAACTTTCCTTGATCCAATCTGTAAAAGAGTAGTTTGCTAATTAATAATTACAAAATACGGGAGATATTTAAGGCATTGTTTTCAAGCACTATTTGCATTTGTTGCTTTCAAGCACCATTGCTCACAAGCTGCTAATTATAATTTTAATTCATTTATTAATCTAAGTCTAACAGAATCTCTAGTAATGCTTCATTATTCATTACTAATGTTATTGTAATTACTTAAAAATTATATAAATGTATTTATGTTCAAATAACATAGTCCAGAATTTTTGAAGCAATTAAACTTCATTTGCTGGTATAGGCTTTGTGTTAGTTTTCAATTTACTCCAAAAGATTTAACAGACAACCTCTAAATTCTTACTCTCAACCGTACAGTGAAGGATTGAACTGTTATGAAGAAGTAAGTAAATAAAACATTTTTACAAACATGTTAAAAGCCTGTCAATGATTTCTTTTTACTAAGTTGCAAAGTTTTTATCTGTCTTAAATGCACATTCATAAGATAGAATTATTTGTTTAAGCTTTCTAATGCAATAGGACATCTTTCCACTTTAATTGAAACCCTTACATGCCCACAACTGTCATCATTTACTTTTGTTTCTCAAACTGTCCATGTTAATTTCAGTGATAAAATAGTAAGTAACAGTAATTATTATAATGGATGATTGAATTAAACACAACTTGTATCAATCTATGGTTGCTTTTCAAATGGTGCTATTTTTTTTCCTATAAGTAGTTTTATAGACCTCACTGATCTTCTAATCTTCCTCTTAAACCTCTGACAAATCTTCTTAAAAGTCACCCTGAGGCCCTCCTTTCACTTTTCTCTGGGTTTCCCTTGGGATTCCCACCTAAATTCTGTCTCTTTCCCCCTTTTATTTGCCTTTTATTTCAACTGTTGCCATGGAATCAACTGCAGCAATGATCCCCAATCAATAGCTGTCTGATTTCTCAGAAGTAGCTCATTGCAGTAGCTCAGTGTGTCTCTGTGCTATTTGTTTATATATGTAAACCCAGCATAATCCCAATTTTAAATATTTGAATGCTTTATTAATTGATACATATGTTTTTTGCTGAAGTTTGTATTTCTTTGCATAGGATTTTGTTATTCTCAATAAACATGATTTGTTAAATTACAAATAACATAAATTCACAGAAATAAATGTTCTTTATACTCTGGTTCTAGATGACAGGCTGATCCCATGTGCAAACCTCTATCTTCCACAGTGAATATCTAGAAATAACAGAAAAGATGTGTGATATAAAAATCTACTACCACAGAGGAAAACATGAGTGGGTAACCTTGGAGGAACCCTAGAAAGATTTTAATAGAAAAGATTCTATATGTTTTTAGATTCTGTATTCTATATAGAATTCTATATGTTAAAAAACATATAGAATTAAATATGAGGATAAAAACTACTAAAACATAAATAAGCTCCTAAAAAAAGTGTTCCTCTGGAGCCTGGTGGTTCCAGACAAAATGGAAGAAACAGATTTCATTTTATTCTTTCCACTAATCACAGTAAAAAATCTCAGAAAACTAATGAAAGACACAGAAAAATCTGGAAGGTGGAGAAAATAAGGTAGAATGGCTAGAGACCTTGGGACTTGAGGAACAACCTGAAGTAAGTTCCCTGAGTTTTTTCTTGTCTCATAAATATCCACAGCCTGAATGCTAGACAAGCCCATAATCTAGAAACACCAAGAGTCACAGAGGGAAAATAGCACCAAGAAAAGTCTGCTTTCTCTAGCCAGAGGATCAGGAAAAGCGTGGTCCAACAAGACAGAAACACTTTAACCATACGTCCCTGTTCCTGAGGTAAACACCAGGAAAAACACTACATGCCTCTCTCACTATAGTGGACACTACAGTCCAGAACCAGTGGGCAGAGCTGTTTTTTGCCCTTCCCTCTGTGATAAGGAGGAGATGCCTCTCCCCAGAGAAACTGTGGGCAGAATTTTGACTTCCACATGCCCTTTTCAGCAACAGGTAGTGCTCCTCCCTGCAGAGTCTTAAGGAAAGCATTAGTGAACTTTAAGATAAGTCAACAAAAATTATTCAAACAAAAAAAAAGGAAAGAAAGAAAGAAAGAGAAAGAAAAGAATTTTTAAATAAATTGAGCCCTAGGGACCTATGGGATAATAGTAAGAAATCTAACATTCATGCCATCAAAGTCCCAGGAGGAAAGCAAAACAGGGTTGAAAAAAATATTTAGAGAAATAATGGCTAAAAAGTGCCCAAGCTTGATGAAAGATATAAACCTACAGATTCAAAAAACTGAGTGGACCACAAATAAAATAAACCCCCAAAAATCCATACCTAAATATATCATAGTCCAAATTCTGAAAACTAAAGCAAGAGAAAAACTTTTAAAAACAGAGGAAAACTTTTAAAAACAGAGGAAAAAAAAACAACAATAATATATTACCTACAGGGGAATAATGATTCAAAAACTAGCTGATTACTAATTAGAAATCATGGAGGTCAGAGAAAGTGGCAAAAAATTTTGCAAGTGCTGAAAGAAAAGAATTGTCAACAAAGTTCTATAGCCAGTAAAAATATGCTTCAGAAATAAGAAAAATCAGTACATTCAACATTAACAACAAAGGCTAAGAGAATTTGTCCCCAGCAAAATAAAAGAATAGCTGAAGGAAACACTTCATACAGAAACAAAGTGACTCCAGAAGAAAACTAAGACCATCAGAAATGAGGAAAGAACAACATAAAGGGTAAATATATTGCTAAGTCCAATGGGATCGTTTTTCCTTGCAATTTTTTTAAAAAATTGTGTTCAACAATTAAAAGTAAAAATTATAACAATGTTATAATTGGAAAGAAGTTCTCAATGTGTGTGGAAGTAATATTTTAAGACAACCATATTATAAAGGGGGAGGGTAAAGTAACCTAAATGGTGGTGATGTATCTGCATCCCACTTGAAGTGGCCAAATACTCCTAACAGTAAGACTCCAGTAAGCTACACCTATTATAATCCATAGAACAACCACTTAAAAAATTATATGAAGAGACAGATGTAATAAATAACACCACAGATAATCAAGATGGAATACTAAAGTAGTCAAGTAGCCCAGAAAAAGACCAAGGGGAATGGAGGAATTAAAAAACAAAAAAAAAAAAAGCAGAGGGAACAAACGAAACAAATCATAAAACAGCAGAAATAAATTCTGTAATGTCGATAATTACCTTAAATCTAAAAGGCTTAAACACATCCATTAAAAGACAAAGCTCGGCAGAGAGATTCTTAAAAACAACACGACTGACTACATGGTCTATACCAAATATGCCTCAAATGTAATGCTATAATATATGACATACATAATGTAGCTTAAAGGTAAAAAGATAGAAGAGGGATAGCATGCCAAACACTCATCAAAAGAAAGTTGAAGTGGTTATGTTAATATCAGATGAAGTAGACTTCAGAACAAAGAAATTGTCAGAGACAAAACAGGACGTTATGCGATGCTACAAGGGTCACTTGACCAAGAGACATAACCATCTTAAATGTGTATTCAGCAAATAAGAGAGCTACAGAGCACACAAAGCAAAAATGGGAATGAACAGAGAAATAGAGAAATCTACAATTATAGTTGGGGACTTTCATAACCTTTTGTTAGAAATTTGTAAAAACGGTAGAAAAAAAATATCCAGCAAGGATTTTAAAGAATTGAACAATATTATCAACCAGTGAAATCTAACTGATGTTCATGAGAACAGTTCACCCCAAAGCAGCAGAATCGCATTCTTTTTTAAGTGTTCATGGGGCATTCACCAGAGACTGTTTCTTAGATCATAAAATTAACCTTAACAAATTTAAAAGAATTGGAATCATGTAAAATATGTTATCTGACCATAATGGAATCAAACTAGAATTCAACAAAAGAAAGAGAACAGAAGAATCACTAAGCACTTAGAAGTCAGACAATCTACTTCTAAATAATCCCTGTGTCAAATAAGTAGTCTTGAGAGATTTTTTTGAAAAATCAACTGAGTTAAAATGAAAACACTAAACTGTGGAAAACTATAATGAGATACCACTGTGTCCTTAACAGAAAGCCTAATAATAATAATAATAATAATAATAATAAATGACAACACCAAATTCTGGTGAAAATCTGAAGAAACTAAATCTTTCACACATTTCTGATTGGAATGTAAAATAGTATAGTTACTCTGGGAAACAGTTTGGCAGTTTTTTAAAAAAACTAAACATGCAACTATTATACTACCTAGCAATTGTACTCCTGGGCATTTATCTGAGAAAAATGAAAACTCATGTTCACACAAAAAACAACAGATGAATGTTCATAGAAGCTTTATTTGTTACAACCAAAAACTGGAATCAGTCCAGATTCCTTCAACGGGTGAATGGTTTAACAAACTGTGGTATTCACTGGCCATGGAAAAGTACTCAGCAATTACTTAAAAATGAACTCTGCAACAACTTGGATGAATCTCCAGAAAATTCTGTTGGTCAAAAAAGTCAAGCCCTTAAGATTACATATGGTATGATTCCACTGTTATGCCAATTTTGCAATGACGATTTTAGAAAAGGCAAACCAGCAGGTTAGGGAAAGGAAGGGTGACAGAAGGGAGGTATTGATATAAAAGGACAACATGAACAAACCTAGTAGCAGTGGTGTTGGAACTCTTCAACTTGACTGTGGTGGCGGACACATGAACACACAGAGGTGATAAAATTGTGTAGTTCTTACACACCCACCCAAATGAGTACAAGTAAAACCGGAAAAATCTGAATAAAATCAATGGATTTTCTCAATGTCACTATCCTGGTGGTGATATTCTACTATAATTTTTCAAAATATTATCATTGAGGGTAACTGGGCAATGTGTGCGAGGGATCTCTCTGTATGGCTTCTTACCACTGCATGTGAACCTACAATTATTTCAATAAAAATTTCACTTAAAAGTCTCTGTGCTATGTGGCTAAAGCAGTGCTTAGAGGAAAATGTATAGGACCTCTAACCCTCCTAATCCCTGGAACCTGTGAATGTATTGTCTTACTTGGCCAAAGGGACCCTGCCGATGTGATTAAGGTTAAAGACCTTGAGATGGGGAGATTATCCTGGGTTACCCAGGTTATCTCAGTCTAACCATATGAACCATAAAACAGTGAGAATCTTCCCTGGCTACAGTCACAGATATGCAACACCAGAGAAAGGATCAGAGAAATGCCAAGTTGCTGGCTTTGAAGGTGAAAGGAGAGCCACAAGCCAAGGAGTGCTGGTGGCCTCTTGAAGGAAAAAGACTCTCCCTTAGACCTTCCAAAAAGGAATGAAGCCCTGCCTACACCATGATTTCAACCCAGACCTCTGACATACAGAACTATAAAACAATAAATCTTTTTGTTGCTTTAAGATGCTACAATTGTGGTGATTTGTTATGGCAGTGATAAAAAATGAATACAAATAGTCATTACAGAAATGCAAATTAAAACCATGACCATCTATACACCTATCAGAATAGCTAAAATAAAAATTACTGACAATAGCAAACACTGTAGAGAATGCAGGGAGACTGGATCTCTCATGAATTGCTAATGGGAATGTCAAATGGTACAGCTACTCTAGGAAACAGTTTAAAAGTTTCTCAAAAACCTAAACATGTAATTATCACATGATCCAGCAATTGCACTCCTGGGCATTTATCTTAAATGAAAACCTGTCTTCATACAAAAATTTATAAAGTAATATTCATTGAAGCTTTATTTGTAATAGCACCAAGCTGGAAATAATCCATATGTCCTTCAATGGATGAATAAATAAGCCATGGTACATCCATACTATGGAATAATTCTCAGCAATAAATAGAAACAAAATACAACTTGACGCATGCAAGAGCATTATTCTGAGTGGAGAAAAACAGTCCATCTAAAGGGGTTAAATCCTGTATGACTCCATTTGCATAACATTCTCAAAGTGACAAACTCTAGTGATGGAAAACAGATCAGTGATGGCCAGGGATTAGGGTTGCAGAAAATGTATGATCATTAAGGGATAACATGAGAGACTTTGTGATGATGAAACAGTTCTGTATTCTGATTGTGATGATAATTATTGAATCTATGTGATGAAATTTCATAGAACTAACCCCCTCCCCAAATATCCAGTATATAGCAGCAGTTTTCATAATAGCCGAAAAGTGGAAATAACCCAAATGGCCATCAACTGATGAATGGATACACAAAAGGTGGTATATGAATACAATGGAATGTTATTTGGCAATAAAAAGGAATGAAGTACTGATATGTGCTATAACATGGATGAAAACATTAGGCAAATCTATACAGACAGAAGGTAAATTAGTGATTGCCTAGGACCAGAGGGAGGAGAAACAAGAGTGACTGCTAATGGATACGGTTTCCCCTTTTGGAGGCAATGAAATGTCCTAAAATTAGATTCTGTTGATGGTTGCACAACTTTCTGAATTTGGTAAAAATCATTGAATCGAAAACTTTAAATGGGCAAAATTTGCGGTAAATGAATTGTATGGCATATGGTATATGAATCATATCTCAATAAAGCTTTTATTTTTTCCTTAAAGGAGTGCCTGCAAAAACTGGTAAAATCTGAATGAGGTCCGAACCCAAGTTCATAGTATTGTAGCAACATGAGTTGCTTGGCTCTGACAATATACTACATACATTGTACTGAGTACAGGTAATACAGGGATTCTTTGTATTCTTTTGCAACAGCCTGTGAGGCTGAAACTATTTCAAACAATTTTAAGTAAAGAATGCTGCTCCTTGCACATGGATGAAAGAAGTCTGAAGTAGGAGGGAGGCCTGGGGCAGTGACAGCGAGATAACACGGTGGCTCCTGTGGGAGTAGCCAGGTAGGTCAAGCACTCCATGCTTCTCTGTGTGTAGAGCAACAAGCAAGAGCGGCACCCGCCTTCAGCCCACAACAATGCATGTACGGGCCTCTATTGAAAAGGCAGGACTAGGGCCTTAGAGTAGTGGTCACAGTCAGAACGAGTGAGCAGTGCCCATCTCAGAGACTGGCTATAGGTACACCGAATCAGGAGTCTATTCTGCCACAACCCCTCCCCACCTCCCAAAGTGACTGGAGGGGTCTGCCAGTCCACTGCCAGGAGTAGCCTGGAGTAAATTGATAGACCTTTTCCATGGTGGCTTAATAGGGCATCACAAACATAAGATACACATAGGACCATCTATCCATTGAGCGAAGCCAGCATCACAGAAGACAGACGCGAAGCATGGAAGAACGCACACACAAGAAACAGTTAATAGAGCATGCAGCACTAGAAACACCATCATTGCTTCTTTCAACACATACTTTTTGGTCTCTCCAATAAGTCCTGGGCACTTTTTTAACTTCTGGAAATACTGTGGTAAACATTACAGCAGGGAAGGTCGCTACCATCAGGGACATTCCAATTTGCTGATGGAGATAAAAGAAACCAAATAAAATATCAAAGAGCAAAAGCAGAGTAAGTAAAGGGTCGGGGAGAGAGAAAGCAAATGTGTGTGTGAGGGCATTGCATGCTGTTTTGGCTAAGGTAGTCAGGGAATATCTCCCTGATGAAGAGGTAACCTTTGAGCACAGATCTGAATAACGTGTGCGAGCAAGCCTTATCACATCCAGGGGAGAAGGAGGTGAGCAGGGAGGAGAAACAGGTATAGGTACTGGGAGGGTTTGAAATGCTGACAACAGCAAGGAGACCAAAATGTTTGGAGCAGAATGGGCAAGGTGGGGAGAGTTCAGAGATCCACAAGAGTGTGATCATCTAGGACATTCTAGGTCATTATAAGAACTAGTGATTTTATTCAAAGCTTAATTAATACTCTGTACCAAAAGATGCAAGAGAGTATTTTAAACAGCAATTCTTTAAAAAGAATCAACTAGTAGTCATGTAAATTAAAGGCTTCGCCTTTGAAATGAGTCATTCAATAGACGAGTAGAATAGCAGATAGGACACAAAAAAGGAGCAAATTAGTAAGCTGGAGGAAAAACCCAAATATTTTTTCTTCCCCAGAATACAGGACAAACATACAATTAAAAGATGCAAAGTAAGACAAGGAAGATAGAGACTCAAAACACCCATCCAGAAGATTCAAATTTTATCTAATACAAGTGTTAGAAGATACTATTAGAAAGTCCTTATAGGAAAAATGGAGAAGAGATGATATTCAAAACAATATAAATGTAAATATATACTTGAATAATTTCATTAATAGCCTTCAACATATAAGAAATAGCAAATTCTGCACATAATAAAGATATAAATACTTACCAAATATCCATGGATCATTACAAAATTTGACCATATACAACACAACAAGATACACAGTTAAAGGTTATTATAGTCTCAAAAAGGAAACAAGGTAAATTCTGCCCGAGAAATAAAATTAGAGGCCAATTTCCCTTAAGAACATAGAGGTAGATTCCTAAATAAATATTGGCTAATCAAATCTGACAGTGTATTTAAACAAACAAAAAAAACCCCAACCATGGGGGCGCCTGGGTGGCTCAGTCTTTTAAGTGTCTGCTTTTGGCTCAGGTCATGATCTCAGGGTCCTGGGATCGAGCCCAGCATCGGGAAGCCTGCTTCTCCCTCTCCCACTCCCCCGGCTTGTGTTCCCTCTCTCGCTGTGTCTCTCTCAAATAAATAAATAAAATTTTTTTTTTTTTTTTTTGCAGCCAGTCATGGTGCTATCTTAAGAAGGATAGGCACCCAATTACCTGATTTATTTTTTTTTTATTAACATATACTGTATTATTTGTTTCAGAGGTACAGGTCTGTGATTCAACAGTCTTACACAATTCACAGCGCTCACCATAGCACATCCCCTCCCCAGTGCCCATCACCCAGCCACCCCGTGCCTCCCACTCCCCTCCACTCCAGCAACCCTCAGTTTGTTTCCTGAGATTAAGAGTCCCTTATTTTTTGTCTCCCTCTCTGGTTTCTGCTTATTTCATTTTCCTTTCCCTTCCCCTATGATCCTCTGCCTTGTTTCTCAAATTCCTCATATCAGTGAGATCATATGATAATTGTCTTTCTCTGACTGACTTATTTCGCTTAGCATAATACCCTCTAGTTCCATCCACGTTGTTGCAAATGGCAAGATTTCATTTTCTGATGGCTGCATAATATTCTGTTTTATATATATATATATATATACCACATCTTGTTTATCTATTTAACTGTTGATGGACATCTAGGCTCTTTCCATAGTTTGGCTATTGTGGACAGTGCTGCTATAAATATTGGGGTGCAGGTGCCCCTTCAGATCACTAAATAAAATCTTAAAAAAAAAAACCCAACCGTGACCTGGTAGAGGTTATCTTCATATTTTAATTGTTCTCTGTTTTTAAAAACTATATATGTAATTTTCCACTTTAACAGGTTAAAGTTGAAACAATATAATTATGTCAAATGATACAAGTAAAACTTTGGGTAGATTTCAATATTTGTGTATAACTTACTTTTTATTTTTTCAGATACAAAAGATCTAAGGAAAGACTCCCAGGACACACCATTAAGTGAAAGGGGGAAGGACAGGGAAAGGGAAGAAGTCAAGCATGGTTGTGATTTCATGTGAAGTCCCGGTCTCAGCCTGCTAGGCTTTTCAGAGAACGGTCAATCCATAAGTTTTCAGTGATCCAGAAATCATTTTCTTCAGTATTTAGGTCACTGATGTCTTCACTTATCCCTTCTCCAATGCTATTCCTTTCTTTATGTAGAGCTGTGTTTCTGACCTATATCCTTTTCTCTGAAGGACTTATTTTAACATCTCTTGCATAGCAGATTTACCAATGGGGGAAAAAATCCCTCGGTTTTTGTTTATCTGAGAAAGTCCTTATTTCTCCCTCTCCTTTGTTACTTTTTTTAAGTTTATTTATGTAAGTAACCTCTACACCCAACAACCCAAAGTGGGGCTCAACTCACAACCCCTAGATCAAAAGTTGCATGCTCTTCCAACTGAGCCAGTCAAACACCCCTCTCCTTCACTTTTAAAGATTAATTTTACAGGGTACAGAATTCTAGGTTGGCTGGGTGTGGAGGTGGGGAAGGTTCCCTTCTACACTTTAAATATTTCACTTCACTCTCTTCTTGCTTGCTGGTTTCTGAGAAGAAGTCTAATGTAATTCTGTAATTTTTTAAAAAATATTTTATTTATTTATTTATTTATTTATTTATTTATTTATTTATTTATTTGAGAGAGAGCCCTCAGTAGTTGTTTGGGTGTTGAGTTTGTTAAGTTCTTTATAGATTTTGGATACTGACCCTTTGTCAGATATGTCATTTGCAGATAACTTCTCCTATTTCAAAGGTTGCCTTTTAGTTTCGTTGATTGTTTCTTCACGGTGCAGAATGTTTTTATCTTGATGAATTCCCAATAGTTTACTTTTGGTTTTGTTTCCTTGCCTCAGGAGATGTATCTAGTAAGAAGTTTATATGGCCGATGTTGAAGAGGTTACTTGCTGCCTGTGTTCTCTTCTAGGATTTTGATGGTTTCCCATCTCACAATTAGGTCTTTCATCCATTTTGAATTTATTTTTGTGTATGGTGTAAGAAAGTGGTCCAGTTTCGTTCTTTTGCATGTACTGTTCAGTTTTCCCAACACCATTTGTTGAAGAGACTGTCCCTTTTTTCTGTTGGATATTCTTTCCTGCTTTGTCAATCATTAGTTGACCATAAAGTTGTGGGTCCATTTCTGTGTTTTCTATTCTGTTCCATTGATCTTATGTGTCTGGTTTTGTGCCAGTGCCATACTGTCTGATGACAGTTTTGTAATATAACTTGAAGTCCAGAATTGTGATGCTTGCAGCTTTACTTTTCTTTTTCAAGATAGCTTTGACTACTTGAGGTCTTTTGTGGTTTCATACAAATTTTAGGATTGTTTGTTCTAGCTCTGGGAAAAATGATGGCCTATCAAAATACCACTTACTATGTGATTCTTAACATCCTGAACTTGTGGCTTCCAACACCCTGGGGCTGACAGACCAAGAGCCAGCCCTGTCCTCTTCAACCTCTGTCCCTGGGTAAACAATAGCTTCATTATAATATATTTACACTGTGCTTTCGACCTTCCCCCCTCCCCCATGCCTCACCCTACACCCACAAGGGAAGATGGCCATGACATGTCCGGCAAGAATGTTGTAGGGCCAAAAACTCCCCGTCACAAGCAGTAGGAGGAGTCCCTCAGATGATTGGAAAGAGCATCAGTTGGAGCTCACCCCTAGCTATGACCCACAACCTATGCAAACATGAAAAGAAAAGACACCCCTAACCTTAACCGTGGTGCAGTTGCCACCTCTGGGCCTGCCTGCTCTCCCAGCTTGAGAGTGCATGGTCCTTAATCAACTGCTTTGTGTCTGTCACCTTCCTTCTGGCTGTCTTTACTCAATCCTGGATCCCTGCATAAATCTTTCGTGAGGAATCCAAGAACCGAGACCTCAAACCACACTTTGCGGAGTCTTCCACCAAAAACAATTATTGCTTCAAATATTGTCTCTGTTCCTTTCTCTTTTCCTCCGGTATTCCCACTTTGCATCTATTAGGCCCTTTATAGTTGTCTCACAGTTCTTGGATATTCTGTTTTGTTTTTTCAGTCTTTTTTCTTTTTGCTTTCCAGTTTTGGAAGTCTCTATGGTCATATCCTCAAGCTTGGAGATTTTTTTCCTCACTGTGTCCAGTCCACTAATGAGCCCACCAAAAGTGTTTCTCATTTCTGTTACAGTGTTTTTGATCTTTAGTATTTCTTTTTGATTCTTTCTCAAATTCCCATCTTTCTGCTTACATTATCCATCTGTTCTTGCATGTGGTCTACTTTTTCCATTTCAGCCCTTAACATATTGATCATAGTTGTTTTAAATTTCTGGTCTGATTACTCTAACATCCTTGCCATGTCTGGTGCTTGTTTAGTCTCTTTAAAATGTGTTTTTTGGAGCACCTGGGTGGCTCGGTCAGTTGGGCGTCTGCCTTCGACTCAGGTCATGATCCTGGGGTCCTGTGATCGAGCCCCACATCAGGCTCCCTGCTCAGTGGGGAGTCTGCTGCTCCCTCTCCCTCTGACCCTCCCCAGCCCTGCTCATGCTCTCTCTCTCTTTCAAATGAATAAATAAAAAATCTTTTTAAAAAATTAAAAAAATTTTTTAAATGTGGTTTTTTGCCTTTCAGTATGTCTTGTAAATTGTGGCCTGATAGCCAGCTATGATATACTGAACAAAAGGCTGTTGTGAAAAGGCCTTTAGTAAGGTTGTTGTAAAGTGTGGGAGGAGAGGAAATATGCTATAGCCCTATAATTAGGTGGCAGTCTTTTAGTAAGCCAGCGTCCCTGGACTATGAACATCAGTGCTTCTTAGTTTTTTTGCCTCTTATGTGAGACAGCGTGGCTGTAGGGAGCTGGAGTTGGATATTTCCCTTCCTCCAAGTAGCGCAGGCTCTGATAAAACCCCAGCAAGTTAAACTCTGATAAAACAGTTTCTCCTGAGGGGGCAGGCTTCTTAAGAAGAAAAGAAGGCAATGGCATATTTTAAAAATGGTTACTTTTCTCCTCTCTCTGCCTGAAGCACAGGGGACATTCCTTTGATCCTTATGGTGAGAAACCGGTTGAGACCCTACCAAGGAAACTCACAAAAGTGTGGGGATGTCCCCCACTCCTACCCGGGACTGGATCCTCCTGAAATTTTTAACACTCGAACTAGTCCAGATGGAGCCTATATCAATTCACTAATTATAGTTCAGGTTTTCCTACCACAACACTGGTTCCACAGGAGGTTTTCCCTCACAGATTTCTGTTCCAGTAAGTTGTAAATCTCTGTATCCCCCTGTTCGTCTCTCCAACTTGTGAAGTAGTGGTTTACCCCATGATCTCACTTCTGTGATAGATCTAAACAGAGTTGTTTATTTTTCAGTTTGTTCAGGTTTTTACTTGTTGTGAGGATGGAATGGTGATTTCTAAGCTTCTTTAACTTGAAAAAAGGTACCTACCAAAAACCTAAGCCATATTCAACAATAGAACTTTAGAAACACTTTAGTTAAAGTCATTTCCTCCCTCTTTACTATTATTCACTCTATCTTGGAGGCTTTACAATTTATAAATACTAGAAAAGGTGAAACAAAACTCTTTCTTTGCAGAAAATATTATTTTCTACTAGAAAATCCAGAGCGATAAACTAACAACTTTTAGAATTACAAAGGAAGTTTAGTTAGGCATAAAATACAAGATTAATTTTTTTAAATATTTCCATATATCAGTAAAAATAAAGTAGAAAATACAATTTTTTAAAGACTCTTTCACATAAGCAACAAAATCATAAAGTATTTGAAATAAAGTTGATTTAAAATTTGTATAAGACCTTTGTGGAGAAACTATGAAACTTTATTGAAAAACATAAAAGAAAACTTGAATATATTAAAAATAATTCAACATTTTATTAGAAGTCTTAGGCAATGAAAGAGATAGAAAAAACAAAGTATAAATGGTGGAAAGGAAGATTTAAAATTGGTCTTTTTTTCTGTCAATAATATTGATTGCTCAGAAAATTAAAGTGAATCCAAGAAACTGGCAAGACATTTTCTTGGATTTTCAGCAAGGGAGGATAGAAGTATGATCTACATGCAAAGATTAATACCCTCCCTATACCAACTTAGAAACTAATCAAAAAATATGTTAGAAAAAATTAAATTCCTATTTGTAGTAGGTTGAATCATGTCCCCCTAAAATTCATGTCAATCTGGAACCTCAGAATATGACTTTATTTGGAAATTGATTTTTGTAGATGTAATTAGTTACGGCTCTTGAGATGAGATCATCCTGAACTTAGGATAGGTCCTACATCTAATGACTGATGTCTTTATAAGAGAAGGGAGAGGGAGATTTTGGAGACACACGGAAGAAGGCTGCATGAAGACAGAGGCAGAGATTGAAATTAGGCTGCCACAAACCAAGGAACACCAGGGACCGGCAGAAGCTGAAAGAAGCAAGGAAGAATCCTCTCCTCAAGCCTTTGGAAGAAGTGTGGTCCTGCCCACACCTTGATTTCAAACTTCAAGGCTCCAGAACATCGAGAGAATAAATTTCTGTTGTTTTAAGCCACCAAGTTCGTGGTAATTTTTTATGATAGTCCTAGGAATCTAGTACAATTCATGATACCGCACACACACACACACACACACACACACACACACACACACACAAACCCTATAAATTCCCTAGGAATAATTCCAATTATAAATGTATACAATCTTCATGAAAAAAATCGTATGTTTTTACAGAAAAGCAAAAAGAAGACCTAAATAAATGGGTAAATACCAAGTTCATGGATGGGATGATTCACCATTTTAACGATATCAATTCTTCAAAAATTAATCTATAAATTCAGTATGCCCCATATCTGAGATCAATAGGACTTTTTCATAAACTTTTCATGTTAATTATAAAGCTATATGGAAGTGTAAAATTTTAAGAATAACCAAGATATTTTTGTTTTAAAGAAAAATAACTGGGTTGGAGAAATAAAATTTGTTCAACCTAATATATAATCATATTATAGATTTATAGTGATTAAAATAGTGTTATTGGCACACTAAAAAACTATATCAATATAAAAAGAATAAAGATTCCAGAAACGGACCCATGAATGTATTAGAAAGCCAAATTCCAGAAGTATTGCAAATGACAAATGAATATCCAAAAAGGTATTTAGCCTCACAAAGATTCTTAAGAATACAAATAAAAAGGAAAATAAGATAATTTAATATTTGTGCTTCATAATTATTTTTTTAAAGATTTATTTTTTTATTTATTTGAGAGAGCGAGAATGAGAGAGAGAGAGTACATGAGGCGGGGAGGGTCAGAGGGAGAAGCAGGCTCCTCGCTGAGCGGGGAGCCCGATGCGGGACTCGATCCCAGGACTCCGGGATCATGACCTGAGCCGAAGGCAGTCGCCTAACCAACTGAGCCACCCAGGCACCCTGTGCTTCATAATTATTAAGGAAACATTAAAAGAACTTTAAAATCGTCTATTTATAATTTTTTTGATATATGAGCTATTTAAGCACTTGGAAAATTTTTGTTGGTTAAATTAAATAATGTAGAATTTTAAAGGGAAATAAAATATATTAGTTTTATGAACACAGGTTGAAATTAAAAATTTAAATAATTTTATAAATTGGTTTTAATATTAACAAGGACCTCTGACAAGTGATTGTTAAAATTTTCTATGAACAGATATTTGTAAGCACTATCTTAAATATAATAAATAGGTTTCATAATCTGTAATTTCAATGAACTTTTACATTTTAAAACCAAAAATAACCTCTGGAGAGTTTTCTGTAGCAAAAAAAGCCAACCTCAAGGCACCAAAAAAAAAAATTAGTTGACAATATTGTTTAGTAAACACATATTCATACAATAATACCATATGTTTCTATAGGTACAAATAATAGACAAAGAAAAGAATACATGTGAAATTAAGAATAGTGTTTTCCTTCAGAAAAAGGTCAGGGAGATTTTATCAGTAACTGTTGAATATTTTGCAGTGCAAAAGCATTCATGTATTGCTTACGTAAGTAAAAACAAAGAAAATTTTTGGTCAGGTCATGTGTACCCATTTTGGGTTCGATAATCAGGGTCAATACACTTCTGACTCTCTGTGTTGTCTCAAAATAAGTCTGTGTAAGACAAAGTTATTCTTGTTCCTTTTATAGCAACATAAAGCCACTCTCCTAGCAGTAACATTTCCAACCACCTTCCTACTTGAGGAGCTTCATATAATGGGTAAAACTAAGCAATACAAACAAGACTCAGAGTGTAATTTTGGTACTAATGCTGAGAATTTAGTTGTAGTTGTCAATATTATCGTGGCAAGGAAAAAACATCCTTTAATGGCTTACAGAATATCAATGAGAGAAATAGAAAAGCTTACTCAAAAGAGGGCTCTGGGGTGGGGAGTTATTGACATACAAGACCTTATTTTCTAAGCATAGCCTGGAGAAAACACTTATTTCAGAGAGCTAAAGGTAGAATTCCTCTTGAGGGGCTAAGATTTTTGTTTGTTTGCTAGCAGAAGAACCCGCAGCCAGGTTGAGTGTGAAATGATAGGCTTTGAGGCAAGATCTGGAGGAGAAGGCAGAACAAAAGGAAGACTGAAATCCTTGGCATAAAGATTTCATCCTAGGGCAAAAATGGAAAGGTCCTAATATTGAAGCCGAATGTCCTTGGATCGAAGTCCTTTTAAAATTATCATCTATGATCCTGTCTTGAAGAGCAAATAAGCAAAATAAAGAGCTCAGATACAGAGGTTTTTGGAAGATGGGATGTTTAATTAAAATTGCTGTTACCTGTTAAAACCTTGTGCTTAGAAATTTTATTAGTTTGTAAAATTATAGGGTTTTAACATTTATTTATTTATTTTTCTTAAGAAATAGATCAGGAGTGCATATTGTCTTCTCTGGCTGAGGCTTTAGTAATATCTGAAAGGATTGCAAAACTCCTCAATAAAATTGTAGGTAAAAATTTGCCCAGCACAGGACACCCTTCCACCCTGACCTGGGACCTAGAGCCAGGAGCTGAAAGATCTACCAGACTTTCTTTATCCTACATGTTAGTTCTTAGAAGAGCAAGACCCAGGCTGTACAGGTGAGACACTACCGTTGGGTCCAGAACCACCCCTCCCTATCCCAGGTGAGCAGTGACTCCCCCCAATGCCAAAGGGCAGTCTCTAGGGATGATGGCAATAAAGATCATTTCTGTTCCTACATAGTCAGAATGTTAGGTACAATTAATCAATGAAAGGCCAGTTGGAATTATTTACAGAGAAACATCCTTCAGTGCTTTCCTGGGACAATAAAAAAAACACAAAGAATGTTGTTTCTGCCCTTGGAAACCCAAGAGGGAGAAAGACATGCTGGAGAAATGGCTTGATGGGCCAGCAAAATGGCAGAACAGCTGGGCTCAAGGAGAAGTAAGGACCAGAGAGAAAAGCGCAGTGATGAAGATGACTGAGAGCTAGAACAAGGACAGGTAGAATAAGGTAAAGTAATAGTGACGTCTACACTGTTTATTTGGCTGTGTTGTGATGCTACTTGTCTCCATCCTCTACTTACCCAAATCTTCAGTGCCATATGCATTAATGGTCTCAGTGGTTCTTAGTTGCTAATTAAAGGAAATGGAAAAGGAGCTACATACCACAGGAGGGAGGGAAGAGAAGAGCCACAGGGTACAAGACGCAGAGCAGAGATGGCACTCCAAGTAAACAAGAAAGAAGGGTGACATAAGCCCCCGAACGTCATGCCAAGGAATCTTTGTAGAGATTTAGTGTGCAGATTATGTGAGATGGGGCTTGAGCAAGTGCAAAAAATACGTTAAGGAGAAAGATAATCCCAAAGTTTGGTGGACCATCCAGGACTCTGTCATGCGGATTACATAATCATTGACACCAGACGTGGAGAAATAAAAAGCTCAAAGAATGGTTCTATGTATTCCCGCGAATTGTGAGATTCATCATCTACCACTTTATCACTCCATCCAGTCCATCCGTCACTGATTTTATCTATCAACTTGCTCACCCCCAATTTTCCTCAATAACATTTTCTATTTCCCTTAAGCTTTTAATGGTTTTTTTCAAAGTTTGAGAAATTCTTTTTTTTTTTTCCCTTGGTAGAGCAGTGCATTCTGTGGCCACGCCAACCTAAATCTAAAACAAAATGCAAAATGCATGCAAGCAGGAAAACTGGGTAGTGTGAGAAAAAAGTACTTTTTCTTGCTGTTTCCTTCTTTGGTGGCAGGAGGTGGAGTACCAGAGATTTAGGAGATTGCCTGGGTGAGATTTTCTGTATCCCCTGCAGTGCCCCTGGGACAACTGTGAATCCCAGGTAGCTCCATAGCTGCCCTTGGGCTTGAAGGAGATCAGCAGTCAGTACTCTTGGACAGTCACCAGCCTGGTCTGAGAAGACGCTGCTGTCCCGCACACACACAGTCCCCTTTTAGGTCTTCGTCCTGTGCGTTGCTCACTGTCCAGTTCTGTTCAATTTCCTCCACTAGGAATTTTCCATTAATCCACTGCTCTGCCTGGACATACTTCTATGATTTCTCATGGCTTATGGACCTGTAGGCAGTGCCTCACATTACTAGAATTGGCTTCATTTTCCATTCTTAGAACTCTCAAGTAACTTTGATTTCTTCTCACATAGAAGAGTCACAAGACTTTCTTTTAAGATTTATATATATATATATTAGTGTCAAAGAATGTACAAAAGTTTATTAGAAATGAAACAGAAGTTTACCAAGAATACAGAGGACTTAAGTTAGTAACCCTTCACTCCATCTCTGTAATTAATCATACTTCATGTAAACATCCATTATGTTTTTAAGTCGTAAAATGTTAAGTCAACATATATGATATCCACTCTCTATGTCTGAAATGAGAAATCGGCCTGCCCCTAACTCCCATGCGAAAAACGAACTCATCTTTCCCCTAAGGCACCCAGGCAAATTCAAACTCCACAGCTTCTGTGAAAAATAAAATAATGAAAAGAAAATGTACAGGCTTAAAAAGAAATAATGATAATAATAATAAAACACTGCTTGCAGGGATAATAGATGAAAGGCAGAAAATGAAATAGGTCTCCAAAGTAATTTCTTAAGACTCTCAAGTCTATCCTCCTAAAATAATACATATCAAATAAAATCTAAATTCCTCCTGCTTGTCTGTGCTGTACACACATAGCTCACTAGCAGAGGAGTTAGGGGTCCTGGAAATGGGGCCATGAATGCAGTGAGCATTTTTCTGGCATGGATATCATTTCCCCTACCGAGGTAGTTCTTGGCCTCTCCCACTGCCCATCACTGTCCCTTCACTGACCCCAGCAAATGATGCCTTCAGCTTCCACTTGTTAACACGCTGTCTTGTCTTCCTGAGCTGCAGTCAGGTTCATAGTGTCCCTGACAATGTTAAGGACTAGCCCCAGAATCTGACAGTCGGCTGGCTAATCTTTACTCTGGTCCTCAGATGTTTCCTTGAAGGGGCTTTAAGTTTCCCGTCTAAAACTGAAATCTGCTGCGATACTCTTCTTTTGTTTTCTGTGGCAGGCCCAGTTCTATCCCTGGCACTGCTTTTGTCAGCCTGGATGAGTCAAAGCTGTTCACCAGAACAAAGAATAAATGGCAGGAAAGGGTACTCAAAGGAAGAAATAATGCATTTTTTCAGAAAACTCGCCCACTTGAAGAAATTAGCTGAATAGTTTTTTGCTAGTTCTTACTAGATAAGTGTATACGGTCACCCTCAGAACTTAGAACTACTACTCTAAATTTATATATATGCTATTTCAGTGAAAAGCCACTTTATAAAGAATCAGCACTGTGAAAAAACGAAATTAAATGGAGTACGTATGAGTGAGAGGCAATAGCTTTTAAGAAGTAAGACATCAAGGGGCACCTGGGTGGCTCAGTCGTTAAGCATCTGCCTTCAGCTCGGGTCATGATCCCGGGGTCCTGGAATCGAGCCCCACATCGGGCTCCCTGCTCAGCGGGGAGTCTGCTTCTCCCTCTCCCTCTGCTTCTCTCCTCAGCTTATACTCTCCCTCTCAAATAAAAAAAAAAAAAAAAAAAAAGAAGTAAGACATCAAAACAAGGTAAAAAAATTTTCAAAAGTGGAGTGAAAGAATTAGCGAAAAAGATAAGAGGTGGTAGTGGTAAAAATGACATCTTAAAGTTGAAAATTTTGGAGGTATTGTCATTATTGTTAATGGCAAAGTCTTAAAATGTAACCATAGGAGTGGGTGGCAGATTAGCGTAGAGACAAGGCCATTGGAGAAAAGGTCATGGAACTGAGAAGTTGGGTCTGGAAAAGTTACAGATGTGGATGTTAAGATTCCCAAGAATTGAATACAGGTAGTATAAAAGGGAGTGATTCCGAGCCAGGACCTGGAACCTTCTAGTACAGGTGGGAAAGTGTCCTGGTTGGGGGTCAGAAGATAATGCAGAAAGTTGAAGAGAATATTTAGAGAAGACAGTGAGGATATAGGGGATTTTGTTAGGACTATGAGTTCCAGAGCGCACAACAAAAGGGATTTGGAAGGTAGGAGGGAATAGGAAGATGGGAGAAAGTACTCAGCCAAATGGGAAGAGAGTCTGAAGGATATTGACTAGAGAGATTGGGCTTCACATAGAGAGCACATAACAGAAGGCTAAAGGCTCTGATGAGATTACATAGATATTTAAGGTAAGGCAGTGGGTGTCGAAGAGAGAGGTCTTGCCAGAGCATGTTCTTGTAACTCCTGCTATAACTCTTGTAACAAGCTCTCTTGTAACTCCTGCTAGTGGAGGTATAGAAGTCAGCAGAAGGGTCACCTTATGCCAAGCGGAAATAACTTTGGAAATTTCTTTCCAATCCCCCTCTACCTTCATCTTCCACGTGGGTCCCAGGCCCAATAAAGGGATAACAAATAGGTCTCATTTTCCATGGATAGGGAGTGACTGCCTGGAGCACCATGGTATGACCAACTTCAAGACCATGCCCAGATTCAGGAGAGCAGGCAAACAGCCACACCTATGCCAGTGTTTGTTTTCCCTAGTTTAAGGTAATTCCCTAAAGTTCAGTTCAATTCCTCATTTTCCATCCCACTTCTCACTTTGTAACCCACCTGCTAGCTACTTAGACACCCATAAAGCTTTTAGGACTTTAACATGCTACTTCACTTTGGGCTCCAACTGCCACCCTTCCTGAAGGTGATCTACTCAGCTTGCTGCACTGTCTGCTAATAATCCCCAAGTCTTCATGTCCAGACAAGACCTTGTTCCTGAGCACCAGAAACTTGTCTGCAAGTGTCTATGGGGCTTTGAGCACATCAGATGTGTTCTTCAAACCTCCCCGTCCTTGCCATCCTGTTGGTGTACCCCCATTTGCCCATTTGAACAACCCAAGCCATCTTCAATTCTCCCTTTCCCCCAGCTCATCATGAGTCCCCAGTTCCTATGCATCTGGCCTCCGACATTCCTTAAATGTGCTCCCTCTCCTCTCTCCCCACTGCCTCTACCTTGTTCACATCCGTCTCTTCTCTCAAACAGACTTGGGAAGTGCACTCCGGCTCCCCTTCCCACAGCCATCAAAGTGACCTTTGTAAAACAGAAATGTTTCTCCCTTCCTTAAAGCCTTCCTGGCTTTACATCACTCATGGGATAAAGTTCAAAGTTCGTAATCCTTGACACACAACATTGCATATGTTTGTCCAGGTACCTCTCTCTCTTGCTAGACTGTGACCGCCACCAGGGCAGGAATGTGCACCTCTTTTATTTTGAATTCCCACTAATGGCTTGGAGATGCAAAACATACTCAATCAAGGTTAAGTGAAGTAATGCAAGCAGGTAGAGGAAAAGTATAAAAACAACCTAGTTTTTTTAATTTTTTATTGTTATGTTAATCACCATATATTACATCATTAGTTTTTGATGTAGTGGTCCATGATTCATTGTTTGTGCATAACACCCAGTGCTCCATGCAGAACGTGCCCCCTTGAATACCCATCACCAGGCTAACCCATCCCCCCACCCTCCTCCCCTCTAGAACCCTCAGTTTGTTTTTCAGAGTCCATCCGTGTCTCATGGTTCGTCTCCCCCTCTGACTTACTCCCCCTCATTCTTCCCCTCCTGCTATCTTCTTCTTTTTCTTTTTTCTTAACATGTTGCATTATTTGTTGCAGAAGTACAGATCTGCGACTCAACAGTCTCGCACAATTCACAGCACTCACCATAGCACATACCCTCCCCAATGTCTATCCCCCAGCCACCCCATCCCTCCCACCCCCCACCACTCCAGCAACCCTCAGTTTGTTTCCTGAGATTAAGAATTCCTCATATCAGTGAGGTCATATGATACATGTCTTTCTCTGATTGACTTATTTCACTCAGCATAACACCCTCCAGTTCCATCCACGTCGTTGCAAATGGCAAGATCTCATTCCTTTTGATGGCTGCATAATATTCCATTGTGTATATATATACCACAACTTCTTTATCCATTCATCTGTCGATGGACATCTTGGCTCTTTCCACAGTTTGGCTATTGTGGACATTGCTGCTATAAACATTGGGGTGCACGTACCCCTTTGGATCCCTACATTTGTATCTTTGTGGTAAATACCCAGTAGTGCAATTGCTGGATCGTATGGTAGCTCAAAAACAACCTAGTTTTAAAGACTCTCTCTCATGCCAGTTGACATGAGATTATTTTTTACTAGCTCTCACCACCAGATGGTTCATCTCTCTCTCACCATGAATAGCAGAAGCATGAAATTTTTTTATTTGACAATTAATAAAAGATATACCAAGGGTGGAAATGGGGTCTTGATAGGAATTTTCTAGTATTGGATTCTGGCTTCACCATTTTCCAGGTGTGCAACCCTGGGCAAGATACTTAAACTCTATAACCCTATAACCTCTATACTAATAGTATCTGATTCAAATGGTTCTTATGGGGATTAAATGAGGCAGTGGGTATAAAGTGTGTGGAATAGGAAATATTCAGCAAAAAGTAGCTGTGGTTGATACTCTGAAAAAGGTTGCATGCATGGTTCATTCACAGATAACTGGAAGCATTATTGCTGTTAGTTAGACAAGAAACATGCATGCATTTCCTAGAATGGGGGAAATGTGTCTTTACTTTTTCCATAGAGTTCAGGCCATACAGAGTCAGCTTCTGAAGGAGACTGGGAGGGAGTTTTTGTCTCTGGTCTCCCTGACTTTTTTCTCCCCCAGTGTTTTCTACCCCTCTGTCCTTTCCCTCCATGGTCCTATTGCTCCTGGAAGAGAGGCAGCAAGTCCTACAGCTCTCTGTAGAAATAGGCTTGGGTCTATGGGTATAGGTGGGCTATCTTGTTGACTTTCAATATTATCTTAGAATTTGTCTATCCATACTTCATAGGAATACCTCGACCTCATTGAATAACCTCATTCCTTTTAAACTTGAGTTCCATTACTGGACCACAAATTACATTGTATTTTGTATCGGGGTGTTTTTGACCTTTCCAAAAAAAAAAAAAAGTTCATATTGTTCAACCTAATTACTGAAGAATGATAATTTGTTAACTATAAATATGAAAATATGTGTGTACAACCTTTCTTCTGTTATTGCATTTTTTCATTTTTTAACATATTGGATTCTCAAAAAAATGACTTGGCTTGGGGGAGGGGGTCTCCTTTACTCTGAGAAGCCATAGAGTGGAGCCATCTATAAAGCAATTCTTTCTTTTATTGACAATAATTATCTTTTATAACATCTCCTTGATGTATTTTTGTGTTAAAAGATCTGTCCCCCTCTTAAAAGAGAGGAAAGGAGAGGGAGAAAAATAAAAGGCATACAGAGGGATCATATAGTATATAAAATGACAATAATCATGAGCCACCTATTTCACAAATTACCGGGGACATTACACATGATAATACAGGCAAAGAACTTTAAAGAGTTAAAAGTACAATCACGAAAGGCAGTCCACTTACACTGTACTCCAAAGACCATTTTTAATCTGTGAACTCTTTATTTCTGGTCCATGGTGAGATAAATATGAAAATTTGAAAGCAAGCATTTAGAAACTGTTATAGAAATTTGACAAAGTAATTTTATGTCTGTTGAATCAAATAATAAAAGATTTGGGCTTGTATTCTGTATGTCTGATTTTTTACTTCACTTCTAGTAATTATTTTCATTGTACTTCACAAAGGCAAAGAAAAACCTGTCCTTCACTATACATAGTTTGAGAAGCATTGATAAAAGGTATTATTATTTCTGAAATTTTGCTTAAGAACCATTAAATTTCTAATTATAAACTAGTTACATGTCATTATTTGAGAAACACTGTTTCATACCAAGTGTAAAGAGTTGCCAGCATACAAACAAGTTCCAGAACAAGTTTGTTTTGTGTTGGGTAACTTGGTTATTTAAGAGTTAGAAACCATTTTTCCCACAAAATTACATAAACCTGGGGTTAGGTTCTTGGTGTTAGCCCAGAAATCCCAGTTATCTCAAAAGTTTGTTGAGCTATACTATAAAATTTAGTAACAGGTATATGCTCTCGCCTTTAAAAACCAGTCTTCTTCATCCTCCTACAACGGAGAAAATAGACTTCTGATTTCCAGATCAGAAAACACCTCTCTTTCCCATCTGCCTGGGCGAAATGGTGATTCCCAGCCCTAGCATGGTGGTGGGGATTGGGTAAGAATGGGGCTACTTCTGCAGAAACTCTTTCGACAGCAACACTCAGAAGGAAGAAGAGTATGGAGCTACAGTCCTCTTCATACAGAGGGATGAGGAAATTGGGAGTTGGAGTTTGAGGGAGCTCACTGGTTGTGTTAATAATGTTAAACTAAAATTTCTCCACAGTTCTCTGAGATTGAGATGACTTTGGTTTTGCTGACCTTGAAAGCCCCAGTTCTTAACCACACATGCTTCTCCGCCCTAAACTCTGGGGTGTTGTTCCCTTGGTGGCCCAACACCAAATTGGGACTAGGCTTCATCCTGAATTGAGATTTGTCCCTGCCAGAGGGACCCATGACACGAAGAAAGGTAAGCCTCCTGTTCTTTCAAAAGAAAACTATTTATCTCTCTACCATTCAGCATAACCTAATATCCCTTAAGACTGAATCAGAGATACACACAGGAGAGGGATCTTTTTTTTTTTTTTTGGCGGGGCAGATGAGAAACCAGAATCTGCTTTTACTTACTGATTGTTTATGAAACTGATGTTTGTTGAAAATTGGCAATTGTCATGGCTTCTGCCTACATGCTGTAGGATGGCAAACCCTGGAAATCAGTAGAAGCTTATTCCAGACATACTCACTTGTTTGAACTGTCTCAATCTTAATGAGTAAGTTTCCCTTTTACACTTCTTGTCTTTCTTTCTTTTTCTTTCTTTCTCTCTCTTTCTTTCTTTCTTCATGTTATGGCTGTTAAAGTAAAAGAAAAGAAAAATAAAAAAAAATTTAAATCAAAATAGCGTCCACGTCTTGAGGTCTTAAAAGAAAATAAAAATAAAAAAAAAAATTAAATCAAAATAGCGTCCACGTCTTGAGGTCTCTGGTGCAGATGAAGCATTACTAGGAACAGAATGTCTCTTTCCTTCCTACACCCTGTCACAGAAAGGAGTTAATTCCAACATGAATTATTTACAAGAAAGAATCCTGAATCTTCTCCTGTAATGAAAAAGAGTCTTTCAAACTTTATCCAGAAGTTTCTTGCCGGCCTATGGAGTAAGGGATGTCTGTGAAGACTAGGATGAGAAAGGTACGAGGGCTGCTTGAGGTTCTTGAGGGGGTCGTCGGTTTGGGAAAGGAGGTGGAGGAGTCCAAGTCTCACGCCCTTAACCTAAACTGGGGCGTCCGCGGGTGGGTGGGGGACAGTGCCGGGGGAAGCTGGTGGTGACAAAGGCCAAGGGCCGGGCGGAGGGCGGAGACGGGGCGGAGCGCGGCCCGAGCGGGGAGGCGGGCACCGCCCACCGTGCTCCCCGACCGGCGCGAGCGAGGCGGCGCCGGCTCCCGCGCCATGGGGCGGCTGGTGGCTCTGAGCTTGCTGGGAATAGCGCTGGCGCTGCTGGGCGAGAGGCTCCTGGCGCTCAGGTAGGTGGGCCCGCTCGCACCGGGCCGTCGGCGCGCGGCCTGGCTGGGGGCCGCCCTCCCCGAGCGGCCCCCGCCCGCGGGGCCCCAGGCCCGGGTGGCCGCGGGCGGCGGGCGAGGGCGTAGGCCGTGCAGGGCTTCTCGAGCTGCGGGGTGAGAACTCCTGATTGTTCTCAGTTCCTCAGCTTTTGGTGAACACCTCCGCCCCCGCCCCCCAGCCTCTAGCAAAACCCAACACAGTTTGGGCTGAATCTGGAGACTTTCTGGGAAGTTGAGAAGCCTTTGCTGCTTACTGAGGTTTGACCAGCGAGGGCTTTGTAGTTACACAGGCAAACCCAACGCTTTAACTTGAAAGCAAAACTATTACTCATGCATCGAACCTTTAATTACAAAGATTTATTTCAGGTCTTTGGTGCTGCTTCTCTTTGGTGCGCAAACCAGCCGCCGTCTTTTAATAAAGCTGCTCACCATCCCTTCCCTGCATAGTTGAGAAACTTTTCAGCTTTCTAATCTTGGCGCTGTAGATCGAAGATACTTGAAATACTCAGCTACTGTTCTTACATCACTTCCTTATTTATCTTCACTCAAGAACCCTGCAGCCAGAATGTCCAACAGCCCAAGCCTGGTTCATCTCCCAGTATTAATTATAATGAAAACCTCGATGGGTCGACATCAATAGTTTCTAAATTACCAACTCAAATTTTAGAAGCCTCATGCAAAAGGATTCCAGAAATACGGAGCACCTACTATGTATGGTGTGCCATCCTAGGCTCCTGTAATGGAGTGAGGCACAGTCCTTACCTTTAAGAGGTTCACCCTATTACAGGGGAGGAGAGAAATAAAGCAAATATATCCACTAGGATGTCCAGACCAGGTGCAAACAAACCCCTACAGGCTTAAGGGGGAAAGATTACAGCCCCCGAAGTTGGAGTTCAGGAGGAAGAGACTATTTGACATTGGCCTTGAAAGATGAGTAAAACACATATGGGGCCATCCTAGATGAAAAGTGCAGTGGGAACAGAGGGAAGAAGGTGGGGAAGTTTGGGGACTAGCAGTAGACCAACTTGGGGGAGCATAAAGTTAGGGGATGTGAATAGTAGGGGTTGGGGGAAGGATAGGTTTTGAGATGGTTAACTAGAAGTTCAAAAATTGGGGCCTGCTTTGATAGGCAGAGGAGGGTGTGTGTGTGTGTGTGTGTGTGTTTAAATATGAATCTGTTTAAACCATATAAAACATAATCAGTTGCTGTGCTGTAAAGCATAATTAACTGTGCTGCTGTAGAGATGAAACTGGAAGGATGGAATGGAGGAGAGCGATAGTTCTGGATCCTGGCTGGACATTAGAATCTCCTGGCCGGCTGATGTCTGGGCTGCACTCCCAGAGACTCTGATTCATCGGGTCTGCGTGGGGTCCAGGCATGAGTGGTTTTGATTTTTAAAAATTCTCCTTATAATTCTAATAATGCAGTTACAATTGAGAAGTAGTGGAACAGAGAGTGGGTAGACATGGGGAAACTAGTTAAGGTATTACAGTAGTTCGGAGAGAATAGCAGGACAGGGGCCCAAACTTGAGCCTCACTGATAAGGGTGGGGAGACTAAGGTGGTACCAGGGTTTCTGTCTCTACTGTCCTGTAGCTGGAGCTTCATCTGCTGATAAAGGGATGCAAGCAGGAGGAACAGTGTATGGTGGAGGGAGGAAATGGACATGTGGGCCTTAATTTTCATGTTATGTAAATACCCAACCTGCTCTGCAGAACATTCTTGAGTTGGATGATTTTGTATGATCTGTCCAGCTCTCAGTTTCAAAGGCAATACCACTAAATTCACAAGCTCATTAAATTGTCCTAAAGTTCAGGAAACCACCAGGCTTTCCACAAATAATGTTTTTTTTTTCTTCTTACTAATCTTAAAGTTTTAAATTTAAGTACCTTTGAATGATGTTACAGTTGCAAACCTAAGAAAAAGTAAATAAAGTTCACATACATAGAATGTACCTTATAGGTAATTCACAATTTAATGCATTTTTATAAAGATTTGACTGCAATAAGTTTTACTGAGCAGGGATTTTCTAGGTCGGTAACTTCATTGGACAGTTGAACTCCCAAATCAGGTGATGTCTTAAGAATGTTAATATGTGATAGGTGGCTAGATTTAGCAAGTAAAAATGCAGGATGCCCAGTTAAATTTGAATTTCAGGTAATCAGCAAATCATTTGGTAGTATAAGCATATCCCGTTGCAATATTGGGGCATAATTATACTAAAATATCACTCTTCCTTTGGAATTCAAATTTGGGCATCTTGTATTTTATCTGGCGACCCTGTGCTTGTGGAATATCAAGCGCCTGTTGTTTACAGAGTTACAGGTGGAGTGCTCAAATGCATAGCATCTCTCCTTTCAGACCCTTAGAGTCTGTTTTGAAAAGCGGCATGTTCCTACCTCTCCATAAGGAAAGGCTCTTCAAAACCCAGGCTTGTTTTTGTTTTTGTTTTTGTTTGTTTTTTGCTCTCATCTGGTGCCTGCTATTTCATTATCCTGTTTTTAGAGATGGCACCCAGGCACTCAAGTTATTTCTCTCCCCCAGGGTGCCCACTTAAATTTCAACTTGAATTTCAGATAAATAATGAATACTTTTTTTAGTATAAGTATGTCCCAGATGGATAAGTGGAATCAAAGCTGTCTCTTTCCTTCTGAACTGTAACTGGCTAAAGTTCCCAGGGGAGGATGGCATATTATACCCAACTTTTCCACTCCTCCCTGGTTGAGCAAAAGAGGGGGAAATAGAAATACACAAATATCCCCAGGCCAGTTACTACCTGTTGCAAAGTACACACCCGTGGATGAGTCATGAGACTTGAGCAGGAATCCCTAAAACAAGCATCTGAGCGTTCTGCTTGTTGCCTGACCGATTTTATGACAGCTGTACCAAAAAGCTATCCAGTCTGCTTTTGAACACTTCTGCAAGGTCAGGCTTTATTTTTAAACTACCACCCTCCTTATCATTTATTCTGTGACTACTGTGTTCTGGTCACTGTGTCAAAAGTGTCAAAAGTTCTTTATATTAAGCCAAAATGTACATTTTAAAAAAGATTTTATTTATTTCAAGAGGTGGGGGAGGAGGGCCAGAGGCAGAGGGAGAGAGAGAATCTCAAGCAGTCTCCCTGCTGAGTGTGGAGCCAGATGTGGGGCTCGATCCCACGACCCTGAGACCATGATCTGAGCCAAAATCAAGAGTCGGACGCTTAACCCACTGAGCCACCCAGGGGCCCCTACACCAAAATATACATTTACTGACATTTGGAAAGAAAGCCCTTTTACATGTATGCCTTCATTCAGTCTTCATATATGTCTTCCTTTCTATATTAGACATGTTAAAACTGAGGCTGGAGGGAGTCAGCTAATTAGTTCAACAGGTAATTAGTGCTGAACCTGTACTCCATGCCAGGGCTTCTGATTCCAAATACAGTTTGCCCCAGCTCCCCCACTGCCTCCGAGCTTTTCTGCCTTTGGAGCAAATTACTCCCAGCCTGGGGCGCCTGAGTGGCTCAGTCGTTAAGCGTCTGCCTTAGGTTCAGGTCATGATCCCAGGGTCCTGGGATCGAGCCCCACGTTGGGCTCCCTGCTCTGCGGGAAGCCTGCTTCTCCCTCTCCCACTCCCCCTGCTTGTGTTCCCTCTCTCGCTGTGCCTTTCTCTGTTAAATTAAAAAAAAAAAATCTTAAAAAATAAAATAAAAAATAAAAATTACTCCCAGCCTAAGATGCCTAATCACAAATTCTTAGTTACTAAGTACTACAAGCATTACAGGGGCCCGAGAGGTAAATTCCAAGGGGTGTTACAAGCCTGTACTTAAATGATAAAGCCCCTTCAGTAGTTCGTAAATTCAAAGGCGGTGAAACATGGAACAAAGTACTGCCAGGTAGTAACACTGTGTTCCTAGTTTGCTGAAGATAAGGCAACATAATAACTAATTGCCCCATCTCATCCCACTCTGGATGGGTAATGCTGTCTCCTGAGTGAAAGAAACAGAAATTGAGAGGCACCCGGGTGGCTCAGTCGGTTAAGTGTCTGTCCTCCGCTCAGGTCATGATCCTGGGGTTCTGGGATTGAGCCCCACTCGGCAGGGAGTCTGCTTCTCCCTCTTCCTGTGGCCCCCTGCTACTGCTCTCACTCTCTCAAATAAATAAATAAAAATCTAAAAAAAAAACTTAAAAAAAAAGAAAAATAGATTTCATGGTAATGATTGTTGGTTAAAATAAAACACATAGGATTCCAAAACAAAATTAAATACTATGTAAGTTAATACTAATTTAAAAACTTAAATACTATTACCAGCCTATTTTTAAAATCTAATGTATGATGTAATAATCATGCTCTGTGGCCAGATAGCCTGAATTCATTTCTTAGCTCCACTATTTACGTGGGTTCTTGGCTTTTTATTTCGCCTTTCTATGCCTCAATGTCCTAATCTGTAGGATGGGAATATTAATACTACCCACTACATAGTGAGGCTATGAAAAATACCAGAGTTCATTCTTATAAAGTGCTAAAGCAACACCAAATACATGGTAAGTGCTCAATGAAAGTTACTTGTAATGACAATGTTCAGGCAGGGGTTCTTAGACTTTTGTACCATAGATCCATCTGGCAGTCTGGTAAAGCCTTGGTTCCTCAGCATTATGCTTTTATTTAATTTTTTTTTTTTGTGGTGCCCCTCCTTTTTTTTTTAGTTTTTATTTTAATTCCATTTATTTAACATACAGTGTTATATTAGTTTCAGGTGTACAATATAGTAATTCAACAATTCCGTACATCACCCTGTGCTCATCACAAGTGCCCTCCTTAATCCCCATCACCTAATTCACGCATCTCCCCACCCACCTCCCCCCTGGTAACCATCAGTTTGTTCTCTATAGTTAACAGTCTGTTTCTTCATTTCTCTCTCTCTCTTTTTTTTACCCTTCGCTCATTTGTTTTTTTTTCTTAAATTCCACATATAAGTGAAATCATATTTGTCTTTCTCTGACTTATTTCACTTAGTATAATACTTTCTGCTCCATCCATGTCATTGTAAATGGCAAGATTTCATTCTTTTTTATGGCTGAATACTGTTCCATTGTATAAATACATACCACATCTTCTTTATCCATTCATCAATTGATAGACCCTTGGTCAGCATCATGTTTTTAAATGCATAAAATAAAACACATAGGATTCCAAAACAAAATTAAATACTATGTAAGTTAATACGAATTTAAATACTTAAGTACTATTACCAGCCTATTTTTAAAATCTAATGTATGATGTAATAACATGGGCTTCTTAATTAAAGCCTTAAATAGATATAAAGGTAGTTGAATATGTAGCAATAGATATTTTGAAGTAGCAGTGAGTACAAACGGTACTTTGAGATATCTGCAACTGAAATGTGATGTAACAATGTCTGATTTCTGTTATTGACAGACACAGGTACTGCTAGTAGAAAGTTCTGTGGTTTCTGCCTGCACTCATCATCAAAGGAGATACTTAGTTTCAGTTAGGTTTAAATAAAGATGTATTTTTTTCCCATCCCTGTTCATGGATCCCTGAATTTTACCCATGGACTCCTTAAAGGTCACTAGACCCCAGATTAAGAACATTGATGTACATGTTTCCAGTGGTGTCATTTGGGGAAATGATTGCTGGCTCAATTGAAGGAAAACTGTATTTTCTTTGCTGTATTATACCTATGATATAGTTGTAACTAAAAGGAAAATAACCCAATTTTAATGAAAAAGAAGAGGAAAGTGAGAAAAACATAAGGAACCTAGAGCAGTGGCGGTTGCCTGGAACATTGTATGTGAGGCTGGCTGTGGGTTAAAGGGAAGGAGTGCTGAGATTGATTCGCAATGTCTGCATGAGAGCAGACTGCTATCTCTGACCTAGTACATTCATAAGCATGCTAGGACAGAAAGTGCTAGGCAACAAATAGGCTATACCAAAATTATTTGTGTCTGTACCATTTGTTTATTTATTTTTAATTTGGCATGAATGTATTTAGGCTTCTTGATCTGCTAGTCCAAAGAGGTTTGTAGAGCTTTCTCTTGTATAGTCCCCCAAACTTCTTAAATCTCTTAACAGTTAGGAGTGCTTTCAGCTGCAAGTAACATACATCAAATTAATTGTAACATATACAAATGAAGGCTTATTTTTCTCACGTGATAAAAACTTTGTAGGTGAGTCATTCTACAGCTTGTCCCTTGAGTCCATGATCATATCAAAAACTTAGGTTCTTATATTTTTGTCCCTCAACCCTTCACTATTGGCATTATGTCCTCATTCTTCTCATGTTAAGAATACCGAATGGAGCACTGGGTGTTATATGCAAACAATGAATCATGGAACACTACATCAAAAACTAATGATGTAATGTATGGTGATTAACATAACATAATAAAATAAAAAAAATAAAAATAAAAATAAAAAAATAAGAAAAAAATAAAATGTATGATACACAAAAAGTAGTCTATCCCTGTTAAAATAAATAAATAAAATAAAAACAGATACATCTAAAAAAATAATAATAATACTGAATGGTTGTTATAGTCCTAAGCACCGCATGTGTGGTCAAATCATGAAGAAGGGAGAAGGGGGGGGTGATGCCAGTTAGCTCTCTTCTTGTGTCTGCCTTTTCTATCAGGAACAAAAATATCTTTCTCCAAAGCCTGAGTCATATGATTACCCCTAAATACAAAGGAGTCTGGGAAAGCAAATGTTTGGCTTGTCTGTCTCTGCAGTGGAAAGGAGTGAGGAAGAAAGGGGGTGAGGACGGCTTTAGGTTTGTCAGCTAAGAGGGCCTGCCACTCTGGAATACAGAAGTTCACTAATGGGTAGGGAACTGGTGGTGCTTCTACCAGGTAAAAAGCCTACCAATTTTCCACCAAAAGAATTTGAAAGTCTTCATGGGCCACAAAGGTTGGAAATAAAATCCTGTCTTTCTTTTATTATAAAAGAGAATTAAGAAAAAGTGATTTGATTAGGCAGAAGTTAATGCACAGCCCTTGTGTAACTTCAGTTTTAATAGTAGGCAGTCTGCATATTTAGAGATGATACTGTATAACTAAACTAGTTAATAAAGATTGCCCTATTGGCAATGTGTAGTTATCAGTCATTTATGCAGACCTAAGTTGACTTTAAAAAATACCCCATATTAAACTGTTCAAACACAACTGAATTTTATTTTATCCATATAATTTATCTTTGAAAAAGGTAGATGACAGTCCTTATTACCCCTATTTTTGGACAGTTAAATGAGTATAATAGGAGGTTGTATAAAATTGACACCCAAAGCAATCCATGATAGAGAAACTTAATGAAACTGCAGCTGGGACCTACTGACTCCATCTGTTTCTGGAATCATGCAGTGTTCACTGAACTTGGGAAGCCATCTAGCCTCATCCTTATTTTATGCATAAAGAAGACTGGGGCCCATAGAGATTCACCTGCTCATGGCCAGGCAGGCTTGCTGCTAAGGATCTCTTCACCCTTTTGGAGAAAAATACTGGAGTGGGTTAGAGCACTGCCTCTGGAAGGTTCTTCCAAGCAGGTGCCAGACTTCAGCAAAGTTCCTTCACCTCTGAGTCACTTCCCCCATCCCTAAAGTAGGGACAATGGTGCTTACTTCTTAGGGTTGTTTTAACAATTAAATGACATCATTCAGGTAAATCATATAGAAAATGGTGGACTCAATAAGTTTTAGCTGTTTTTATTGCTGATTTTCTTTTGCCACCCATGGTCATCAGCAGCAGCATCCCCATCCTCACTAAGTATCACTGCTACCCATTAGTCTAAATATACATGTTTTCCCCCCTTTAAATCACTCCTGGGACTTGTAAATGGGAGGTTTATTGTCTTTTTATAAAATGCTTTACTTTAAAATTTAATTTTTAATTTTTATTACATCTATATATTTAATATATTTATTTGATTCACTTTAATTTTGTTTTATTGCCCTATTGCTATGTTGTTTCAAAAAATTTTGACACTATTTGAATTATATGATTCAAAATAACATACTGATTTTTTAAAAAAGATTTTATTTATTTATTTATTTGAAATTGAGAGAGAGAGAGAACACAAGCAGGGCTGAGGAGCAGAGGGAGAGGGAGAAGCAGACTCCCCACTGAGCAGGGAGCCCGATGTGGGACTCGATCCCAGGACCCCAGGATCATAACCTGAGCCAAGGGCAGATGCTTAACCAACTGAGCCACCCGGGCGCCCCTCGAAATAACATACTGATTAACATTTTAATTAGAAACTTTATATATGATATGAGTTGCCAGATTATATAGTTGCTACCACCTCTTGGTAGTTCTGGGTTAGGTAGGCCTCGGCCTTCTTCCATGTTGCTGAGACCAGTAACCTTCCCCAAATTTGGTGTCTAGAAGTCAGACGCTGTCAAGGATATGAATAGGAGAGGGACAAGTGGCAAATGGTCATTTTTCTGTCTTAAATGTGGGGTACATTTGAAAAAATGTGAACTACTCTGCAAGCACTATTATGACTTATGACTGTAGAGAACAGAAAGAGAAGGTGAGAGACAGCAAGAGAAGAGGAGGGAAAGCCTACAGCATGTGGCTTCCAAAGAAGAGCTCCCAGATGTGTTTGGCCAAACTGCTTTGTGGCCCTCTCTCAGGACAGGGCGGTGGGGAAGGTATTTCATTACAGTTCACCACTTCCTCATTATTTCTGCGCCTTTACTTTTTGTGAAACAACAGCAACAAGTTCTTTTGTTACGGTAGTTGGCGTTCTCCAGAGTTCTCACCCAGTAAATATTGCGATGGGGATGGGACCTCCTCCACACGTTTCTTAACAGCTTCTGTGCGCCTGGCTCCAAAAAACGCCTGTTCTCTTGGCCTCACATCAGGCCCCGTGTCATCTTGCAGAGGGTCTGAGCGTTTCTCAGCTCTTCTGGGCCCTCAGCTTCTGCTTCTACATCTGGAGCTCTTCCGACCACACCAGAGCTGTGAGAAATGTGACCTGGTGCTGTGTTCGTCTTTGTTTGGGAACTTGCATTACAAGTTTTATTTGTTGAGTTATTGGCTTTCTTTTATGACCCACATTCACATATAGAACTCATATTCGCATTATAGAAAAGATGCATAGTGATATGCATTTTTATTTTAACTTCATTTCTGGTGCTATTTTATGTTCCTACCCTTGTTTTTCTATCTTTTCTTTTATGTGCTTTAGATTTATGCTGTGTTTTATGTATTGCTGTAAGCCTCTTTGAACCCTGTCTGCAACAAAGCAGGGAATACATAAACAGATAGATTTTTTTTTTTTTAAACAGAAATCGACTTAAAGCCTCCAGAGAAGTAGAATCTGTAGACCTTCCAAACTGCCACCTCATTAAAGGAATCGGTAAGTATGAGAAAATGCTTGTTATACACCTTACATTGTTTGGCCACCAACACGAAAAAACTCATTAACAGTATTTTGGCATGCTACTAGTGTTGATCAGAGGAAAAAATCACATTAAATCAACAAAAACCTCTTCAGTCAATCTTTTTTTTGATCTCATGCACCTGTATTTCTTCTCTCTCTCACTCTCCCTGCAATTTGTTAATTATTTGTGTAATCCTGTGTTTATTGTTTGATTTCTTGCCTGCTTAGTGACTTTTCTGAACTAGTTTTGTAAAGTCTGTATTCTTCGCTGAGTGTGGCCCCTGAGACCTGTGCTCTGTCAGCCTAGTTGTCGGCTAGTGAAGGTGTCAGAAGGAAGAGAAGTCACAAAATGGAAAATAAGAATCTCTCAAGAAAATCTCCATCCCTCACAGAAATAACTCCAGGGAGAAAGTTTTTCTTCTCTTTCCTGATATTTCCAGCTCAAATGCAAACAAATATATGCATACATATATATTTTTCACAAATGGCATCTTAGTATAAGATTATACTCTACAACCTGCTTTATTCCAAGTGCAATGTGAACAGCTCCCCACATCAACACATGTAGATCTACCTCATTCTTTGTCATGTTTGCAGGAACCATGGTGGATTTAATCATTTCCCTCTTACCGCACATTTGGATGGTTGTAGTTTTTTTTTTTTTTTTTTTTTTTGCAACTACAAACAAATCAGTGAACATCATTGTACATAGAGCTCTTGTATATCGGCAGGATAAATTCTTAACGGTGAGATTGTTGTTCAGGTAGCATGTGTGTTTAAAGTTTTGGATAGTCAGGGTGCCTGGGTGGCTCAGTCAGTTAATTGTCTGACTCTTGGTTTCAGCTCAGGTCATGAGCTCAGGCTCGTGAGATTGAGCCCTGCATCGGGCTCCACTCTGAGTGTGGAGCCTTCTTGGGATTCTCTCCTTCTCCCTCTGCCCCTCCCCTCCCCCTCACACACACTGTGCACACTCACACTCTTTCTCCCTCTCACTCTCTAAAAAAATAACTAAATATTAAAAAAATGTTTAAAGTTTTGATAGTCATTGCTAAATTGCCCTGGAGTCGGCAATGCTGATAAACTCAGTACCTCCTATTTATAAACACATTCACTATAGACAGGGCTCAAAATGCTCTTTGAGCAAAAACAAAGTAGTGATCCTTTGCTGGATCACACACAAAAAGGCTTCATTTTCATGAAACCTATCAGTTTTCAGAGCAGCCTTCTCTACTTCAGAGTTTCTTTCCGGTTCTGTTATTTGCCTCTCCTTCACACATCTGTTTTTTATGTGCCCTGTCTCCTAGTTTCCATTGCCACTTTGGTACTTTTTCCCAGTCCTATCTCCCTGGGCCTAGACTCCTTGACTTCTTTCTCCTGGGGCTTCTCCTCTTTGTTACTGTTGCCCATACACTTAGCAGGAAGATACAAACTCAGGATCAAATAGCAGACTGACTAGATCTGTGCCAGATAAGGCAGACAGTTCTAGAAATAAGGTTGTCTGGAGTCCCAAGAAACTCAGCCACTGCGCCCTGCCTTCTGACTGCAGTCATGAAGAGCCCCCTCAGAACTGGCCGCTAAGCAAGAGCCACATGGCATCTGTGAGGGATGTTGTACAAGGTTGGGAGGTTGAGTCCATGATCTCAAAGGTTACTGTTGCTACTGAGTTAATAATTGTCACATTATTAAACAGCCCTTGGCCCTGTGGTGCCCACCTCCTGTGAATTCAAGTCTCAGAGTAGACAGTAGGGCACAACCAGACACATTACAGGATGAACCGCCAAGTGTATTGCTGTTACAACTCACTGGGATGGAGGGCTCCTCGGAGAAAAACAAGCCCGAAGACATTTGTATTCCGAACAGGCATCTGTCTGTGTTTGTGACCTTTATGTTGTGATGTGTGTGAGCTGCTGTCTGGAATTGGAAAGAATGAGGAAATATGTCACCTATGGCCCTTCTTGTGAAGTGTTTAATGCCTCTGAGGCACTTCAAAAGGCAACAGAGCGAAACGATGAGTGATTAGAAGCACATTTGGGATACATTTTTAGATCTAATTAGAATTGTGCTTTTCTTCCTTTCTTTTTTTTGTTTTTGCTCTGTGGTTAGCACGCACTGTATGAACATTTGTTGAATGCTATGTTAGTGATGACTAATGGCTAGTAATAGCATGTGGTTATATGTTTTCAGTAACAGTCGCCTCTTCAGTGGTCTTTTGATCACAAGGAGTAACAGTGTGCTGGGCATGTACATTCCCATACAGGCAAAAGCAACTTCTTATGGTAGGCAACAAGGGTAGAAGGTTCTCTTTTTTTAGTATGCACTTTGGAAACAGTGGTAGCCATGCACTTGAGGCCAACAATCCCTCTAAGAATTAAAACCACTTTCCCCTACCTTTCCGTCCCCATCCACATCCATACTCACACACCACCACACACACACACACACACACACACACACACACACACACACCCATTCCAATGCTACATTCACCATGACTAGAAATGAACTCTTCGCAATTCTTCGGTGCTTTATACATATCATCTCAGGTCTTTCTGTTTTAATCAACAGTAGTCATCTACCACATATCATACAGGATGTGTGTGCCTTCTGTAGGAGCACAAAGTAGGCTCACTGTCCCATTTTTTGTATTCCTTCCCATTGTATCTTACAAGAAACCAAGCTCTCACCCAAGATTTGGCCTAATATCAACATCTAAATAATAAAAATTATAATGACAGGAGCTAGTTAAGTCTATTTGAGGCTTAAAAGCTTAAAACATTTTCTAAATGTCTTTGAAAATGCGGGCATTCAGAGTTCTGGACGAAAATAAAATTTTGAATGGATTGTCTCTTTGAGTTAATTAGTGGTTTTATACACTTGGCAATCAAGACCTTTACAAAACTGCTGCTGGGGAGATTTAAAAAAAGAAAAAAAGCATTGAAGTTTGCAGCCCTTGTGATCAGTTACTTTACAGTCTACCTATGAAGGGAAAACAAAATATACACTGCTGTGAGATTTAGATTTCTTTTTTCTTTTCTTTTTATGACGGAGAAGGACCCAAAGCTCAGAGAGGTTTAGTACCTTTTGCAAATTCTCTTTCCAATATAGTTACCTCCTCCCAGAGTGATTAACACACATACCTCACCAGTGAGCCAAAAGAGTGAACAATAAAAAGGTACATTATATCTCAGGTAATCTATTGGGAATGGCAAGGGCTGATTTGCTGTTATAAAGTTACACCTAGAGGAGAGAGAAATTTATCATCTCTTACTTGGCCATCCAGAGATAAGCAAATGGCCTAGGGTGATAAGATGACTACGGGCTCTGTGTGGCCAATCTGGTACAAAGGCTGATGAGGCAACACAGTTGTCTTCAACATATTGCTTCTTTCTTGGTCCAAGACTATAGAACTCCAGTTATGGCCACTTCCCAGCAAGAAAGGGTAGAAAGAACATTGACATGGCTATTATTTTTAGTTATTTTACCCAGAAATTGCATGCATACTGTGCTCTCACATCCCATTAACCTGAACTGAGGCAAATGGCCTCACTGTTGCAAGAAAGGGTAGAAAATATCTGTGGCTATGTTGCCAGGCCCCTGGAGCTGAAAAGGAGGAAGGGGAGTATGGATAGTAGGGAGCAGTTAGCCATCTCTGACACAGGTCATTACCAAAGGAATAAGGAAAAATAAAAAATCAGATGTGCCAAGCTAGAAGACTTTCTAGCACAAGAGGGTTTTGAAAAAGTTTTTAAAGAAAAGTGCAGGGCACCTGGCTGGCTCAGTTGGTTAAGCGACTGCCTTCAGCTCAGGTCATGATCCTGGAGTCCCAGGATCGAGTCCCGAATCGGGCTCCCTGCTCGGCTTCTCCCTCTGACACTCCTCCCTCTCATGCGCTCTCTCTCTATCTCATTCTTTCTCTCTCAAATAAATAAATAAAATCTTAAAAAAAAAAAAGAAAGAAAGGAAAAGAAAAGTGCAGACTGTGGATTGGTGAAGATCTTGGGAGGAGGCATGGAAGCAGAACTTTTGGGGGGAAAGCCAACCTCTGGAATTGACCCCAGTCAAATTTACAAAGTGTCTTCAGAGAGGAACCAGCGATGGTTCTGACAGAGAGAACCCATTCAGTGCTAGGTTGTCTTTTTTCTCTGTGCTTTTAAGTCAGAACAAAAGTCCCAGCTTCCCAGTTTGTGACCTTGAGCAATTTGCCAAACCACCCAAAGGCTCTATATCTATATTCTTAACTTTAAAATAAGAGATAATAATATTGCTTCTTAGGGTGTAGGAAATTATGTGAAATAATGTATGTAAAGTGCTTACAAGGAGCCTGGCCCTTGGTAAACACTGTATTTTAGTAGCTATTACTATTACTACTCCTATTATTAAATTAGAGGAGAAAAAATTTCTCCAGCATTGACTACTCTCGCAGTAATCACACCAAAGAGGTGATACGAAGTGATAAAATTCTCTTGTAGTAATGGATATAGAAATGAAGATGGGGAGGGGGATAGATCCGGAAAATATTCTAAAGAAAACTGCAGATAAGACTTTTTTTTTTCTTCTTGGAATTAGGCAGTGGGGTTAAACAGAAAGAAGTTACAGTGTGGTTGAAATGAAAATATATTTTAAAAACGTTCTTTTCTTGATTACGAAAACAATACTATTGTTTGTAGAAAATTTTAAACAAAGAAAAGTATAAAGAAGAAAATGAAAATCACTCATAATCCTACCACCCAAAGAAACCTCCTTAATTTATTTCTATGTATCTTTTCTTGCGCTACGTGTATGAGTATGTACACGTTGAAATTAAATTGTTTTAAGTAATTTTTCAGGAACAACCAATTTTATTTAATTGACTTCCTACTAAATGGATCCAGAAAGTAAACCTTGGACTGACATGTGCATGTGAGTGTGTTTGTATGTTTGTGGTTGCAGGTACACAAACATGGTGTTGAGTTCCCCTGATCCCTGCTCATTACCAGTTGAGAACCACCATGGGACTAGAGACTAGGGATTCTTAACTTTTTTTGCCGTATTGCTGACCCTTTTTTAAACCTGCTGAAAGCCAAGGATCCTTTTCATAGAAAATTTCTCAGCTGAGCCTACAGATGACATTTTGCACTGCATAGAATTTTAACAAGTTCACAGACTCTAAAACCCATTTGTGGCTCCTTAGGAATCCACAGACCCAGATTAAGAACTCCTCCATTATGCCAGGCGTAAGTATATATATATATCTTCTTGCCAAGGAGCAGGAATTGCAGGTGTTCATGATTGCAGTCATCTTTACAAAGTGAAGTTCTTGGCATTTGTATTTTCTTTTCCTTTTCTCCACTATGACAGAGCCAGTGACACTGGAGGCAATGAGCCAAATGCAAACTCATGAATCAAAACCAAAATGGCTGCTTAGATGCTGTTTGTTTTTGACAACCTAGAAATAATCTTGGAGAAAGCCTTTGGAGAGGCCTTAAAGGGGAAGATTGGATTTTGTGGATTCAAAGAATGTGTCATGATTTGGCTTAATCTAAGCCATTTTTATTCCTCTTTTCTTGTGTTTGGGTCTATTATCTGTCTGTGGAATTTACACAGTGAGACCACTGGGAAGGTCTTATGTCTAATTATTTGCTGTGCTGTGTGGAGTGGACTGCAGGCAATCAATAAACAATCAATAGTAATTGTAGCCTGCTCAGAGACGAGCGTTAGAAGACTAAGCTGGCTTAGGTGCATGGTATTTTTCATTAATTTTCTTTTGCTGGTTGTTTTCTATAGTTTAAAGCCTAAATTTAAAGATTAAATGGAAAGCTTTCTTTGCTTATGAGAACAAGCAGACATTGTTTTTTAAAGAGGGACTATATAATCCCAGGTGTTTTATCTCTGTTAATGAGAGAAATGTCTGTGTTTGCTTCAGATTGAATGAGCAGAGAAAGGGACAAGAATATTTGCATGGTTAAATGACTAGGAGCCCTTCTCTCTGAAAGTAATATTCCCCTGATGTCAATTACTTTTGTACAGACATCTGGATGTTTATCATAAGAGTGTACAGATGTCAACTTTTTCTGTATTATAGCTGGAAATGTAGTGATTACTTGACTTTGATTTGAGTAAACATAAAATATCTAACATTTAAAGTCAGAGGTTCACTGCAGGAAGGGATTTAGACTGACGTGTATTAAAGAGAGTGGTTGGTTCCTTGGAAAAAATTAGAACCATTCCTAAAAATGCAGGCACTGATAAAGTAAACTAAGTCCCAGTTATATCTAACAAATAACGGAATTTGAATGTGACATTTATCTATTTCTTGAACTTACAGAAGCTGGCGCGAATGATATTGACATACTTCCCAACGGTCTGGCTTTCCTTAGTGTGGTGAGTATCTCCTTCATTCGCCAGTCTCAGTGGAGGAGGTACAGGGGAGTTTGATGAGCCCTGCAGAGCAGTAACTTGTTTTTTAAATTCCTCACTTTTTTTCTTTTTTTTTTAAAGATTTTATTTATTTATTTGAGAGAGAAAGAATGAGAGATAGAGAGCACGAGAGGGAAGAGGGTCAGAGGGAGGAGCAGACTCCCCGCCGAGCAGGGAGCCCGATGTGGGACTCGATCCCGGGACTCCAGGATTATGATCTGAGCCTAAGGCAGTCGCTTAACCAACTGAGCCACCCAGGTGCCCTAAATTCCTCACTTTCAAAAATATGTTCTGGAAAAAAAAAAGACAGTTTAAACAGGATTTTGGAAAATGTCCTCAAGCTTATCTAAATGTAGAGATGAAAAAGTCTTTGCCACTTGATTAATTGCTCTTTATGTCCCCACTGTATTGCACTAAAATATTTCAATGCAATCTGTGTTTTGAAAGTTTCTTATTAAAAAGCATACTTTGGACATTGTTGTGGATATTCCATACTCCATTATAGTCTTTTAAATACAGCATCTGTCTCTCTTTCCATTACTCAATTTTAAGCTCATATTCTTGCTGTTATTGTTTACTTTTAAACAGTATACCAACTTTCCCAGACCAAGGCTTTTCCTTTCCTTCTTTTTCCAAAAACCCTGAATAGCCTCTTGTGGAAGTCACCAACTGAATTTATTTATGCCCTTCACTTTTGCCTTAATTCTTAGAAGCTGAAAAATAACCACTTCCCTGGGCCTACATTAGACAGACTGTAAAATTGATTGGCCTGCTTGCTAGCCTACACCAGTTATCATCTAATTGGAAAACCGTGTAAGTGGGCGATTAGAAGTTCTGACCACCTTTCTTCCCTGGCTTGGGCCCCCAGGAGTGTCCTTGCATCGTCATGGGTTTGGCTTTTCTTGAGGAAGCCAGCCTGTGATGATTCTGTTCCCTTGCAGCATCCATTATTTTCAGGCTCTGAGACTCAGGTGTGAAAAGCATGGAGATGCTTTCGAAGAGTCACAGCATTAATAAAAGAGTCGTCAGACCTATGGGAGAGGTGAGAGAACTTGGCTTGGAGGAGACTGAGGGTTAGGATACCGGTCAGGCTCCTGATGGTTTTTAGGTGGAACACTGAGCAGCTCGTTGTTACCACTGAGGGGAAAAAAAGAAACATTGCAGACTTGGGCAAGAACACTAATATTTATATTAAATTTTAAAAATACAGTCTCAAAAGACAAGGTTATGTAATTACCTACACAGAATGAGTAAAAGGTTATTTCTGGTAGGACTGTCGGTTTGTTTGGAAGCACATGCTTACACATGTCTATAGGCTTCGGAGAAAACACTGGGACGCCTTGTCAGAGTTGCTCATAACTAGAGATGCAAAAATCCTGAGGAAAGTAAAAATCACTTGCTTTTTTTTTTTTTTTTTTCTCCAGAAGAGGTATTCTCAGAGATTTTTGTAATCCAGAACTCACATGTTTCAAGATCTCAAGCCCCATAGGAGTAAGTCTGGATTAGGAGAAATGAGGTCTCCTCCAAGCACATAAATCTATAGTCATTTCCACTAAGGGGCTGATGACTGTCACAATGGTCTTGTAGTCATGTCATAGAATTTCTTCAGCTTTTTTGTCCTTCCTTGGTTATCTGACTGTCTTTTCTTTTTTTCAGATTTAGAAACAATCCCACTGTATTACTACTGATTTTTAAATTACTCAGCATTGTCTCTCCTGTTTCCCAGAATTCACTCCTTTCTAAACGAGTAACGTGTCTCACTGCAGCTGTCTTTCCCTCTTCCAAGCATGTTAGCCCGTCTGACCCATCCTGTTCCACGGTTATGGGTATGAGGGTCAGCCCAAAACCAACATCACACTTCGTGAAGAATTGGATGACACAAAATAGAATATAAGAAAGATTTAAATGGCAATGTGAGTGTACTTAACACCGCTGAAATGGTACGCTTAAAATGGTGAAGATTGTTAAGTTTTGGTATGTGTATTTTACTGCAAGTAAAAATAAATAAAACTTTTAAAAAAAAGAAAAAACAGATTTAAATGATAGGGAGCATTAAAATAATCATCACCATCCCTGCTAGAGCTTTCTGTGCCTTGAAGTCATGCTCTTGATTATGGGACAGTGATACAAAATAGAGATTATCGGCCAATGGAGTGGGGCTGTCATGTAGGGATAGCCTAATTCCGGTTTATTGCGCTTACTGAGCCTGCCAGCCTCGAAGTTTTATCATTTGGATGAATTTTTTTAAATTGGAGATAATTTCTATTATGTTGAATTTTGTGTGTAAAGTGAGACTTAATTTTTGTATACTTTTTTAATCTGCATAAAATATGCCTTAAAAGATCCACAAGAGAAAAGGCCGAGATTATTTCAGTGAGTCCCGAGAAAACATTAAGTAAAATTCAACCTTTCATTCCTGGTTGGAAGCTCCAAGAAATCTAGAAATGGAAGGTAATTTCTCTGAAACCTACAGCAGACATCATTCTTAGTGGTAAAACATTAGCGGCCTTCCCATAAATGTTTAGAAAAGGAAGAAAATGCCCCCAAATATTATAACCATCAGTAATCTACTAGAGTTCTGCATAACCCAATAAAACAAGAAAAAGAAATATGAGGTAGAAAAAAAAGGCAAAACTGCCATAATTTTTAGACATCATCATTACCTGCTTTTTAGATAATCCAAGACATTCAACTAACAGACTGTTTGACTCTCCCCCATGGGGAGAGTTCAGTGAAATGGTTGGAATCAAAATGAACATGTAAAACTTCACCAGCTTTCCCGTGCACAAGGAAGAACCAAGTAGAAACTGTAATAGTGATAAAAAAATAACAATAATAATGTTCCATTCAGAACAGTAACTTAATTTTCAAAGTTTATATAGAAAAATCAATGAGCAGAAATATCTAAGGACTACTTGGTGAAAATAAAACAGTGAGGCGTGGGATATGGGGACTCGCCATAAATATATTGGCTGTATATATAAATAAAGCTATAGTAATTAAAGAGGGGTGTATTGGTACAGGAATAGGCATGAGTCCCCAAACAGATCGGTATACAAAGGGATCTTGTACATGATAAAGGTGATATTTGCAATCAGTGGAGAAAGGACAAACTGTATGCCAGGCATGGCTCCAGGCCCTGGGATGGATGTAGAGTGAACAAACGAGACAAAGTCCTGACTCATGTTGCAATGGGGAGAGGACGAATCTGTGTCAGGTGGTAGCAGCACTTTAAGGAGAAGTAAAGGAAGGTGGGGCAGCGGAGAGGGACAGCTGTGCTGAAGGTGTGGTCAGGCTGCTGTTTATGTATGTCTAAATATGCATCTATGCCAAACAGCAATAAGTGCCATTTGACACAGATATAAAGCATCTAGCAGCCCTAGATCTTGCCGGGCAGGACAGGGCAGGGCAGGGCGGGGCAGGGAGCATTCCTAGGCGGAGGGAACAGTGTGTATAAAGGCCCTGAAGTGAGAGTGTGCCAGGTTTGCTTGAAGAGCATTAAGGAAGTCATGTGGCCAATAGGAGATGAAGGAGGAGACCTGGGGTGTTGGGGATGGGGAAGGTGGAGGAGGGTGCAGGACAGACCATACCGGGCCTTTAGTCAATCAGAAGAACTTCCACTTCGTAATCTGAGGGAGATGGAGTTTTGATCAGAGGTGTGACATCATCTGACAAAACCCGGATGCTGATGGGAGACCGGTCTTCCTTAGGGAAAGGCCAGAAAAAATCAGTAAGGGCATTTAATTGTGAGCTGTTGCCATAATTGTGGGGGTGGTTTGGACCGGGGCAGTCATAGTGGAAGTGAAGTGGTGAGAAAGGTTTGCATCCTTATGAAGGGATGTATTTTCAGGGTGAAGTCAACAGGATTTGCTGAGGGATTGGATCGGGGTGTGAGATAAGGAGGGGAGTCTTGACTGACACCATTCACCAAGACTTTGGGCTCTCTAGGAGCAAAGGGCAGGCCAAGGACTTGAGGGTCAACAGCCCATGTGTAAACTTTCACTTCTCCCCTCCCCCCCTCAACTCTGCTTGGTATCTCCCAGTCCTCCAACCTTCCGGTGATCACTTAAGAGACTACACCCCTAGTCTTGTGCCTCAACTCAGAAAAATCAGTTCCTATTCATCTTGCAGCTCACCAGCCCCCAATTCCTATTTTTTTCCAACGTCTCCTCTCTTCTTTCTTGCTCTTTGTAGTTGTAATGCTGCCACCTTTAACCAAAGTCTCTATTTATCATTTATTTATACAACCCTTTTTAGCTCATAAACACACTGAAGCCTCGATATTTCCTCTATATTTAACTTTTTCCTCTGTTTTGAAAAGGGTTTAAAATGTCCAGGACTCCACAGCTTTTCCCCAGATAAGCCCGGAGGGATACTAATGATGGATCTAAAAAAAGAAAACCCGAGGGCGCTGGAATTAAGACTCAGCCGTGGGTTCAATTTAGCTTCGTTCAATCCACATGGTATCAGCACCTTCATAGACAATGGTAAGAGCTGATGAGCTCCCCACATTGAGAAACTTATCACGGTTTGCAAATGACGGTGGAAAATAGATTTGGATCGAATCTGTGGTTAAACAGAACAATTAACTCATGAATTATTTCTGTATTCTTCATACAAATAAGTTGATCATTTGCCTCTCCAGCTAGCAGCAACTTAGACTACATTTGGAATTTCTAACAGTTAACACCTGGGAGAATGTTTAGATTTCATAACCTTTTTCATATATCTGTGATTATTGCATTAAAAAAGAGCTATATTTCTGAATTAAACTATAAACAGATTATTCATGAATTCTGTATATGGAGTGGAAAACACTCTTTCTTAAAGGTCAGGGGACCAATGATCAGAAATAACACCAGCCAGAGAGTGATGGGAAGGATGGGGAAGAAGAATGATCTGTTAGGTCGTCTAACAGCTTATACATTCAACCTTTCCCCGCCTGTGGTATTTAAATGTCAGTGTCTGCCCAGAGGTCCTATGGTTCTATCTTGTAAATTAACTCTGTTCTTTCAATTCTTTAGACGACACAGTTTATCTCTTTGTTGTAAACCACCCAGAATTCAAGAATACAGTGGAAATTTTTAAATTTGAAGAAGAAGAAAATTCTCTTTTGCATCTAAAAACAATCAGACATGAACTTTTTCCAAGGTACTTCGCCCTTTTGTTCATTCTCCAGTTTATCTCTGGCACTCACGTAATACCTCATGATGGTCCTCTCAGCCTTGATAAGAACTAAAATAGGTGTATGTATACACATACGTAAATGTGTGTGTGTGTGTGTGTGTGTGTGTGTGTGTGTGTGTGTGTGTGTGATTTCCTTGTAGAGCAGGGAAAGTCAATGTCACTCATAATAATCAGTGTTCTATGAGGACTCCCTTGAGAAATGATAAAACACTGGATTACAGGCGAGCTGCTCTTCAGGGCCATCTTGGGAGCAGAAGACAAGCCTCCCTGCTTTCCCTGCTGTCACCTTCCATCTCAGATGACTCATCACCCGAACCATAATACTTTGTCCTGCCAAGGAAGAGTAGCCTGCTTTAAATGAAGTCAGTGTGCTTTGTATGGGACTGCTACAAAGTGCTTCCAGCGGGGTTGTGGTAGCTGGGGGCTAATGGCCACACAGAGTTGGAGGGATTCAGACTGGGAGCAGGTCACTCCTACTTCCAGAACATTCAGCTGGTTGATCCTGTGGCTAAAAGAGAGTCATGTGTATCTCCCCGGCTCAGCTTGCGTTAGCCTACTGCTTCTTTCAGTTTGAACTTGGTGAATATTTTTAAATTTCTCCATCCCTGTCTAGGGCTTCTGCATGTAATATCCAGTCGTTCTTCCAAAAAATGCACTTCGTAATCAGTAGGAGCATAAATACTGTCCAGGCAGTCTCTGCATCGTGGTGAAGGGATGAGGGGAACTCACCTTCCCTGTAGCTCTGTTTTTCATTTAACAAAGAAGAAAGCAGCTCTTTTCAGAAATTTTTGCATAGGGTAATCGGAATTTAAATTTAATAATGCCCTTGCCTAACTGGTTTTAAAAATGTACTTGTTTTTAGCATATAAATCTCTCACCTGAAGCAGTGTACTCTGGCAATTTCATCATCCGTCTCTCTGCAAGTGTTTATTGAGTGCCCGTTCATTCTCGGCAGGTCGGCTTTGTGAGTCAGGTAGAAATTGAACAGTCAACCTTAGTTTGACTAATAACTAAGCAAAGGAACTCAGAAAAATCCGGCAACTGAGTAAATGAGAGCTAGGTAAATGTTATTGACAGCCTGACCAGCTCTGCAGCCAGTGAGGCTCTGTCCGGCTCTAGATAGCTATATCCTTTTGGACCCTTGTTAAACCCCACATTTCTTGCGGTCAAAAAACATATACCCTGTTGGCACCAAGTTCTTTTTTCTTTTATAAGAGTCCTGCCATAATTGCCAAATGACCTGTCTTCAGCTTACCTGTTATCATGCAAAATTGTTCTCTGAAAAATCGTATTATAGTAGATTACATATGACTATAGCCATGTGATTTTTAGCTGAGCTTTTCCTGGGAAACCTCTTACCAGAAATTTAAAGCACAGATTGTGTATGCCTTCTAATAAAGAGACCAGCTGTCTTCTTCTTTTCTCTCACATGTTAATTTTTCTCTTTCAGTGTGAATGATATCATAGCTGTTGGACCAGCACATTTCTATGCCACCAATGACCACTATTTCTCTGATCCTTTCTTAAAGTATTTGGAAACATACTTGAACTTACACTGGGCAAATGTTGTTTACTACAGTCCAAATGAAGTCAAAGTGGTAGCAGAAGGATTTGATGCAGCAAATGGGATCAGTATTTCACCTGACAGAAAGTATGATTCCTTATAAGAGTATCTTCCTTTCTCCTTAGTAGTGGTGCTGGGTCAAATTCTTCACTTTGCTTTTTTTTTTTTCCCCACGTAAGAAGCTTCCTTGATATTTTTTTGGCCTATGACATGCATAATATTTATAATACATGCATATAATATATTATATACATTGATGTATCTGTATAAAATGTTATTAAATAGATATAATGTTTATATGTAATATAAAATATATACTAAGCACATATATATTTACATACAATATCTAAATTTTGGTATATATCATTGTAGAATTTAATTTTGTAAATGTAAATTTTTATGAAGTGGGATAATATTTATATATACCTATTAAAGTGTGAGGTAGGTGTTTCTTTTTAAATAATTATACCTTTGTTTTATTGGCTGCATATTATTCCATTATAGGGATGATCCTAAAGTAATTTAACCAATTCTCTGTTAATGGATACATTGCTTTTCATATTTTTTTTATAAAAAATTTGTTTCTCACTTACCACTGAAGCTTCTCCAGATATTTTTAAGGAACGACTCCTCAAGGGAGCATTGCAACATAATCCATCTTCAGGTTTGGGGATGGTAACAGACAGACCTGGGTTTGAATGCCAACTGGGCATGGGCTAAAAGTGATGCTCTAAGCCCTTCCTCTCTGCACATTTGTACAATTCTTTCCATAGAACGAATCCCTCAAAATAGAACCACTTACTCAAAGAGTGACCCCTTTCAGTGGTAACTTTAATAGACATTGCCAAATTGCCCCCCCTCCCAAATTATCTCTCTGTTTCTGTGCGTCCAACCATAACATATAGAAAGGATATTAAATTTTATTAACTTCCCCTTGTACTACCTTAGCACACTGAACAATTTAAACTCCTACAAATATAACGTGAAATAAATTTGGCATTCCTTGACAACTAAATGTCTTTTTTCATGACACAATTTCTTCTTTCTTGTTGATTATAGAAGATGAATGGAGAATCATTTAAATTATCTCTAACTCTCCTGCCAAATCTGTTTTTCTCCCCCAACTCTCATCTTTCAATTACGAGACTCAAACTTTCCAGCACTCGAGCTGCAAACGATAATAATGAGAGAGGATTCAGCTCTCACTGCTTCTCTTGCACCCTCCCCGGCCAACCCGCGAGCCGGCAGTCCTCATCCCCCTTCCTTTCCCACTGATGCCTGCCCGCTTTCGGTTCTCATCCTCTTTGGCTAGAGTAGTAGACTATCTTCCAACTTGCTTTCAGTCCACTGACATTTTCTGCCTTGTTGCCAGTTTTGTCTTTCTGTTTTCCACAAGCCTTTAAGGCCCTCCAAAAGAGGGGGCTCGGCTGGCTTCATCTTTGACTCTTCCTGCTGAGCCCTGCCAGGTGCAAAGCAAATGCTCAGTACTTGTTGAATGGAACTGACCATTTGTTATTATGCCACTTTGTTATTCTAAAAGTTCAGTGGAACCCAATTGCTTATCCAATCGAGGCAAGCTAAAGGGTTGGACTTGCTTTAATAGGCGAGTTTCAACCTCCCTTTTTGACCGGTTTCATACTTTCCCTTCTTTAGACAAAGAACTCATTATTTTGCAAATATGCCTCTCTCATTCTTGCTCCTGTGCCTTTGCTCACATGTTTTTTTTTTTTTTTTTTTCTGCCTAGAAGGTGCTTTGTCCTCATTTCCTCAAATCCAGTCTCTCCTTCCATAGCCACTGCAGATGCCTTTCCTTTGCGAAGCCTTCTGTGTTCTCAGGAGTGAGATATTTCTTCGGTCCCTGAGGCCTGAAATCTTTCTCGTGCTACCAATCATGCTGTATTATTTGTTTCATGTGTACAAACCAGTCTGATCATCCCAACAGACTATAAACTTTTTAGGAAAAGCCTGCCTCTTCTTTATGTCCGTCACCATACTGAGCTCATGGCTTTACACGTGATAATTGCGCAAGAGAACAGTTGCCATGGAACGGTCAATTCAATGAGTAAAATTACCGTAAAGTAGTCCATTAATTCATCCTCCCTAGATGTAGACAGATTGTTCTGAATAGATACTTATCTCTTACTCTGAAAATTCTCAGTGTGTTAATAAATATTTTATTAAGTATGAAGGACTGTTAATACATAATAAAGTGTATTCTGTTCACCATATATTTCTACATGAAGATGATTCCTAGAAATATCAAATTATATCGTGGAATAGAAAAGCTTTTTTCTCGGAAGCCAGACATTTGGTTTGTTGTCCTTTCGGTGGCAAATATCAGACTTTATATTCAAAATAATATTCTATGTTACTTTTCCCCTTCCAAACCTTTTGAGAAATAATTTAACAATTCCATGATTGTTTGTAGCAATAATGAATTGATTTTGGAAGCTTACTTTTTAAATAAAAATTGACCTTTATCAAGCATTCCTTGAGGGCCCCTCATTGATTAACTTCTTGGCAGGTTATTAAGACTTACTCTTCCATACTGTATTAATGAAGCTTTATATTGGCATGGAACTCTAACCAGTGTGTCCTTTCTGTGAAGGTACATCTACGTTGCTGATATACTGGCTCACGAAATTCATGTTTTGGAAAGACACCCTAATATGAATTTAACTCAATTGAAGGTAAAATATTTATTTTCATATATCAAGTGGACCTTAGCCTATTATACTTTGTAATTTTGTAGTTACACTGTATTATAACAGTACTTCGCTTAGAACAGAATATGATGCCAGGGTTGCTATTCTGGGTTTTTAAATATTACCTCCCTACAACAGGCCAAGCCTCCTGTCCCCAGCAATCACAAGGACCGACTGATTACATGCAGCAGAGGGTTGGGAGTGATATTTGCATCAGATTTAGAGCCCATTCCATGAAGTACTGATGGTACCCAATGAATTCCAATAAGAATTTTCACAATTGAAAAGACTAATAGATGAATTCTGAAATGAAGATTTATGCACATTGTCAGCTCTTTCAATAATAAATGAAGGTAGAAATTGGGTTCCACACCATTATTATTTTCTTCCTGCTTGACAACACATATTTTAGATTGATTAAGAATTTCCTATTTTGCTTTGAATGAGTTCCTTGAGCTAACTGATCATTGTGCATCTTTTAAAGGAAAAGGAGTTCATTTTTTAGAGAGATTGATCATCACCCTAACTTTCTTAATTTCAGGGAATATGAAAAGTGGCTCTAAACCAGTTTATTAAATTTAGTTTAAGCCATATTTCTGTTAAAAGGGTGGAAGCAGGGAGCTGTGTATAATTTGCCCACATGTAGAGAGGCAAGAAAGGTTAGCCCTAAATTATTTAATCAAGTTTCTCAAGTCATTTAGATATTGACATTTTTTCATTTGGAAGGTACTCAAGTTGGATACACTGGTGGACAATTTATCTATCGATCCTTCCTCGGGGGACATCTTGGTAGGCTGTCATCCTAACGGCCAGAAGCTCTTCATTTATGACCCGAACAATCCTCCGTCATCAGAGGTTTTTCTGTTTTTTTTAAACCTTAATTTTTCAACTTTAATTGTCCAAGTCCTTTTGAACTAATAATACAGAAAACTGTCACGGGGACAGTTTGTTCAGTAATTTTAAACCAAGAATACAGTAAACTTATGCAGTGATTTTGTAAGTGCTTTAAGCCAATAATTGGCAGAATTTCACTTATTCAAATACTTTTAGAAAGATAATCTTTTGATGTATTAAATTATGGTAGAAACTAGTCAAAAGGCCTTTTCTATAAAGACATGTGCCCTCCTTGTGTGGTAGACTGGCAATGTTTTTAAATACCTGGCTTATTGTCAGCTCCCCACATGACATGACTTCTGTTCATGCTAGCGTAGTGTGGAAGTATTTCCATTAATGCTCAATTACTATAATAACCCGAAATCCTGTGTTGGCATGCAGTAGCTAGATGGTTTAAGAAAGTACTTTCTTTGAAGGCTTAAAAAAGTACTTTAATTTAAACATTAAAAAGATTGGTAACTGCTGTTTTCAACAGCATGTCCTCTTAATTATTGTGTCGTTGTGGAAGACAGGGATTATTGGCGATTGAGTGACATGGGTGTATGGTGGTTCGGTATTAATCTTCTGTATCCCCTGAATAGGTTCTACGCATCCAGAATATTCTATCTGAGAAGCCTACTGTGACTACAGTTTATGCCAACAACGGGTCTGTTCTCCAGGGAAGTTCTGTAGCCTCAGTATATGATAGGAAGCTGCTCATAGGCACTTTATATCACCGAGCCCTGTTTTGTGAACTCTGAATTGTACTTTTGGCATGCAAGTGTGCTAACTTCTTTTAACACTTAATTTTCTATGAATTGCTAATTGTGTGGAGATTTAACTGGCAAAATGGGCCCAGAAATGTATGACCTGTATAGTTAATTTTATTTCAGTAAGGAAAGGCCCCTTCAGTTCTGATAGCACTTTTAACATAAAAGGCAAAGGGACAGTTTTTAAAAATGTGGAGTGAAGGAGAGAGAAGACAGCTGCTTCCAGTAAAGTGGATTCACGGAACAAAACGAACCTCGTCTCTGCCTTCCAATTGCCAGAGCATGCATTCCACCGAAACAGGGTAGACTGCATTTCCTGAAAATGTGAGTGACCTCAGCTCCAACAGTGTGACCACTGTGAGTGTTCAGAACTACTGATAGGTAACATTTGGATGTTTTGTACTTACATCTTTGTTTACTGTTAATGCGTTGGAGTTCTATTAAAGGCTAACTAAAATTCACATTTGGCCTGTCGCTTCATTCCCAAGGCATGCCCTCAGGAGGGGAATGGGAAAGTGGCCCCTTCTTTGTGGGGTTTTCCTTGGGATAGGCAGGCAGGGCAGCCTTAATTTCTTTCATTGAAAGCTGAATGTAAATGAGTTCTTTATTTGAATAAAACAGAACAAAGCATTGACCAAATATAGCGACTCCAATTCTCAGTGAGTATGGAGTGTTCCCTCAGCTCTCTTCCTTAATGGCAGCCCACCTTGCCTACAGAGAGGAGACAAAAGGTTGGAGCCAGCGGGTCATGCCACCTCCCCATTGAACACAACCATGAACTTCATCGGGAGAGATGAAGTCAGGCGTCTTGGGCCGCATGGTTAGTCCTAGCAATGCTGGGGTCAGGGCCAAGGGTGTCTGCCTCCCATAGGAGAGTTCTTTCCACTCATTAAACGTCCTGTAAAATTATCTTAAGCCCTGCAGAGAGACTTGCGTGTGCTTCTATCCGTTGTAACCTACCAAGGCATTTCGCTTCTCATACTTTTTTTTTCCATTTTCAGCATCAACATGACAGTATTTGCCAGTTCCTTAAATTTGCCAGATAATGCACTAAAAATGGCACATTCATTATCTCATGGAGTCCTAATTGCAGTCCTGAGGGAGTAGGTATTGATATTACCTAACGGTTAACATTTCACAGATGTTCAAGGTCACACACCTCACCTAGTGAGGGGTGGCTCCCCATCTAGTTCTGATGCCACAGGCTGAAAGGTCACCCACATGAAGGCACTACCATGGAGTTAATGAGGATCTCCTTATTTACTCTTGTACCTGTTGTAGAGTTTCTTCTATTTTCTTAGGTATCGAGCTCTGCTTTTCGATGAATCCTTTAATGACTTTTAAATGTAAACTGTAGAACTGTTCTTAAGATTGGCCACTGTCTACTTGACCTGTGTTTTTTTTTTTTATTTTTTTTATTGTTATGTTAATCACCATATATTACATCATTAGTTTTTGGTTGACCTGTGTTTTTATTTACATTTTAAAATAGTCTGTGACTAATGTATATTGGAACTCTTTCATGCTAAAATAATTACAGTTTTTTGCTGTTTTCATTATCCATAGGAAAAAATATGTCACAGACAAATAAAGCAAGATTAAATATTAGTCGCTAGAGATCCAAACCCAAGAAGCATATTAGATTTTGGATGATAATAGTGACCATCTAAAGACCTACATTCATGAAAAGTAGCAGAATACAATAGGTATAAAGTAAACTTTATATTTGTTAGAAATTTTATTTGAACAAAAGTAAATATAATTTTAATGAGCTCATGTATTATTTATCTTAGAAATACAAAAAGAATTTTTGAAATAATTTTGGCCTCTATGGGTCAGGGATTTTGTTTTATCTAAGCATAAAGATTGCATTTATATATGATGATCCTATTGTGATCAAATATTGGGTTTAACAATTTGGTTGGTTATTAAGAAGTCAAGTCACTCCCAAGGACTAAAACTGCAATTGGGATATGTCACCACTAGGTGGATACAGGTCTCACAGGGGTGTGAGTGTTTTCTTGCTTTTTAACCTGACGTCCTGTTCCGTGGCAATAGGTTTATCTGAATATCCTTTTGGTTTTTCCAATTATTAAAAACTATTTTACAACAGCTTTTTTACAACAGTTAAATGTGAACATGAATTCCTAATACACGGAACAAGGAAAATTAAATATAAGCTGTAATACAGTATTTTTTCTCATTTTGTATACAGATTAATTATTAATGATAACTACTCTAAGGCTAATCCTTTTTCTAAACTCATTTTGATTTGCTCAGTTGGAATCCTATCCTGGATTCACAACGTAACCAGGCTGGTGAGTGTCTCCCTGGCAAAACAACGAAGACTGAAATGGCACCGACTACCATACCACCCACTCCCACCTCTCTTGGGCTACTCATAATTTTCATTACTCACTTGGCCTTCCACACAAGGATTTCTGAGTGTGTAAGGAACAGGGTCGAGAGAACCCCAACAGCTCTCTTAGTTTTCTGCTCCTGGTTTTCGGGATTTTTATTCCATAAAGCAGAAGACTGAGAAGAAGAGGGAAAAAAAGCCTCATCTAATTTTTATTATTGGAAAGGGAATAACTTTCAGTTCACTTAAAAAATTTTTGAGGACACTGAATGGCTTTTCTGTGGCCAGCCCTGAGCTAGGCATTATGATACAACAGTGAACCAGACACAATGCCTGTATTCTAGTGGGAGATTCAGCAAATTAGAAAATAGCTAGCTAGCTAGGTGATAGATAGATAGATAGATAGATAGATAGATAGATAGATAGATAGATGGAGTGGCTAGAAGGAACTCAAAGAAATGTGATCAAGAAATAATTTGGAGAAACCTACTTTCCCCCTGCCACACACAACTTTTGAAAAGTTTAAAGTGGAGAAAAGTCGAAAGAGTAGTTCAGTGACCTATATTCACAAATCACCTTTTTGCAACATTTGCTTTATCTTTCCAAGTATAGAGGCTTGCGTTTTTCGGAGAATCTATTTGGAAGCCAGTTGGGGATATCATAACCCTCACCTCTGCATGCTTTAGCTTGCAGCCTCTCAATACGAGGCCATTCTCCTACATAACCACCATGTAATCATAACACCTAAGAGCATTCGTGATGCATTTGTCATGCCACCTGATATCTGATCCGAATTCAAATTTCCTTTAATAGTTGCTTATCTGTACATGATCCAGATGCCTTTCATAGTTGCTTTCCCCCCCAACCCCAGCCCCGATCTGGGATCCAGTCAAGGTTCTCAGTTGCCTGTTGTGTCTCTTCACTGCCTTTTAATCTGGGACAGTTGCTCTGTCATTTCTTTGTTTCTTCATGACACTTTTTTTCAGGGCAGGCAAGATCTTATGGAAGGCCCTGCATTCTGGATTTATTTGATTGTTTCTCCCTAGAGTCTTTAGCTTAATTCAGTCAGTATCATTTATATTTCCTATAAAGTTTCCTGTGAAATTGCTCAAGGCTCAATTAGATTCAGGTTAAGCAATTTTGACAAGAATATTTAACAAATAATGTTAATATTGTTACTTGTTAATAATTAGCAAGTAATCGCATTGCATCAGAATGTGTGGGCAGGTTGTTCCACTGTTTGTGAGGCTGAATATGAATAACTGATGCAGGTGGTGACCACCAGATCCACGAGGTTATTTTTTCCCTCCATTTGTAAGTCCATGTGAATATTCTGTTCCCTAAAAAGTTTCCTCTGTTCAGTTGCAGCATCCATTAATGATTCCTTCCTGGATGATTATTATATCGGAGTTGCCTAGTGGTGATTTTTCTATCATTTCTAGCACTGATATTGGTAGTCAGCACTCTATTAAAAATATTCTCTGCTCTGGTCTCCCATATGCACTCTTCTGCATTGTCTCTCTTTGTTTCTGGAAATCATTTGCTATCAGATCACGGAGATACTCTTCATTCCTTGTCACAGATGTCTGTCTTAACTTTTATCTCTAAAGTCAGGATAATACTCGTTCTGTAGGAATTTAGTTAAATGATCTAATAATATTTTTTTTGCCTTGTTAAAAAACAAAATCCAACTGAGTAAATTTTAAAGATCTTACTGGCTTTATTCAATGAATCGTGAAGTGGGCAGCATCCCATCTGGCAAATAGAAAGGAGATCTGATGAGCTATACAAACTGAAAGACTTTTATAGGAAGAACGCAGTGGAACAAGGAAGTTATCCTAGCAAATAGATGATTTTTCAGGCAAGGTCACCTTTCTTTGGGGGATGGCAGTTATCTAGCAGGCAGAAGACCTCACGAGTGCTGACTGGTTAATTCCAGACGGATTTTGGGTTAAGATTACATTCCTGGGAGAGGCAGTTAGGTTAGGTATGAAGTCTCGGTTTGGTCATGTGAGCTTACCACAAATGACTCAATTTGGGGTCTGTTTCTTTTTTAACAGCCTCTGCTGGTTCCTGCACCTTGTTCGAAATAGAAGTGTAATGGTTCTGTCAGGTCCAGAACTGGGTGCTCTTAACTCTTTCCTCTCTCTCTCATTCATTCCAGTGGTTGACATACCACCTGAGTGCTGATTGCTCCAAAATTAACATTGCCCGCTCGAACTTTGCAGTCATCTTGATTTTGTCTTTGTCCTTAACCATCAGAAACTCTGCCTCATTCTATCGCTAAGTGATATTTCAAACCCATTCTCAGCCAGCTCTGTTACCTGAGCCCTCTGTTACCTCTTACCCGAAAGGGATTTCCCCATGGGCTCCTCTCTTCCAGGATTTGCTCTCTGTAAGCCATTTCCTACTCGGTAGCGAAGTACTCAGATCAGGTCATGTCCCGCTTACAACCTTTGTGCTCATACAGTCTCTTTGAGAAGGCCTGCAAAGTGTTGTGTGATCTGGGCTCTGCTTCCCTTTCCAACTTCATCCGGCACCACTCTTCTCCCTGGTACTGCTAAAGCCACACGGATGTTGCATGTGTCCTGGCATACACTGAGCAAACTCTTTCCTTCACCGGGACTGCTCCTCCTCCTCCTGCTCAGTTTTGTTTTGTTTTGTTAAGTAGGCTCCACACCCAGCGTGGAGCGCAATGTGGGGCCTGAACCCACAACCCTGAGATCGAGACCTGAGCTGAGATCAAGAGTCAGATGCTTAACCCACTGAGCCACCCAGGCGCCCCTCCTCCTGCTCAGTTTTAATGTCACCTCTTGAGAGTAGCCTTTCCAATTCTTAGAGATAGCAAAGGGCTGAGCCTGGAGCATGTCTCTGACAGGCAAACTAACCAGTCCAGAGCCATACCCCTCTATCTAGTCCGTACACTCCAGGAGACCATATTCCTCTGCTGTAATCCTCCCAGGGCCAGGTGCCGGGCAACTAGAGACCACCCCTATAGCCCAGAGGCCACCGAAATTATTCATAGTGGCCAAACCTCAACTGTTCATCCTGCCCTGACTTGCCTTTCCTGTGGAAACCCCAATATGGCAGGAACCTAAACTTTCCCCTCCTGTCCTCTGCCTCCTGAGCACCCTGGTGTCTTTCCCAGGGGGCTCTGCATGGTGTGCCCCGCCTCCTGACTCTAAGACCTGTAAATACAATACATTGTTTCTTCCGGAGCCTCTCTGTCTTCTCTTGTGGCTACAATTGACTGACCACTCCATAAAAGAATCTGAAACAATTTGTTTACTTTATCTTTTTTTCCCTTCCTCATCTCCTTCTTTTCTGTCTTCCTTCCCTTCCCTCCTAAAAATATATCTCCCTCTCACCCCACACGTAAGCTCCTTATAGGCAAGGGTATCTTGTTCACAATGGGTCTTCAGTGCCAAATAAGTAGTTGTAAGTGCTCACCCAATATGACTCAGTGTGAATGACAAGAACTGTTCCTTCGCTCACCTCCATCTCCCACGGCCCCATCACACACCGATCCAGAGCACAGGGTCAAGTGAGTGGATGTGAACACATCTGGAATTTTGTCACAGCATAGTGTTACATGTGGTCTGTTTGTCTTTGAAACAAATGTTCACACTGACATGTGAAGCAATCACAGCAGCATCTCCACATCGTGTGTGTGAATTTATGCATATGAGTCACTGTTTTCATAGGCATTTCTTCTTACATGTCTCAAAGATCAAACTGTTAATAAGGTACACGTTGATAAGTCTCTTCCTGTCCCATTTGCCCTATTTACAGGAAACCAGTTTGTTAGTTTCTTGTGTGTATCTTTTCAACTTTTTTTAAAGATTTTATTTTTAAGTAATCTCTACACCCAACATGGGCCTCGAACTCACAACCCCGAGATCAAGAGTCACACACTTCTCCAACGGAGCCAGCCAGGCACCCCTCTTTCCAGTATTTTTATATAAATGCAAGCTGATACAAATGTATCTTCTTTTCCCCCTTTATGTCATAGAAGGTAGCAGACTACACAGAGTTCCACATGTTCCCTTTACCTAAGGATAATTTTTGGATATGTTTTCATATCATTACAAAGAGATCTTCACTGTTCTATTTTATAGCTGCCTAGGATATCCTAGTTTAGTTAACCAGTCCAGGTACTTGCTATTACAAACAGTGCCGCAATAAGTAATTGTGTGCAAACACAACTTCCTAGGCGTTCTTCATGTGTAAAGGATGGAATTATTTTTCCAGTTCCTAACTGTAAATCATCAGTTATGCAATTCTTGATAGGGTTCGGAAGCACAAGAAAATGATGTTTCTCATTGGAGCAGAAAGCAGGACACAATTTTCAAGCTCCAAAATCATGGAACCTAGCTATCCCATCCCTTGGGGTATTGAGCCGCAGGGGACATTACTCAGATGTCTCTTCAGAGGGAGCTAATGTAACAATAAACAAACTTATTTTAACAATAAACAAACAACAAATTTATTGTACGGACTCAGTTCAGAGCCTGAAAGTGATGATTCGGATAAACGTGACTTTTTGTCGCTCCACTTGGAAGAAAAGACAAAGATTTTTCCTCTAACATCCTAATTGAAATCAGAGCTTTCAATGGACTCCCTGCTTTTCTGTCTATTGCTCTTGCCCTCTGGTCCCTGGATCCATGAATGGGTAACTCTCCACTGGATTCTTCACACCTAGACACCTTCCATAATTTGTCCCTCTTCCTCACCATCCCTCTGTTCCCATTCAACCAGTTGCCAATACTATCAGCCCCCCTTCCCAAATATTTCTCAAGCCATACAGTTCTAAGGACATTAGGGACTCATTAATCCCCATTGCTTCTCCAATTAGTCCCCCAAGGCCACCAACTATTCTGCCCACCTCCAGGAGAGGCGAGCTCCTACCCCTCCTGAATCCATTCTTACTGCAGAGTGATGCTTCTAAAACATCTACCGGGTCATGTCACTCCAGTGGTTTCCCACGAAGCCCTAGGATATAATTCGACTTCCCTCACTTGGCCTACAAGGCCCTGCCAACCGCTCCGGATTCAGTTCTCACCATCCTCCTCACAGTCTTTTATGCTCTAGCCTAGGGGTCCTCAAAGTGTGGCTCCTGGACCAGTAGCAACAACATCCCATGCAAACTTGTTAGAAAGGCAAACTCGCAAGACCTACCCCAAATCTAACAAATCACAAACTCTGGGGCTAAAGTTTGACAGTCTGTGTTTTAGCAAGTCTTCCAAGTGATTCTTATCACCTGGTTTGGGAACACGTGCACTGTCCTTACTGGATTTACTTCATTCTGGTTCTAATTCCCAAGGACTCTGTAGATACCATGCCACCTTTCTATGGGCCTCACCAACCCTTCTTCTGCCTGATGAATTCCTACTTCTCCTGGTCATGCAGTCAATCCCACTTACTGCCATGTATATGATCCAGTGAACATGAGGCTTAAACCCAAATCTGTCACACACAAATGCCTATTACCAAGGAGGCATGAAAATCATCCCAGGATCTGCTGTTCTGGAAACTGAATGAAGATCCAGCTCTGTCCTCTGTATTTCAGCAAGCTCTGTATTTCAACAAACATGTGACAAAAAGGTACCTTCTGAGACAAAGTTTTGAAAGGAGGATTCAGTTCACCTCAGATCGAAAAGCAGAATCTTCCTTGTCAATAGGGTGGATACAGCACACAATAGTGTTCTAGAGTCAGTGCTATGGTCTGAACATTTGCGTCTCCCCAAACTTCCTATGTTGAAAGCCTAACCCCAAAGGAGATGGTATTAGAAAGTGGGGCCTTTGAGAGGTGATTAGGTTTCGAGGGTGCAGCCCTCATGAATGGACCTGGTGCCCTTACAGAAGAAGCCCCACAGAACTCCCTTGCCCCCTCAGCCATGTTAGGAAACAGCAAAAAGACCGCAGTCTGGGAAGTGGGCTCTTACCTGACAGGGAATCTGCCAGCAACTTGATCTTGGACTTCCCAGGCTCCAGAACTATGAGAAATAAATGTCTGTTGTTTATAAGCCACTTAGCTCATGCTTTTTGTATTATAGCTCCCCGAATGGACTAAGCCAAAAACCCACTCCACTGGTGGGAGAATCCTGTTCTCATTCTTACTCGACACTGAGCAGGAGCTGCTTATACAATATGTCTTGCCAACTGGCTTCTCCATGAATAATTATCTCTAATATCTCGATCTAATGAGTGAACTCTCCAGGTGCAGATTTAAATGGTGACACTTGATACAGTGGTCTCCAAAGTTGGGAATCTTTTAATGCTACTAACAGGGCTGGGGATTTGAATTCCTGATTATTGTTTTCAAATGACAACTAATCAATCACCTCTAAGGTTTAAACTATGTACACATGCACACGCATGCGCACACATACACACACACACACCCCTACCTCCGCCTAAAGTGAAGAATTTTAAACCAGATTATAGATGACACATCACCTGCAATAAATTGCCCAAGAATCTGCCTCTTCCCTTATCCCTGTCTTCATGCTATGCTGGGAGGCAGCGAACGCACTGATGAGGAACGTGTACTTTAGAGTCACTTGATCTGAGTCCAAAATGGAGTCCCTGACACTTCTTGGTTATGTAAGCAAGTTATTACTCAACCTCTCTAGGCCTCACTTTCCTTATTTGTAAAGTGAGGATGGTAAGACAGAATATGAGAAAATATGCAAAAATGCCTAGCACATAAGACAATTATTACTATTTCATCATGTACCCTGTGTCTTTCTACGTTCCCAATTTTTCTTTCTGCCAAGTCCACATTTTGCACCCATCCATCTAATCAATTTTATAGAGCATCTATTAAGTACACAGTTCTATGCCTGGCACTGGAAGACTCCATAATCAGTGGGATGGGGGTCTGAGCCGACGTACTCACATGGAGGTTCAGATTTAATTGATGGTCAATGCTTATTGACTCCTCACAATATACCAAAGTGTAGTGTTGAGCACTTTGCACTCATCATGACATTTGATTTTAAGCCACCTATGAGGCAGATATTCTTTTACCAAAGAGGAATCTGAAGCATAAACGAGTTAGTCGGGCACCTAAGGCCAGCTGGATCCAAACCCAGACAGCTTGAGCCCCAAACCCTGCATGCATGCCTGTACCACACCTATGGACCCTTCAGCTTTGGGTACATTCCTTTCTTCATCTCTCTCCTCCGGAAGCCTTCTGAAAACAGCATTCAATTCTTCTTCTGCTTGAACTCTTAAAATTAGTCATCTTAAAAATAATTATCAATACAACTGTAGATGTTACAGTCCTCCTTTTTTTTTAAGATTATTTATTTATTTATTTGAACACAAGTAGGGGGAGGGGAGAGGGAGAAGCAGGCTTCCAGCAGAGCAGGGAGCCCGATGCAGGGCTCGATCCCAGGATCCCAGGATCATGACCTGAGCCTAAGGCAGGCAGATGCTTAATGACTGAGCCACACAGGCGCCCCTACAGTCCTCCTTTAGTACAGATTTCCTTCTTGCCCAGCCTTCACAGAAGCAGCACGGTGAAGGGCACAGGACCTGCCACTCACCAGCTGTGTGACCTAGGGCAAGTGACACAGCCACTCTGTGCCTCGTTCCTCTCACCTATAAAACGGGGATAATGTTAACTTCCTCAGAGGTGGTCCTGAGAATTAAGAGTTAACATAGGCAAAGTACTAAGCACAATGCAAGGCACATGGTAGGTGCTGTGTAAGTGGTAGGCATTGTTATTCATGCCATAATTATGTATTCATACTGTAATTATGGTCCCATAAGTCAGGGACCAATTTTTCTTGTCTTAATATCTCCAGGTCTGGTAAATCCTGTTCTTTCAACAGTATTTACTCAGTTGAACTCAAAAGAACCATTATTTCTTTCTCTTGGTAAATAAAAACAGATCATGCTAGAAGATGCTATGTTGCTGGGTCTTAACTCCTAAAGTCTTCCCCTTTTCCCTCAACCTAATCTTCACTATGAGAGGGGAAAATTCATTCTTTGCGTGGCAGGAACTGAAGACCCAGAAGAAAGAAGAATCAAGGAGTCTTTTGAAAGGCTAACTTCCCTAAGAAACTATTTTTCCTTCCCTCCACTTTGCTCATCCTCTTGTTACCTAGCTACTTCTTTTCCTTCATTTCTCCTGGTGTTCCCATGGACATTTACAAACCCACCCAGCCAACAAACGGAACCGGGCACCCACCATATTCAGCATTCTGAGACAGGGCAGAAGGGCCAGGAAATAAGGCCCTGTGCCCCAAATCTTGGAGGAGGGTGAGTTAAAGCTCTCTGCTGCGTTTATCCTCCAGTATCGCTCCGCCCAGTATCTCAGGATCAAAGCTCTGTCTCGTCTTTCGTCTTGCCTTCCAGAAAGGCGACGTTTCGGCTCCGAACTCAGCTCCCCGCGGTCCCCTGACCCTTCGGTTTCCCCTTCTGTTCATTGGAGGAGCTGAGGTAAAATTTCGCAGCTTTTAGCAGCAAACTTCCTCTATCGTCCCACCGACGGAAGGGTGTGTTCTTGCCAAAGCTGCCGTACCCCGGGCTCTCTCTCCGTACGTGGAGCCTTGAACAGAAGGAGTCCGCGAGTAAAGGGTTCCTTGGACCTGGTGCGTGTAAATGGCCTTGAACCCAGGGGGCGGGCGGGGCGGGCGCCAGCCAGGGGTCGGGGCCGGGAGCCTGCCAGGGGGCGCGGCCGGGAGCCTGCCCGCCACGCCCTCGGGAGTCCTAGGCGCCGTCTCGTCGCCACAGAGCGCCCGGGCACCGGAAACCATGGGGAAGCTGATGGTTCTGACCCTGCTTGGGGCCGCCCTGGCCCTAATCGGGGAGAGGTTAGTGGCACTTAGGTGAGTTGGCATCTTGATGCGGGCATCCTTGGTTCTTTCTCTCCTCTTCCAAGTTTCAATGTCTGCCCCGTGCCACCTTCCTAGCAGGTAGGAAAGAGCATTTTTGCAACCTCACTCCTCAGTTCCACCCGGCAAGCTATCCCTTGAGAATCACTGATGTGGAAAAGTGAGCTGTTTGCCTTTCCTAAGATGGTAGAAATGCCCCCCATTTATTTTCTGAATGTCGTGTTCCCCACCCCCCCCCCCCCTTTTCCAGGTTGCCCTCGGCATTCTGCTCCTGAAAAAAAAAAAAAAAAATGAACTCCGTTGGAAGTGCTGGACCTGGAGGGACCAGGCTACCAGGTGGATTTTTACAGACCACTCAGACATTGCCCAAGGCCAGTGCAACATTGATGAGTACTGGGGTACAGAGCTCATCCTAGATTAAAAGAGCTAGCCAGACAGCAGGGAAATGAGCTGAAACTTGCAGGTGGTGACCAGTGGCGTTTTTCAAGTATTAAGACCTTTTGAAGTGGCAGATCTAGCGTTGATAGGCAGAAGTATCCCAGGAGAAGTCAATATACTGGGCTAGAAAGAAACATTAGGTGTGATATGCATTTCCGAATGGATCTAAAGCTTCTGCTTGCCCTCACTTGTCTTTAAGTTGCTTTTATTTATTTCTCCAAGCAGAAGCTGACCTCAGAAGTTCACATTAGAATCTATTGGGAAGCCTGATGCCTTTTGTGAACACTTTGTAGTTCAGCTTGAGAATGTTTATTGTTACATTTGTTCCCAGCGCATCCAAGTGAGAGAATCATAAAAAATCATAATTGCAAGGTAGATCCAAGGTGTATTTTTACAGAAGTGACAGTAAGATAAGTCTAAGTGTAGACTCTTCCTGCATACAATCTAATAAAAATTTAAAATTATCCCTGGTATTTAGAAGAATGGTTCACTGTGAAAACAGAAACACTATATTGAAAAATAATTTGGCCAATTGTTTATATTGTGGTCAGTTTGATGACTTTTATACACTTTGCCAAAGAAGTCAGCATAAAATTTTTTTAAATAATGAAATTAAAGCAAAAGCTACAGGGTTTAGCTATTAGGAGACACTTGAATTTGGGGAAAGCATTTTGGTGGGGGGTCAAAAGACAAGACTATAGGGGACCAAAGGGAGCCAAAGCGCAGATTTATAATAAATAATACTTTAGCAAATTACATAATACTAGTCTGTACATTTCAAGTAATAATACTGTTCAGTTACTTATTCTATGGTATCATTTATCGGGCAGCAACGTGCTGTCCATGTATAATGGCATGTTAGGCTTTCAACAATAATTGGGTGAGATGAGCTGATATAGGTGCATGACATACATAATGTCCACTTATGTAAATAAGTATAAAGAAAAGGAGGTATGTACTTACTTGTTATATCATCCGTAAATGATGAGTGACAAAGTTAATGAACAAGAAGGTGATTCAAGACGATGTCTAGACATTGATTTTGGGTGTTGTGCATCGTCCTCCAGTGTTCTTTTCTTCTACAGACAAAGAACTAATGCATCTCGGGAAGTGGAGCCAGTAGAACCCTGGTACTGCCGCCTCATTGAGGGACTTGGTATGTCTGTGACAGTGCAATTTCTTGCTCACCATCCACCCAACTGAGGCTGCCAACTACATTAATTCCCTGCTACTCCTTAGAGCCTCTTGCTGGGGGTCTCTGCCCCATTTATTGACGTTACCTCATCCCAGGTCTCCAGGGGCCCTCCTGAATGTCAAAATCTGTGGCTTTTCCCCCGGTCTTTTTTTCCTTACTGATGTCTCCCCATCATCGGAAGGACGTCATCTCCCTTACCGAATGCCCCTCCTGGCCCTTCTGCACCATTTCCCTCCACTGTCTGCCTTCTTCCAGTGCCTATCTTCTTTCCTCTCTTCTTCCTTCTCCTTCATGGTGTTCCTGGCTTCAAATATCATTTCCTTCTAAATTTATCTGCAAGTACCAAAAAAAAATATGACCTAGCCTTTACCCTGAGGAGCCTCACAGCCTACTCAGATGTCTTAAATAAAATTACTCAAAACTCCATAGCTGACTCCCTAACGTCTCAAACTGCAGGCCTTCTTTTCCGGACTGAAACCACTTTCCATTTCTGTCCTTTTCTCCCTCATACCCTCACCCACAACCAGCTCTTCTTCTAGACTTCTCCTATGTGTGGCAACCCCATTCTCAAAGGGACTCAGTTCCATATTTAGGAGCCATATGTTTTCCCCTCGTCCCTCATTAGAACATGAGACGTGTTGGTATCAACCTCTCCTGTGGCCCTGCACAGGGCCGAGCTCACCCCATTACTGTTACTGCCGTATCTGCTTATCTGGACTCCAAGCCCCCCTTTTCCCCCCATACTGCTACTAGAAAAGCAGTTCCAGGCAGATTCTGTTCACTGTTCATAGAATGTGCTTTTTCACTTTTTCATGGTTGCTCATGAAATCCCCTGCACTGATTCCTTCCTCTTTGCTTCCTGAAATCAGCTGCAAAGTCCTCTCCTGCCTCTGAACTCCCCAGTGCTCTGAAACTCTGATTCACTTAGGACATCTACCACACACTTTATTTTATGGCTAGCAGTGTTCTCTCTCTCACTAGCAGATAGGAAACTCCCTAGGGTCAAGGGCTGTGACTTATTTATCAGTATGTGTCGGGATGACAGCATAGTTTATTGTGATATGAGTTTGTATTTTCTTTTTCTTGGTACATATATTTCTTTATATATGATATATTTTGACTATATATACATATATATATATATAGAGAGAGAGAGAGAGGGACAGAATAAGTCTTTTTGATTTTGGTTTTCTATCTTTGTTTTTCTCTCTTGATTTCTAAAAAAAGAAAAGAAAGAAAAAAAAAGAAAGAGAAAGAAAGAAAAAGAAAGAGAAAGAAAGAAAAAGAAAGAGAGAAAGAAAGAAAGAAAGAAAGAAAGAAAGAAAGAAAGAAAGAAAGAAAGAAAGAAAGAAAGAAAGAAAGAAAGAAAAAGAAAGAAAAGAAAAAGTAGCCTTGGCCAATATGCTTCCTAGCACATGGAGGAGGTGTGTGCTGCTGGCTAGAAACAGAAGGAACTGGGGACAAGCTGCTTCCTGACTTTTGTTCTCAAAAACCCAAGCTCCTTCAGAAGGTTCTGATGGACAAAGGATAAGAACATGTGGATTTTTTGAATAACAGGGATCCTTTCCCCGCTGCCTAATGGCATTCTGGGGGTGGAGCTGGACCCCCGAAAGAATGGCTGCAAGGTGTCTTCAGGGAGGCTGGATCCTTTGCACTGTGTCACAGCCCAAGCACAGATCATGTGCCCATCCAGGACCTGGAAGTGGCAGAGCTTCGTAAATTAAAGGGAACACACGGGCTTGGCAGTGAGTAATTTGGTGGTGACTAGAATAGAATAAAGGCCAGATGGACTTCCCCAAATATTCTGCTTTTTAAAAACTTGCCACCTACGATATTTGCACAAGCCTGGCAGAAGACCCAGTAATGACTGAGATTGAATTTCCCTTCGGTTTAGTCGAATGTGGGGGCAGGGTCAGATTTAATTTGATTTTAAAAAAAGGGAAATGTAACATTTGCTCGTTTGTTTACTGTTTTGTGGGGTAATATTCAGACTTACTACACATCTCTCTCTCAAAAGATAGGAGCTTGCCAAATAATGTAGTGGGGTAATTAGACTAGATTATTGCTAAAGCCTAGTCTGACTCAAGCAGATTGTAGAATTCAAATAGAGTTGAGAAGCTCAAACTAGGGCTAATGTTGTAAGATAGATCAATGTTCTGATTATCTAAATATTTTGAAAAGAATGGCTGAAATGGTTGAAACTGGCTGAGAGCAAAAGAAAAAACATTACCTCTTGTGTCTATTGGCATACCTCCATCTTATATTTGGAGAACTAAACAAGTTTGTCAATAGGGTGATATTGATATATCTCTAAAAAATAATGCCACTGCCTTCATCTATAAACCCTCTGCTGAGTTCTTTACAAACATTGACATCACCCGCACAACCTACCTGTAAGGCAGGTGCTGTTTGCCATCTGTCCTTGCCGATTAGGAAACTGACACACAGGAGAATGAAGTGACTTGTCTAGTGGCCCAGAACCAGAGGGTGATGGGCCCAGATCATGAGCCAGGGTGATTTTAGTCTATGTCTTGTACTCTTTGTCATGTGACCCTGCCTCTCTTATCTACTGACAACACGTTTTATCATGGAAGTGTCGGGAAAGTATGATGGCAGCAGAAAACCGAAAATCTGAGAGGCAGAATGGTGAAATATTAATAAATGGAGCTGACCAAGACAAGGCAGCCTGGATATTTAAATAAAAATCACTAGTGAGACCACCCTCACGAGACCCAACTATCTGATGAGTGGAAAGCTTTATGAAGCAGTGGAAAACCAATAACGATTTTAGGCAGGGCTTGGTAGGCAGTTAACAGAGCTGGAGAAGAATTCTGATTTGTGTTTTCTTCAAGATCTAGGCTTTTGTGGTTAATTTTATTGATGGAAGAAACTTTCCTCTTTTTGTTTTCCTTCCCAGTATTCTTTCTGGGAAGCAAAGTTGAAAAGCGAAATAATTCTAAGCTTCAGAAATGATATCTCAAAGATCTTTTTGTATTGAGTTTACCTTTTTCCAAGGCTTTGAGGGTCAAGGATTGTTTTAACCAGGAAGTTAGTTGGCTGCCCTTGGCATCTAATCAAAGCTGCACATGAAATTGGAATAGCTTTACTGGGGTTCCACCCTTGGCAGGATTATCAAGTAAACAGCCATTGTCTTTGGTGAATTCCTATCTTCCCCTCCATCCCTTTTCCCCTCCAGCAGCTTCCCCTATCTCCCAGATCTGTTTTTACTCCATTGTAGGTCCCATTTATTTTCTTAGTTGGCTATCAGAATCTTCTTTCCAAGATGTGAAATCGTGATAATACTAATTGATCGTAATGTTTCAGGGTGACACTTTCTCAGGGTGCCTATAGAAAATGATTAACAGCCAAGGAGACAAAGTTTTGCTGTGTAGAGGGTTGACAGGTTAAAAAGCAGTAGATACCTATTCATGAGACTGATTTTAGACTTACCGGCGGGGTTTTAATGATAGTTGTGCACAGGCTAACAAGTATGTGGGGAGCACTCAGGGGAGGGTGTCCTGGGTGCTCTTACTCCCACAGGTGCCACCGTTGCCGAGATGCACTGTGTTGTCACGCGGGTGCAGCGTAGGTGGGGGACGTGGGGAAAGAGGGGCGGGAATACTGTGCAATCAGCTGGTGACTCATTTTCACATCTGAACGGAAAGTCCTGGCATCCTTGTGCTCTGGATTAAGTCAGTAAATAAAGACAAATACAGCACCACCAGAACACGCCCACTCCTGTTTTAGCTGAATTAGTGAGGTAGGTTATTGCTGTCGGAGGGTGTGTGAAATGGTATTTGGAAGATAAGAGGTCCAAACTAAAGAGCACACAACTCAGGACATCTTATGCTCAGAAATTAACACTCAAAGACAAGACAGTTCAAGAAACTAACACGGTTTATCTTATTTAGTCGGTCAACCAGCTTTATTGAGAGCTCTTATAGTGAAAAGGCAGATATTACGTTGGGTGCAAAGCTGGTGTACTGAATGAAAACTGGTCCCTGTTCCCAGGAGGCTTACTGTCTGGATGAAATCAACAGGTCAGCAGAAGGTTGCAGCCCAGGTATGAAGGAAGTATCATGGCGGCGGTAGTCACAGGTGACCGTATTAGTACAAAAAATGGGTGCTAGAACTAAGGGGAACTGGGAGAGGCTGCAAAGGCTGAGGAGGTGGCCCCCAAGCTCTTCTCTAGAGCCCGTGATATTCAGGCAAGGGGAGGTGAAGGTGGTGTGGGAGAGATGTGGGTTGCTAAGAAGAGGGAGCCCCATGTGCTCAGGCAGGCAGGTGAACGAGGCTGACACATTTCAGCAACTACCAAGGGAGGAACTGCAGCACAGCTGGCTTAGAGAGTGGAGAGTGGGGGCCAACAAACCGAGACTGGAGCCAACATGTGGAGAATTTGGAATCCAGACCAAGAAGCTTAAGATTTCTATTGCCAACTCTGGGTTTTAAGCAGGGGAGTGACAAGATCGACTCTGCAATTTACAGTGATGACTGTCGGCAGGTGCAGACAGTGGTAGCAGGAGAGCAGAAGTGACCTGTTAGGAAGCTACTGTGCAAATCCAGGGGGGCAGTTTTAGAGCTCCAATGAGAGTGATCCGTTGGATTCTGGGAGTAAGGAAAAAGAAAGCATCAAAGGTCACTCCAGGTGCTTCAGGGGATGGGTCCTTGGGGGAATGGAAGTGCCATCCACTGAAATCAAAATATAAGAAATGGAGCAGATTCATGGGGGAAATGTCCAGATCAGTTTGGGACGTGTTAAATATGAAAAATGAAATGGCCAGGTAAGAATGCCCAATGTACAGGTGAATACAAAGGCCTGGAAATTGGCAGAACGATTCGGGCTTGATTTAGAGATTGGAGAGTCAACGGCACGTGGGTGGAACCTGAAGCCAGGGGACTAGCATAGATTGCACATGTAGAAAGGATGCTTGCCATGAGAAACAGCCAAAGGCACTTAGGACCTGGAGCATATTCATGTCCAGAACAGAATTGGGCAGGAAGATAGGGCAAAAGGAAAACAAAAAGTGGTGTTCAAGAGAGAAAAAGTAAGAGAAAATAAAAAGTTGGTTCAAAAATTAACCAACTTGTATTCAATGTGATTTTTTTAATTGCTTTATTCAATTTGCTGGGTTCTCCCCATGTCTGTTTTACTCCAGGTGGAAATAGCATTTCCAGAAAGAATAGTCTTTCAAGCCATTTAGATACCATAGATACCATAGAAACCAAATCTTGATTAACTGGAATGTTTAGAAAATGGAACGCTCTAATTAATTTAATTTTCAGGTTACTAGTTGGGGATCGGTTTCCGTAAGCGAATATTTAATTAAATCTTCCTCTGTTCTCTAATTTTCAGTGCCCATTGCTCATTATTGTGTTGATTCAAATTTGCATTTTATTTGGCTCTGTCCCACTTTTCTTTCTCCCCTCCCCCTCTTTGCTCAGTTGCCTTTTGACCCACTAGCCACACGTTACCCCACGCCACCGTCTCCTCACATGGGCTAGTCACCGTGGCTGTGTCACAGACCACCTTAAAACCGAGTGACTGACTTAAATGACAATTACTTTGCTCATGAATTTGCAATTTTAACAGGGCTCAGTGGACACAGCTCATCCCCGTTCCATTTGCATCAGCTAGGGTGACTCAAATGTTGAGAAGTGAAGTGGCCTGTGACTCCTCCAGTGTCTTCTCTACTTTCTGTAGTCTCTGTATAGTCTCTCCTCTGTAGCTTCAAAGTACCCAGACTTCCTACATTTAAGACACCTTACCTCCTGATGCAAGGATATGAACATCACATTTTAAGAAGGGCCTGTGGCTATGATCCATGTTGGTTCTACCATATTTGTAAAATACAGTTCGCCACACTAGATAGCCACTGCCTTTACCCTCAGTCCTGCCTGCTTGGGACCACGTCCTCTGTGGGTCTGTCTCTCTATTAGGAGCCATGTGAGCCCCCTATTCATCCTGTTCGTGGTAATAACTCACTTCTCATATGCCTCTTTCCATAGCAAACTGCTCAGGACCAGCTCTTAATGAGAAAGAGAGCTGACTAAATTGTTCAAATTTGTCTGTATGTGGTAGTCTTTCCCGAGACCTATTGCTTTTATAATGGATAACAATTACCCAATAATTTCCCAATATGATCGGATAATGATATATTTTTAGGCCTCAACAAGTTGGAAGAGAGAAATGTTTGGCTGAGAGGACTTTAAGACACCCTCACAATGAAGACTTTCCAAATGTCATCAGTCCATCTGCACATCAGTCTTCTATGGGGAATAAAGCTGAATCTCTCAGGGCATACCCTACAAGTTGTTATTTAAAGAATAAATCTAGGCTATGACTTTATTTTATAGTTATTTACTTTTTTCTTCTGAAAATTGAGTTCTAAAGAAAGACTATAGTATTTAGGGAAACAGACCCCAGTTTTACTGGAGAGTAAAATGCCTATGGGATCCCTGGAAGTTAATGTAGTTTCCCAAGTAACTAGTTGAAAAAGTTAATGTAGTTTCCAAAAGAAGTCTAAAGCTTCATCTGTGAGATTTACTTTTTAAGCCTTCCTTCATGCATCTTTCTTATCCTTCACTTCTTTTGCAGAAAATGGCTCTGAAGATATTGATGTACTTCCTAGTGCGCTGGCTTTTATCTCCAGCGTGAGTATTTTCCACACCCCTCAGACGCTCATGTCAATAGCCAAATAAATAGTACATTAATGTTGCCGACTAGAGCTGCCAGATGGACCCCTACACACTCATCCCAACTGTGGTTAAAGCAGTCAACTAAAAAAGCCAAAACAGGGATTCCAGAGGGCTAATTGGGTTGCCACAGGAATGCCCAGGTTTGCTTGGCCCCATGTGGGCAGCTCCCTATGGGCAGTTACAAATTCAGTAGGGTCTCAATAAATGTCTGTTGATTTCCACTGGATTCCTAGACGAGTCTCCAGGTTTGTCCTGCTAGTGTCATCATTGCCCTAGTTTGCCGGAACTCAGTTTCTGGTCGTCATGTTCTCACTAACTGGTATTCTTCTCTCTATGCCTGCCTGTGTTTGAGGCTCGGGAAATGTCTGTGAATCATATGTTGACCATGTTAGGCAATTCAAAAGCCTGAGCATTTTCCATCTTGGGTTCCCTGCCCTTCCTTCCAACTCTTTCAAAGACAAGTAGAGAAGGGTCTGCATTTTATTTCCAATACCACCTTCACAGGTTTGGGATGATCAGGAAGCTATGTGAAGGACTGACAAATAAATATAAATAAATTAAATACAATAAATTGAAATATATATGGTGTTAAGATACTGAAAATTGCCATGTATTTATTGAACAGTTGCAATTTGGAATGCGACCTAAGATTCTGAACAAGCAAATTGACTCCATTTTCAATGTGAATTCTGATTGCTGGGACTGCATGTCCTAAATATTCTATTTTGACCAATAGAATACTACCAAATAACATGAATTTTAAAATCTATATCTTTTTGGCTAAAAGGGGACACATATAACACTTAAAGACCTGAATTTCTAAATTCTTAAGTATGCACAGTATAGTAGGCTTTTGTTTGGATTTAAATTGCTGTTGGTAGTGATATGTGTTGGGGTGGGGGGGTGGGAGGGATTTTATTCCCTTAGTTTTCCTCCAAAACGAAAACTAAAACAAAACTGTCTAGAAAAGCTTTTCCTCTGTTGTCTTAAATTTTCTATTGTCAATTTAGATGTTATGCCAAATAACAATGTTATGCCAATTAGACTTTTAAAAATGATTATTCTGTAACTGGGAGATTTCTCCGCTTTTAGGAGATAATATCTGTAGTTCCAGCAGTAGCTTCTTTTCTATTTTCACTGGAGCTAAAAGTACTGAACTATTGCTGTATAGAAACTGGAGGTTTTCAGCGGAGAAATGTTAACAGGGGGCTTTAAGTAATAGAGTTCTTCTTTGTAAACTAACGACCCTTAGGCTAAGGATGATTTTTTTTTTTTTTGCTTATTTTCAATCTCTTTGCACTGCAGTAAATTCAAGTTCTTGTTCTTGGTTTTTCTTATCTCCCTTTCTTGCCATCACAGAGCATGTTTGGAAGCTGCTGACGTAGGTGAGAAATTCTGCGTGATATTTGTAGTCAGTCTATAGACAGGTGCCAAGCAGGTTATTTGCTTCTTTACCTTGGGACTTGGCATGCCTCTCCTTGCCTGCCTTCTTCACACATTATGGAGCCAGCTCCTCATTCTCTGTCAGCCTTTCTGTAATCACACTTTAATTCCACAGGAAAGTCTTCCCCAATGCTCTTTCTGGGCGACGTGTCTCTTCTATGGCCCCTCACATTCTCTGTACCGAGGCTCTTCCTTACCACATCATAACAGACGTGCTTGCTTGGTGCCGCCTCCCCAGATTTCAAGCTCCTTGCAGCCAGAGCTTTGTGGAGCGTCCGTTGCCATGCTGAGCACCTAACATGTTACCTGACATATACAGGGTGCTTGAAATATTTATTGAATGCGTGTGCTGGTGAATGAGGGCAGTAGAGAAGTTCAGTGCCTACTCACACTCATAGGTAGCCTATTGGGGAAAATAAAATGCTGCCCCTCCAGGGGATTTTCACCATTTTCAGTGACAAATGATATCCAAAGAATTGCTTGCACTGACTTGCTACAAATTCCTACCCAACTGCCTTCAACAGAAAACCGGCTGCATATGAAGCCACTTATTGGAAGTGTTTCATTCATCATGACACTTATTGTAGGTCAAGTTTGTTTGCAATGTCCTACCCTTATTTACCTATTAAATCATTTCAATTTCAAGAACATCCAGTCTTTGAACTAGGTGGCAGTGCCTTTGTGTGCACCCAGGCTACCAAGATACTTACTAAGGTGGTCTTCCTTGAGCTCTCTTCCTGAGTAGCGGTCTCCACTGTCAAACTTTTCTTTATGGTGTGGCAGAAAGAGTGTACAATTAAAGATGTGAGTGACCTAGGCAATTCACTTCTCTGGGCTTCATTTTCCTCAGGTGAAACGGAATAATTAGATATCTCTGACATTTTTTGTCCATTATTACCATGACCTAAGCTGTTGGGCTTGGTGACAGCCTGACTCTGAGGAAAGGGTAGACTTGAAGACTGAATTTCATGGCCTGATATTGGGGAGAACAGTGATGCCCTTAACTGTGAATAATAGATACAAATGAGAGCAAGGATTCGGGGAGAGAATGTTGATTTTGGTTCGGACAATTTGATTTTGAACTGCTGTTAGGAAGAAGTTGGAAATGCTTACAAGCTAGAGCTCCACAGAGAGGTTCCACGTAAATGGGTAGACCTGAAAATAATTGGTATAGAGAAATATCCGAAACCTTATGAATAAGGTCTGCAAGGAAAGAGTATAGAGCAAAAAGAAAGGAGGGGTGGTTGAGGATAGGAGGAGGAAGGGGCAGACTTCCATCTGGAAAGTCTACTTTTGACTTTTCTTTTTTTGACAAGGAATAAAGGGGTACATCAGAGTGTCAGATGCCATAGAGATACAGATAAGGAAGGGGGCAGGGATTATCAAGTGAGATATTTTGGAGAGCACTGATATGACCTCGGTAGAGGCGCTTCTACAAAACATGAGAGTTGGCGCCGTTCAAGGCAGGCGACAAGACCAAGTGAGGTTTCTAAGAGAGCTGACAGTGAGGGGAAGGCAAGATAAACGTGTGTTTGAAGGAGTAGTTAAATTAGGAGAAGATTTGTCTCAAGGAAGGAGAAATGAGCAATTTTTCAGGCAAATGAAGGGGGCACTGGTGAGAAATGAGGGGTAAAGCAAGAGAGAGACTGTAAGTTCTAAAGACAGGTCCCCGAGAACAGGCAACCAAATAAACAGGTGGGGGAAGTAATTAACTTAAGAGCAGAATAGCGACACTCTTTCCTTAAGAAAAGAGGGAGAAAGGAAGAAAATTGATAAAATTGAAGAATTACCAAGACAGAAAGGAGGGAATCAGAGGAAATCCATGTTGAGTGGCATGAGTTTTTTTGTTTGCTTGTTTGTTTTTTTCAGAGAAATAGGAGGTAAAGTCATCCATTGAGAATAAAGAGGAGGAAGGTAAGTGCTCTGGAAGACAATAAAATAAGTTGAGAATGGATACTTGGGGAAATGCAATAGATTACCTATTAGAATGAACAAAGAGATTGATAAGCAGTGTTGAAGATCTGATTGAAGTTGGGATGATAACTTTGCTGTAGAAGTTTTTGAGCTGATTTCAGACTGGCCCTATATAAAAGCTAGTCCAGGGCAAAGGGAGTTGGCAGGAATTTGATAAGGAAGCAGGAAGCAAAGTGTGTGGCTTCCTTAGAAGACTGACTGTTGATTGATGATGACAGGTTCAAGGTCTAGAAGGAGAAGTCTGTGGCCAGGGGCATGGGGATCTCTCCTCCAGGTGAGGTGACCTAAGAAAAATGAAGCCGGAATTATACCTCCTCGGATGGGCTTCTGCAATGTCATTGTTGTCTGGGGAAAAGCCAGGTTTCTGGTAAGATTTAGGCATAGAAGAGCTGTTCTTTAAAAAGCTCGAAGATGTATGTGGGGTTGTTTGCAACTGAGGATTGACTGCCCCAGGGGTGGGGTGAAGGGCAGTGGAAGGGCCGAGAATAGTATTATTGTAAGTGTGTGGAGGTGTGTATGCGTGATTATAAGAAAGGGAGGGGACAAGAAGACAGAAGATAGAGTAAGGAGATCATTTAAATTGACTATAAATGGAAATGAGGGTACAAGAAAAGATATAAAATTGTTGATGTTAATATATATCAGAGTGATGGGGGAGGGTGCCAGGGAGGAAGTGGGCTGAGTTTTGCCATTGGTGTAGCACAAACCAACTCCAAGTTTGACACAATGACCTGGGATGCAGCAAAGGCCCATTGCCTATTATTGGTTGATAGACACGCGTCATTGGTCCTTCCAGGAGAAAAAGCCACTGTCCAGGTTACTGACATAAACTTTTTGCAATATTTGAAGAAAAGGATTCATGTCCAAATTTTCAGACCTAACTATAGGAACAACATAGATCAGAAATAGTCAACTTTACGTGACTGGTTCCCCTATGTGAATTCTTGGCTGCTTCTAATATTTGTCACTATGTAATATAATGGCTGTAGGGAGGGGAGCAATATAAAGAAAGCATATACCCCTTCTCTCTGCTTTAAGGAAGGTTAGTTGCTGACTCTCAGGACTGGAAAGGACAGACTCTCAGGACTTAGCAATCCTACACTTTAACTTTCTCATTTTATAAAAGAGGAACTAGAGGCATAGGCAGGCCAAGGGACTCACACAAAGGAACCCAGCCTAGTGTCTTGCATTACACTTTTTGGCTTCCCCTTTCTCTCTCTATTAGTAATTGAATATGGGTTCTTCCCACATTCCCATTCCCATTCCCAATGACCCAGGTGTCATTGGTAATCCCTCAGATCAGATAATGGCACCAGCTGACAGAGCAAAAAATCCCAGAAATCTAAGAGAAATGCAGGTCTTTGAATATTTTTGTTAGGCTTTGAGATTGTAGCTTCCATATGAAAATATTGTGAAGTGTATATATGCATTTACTTATTTTATATTTTTTACAGGGATTGAAATATCCAGGCATGCCAAGCTTTGCACCAGATGAGCCAGGACAGATTTTCTTGATAGATCTGAATGAGCAAAACCCAAGGGTCCAGGCACTAAACATCAGTGATGGTTTCAACAAAGCATCATTTAATCCACACGGAATCAGTACTTTCACTGATGAAGGTAAAGCCCGAATGCTTTAAAATAAGGGGTAAATGAGGGAAATACAAGCCACTCAACCTCCACAACTCAGTGTGTATGTGAAAGGAGGGAAAATTTTATTTTACTGGAAAGATGTATATTTGTAAGATAATAAATGTGTACCAAACATTTGTAAACACCACATTAAAGAAGGGAGACTACAAGGTGGTCATTCCTTCTCCCGCTTATCTCCTTCTCTTTCCATTTGACCTTCAAAACCAGTTTGGAGATTGTTCTCAGAAATCTAACATATAAACTCAAAGGCCTTTGAAAATAATTTGTGTGACATTAGAAAACATAACATGAAAGAAAACAAGATAAACTAGACTTCATCAAAATTAAAAACTTTCTGGTTCAAAAGACACCTTGAAGAAAGTGAAGAAATAGCCCAAAGAATGAAAGAAAATATTTGCAAATCATATATCTGATAAGAGGCTTATATCAAGAATATATAAATCATTCTTACAACTCAACAACAAAAAGACAACCCAATTAAAAAATGGACAAAGGATCTTAGTAGACATCTCCAAACAGATATGCAAATGGCCAATAAACACATGAAAAAATATTTAATATCTTTAGTCATTAGGGAAATGCAAATCAAAACCATAATGAGAAAGCACTCCATTCCCACTGGGATGGTTATAATAATAATAATAAAAAGGCAGACAATGACAAATCTTGGCAAGGATGCGGAGAAATTGGAACCCTCACACTTTGTTGGTGCAGCCATTTTTTTTTAAGATTTTATTTATTTATTTGAGAGAGAGAGACAGAGAGAGAGAGTAAGCAAGAGAGAGAGCACAAACGGGGGGGGCGGCAGTGGAGGGGCAGAGGGAGAAGCAGAGTCCCTGCTGAGCAAGGAGCCCGATGTGGGGCTCGATTCCAGGACCCTGGGATCATGACCTGAGCCGAAGGCAGACACCCAACCTACTGAGCCAACCAGGTGCCTCAGTGTGGCCATTTTTGAAAGCAGTTTAGCAGTTCTTCAAAATGAACACAGAGTTACCATATGATCCCTAAACTCCACCCCTTGGTATGTCCCCAAGAGAATTGAAAACATAGGTCCACACAAAAACTTATACACAAATGTTCATGGCAGCTTTATTCCTAATACCCAAAAAGTGAAAGTAACCCAAGTTCTCACCAAGTGATGAATGTATATACAATGGGATATTATTTGGCAATAAAAAGGAATAAAGTTCTGACACATGTTACAACATAGATAAATTTTGCAAACATTATCCTAAGTGAAAGAATTCAATCACTAAAGGCCACATAGTGTATGATTGCATTTATATCAGCTGTGCAGAATTGGCAAATTCATAGAGACAGGAAGTAGCTTAGTGGTTGGCAGAGGCTGGGAGAAACGGGGAATGACAGCTAATGGGTTTGGGCTCTCTTTTTGGGCTGATGAAAAAGGTCTGGAGCTAGAGAGTGGCTTTGGTTGCAACAACTCTGTGAACATACTAAACACCACTAAATTGTGCAGTTTAAAATCTTGAGTTTAACAACAATACATTATATCACACAAAAACTGTTGCAAAAAAATTGAAGTTATTAGTACATTGTATATACTTTGAAACAACAGTTTCTGATGTTCTTTTGTACTTGTTCATTGTTCATAATTCCCAACTAATTTAATTTTTAGATATTTGTGGGTCCATAGGGTATGTGGAGAAGAAAAACAGTGAGACCTCATTAATAGTAACCATGTGAAGGAAAGGCTAAATGGAAGTGTTGCAATTCGGAATTTTTAAAGAAATTGTGTGTTAATTCTTTCAAATACATACTGGAGTTACAATGTATTGTTAAGAATACATTTGTTGGAGTGATTTTATTGAATAAAAAAAGAATAATTAATAATTATTAATTCACTCATCCAACAGATCTTTGTTTAATTCCTTTGGTCTGCACGAATAGACTTGTTCATTTTTAAATAAGTGGGTTCCTTTTAAAATTTTCATATATAATTTATTCCTCAAAATAAAACACTGGGCCCAGCCTTGGTACTTCTCCCCTTCCTGCCCCATTCAGTCACCTAGTTCCAACGTTCTGTCCCATTTACCCTTCAAATATCTCTCCAAGCTGTCCACCTCTCCCATCCTCGATGTCACCATCCCATCCCAAGCACCCAACATGTCTTCCCTGGATTCTATAATGGGCCCCCTGACTATACCTTCTCTCTTATACCACCTCCATCCATTTTCATAAGAAAGAGCTATTTTTTATGCAAATCTGATCATGTCCCTCCCTTCTTAAAATTCTCCATATTGTTTCCATTACTCTGGAGAAAAGTCGCAATTCTCCAGAGTGGCCTGGGCTCTGAGGCGCTACCCATGTGTATTCTGGCATGTGCGTGTTTTCTCCAGCCTCACCAGATACCACCTTCCCCTTTACTCCCTGGACCAGCCATACTGGATTTCCTTTAGACCTATAAAATGCTCCATGCCTCAGGGCCTTTGCATTTGCAGTTCCCTCTGAGTGGAATGTCTTTCCACCACTTCTGATTTACTCTTCCTCATCATTCAGGCCTCAGTTTAAATGTCACTTTCTCAGGGAGCCTTTCCACCGTCTTGTTTCCGGGTGTGAATCTTATTATATTTCTTCTCAGTATAGTCCTTCTTTTAGCACTCATCAAAATGGCAATTAAAGTTTTTTATTAATGTTAAATGTTACCAACCTTCTTTCCCTCTCCCACTATTGCCCTATAGTGAGCTCCTTCACATCTTTAGATCCAAGCTTGTCACTCTTTAAGTGGGTGCCATTCTATGAAGAAGGCATCTCCCCTCTCCAGTATTCTTGTACTTACTAATTATTTCCTCCCTGTTTTCTTCTTCAGAATACAGTCACCATAAAATCATGTGTGACTTGTTTATTGCTGGATTCCCATAGTCTAGAACAATGTCTGTTGCATAGTAGGTACTCTATGAACATGTGTTAAATGAATAAATGAGTGAGCCCCATGAGACAGGGCAGATATTAATACTCAGTTTTATAGATGAAGAAATGGAGTTTGAAGAAATGCAGTGACATGTGACTTCACATCTGTCATTAATAAATGGCAGTTCCAGAAGTAGAACCCAGGTGGTCTTCTTCCTAATCCTATATCCTTTATTTGGGTGAAATTAGGGCTCCAAGCTCTGATTAAATTATTTGAGCCACCGTTTTCTGGCCTGACCCCCCTGGACACTTTCATTGGAGAAAGTGTAATGAGTGACCAGATTAACCTGGAGCTGCTTTATTGCATGGGATAGTGTTAGAGGTGGATTTTTTTTTTTTTTTTTTTTTAAGCATGGGGAGTAGAGGTTCATTTTTTTATTTTGTTTTGTTTTTGTTTTTCGAGATGGAACCAGTTTACAGATTAACCCTCAAGCATTTAGACTTTCAGAAGCTGAATATATTATGATTGCAATCTTATTTTACTTATTAGTTACTTCCTTTAATTATGCCTTTAATAAAGGCAAAACACACATAAATTGGAATGGAATGAAAAGACAAAAACCAAAAATATTCTTACCAACCATCTCTTATATGGAAGGAGGGGTCCAGTAGAAGCCTAAAGAAGGGGTAAAACCAGGGCAGCACATATAATGTTCATGCTGTGTCTGGCTGAAGGGCCACATGGGGGCTGAAATCCAACTCAGGCTTTGCTTGCCAAACCTCAGGCCCTGGAACAGAGCTGGGTTGGACTAAAAGAAAAATTCACCTGTGAGGAAACACCTTTCCTTAACTAGGGCTAAAGTACCTGTGTGTTTCAGAGGCCCTGAGTATAACCCCTGCATCTCAGGGCTGGCACTTGCTCTATTGCATGATTAGGAACCCATCAAGAAAGGAATAGGGGACATGAATACAGATCAGGCCCTGCAGTGGGAGGATGGGGCCAGGCTCTTTCAAATTCTGGAGCTCATCTGACCTAGAGCTTCTGTCAAGTCAGAAAACAGTATTTTGAGAAAACAGGTTACTGCCCTCCATCCTGTCCCCGGCAGTTCACATTTCAACATGAAAACAGATAGGTGAACATTCTTGAGGTTGGCAGTACCCAGAACTGATTAGTCTTCTTTCTCTTGCATTCGTATTTACTTCTGTGTCCGTTGGGCTCATTAAATATTGTGGTTGCAACGTTAGGTAGTTGACTTCTGTCAGAACTTTATTCTCTAGTGGGACATGTCCTTATATTAAGGTATTTACATAGCCATGACATTTCTTGAGTGTGTGTTGCAATGTAAGCATTTCTCACAGAAGGAATTCTCAGCACCCTCTTGCTTGCAACCACTTTTTTTGTTGAAGGGCCACCTTGGGAAACCACATCCGTTCTATATCTTCCTGCTGGAGAGGGTATGTAGTGAGGCTCAGGAGACCATTGAGAAATGTCTGGGCTTGGCTCTGCCACTTGGTGGTGGTGAAATTGCTGATGAGTTATTCACCTTCTGCACCTCAATTTTTTTAGTAAAATGGGGATTCTGGCATTTGATCTAGAAGGTATGCTGCGGGAATCAAATGCAAGGTGTATAAGAAAAGTGCTTGAACATGACCAAGTTGTACACCAAGTCTAGTAATATAATAATAGTTGCAATAGAAGTAAACTTCTTGGAAATTATGCCTTTTTTTCCACCTTAGACCATACTGTGTATCTTTATGTTGTGAATCATCCCCACATGAAGTCCACGGTGGAGAAATTTAAATTTGAGGAAAAACAACGTTCTCTTGTACACCTGAAAACTATAAAACATGAACTTCTCAAAAGGTATGGAATTAAAGTATTTTGTACTATTTATTTTGCACCTCTGCTGTGTGCTTTGTTTTCTTTGGTTCAGCAGGCTTAAACTTTTGTTTTGTAGCATTTTTTTTCCTAAAGCTTTCAAGAGGTTCCCATGGTGACACTGCCCGGCACCTCACTAGAAATTACTGTATTCAGTATTGAATATCTTTATATTCTCCAAATTTTCTGAAAGCATTTTAATCCTATAAAGGTGCTCAATTAGATTCCCAGCTCTAATTCCATCCCCCATACCGCAACAATGCAATACCCACTATTGGGCTCTCTTCAAACACCTACATCTGTTTCTAGTTGTCCCAGTAGGTTGTGTTCTGAGAGCCTACTGACTGGGTGTTATAACCAGCCTCCAGATGGGCCATTCCTTTGTTTGATAAAAGCTTTAGAGCAGGATTTGAAAAAAGACTGTAGGCACATATAAAAATTCACATTTACTAAGTGCTATGTGCCAGGCCCTGTGTCAAAATACTTCATTTAATTCTCCCAACAGCCTTTAGTAATAGGCATGAGTAAACTGGGACCTAAGAAGTTTCGGGTTAAGTAACTTGTCCAAATTACATACTCTATAAGTGGCAAAACCAGGGTGTTAGCCTAGATCGGTTTGAATTCAAAGAATAGGAAGGTCACCTTTTCTCCTTTGCTCTCTTTCTCAAAATCATGTATGAATTTCTCCTCATAGAATTTGGGGGTGACAAAAGCAGAGGGCAGAAGAAGAGAAGTTGGGGGGGGGTCCCTGAACTCTTCCCATGATGCATTGCACTGGGTTCACTGTCACTGCCACAGGGTGACTGAGAAACTGAACGAATCTCTCAACCTATGCTTCAGTGTCCTCAGTGAAATGGGGGTTCTCTCACTGGCCTGACTTACCTAACTGGCGATTATGACATATGACCTCACTGAACGAGTTTTTTTCCATGAAAGCACAGCATGAGGGAAAACTCAATAGGCAACTACTTTATTGGAGAGTTACCATCCTAGGACCCAGAAGTGAAGGATCAGCCTGAGGCAGGGAGAAGGGGTATTATGGGTTGAATTGTGTCCTCTCAAAAAGATATGTTGAAATTTTAACCAGCCATCCCCCCCTTGCAACATTTCAGAACATAACCTTATTTAGAAATTGGATTACTGCAGATATACTTAGTTAAGATGAAGTTATATTAAAAGTGGGGGTGGATCCTTAATCCAATATGACTTGCCTCCTAATAAGAAGACAAACAGGGAGAATGCACGTGGGGATGGAGAGTGACATTGGAGTGAAGCATCCACAAGCCAAGGAATGTCTGGAACGACTAGCAACTAGTTGCTAGCAATGAATTGCCTCAGAAGGAGCATGGCTCTGTCAGCACCTTGATTTCCGATGTCTCGCCTCCTGTGAGACAGTAAATTTCTATTGTCTTACACTCCCTGGGTTGTGTCACTCTGTCACGGCAATACTAGGAAGTTCACACAGGGGGAGGCTATCGTGAGTGGTTATTAAGCCAGCCACTGTTAAGTGCAACTGCTTGAAATCATGGGATTGTCCTCCTGTAAGCAACATGAGCCTCATTTTAGGACAACCTGGCCATAAGAAGAAAGCAAGAAGAGTTTATTCACCAGTCCCTTCTCCTATGAGTCAAGGTTTGCCCCAAAGGGTGTTAACTCTTGCACATTCCTGGTTGTGCATGTGCAAGTCAAGTCTGGTGATATCCTGTGCTTTGACATCAACACAGAAGCCTGGAAGCAGGAGCCTGAGGCCTGTAACAGAAATGAGGTAAGGCTGTATAAGGCTACGCTATGGAAGGTCTGGCAGAACCAGGCAGAACTGGTTGAAGAAGTGCCATCTGGAACAGGGCAGGTGAAGCTGAGGACCTAAAGAGGATTTTTGAGAGGTGCCCTAATACTCAACCTTAACCAAGCATTTCAAGGGGTAGAACAAGATGCTATGGGATCGACTATGGTGTCTGCCAATACTTTTTGGAAGAAGGAATGCTTAAGCTGAGCCCAAAAGATGAGTGGCCTAATGACCTTGGGAAAGTCATTATAAAGCAAAACCTCAAAGTATTTCCTGATTCATCCAAATTTTTTTATAAATTCAATCTAAAAGTGTTTAATTTTTTTTACCTTTTTTTTTCTAGTCGCCATCTTTTTTTCTTTTCCAAAATATAAATGACTTTATTGCTCTTTACTCTTATGAAAGTATGACTTGTTTCATTTAAAAATTTTAATAATACTGAAGAACATGAGCAAGAATGAAGAGCACTCACAATTCTGATGTAAAGATCAAGATGGACTGGGTTATTTGTAAGTGGCAGAACCAGGGTGTTAGCCTAGATTGGTCTGAATTCAAAGCCGGACTCTCAGTCACCGTGATGAACATCCTTCTTACTGTGTTGAGAAAAATAGTTTAGTTTTTTAGTGCATAGTTTGCCTGCTCCAAGGCTGTAACAAACAAAGAAGAATTTGTCTTTTTTATGAAATGGACTCAATGCTGAAAGACAGTGGAGGTTAATCTTTTCTGCGATAGAAGAATAGGAAAAAAATTTTGTTACAATAACAGAAAAGAAAAACTGTAATATTTTTAGTGGCTCAAAACCACAAATTTTGTTTTGTTTTCTTACTCAGGCTACATGTCCAAGGTAAGTGATTCAAGGACTCAATTTTATATTGTCCTCACATAGGGCCCTAAGAGGCCACACTTTCAGTTATCAGAAAAGTTGCTGGTTACTGTCAAAGAGTAAGGGAAACATGGTGGGTCACATACTGGCTTGTCTTCCATCCAGAAGCCACACACGACATCACTTCATCTCACTGGCTAAAAGCAAGTCACGTGGCTGGGCCAAACATCCAGGGCATGGAGAAGCCTCATTCTAGAAGAAAGAGAACCAGAACTATTGGTGACCACCGATAATAACCATTATTGCACTATGACCACCACACATAACCATTATTGACATTTGCAAGTCAACAATTTGGAATTGAGGTTTGTTTGTATATTTATGTGTTTTTGCTGACTTCTGTGGAAGGGAAGATTGAGAAAATAATAAATGGCTAAAAGAAAACCCGTCAGGTGCAATGAAAAATCATGTCCTTTGGGTGGAATTCATACTGCTTCATGTATACTTTTTCAAACTGATGAACATAAGGGTCTTTGAAATTCAGGGTTTTTGACAACAATCTAGATATTTAAATACTCCATGGGTTTTGCTCTTTCTCTCTTTCTTTTTTTCACTTTAGCCTGAATGACATTGTGGTTCTTGGACCAGAACAGTTTTATGCCACAAGAGACCACTACTTTACCAACTTCTTCTTGGTACTATTAGAGATGATCATGGATCTTCGTTGGACTTATGTTGTTTTCTACAGTCCAGGAGAGGTCAAAGTGGTAGCCAAAGGATTTAGTTCTGTCAATGGGATCACAGTCTCACTAGACAAAAAGTAAGCTTTTATAATTTTCCAATACTTCGCTCTTGACATTTTAGTGGATTCCTTCCTTTAAGAGGTGTTTACTTCCTTAGGCTTAAGTAGTCACTATATAAGTGGATGGACCAGGTGTGGCCAGGATTCACACTCTATGGGTGATCATAAGCACACCATTTGCCCTCTTACATGTCAGGCTCCCCCCAATGAAATGAAGAATGTGGACTCAAGGTTGTGAGGTCCTTGTTTCAATTTATTATGTGACTCTAGAAACACAGTTACCCAACACACTGAAAAGGACAATAAATGCACAATATCTCTGCCCTTTATGAGGCTGAAAGGTGTTTAACCACTTACACTAAGTTGAGTTACCCAAAAGTTCTTTTTAGAGAAGGAGACCTGACTTAGACTGGGCATTGTGATTGTACGAATTTCAGATTTACTGATATACTACAGCAGGCTTTTCTGTAAGAAAATCCGATTTTATGCAGCATGAAATTCTATGAGAAACTCTTTTAAAGTGTTTTAAAATGGAAGTTTTTTTAAAAAAGAAACATACCTATGAATATTAATATGTGCATTTGAGATAATAGAGATGATCCCTATAGAAAACAACTCTAGGGGCACCTGGGTGGCTCAGTCGTTAAGCGTTAAGCGTCTGCCTTCGGCTCAGATCGTGATCCCAGGGTCCTGGGATCGAGCCCCGCATCGGGCTCCCTGCTCCACAGGAAGCCTGCTTCTCCCTCTCCCACTCTCCCTGCTTGTGTTTCTGCTCTCGCTATCTCTCTCTGTCAAGTAAATAAATAAAATCTTAAAAAAAAAGAAAGAAAACAACTCTGTGTTCTTCCTCTTTTTAAAAAATAATTGTGATTGAGCCTCATGGTTATCTGATACTTCTTTGTAAGCACTCGTTTTTTTGTGGAAGTATAGACTCTTTTGACCTTATAATAAAGAGATCTGCTTACCTCCACCCAATTTAAGGAATAAATTGTGACTCCTAAGTCATGAGACTGAGCTTATATGTCACCTAGAAACATCAAGATCATTACTTTATAGTCACATCTCATATTTATTTATTTTTTTTAAGATTTTATTTATTTATTTGAGAGAGAGAATGAGAGAGAAAGAGAGAGAGAGAGAGAGAGCATGAGAGGGGGTTGGGTCAGAGGGAGAAGCAGACTCCCTGCTGAGCAGGGAGCCCAATGCGGGACTCGATCCCGGGACTCCAGGATCATGACCTGAGCCGAAGGCAGTCCCTTAACCAACTGAGCCACCCAGGGGCCCAGTCACATCTCATATTTAAAGCTTACTTAAAACTCTTGAAGAATACTAAAAGTAAGACTCTGTTATCTTCTTGTCCTGTGGTTTAGAAAAACATTGCAGTGGCACTTGGAACTCTTGTGAATTGTTAGACTTCTCCTCCAAAGTAAAAGTTAATGTCATCTCTCAATATTACTTGCTTACATGTAAATGCTATTTACTTCAAAGGTATATCTATGCAGCTGATATAACTGCTTAGAACATTCACGTACTGAAAATACATGAGAACTGGGATTTAACTCAAGTGAAGGTAAAAGTCCCCTGGCTTGCCCACCCAACATGGCCTCTTAGATCGGCTCCCATGTCTGACTTAGGAATGTGCTCTTTGAATGCAGGAAACATGACTATTTTAGAAGAATATTGGTGAGATTGTGCTTGCACTTCTAAAATTCAGTAGTTAGGCCCTTAAAAAGACCCATTTCAGGAGCCAGAAGGAGCTGGTAGGAGGGAGGAGTGGTAGAGAAGAAAGTTGAAACAATGTCTTTATATTTCCTCTTTGTTGGAAGGTAATACATCTGGGCACCTTAGTGGATAACTTAACTGTGGATCCGGACACGGGAGATATTTGGGCAGGATGCCATCCTAATGGCATGAAGCTGCTGATCTATAACCCTGAGGATCCTTCAGGGTCTGAAGTAAGTTCCTATACTTCTCTGAGCTCACAGGCAAAGCTGCAAGAACAATTTGTTGAGGTGACTTGGGAGAATTTAGTGGGTCACATGCAATATTCCAGAACTGAACAAGTTCTGCATACAGAAAAAGCAGAGATTTTGGCAGGATGGGAAGATACAGCCCATTAACATTTTCAGATCTTCTGGTGACAGTTTAACATCAGTGCTAGACAGCATGTCCCATCCTTGCAAGGGCTGTACTTGCTATTGGGAAGAATTGATAAGCAAGAGCTTGATTATTCACATTGACCTAGATTGCCATATCATATCTCCAATCTGAGAAGGGCTTGAAGTTGGGCAAAGAGAAAGTCCTATGTGGGGACCATCTTTTTTCACACTACCTACTACGAAGCTCAAAAGAAAGGATTTAAACGACTGTAGTCTGAAAACAAAATTAGTTTTTCCAGCAGGTTCTAATATATATGATAGTGTTGAAGACTGTCTCATTTTAAAGATGCTATTTGTGTTACTTAAAATCTCTTCTAAAACAGCAGTGCCTGGGTGGTTAGTCAATTAAGCATCTGACTCGATCTCAGCTCAGGTCTCAATCTCAGGGTCGTGAGTTCAAACCCTGTGCTGAGCTCCATGATGGGCGTGGAACCTACATAAAAAAAGAAAAAATATCTTCTAAAACAGTAGCATACATCATTGAATTTTATATGGCATTAAAAACAAGAGCAGAATTTTCTATAGCATTAAGTTTAAGAATAACAGGTCTCTAGTAAATTCAATATAGCTATAAATTCTTGGTACACCTACTCTGAGAGATTAATTCACAAAAATTTATTGAGTGCTTATAATGGGCCAGACTTTGTTCTAATGCCTGGAACGTGTCAGAAAACAGAACATACAAAGATCTCTGCTCTTCTGGAGGGGGATTGACAATGAAAAATCAGCGTAAGAAATAAGTAAATTATATAGCAAGCTTGAAGGTGGTAAGTTCTATGGGAAAAAAAGTATAACAGAGTAGAGGGGATCAGGATTGCTGTGAACAGGGGGATGGGCAGTCCTATTATTCAATAGAGAAATCAGGGTTAGGCCTCACTGAGAAGGTAAGGTTTGGAGAAAGATACAGTGTTTGAATCTAGGTTTGGGGAGTTGGGAAATTGAGATTCAAACCCTAGCCTGGTAATTGGCCCTGGTAACGTACCCTTATTTCTGCTTCCAATTTTGCTCTTCCTCAGTTAAAAAGAAAAGTATTGTTTCTCTAATTTATTAACATATTAGTTGCAGCTTCCTAAAAACAAACAAACAAACAAGCAAAAACACCAAAAAATATAAAGAGAAACAAAAGTTCAGTCTGAGCCTAGAGCCTAAGGAAATGTTACCCTACGCTAGCAATCTACCTTGGCTTCAGAGACATGCCCCCAAAAGTGAGACATATTACTTTTTTGCAAACACCCAACAATGTCTGCCATAAGAGAATGAAAATATGATCCATAGCATGTTTGGAAAATTATTTAGACTCTTTCTCATGTGTCTATTTTCAAGTCCATCATAGGTTTATTTTAGATAGGACTTCTTCCTTCACAATCAATGACACCCTTCATTTGTGGTTGAGGCTAAACTTTTTTACATGAGTTCCAAGTTTGAGTATTTTCATGTAACAAACCTGAGATGAAGTTACAGGATCTTTCTTAAGATGAAAAAACAAAACTGAACTAAACTCTATTCTTAATAAGTGTTGATACATATTCATGACTCATGAATTTCTAATTGGTTTTCTTTAATTCCTGTCATGTCCTATTTGAGTGAACTTCGTCCAGGCTATCTAGAAAACTGAGCACTTTTATGTTTACTGATGAGCAAACTAAAGCGTGTTAATCTTGAGGATCAATAACAATAGTAGGCAGGATATGTCAGATTGGAATTCCAAAGTATGCATTCCTTATGCTTCTTAGTCACGTTATGGATGCGAGAGGGGGTTCCAGCTGGGACAACTACCATCCTACTGATTACGAGGTCAGGTTGGCTTGCTAACTGAGTGTCCCTTCATCCTCTCTCCTGTGTTTCCCTCCCCACACAGTAGGCCTAGTCAAAGGCAAGACCCTTCCCACAGAGGAACACTATTCACTCAAGAATTAGATAAGAGCGCCCACTGGTTCTCACCTCCTTCTTCTATAGGAGATGCCTTGAACTATCAAAATTGTATAAACAATCTTGTTGGGGAATCAGGCGAATGTCAGATAACCAGTTCACTTGACTGCAGAGATATAATTAAAACATTAATACTTTCATCGGAATACCAAAAAAAAAATTATACACAAATTTCAGTGCATTGATTTCTGGGAAATATATTAGTCCTGGAATATTTGAGAAAGAAAGTGTCAGTGGCAGCTGTTTGCTCATATAGCAACTGATGAATAATCTTTTCTTGACAGGTACTTCGCATCAAGAATGTTTTGTCTGAGAAGCCTAAAATCAGCATCGAGTATGCCAATAATGGCTCTGTGATTCAGGGAAGCTCCGTGGCTTCTGTGTACCACGGAAAACTGTTCATAGGCACGGTATTCCACAAAGCTCTGTACTGTTTGCTCTAGACTCCAGACATTCCAAAAAGTCTTGTCAACCGGTGAAAGACAAAATGGCAAGCAGCAAAATAAAAGTGTTTATTTGGGGTCTTTGGGATTGCAAACATGGGAGACATAGATTCGACTAGAATTGAAAGCGTGCCCCAGAAAGACAAAGGAGGTTGGAGTTTTTAAAGAGGAAAGAGGGGATTTATGTGAGTTGTTTGAAGAAAAGGTGCTTGGTGTTGGTATAACTATAGTGACACTAATCTATGTGTGATTGGTTGGCAGGGCAGACAGAAAGTCCATTTATGTCCATCTTAACACCTAGTAGATGCCTTGGCTATTAGTTGAGCTTAGCAAAAATTCTGAGAAATTGATACAGAACATGGGTGCATAAGCCCCACCTCCTTGACGTCTTCCCGGCTCCCTTTTAAATAACTCTCTTAGTAATGGTCACTCAATTTTATTGTCTCTGCTGTCAATCTACATGTTTGGTAAAAATAAACCTGTAATTAGGGGCACCTGGGTGGCTCAGTCAGTGAAGCAGTGAAGGGTCTGCCTTCAGCTCAGGTCATGGTCCCAGGATCTTGGGATCGAGCCTGGCCTCAGGCTCCCTGCTCAGGGGGAGTCTGCTTCTCTCTCCCTCTCCCTCTGCCTTTTCCCCAGCTTGTGCTCTCTTGCTCGCTCACTCACTCTCTCTCTCAAATAAATAAATAAAATCTTAAAAAAAAATAAATCCATAATTATATGATAAGTGGAATTGTACATAAATGACAAACACCAATAATAGTGTGCCCGGCTTTTCTTATGTGAAGAAGCCTAGCGATTACATAATATCCACCAAGTCCTAAGTCAAGTGAGTGACAGTCTAATAAGAAGCCAGACTTCTCAGTGCTTTTTGTCCAGTATCCCCAATATTCTTTCTCCAGTAAGATGTGTAATCTGTGGTGAGCAAGGTATCCAGCTCACCCAGGGCTCCTTGCTAACCATGAAACAAAACTACCTCCTACATCTGATGATCTGAGACTCCAGCTCAAATACAATTCCCCTTCTCTTCCTTTGATTGTGCTAGGCACAAACTGCCGGTCAATTGCCTAGGCCATGGATAAAAGCAAGAATTGGCACCATGAAACTGCCCAAAGCCCTCTTAAAACATGCAGTCTCTCCAGTACACACAGGAAATCAGATTCTGGAAAATCTGATGGAGACAGGCCTCACTGGCTACCTTAAGGTAGAACAGGGCTGATCTGTTCCTTTGTAACAAACAGGTCTTTATGTGTAGTGTTATCCGCGTCTAAAGTACTCTAATCAGCTTACATCTGAATCATGGCATGAGGCTTTAGGGCTAAGACCTTCAACTGCTTTAAACTTGCCCTCTGGTTAATTCAATACACACCCTATTAAGCAACATCCCACAGACTTCAACCTATAAATCAGAATTAAATAATGTGGCTTTGGCTTAAAGTCCTATCTTAAGGACCAACTCAACCTTAGTTTGATGAGAATGAATAGAAATGTCCTGTTCCTGGTCAAAAACCAGGACAACCTTTAGCAAATCACTAATGGGAGTCAGTCTGCCCAAGCACCCCACCCTCTTCTTTTGTGACTTCACTGGGGACTAGTTAGTTGAATTTTTTCCCCCCCTCTCTTCTAGGGATGGGGAATTGAGGAGGTTTCTTTATTTCCTAACAATTTTTGCTCAATTAGATCTAAATTTTGCTGAAAATTTTGTATTGGGGTAAAACTCTACTATGTAGCCCATGCAACCCTTTCTGATTTAGACAGTAAGACTGTAGTTTCCATTGATTCAGGGAAGGGATGACCCAGCAGAATGTTCTAGTCGGTTCTTAGATTTTAAGTTTCAAAAGCCTAATCATCAGAGAGACACAGAAAAAAATAACTATGAGCAATAACTAAGATAAAATTTCAAAAAAAAAAAATGTCTTTTCTCTGTCCCTAACCCTTACACCCAATAGATTATATACAGTTTATCAGACTAGAGGGAACATGGAAAGCCAGAGATGGGATGACTAAGGGCATTTAGATTCTGGTGGGTTCCTGAGAATTGGCCTTGCCCTGCCTTCTCCCCAGGCCAACTTAGGAAAAGCTGGATGATAAAACCCCCACAGACATTTGGGGGATCTGACTGTTGAAAGACCAATGTGTCCTTTCACAGAGAGGGCTTAGGAAAGTCACAAGACTCTGGGGTTCTCCTTCATGTAGGTGAAGGAGAATGAATAGAAACGTCCCGTTCCTGGTCAAAACCCCCAATCTTTATGTGATTGTCTTGAGTCTCTTCTGTCACTTGGTGTGGGAAGGAAGAGGATTGTCCCTCCTAATAAATGCTGTATTTTGATGACTCATTGTAATCCCTTCTCTGGTCTCTCTGTTTAAATTGTCAGAGATGTGCCTGGGGATATAGGTGGTGATTAGGGGTAGTTCAGCTCAAGAAGGAAAATAATAAAGATAAGAGCAAAAACCTATATGATAGCCAGAGTCAAGATGGCCCCCAACGATCCTTACTTCCTGGTATTCATTCCCTTGCAGAGTTCTTCCCACACCAAATATGGCTGTCCCCTGTCATTGATAGGATATTCTAGAAATGATGATATGTGACTGTCAAGGCTAAGTTATATAAAAACATTACCAATTTGACCTTGCTCACGAAAATTGTGCATCATGATAGAAGTTTCTGACTGTTTTAAAATGCTAAGCTCTGAAGTACTTTGTTATAATAATTAGTCAACTAATGAAACAGGAAACCATGTATGATGTAGAGATTCAACAAAAACCAAAAAGTTCATTCTTTAAAAAGATTAATAAAAACTAATACACATTTGGTGAGACTTATCAAGAAAAAGAATGACTCAATTATCCAGTGTCAAAAATGAAAAATAAGACATGCAGATTCATAGACATTAGAGAGATAAAAAGAGGAGTCGATGAACTACTTTATGTCAACAAATTTGAAATTTTTATGAAAAGAACAAACTTCTAGAAAGAATATAACACTCTATTAACCAGGCTAAGACTAAACTATTATATAAAGCAAAAATACAATGCCTTTAAAAAAAATGTATGTTCATTTGTCTTTCATTTTCCAGTTCTTAGGAGAGTGATTGATGGGACAGCTTCCCTTGATGGGGCCATTCAGAGACATCACTGGTCAGGATCTTGCAGGAAAGAGAAGACACACTCAAACAAGGCTATTGAAGGAAACTCTTTAAGGGGACTATTGATACAAGAGTAGGAAGGTTAAGGGAGATGAACAAGGTACAATAAAACAGCCCAGTGCTAGCAATGGAGAGGGAGAGATGGGGGGTGAGGGTGGGGGAGGTGAAGGACTCTTTCTAACTGTAGGTTTGAAGGAACAAGGTATGGAAGCAGCTACTAAAATCAGAAGAGAATAGATAAAGTAGAGACCATCACAAAAGATGCTGTGGTCATTGGTAGAAGGAGGCAACCACCCTGTGACAACTCAGCAGAGAGAAACAGGAAATAATTATCTTGACTTAACTCCCCTTCACCCTCCCAACTAGAAGGCAGAAGACAAGGGAGCTATTAATGGAGCCCATAAAGCCTCCAGGATGCAGAGCAATGGGGAGTAGCATAGAGAGTGGATCTTGAGCATCATGTTGTTGCACCATTGTTCCCAAGGGGATTGTAGTTATCTGCATGGTGAAAGCTAGGTCACCACCACATCTGTGTCCATCGAACTGGAAGGAGAAAGAGGAAAGAGGATGTCAAGGAGAAATACCCGGTGTCTTAAGACCCAGGACTAGAAATGGTAGTCATTACTTCTTCTCCCTTATTAATAGTAGGAACTAATCACGTGGCCACATGTAACTAACTACAAGGAAAATTGAGTGATGTTATATGACTGGAGAGGCATATGTTCCAGGAGAAAGGAAGAATAAATTTTAGGGAACAATTACTAATCTGGGCCACAGTCCATGCTTCAGCCACTAAATATCCCTCTGCACCCTTCTCCCTTGCCAAGGAACATAAACTAAATTTCTATCCAATTCCTGTATCCAGCTCAAAGCACAGGACCTCTGGATGATGTTTTGACCTCTGCATTAGGTCCATATATGGCTGCATGTGGCAGCCCAGAAAATAAAATTATTGCCCCATACACACATCCAATTACAATGATTAAGTATGAACTAAAACACTCCTAGTGAAAGAAAGGAGGAGTGGAAATACACTCAGCTCTGGAACAAGGAGATTATCCCACCAGAAAGGAGTTGAGAAGATGCCCTGTCTTGGCAGTGATGTACTTTCCCGTGTTCTCTGTGATTCCAAATTTTGCCCCTTGGGAATGTTTCCTAGTGCTTTATGCTTTAAGGCCACATCTGAAGTGGATCTTGGAAAGACTGTAATTTTAGTAGCCCCCTTCCTACAGGTATTGGTTTGAGAGTCTGAGGACATTTTCAGGCCAGGCTTTTGGTTGCTTTTGAAATGTAAGTACCTAAGAAACCCGATAGGCTTCTGCCTCTGTTTGTTTTCATTCAGTGCCATGTGCCAACAACAACATGCTCAGATTTCTTTTTGGAACATTGTTTTTAAGCCCACTTTACTTGTTGGTTTCCCTGTCTATCCATTGCTCTCATTTAAATGCTGTCTCCTTTGAGGCGATCTGAATAATGGGTAAAATGAGGGCATACATTAATATAATCTTCCACAGTGCTAGATCTCTTAGCTTTCCTAATTGGGAAAAGCTACGAGTCATAGCAATCCTACCTCCTGCTGTTGGGGCACAGAACCAAATTTCTAGACCTTCTCAATAGTCTTCTGCTTTATGTCCGCTAGTTTCTACCTGAGCACATATTTCCTTACTCTCCTCTATTACAAACATCAAAGAACAACCAACACACATCAATATTATTGTTATTCTCTGGTTAAGGGGCCAGCCTTTCAGATGACTGCAGGAAAATTTTATTATACATTTCTGTGATGACATTACAAGGGTCTCCAATTTTGCAGCCTGTGATATCTGTTTCCTCAACTCTAGTCTAACCACATATTTAAGATTGTTCTTAGAAACCCATTTCTAGGTTCAGATTTCTATATTTCTAAGGTCATGTTAAGCTATTGTAACAAAGGGACCCCAAATATACTGGCTTAAAGAATACAGACATTGCTAAAAGGTAGTCCAACATATTGGGTGAGAGCACAGATTGGGGAACCCAATTTTCTGGATTTGAATCCCAGTTCAGTTGCTTACTAACTATGCAACCTTGGCCTTGTCTGAGTCTCAGTTTTATTATCTTTAAAACTAAGGTAATGGGATGCTTAGGTGGCTTGCTTGGTTGGGCGTCTGACTCTTGGTTTCAGCTCAGGTCATGATCTGGGGTCGTGGGATGGAGCCCTGTGTTGGGCTCTGCGCTTGGCATGGAGTCTGCTTGAGATTCTCTTCCTCTCCCTATGCTCCTCCCCCTGCTCTCTCTCTCTCCCATAAATAAATAAATAAAATTGAAGTAATAATAGTAACTACCACCTAGGATTGGTAAGAGGATTAGAAGAGTTAGTATATGTAAAACTTAGCAGTGCTTGTTACATGCCAGGGTTATATAAGAGCTTGCTAATTTAAAAAATACATTTTTAATCTCTTTCACATAAAAAAAACTGCAGATGAGTGCTCCTGAGACAGATCAGTTTGAAAATTCAAATCCTTGTGGTACTTCAAGGGGCCTAGCAGTTTCCATGCAGTTGGCCTTTGTTTGGTAGAGCATTGTCATCTTCATGGTCAGTCATCATATTGGATTGTATCACATGGAAATGGGAGAGAAATGTCTGCAGGCTCAACCTGGAAATGGCACAAGCTGCTTCCACTGACATTCTCTTAATAAGAGCATAGTCATGTGGCTCTACCTAACTGAAAGCAAGGCTGGAAAAGTTAGTTTAGCTGGGTAGCCTTGTGCCCAGAAAGGAGGGCTTTGGGTAGGTAGCTAGTGTCCTCTACCATAGGACCTTAAATGGACTCAAAAAGAGTTTGGAAATCATATACTATACTCATTATAGGAATCTATACTCATTATAGGAATTAGTTAGTAATAAAAAAATCATCACATTAAAAGAAACTAAAAACCAGAGACAATCAAGCGTTGATAAAGTTGAAATGGATAAATAAATTACAGTAAATCCATACGGTGAAATACTATCTAGCCATGTATACCACAGTTAGAGCCATATGGAATGACATGGATGAATTCCACAAATAATGAACACAAATGTTGAGCTAACAACAACAACAAAATGAATATAAGTATTATGCTTTTATTTGTGGAAAATTCCAAGAGAAGCAAAATCAAATAATGTTGTTTGAGGATGCATGCATAAGTTATTAAGTTAAAAGAACAGAGAGGTGATAGTTATCACAAAAGTTAGGCTAGTGGCTGCCTCTAGGGAAGGTGGGGATTGTGGTCAGGGAATGATACTTGGAGAAACTTCTGGGGTACTGACAATATTATATTTCCTGACTTGAATGGTGGTTTCATTGAATTTCTTTTATAATCATTCTATAACTGTGTATATATATATTTTTTTCATAGATCTCAGGCATATACAATATATCTCACAATAGATTTTTCATGCATATGGAAGAGCTAAGTTGACCTCAAAAAATAAAAATGAAGGGCAGAAGTTGGCCTAACAATAAAAACAGTTTAGTATTTGTGAAAGAAAAAAAAAAAAAACGGGTAGATCAACGGAATAGAATAGAGATCTCAGAGATATTTCTCTTTGGGGAATTAATATTAGATAAAGTTAGCAGTACCAATTAATAAGTAAGGGATGTTTGCTTAGGAGATGACATTGGGAGAATGGATTTGCTCTATGGAAGGAAATAAAACTATGTCCTACCTAACATCACCAGGTAACTACCAAACAGGTGTCTATAACCTTTGGAGTTAAAAGAAGACAATGTAGGAGAGTATCTTTATGACCTAAGGGTAGGGAAGGACTTCTAAAAAAATTTTTCAAAAATATAAATCCTATGACAAAAAAGTTGGTTGAATTTGAGTCATCAAAATGAAGAATTTCCATTCAGGGAAGGGCACCACTGACAAAGATAATAGACAAGTATCAGAATAAGAAATATTTGCAATGTCAAACTGACAAAGTATTACTAAGTACAATATATTAGGAACTCTAGAAGTAAAAAAATGGAGATAGTAACCCCAAAGAATCAGAGGCAAATGGTATGAAGAAGCAATTTACAGAAGAAGGGGAAGAAATGAAGCACATGAAAAGATGCTCAGATGCTCAGAATCCTTAGTAACTGGAGAAGTGTCATTTAAAACAGCACCGTAGGGGCACCTGGGTGGCTCAGTTGGCTAAGTGGCTGCCTTCGGCTCAGGTCATGGTCCCAGGGTCCCGGGATCCAGCCCCACATCGGGCTCCCTGCTCCGCAGGAGTCTGCTTCTCCCTCTGACCCTCCCCCCACTTGTGCTCTCTCTCTCTCTCTCTCAATGTCTCTCTCTCAATAAATGAATAAAATATTAAAAAAATAAAACAACACTCTAAATGGCTTTGTACCTATTAGACTACCAAAAATTAAAAGGCTCATGTTGCTGAGTGTTGATGGTGTGGTGAAGATACAGGGAATATAGGGACTTCATTCACCTTTGGCGGGAGTGTTGATGGTTGCAGCCACAATAGGTGAGATCGAGGAGCCATAAGGACTGTAGGGTTCAGAACCATGTCTGTAGTCAAGGTCCACCCCAGCAAACTGGATGCTTGCAATACAGACTCTTTCCTCAATTGGTTTCAAATTTTTATCTCACTAAAGCCATTCTGATTTATAGACACAGACCTGTATCCTGTTCTGTGGCTTCAGGATTATTGGGAAAATAATAGGTTCTAGTTTCTTCCTCTGCAGTATAGGAAGGCACACTAGAAGACAAGAGACTGACCACCTCCTCCCCTGCCCCCACAACTGAGTTTCAGGTACTGGTATTTTATAAAATCTCTCTGCACAGTTCTAATATATGCCAGGGTTTTAAAACATGGCACCCAGAGGATGTTCAAAAAGAGATGGAAGGTGCTGATTTAGTGTCTTCGCCATGAGTAAGACCTGAATGCACACTCGGTGTCATTGATGTACGTGTGTTCATATTGTTTGTCACAATAGGGGAGGAATTTGTCAATAGCAAGAAAACAAATCATGTACCTTTTGTCAAAATTCACTTTTCCCACACAGTGAGGTTGTTCAAAAAAGCAACTTATTGGAGATGTAAAAGACCATAATTAGCATATTCGGGAGCAAGTAATCCAATTGAGGAAAACCAAGAGGAATGTGCTTCAGTTGGAGCCCAGAATGTAGTGGAAACTTTTAACACAATTAATTTGATACTTTCTAGAACAGGAGTAGAAAAAGCTCAGTCCGTCCGGGATGACTTTGGGAAATGGTGAAATGAACACCTAACCACAAAATTGTGCTCTTAGAGCTCTAGGCTTTGCCCATCACAGGAGCCCTGTGGTTTCTAACAGCTAACGGCGAATCACACCAACCTGTAGAATAGCATTGATTGCATTAAGAAGTAAAACCTAAATGAAGCGCAGATGGGGTATTATGAGAAATGTTAGCAATTTCTACTACAGAAAAAATAGTAGCTTCTGCAGTGAATATAAAGATTGTCTGTGAGTAGAATGTAAACTCAAGATCTTTGGAAAATAAATTGTGCACAAATGGATTCTAGGGAAGCCCACTAGCATTAACAATCATATATGCTAAAAATCACTCACACACACACAATACGCACATAATAAATGGAAATAGTAAAGTCAGATGTGTGCTACCTTAACAGGTTTAAATATTTTGGTCCTTTCCCTATCTTTTTCTTGTTGCCCTCATTCCTTTCCAGGATATCATGTGCTCTGAAATCCTCTCCCAAGCTCTACTTTTAAGGAACCAGACACAGACACTCAACATCATTCCCATTTGCCCAAGAGAGAAGCCAGATACTCACCTTCTCAACCTCTATGGTAGGTTGGATAACTGTTGCCCATCTACTCTGGTTCTCGTCTTGGTGTATTACCCTCAGCAGGCTGATGATACACCTCTGAACTTGAGTTTTCTTTCTCAAAGAAATTTTAAGAGCTGGTATGTGTTTCACTGTGTCTCTTTTCTCTTTGCCCCCAAACTGGTAGTATTCTAGATACAGTCTGCTCTGCCAGACTGGATCCTGAATTGGTGATGATAGGAAACAGGGCTGCCACCAAACCGCAATGGGCATATACATGAGTGATAAACCATTGTGGTAAGCCTCCGTGACAGCACGCTGTGACAGTTCATCCTTTTTCATTTGCTGTGTGTGGTATTTCATTGTATAAATATACCACCATTTATTTATCCATTCCACCAATGATAGACATTTATGTTGTATACAGGTTTCTTAAATATTATGAACCAAACTGCAATCAACTTTCTTGTTCATTTAAGGCACATATGTACTTTAATGTAAACATTTCTGTTGGGTGTATGTGCAGAACTAAAATCACCGCGTAATGCGGAGCACAATATGTGCAGCTTTAGTAGATACCGACAAGCAGTTTTCCAAAGTAGCTGTACCAACTTACCCTCCCACTAACAGTGTTAGAGCTCTAGTTGCTCCACTTCCTTGCTAACGCTTACTGGTGACAGTTTTCCTTTTTATAAAAAAAAAATTTAACTATTCCAATAGGTGTGTAGGCATATCTCATTGTGATGTTTATTTGCAATCCTCAGGTGAATAATGAAATTAAACACATTTTCTTGGGCTTATTGTACAGGGAATGTTCAAATTTTTAGCCATTTAAAAAATCTGGTTGACATTATTTTTCTTATCAATTTGTAGTTATGTTTTTTTTGTGGATACCTATATTGAAAATATATTCTTCCACTTTCTGGTGAGTCTTTTCACTTTCTCAATCAGGTCTTTGATGCACAGAAAATTTGCAATTTTAATGAAACCTTTAATGAAAACTTAGATATCAATATTTTCTTTTATGGATTTTGTTTGTGTATCCCATTTAAGAAGCATCCTGTTTAAGTAGGTTACAAAATATGCTTCATTGTTATCTTATAAAAGATTTACTGTCTAATTTTCCACATTTAAATTTCTCATCTATTTGGCATATATTTTAGGGTATGCTGTGAGTAGAATTCATTTGTAGCTACAAATGATTCTTGATTTCTACTCACAGCATACCCTAAAATATATGCCAAATGTATATGCCACATGTATATCCAATTGATACAACATTATTTATTGAAAAAAAAATCCTTTTATCTTATTTATTGAAAAGAAAATCCCACAGCATACCCTAAAATATATGCCAAATATATATGCCACATGTATATCCAATTGATACAACATTATTTATTGAAAAGAAAATCCTTTGCCCACAGCATTGCTGTGGCACTTTGTCATAAATAAGGTGACCATCCACGTGGGAGTTTATATCTGGACTCTTTATTCTGCTTCACTAGATTGTCAATCATTGTGCTAACAACACACTGTTTTAATCATAATAGACTTACAGTAAGTCTTAATTTTAGGTGGTAAAATCCTCCAAAGTTGTTCTTCCTCAAAATCTCTATAGCTCTTCTTTATTCGTTGCACTTCCATTTAAATTTAGAATCAGCTTGTCAATTATAACAAAACTTCACTATGATTTTGATTGGGATTGCATTGAATGTATGCATTGAATGGGGATCATGAACATCATTAGAATTTAAGTCTTCTAATAACGACTACTGTATGTTCCAGATTTTCTTTTCCAATCTTGGATTGATTTACTTATTTATGTATTTATTTATTTCCTCTAGTTTAATGTTGCATATAGGTGATAATAGCGAGCATCCTTGTCTCTTTCTTAATCACCAGGGAAAGCTTTCAATTTCTCAACAAATATGATGTTTGCTATAGCTTTTACCCTTTGGTTCCTGTTCTTTGTCTGATTAGAACATTTTCATTCCATCTTTAATTTATTAGGAGCCTTTAATATTTTTTTCTGCATTTATTGAGATAAACATATCTTCTTTTTTTATTCTATCAAGTATATGATGCATTTAAAGCTCTATGCCAAACTTGTATACTGGGTATATACTTCACTTTCTCACAATATATTATCTGTTTATATATTGTGGATTCAATTGGTTAATCCTTTGTTTATGATATTAATGTTCATATTCATGATAAATATTGGCTGTAATTTTAATTTTTCTTTCTTGTAATAAATCATCAGGTTTTAGTATCAAGGTTATGTTGGCTTGATAAGAGTTGAGAAAGAGATTTTTTATTCTCTGGAAGAGTTTATGTAAAAACTAGTATTTTTTTCTTCCTTAAATGTTTGCAAGATTCATTCATGAAGTTATTCAGGGCTGAAGTCTTTAAATTATGGATTCAATTTATTTAATAAATATAAAAATATTGAGATTTTCTGTTTCTTCTTGTGTATTTTGGTAAGTTTAAGAATTCATTCTTTTCATCTAAATTTGTAAATATAGTGGAATAAAACAGTTTGAAATATGCTTTTAATTTTTAAAATATCTTTAGGATTTGTGGTAATATTCTGTTCTTCATTCCCCTACTTAGAATTTTTAATCTCTCTCCCTGTGGGTCTTACTAGATGTTTATAAATTTTATTAGTATTTTCAGTAATCAACTTTTGAATGATTGGTTTTCTCTAATTTTTTAAACAATTTTATTTATTTATTTAACAGAGAGAGAGAGTGCACAAGCAGGGGGAGCAGTAGAGGGAGAGGGAGAAGCCCAATGCCGGGCTTGATCCCAGGACACTCGGATCATGACCTGAGCCGATGGCAGATGCTTAACCATCTGAGCCACCCAGGTGCCCCTCTATTTAATTTTTTATTGTAAAATTCACATAACATAAAATTCACCATTTTAACCATTTTAAAGTATACAGTCCAGTGGCATTTAATACATTCACAATATTGTGCAACTATCACCACTATCAACTGCTAGAGTATTTTCATCCACCCAGAAGGAAACCCATGCCCATTAAGCTGCTACTCCACAATACCATTTTCCCCCAGCCCCTGGTAACTACTAATCTGCTTAGTCTGTGCATTTCCCTCTTCTGGCTATTTCATATAAATAGAATCACACAATAGGTAGCCTTTTGTGTCGGGTTTCTTTCATTTGGCATAATATTTTCAAGGTGCATCCATATTGTAGCATGTATCAGGACTTCATTATTTTTTTATGATTGAATAATATTCTATACAATAGATAAGCCTTTCTTAAAGTCTGTTTTTTTTTTAATCTCATTGATTGCTGGTCTTATCTCTATTATTTCCATCTTTCTGCTTTCTTCAGGTTTTTCCGTGTTTGAGACGCATGCTCAGATAACTGCAGTAAAGTGGTATAGTTCTGTTGATTTTGCCTTATACACTTTAAGATTCTGTGTTTAGGTGCACATGAATTTAGAATCACCAAAGCTAGACATACATATTTGGGGCTCCTACAGTTCCTAACTGGATAACTCGGCGTACAATGCGGATAATAATGTTGGTCATATCCTATTAACCAGGATGTTGTGAGATTATGTGGGTGAGAGCACTTTTTTCAAGTGTTCATTTTCCCACTTGAGTAGAACTTTATTGTTGGCGCTGCAGTTGCTTTATATCTACGTAGAGGTTTTGCAGGTACTTTCTCATTTACTTCCTCCAACAAACCCACAGGAATTCTCTTCATTTTACAGATGTGATTTCTGCTACTAAAGAATTTCAGAAAGCGACTGTGAATCTAGTAGTCAAAGTCCAGCGCTTTTGTTTTTGTGTTTTCACCTATATTTACAGAAGGTGCCTCAGGGCAGAATGGTGTTATTGGAGTTCTAAGGACATCAGAATTTCACACTTTCAACCCTTGAGTGCATCGTAGTTATTGCCAACAAGGTTCAGCAGCCTCTAGAAGAATACCAAGTGCATCCACCAAATCAACGCTCTTGCATCTGCACAGAATTAAACTTGGCAAATTTGGCTCTGGTTCTCTGCCAATGCATTGACAGTTTTTACTGACTACGCAGTGAATTTGGGTTTTTGTGGGAAAATAAAAGAATTAGTACATGCGTTTTTTACCCAGTATATTTAGGAAGTAACACTTCAATGCATGCAAATAAATATTTAGTACGTGAGAACTAAGGTAAGAAAGGAAGGAATTATAAAAGTGAAGGTGAATTTTTGACTGAGTTTTTTAGTTTTTTTTAATGTTGGGTTGTAAATTGCTAGTTATAAAAAGAAATTCTAATTTAAAAACCCCCCGTAACTTTCTCTAAGTTATAAATTTTTATATTTCACAGATCCACATACAGTCTTTTTTATACATTTCAACATCGTCAAAATGGAAAGTTAGTGTATAATTGATGGTTCCTTAGAACTATTATCATTTTACAATTCCTTAAAACTGTCAATTATACACTAATTGTGCTGTAGACTAATGATAGTTTTTTTCTTTTCTAGTGGTACATGAAATAATAAAACAAAGTAATAAAATAATTAAAAGAAAATAATTCTTTAACACTGATGACATTTTAAAGTTAATAAAATATGGTATATTAAAGTATTCCAGAGGCTCCTGTAATACTTTTCAAACATTCAGTCATTTGTTAATTCCATATATATTGGGCCCCTCACCTGTGTTTGGTGCTAAACCGGGCTTTGGGGCTATAACAATAAACAAGACAGTATTATATGGGTTTGTAGTCTAACGAGAAAAACAGAAAAGTGATAAGGTATTAATAATACAGAGCAGTAAGAAAAATAAAGAAGCATGGTGCAAAGGACGTATGAAAAGGGTATTTAAGAATTAGGATCAAGAAAGACTGGCCAAATTCCAAACTTATGCCTGAAGGAGCAAGTAGGATTTGGTTAAATAACAAATGGGGAATAAAAATGTTATGGGGGAAAAGTGTTTCAAACAAAAGAGTAGGTGCAAAAGCCCAGAGCAACATTTCCATAGACAGTAGAAACTTTCAAAGTAACAGACTGGAGATCATTAATTATTCAAAGAGTTTTCACTTTTCTTTTGGACAAGGATTCTTAATATCTGGCCTTGGTCACCAAGGGCTTCCGGGATGCACTTGTGAAACCACTGAAAGCTAGCATGAGTGTTTTGTACACATATGAACCCAAGGGCAGGGTTTACTGCATTCATCAGAGTCTCAAAGTTAGTTGGGTCCCTTCAAAAAGAGTTAAGAATGAGTGCTCTAAGTTCTCACAGGGTAGAACAAATTAGAAAGGATATTCATATATTGTCTAATTCATTCAATAAATAAATTAGTAAGTTAATAAATTAATTGGGTCAGAGGAGGAGGGCATGGCATCTCTTGTTTACTCCCCAGCTCACCCTCCAGTCCCTGCTCCTCCTGCCTCCTTTATGCCCCATTCCATGCCATTTGTTTATTCTTCCATTCCTTCTCCAAAGTTTTGAGCAGCTACTGTGCCAGAAACTGTTCTAGGAGTTGAAGAGAAGGTAGATGACAAATTAGTCACGGTCTGTGACCTCCTCAAGTTTACGTGCTAGTGAGGGAAGGCAGGCTGCCTACAAGTAAACAAAAAAATAAACAAGATGATTCCATAGGGTGAAGAGTGATGTGAAGGCAAGGATGATGGAGTCCTTAACAGTCTGTATAACACATTCTCAGTCATGATTGACTGGGGCACTGTGTGGGAGAAGACGCCTGGAAACCCTGTCATGGCAGGGTTAACCCTTTAGTTGCTGGATCATGACAAAGTATGTGTGTGTGTGGACGTGGGGAGGGGGGAGAGTTCTAGGGGAAGGGGAACAGTCAGTGTTGTGGAAGACTTCTTGGGGAGTCTGAAGAAGTATTTACCAACCAGAACAGAGATATGTCACTATTCTAACCATCAGTAACTCTGTACTGGTGCCAACAATTTCATATTAGCTGCGGGGTCTTGGTGACTGATGGTGGGCAGAAGACGTGAACGGAAGCTATTAGAGATAGATAGTAACATTGATAATGGCCTCTCAGTGAAGACCTGAGTAACAGAAAAGAAAAACTCAAGGAGCAGTCAGGGAGCAGGTAATGATGTGGAAAGCATTCTCGCCAAAGGGTAACAAGCAAAAATGATGAGGTGCAATAGCCTGACATGTTTACAGAACAATAAGAAGGCTAATGTTGCTGGAACATTATGCTGAAGGAATGATAAGAAATTAGGTCAGATGATAGGTGCAGGTCATATCTCGTCTGGCCTCTTAGATCATGATAAGAAAGTAAAATGAGAAATGGGGAAATGGTATGGTCTGACTTACATTTTTAAGAGCTTACTCTAGCTGCAGTTAGGAGAATGGATTGGGGGTTAGGGAGAGAAGAGTGAAAAGTGTTTTGGGGTTGTTTTGTTTTGTTTTGTTTGAGCCTAGAGACAATGGTAGCCTGGATCAGAGCGATGGCAATGGAAGTGGAAAGAAGTGGGCTGATTCAATATTTATTTGCAAGTTGTGGTGGTTTTAAAGATATGTCACACATTCTTTGATATTCCTTCCCTCAAGAGGTAGAGCTTAATTTTCCTTGCCTTGAATGTGGACTGGAGCTGTTTGCTTCTAGCAAGGAGAATATGCCAGAAGTTAAGAGGTGTCACTTCTGTGGTAAGACTGTGGCTTCCATTTTGGGGGCATGCTGTCTTGCTCTGTTAGTTTGCTCACCCTGTGGGATGTCAGCTACTTTATTATGCTACAGCTCTGTGGAAAGGCTCATGAGGCAAGAGACCAAAGACTGCCAACAACTATGTGGGTCATCTTGGAAGCCTGTCTTACCTCTTCCACCCCACCCCAGATGAGCCTTCAGATGAGCATACAGCTGTATTAGCCAGGGTTCTCCAGAACCAATAGTATAGATGATGGATAGATGATAGATAGATAGATGATAGATAGATAGATAGATAGATAGATAGATAGGAGGAGATTGACTGTGGGAATTGGCCTACATGATTATGAAGTCTGAGGTATGCCACGATATACTATCTGGAAGCTGGAGAGCCGGGAAAGCCAGTGGTATAATTCAGTCTAGCCTGAAGGCCTGAGAAATGAGGGGGCCGCTGACATAAGTTCCAGAGTCTGAAGGTCCAAGAGCCAGAAGCTTTGATATCCAAGGGCAGAAGAAGATGGATGTCCCAGCTCAAATAAAGAGAGAGAGTATTTGTCCTTCCTCCACCTTTTTGTTCTATTCGGGCCCTCAATATGCCCACGCACATAATGAAGATTGATGAATGATGAATGATGAATTGATGAATTGATGAATGATGAATGATTAATAAGATTGATCTTTTTACTCAGTTTATTGATTCAAATGTTAATCTCTTCCAGAAACACTCTCCCAGACATACCCAGAAATAATTTACCAGCTATCTGGGCATCACTTAGTCCAGTCAGGTTAACACATAAAATTAACCATCACAACACCTCTGGCTGATAGCTCAGCTGCCAATTCATGAAAGACCTTGAGCCAGAGATATCCAGTTATGCCACACCTAGGTCACTGATCCCCAGAAATTATGAGATAATGAATGTGTGCTGTTTTTAACTGCTAGATTTTGACACAATTGTTTGTGAAGCAATAGATAATACAGAAGGAAGGCCTATGGGACTGACTAATATATTTGGTGCAAGGAGGTAGTAGAGAAAAGGATGGGTGAATGAAGATGCCTAGGTTTTGGGTTTGAGCAACTGGAGGGCAGAGGTGCCATTTATTGAAGTGTGGAGAGATTGGAGGACATAACATGTTGGGGTGGGGAATCAAGAGTTCTGCTATGGAAAATTTTAAGGAGACTATTAGACATTCCAGTGAAGGTATAAACCAGGCACTAGTGAGTGAGCACAAAGTGAGGGCTCAGCAGCCAACCAGTCATTAATGTTTAATAAAGGACCACTCTTTGCCAGGCTCCTTTCTATGCTTTGAGGTCATAGTGGGAAATAAGACAAAACCCCCAAACTCAAGGAGCTTCCATTCCATTAGGCAGCAACAGACCACAAATGTATAAGGAAATTAACAAGATGATTTCAAAAACAATGAGTAATGAAAGATATGGGATAATGTCAAAAGGTTGCTGGAGGTGGGGCGTGCTACTTTAACTAGAAAGATCAAGGAGGATTTATTAGAGCTACAGTAACAAGCTTGGGTGAGGTGTGTACATTTTGGAAACACCAGCACACAGATCGTATTTAAATCCAGTGGAATTGAGGGGATCACCTCAAGGGAGAATGTAAAAAGAGAAGATATTTTAAAGCGAGTCCTAGGGCTTCTTCATTTAGACATCAGTGACAGGAGGACCCTGCCAAGAAGATGAGGAAGGTAAGGAAAAAATTGGGAGAGGGTGGGAGCACAGAATCCAAAAGAGGTAAGCATTTGAAAAGGCAGTGGTGATCTGTGGTCAATGTGGTTACAAGTTGAATATGGTTGCAGCAGAGAAGTAACCACCAGATTTGATAACATGGATATTCTGGGTAGTTTAAAAAGAGTAAATTCTACAGTTGAGTCAAAGGAACACAAGCTATATTAGAATGGGTTAAGCAGAGAATGGGAGATTGGAGATATTCTCTGAAGTTAGTTGCAGAATCAAACAATCATTTGCTTATGCTCATAAACAATGAGCAAGGAATTGGGGCAGGGCTCAGTAGGTAGATTCTTCTGCTCCACATGGTGTCAACTGGGGTGACTTGATGGTATTCAGTTGGTGGCTGGACTAGTCTGGAGTGTCCAAGAAGGCTTCATTCCAGGTCTGCTGCCTTGGTGTGGATGGCTAGAGGGCTGGCACTTTCCCTCTCCATGTGTTCAGAACCTTTCCTGTGAACACTCCAATGATGTGATGGGATTTATGATGCAGAAGCTCAAGGCTTAAGAGCAAGTGTTCCAAGTGACAGGAGGTGGAAGCTGTTGGTCCCTAAGGCTGTGCCTGCAAACGGGAATAGCGCCACTGAATTTTATGAATTAAGGCATTCACAGAGTCAGCACCCACTTGAGGGCAAGGTCCCATGCCCACTCCACAACAGGAGATGTATCAAAGAATTTGTGGCCATCATTCATCTGTTACAAGAGGTGATAAAATGGAAGCAGCAACTGTTGGCAAATCTTTCAGAGGTTTTTAAAAGCGAGAGAGAGAGAGAGAGCAGAGAAAGAGGGAAGAGTTAGAATGTGGGGTCAAAGAGCATTTTCCCCGGAAATCTGAATCACACTAAAGCATGTTGGTATCTGATCGCATTATTCCAGAGAAGAGGACTAGATGGATGTTGCAGGAGAGGGAAGTTGCACCTGAGACCAAAATCCTTGAGAAGGAAAGAAAGAAAGGGAATGGCTGGTCTTCAGTGAAGTAGGGAACAATTTCTTCATGGAAACAGGAGAGAAAGGAGACATGGGTGTACAGAGGCACCTCCTTTCCGGCTTTGCTCCAGTATCCCCTTAACAGTGAGGCTTCTCCTGATTCCCATTCTTTAAATGGCACCTCAGTACTCCTTATCTTTTTTCCCTGTTTTATCCTTTTCCATAGAATATCTGCATACCCATAATGCACACAAGCATCACCCACAGCACTATATAGACAGTAGTGATGTATTTTACGGATTTCTAGAGCACAGCAGGTACTGAATAAGTGGCCGGTGAGTGCCTGGAATGAATGAATGTTGCAGTGATGTACTTGCTGAGCTGTAAGCTCAGGAGTGTTGCTCGGAGATTGAGATACCTGAAATCCAGATGTTTGAAGGTGACACACAGTGGTAGCCTGGTGAGAATGAAGTTAGATCCTAGGGGTTCTAATCACAGCCCTTTCTTCCTTCCGTGTTTTTCTGGCTGAGTCACAGTGATCCCATTACTGAACCCCTCTGAGCCACAGGGATTAGGACCTTGTTGGCACAAAGTGAGTGTTCATCAAAGCCTGGCTCTCTTTTCCCACAGCTCTCCATTTCCACCAACCGGCATGCTCTCCACCTCTTGCCAGGTCTGGGCAGCTGTTCCGTATCTCCTCTCTTCAAGGTCTCCAGGGAGCACGCAGCTCCTGGCCTCTGGTGCTGACCCCAAGCTGGTGCCCTCTGTGCTGCGGAGAGGGGAGGGGCGGGGCAAGCCAAGCCCGGGCAGCCCCATCGAGGCTCAGGCTGCAGGCGGGCCAGTCTCCTGCAGTCTGTGTATCAGCCCAGTTCTCCGTTCCTGTCCGAGCCATGGCGAAGCTGATGATGCTCACCCTCTTGGGGCTGGGACTGGCACTCTTCAGGGATCACCAGGCTTCTTATCAGTAAGTTGAGTTGTGGTGAGGGCTGCAGCCCCAGTCCTTGCCACCCCGCCAACCCCAGGAGCTCCCCTGAAAGTGGGGTGTAGTTTTAAACCGAAAGTCCCCAGGTAAATTCTAGATGCACAGGTTGAAAACATGTCCTTGTTCACGGCCTGAGAGATGGAGGAAGGGCACAAATCACACTGGTGTGATGGCCAAGTTGTTGGCATACACAAATTGATTTTTCATGAGGATCCGTGTGCCTTGGCTACAGAATTACCTCTCATTCTCGCTTCAAGATAGAGCACCAGACCTGGGATCTCCCCTGATAATTGGGGCAGTTAGGGAAGGAGCCGCCCCGTCATGGCCATAAATCTTTCCCAGCTTGGGGATTCTCAATTTGAGGCCACACAGAGACACAAAACACATGCGGAGCAGAGCAGGTGGGAGCAAACACACTCTGTGAGGGCCTGCCCCCACCTCTTACTCGCTCCAGTTGGGCAGTGGTGGGGGGTAGTTGTCGGGGGGAGGATAGAACCCTGGCGCAGGCATCTGATGTCCTGGGTTCTTGCTCTGTCCCTTCCATTATGGGATCTTGGGCAAATCACATTACATCTCTAACATTCTCGGCTTTAGTAAGACTGAACCAATAAGACACACTCATCCTGCCTGGGACATAGTAACTATTGAATAAACGTTAGTGCTCTGCTTCCCTTAAAGTACTTATAAACCCTTAGCTACTGTAAAAGTGGGGGGTGGGTGGGTTAGTTTTTAAGAATGTTTCAGTAGTTTCATGGTAACTTTACAGGGGTTCAAAGCCTAGAGACCATCCTAATTCCTAAGGTTTAGTCACTCTCTTGTTATTTACTTTGAAGTAAAACATTACTAAAAACCAAACTGAACATTTTAGCCTTTTAAAAAACTTTCATGACCCCAAGCTTTCTTTCAGAATAATTTTTTTACAAACTGTTGGGTTTTTTTCTTCTAATTGTTATTTTTGTAATCACAAACTATTAGAGAAAAGTAACAGTGATTTGGGGTTCAAATCATGTAAAAATTACGGTTTGTGGATTTTCATTAAACATAGTACTATTTGATGATAAAGGAGAATCTCTCTATTTTATTATATTTATTTTATTTAATACATATATATTATACATATAAATATATTTCACATGTATTATATATGTATTTATATATATAATATAAATATATATAAATATATTTAATATATTTATATATTAAATATATTTATTATATATAAATATAAATATATTTACATATATTATACATATATATGTATATTTCCCCCCAGCATATGTGTGGGTCATGGTATTATCCTGGGATGAAAATAAATGAGATATAAATATCTAACACCCCTTGTGGGCTTTATCCTTTCAATTCTGCATCTGTACCTGGGTTTCTTCTGCCCCCACTTTTCCAGAGGCCCCACACAAAGATGTCTTCCACAGGATTACAGATCTGCCAGGAAGGAGTGAGGGTCTGTCTTTCTGGTTTACCTTCCTTAATTTACTCTAAGAATGGAGACTTGTAGGCATTTTGTATATGTTTTTGTGTAAAAGCATAGCTTTACTGCCCCAACCCTGAAAAGTTTCTCTCTCAACATGTGGTCTGAGCTTATGTGATTCAACTTTAATATTTCCCTAAATTTGTTCCTTAGACCATGAGCCACAAGACTTGCTCCACAAAAACAAAACAAAAAAGAAAAAACAAAAAGCACATTCCTTGGACATATAAATTTGGGAAGTGTTATCTCTTGTAGCCTTTTCCTAGAGATTGACAGTGCACTCTGGCATATTGAAAGCTTTGAAAAATCCTTCAGTTACAAAAAAACAGAAACAAAAACAAAACAATTTTGCTTTATGTCATCATTTCACAGACTTACTTGCCTACACCTCCATTCCCCTCTCTTGGTACCATCTATAAACACCCTGTCAGACTCTCTGGGATCCAGTTTGAAAAGGACTGTTCAATAACATTGACTTGCACCAAGACAAATTTCAACATGATAAAGTTGGGACCTGTCCTTGGGCAGCAAGGGGACCTTGGCCTTTTTTTCTGAGCCTCTCCTCTGATTCTGATTTTTCTGAAAGGATGAAAGTACGCTATGATGATAGTCCAATGTAACACCAGTCCCTGTGAGTCCCTTTGTTGGCCTTGCCTGCGGTTTCCCATTGTGGATAGCATGTCTGCAGGAGGTGCTTTGCCGTGGGGCTGCCTCAGGGGGAAGACCTGGAGTCTTATTTGGAATTCAGAATTTACTGCTTTATTTTCAGCACCTGGATCCAGTGAGGGGGCACAGAACCTTAGTCCTTAAACTTCTACCTGTATGGATAAGATTAACAACACAAGAAACAACAGGTGTTGTCCAGCATGCAGAGGAAGAGGAACCCACTTACACTGTTGGTGGGAATGCAAGCTGGTGGGGCCTCTCTGGAAGACAGTGTTTCCTCAAAAAGTTAAAAATAGAACTACCCTAGGACCCAGCAATTGCACTATTACATATTTACCCAGAGGATACAAAATTCTCCTCAAAAAGTTAAAAATAGAACTACCCTAGGACCCAGCAATCGCACTACTACATATTTACCCAAAGGATACAAAAATACAGATTCGAAGGGGTACATGCATCCCTGATGTTTATAGCAGCATTATCAAGAATAGCCAAAACAATGGAGAGAGCCCAAATGTCCATTAACAGATGAATGGATAAAGAAGATGTGGAATATATATACAATGGAATATTACGCAGCCATCAGAAAGAATGAACTCTTGCCGTTTGCAACAATGTGGATAGAGTTAGAATGTATTATGCTAAGTGAAATAAGTCAGCCAGAGAAAGACAAATACCATACGATTTCACTCATATGTGGAATTTAAGAAAAAAACAAAAACAAAAACAGATGAACATATGGGAAGAGATGAGGGGAAGGAGAGAGGGAAACAAACTAAAAGAGACTCTTAAGGATAGAGAACAGGGTGCCTGGGGGCTCAGATGGTTAAGCGTGTGCCTTTGGCTCAGGTCATGATCCCAGGGTCCTGAGATCAAGTCCCGCATCGGGCTCCCTGCTCCTTGGGGGCCTGCTTCTCTCTCTCTCTCTCTCTCTCTCTGTCTCGCATGAGTAAATAAATGAAATCTTTAAAAAAAGAAAGGATAGAGAACAAACTGAGGGTTGCTGCAGGGAGGTGGGTGGGGGGTTGGGCTAAACGGGTGATGGGTATTAAGGAGGGCACATGTTGTGATGAGCACTGGGTGTTGTTATGTAAGTGATGAGTCATTAAATTCTACTTCAGAAACCAAAATTGTTAACTAAGTAAAATTTAAATTTAAAGAATCTTATTTAAAAATGAAAGAAAAAAAACTTCTACCTTTAATCAGACATTTGAGAAGGCAAGAGGAAAGTGGGAGTGAGATGAACCTCTGGTTTTAGAATGGAAGGGGGATCTAGAAGAACCTGGAGAATAGGAACGATGCAGGGCCGAGAGGATGGTGGTTAGTGAGATGGATGATGCGAGCAGCCCAGACAGGAGCAGCAGGGCCCCCTGTTTGAAAGGCCCTGAAGCCTCAATCCTCAAAGGGGCTGTGGACCGGATGCATGAGCATCGGCTGGGAGCTCAGTCTCAGTGGCACAATCTCGGGCCTCACCCCACACTACAGAATCCAAATCAGCACCATTTAACAAGTTCCCCCAGGGGATTTGTATGCACTTCTTTAAAGGACATTCAAATCCTATTATCACCCATGTTAGAACCAGATCAAGAGATTCTGGAGGATCAGTAAATTACATTTGTTACTATTTAGAGGCAAGGCCCTTGAGTCCCAGAGAAGATCATGAATCTGCCCAAGGAAGAGAAAGGAAGAGATTATGTCCTGAGACCCGCATCATGAGCAACCCAAACCCCCACAGTGGATACACCCTGTGTTCTTCAGAGATCCAGTAGACAGGAGTGGGGCAGGTTCACATGAGATTGTATAGGTCTGGGGCTGGTGGGAACTTGTGAAAGGATTTAAAAGGTGTCTCGAGGGGGTTCCCTAATGCTTTCGAGGTGATAACAGCACCGAGGAAGGAACCGAGAGAGCTCCCCTGGATCAGTAGTCTCCCCTGCCCAGCTCTGTAGTCGGCTGTTGTGACCTCGTGGGGTGTGGACGCGCAAACCCAAGGAATGCCTTGGACTGGGCTACGAACAGCGCCCTGGGAGTGTGGAATGTTGCCGCCCTGCGTCTCTATGCAACTTGCCCATTCCTAAGTTGCTGCTTGTGACGTGTGAGACCGTTTCCCTGCATTAGAAGGAGACTGCAAAGCTAATGTGAGCATTTCTGCCACCCCACGCCTGCTCCACGTTCCACACCACGGTGGGAAAAGGGCAGTGGTGGATTCCAGCAGAACTGGGCTGGGTGCCAGTTCTGCAACTTCCAAGTCACTTTACCATGCTGAGCCTGTCTCTTCACCTGAAACTTATGGGATGATAGTACATATCATAGTAGGATAAATATAAAATCTGGCACATGAAAGGTACTCTGTAAATGTTAGCTTTATTTTTGGCCATATGCTATCACAAAAATCCACCTACGAATGATCCACCTAATGAGTGATATTTGAATATATATTAGGATAATGCCTCATGTGACCGACCCTAAGCTAAGGATGAATAAATAACTCTCCAGCCTTCCCTATCAATACAACTGACACCACTTTCTCCATCTGATGCACCCGCCTAGTAATTCCACAAAACAACTGGGCAGACATCTACGGACGACCTTCTCTCTGCAGGTGCTGGGTCCTTGCTGGGTTACAAAGATGAATAGGATGCAGTATTCACTCACAGATTTCAGAGTTTACTATGAGCCACAAGACCAAAAACCAGTAACTTACGAAACAATAGGGTCAGAGACGTGATAGACGTAGATGAGGAGGTTCATGCAGATAAAGGAGTTATTAATCGTATCACAGAAGACCAGGAGGAGCTACAAAAAGGCATGAGAAGGAGTCTTCCCCCCCGGGGTTAGGAGGTAGGGGCGTTCTAGGCAGAGGGAGAAGTGGGAACAAGGGAAAAGGGGTGTGAAATCGATAGATAGAAAAGGGCCCCATATCATGACACCTTATTTCAAATCCCATCTCTACCATTTGAAATAAGCAACCACAAGCAAACTACGTAGCTTCTCTTTGCCTCAGTTTTCTTACCTACCAATCAGGTAAGATATTAATCGTTGCCTCAAACGTGATGAGGAAAGTAACTGGGGAGGTATGCACAAGAGCCCTTCGCATAGGGCTTGGCACACAGTTGGTCCCAATAAGGAATAATGGAGGAATGAGGAGAGTACAGTAGCAGAAAGTAGACTGAGGAGGCTGAATATGGCCCCAAGGAAAGTTCCAGAATGGATTTCTTAATGCATAAGCTAAAGATCCATGCTTTCTTTTGTGAGAAGCAAGCACATATTTGCGAAGAATAATTCACAGCAGGGATTGTGTGATTTCTGGCCAGACTTCAGAGGCCTGTGAAATAAGGGGCGCACCGCACACATTGAATTTTATCCCTTAGACCTGGAACATCTGAACCTGAGCAAGCCCTTAATCAGCTATTTCCTGATAATTAAGATTAAGATAGAAAAATATGAGCTGGATTATAGTAACACAGGCGGAGTTGTTTTCTGGTGCTTCCTCCGGTTTTAAGCAGCGTTAACTGTGCATGTTGAGCAGACAACCGAATGTGAGCTTTGCCTTCTCACTTGAGCTCCAGTCCCAACTCAGCCACTTCATAAGCTTGCGGATTTGAAAAGCCCCTTAAACTTAGTCATCCATAAAATCGGGGAAGTAAAACCTCAGGAAGGGGTTGGAAGATTAAATGAGGGTATATACCGTACGTGAGCTGTAGTCTCAGTGATTATTCTGTTGAGATATGACTTGTTCTGGGGCCACACATTTGACCTCAAAGCAACTGAGTGCTGATTTCATGCCTCCTTACCTACCCTGGGCTCCCTTTGACTGTGATTATTCTACATTTACCAGGTCAGAGATGGTCTTGCATGCGACAGAAGCCTGAACGAGGATGGGGGCTGATCTGCTCTGCTTTTCCCTGACCTCTGTTATCCCATCAGGTCTGATGGGCCTTGTGACCAGGCAGTGCGCCTGTTCTTCCCGTGTGGCTTTGGCTCTAAGAACAGCTACTTTGGCTACCCTTGGTATTTTTCACAAGTCTTGGCCCCTTCAGGGATTTCATGTCATCGAATCTCTTCTACGGGACCTGCAACTTCAACATCGTTGGTGCTGTCCTTTGAATCCCTTGGGGTACTTTACGGGTATTCACTGAGGTTTCCCTAGACCAAGGTTTTCCAAAATGGAGGTTCACAAATCAAATTTAGATTATAGCCAGCATTGTGAAATGAATGAAATAGATTTGAATAAAAAAGTTAAGAATGTATTACATGTATTAGGATGAGTATCCTTTTGTGAACCTGTTTTAGGGTGTGTGCGCGCGCGCATGTGTGCGTGTGCGTGTGTGCGCGCGCCATGCAAAATCCTTTTCCTAATGCAGCGTCCTTTTGCCTTTTATTTCTTTATTGTGAACTTTTGTAATTATAATGTCAGATTCCCATTTTTTAAATACCTTGTAGCTTCTCAGGTCATGGGGGCAGAGCCCAACTTTCCCTTGAAGTCTCCTTTGTAAATTCAAGTTCATCATTCAGGGAACCACCCTCTCTCTGTTCACAGGCCAGGACTTCTTCAGCTATTCATTCATCTCTGGAGCTCTAGCACCTGGGCTGGTGGTTCTCCTCTCTGGTTGTGCTTCAGGATAAACTGTGGTTTTTCCTGTTAACAATGATTAACAAAGCTAATTGCTAGACCCCACTCCCAGCCTGTGAGGTCAGACCCTCTCCAAAGGTGGGTGGAATTGATGGCCAGCGCCATGGCAGTAGGAACATGTTACATTTTTTCTGGATGAAAGATGGAGCACCCCAAATCCCTATCATTTTATACCATCTTAAGAATTTTATCCAGAGTGTCCCCTAGCCCAACCTCTTCCTCTGTGAGACTAAATTATCAGTAAGGCAAGTGAAGAATTTCTCAGCCTATCTTTAGCCAAATAAGATTTCTGGGTATTCTTGAATAATCATTGCTACTCGCTAAGGACCATATTGTATCATTAGTTCTCAAAAAAAGTGTTGATTGTTTAAATCTCTTGGCCGTGCTGATGTTGTGGGCCAGTTCTTTTAAATGCCTCAACAATAGTTTTGCTCTGCTCAGGCAGCCGGCTGGTACGTCCTTCCCACATCTGGCCTTTTTTCTTTTGTCCTGTGCTCAAATGTTCCCCGGGATGTTTATGCACTCAAATTTAATAAGTTGCTTGTGTGTGTGTGTGTGTGTGTGTGTGTGTGTGTGTGTGTGTGTGTGTGTGAAATGTCTTTTTATATGCTGGCCGTGGGTATGATTTTCTGAAGTTATAAACCCTTTAAGCACACCTGTGTTTTTCAAGTGACACACCCCAAAGCAGATGCCCAGTCCAGGCTTTGGAGCCAGACTGGCAGATGGGTAGGAGGCCCATCTGTCAGCAGCCCTAAAACATCAATGGAGTAAATTGGAACCATGTTGCTATTTAACCCAAATTTCCACATAGGACTCCTTACGCAGCTGATGAAATAGTTCCTATTCCTGCCAAAATGCGCAGAGCTCTGGAGAGGACATGATGTATTTCCTTTGTGGATCTGTCCACCTCGGCTAAATAAACACTGAATGTACCCAGAGGCCCCACAGGTCTTATTCTGACCTTGTTTGGTAGAATCACTCAGACTCCAGGGACCGCTAACCCCGGGGTTGAAACTCAGGCAAAGTCCAGTTGAGGAAAACTGTATTGGCAGCTAACTTTTGCAACTTAACTGCAATTTCTGAATAGTTTTCGGTGCGTTTTATTACTTTTTTTTTTCTCCCCCAGAACACGACTTAATGCCTTCTGAGAAGTAACACCAGTCGAACTTCCTAACTGTAATTTAGTGAAAGGAATAGGTAAGTATGTAGAGATGAGGAAGTATCTCATTGGAACTTGCAGTATTATCTTGCTATTGATTTGATTAATACACCTGTTTAGTTTTGTTAAAAAAATAGAACCATGAACCAGGAGAGAATGATTAAGTCAGTAGTTAATTATAAATACCAGCGTACTTGACTTTTGACTTCACCAACATATGGCCAAGGTATTGATGGTTTTTCATAGTTTGTTTTTGTTTGGTCAGTTTAGCAAAAACAATAAGTGAGAACAGTGTTTGATTTTATGGTAATACAACCTAAGGAGATTCCAGGGGAGGGACAGGGAAGGAGAAAAAGCAGTGAGTAAAGGGACAAATTTTAAAAAGCCCTCACACACCTTGGCAGTTACCACAAGACTTGCCCTCATGCATCCCTCTTTTAAATATGGGGTAAGAATATTTTTTCCCAGAAGTTCTCAGCAGATTTCCCCTCAGATCTCATTAGTCAGAGATAGACAACAGGCTGGGGCCCTAGCTGCAAAGGAAGCTGGGAAAGTAATTATGGGGCTCCCATTGGGGAAGGCAGGCCCTGTCAGCAAAGGTAAAACGCCAGGGGAGTAGCAGCTTACAGGCAACCAACAGGGAGTGTCACAGGACTCAAGTCCCCGTCTGGTTTCAACCAACCTATTTTGTTATTTGAGGACAACTTGTTTGAGATCCATGCTTTGGATGTTACGTTTTGTTTTGCTAAGTTTAGAATTATTTATCTCAGTTGACTAAGGAAGGAAAGGCTAGACCATATGACTTATTCGGTCAGCATCAATAAGGTTGGCCAGATATCTTACAGTGTAATCTTTCTCTAGAAAATAAATATGATATTGATATTATATGTCACTGGATATTTGAAAAACAAACATCTCCACTAAGAGTATCAATACAAAATCAAAAATCTCATTTGTCTCTAGGTTGATAGAGATTTTAAAAATGTACATGTAAAGTATAATTAGCTTGGTGATATTTTACTGATGCTTAAAATTAATAGTGGATGTGTATTTTGCATATGAAATGTATCCCCATTTTAACTGAAGAATTTGGAATCTGCCTATATTTCCAATATGGTTCTCAAAAGAATTTATTGGATTTGGAATTACGTATTAATATATGTTGGTAGTTTATGCTGTGTCTTTAACAAAACAGCAAGCTGTTTTCAAATAATTGTACCTTTTATAAATTTTGTGAATTTCCATGAACTTTATGTAAGAGATTTCAGACCCTGAGGAAAAAGTTCTAGTCCATTAATTTTAAAAAATACATATTAAGTGTAAATTTTAATTACACTTAATTATATCAGTGTCTTCTAATTTTTATAGACTCCTATTAGTCAATTTGAAGAAGTAAATGAAAGAGTTCATTATTCTGAATCTATCGAATAAGAGCTAAATATGTAGCCCCATTTTCCAGCTAAGAGTGGTAAAGAGAAGGATCCCTAGCTCCCTGCAGCCGTCCACAGCACTCTGTCCTGACTATTCTCTCTTCTGGCAGAAACTGGCTCTGAAGACTTGGAGATACTCCCTAATGGACTGGCTTTCATTAGCTCTGTAAGTGGTTTCTTTCTTTACGGTGCTCTACGCCATGTTCTAGACCCAGCAGCTTAAGTCTTTTGTTTAAGCTTGCTATTTTCCAATGCCCACCTTCAAATAAAATAAGCAGTTATATGGTTCAAAAAACAAATAGTATATACATTTTACACCGGTGTTAAAATTATGGCTGTATGCCTTCTAGGCATATGTGTACTCCTGTCTGTACGCTGAACTCAAATATGACCTTATCTTCCATTGTAGCAATTTCTGAGTCCAGTGAGTTCAAGAATGGCTTTCCATCGATGGTCTATCCCTTGAGGCACTTAAGTGGTATAGTCAAATATTTACTGAATTGGGTGTATGTTTCTATATATCCCTCCACATGTCATTTAGATTTTACCTTTTTCTTTCACACTTTTCAAAGTAAGCCCTTTAATCTAAAATTATTGATAGGCCATTCCACAATTTCCACACTTTGAAGAGTGAAGCCACCACGTTTGTTGAACCTCTTCTGCATACAAACCACTGTGGTGGTGACATAGCTCAAAAACAAAAGAAGTCAACACCCTTTGCTGCCTGTTGTAATTTATTTAGTCCAGTTTTCTCCTATGAAGATGGAAGACTAGTCATCTTCTCCAGCAGCGTCTTGCAAACCTCTTTTCTAAAGCAACAGAATAACATATTCCAAGCAAAATCTTATATGGGACCCCAGCATCTAAAACAAAAAACAGCTGTGTTGTTCTCATTGAAGGCTAAGAAAGAAGTTGTCTCTGGGCTCGCTAGACTTCCCCTAAAACTCTGTCCCTCAGAAGCTTCCAAGGAACCTGCCAGGAGACATTTTAAAAACCATAACCAGTGTCCTCTCCATATTCCTTGCTTATATGATTGAAGCCCATTAGCAATTGCCCAGTTGGTCTACTTTTCCATTTTTGATCTTTCTCATGAGTTGGGAACTGTGGTATGGGACACATATGGCTTTGCTGCTGGTGATGGAAGGGTCTGAGCCAGTGTGTTGTGTGGGGTGGACTGGTGGAACATGTGGCTTCCAGAACCCCCATGGGCCTATCGCACAAGCCAACCAAGAGGCTTCCCATGTGGCCCTGTGATGCGAAGCAGACAGTATGACCCCATGTGCCATCTACCGCCTCGATCAGCTTTTGAAGTATTTGTAATGGGTCTATTTTTTTCTTCTTCGTGTTTCATAAGGGATTAAAATATCCTGGAATGAAGAGCTTTGCACCTGATAAGCCTGGCAAAATTCTTCTGATGGACCTGAATGAAGAAGATCCAAAAGTGTTAGAACTGAGGGTCACTGGAAGTAACTTCGATCAGTCTTCATTTAACCCTCATGGGATTAGCACATTCACAGACGAGGGTAACGCTATTTAATGCTTATTAAAAACAAAGCCAAAATTTAAAAAATGTTAAAGAGTGAATATTTCCTCTCATTCAACTACAGTATAATCATGGTTAATGTTACTCTTCTGTTAAACATATCCCCTATGTTAATGAAATATAATATTATAACCACTCTGATGCTTGAGAATGCTAAAATACTTAAGGTTTGTAAAGCACTTATTTTTTAAAAATACCAGCATTCACATTATCCCTATAATTACGGTAACAATAATATTTAGCTCTGATCATTATGGGTTTTCCATTTCAAACAATTGTTCTGATCTGGGAATTTACAAGGATAGATTTTTCTAACAGAAAGCATCAGCAACCTATAGATCCACTGACAGAAAGTTACCGTGGTCAGTTTTCTCTCAGCCCTGTCACCTTCCGTGCCCTTCTGTCCACTGGTTCCTCTGTTTTGTCTTCAAACTACTTCTCCACATTTCAAAGCTATCAACATATCGCCCCCATCCCTCATGCTGTCCTTCCATTTCTTCCTTTCTATATGCAGCCGTTTGCTGGGTCTCTACGTGCACAGAAACCCCTGCGGGATTTGACATCAACTGCCTTTGTTTTCCTTTTACATTTTGAGCCCCTGTTTTTCCTGCCCTGCACTCCCTACCTCTGGCAACCACCATCTATGAGCTTTGTCTTTCACTTTTAGATTTTAATTCTATGTATAAAAGAAATCACTTGCTTTAGTTTCCGCCCCCCCCCCACTTATTTCACTTAGCATAGCGCCCTTAAGGTCCATCCATATTGTCACAAATGGCAGGATTTTTGTTCTTTTACTTATGGCTGAATAATATTCCTCTGTGTGTGTGTGTGTGTGTATGTGTGTGTGTGTGTTTATTCATCCATCGATGGACACTTAGGTTGTTTCCATGTCTTGACTCCTGTAAGTAATGCTGCAATGAACATAGGGAAGCATATAGTTTTCAAGTTAGGGTTTTCATTTTCTTTAGATCAATACCCAGAATGGGATTCCTGGGTTGTATGGTAGTTCTATTTTTAATTTTTCTTTTCTTTTTTTTTTAAAGATTTTATTTATTTATTTGAGAGAGAGAGAATGAGAGATAGAGAGCATGAGAGGGAAGAGGGTCAGAGGGAGAAGCAGACTCCCCGCTGAGCAGGGAGCCTGATGTGGGACTTGATGCCGGGACTCCAGGATCATGACCTGAGCCGAAGGCAGTCGCTTAACCAACTGAGCCACCCAGGCGCCCTATTTTTAATTTTTCGAGAAAACTCCACAGTGTTTTCCACAGTGGCTGCACCAGTTTGCATTCCCAACAACAGTGCATAAGGGCTCCTTTTTCTCCACATCCTTGCCAACACTTGTTATTTCTGGTCTTTTTGGTAATAGCCATTCTAATGGGTGTGAGATGGTATCTCACTATGGTTTTGATTTGCATTTCCCTGATTAATGGTGTTGAGAATCTTTTCTTGTACCTGTTGGTTGTCTATGTGTTCTTTGGAAAAATATCTTTTTCAGATCTTCTGCTTATTTTTATTTTTTTAAAGATTTATTTATTTATTTGAGAGAGAGATTGAATGTGAGTGGGGTAAAGGGCAGAGGGAGAGAGAAAATCCTTCAAGCAGACTCTCGCTGAGCACAGAGCCAGACACAGGGCTCGATTCCAGGACCCCGAGATCATGACCTGAGCCGAAATCAGGAGTCGGACACTTAACAGAGTGAGCCACCCAGGCCCACCTCTTCTGCCCATTCTAAAATCAGATTATTTGCTTTTGCTGTTGAGTTAAATGAATTCTCAAAATGGTTTAAAGACTTGAATAGAAGACCTGAAACCATAAAACTCCTAGAAGAAAACATAGGCAGTAAGTTCTTTGACATAGATCTTGGAGATGATTCTTTTTAAATCTGACACCAAAGGCAAAAGCAACAAAAGCAAAAACAAACAAGTAGAACTACATCAAAGTAAAAAGCTTCTGTACAGCAAAGGAAATCATAAACAAAATGGAAAGCCAACCTACTGAATGGAAAGGAATATTTGCAACATCGTGTATCTGATAAGGAGCTAATATCCAAAATATATAAAGAATTCATTTAACGCAATAGCTCCCTCCCTCCGTCCCTTCTTTCTGGCCTTTTTCCCTTTCTTCCTTCCTCCACCTCATTTATGCTGTTGACCACTTTCTCCCTCAAGTAAATTTCTCCTCCCCAAAATTCCAATGTACTTATTTAGCTTAGTTCTGATCCTACTGCAGGTTTTCCCCCTGTTCATTGTTTTGTCACTCATTTGAAATTCTCTGCACACTCCCCAAAAGACTGATTTTTTGCCTCCTCTTTATTTGCTCTAGTTCAAAAAGTTCAACCAAGTCACAACCGTTAACTGTGCCTGCTTTCTGGGAGAATTCCCTTAATGGGGTATTCTTTATTTTTAATCAGCTCTTCAGTTCCATTCCTTCAAGCTTACCAGAGTATTCTATTTGAGTTCCTCTCCTATAGCTGCTTTAAACTCAACATGTTGAAAACTGATTTTCCATCCTTTTATCTTTCCACCCCGTATGACATCTTTATATGTACATATATCGTCCCCTTTCAGTGACCTCTCCACCCATTTATCAACATTGTATTTTATTTTTAAAACATCAAGTGCAAAGAAATATACTGTTGGGTATGTGTACACTTTTAAGAATAAAAGGGAGTCATATTACCCAAACCCTTCTATAAAGTGCTTTTGCATTTAATATTACATTATGGACTCCTTTCTATGACAGTGCATTTAGAGCTCCTTTACAATGACTGTTTAGGATTCGGATGCATGGGAGTGCAGTAATGTAGTTCTTCTGTTGATGGATATTCAGTCTGTTTCTGCCTTTATGTTCATTGTGAACAATGCCAAAATAAACATTCCTGTATATATATATCTTCTGTGAGTATTTTCTTGCGATAAATGCCTAGAGGTAGAATCTGCTGCACAAAACATGGATCTGGGTTTCAGTGCTCACTCATGTTTTATTTTTGACTTCCTCATTTCTCAGCCATCATCAGGGACTTTTGATACTTCCTGTCAAATGTCTTCATATCCTTTCTTGCCACTTCTTGTCAGTGCCATCCTTCTGGCCCAGTCCCTTCTCCCCCCACACCTGGATTACTGCTGTAACTATAAGGTCATGTTACTCCTTGGCTCCAAGGCCCCAGTGAGTAAGCCCTGGGTCCTTACCATGAGCCCTAACAAGACTGGCCTTGGCTACCTACCTTTTTTTTTTTTAAAGATTTTTTTTTTTATTTGAGACAGAGAGAATGAGAGAGAGAGAGAGCACATGAGAGGGGGGAGGGTCAGAGGGAGAAGCAGACTCTCCGCCGAGCAGGGAGCCCAATGCGGGACTCGATCCAGGGACTCCTGGATCATGACCTGAGCCGAAGGCAGTCGCCCAACCAACTGAGCCACCCAGGTGCCCCATTGGCTACCTACCTTTATGGCTACAGGCTTCCCACTCTTTCTTTCACTCACTCTACTCCATCCACAAGCTCACTATTAAGAGAAGTGTCAAGGAAGCTCCTGCCGCAGGCCCTTTGCACACTCTCTTCCCTCACCTTGGCATGCTCTTTCTCCAGATACTCACATGGTTTGGTCTCCTATATCATTTAGGTTTCTGCTTTAACATCACTTCATCAGAACTTCCCTGACTGTCATGAAGAAAACATCTCATTACTCTTCATTCTTTTATCTGGTTTTATTTTCCCTATGTAGCACTTAATACCAATGAAAATAAACACTTGTTTGTTCAATGGCCTAACCACCAGGAGCCTCCTGGTTGGCTTCTCTGTTTAAATCTCTTCATTTCAACCCACTAAACTTTGCATGGCTTTTCTTTAAACACCAATTTGGTCACATCAAAGTCCCAAAGACTTACTGCTCCTTAAGGCAAAGACTGTAATAATCTAACTTCACTTGCCAACTCTAATCACACCTTCTTGACCAGTTAAATTGGTCTCTTTTATGTCTTAAAGCTGGACTGACTCATGGAAGCTGCTTCCCTTTGATAGAATCTCTCAGGTGTTCTTTTTATGGAATTTATCATCTTACACTGTGTGAATTATACCCAAGCACACCTTCTCATGTCAGTGTTCTCCACATCTTTTATCTCTTTTATCTCAACTCTGCATCTTGCTGAGACCATTTGCAATAGAAAGCTTAACAAGCTCTTTGGAGTTTTAGTGTCAAACGTTGCTCATTCTTAAGTTGAGGATTTTTTCCCCCCTGTGGAGTTTGGAGGTGTTTAGAGACTGTCACTAGTTCTTTCTTTAGCCATTTTTTTCCTTTGGAGCAATCACAAGTGCTTCTCTCTACAAGGAGATGAAAATATTCCATCTGCCTGACACCCTAAGTACTAGTTGGAGGTGGGTTGAAATTGCTTTTTGGAGACAGGGCTGACAGCTGAGAGCTCAGTTAATGTTTCGATTTTTGTTTTTAATCTCTTCTCAGATAATACCATGTACCTGCTGGTGGTGAACCATCCAGATTTTAAGTCCACAGTTGAGTTGTTTAAATTTGAAGAAGAAGAAAAATCACTTTTGCATCTGAAAACCATTAGACACAAACTTCTGCCTAAGTACTGAGATGTATCATATTTCGATTTTCCTTTAACACCAGTGGATGGTTAATCCACCTTTGGTTTCTCCTTTCAGCCAGAGTGGGAGGCGGGATAATGGCTGGTCAACTCTCCTTTCTAATCATCACAAACTCCTCCAAATGGTCTTCTGCAGATACTTTTGAAGATTCAAACCCCTGAGAGAAGACCCATTCTCTTCCTCTCTCATTTCCCAGGCTGCCTGGATGCTGACTTATGGCTCTCAGCCTCAGAATGTCCATTCAAGATGTTATTAAGACATAACTCTGTTCTTCTCCAAAACCAGACTTTATATTTCAAACCCATACCAGTTTCACAGAAAAATTCCACATCATGAGCTGGCTTATTTATTCATTTATTTCTTTTTGTATTAAAAAAATAGAATCTTAGATGTTTCTATGAATTAGAAACATATACCCAAGGGAGATCTGAGATCCAGTGCTTCTAATACCTCCCCATCCTACCCCTACTGCTGTTTGGGCACCTGATTTATGGAGTAGCCTATCTGTTGTTAACACTCAGCTCCAATCTTAGGCTTCTTGACGATGTAACACAAGGAAAAAGAAAATACCCAGGGATCCCTGATCCCCGTCAACCCAACACAAAATCAACTTCCTCACTTGCCTTAGGATTTCGTTTGTGAGGCTAGTGAGGGATTTGGGACAAAAGTCTGACAAAGTCTTCCCAAACTTCCTGATCTTTATCCTCTAGTCATTAAGATTGTCTAGAGTCCCAAACTTTATCTGAATGATTAACAGACAGCATTGGAGTACCTCAGTATTGGTAAACCTAGATTTCGTTTAAACTGTGTGTTATTTACACGCAGGGACCTAGCAGAGTGCCCGGCACGCAGTGTTCCCAGGATCCCCTCCTCTCTTTTTTTATCTGGTGGTTTTGAAGATGAGGAAACTGAGATTGGAGAGAAATTGAGTAACTGGATGAAGGTCAGTCTACTAATTAGTAGCTGCCTAGGAACTATATGGCCCAAGTCTTCTTCTGCCTCCCTAGGATGAGCGCAAATTCAGAGAGCGGCTTTCGGTGGAACAGGTTATTTATACATTCACTCAACAAATGTATTTTGGAAAGAGAATCAGTTTACTGAAATCTGGAGAATGTGCCACATACCAAGATCTAAATTAGGGAAAAGTATATAGAATAGAGAAGCTGGGCTAATAATAATTGTAATAATTGTGATAGTAACAATGAGCTTTAACTGTAAGTTAGGTGCTACAATAACCAATTTAAACTGATTACTTTATTATCTTTTTACAAATACCTTCTTAATTAGGTGTTATTATTATGCCATTTTGGAGTATTTAACTTGGCCCAGATAATACCATCAGTAAAATGGCAAACCTGGAATTTTAACCCTGGTATCTTGAGGCTGAAGCGGGGGCTCTGAGCCACTCTGAAATAGTGAAAGCTTATTTTATTGGTTTCACAGTTAATCTTGAAGCCTCATATTTGTCCAGATTCCCAGGGTTAGGGTATTTTTTTTCTGGGCCAAGTGCAAAAATACATGTCTTTGGCAATATAGAAGCAAACTGGAAGAAAAAAACAAACATAGTGCCACAATTAACTAAACTTCTGCTCTCTCAATTGAAGGGCTAGCCATGTATATTTTCTGCTTTGTATTTAGTAGCTCTTTATGTGGTTGTTTATAGCATTAATATTCCTATTACTAATCTATCACAATTGAAGTATGTTATTAATGATAACACAACAGTCATGATCAATCATCTCTAATAGCCAGGCATAGTGCCAAGGTCTTTATAGTCATTCTTTCATTTTATTTACCCTAACCTCACAAAGTCCAGAGAGAAACTGAGGTATAGATTTTAGTGGCACGCTGTGGTCCCATAGACAATAGCAAGCAACGTCAGCATTCAACTGGGGTCTATAAGATTTCAAAGCTATTACTCTGAAATATTCCTCTCTGCTCCTTTTTACGAAAAACAGGCAAATGATTTGTAACGTATACTACTCACTTTGGAAATTTACTTTTAAAAACGAGAGGGGGAGAAAAAGAGAGAGAGAAGAGGTTTATGCCTGCGCCTGTACACACTAATCCTAAATTCCTGGACCTTTTTTCTCATGTCGCAATGGTGATCACCATTGACGAGGGTTCAGTGAGTGGCCGGCTTTCTACAAAGCACACAACAGGCATTGTCTTACTGTGATTTCCACTGAGACTCCACAAATTAAGATTCTGACCCTTAGTCTTATACTAATGAGCTGTAGGACTTTGGGAAAATTGTTTAACCTCTCTTTACAGATGAGAAAACTGAGACTCTGTGTGCTTATCTAACTGGCCCAGGAGCCCAGAACTGCGTCAGAACTGATGTGCGGGCCATTACGCCCTCAGCAATGGAGCGGAGATAATTCTCTACCAGATAATAGCCCTGGGGAACTTCTGTCACCTCAATCAGCAGAGAATGACTCACTTATGTGTTCACTGTTGTACCTATTAAAGCAGAAAAATAGACTCATATATCTTAGATTTTCAGTAACGGAGAGAGAATCAAAATCAGAAAGAAAATATGCCATAGTGTCCCTTTCCTGAACATTCTTGCTCGTGGACATTTTCCTCAGTTTAGAATCATAAGGCCGGAAATGACCTTCTAAGACTGAAATATACAGCAGTCCATCTCATCCTCCTTTTACAGTTAGGGAAACTGAGGCCCTGACATGCAAAATGATTAATTTTACCTAAATAGCACAGCTAATCGTGACAGAGCTTTAACTAAAATGCAAGTCTCAAGATGGCCAGTGTTTTTTCCTCCCTCTGCCTGATGATATCCCAGACTGTTCTATGTGAGAGTGACTTCTGTATGAACATAAATGCATTTTGCCCTGATAATGATTCCTGGCCTAATTTAATGTCTACTGAATGTAGTATATCTACACACGTGCACACACACACACACACCCGTGCACGCACACACACCTACACACGCACGCGCGCGCACACGCTCATGCGCACGCACACGCACACACGCGCGCATGCACACGCACGTGCACACACACAGGCGCAAAACACGCACGCGCGCACGCATGTGCGCGCGCATGCGCGCACACACACACGCACCCTAGAGCACTATTTTTCAGATACAGTTAATAGGATTTTTATGTTACATTGCTATAGTAACCTTTTAGGGTTTTGTAAGAGTAATTATTGTCTTTGAGGCTCCTACAGGTGGGATTGATGTCATATGAATTCTGTGCCATAACGGCTAGAGTGAAAGCTTCATCTGCATCTTGATTTTAGGAACAGCCATTAATGAATGCTAATCAATGCCTAATCCTGTAACGTACAAGACCTTCACTTGTATATATCCTATATGTGTGTTTGAATTTGCAGTTTGAATGATATTGTTGCTGTGGGACCTGAGCACTTTTATGCCACAAATGATCATTATTTTGTTGACCCCTACCTGAGATCCTGGGAGCTCTATTTGGGTTTAGCATGGTCTTATGTTGTTTACTATAGTCCAAACGAAGTTCGAGTGATGGCAGACGGATATTTGATTTTGCTAATGGAATCAACATCTCACCTGACGGCAAGTATGTGAACTCTTTAAAATGTCATTCATTTCCCCAGATTCTTATTAGACACTGTTAGAACATACTCATTTTCTAAACAACATGATATGCTCTAACATGTTATCCTGGTAAGAGGAAATTAGGAAGAATGTAAAATATCTTAATTTCTCAGGGGATAAAACGTATCAAATCAAAAATTTCTATTTTGTGTAGGCATATTCTTTTAAATTTGGGGGTAGGGATGAATATATCAAGGAGGGGAACTGTGATAAACATTTAGTATTTCTCAATAGCTTTGCTTTGAGGGAAGAATTTTGAGGCCGTAATAAGATTAACAGCATGTAGTTATATATTTCAGTAGTGCTGGTTTGTGACAAGATAAAAAGCTTGCACCAAAATGTAAATCAAGACACTGCTTTCTCCATCAAGAAAGTTTTGCTGTGGGGGGAAAGTCAGCTTAACTAGGCATTGCGCTTCACAATGTAGTTGATTTACGTTATTATTTGATGATGCCCCCGAAACAAACAATTCACAGAGCAACACTGGTTGGGGGACCACACTTTGGGTAACATCAGTCTATCCACAAAAGCCATGTATCCGTCATATATAGCCTTCCTCATCTTTTATCATCACGGATTTCAGAAGTTAGTAACATAATTAGAGGAAACCGTGTGGACGGCTTTCAAATATTTATAGCATCTCCTGGTCTTCCAAAGTAGCAGATAATACGCAGTTATTTCTCTCTTTGTTCTGGGCTGCACTGACCACATGTCTTTACCATGAGTGGGGCGTTGCACTGCATGCAAAATACTAAATGCACAGGGTCAGGACCAGGCTCAGGGTGAGAGGGGAGGAAGACTTCTCTCAGATCCAGGCCAAGCATCTTGTCTTCTCCCATACTTTTTCTGGCCTAAAACAAGGGCCTGGTTGTCAAAGCATTCTCCTGAAGCCTGCCCGAGAGAACTCGCTATCCTCTGACATGCAGAACCTGGGGATTGTCACTATATTGACAAGTGAAGAGAAGTAATATCATACATTTTCCTCCCAGATATTAAGAGCTGGTACTAGGGCTACGTTTCTTCCCTTCTAATCAGGGACAACTAGGTTCCTACCTTTAGAAACAACTTTTCAGAAACGAAAATTCCTTTGCACATTGTAAACTTGCTGAGTTGTTTCTTCCAGAATTTGGTGTGCTTTTAGAGAGGTTGCATTTTCCAGTCTCTAAGCGAAGTTCTTTCCTAGGAAGGGTTCTTACAACTTCACCGTAACCTTCTGAGCTGTATTACTTCAAGTGCTTTGATGTAGCTCTTTCTTCTTTGAAGGTATGTCTATATATCTGAATTGCTGGCTCATAAGATTCATGTGTATGAAAAGCACGCTAATTGGACTTTAACTCCATTGAAGGTAAGATGTATTAACACTATAAGTTTGCAGAGTGATAATTAGATTCTAAGTGATTTGTGAAATTAAAAGTGAGCAAAAAAGGACTAATTGGAGTGGGTGAGAACCAATTTTTCATTTCTTTATTAAGAGGCAACAGCATCATGTATGTTTGTTGTTCACTTTTACTCAACTGCGGAATGGGAAGCAGCAAGCCAGATATTTCACCTATCAAACTTTGATTCTTTCTGCCTGAATGAATCCTCATTGCTCAGTTTCCCTTCCCTTCCTCTGTCCCCTTTCTCCCTCTCTTTCATTTTTCCCTCCATGTTGATGAGATAGCCAAGAAATCACCTCAACTGGTATTTCGTGTGACAATGCTCTCCATAATAGTTATAAATAATGTAAATCTAATATGAAGCCCAATAAAGTATCAAGGACTCCCAGTGGCCACTAAGCAGCCCTGCAGCCCAGCACTTTGCTACCTTTGTCTCCAACACCTCCTCCGGCCCAGCCTCACCCTCCTGAGCTCACCAGGTGGTTCCCTCGGCTCCGGTGATCTTCCTCCAGATCTCAGTGGCTCTCTCCTTCATATCCTTCCAGTTCCCACTAAAATGTCACCTCAGCGAGACCTTCCCTGGCTACCTAATCTAAGCTTGCAACTCCGCTCGCCTACCTACACACACCCTGATAGTTTGCAAGCTCAGGCACTTCCCGGTCCAGTCCGAACCACCCTCTTCCCCTGCCTCCACACAGAGGGCAAGGGGAGACCGAGAAAGAGGCAGGCCCCTCCAGATCAGTAGGTGGCAGGTTTAATAAACAAAGGCACTTATTTACTTATTTACTTGGCTTGTCTTGGGCAGCTGCAAGACAAGCAGCTCTCCACACCTGCCCACCGGAATCTTAAAAGTTTATTTAGAGGCCTTAATGGGGGCTCCGTCACATACACCGCGCAGAGGGGCTCGACAACACTCTATGTCGAGGCTGTGTCCCTGGAATGGCTCCCTCTGTGCCAACAGTGGGCAGAATGCACATTTCAAGGACAGGGAAGGGGACGGGGAGCCTTCAGTTGTCCAGGTCCAGCTTGAGGTTCAGCCAGGGCTCGTGTCCTCTCAATGACCTCCTCCAACACTCCATCCCTTGCAACAGCTCTTACGATCTCATATAGCCCCCTCTTCTGCAACGTGCCCTGAGCAGTCAGCGAGGGGGCTCACTAGCTTGGAGGCAGCGTGTTTAGTGGCTCTCTGGCTACACCGGAGGCAGACACCATAGCGAGGGTACAGGCACATGCAAGGGAGAACGCAAATTACAGCAGTGATTCCCCAAACCAATGGCAATTTTTTCATCCAAGAGTCCCATGATCCGAACCACGGTTTTATTAAGTCCCCTAAGCTGAGGGGCAGATCACTCCAGGCATTCACTTGTGTCCTCATGGGATTTAAAAAGATGACACACTAGCAGACTCATCGGGCGTGTACACACGACATTCTGTTTGGATAATGGCAAAGAGGTGGCCATAGTGTTCGAGGCCATCCGATTTGGGAGGACAGCTTTTATAATTAGAGACAGTTCAGTGTTCAGTAAGGACAGGCTTTGTTGGCTCTCATTTAAGGCTTATTGGATGAATTTGGTCAGGACCTTGCTTGGCTGTTGCTTGGGTGCTGTTTAAAACACGTCAGGCATGCTATTACTGCGTTCACCAAGTCCCTCTATTTTGAGGGCAATAGAGCATCTTTGGAAATACGCGCTCCCACTGGGCCACTGGGGTGGCTACTCTTTTATGCATCCAGTCTCTGTATCTCCTAAAACAGTTTGTTGCTATAACTTATATCCACGCTATGAGCTTCCTGATTGCCAGAGGGTGTCAGCCCCGCATGAGCTGGGATGTGGAAGGCAGTGGGGACTGCCTCAGGTTCCTGCAGGCAGACTCAAATGTTTTTCCACATATCCTGCCCCACCGGAGCTTAATACCATCATCCACCCCTGGGCTTGCCATGGTCCCAGCCGCAGGATTAATCCCTCTAGAACAGCCCAACTGTCAATGCAAAGGGTCACCTGTCAGGGCTCAGGAGTGATCACCAGCCAAACAGCCCTTAGTTCAGTCCACGGGCCGCGGTTCCTTCCTGCTTCCATCCAGATGGTGTCAGTGTTGGGCTGAATAGCAACTGCAGTTCATGTGGATGGATTCCCTTGACTAGATCCATCCCCCACTCCCTCTCTACAAGCTGCAAGGGCTGCCATGGAAGGAGGCGGTCGATGCATCTGGAGGATCGATGTACTCTACGGGGCCAGTATTTCTAGAGACCGTGGGCTGGTGGGCAGGGTGCTCCCGAGCTGCGGATAGGAACGCCACTTCGTCAACGTGGGGGTCTGAGCCATGGCAGAGATGCATGGCTGGAACATATTCCCAACCCACCCTTTGATAAGAAAGGCAGGTCTTACTTGGATATCCTCTTCGTTCCTGACAGGCTCCCTGCCCTGGAGCAGTACTGCTCAGAGGTGTTGCTCTAGGGGGTACATGGAATTTTCTGTCCCCTTCCAGAGATGGGACTAAAATCCTAGGGGTACTCTGTCTTTCCGTTATCCCCACCACAGTGCACAATCCTTCTGGAGTCACAGGCACATCAAACTCAAATAGTATCCCTGCTCACGAGATGCCCAGAGCTGTAATCTACTTCACTAGTATGTTTGCTTTCTCAAAGGTGACTTGCTGTCCTGATCCCCAGTCCTACACATGTCCTTTCTTTATCAGTCCATATCAGAGACAGAGACATGATGCCAGATGGGAAATAAAAGCCCTCCAAAACCCCCAAATCCCTACAAAGGTTTGCACCGCTTTCAAGTTCTTAGGGGTTGTTAAGCTTGCGCCTTATCAATCACAGCTTCTGGAACGTGTGTCTTGCCCAACCCGATGACTCCCAAAACCTTGGGGCGGTTCCTGGGCCTTGAATTTTCTGTGGGTTCATGACCCATCTTCTCCCTTGCAGCAGTTCCAGGAAAGCCTGCAGAATGCCCTGCAGCATGTTCTTGGATAGTTTCTCCTATCTCTTTATGCCCCCAAGCAATTTATATTGATTAACAGCTACCATTTTTCGAAGGGGTGGCAGGCCTACTGGTTCCCAGTGGGTGTTTCCCCTCGGCACTGGTTTGATTACTCGAACCAATAGATTCCCTGGTATTGGAGAGAGAAAAACTTCATATTCCTGGGGTAGTAGGGAGGAACACTAAATTCGTCAAAGAACTTCCTTAACCATAACCATTCGCTCTCTGTAACCATTGGTGGTGCTGAAAACTTCTGAGGTTCGCCACGTGTTAGAGTTCATTTGGATCCAGTGTCCACCAGAGCTGTCAGTCCTGGAGGACCAGTGAAGAGTGCGTTCAACCTGAGGCCTCTGATCATCTCTCCCTGCCCTCACTTGGAGGCAGTCCTGGCCTGTACCTATACCATCCCAAACAGCACTGCATTCCCGAAGTTTCTGCTGGAGCAGGCAGGGCATCAGGGACGGTAAGGGGCAGATGGAGCAGGTCTGAATTGTTGTTCAGGTTTTATGGCTTTCCACCGGCCAATGAACACAGTGTTGGGTTGTCAGTTTTTCTGTTCAGGCGAAGTCCCTACGGCAATGAGGTTAAACCACATTTGTTTCTGGGTTATTTTTACTGGACCTTTGCAGCCCATCAGCATAGCCTTTAGGTTTTATGGGTGATCTCTCTGTATCACGTCTTTCCCACAGCCCGTACCAGTCCCGGGATTTGTCAGTTTTCCCCATACCAACAATGGATTGCCCAACATTATAAATATCTTGTCCCACAACTGGGCTGAACCTGGACATGAGTGTCCCATAACAGGTGTTGGGGCGGACCGGAGTATACCACTTCTCATTCTCGCCGTGAATGTGGCCTGATTAGGGCCTTCAAAAACAGAGGCTGAGGTTGCCTGTCTCATTCCCAACTCCCTAAGGATTGTTGTACCTCCTCTGTAGATTTTCAGGGTTCTACATGCCCAGGGAGGTGCCCCTCATTGGGCCAAACCTCCCTGCAGGCTAGAATAAGCCAGTCTATAAGAGAGTGAGTACTTTGAACCTTTGAGCGCCATGCCGGTGCTGCTGGGGAGCAGGGTGTGTGGTGAAGTTGCTCATTTTCTCTGCTTCCTGCCCAGAGAAATGCCATCTCCCCCGTATCCCGTAGGTGCACTAACCATGCTGGGATACTTGTCCTGGCCTTTTGCTGGAACTTGGCAGCTGTATCAATAAGCTCCGTGGAAGTACATTCTCTCTTCGTGAAGGTTTCCTCAGTTGGAGGCCGCCCCGCTGGCTGGGGTCGTTGTGGTGCTTTTGCTTTCCTTTGTACTCGGGGTTGGACAGCATGGGGCGTTTCGTTCACTTCACAGCATGTCCCCTTCCCTCTCCCCCATTTTCCCAGGCATTCCACCTCTTAGTGTCCCAATCAGACCTTGTCACAGCGCTCGGACCTTAATCCTCGGCAGCTTGGGCCCTCCCAGCTTTGTAAAATGGCATGCAAGGTCTTCAACTTATTATTTGCTCTCTCCCCTTGTCTGCCAGCCCTGAAGCTACAGAGTAGTGGGCACCCACCTGTCCTTCTCTAACTTACTTTTTTAAATTTAATTTATATATTAAATAATATTAAATATTGATTAAATATTAAATATTTATTAAATAGTTGACACATTAACTTCAGGTGTACAACATAGTGATTGGAGAACTCTGTACATTACTCCATGCTCATCACAAGTGTCATCACTGTCTGTCACCACTGTCACCATACAATGGTATTACAGTATTACTGACTATATTTTTCATCTCTGTGACTTATTTATTTTATACCCAAAGTTTATACCTCTTCATCTCCTTCACTTATTTTGCTATCCCCCCGCTGCCTTCCTTCCCCTCTGGCAACCCCCAGTTTGTTCCCTGTACTTATAAGTCTGTTTCCCTTGTTTCTTTGTTCATTTGTTTAGTCTTTTTAGATTCACAGATAAGTGAAATCATATGGTATTTGTCTTTCTCTGTCTGACTTATTTCACTTAGCATAATCTCCTCTAAGTCAAGCCATGTTTTTGCAAATGGTGAGATCTCATTCCTTCTTATGGCTGAGTAGTGCATTAAATCAGCGGGCATGTGGCCGTCCCCAAGCATCTGCCATGGGGGCCACCCTTCCCCACGTAGAGGTCAATGGCCAACTCGGGATTTTCCCCAAGGATGCCTCTTTCCTAAAGCCCATTTCTCTGGTCTTCTGGCTGGCTCACCAATTACTAGTTTGTAATCTGGGGAGCTTCCTGGGCGCAATCTGAAACTGGTCCATTGCCCCATACACAGAGGGCAAGGAGAGGTCAAAAAAGAAGGCAGACCACTCCGGATTGTGGGTGGCAGGTTTAATAAGCAAGAGAAATTGCATACAAGGCTTGTCTTGAGCAGCCCTGAGACAAGTAGATCTCCACACCCACCGACCAGAATCTTAAAAATTTATATAGAGGTCTTAACTGGATTCAGCCACATATACTGTCCAGATGGTCTCAATAACACATTACTCTCTCAAGGCTATGTCCTTGGAACAGCTCCCACTGTGGAAACAGTGGAGAGAATGTACATCCCAAGGACAGGGGAGGGGTTAAGGAGCCTCCAATTGTCTGGCTCCAGCTTGAGGATCAACTGGTGATCACGTCCTCTCGATGAACTCATTACTAATATTATATATTTTACTTATATTTTATAAGTGAAATACTATATATTTTATTTGTCCTCTCTATTGTCTGCCTCTTCCACTAGGGTGTAAGTTCCAGAAGGACGGGGTGTTTTCTCTTTGTTCCCAGAAGAATTCCCCACACATAGTAAGCACTCAACAAAGACTTGTTCAATTAATACGATGGAGCTGGGTATGCTTCAGGGGTTTCTCTTCTACCCCCACCGATTATGATCTGATCTGAAGGTTTGGGTCAAAAGAGGTAAACACACAAAGGAGAGGAAAGAGAAAGTGACAGTAAAGTGGAGCAGTGTGAAAGTAGTCCCCTGTCCCTTACAAACAGGACCTGACTCTCTTGCCGAAGTCGCCCCCAGCCTGAGGCGCTGTCACCAGGCACTGTGGGGCTGTTCCCGTCAGTACATCCAATGTACTGTCGTGAGGGGCTTCACTTCGAGAAAATTACCTCAAAGCAGTATCCAACGTAGCATCATGTTTGACATGAAAAATCACTGGCATGGCCAATTTAGTATTAGCTGAAGTAAAATGGAATTTTACACACTCCTACTGGCTGAGGGAATGAAAACAAATGGTGGTTGTAACAATAAGTACTTCTGTAAATTGAAAGTTAAAGGATTTTATGAGAATAGAGCCCAATCCAATATATATTCGACACAGAATGATAAAGACACTGGTCCTGCCAAGGACCTATTTTAGATTTGGCTCCCACTTTTGGCAACAGGTAAGGCCACTGTCTCCTGACATAACAATTCAGTTGAGTCTACCTCTGTGACTGTAATGTTCTTTTTTCTTTTGAAGGAACAGATTAATCAAGACCAGTTAATTCATTAATACCTGAAGTGTCAGGGAATTTGATAAATGAGCTGAGACTGATCTTAGAATTTGCGATGAGATGTGGGTAGGTTTATGTCCTGTCAAAATGTGGTATACACATACAATGGAATATTATTCAGGCTTAAAAAGGAATGCAGTCCTAATACATGCTCCAACATGGATGGAACTCTGAAGACCTTATGCTAAGTGAAGTAAGCCAGACACGAAAGGACAAATACTGTGTGATTCCACTTATATGAGGTTCCTGGAATAGTCAAAATCATAAACAGAAAATGGAACAGGAGTTACCAGGGGCTCACGGAGGGAGAAATTGGGAGCCATTGGGTACAGAGTTTCTCTTTGGGATGATGAAAGTTTCTGGAAATGGATAGGGGGTAGCGCTTGCACAACCCTGTGAGTGTACTAATGTCACTGAATTGTACCCTTTAAGATGGTTAAAATGACACATTTCATGTTATGCATATTATACCTCAATAAAATAATCCCCTTCTCCACAAAAAGAAAAAAAAAAAAAGATTCCAGGGCACAGCCAATGAATCAGTCCCACTTCAGTGCATTCCCATTCTCTAAAAATTGGGATATTTGTTAACAGAGGACACAGTTTTTTCCAATGAGAATCATTTATTAAGTTTCCTTTATCAAGAAATGTACCATCTTCCACCTGGCTTTGTGGAAGCTTGAAATGTGTCCGTTGCATGCATTGTGGTGAGTGAGTTTTGCTAGGAATTAGAGATTTGCAAGACAAGAGTTAATTACTGGGCCCAAAAGGGGCTCCCTGCTGGACTGTCAGCCCCTCCTAGGCAGGAGCCCGGCCTGCCACTTACCTACCCACTCTCCCTAGGAGCTGAGCTGCTTGCAGAGCACATGGTCGGAGCTCAGTAATTGTGTGTCAAATGAATGGGGCCCCCCGGGCTTGGGTGTCCTTCTCTTCTCTCACCCCCAGCTCACATCTCTGTAGGCTTTCAACGGCCATGCAATTCACCCATCGGCTCTTACCCCTTCCAAAGATAACAGCACAGAACCCGGAGACACACATTTTCCTCATCTAAAGAAAATGGCGGGATCGGTGTAGACTATCTTGACACTGTGATGGAAGGGGGCTTCGGGAGACAGAGAAGGCCTGGGGCTGATTTTGGCCAGAGGATGTCTGCTTGGCCACCTCCTTTGGCCAACCTGGATGTCTCCAGGGTAAGAATGAATGATGGCTCTGGGTGGAGGCTCTGCTGAGAGGCTTGAGCCCTGCAGCCCCTTCATGGACGTGGTGGGGAGAGGTCTCATCTTGGCCTTTTGGCTAAAATCAAGTGTAGAGTAGGAAGTATGGGGCAGGGCCGCCGTGTTGGTTTGCTGCAGCTGCCTGCCCACACTCTGGCCTCTGCGGTGAGTCACCACCAGCTATTACATGGTCTCTGGGCGCTGAGGGATGCTGGCCTCTGTTTGAGGTACATGGTGGATATTACTTCTCCAACAGAGAGCTAGGGGTAAACAAATAGATGTGATTTCTCCCCAGTAGAAGGCAGCCAAGATGATGAATGGTGGAATTAAGAATCATTGGTATTATTTATGATCCTGGTATGAAGCCTCGGCAGCAATCTGTGCAGTCGTGACGTGCTTGCAACTTATATTTAGAAAATAAGCAGCAGAAGAACAGGGAGTTGAATAACATCAGAAAACTAAAGAAGAAACCTTTCCCCAACTCCACGGCAAAAATTAGACCCTGGGTGATCATTTCTCCTCTGGCTGCACAGCCTATGATTAGCCATTAAAGAAGAGCCTGCATTTCATCGATGTGCTCATCAAAAATGAATCTACATCGCCTGGTTGTTTTTTGAATGCTTGTAAAAATATCATTTGCACATGCCGTTTTAGAAGGAACTGTTTTATGCCGCGCTTAAAAACTTTTTCTTCCCTTCGGTTTTAGGTTCATGCGCAGATGTTAGTCCGAATGATTTCATCGGACTTCTAACAATCTTGCTTGGCTTTCTGCATCTTCCCCTTCCCTCCTCTGTCCTGGAAACTGATGAAATGCTAGCATAGATGGGAAGCCTGAGGAATTCCCCAGGCGCTATTGAAATGCAGCAGAATTGTGTTCTGGAACCAGCAGCATGGCGACTGGGGAGGACAAGATGATAGCTTCCCGATATATTGTTCCGTCACCTCTCAGTTGTTTTCACTTTCTGTCCTTCCTTCTCTCCCTGGTTTTAACCTGGAAGTCCCTGGACTTTAACACACTCGTGGATAACATATCCGTGGATCCTGTGATGGGGGACCTTTGGGTTGGATGCCATCTCAATGGCATGAAGATCTTGTTCTATGACTCGGAGAATCTTCCCGCATCAGAGGTTAGTTTGAAAAATGAAGCAGATCAGCGACCTTATTCCCCGCTGTTTCTCAGTTGGAAACATAAATCTCAATTATATGTGCAAATATAAGGAGGGACGCGGATAGATGATCCAAATGATTAGATATAAAAAGGAGTTTGACTTTGGGAGGCATTTTAGTCAGAGTCTAGGCAGGAGACAGATGGTACGTTTAAATTGGGTAATTTGAGGACATTTAACCTCTATACAAAGGTGTGGGCGCACGTAGGGAAATGAACAGAAGATAATGCATTACCCCTGGGCTAGCGAGGGAGGCAGGAAATGGTCACCAGAAATCCTAACGAGAAGAGAGCTGTGTGTGGAGAGGGTCGTCTAGCGGAAGCTGACCCCTGGTTGGGGGACGCAGACAACCAGTGGGGACCCTGGAGGGAGGAAGCCTGGAACCAACACCCTACCTCCCTCTCCGTCCTACCAGCCCCCTGCTGTTGCTCCTCCTTGGCGGACCCTGACCCAGAGCTGGGGGGGCAAGGGAGACTTCCTGGTAGGCTTTCCAGCAGAGTGGAGGGCTGGGCTAGGGTAGCCAGCCCTACACCGGAGTCCCTATCTTCACTTCGGTCATGACTTCAACCTGGGAATTCACAATAGTTTAAAACATGGAACGCACGGCCGTGCTATGGTCTAATCATTTGTCACTTGCCTGTCCTTTGAACCCCCTCTTCCCGTGCGTCAGTGTATGCACATTAATACAATGAACCAGTCGTAGTGTGCAAACGGCCCTCCTCTCTAAACCTTCCCTGCAGAATGGGAAGATCAGTCACTTGCTGGAATTGCTCTGGTTTAAAAGACCTTTCCTTCCGTCTTCGTTATAGTACCCAAAGACCCCATTCCTGTTCATGGTCTTTACTCAGCGGACTATTTTGGCAGTGCAAACAAGAATCTGAAACGCACTTTGCCATAGGCATTTGAACGTTTACTGTGACTCATCTGGGGTTTTCTATTTTGAGTTTTGCAGTATGTATTTGTTGTACTTGCTATACGTTAAATAACCGATACAATTTTTGACATTGTTTACTGCTATGTATTCTTTTTAAAGCTTAGTTTTAAGAGTCAGTCTCATTCCCACCCACCGAAAAAAAATTTTTTTAAAGCCCACGTGTCATGAAATAAGTAAATAAATAAAAGCCCATGTGTCTTAGATTAAATAAACCCCAAACCAAATGTGTATTTCCAATTACTTTATGGCCCTTCATACCCTTTCTCTCTAGGCTTACAGGACAATCGTATTATGTTTAATGGCAATCCTTTGTGCCTTTTCCTGGTTCTTAGCTATTAGGATTGCTGTATGGTGTGTTTAACAGAATTGGAGAAATGTATGCTGTGGCGTGTTCACTGTTCAGAACAGAGCAGAATGTTAGATTCTAATTTGCTCTTGCTTGTTAGCTCATCTGGTGAACTTAGGTCATTTGCTGTAGCATGGACTTGGTTTGCTGTTCTGGAAAAAGTGCTTCCTTCCTAATGATGGATCTGGTAAGGAATAGTAAAAAGTAATAACAATCCGTTATCTAATACACTGCCCCATAGAAGAGTGACTGACTTTTATTAGAAAGAGGCTTACTTAAGTCAAGGTGCACCATCACCTATTTGCCAGTAAGTAACTACTACGTCTGTCTTTTGTGCTGGCTGTTTTAAAGGTATATTTATTTATTTGAGAGAGAGAGAGAGTGCACGCACTACTGAGGGGAGGGGCAGAGGGAGAGAATCTTCCAGCAGACTCCCCACTGAGTGCATTGCCCCCACGCTGGGCTCCATGAGATCAGGACCTGAGCCGAAAACTAAGAGTCTGAAGCTTAAGGGACTGAGCTACTCAGGCGCCCCTGGGGCTGGCTGTTTTAAAGAGGTCCTTTTAAATGCTCCCATTAACCCTTTATGTATAGGCACTGGCCGCCCCTAGTCTGCGGTATTTGGTGTTTTTGTATGTAAGTATCCTTTCTTCCCATTGTATTTTATCCTAAAGGCTTTAAAAATGATAGGAAGTTAGAGTTGAAAAGAAACTTAACCTAGTCCCATGCACTTTGTTCTACAAATGAGAAACAAATGGGAAGCTGAGGATCCAAAACAGGACCCTGGGCCCCTGCCTTACAGTGTGCTCTTCACCGTGGCCAAATATCAGCTACTACAGGTGGTCAGCTTGGCATGCTACTTCTCTGTTGTTAATGACACGATCATATTTCTGCTCAACTAAATGAAGGAAACTGAACTTACAAAATCTTATATGTTTAGAGTTGGAACCTTAAGTTCAGAGGAACTTATTGAGTATTGTACAGAGATATGGGTTTTTTTTTTAACTGCCAAGAATTAAGTGTAAGCATCCAAATTCCTAACTTATCTGTGAATATGCAAAACTGGCCTGAATTCTAGCATGGCAGTAATTTAACTATTACTGAGTAACGCCTCTCCCCCCCTCCCCCATTTCGCATAGTCCCTAGTACTCCTGGGTCTCCCGCCCAGGCTGTGTTACTCACGCCTATTTCTTCCCTAGGCTGGGTAGGCCTATTTGTCTCTATCTCTTTTTGAGAGCACCTGCTTAAAACCTATCATTTTGCCATAAGGAAACCAGTGTCTTCCATAAAGAGTAATTTTGGTGGGCGCCTGGGTGGCTCGGTTGGTTAAGCGACTGCCTTCGGCTCAGGTCATGATCCTGGAGTCCCAGGATCGAGTCCCACATCGGGCTCCCTGCTCAGCAGGGAGTCTGCTTCCCCCTCTGACCCTCTTACCTCTCGTGCTCTCTATCTCTCGTTCTCTCTCTCTCTCAAATAAATAAATAAAATCTTTAAAAAAAAGAGTAATTTTGGAACAAATTACGATTTACCTACAGGCTTCTTCACATGGAGAAGTGACCTGTCTTTAACGTTATGTTTTTGAGTGACTTTAAAAGAAAGAGTAGGCTAATGTTATTTCTTTGATAGATGATCCAAATCCAGGACATTTTAACAGAAGAACCCAAAGTTACACTGGTTTATGCAGAAAATGGTACAGCGTTGCAAGGAAGTACAGTTGCGTCTGTGTACAAAGGGAAGCTACTGGTCGGCACCGTGTTCCACAAAGCTCTTTACTGTGAGCTCTAGCAGGTCGATCTGCCCCTGTGCCATGGACACCGTGAGCCCACCATTTCGACTGCTTGCCACATCTCCGGGGGCCACAGCGATCTCATCTGAACAGTGAATACTGACCCCCCATTTGGACATCTAAAAGGACGAAAGTGCTGTTTAACCGGGAAGAGAATCAATGCATAAGGCTTTTTTGAAAACACGGTAGCAAATCAGTCTATTTACCAAAAAAATCTTATCAATAAAATGGCTAAAATTGCTGTGTCAGTTGTCAGGCCTTTAATCATTTAACTGTGTGTGATCCAAATGTCCTTTCCCTAAAACGTGTGTTGCCTGGGAGCACGTGAGCTTATTGCTGCCTTGCTGAACCTTGTTCGGGAAACAGAGGAGGATAATCTCACAAGTCGTCTCAGCCTGCAGCCCTCACTCAGGGGCTCCGGTTCACCTGCTGGGAAACTAGATGTGACCTACAGAGTTCCCTGGGCTCCAGGCATCCCTCCTTAGCAAAGCCATCGGACATACTGGCACAATCTGACTCCCATTTCCCCTTCGATGTAGGACTTTCTCAGTAAATAGAAACCGAAATGACTTCCATTTCTCCTTTTACTCTCACTTACTTAATTCTGCGGTAGCAATGACATGTAGGAAACTCTTTTAACATTCTTGGGAGTGTCTGTTATCTCAGCATAAACTCTACATTTTAGTTGCTTTGACCCAGTGAAAAGAAGTTTGTTCGCTTCGGTGATTGAAGACAGACTGAAGCCCGTAATCCACTCAGGTAAAGCCAAATGGCCCCAAAGACAGTATTCTTACAAGTGGGGGCAGGCGGGCTGTTTTGTTGTTGTTGTTGTTGTTATTTTTAAGCAGGCTCCATGCCCAGGGTGGAGCCCAACATGGGGCTTAAACTCATGACCCTGAGACTGAGACCTGAGCTGAGACCAAGAGTCACGGGCGCTTAACTGAGCCACCCAGGCGCCCTCCCCCGCCTTTTTTTTTTTCCCCTATTGTAACTTGCAGGGGAGAATTAGAAGAAAACAGTAGAAAGGCAAACAAAAAAATTTAAAAAATCAACAGTCTTGGCCTATCTTCTGATGGACATGATTAGGAAGAAAAGATGACTTTTGTCATTTTCTTATAAAAGCTGGTCTGAAAAGTTTACCTGTCTTTGTCTCTTTTGAAAGTATGGCTTCCAGGCTGGAGGATGTTTTTGGGATGCTAGAGGCAGTCACGTTAGAAACAAAGTTCCTCCAAAGCACTTGCCATGACGACGGTCTGGCATGCTGGGAAAAACGGTTGGCTGATAAATTGAGAACTGTCAACATTTTAAGGCTACTAACTTAAAGTAATAAACGGGAACATTTTGTTTGGATCGAAAAACACTTTCCTCATATCAGATTAAAGTTATTTTAGTCACAACTTCAATGAGCATAATATCATGTGCCCTATGAGTGCTCAATTATTCGGTGAGGCTGTTCACAGCCCTTGAAGCTGGATTTTCTGAAATATTGTTTTGAGACTACCAATGGCTCTCGGGCTTATGTCGAAAAAGCCCCTGTATTTCCTTTAAAAAGTGTTGCTTGATATCATCAATGAAATAACTATATTCTGTTCTCTCTTGTTCTTGACAGAATAAGCAAATTCTGCCCCCCACCCACCCACCAGAAAAAGAAAGCAAGCTATTCAATTTGACACAGCATATGCTCACGATCAGTCAAAAAGGGACACATGATTCCCTTCAGTGAGGGGGTTTCGTAACACACTCCGAGGAAGAGAAAAACCAGCTTATTTCATTTATTTTTTGCTGAAGGTTTAGTCACAGATCAATTATGGTTCGTGTGTGTTTGTGTGTGGGTGAGAGAGAGGGCGGGGGGGGGCAGAAATTAATATTCCTCATTTGCTATATTCAAGTCTTCAGAACATTTAAGGTTTTAGAAATAAAATTGCTGCGAAGAACCCCCAAGAACCCCGTCCTGGGGGCTGGCCTGCCCTGAGCTTGCCCCGTGCTGTGTGAGGCCAGCTGTTGAATGCATTTGTCACAGACTCTTGCTGGGCTGACAGGTATCGGAAACGCGCTGTGGGAACCGCAATGCGGGTGAGGGAGCTTCTGGCGGAGCATCTCCTACTTCATGCCCAGTTCCATAATCGTGCTTTCATATGTAATGCTAGCTGCCAATTTACACTGTACTGGGGCTAAAACTTATTTTTCCTTTCATTTCCATGGAAAACGTGCACTTTGCTCTTGATGGATAGATGTATTTTGACAGTTAATACAGGTTTACCCAGTCAAGGCTTGTTTTACTTGAAGGTGAAAATGGAAGAGGGGGGGAAAAAACAGCCTACTCCGACAGATGTCCGTATTTCTCTTTTTATTGCATTCGTTGTCTAACAACAATAATACTCATTGGCAAGAAATTTATTTACACTCACAAATTTAATCACAGGTATTTTTAGATTGGTCAGAAAACAGAGGACCATTGTGATAGTTTGCTTTGAATGCCTCTGAAAACCAAAGAGTAAGAAATGTTGCTTGAAACGGAACAATCTAGAGAAGTACATATTAACCAAGCACAAGAGAACAATTCAGACATGGTACTATTGTCTCTTCCATGCAAATGATCAGACACCAAAATGTACAAATTAAAAGGTTCAGATAACATGCTGTCCATACTTATTGGACTTAAAATGGTTTTTCAAACAACTCTTTTCCTGCAGTGATATATAAAGGTTAAAATAAATCAACTTCTTACAATGGAACAGAATTCATTCTCTCTCATTTCTTTTTTCAGCTGACTGGTTTTGTTAGTGCTGTGTAGCAGGCATACTCGTGGTTTAATTGCAACACCATTAAAAAAATACAAAAGCAGTAGTGGTGACCATAAATAATATTAAGGAAAACATATATGTATATATATGTGTGTGTGTGTGTATATATATATATATATATATATATAAATATTTAAGGAGTTTTACAAAACACTAACTACATCTGATGTTGTTGGGAGGTGTTATCTAGCTGGAGTGCCTATTAATTCCCACTTTCCAAGGTAATTTAACTATTTGTGGCCAATTGTTCTTTCACGGATGACAGATTAAATCCTTCAAAGAAGACCTGGGTGTGTGAATAAAACAGCTGAAAGAGACAGGTACACCTTCCAACAACATACTCACGCTCACATCCACTTGCATTGTATTTGGCAATGACCTAACCATGCCGTCACTCCACAAAAGAAGTTAATAAATGATCATGTGATGACAACAGTGCCATCAGAGAGCCAGTAGTTAGTGACTTAAGCATCACAGCCACCAAATATGTCACTGCGGAGCATGAGCGAATGCAGAAGAACACGCGGTGCAATTTTTAGCCAAGGAAACTGCGCTCCGCAGTTGAAAATGCCCAAAGCTGCATAAATTTCTGAGGTTCGACTCAGCAATGTGCAATCTTGACATCAAAGCATTAACCAAACATTTGAGGAAACTTTATCTTACTAAAATACCAAGTATCTAATAAATCAATTTTACCAAAATATATAAACATGTAGAAGGATAAGTGCATTTAGTAGAAATACTTACATTAAAAAAATCTCTCAAAATCTTATGAGCCATTCAATGTATACACACACAAAAAGTGGCAATAAGGTTATGATTACTGCTTAGGGTCCTAACTGACATTACCAAGTTCCATATACAATATATATATATATATTTTTATGCAATGTGATTGTGAGGTGTGTGTGTGTGTGTGTATGTAAGGTAGGAATATATTCACACGCATGGAGTTCTGTACATCTACACACGCAGCATGCACATTATTGAGAAGTTGCCTCTGGTTCTCTTATGCGTTACCTCCTATTCATTCTTGAATCTCTAGCAGTTTTGGGGTTGGGGTAGGGCCAAGGATTGGAAATCACCCTGTTTCTGTCCTTCCCCACGCTGTAGATCTGGAAGCAGGTCACATGCTGTGTTTGATCCACACCACGCATGTATGTAGGCTTGGAAGTCACGACCATTCACTCGACACATCCGCACAGCACTGAAAGACCCTCTGTTTACCCTAAGGTAGAACTTGAGGCTTTTATTCTCCAGGGGAAAATGGGAGTCTGTGAACTGCTTCTTTGCCCTCTGACTTCCTGGTGGGATCAATTCTACACTGCCAGTGGTGCAGTAGTGGTTCAAAGTTACTCAAAATCTACTGGTGTCCTGTCTAGTATGATTTCTTCCCTCAGTGTTTTGGACCAAGACTAAATTTCCTGAGACTTTAACTACCTAAGACAAATATAAAAACAAAAATCTGCCCACATACCCAGGCTGTTTTTCAGGAATGAGTCACTGAAACACATTCATATTTCTTATACCACGCCTTTCTTTTGAGAATTGACTCCCCACTCCCATTTTTAGAAGGAAAACAACTCTAGTGGAAAATATGTACATTTTATTTCTGGACTTCATCCTTCAATGCTTAGCTTGAGAATAGTAGACGGGTAGATCCTTGATTAAAGGTAAATTTGAAAAGATATTTTTAAAAACCCTGGGCTTTTCTTTTCCACTTTACCTTTCCTTCAGAAAGCACTGAGGACTTAGCATTAAGTAGGTGACATGAACTGTAGTGACCTCTGTCCACCAGAGTGAAATGTCTCTCACCAGGGCCCTGCTGGGACAGAACATTTAGTTGCTCAAATGGAATTTGGTAATTCTTAAATATGTCAGTGTAATGAGGAGCTACAACATCTCCAAAGCATAAACATTTCTTTCAGAATTGTTGGGACATCTCCCTTTAGAATCTTCAAACACTGGGTTTCTTCTCTTGAAGCTCGGTCTACATAATCTTTAACACTTATTAAATGAGTTAGAATATCCATAAGCAATTTTTTATTTACCTCTTAAAAATATAACTTTAAAGCACATGTTAATCCTATTACACAAAGAACCTAGACAAGAATTCTTTGTCTTCAGTAAAAACCATAAAGGTTAATTAAGGTGCTAGATCCAACAACCTGTGACTGTTTTTGTAGCTCGGGCCTGGGACAGCTTACAATTTTGGGCCAGGGATGACACAGGATGAAAGGCAGCAGCAAGGGTTAATTTGGTTCCTCCCCTGTCCTCTTGCCACTTTGTTTCCAACAACAACAAAGAAGCCCAGAATAGGTGGTCCCATTTCATGGCCCTTAAAAGCTAAGTTTGGAATGAGCACTAGCATACTGCAGTCACAAACCACTGTGGGTTAAAAATCCTTCTGTGATGTTGAGGGCCGGAAATCCATGTCAACCCCAACGAAAGGAGGATAACATAGAATGATAGCTTTATTATCATGAAATTAATGGTGGACTTCATCAATGTGTCCAAATGGGCAAAATTAGGTTTCTGCCCTAATGTATCACTCTGAAGTACACTTCGGAATCAGGCAAAAAAAAAAAAAAAAAAAAAAAGAATGAGAAAATTTTTGCATAAACTGAGTTACTTTAAGGGAGATGGTCTTAAATCAAGTAATCTGTTATAAAAACTGAAGTCCTTTAATGGAAAACTCTGTCCCAGACATTTAGCTCATACAATGCTCCCCGTCTACAGCTTGGCCTCACCACACATTCCCTAACCCCCAAAGCATTACCTATACCCCAAAACAATCTGGATATTATTAGAGTCATACTGGGCTGTCATTTAGGGAATATAGTTCATAGTAACCAGATATTCCCTTTCTGTTCATTTTCTGATAAATAAAAAACTGCAAAGTCTTTAAGGTTCATGAAACAACAAGTCTATGTTAAACTGTATGGACACCGAAAACCACTAGCATTAAAGTAGGAGTTGTTGAAGACCCTGGAACCTCGATTAGGCATCATGCACTAGAGTCAAGAAAAGAAATCATATGGAAACAAAATGTTCAGAAGTTCTGAGGTCCTGCACTTTGTGTTCATAATCTTTGATCAATCAGTTTACATTTTATCCTTGGCTGGACAGTCAAATCAAGTGCCTTTTATGATTTCAGCAGTTTTAAGCAGTAATATTAAAATAACTCAGTAAGACCTAAAATCACTGTAACTTAACTTAAAAATAAAAATAGTTATAATACAAACTAAGTGATTTGAGGAATAAGAATTTGATTTATAACATTTTCAGTTGGTCATTGGTCTACACACTGGAAGTGTACAAATAAAGTTCAAGAACAATACTTCTAAGACATTTAAGGAAATGCAATATAATAGAGGTCATAAATTATGTGCAGAGACTGAGACTTATAGACAGTTCCAGTATATACGTCCATTGTCAAACATTACCAAAGTGTAAACATAACTTTAGATAGTCATCCTCTATTTCCACTATTAAAATGAATACAGAGCAAAACTTCCAGTGTGATCCAGATCACTTTTAGTCCCCCCAAAGGTAAGCAAAAAGGGCAAAAAGTTTACAATAGTGAGCAAGAGTATTACCAGATTTTGACTAATTTAGTCTTTTGGTATTAGGGAAGATCTACTGAATTGTGTAGTTCATGAATAGTGGTTCCTTGTTTCTCATCATATTAATAAATAGTGAAGCACCACACATCTCAAGTATTAATAGAGTATCCAGTATGGCAATCTCATTACCATATACCAAATGAAGACAGAAAAACATACATAGCGACTCTGATAATTGTAAAACACAATGTTACTTTACGTCAATGTTTCTGAGCACTGGATGAATGACCTGTACTAAGGACAAAAGGATCGAAGTGTAACAGACAATACTCTGTCACTGGAAAGGAAACGGGCTTTCGGGAAAGATAGGATTATAAGTTTCTAGTTCAGCCAATTCCAGATTTCAGATATTCACGCAAGCAAAAATAAAATAAAATAAATTAAATTAAAAATAAGTCACACTGTCCAAAATACAAGATGGTGCTAGATGGGCAGGAGCCCCTTTACATTATCTGTTAACTGTAACCTTCCAAAGCCTTCCCCCAAGCTCTGTGTATACAACCTTTCCAGCGAACAATATGGACCAAGACCCCCCTACCATGTAGTAAAAGGAAGTAAAATACTAGTTGAAGATTCATCTGGCCTCAACTCTTATTTTGAAACTCGTCCCTTGGAAAGTGGATGACCTCATTTTTACAGCCAATGCATCAAAGACAACCAGAGACAGGGGCATAAAAAACAAAACAACGACAACGAACAACAACCGATCATCTGAAGTTTCTCAAGATGGGTGTCTTTTCTCCTCCTTCCGCCCTAGTCTCCTATGCCTGAATTAGTTTGACGAAATACTGAAATCCTTCACATACTGGCTTTAAAATAAGCTGAACTGTCTCTGCTGGTAGACTATATCCTGTGGACTCTCTTAAACAAACTTTAACTGTAACATGGGAATCTCTGAAGAATGAAAGAGAATGGCTCAGAAAAACCATTCAAAACATCTCTAAAATCCAACTGTCAGCTCTCCTTTACGGGAACATTTGTGTGCTCAATAAAATTGCTTCTCTGGTTGCGTGTTACTCAAATCTAAATTTTCTCTAACCAGTATTCCTATTTTTCTTAAAAGTACATTTGTTAAAACACTAACTGAGCCCGCTTGGGAAATCTTAAGTAGAAAATATGTGACAAGTTCCTGATTGTGTCACAGCCAGGCCGAAGACTAGCCAGAATTTTCCCCAGGAGAGGAAACCTGAAAATGTTGGGTTTCCTTAAAAATCAATTTCCTGTTCAATTTGTTGGGGAAAAAAGGAACTATGTTATGCGTGTCGGTGAACTACAGAACACGCAGCGGGAGCAGAGTAAACAATGGATCCCAATATCCCGGGCTGCATTAACGTCTGATTTTTTTCCTTTGTTCGGCTCAATCTGGAGGATAAATGTTACCCTCAGAACCCCAAGGTAATACCCACATCCACATTCTGAAGGCTTCTGCTTCCTTCTGGGGTTAGCAAATAACAGATTCTTTTCTCTCCTTCAGATGCCCAGCAAGCAGAAGAGTTTGCTTGCCTTTTGCCGCCGTACGTAATTATGTGGCAGAGCACCCGTGTTTCTACAGTGGGGTTGTCTCACTGCCCAGACACAAACACGAGGGGAGAAACTCTCCCACACACTGGAGTATTCTGGAGCCCCAATCTCAAGGCAGAGCGGCGCTCTGGGTCATGCAGATACGTGCCATTGCCCAGTTTCAGGATTCCCAGACTGAAAAGTCATGGTGCTCCACTAACACCACCAGGGCATGGCATGCTTTTCTCGGGCAGGGTGACCCTGGTTCCCCCACAAGGGGTTGGTAAGTAAGAGAAGAGAGAAACACAGCTATTTTGCATCTTTCACAAATGAGATCCTTGGTTTGGTAATAAACAAAGGTGGCTTGGGATTATTTCAGGAGGTGAAAATTAAAAGTGTATTCTATTATTGCAGAAAATGCAGTTTTGCCACAAGCAGTTCCCCAGTCGGCCGAGAGCACGTTACCCCTGCCATCAGTTCCTTTGTCCCCGGGGAGGAGAGCAGGGTGGGAAGGGGGGAGAGCTGTCTGCGAGGGGGTGTGTGTTACTGTTCGCCAGCACCCTCTGATGCAGCGGTCATCTTTTCTGTCTTTTTAGACTTCCTCTGCATCTGCTCTTGTTCCTTCCTCCTCAGCTTTTCTCTCTGTTTTTCCATCTTCTCTTGAGCCTTCCGAGCCTTCTCTAGAGTTACCTTCATTTCCTTGAGTTTTTTTTTGACCACTGCTCGGTCCTGGGATGACGTCATTCCCAGAGCCTAGGAAGGAAATACATAGACAAACTGAACTTGAAAACCAATGACCTCTCTGCTTAGGAAGAGGTTGATATCACAATGTGTTCAGACTCAAGAACTGATTTAAACATAATCAAAGAGGTAAAAACCAAGAAAGAGCTGCTTATGTTTGCCAAAAATCTCCATACTCAGGGGCGGAGCTTTATTTGCCCTCTGAAGTGCCTACACAGTACGCCCTAAACCCCATTAAATACATGCTTTCCAAACTGGCAATTAATGGGTGAAGGAATTAAAAAAAGGGGGGGGCACAATTCTGCTTCTCCAACCTTTGGGCCATAGACATTTACAGGCAAAAGTACTGCTAAACTCATCAATATTTTTAAAAGCTAGGAGTGGGCACCTGCTGCCATAGAGGGCTCCAAGAAGGGCAGGGAGAACTGAAGTGGCTTCCTTTTTGCCAATGGAGTCATTTACAATGAGGACCAAAAATGTCTTTGGGGCCGGAATGCTCATGTCAGCATGACTAGCCATTCCCTCCCTGTAGGCAAACCTATAAAGGAATCCTGTTAATGAGGAGGTTGCTTAGTGAGCATGGAATTCAGAATAAGGGGAGTTGGTTGCGTACTTTAAATGTTTCATGACCTTCAGAATCAACAGCGGGATGCATCCATCTCCCCAACAGGGACAGCCTTGTCAATGGGTCCTTCATAATCACAGACTATTGATTGATCTCTAACCTTTTCAAGACTGTCAAGGATACTCATCTGCCCTTCAGCCCAGCAGGGGACTGAAGTTGGGGGTGGGGAGCCAAATGTAAGCTCTTTTTGCCCTTTTTTCCCACAGGGATGGATTCCCCGCCCCCCCCCCCCCGCCCCCCAAGTCTCTAAAAGGGATGGACTGGACAGGTGAAATGACAGTGGGATGCAGCGGGGGACACACGGCCTGCACATACTTGGGGAAGAAAGTTCTGAGGAGAACATCGTCCCAGTTTTGGAGAGGTGTGCAGGGAGCAGCGGGGGTGGAGAGGAAATGAATAAAGAAGGAAAGATTCGTGGATCTAGGTTTCACTCTCATGTGATCAAAAAGTCCACCTTGGCCATTATTACAACTCCTACTACACAGGAAGTCAGCAGACTTCACGTATGGACCACGTGTTGCCCGGTGGAAGCAATGGAGTGAGTCCCTAGCTCTCCTACTCCGCAGCCTCCTGTTTGATTCAGAATCCCTGACAACTTTCCGAAACTTCGTTTACTACTCAGAAATGATGCAACGACCTTTCTGCGGACCGTTGGTGAGAATTCCCTCGCAGATATGCAGAACGCTCTTGTCTAAGGAAAACATTTTAGGCACCATGAGCAACACAACTTACACCTGATAACCTCACACAGAGATATAATTCTTTACCTTAAGTTTATTTCCATCCAACTGCAGGAGTTGCTCGCCAGTGATGTTTTGGGCACTGAATTCAGATACATACTGCTCCAGATTTAGGCTCATTAGCCAGTGAGAAACCTGCTGCACGCTCCATTCATGAACGGCCCGATTCTGACACTGACTGTGTTTGGGAGACTGTCCATCATCAAGGATCTGAGGTAGGAATGTTACGCAGTATTGTTAAAGGACCAAAATGCTATGGCTCAGCGCGGCTTATTATGCTATCAAAAGGAATTTCTTGCCTACCAGAGTCACATTTATCTTTAAACCATAAAATGAATAAGCTAATGGTTCTAAGTTGTGTGTGTAACACACACACGTAGTTATCGCCTACATTTTTGTTAGGTATTTGGAAATTTAAAAACTCCCCCAGATAAAGCAGCATTATTAATGTAGGGTGTTCCCTACTGAAAAATACACTCCGATGTTGCAAGCCTTTACATCAGAACACCGTGGAAAGAGTATGAGATGCAGAAAACAAGTATTTGATTGATCTCTATATGCAATGCATCACTCTGCGTGTAGCCTCTGGTAAGTCATTAGAGGTATATAAAAATACATTTAGAAATATTGAGGTATCTTTCCCTTAAAAGAGCAAAGCCTTAAGTCCTCAAGCATTATGAGGGGAAATCTTGCAGCCAGGGTTTCCTTTGTGCAGCAAGCAAACCCGTGAGGAAGGCGGGGCAGGTAATGTTCCATAATGACTTTTAATAAATGAGTAAAGTGAGGCTCAGCCAGTCTACGTGTCTGTCCGGAGCACGCAGCGAGTGACCGGGGGAGCTCAACAGTTTGTGGTGTATCCCGAATCTCGGGCTCTGCCCAGTGCAGAACACCACTTTGACCAGCGCAGAGGGCAGTCGGTTCCTAGAACCTCTAAGCTGAGAGGCAATGGAGGCGATGACAGGTCTGGGAATCACCTCGGGGAGACTGACGGGCTGGGGCAGGATGGGGCAAGCCGAGATGAAGGCAGAGAAGGTGGAACAGAACGGACCGTGTCAAGGTAGTGGTGATGGGGGAATCAATCAAGGGACTCTGCAGGTAGAACCTGGTGATCATCTTGCCTCGGAAACATCTCTTAAACTTCGGGACAGACAAGGGCAGAGAGCAAAATGATTTAACACAAGGAAACCCTCCACTACAGACACAAGAACTCTTGTACTGTTTGAGTTTTGAATCATTTTGCAGAGACAGAAGAGGAGGTTCAAACAGTACCACCGAAGCCACGGCGCACAGCCCACCGAGAGCTCACCTCGTCATCTATCATATCCAGGCTCTGAGTGGGGGGGCAACAAAGGAATCAAAAAGAAAAGTGTTATAGAAATAGGAGACACGACATACATAGTACAAAGATTTAAAATTACAATCACACCAGGCCTGAAGAGTATGGGCAGAAAAATTTAAGAGACAACAAGTTTTATAAAACAAAAATCATGTTAGAAAGAAATAACTTAGAGCAAATATGTGGAGCAACAGTATCTTTATGTACAGTGCTTCTCCTTCTCCGGCCCCCCGCCCTAAATAGTGGCATTTCTGTCTTCTCCTTATCTCTTGGGGCACTAAGTCCATCACTCATGCAATTTCCTGTTTCTCTGGAAACACACTGATCTTCTGGGAATTCTTGGCAACGCTAATTTGACCCTGGCTTCTAAATAAGTGATCCTCACCCAGTTTTTCTCCCCTCTCCACTGCAGTGGTTCTCAATCAGGGGCCACGCTCGACTTGGGGTAGGGGTGGTGGGGCGGGGGTAAGGGTGATGGTGGGGGAGGCGAGGGAGAGAGGGGATGGACAGTCAGTAAACTCCCCTGTGATTTCTGAGCTGCCCCCTATTCTTGCTCTCTGGTGCCCAGCCTCCTACCCCCAGCCCCCTGCTCAGAGTCCTCTCAATGAAGTCAGAGTAAGGTGGGGGAGGTCCCTGGAGAGCTTTCAAGGGGCTCAGAAACAATACTTTGCCTTCATTTTGAGATAGAGAGAGGAAAGAGAGAGAAATCAAGATTTCACATCAAACAAGAAACCATGGTCCCGATGATTTACATGCAAAATCTACTTAAGGACGTTTTCCTAGGGATAGGTGACGGGCACAGTGCATGACCTGAGAAAGCGGGTCTGTGTGAGCACCACGAGCGTACCTCATCTGACGACAGTGCTAAGGACTGAGAGAGCCCCGGCGTTTTGGGTTCGGCTCCCAGGCCACTAAGGTCTGCTGAACTGGTACTACTGGGACTGAAGTCATCGTTGAAGGTAAAATTCTGTAAAAATAAATGAAGCTCAGTGTTAAATGAGCACAGTGAGGGAACCAGAGGTAGGTGTATTTGCAAGTCCTAAAAAGGTTCTCTTTAAAGTCATCTTCGGAGAAATTCAGATTTAGTTTGGTGATGACCTTCAAGCAGCGGTGGTGGAGAGTACTGGGCCTTTTGTAACTGATAGGGAATTCTGGGCGCTTTCTCCATCAGACGGAAGGATAGGTGTTCTGGAGAAATCATTCTTCAATCCCTCTTCAAGGATACAGCCTTCATTATCCTCTGCAACAGCTCAGAGGAGTAATATTAATAAGCCTATCTTCTTTGACCCTACTCGTGATGAGTAACAGTGCAAGTAAAAATACAAGATGGTGTGGAGAGCCTGAGTTATTAGGAACAGATGGCCATCCATATTAGAAAGGTAGCTTGAGCACCTCCTGGGAAGGATCACTTGCTGCTGGCCGTGATAAATACTGTGAGAAATGGCAGATCCCCCTCTGGATATAACCTTCGAGATGATGAGTTCTGGGGGAGGTCACAGTCTGCCGACACACTAGTAGTTACATGCTAAAATACAACTCTTACACAGCCCGCAGAGCACCAGAGAGGCTGCAGGACAGACACACTCTCCAAGTAATCACCTGGGGCCGGTGGAGTGGGGAGGTGGGGTGTAAAAAGAAAAAAAAACAAAAAACTTCCCCAGAACTTCATCAAAATGTTCAGTGGCTATTAAAGTCCAGTAAATTCAGAATGACTACATGGCTGCATTTGTGAAAGTATTTTAAACCAAATTTGGAGTCTCTCCAGTGCAAGATAATGGTAGAATTATTCCAACTACACTTAGATTTCTCAGATCCAATACTGAAAATGTTTCAAGATCCAAGTGGTCTACTGCTGCCAAAGCTTCTTTTGCTAGCAATTCTAGAATGACTGGCTTCTGAGGAACTCTAAGCCCTTGGCCAACACCATCTTGTCCCATATTCCACTTCCTTAGGAACTGGCCCGTTAGTTTTCCATTAGGCTCCCTTGCCACTGGGTTCAGTCGGTTGTCAAAAATAACTACCATGCCAGAGGCTGCAGAATTCAGTTCCAAACAAACCCCAGCGTTTGCTAAAACTTCAGACATGGAGACTAAATGCGAGCACGCAGAGCTAGGCTAGGAGAACATGTAAGCAGGAGAGCATTTAACACAACACATTACTATTTGATATGGTCAACAGACACACAACCCCAAGCCCTGTCAAGACCCTGTGAGCCGCTGACCTCAAGAAAAGAGTTAAATTCAAATCACATTAATCACACGTTTCTGTTTGAGAAAGAAAAGCGAACACAGATAAAAGGAGACCAAACAACATGTGAACGTTAGCCACTGTATGTGTTTCAGTAAAATGTTAGATAAGGTTTGCAGCGTCATGCTGGAAATAACCATCATGCATCTAAAAACAGACAACACCCATGCAATTATATTTTCTAATTCTGCTAAAGTTAGAGAACTTTGGTGATGAGATTGTAAGTTTTCCAACAGGGAAGTTTGATTTAAAAGAAGAAATAAGTAAGGGTGCTATGCCAGCATTGGTTTGTTTTAAAGAGTTTCACTTAGATATATTGAACACATATTCAGTCCCAAATTTATTTGTTTTCCAGTAAATCTCGAAGAGCATAATAAAGATAGTCTTGTAATGTAATTTAAAGTGGAATACTTGGTAAACAGATCTATCATACTGTTCCATGATTCAAATGCATCTTTCCCAGCATGGCTTAACTGTCAAACTGAGATTAAATAGCAATATGTGAAAAGACAGGCAAATCAAAGATTAACGTACAATCTAGAATGGAATAGCATTAAAGAGGGTGACGGTTAAACGAGGCTTTCCTTTTCCCCACACAAGAAATACCATGCATGGCTTATTGCAGTGTTATCACATTGGTTTCTCGGGTCCAGAGTAAACACACAAGTTGAGAATCCTTTCCAAAGATTGGAGAGGAGGAAGGATTTGGGGCTTTCTTGTTTGCTTTTTAAATCCATGTGTTTTCTACCTTGGACCCCTTTTTATCTGAAATTAGAGTTTCAGGAGAAGGCTGAAGGGGACTTGTAGGTGAAGGCAGGTCCCTGAAGGAATAGGATCCTTTTCGGCTCTCATTAAACCACGAGAAAGGCATGCACGGCGAGCGGGTGGAGGCGTGAGGTGCGGGAGACGGCTTGGGTTTCCAGTGTTCCAGCCTGCCTCTGAAGATCCTGTTTTATGGAAAAAAATGCACATGTCAGACAAAGGAAGGGCAGGTGTGACACTTGTTCAACTGAATTCTGAAGGGACTCTGAATAAAGTTCAAAGTAGCAGTTTGACAAATGGTTCTACACGACAGAGGAAAAATTTTGCATTTTTGACTAGGACATTAATCTCAGTAGCTATCTTCTTTGCATCGCAATGGATTCTAGAACAATGGTCAACATTTTCATATCGCTATTGCCATAGTGAATTCTTATGAAATGTGTCTATTAAGTGCATGTGGATGAATTAAAGTCAGAGGGGCACTGTCCTTCTGGAACTGCTATTAGGTTAACCACCACACCACACCAGTCCCCTTATTTGGGTGACCTAGCAGTACCTTACTGCCAGTGACATTAGCTCTTAGCCAGCATTCTTTCCTGGCCTTCTCTGAACTCATGCTTCCAAGAGTTTGGGACTTTAGAAAATGAGGTAGTTAAATAATTTGGAAATTTCAGGGCTTATGATACTTTAAGCAGAACACACACCTTATTGGTTTTTCATCATAATCGGAGTGCTAGCTAGCCACATCAGCTGAATCGACCCAGGTGATCAATGGAGTGACAGATGTGGCAGCCAATCACCCTCACACCCCCTCGGAGGAGACCGGACGGCAGGTCTTAACACTCTCCTTGGAGGACCAGGATCTGTCACCTCTCGAATACATGGCCTTGAGCCTTCTCTCAGCCTCTATTTCTCCTCTGTAAAAGGTGGATATTTTATGTAGCTCACATGTGGTTGTTAAGAATTAAATGAGATAATATGCGTGAAAGTGCTTGGGAAACTGTGAAAAGTATAAAGGCATAATGTTTAACATTTAAAGGATTCAAAGGCATTTGAGAAACAGTTTGAAAACAGATATTTTTATCAGTGCATGTACTTGCGTATTTATATTTATCTTTTGGTTAGAGAAAAAGAATTATCAAGAGCTGAGGCAGGAATGGGCAGTGGTTTCTGCGCATCTGGGAAGAGGTCAACCCTCAATATGTCCAAAGGAGATTTGACACAGTGCCTAGTATTTGTTGGCTGTTGATGTCATGACGGCAAAGAGATTGCCTTTCAATTAAAAGTGCCTCCACACCACAGCTAGACAACTCATGACCCACACGCATTCTGGACTTCAGTCTTCTCACGTCGCACTCCAAATATTCTGAAATATTATATACTTCAAATATTTCAAAATATATTTCACATTTACATAAACAGTGTAACTCCTGTTTCTGTTCTTTCCAACGTTACTGGGAGACTCTAATGGGACAATAAATGTAAATGCATCTTGTTAACTGCAAAGCAATCTACAAATGTAAAGGGATTATAAAAATAGTGACTAAAGAAAACGGAGATGCCAGAAGTTTTGGCAGAATGCTGAGATCATAGGTTGGGTGAGTATAATGACTGGTCATTTAAAGATTCCAGGATATATCTGATGATTATGATGGTGAATTCCTTTTTCAAAAAAACAATAAAAGGGACTGTAAAGATAACAGAGAAAGCCCAACGAGAGATGTGTCAACCTTCAGTCTCATCCTAAAGTCTAAACTAAAAAAATTCTGTATCCCGAAGTCTCCTTACTTGCTATTAAAAGACGGGGTAGAGGGGGAACAAGAACTGGACTTAAGAGACCACGCTAGCAGAGGCAGACCGGTTTTCTGTAAGAAGCACTTTCTATTCCTGGGTCGTGGACCAGTGCAGTGTTTCCCAAACAAGACCGGTAAGAGTCACCCGGGGCAGCTGCTCATATACAGGTTCTTGGGCACCTGGGCTTATCGAATTAGAATCTGGGAGAGAGGAAGGGAGGAGTTCGTCTGGAATCTGCATGTTAACACGTCTGAGTTGACTCTTGCAAGTTTTTAGTATCTACATTTATTTCTATTTTCCTGAATGCAAATATGAGGTTTCTGGAGAATGGGTGACTACTTACGGAAAATTATTGCACTGGGTCCCCATGCCCTACTTTCGTCTTTCCAGAGTGACAGAATGAAAGCCAGTTGTCGTCCTATTCTTGGTCTACAGGTGAGGAATCTAAAAAATACCAATCTGGATGATTAGATAAGACAGGGACAGTAGTGCTGTCCCCACCTCCCTTCTGGTAGAGGGAGAGAAATCTTATCGCCTTCATGTAAACAAATTCAACTAGGGAAGGATCCTGGGTTCTTACCCTTCAGAAAGTAATATATGTCTTGGGGGGAGATAAGACCAGTGTCTCCAGCTTAACAAGCCTGGGAATGTCTCCTTGAAGCTGGGTCTCATCCCCTCCCCCCATCCCACTCCTTGAAAATGAAACCATACACCTCATGGGAGGTAAATCTCTGCAGTTCTATCTATCCAGTCATAATTTAGCTTCTAAGGCCTGACTTTTAAGCTCAAGTTCCACAGTCCAGTAAAAATGCCCAGAAAGCTCTAACTGTGCAGAACCATACAAATATTTTTTTCTGCAGTCCTACATTATCATTGGACATATCTGAGATAAACTGGACCTAAGGATTATTTCCCCCTTTGGTTATTCATTTCCAAATCAATTAATCAAAGTAGCATGGAAGTTTTTTTTTTTAAGAGTGCCATTCATAATTCAAAAAGGTACAGCAGTGCTTAAATATATGGATATTGTTTTAAAGTTTATAAACAGGCCATAATTAATGACAGCATGACTATCTTGTCCTGCTCCCAAGTGAACTGCCTTTGTAATGATGCTTTTGGGACAACCACCACCATGCCCATTTTTTTTAATTAGGCAGAAATAAGAATATTATTGCCTACTTGCTGTCATCCTAATGCCTTATTTGAAAAGGACTTTGGATTCAAATTCTGACCATGGAACATTTCAAACAAAATCTCAAGACCACATATCATTAAACTCTTTCATAAGAGCCTCACTGCCAGGAAAATATCAAGACTAATAATTCCATGAGGACTTGTATATCCAGCACTGAAGACAGGTCCCGAGGCCATATACAGTGTGAGTGTGATGAGTGACATCATGGAAGCTCAGCTTCGGGGGACATTCAGAGGCTTTCTTCTCCAGCTTTCTATACAAGATGATGGAAGGACTGGAGGAACTGTCAGATAGAAAGCAAAGAAAGCCCACTTCTAAGGAAATAACCAGTGTCCTCACAACTGCAAACCACCAGGTCCTGGAATCCTTTGAAGAGAATTTTCCGGGTCTCCAGGAGGTCTGGCGATGCCCCTGCTGAGGCTGTATCTTTGGGTAGCCTCGACTCTAAAACACCATGAACTGAGGTAACCTCTGTGTGTCTCCTACTATCCTGAATGGTCAGTATGTTTCCATTTGTTTGGACCTAGGGTATATTCATCAAAAAAAGGAACCTCGCCATTACTTCATAATTACAGATCTATCAGCTTAACAGACATGCTTTCTAAAATAAATACCAATTTCCTTTTGGACAATTTGAACTCTTGGGCCTACAAAAGGAGCAGAGAGAGCTTGGAAGCAGTCATACCATTACTGACCACTTATAGCCTTTCCCATTTGGTGGAGAAATCTGTTAAGAATAACATAAAATTCTTCCTTCTCTCCTTACTACCTTCCTCCATTCCCTCTCTCCTCCCCTCCCTCTCTCCCTCCCTCCCTACATAGACAGTTTTGACTCTGACAGCAGGTTATGGTCTGGGGTGCATAAGCTTCGTAGAGATCCTTAATAATCCCCTTGAAAAATCAAGATTGGTAGAAATGAGTGTTTCATGGATCTGAAAATAACTTCCAGAGGATCAAAATAGGTATGTGTTCTGTAATTCATCTTCTTTTTTAACTTGTACAATAATGTCTCACTATCATTTTTGGTAAAAATGGAATTACAGGTCACTGATGTAACCCTGATTGTTTTATTGTTAGGAACTGGGAAAAAGAATGGCTTCAAATTAAGTCTCTGTCATATTAAATTGTCATGGGGGGGCGGGATGAGGTGGGGGTAATCACTGTTTCCTGGCATTTAAATGGTTTATAATTAACAACCCTTACAGAGCTGTTAACCCAATACATACATCTTGAAACCAGTTCATTCTGGGGTCAGCACCCCAAAATTAAGCTGCTCAGGTAAACATTCCATAGCAATTTTTTTTTTTTTGATTTGTCTTAACTTTGAATACAAGGTGTGTGAACTGAATGTCATCGAGATATAATTAGGAGTTCAGGAACTGCCAGAACAGAAAAAGTAAAAGCAGAATATAGAATTCAAGCAGGTAGTTAAGGAGATTAATTGAAGAAAGTTAGGTGCATTCAGAGGAAGGGGTGCAGACTTCCCTTTATTCAAATCAGAGGAAGTAATTCCGTAAGGTTCTAACATCCACTGAGGAGACTGAGGTTGTAAAAGCCAGCCCCTTTGGAAGGACACTTGGAGACCCTCAAAGATAACAGGTAGGACAAGCAGGTGTCCACCTACAGGTCAGGCCAACTACCACTGACACATCCTGCTTCGACCCTGAGTTATGGTCCAAAGCGCCGATTGATAACCCCAATAACCCGTCTGAGATGGTCACTGTAGTGTTTAACCTTCATTTCTTACAGGGTTCTGGACATGCTACCACAGAACATGACAACTTAGCATAGCAAATATTTTAAGGTGAAGGAATCTGAGAAATGGCAGGTACGTGAAGGGTTCTCTGACCTCCCCACTGCCCCTGAAGCAGATCATAAGATCTTATGGGAGAGGTGCCCTCCCTATACCTGGAGGAAAGGAACATCCTTGTCTGTAGATGGAGGGATACCAAGAGGGATCTGAAGGAACAATGCTTTGGGGAACGAAGAGGCCTTGCGAAGTTTCCCATTTACTACCCTTAGTTCATACCCTTTTGTCCTCTCACATTTTTTCCAAGACTTTCCACTCTTCAACAAACCTAGCATTAAAATGCTCAGGCTTAACCACTTCTTTGGTCTTCACTTCCTGATAAAGGTTCCTGCATCACACAAAGCTTACGTTCAATCAGTGTGTATGCTTTCCCCTTGTTAACCTGTCTTCTGTCAATCTAATTTATAGGACTCCAGCTGGAAAACCCCAGAGGGTAGAAGGGAAAAGGTCTTTTGTGCCCCCTCTGCATTCATAGGAGACGGGGAAACTGTTCCCTTAATGAGTCCTCCCCATCCTGGGAAGGTTTAAAATGAAACAGCAAGATGATTATGTAAATAAAAATTTGATATTTCAAAACAAAAATGTTAGATTTAGGAATAATAAATATATTGCTTAGGATTTAAGAAAATTTGTATTATTAGAAATCTGAGAGAGAAGTCTGTCTATTCATTCTATCTTAATATATTTAACTGGTTAAGATGAAAAATAATCAAAGTGATAAGAGCACTGGATGTTTACAGCCTCTATGGTAACATTTTAATCGACTAGATTTTCAAAAGTTTTTTCAAGTGCAAGAGTGTTGATGTGTTAGGAATGTCAAAGTTTGTCAGCTTTCAAGCACTGGGACGTACTTAAAAAGAAAACGGACAGATTAAATTTATAAGTGCAGTTTTCTAAAAACAGGATAGACAACTACATGGGAACAAGATGGCTCTACTGAGGCCAAGCTAACATTATTCAAGGGTCTCTATAAATTTTTTTATAAAATTTTACTGGATATATAAACAAAATGACAAGATTTGTAAGATGAACTGAAACTCAAAAAAAGGTAGGTTTTAAAACTGGAGACTTGAATCAATTACTTTTAATTTATAACCCAAATAATCCTCTTTTTAAGGAAAGCCATCTTTGGGCATTAAAACTATCAAGTGAAGGGGAGACCCCGCAGAACTGTTATGTCAAAGTTAAGCACTCCATAGGGGCTTTACTGAGTTTTCATTATCGTTGTTCGTGCCTTAAACGCTCTCTTGAAACTTGCCACATTGAAATTATTTTGCCATTCTCCTCTGGCAATTTACAACTGCATTTTGTTTCCTGTTTTTTAAATAATTTTTTTTTTAAAGAAATTTTGGGTCCTTTTTGGGGTGCCTCTGTGGGTCAAGTTTAGGCAGTGGTGAGGTGCTTTTCTCTTCAGGCACGTATGACAGTATTGTTGAAGATGTTATATTTTAAGTACCAATGTTAGTTTTTGCTTTATCTTATTCTTCCCCATGAATTTGCCTTTAAAATAAATTATATTGTTACATCTTTTGTACCTCTGTGTGTAAAGAAATTATACTGGGAACACAGAAGAGTAGCTATAGATTTAAAAAAGAATAGACAAACAAGAACACATGTATTGTGATGAGCACTGAGTAATACACAGAAATTTTTGAATCATTATATTGTATCCCTGAAACTAACATAATACTGTGTATTAATTATACTTCAATAAAAAAGTAAAAAAAATAAACAGGAAAAATGCCAATTTATAGATCAACAGAATGAGTTAGAACTGAAAAGAGGATGTTTTTCATAGAATCATATGGATTAACCCTGTCCAATAGAAATACAATATGAACTACATATATAAATTACAATTTTCTGGTAACCACATAAAAAAAGAGGTAAAATTAATTTATATTTTATTTAACCCAAAATATTCAAAATATTATTATTTCAACAGGTAATCAGTATTATAAAATTTTTAATAAGGTATTTCACATTTTTTTTCATACTAAGTCTTTGAACTCCTGCATGCATTTTCTCCTACAACACATCTCAATATAGACTAGCCACATTTCTAGTGCTCAATGGTCACATCTGGCTAGAGGCTACCATATTGGATAGTACAGACAGAGATGGCTGGGGAGTTGGAGACCATGTAGTTTTAATCCATCTGATTATTTTTTGGTGGGAAACCAAGGTCTAGGAAATTCAGAGCCTTACCTATGGCAAAGCCAGGATGAATACTTGGATTCCAGCACAGTGTTTTTTCCACAGTTGACGCTTCTAAGGGGAATGCAAATTCACCTCCACAAAGGTGTGTCATCTCTCTTCCTGTCGTTTTCCCACACGCCACTGTCTAGCCTTGTTCTGAGATGCACATAACTGCTAACACGCTTTTCCATTCTGCCACTCAACCAGGAGCTTCTCCCACAGAGCTCCAAAGCAGGTACTCTACTGACATCAGTGGCAACTTGCTCTAAAATGAGGGTAGTATTTTTACCCTTTGTCGACAAGCTCTGACAACCCACTCACTTTCCTGCTTCTGTTCTTTGCTATGCTGCCTGTTTAAATCAGAATGTTCGCTGAGCACATATGTGAAAAGGCTAGGACCGAGCCATATTTTTTGTAGGGTTTATTTATTATTATAATTATTGAACCTCATCTATTTGTTTCATGTTGGTCGTGCATGTGAGTCATTAGGTCTCCCCAAGGAATACAATAAAGTAAACTCTTAACTCTTGAGGAAGGAAAAAACTAAAACCAAGACCGAATTTAGCAAACCTCTGGTCTTGCCTCTTTAAAGTCCCGCAGCCTCGGGCTAGAACTGATTGAATGACCTCATCTGATTTTTACAGCCTAATAATGAAAAGCCTAAGAGATAAGATCACTAACTCAATTCATGAATCATTCCCTCTCTTTTCTGAGAAAGCTTCACAGAGGTGATGAGTTCATTCCCAGTCTCCCCCAACTGCAGTGGGACCCTGAAGCTGACGGTGCTTACCACCCACCCACCTTCGGGGGCCCTGTGAAACCAACTCAGTTGCAGGAAGCCCCTACTGGGCAGTAACTCTGTTTTCTGACCTATGTTTTAAAAGGTTCTGGGCCCATTATCAATCTATGTAGGAGCAGAGAGGCTGTCATTAGATTTGATTAGCGTTAACCAACTACTGTGATAGCTCAAAAAATTGTTCTGTGAAACAAAAATTCCTCCCTCTTCTTCCCTTGTTCTATATATTTCAATTACATGAATTCCTGTCAGGCCTGCCAAAATTCTACTATGACTACAGATAATTATAAAATTATGATTCCAATTGAAAACTATTTTGTAGCATTGGTACACGTGTAAATACTTGTGACCAGTGAAGCAGAAAGACTTCAGGGTTAGTATTTTAAAAATACTGAGCTGGCTGGCTGCTGGTTCCAAAATTGGCATTCGCTGCAGTGACAGCCCACCCTTGACTCCCTGGGGCTGGCCTAGAGTAAAGTGCGCGCTCACCAACAGAATCAAGACTTGCTTGCTTTTCACCTGGCGTTTGTACAGGGAGGTGATAGCCTCTGGCTACTAGGATGAAATTCAGTCAAACCTTCTCCCCACTGCTGGATACTTCCTTCCATCCTTTTCCGAGTGGAGCCTCAAGGTGAGAGGAAGTGACTGCCTCAGAAGTCCAGGGGCCAAAAGGAGGGCAGTGTTTACTACAGAAGTGTCCCAGCTTCTCTCCCCTTGTGCATCTGGCGTCTCTCTCCCTGAAACACTTGCAGTTTTTATGGTATTTTATCCTGAGTATATTTGATCGTTTCCTATTCCTAATTTTAAAGCACACAGCAGACTGTTTTATATTTCTCACTCCAAAACCACACAAAGTTAAATTGCTTTTGAGTTGGGTCATGGACTTATTTTTTCCAAGAACGGTGTCCTCGATATAAACAGAGCTTTTTACGCTTTCTCCATTGTACAGGATCAAACCACCACCACAACAGACTAACACAATTAATTTGGGAATTCCCTCTTCTCATCCCTGACCCCACTCTCCTATAATCCCAGGAAGAAGGTACAATTTCTCACCAACTGGTATTGCCAGAAAAAAGGAAAAGAAGAAAAAGAAAACAGAGGACGACCTATAAAATGGATCAGTGGTCCCAAAATGATTTGATGATCTTTTATCATTAGCTTTCTGTTTCTTCCTTAGTCTACCGCTGTTGGGGTGATTCCCAAATTTCGTGAAGAGATTTCCGCATCATTCAGTGCATAAACAAGTGGAAGGGAGGTGTTGTGTTGCAAAGGCATCTGGATGGAGGCACAAGCCCCGCTGAGTTAACTGCTTGCTGCATAATCATGGGCAAATCAATTAAATTCTACAAAGGTGAGGTTCTTAATAAAGTATGGTATTATTTTCTGGCCTCCCGACCTTATTATAAGGATCGACTAAAGTGATACCTGTAAAACTGCTCTGTAAAACTGTAACTTGCAAGTAAAAATGATAGCAAACTGTTATCTTAATTATTATTATTTTTAAATGCCTCCTACGTGCCAGGTACTATCTGACGTGCTTTGTATGAAAACTTACTTAATCCTTACTCTAAAGTTATTAGGTAGATCCTGTTATTTACCCTTATTTCACACAAAAAAATGGAGGCAAACAGGTCACAGAATTTGTCCAAGATTTTAAAGGTATTAACTGGGAGAGCTCTGATCCAAACCCAGGCAGTCAAGCTCCATGCCTTATTGCTTCCAGATACAAATTTAAACTTAAAATCCTGTAATCTCAGAATAAAATTGGGAAGACTTGACAACATGCAGTACAAAGCTCACTTTTTGATAGGGAAGTCTTTACTGATAAGAATAGTTGGTAGGGCCTGAAGAAAATCAGTTGAACAGCTGAGTACAGCAAGAGATGAAGGTCCTTCTCACATGTGGACAGAACAGTGCTAAAAACCAACAAGGTACTTCAATGTAAAATTACCCTTTCAGACTTGACAAAAAAGAGGATATTAGTATTGTGGGTAACCAGGTAAAGACTCTGAACTATGCCTAACTGACATATCACATAGATACATTTATGCTGTATTTAGACAAACATTTATTGAAACCGTTCATGTGACCATAATTCTGCAATTAAACCAATGGATATACCCAACGCCAGTGTAGACTACAACTGGGGTTAGGACAAATATAAACTGATTGTGCAATTTCTCTTCCATCTCGCCTCTAGGTGGATCACTTTAGCTCACAGATCCTGACCATTGATTTTGGTTAGCCATGGGAGGAGGGGGGCCAGAAAGTTGAGATCACCCACCCGTACCTGCTACCTGGAGAAAACCTATTGGCTTCTTTTTCCTTTTCTTTCCATTTCTTTCCCTTGTTGGAATTCCTTCGCAAAGGTGCCCTATAATGACAGCACACAGTCAGAAAGGGGAAACTGACATTTTCTCTTTTAGCTTTTTTTTTTTTTTTTACAGAGGGTTTGTTTTTTACATCACGAAATGCTTACCCCAGATCCACAAACTTGCGCTTAATTTTTCCTCCTTGTACCACCAGTGAACTGGATGCCCTTAGTGATTTGGGACCTTTGGCACCATCTAGGATATACACACATGTGAAAAAGACCAATTACTATTCTTTTTAAGGCCATGAGTCAAAGTCAGTGCATCTCTGAATCTAAGGACTTTACCCCAATTCCAAAGTGTAAAAGAAAATAATGTATGCCTTTCTAAAGCCACAGGAAACACTTCTATGTTGAGGAATGTTCAGTTAAGCCAGGAGAGGTCCTGCTGGACAGAGGCCCAATACCCATCACAAAGAGTTTTAGCTTCGGGGTACGTGCACCCCAATGTTTATAGTAGCAATGTCCACAATAGCCAAACTATGGAAAGAGCCAAGATGTCCATCAACAGATGAATGGATAAAGAAGATGTGGTACACACACACACACACACACACACACACACACACACACACACACACACAATGGAATATTACGCAGCCATCAAAAAACCCAAAATCTTGCCATTTGCAACAACGTGGATGGAACTAGAGGGTATTATGCTAAGTGAAATAAGTCAATCAGAGAAAGACAAGTATCATATGATCTCACTGATATGAGGAGTTTGAGAAACAAGACAGAGGACCATAGGGGAAGGGAGGGAAAAATGAAACAAGATGAAACCAGAGAGGGAAACAAACCATAAGAGACTCTCAATCTCAGGAAACAAACTGAGGGTTGCTGGAGTGGAGAGGGATGGGTGGGATGGGGTGGCTGGGAGATGGACACTGGGGAGGGTAAGTGCTATGATGGGCGCTGTGAATTGTGTTAAGAGTGATGAATCACAGACCTGTACCCCTGAAACAAATAATGCATTATATGTTTAAAAAAAAAAAGATAGTAGGAAGGGAAAAATGAAGAGGGGGAATCGTAGGGGAGACGAACCATGAGAGACTATGGACTCTGAGAAACAAACTGATGGTTTTAGAGGGGAGGGGGTTGGGGGGATGAGTTAGCCTGGTGATGGGTATTAAAGAGGGCACGTACTGCATGGAGGACTGGGTGTTATACGCAAACAATGAATCATGGAACACTACATCAAAAACTAATGATGAAATGTAGGGTGACTACCATAACATAATATAGTAAAATTAAACAAACAAAGAGTTTTACCTTCAAATATACTGGAATGAGCAAAATAAGCAAGAATAAACACTATCAAATAATTCTTTACATTCAAAGCAGGGACCAACATGACTTTCCTTTTATTCCTTCTCTGGCTCCAACTCCTTGCTTCAAATGCCAGGCTCTGTCCTCCATGCCTGCCCTGCCTTTGGGTTTTGGTGCCTTCTGACAGGAACCCAGCCCACTTCCCCCATACCTCCAACACAGAAAGTGACCCCTGAGAGTCTGGGAGGTTTAGGGGAGAAAGGGCGAGTCAAAGCTTTCTCTTCTGGTCTCTCCCTTGCAAATGGCCTCTGGCCAGTCCTGAGACAGAAGAGGGCAGAGCATAGGGGAAACTTCTTAAGCTGGGGCTCAGCTATAAAACATTTATGTCTTTGAAAGGCTTCTCTCAGAGGTTGGGTTGGAGTACAACTTGGCTGGCCTCCTGTGATGGGGAAGATGCCAAAATCTCCTCAGTGTTTGGAGCTGAATGATCTTTGCCTCTTTGAGTTATGCTGGCTCTCAAGGGCAGCAGCTGCTGGGGGATGGGAACACTCAACATGATGCCAAAAAACCAATCAGAGGAGAGGCTTTGGGAATGGACTTCAATGGCAAATGCAGGAGCTGGATTCCACGGGTGGCACTTATTCCTCCTTGGACATGGGAGATAATTCTTACGGCTTTACTTGGAACTGTTTGGCAAAGGATGTTGTTCAGTGTCCCGTTTCAGCATGCCCAGTGATCGGAGATGATTAACAGAGGGCGTGTTATGTTTGGTGCAACCTTGTGTGTGAAACTACTCCTTGCTAGCTGTCTGTCTCTATCTTTGTAAAATTAAAAATATTCCAGCAACTTTCTGGCATGGACTGTAGAGAGAACAGTGCTCCTACAGAAGTGTTTAATTAACCCTGCTAATTAATTCTGCTCCTATTTGTGTTTCAGGATAAATTTCTAAACACACACGCAAAACATGAATTGCACATGCAGTTATTTTTTAGGAGTTTATGTTCAAAGCTCTGAAGTGGCAGCACAGGATGTTTACAGACTCTCTAAGGATTTTTAGCAATGAGCTTTTCACATTTTTAGTTAATGATACTTGGATTACAACAATCAATCCCTTGGAATGTACATACTGAAATAACACGAGTCAGAAATATGTCCCCGTGAAAATCCACTTCTAGCCTCAAATATTTATTAAGGATATTGGCATCATTATGCTGGGTATCTGAATTAAAGAGCCACAGACGTGAGGCATACACATAAAGAAAATCCAAAGACATGGCACAAACCCCTTCTGAGGTGATTTTGCTAATGGACAATAAAAAAAAAAAAAAAAAAGCCAGATTTCAATTTTCTTAATAGAAGGGAAAAAAAAAGGGCTGGATTCCTCCAGATCAATCCTAAAGCAACTCTTAATGGGTAGGACTGTGCAAAGTTTAAAAGGAGCCTGCCTAATTATTTTCTGAATTAGAGGTAGCGGGGCAGTGTTTTAACGAGTGGTGAGAGGACCAGGTGAGACAATGTACATGGAAACACTCTGTAACCTCTTAGCGTTGCAGTTATGTGGACATCTTGGGACTAAAAGCCTGATTCTGCCCATTACAGAGGCTGCTGCTAGGCAACCTCACATCATTATCTCACACATTTGCCAAAGTGTGTTCCAAGGAACACTTAAATGAATGCTTTCAAAAGGCTGAAGAGGCAAGATTAAGTAATAATGCACTTCCCTATTTTAAATCAATCAAATCCATCCTTAATGCACATTAGAACTTCCAGTCTGCACAAAAACCAACACTGGATTGGTATGATTTCAGGAAAAGAAAAAAAAAAAGTGACTTGTTTTCATTTATTTATTTAGCTTTCTGTAAAATTTCCATTAGGCTTTTTGGAATCTCTCCAACACTACCTTCAAGAGCAATCAGAAGTCTAAGCCCCCAGGTCGGGTGCGGCAGCTTCACGCTTTGGCAACCTGGCCTTCAGTTTTGAAGGCAGTAAATGGTCTCCTGATGGCTACGTGTGACGGCCTTTTCTTGTACTGCACTCTCCTTCCTCTCATGGGCCCCAGACTCTTGACGTCTTCCTTTCCTCTGGGGACTCCCAAATCTGCCCCCTAGCCCAGCCGGTCTCCTGAGCTCACCACCTTCTTCATTAAAAACATGAGTTAAGGGGCGCCTGGGTGACTCAGTCAGTGAAGCGTCTGCCTTTGGCTCGGGTCATGATCCCAGGGTTCTGGGATCGAGCTCCACGTCGGGCTCCCTGCTCCGCGGGGAGTCTGCTTCTCCCACTCCCTCTGCCGTTCCCCGTGCTTGTGCTCTCTTTGTCAAATAAATAAAATCTTTTTAAAAAATGCTCTTAAAAAATGAGCTAATTGTCTTCATCCCATATTTCTGACTTCTGTTTCTCCTAATGAAAGGGCCATATTTCCTGAGGCTAGAGACCCTGTGGTCAGTTTTGAGCTCCTCACTTTCTTCCCCTGTAACTAGGCAGCTTATGTTTCATGGGCTCTTGTGTCACTCTTTCCCTCATCGTCTACTGCTCCTCCTTCGAGGTCATCTCTCCCTGTGTCTCCTGACTCATCTTTCCCACACCTCATGTTCTTTTTTTTCCTTTTTATTCTTCTGTTCAAACATCTGTGGTTGCCTAGTGATACAGTGAGGTATCGAAGGCACTTAAATTCTAGATCTAATTTCAAATAGCAGTTCAATTTTACTGCAACCATTTAACCTGCATAAACCAACTGCTTCACTTCAGGCAGGCTTTCAACCCATCTCATGTGTGCCTGTCTCTGCTAATGCCACCTCCATCCTTATCTGCCTTCCTTGGCCGTCCTTCTTCCCCCCAAGTCCTTCGATGGTCACTCGAATTGTACATTCTTTGTCATCTTATTTGCCAATCTCAGCTGGATACAACCTCGCCCCTCCTCTGAGCAATGATAAAATTTACTATTTCTATACGTATAAGGACCTAATGTAATGTATCAATAATAAATGAATCCTGTAAAGATTTTGCAAAGCCAGGTTCTACTTGCCAGGACATTAATTCAGCAAATATTTTTGAAGGCATGTTCTGTGTCAGGCAACGTGCTAACAGCCACATATAAACTTAGAATCTCTAGAAATCACAAGTAGAAAATGATAGTGCTTAATTTACTCTTCTTAACCTGGTCTGAACAAAGGTCCATTGCTATGGAAGTCCAGAGACCAAAACATTATTATCAGGCTACTCAAAGAATAAGCATGAGAAAAATATTTTCATGCTTTCTACTGTCATATAACTTGTCTTACAGATCTCTGGAAATAATCTTACAATTCCTCTTGCTTTAACTGAAATGGTGTTAGAAGTTTATCATTTATCCAGTTACCATGGGGCTCTTTCTACCCCACTTTCCACCAAGGTCCCTCAAATACGACAACAAAATGATGACTCACGAATGTGGTACCGATGCAATTTTGAAAACACCCAACTTCAATTAGTTGTTCAGTAATACCAGCATTTTGTTACCCTTGAAATTGTAGTCAAGTACAGCTGTAACTTAATTACTACCTTGTAGTAACTTCAAAGACCAAAAATAATGGTCTATTATTTTTTAAAAATCTAGATAAAGGGCAACCAGGGACTAAGACATTTTCAGAGTTTACCCAGCAATCATGAGTAGGAGAAAATGAACGCCTAGACCAGGGGTCAGCAAGCTTTTTCTGCAAAGGGCCAGATAGCAAATACTGGAGGTTTGTGGGCTATACAATCTCTGTCACAACTCCTCAGCTCTGCTGTTTGTGGCATGACAGTAGACAGGATATAGCTAAATGAGTGTGGCTGTGTTCCAATAAGACTTTATTTATAAAACACATGGGGGCCAGATTTGGTTTGATGACCTGCATTGCTTATCTGGAGAGACCTCCGGGTAATTTATCCAAGAAACTTATGAAGCATCAATTATATGCCATACTCTTCACTGGGGACCAAGAATATAAAGATGAAAAAGATGAATGAAAGTCAGTTGTGGGGGGGGCGGAGCAAGATGGCGGAGGAGTAGGAGACCTAGATTTCGTCTGGTCTCAGGAATTCAGCTGAATAGGGATCAAACCATTCTGAACACCTACGAACTCAACAGGAGATCGAAGAAGAGAGTAGCAACAACTCTCTGAACAGAGAAGCGACCACTTTCTGGAAGGTAGGACGTGTGGAGAAGTGAATTCGAGGCGATATTTGGGACGATAGACGGTGGGGGAGGGGGCCTCCGACGGCCGCCCCTGGCAAGTGATAGGAACGCGGAGCACAAAATCGGACCTTTTAGAAGCCGGCTCTGCTGAGGGACGTCGCTCCAGTGGCTAAGTGGGGGGTGGAACCCTCGCAGGACAGTGTGGTCCCAGGACCCTCGGGGTCACAGAAAAACCGGGGGTGCCTGTGTGCAGCAGAGCTCCCAGGTATCGGAGCTGGGAAGCCGGCTGCAGAGACGGAACTGAGGCGCAGGCTCTCAGCTCGGGGTTGCCATAAACTGTGATCCGCGGCCCAGTCGGGCCACTGCTCCTCCAGCAGGAACCCAACAAACGGCAGATCCGGGGAGACTCCCCTTCCTCCGCCGGGAGGAGCAGCGTGGGAACGCACCGCAGGGATCTGCTAGGTTTGGAGACTTCACACGGGGTCGGGAGCCAGAGATAGAAACACTCGGTCACAGGCTGGGTGAGCACGGAGTGCGGCCGGAGACCGGGGAGACGGGAGTGACTGCTTTTCTCTGGTGGCGCACTGAGGAGCGGGGCCCCGAGTTCTCAGCTCCTCCGGGTGGAGATTGGGAGGCCACCATTTTCACCCTGGTCCTCCAAAGCTGCACCGAGAGCTTGCAGGGAACAAAAGCTCCTGAGAGCAAACCGGAGCAGCTTGCTTAGCCCAGACCGACAAGGGCGGGGCAATTCCGCCTCCAGCAAAGACATTTGGGAACCACGGCAACAGGCCCCTCCCCCAGAAGATCAGCACGAACAGCCAGCAAACCAAGACCAAGTTTACCGATCAAGAAGAACGGGATAACTCCAGCGCTAGGGGAATACTGCACATAGAATTCATGGCTTTTTCTTACTATGATTCATTAGTTTTTCAAAGTTTATTTTTTAACTGTTTTTTTTTAATTTTTCTTTTTCCCTTTTTCAACCAACATCTTATCAATCCCTTTTTTAAAAAAACATGTTTTATTTTTCATTTTTAGAGTCATATTTTATCCCTTCATAGTAGTTACCCTTATTTTTGGCATATATATATAAGTTGTTCTCTCTTTAAAATTTTAAGATACAGTTTCTTCTAACAGATCAAAATATACCCTAAATCACTAGTATATGGCTTTGTTCTAGTCTCCTGCCTGATCATATTCACTCCCTTTTCTTTTTTTTTTTTAAATCTTTCTTTTTTCAAACAACTTCTTATCAATTCCTTTTATAAAATCTTTTATAATTTTCATCTTTACAGTCATCTTCCATCCCTTCATTGTATCAACCCTTATTTTGTACATATATAAGTCTTTCTTCCTTTAAAATTTTAGGAGGCACTTTTTTCTAACAGACCAAAATATGCCCAAAATCTAGTGTGTGGCACTGATCTATGCACTAGCCTGATCATATTTGATCATATTCTGTTTTTTTGTATTGTTCTGTTTTTGCTTTTACCTCTTTTTTTCTCTCTCTTTCTTTTTTCTTTCTTTCCCTTTCTTTTCCCCTCGTTTCAGGTCTTTTCTGACTTGTATACAGTATATTTGCTGGGGACGTTGTTAACCTGTTAGCATTTTGTTCTCTCATTCATCTATTCTCCTCTGGACAAAATGACAAAACGAAAAAAATCACCTCAGGAAAAAGAACAAGAGGTAGTACCGTCAGCCAGGGACCTACTCAATACGGACATTAGTACGATGTCAGACCTAGTGTTCAGAATCATGACTTTAAAGATACTACCTGGGCTTGAAAAAAGTGTGGAAGTTATTAGACAAACCCTTTCTGGAGAAATAAAAGAACTAAAATCTAACCAAGTCGAAATCAAAAAGGCTATAAATGAGGTGCAATCAAAAATGGGGGCACTAACTGCTAGGATAAATGAGGCAGAAGAGAGAATCAGTGATATAGAAGACCAAATGATGGAAAATAAAGAGGCTGAGAAAAAGAGAGAGAAACAACTACAGGATCACGAGGGCAGAATTCGAGAGAAAGCGATACGATACAATGAAACAACATTAGAATAATTGGGATCCCAGAAGAAGAGAGAGAGGGGTAGAAGGTATACTGGAGCAAATAATAGCAGAGAACTTCCCTAATGTGGGGAAGGAAACAGGCATCAAAATCCAGGAGGCACAGAGAACCCCTCTCAAAATCAATAAAAATAGGTCAACACCCCGATATCTAATAGTAAAACTTACGAGTCTCAGAGACAAAGAGAAAATCCTGAAAGCAGCTCGGGAGAAGAGATATGTAACCAACAATGGTAGAAACATTAGATTGGTAACAGACCTATCCACAGAGACCTGGCAGGCCAGAAAGGACTGGCATGAGATCTTCAGAGCACTAAACGAGAAAAATATGCAGCCAAGAATACTATATCCAGCTAGGCTCTCACTGAAAATTGAGGGAGAGATAAAAAGATTCCAGGACAAACAAAAACTAAAGGAATTTGCAAACACGAAACCAGCCCTCCAATAAATATTGAAAGGGGTCTTCTAAGCAAAGAGAGAGCCTAAAAGCAGCATAGATCAGAAAGGAACACAGACAATATATAGTAACAGTCACCTACAGGCAATACAATGGCACTAAATTCATACCTTTCAAGAGTTACCCCGAATGTAAATGGGCTCAATGCCCCAATCAAAAGACACAGGCTATCAGATTGGATTAAAAAACAAGACTCATCAATATGCTGTCTGCAAGAGACTCATTTTAGACCCAAAGACACCCCCACATTGAAAGTGAGGGGGTGGAAAACCATTTACCATGCTAATGGACACCAAAAGAAAGCTGGGGTGGCAATCCTTATATCAGACAAGTTAGATTTTAAAACAAAGACTGTAATAAGAGATGAAGAAGGACACTATATCCTACTTAAAGGGTCTATCCAACAAGAAGATCTAACAATTGTAAATATCTATGACCCTAACATGGGAGCAGCCCATTTTATAAGGCAATTAATAACAAAAGCAAAGAAACACATTGACAACAATACAATAATAGTGGGGGACTTTAACAGCCCCCTGACTAAAATGGACAGATCATTAAAGCAAAAGATCAACAAGGAAATAAAGACTTTAAATGACACACTGGACCAAATGGACTTCACAGACATATTCAGAACATTCCATCCCAAAGCAACAGAATACACATTCTTCTCTAGTGCCCATGGAACATTCTCTAGAATTGATCACATCCTAGGTCACAAATCAGGTCTCAACCGGTACCAAAAGACTGGAATTATTCCCTGCAAATTTTCAGACCACAATGCTTTGAAACTAGAACTCAATCACAAGAGGAAAGTTGGAAAGAACTCAAATACATGGAGGCTAAAGAGCATCCTACTAAAGAATGAATGGGTCAACCAGGAAATTAAAGAAGAATTAAAAATATTCATGGAAACCAATGAAAATGAAAACACAACTGTTCAAAATCATTGGGATAGAGCAAAGGCAGTCCTGAGGGAAAGTGTGTAGCAATACAAGCCTTTCTCAAGAAACAAGAAAGATCTCAAATACACAGCCTAACCCTACACCTAAAGGAGCTGGAGAAAGAACAGCAAATAAAGCCTAAACCCAGCAGGAGAAGAGAAATCATAAAGATCAGAGCAGAAATCAATGAAATACAAACCAAAAGAACAGTAGAACAGATCAACGAAATTAGGAGCTGGTTCTTTGAAAGAATTAACAAGATAGATAAACCCTTGGCCAGACTGATCAAAAAGAAAAGAGAAATGACCCAAATCAACAAAATCATGAATGAAAGAGGAGACATCACAACCAACACCAAAGAAATACAAACAATTATAAGAACATATTATGAGCAACTCTATGCCAGCAAATTAGATAACCTGGAAGAAATGGGTGCATTCCTAGAGATGTATCAACTACCAAAATTTAACCAGGAAGAAATAGAAAACCTGAACAGACCTATAACCACTAGGGAAATGGAAGCAGTCATCAAAAATCTCCCAAAAAACAAAAGCCCAGGGCCAGATGGCTTCCCAGGGGAATTCTATCAGACATTTCAAGAAGAATTAATACCTATTTTCCTGAAACTGTTCCAAAAAATAGAAATGGAAGGAAAACTTCCAAACTCCTTTTATGAGGCCACCATTACCTTGATCCCCAAACCAGACAAAGACCCCATCAAAAAGGAGAATTACAGACCAATATCCTTGATGAACATGGATGCAAAATATTCTCACCAAAATCCTAGCCAATAGGATCCAACAGTACATTAAAAGGATTATTCACCATGACCAAGTGGGATTTATCCCTGGGCTGCAAGGTTGGTTCAACATCCGCAAATCAATCAACGTGATACAATACATTAACAAAAGAAAGAACAAGAATCTTATGATCCTCTCAATAGATGCAGAAAAAGCATTTGACAAAGTACGGCATCCTTTCTTGATCAAAAGTCTTCAGAGTATAGGGATAGAGGGTACCTACCTCAATATCATCAAAGCCATCTATGAAAAACCTACAGCGAATATCATTCTCAATGGGGAAAAGCTGAGACCTTTTCCCCTAAGGTCAGGAACGCGGCAGGGATGTCCACTCTCACCACTGCTATTCAACATAGTATTTGAAGTCCTAGCCACAGCAATCAGACAACAAAAAGAAATCAAAGGCATCCAAATCGGCAAAGAGGAAGTCAAACTCTCTTTGCAGATGATAGGATACTGTATGTGGAAAACCCAAAAGACTCCACCCAAAACTGCTAGAACTCATACAGGAATTCAGTAAAGTAGCAGGATATAAAATCAATGCACAGAAATCAGTGGCATTCCTATACACCAACAACAAGACGAAAGAGAGACAAATCAAGGAATCGATCCCATTTACAATTGCACCCAAAACCATAAGATACGTAGGAATAAATTTAACCAAGGAGGCAAAGGATCTGTACTCAGAAAATTATAAAATACTCATGAAAGAAATTGAAGAAGACACAAAGAAATGGAAAAACGTTCCATGGTCATGGATTGGAAGAACAAACATTGTGAAGATGTCAATGCTACCTAGAACAATCTACACATTCAATGCATTCCCCATCAAAATACCATCCACTTTTTTCAAAGAAATGGAACAAATAATCCTAAAATTTGTATGGAACCAGAACAGACCCCGAATAGCCAGAGGAATCTTGAAAAAGAAAAGCAAAGCTGGCAGCATCACAATTCCGGAGTTACAGCTCTATTACAGAGCTGTCATCATCAAGACAGTATGGTACTGGCACATAAACAGACACATAGTTCAATGGAACAGAATAGAGAGCCCAGAAATGGACCCTCAACTCTATGGTCAACTCATCTTTGACAAAGCAGGAAAGAATGTCCAATGGCAAAAAGACAGTCTCTTCCACAAATGGTGTTGGGAAAATTGGACAGCCACATGCAGAAGAATGAAACTGGACCCTTTCCTTACACCACACACAAAAATAGACTCCCAATGGTTGAAAGACCTAAACGTGAGACAGGAGTCCATCAACATCCTAAAGGAGAACACAAGCAGCAACCTCTTCGACCTCAGCCGCAGCAACTTCTTCCTTGAAACATCGCCAAAGGCAAGGGAAGCAAGGGCAAAAATGAACTATTGGGATTTCATCAAGATAAAAAGCTTTTGCACAGCAAAAGAAACAGTCCACAAAACCAAAAGACGACCGACAGAATGGGAGAAAATATTTGCAAATGACATATCAGATAAAGGGCTAGTATCCAAAATCTATAAAGAACTTATCCAACTCAACACCCAAAGAAGAAATAATCCAATCAAGAAATGGGCAGAAGACATGAACAGACATTTTTCCAAAGAAGACATCCAAATGGCCAACAGACACATGAAAAAGTGCTCAACATCGTTTGGCATCAGGGAAATCCCAATCAAAACCTCAATGAGATACCACCTCACACCAGTCAGAATGGCTAAAATGAACAAGTCAGGAAACGACAGATGTTGTTGGGGATGTGGAGAAAGGGGAACCCTCCTACACTATTGGTGGAATGCAAGCTGGTGCAGCCACTCTGGAAAACCGTATGGAGGTTCCTCAAACAGTTGAAATTAGAGCTACCATATGATCCAGCAATTGTACTACTGGGTATTTACTACAAAGATACAAATGTAAGGATCCGAAGGGGTACGTGCACCCCAATGTGTATAGCAGCAATGTCCACAATAGCCAAACTGTGGAAAGAGCCAAGATGTCCATCGACAAATGAATGGGTAAAGAAGAAGTGGTATATATATACAATGGAATATTATGCAGCCATCAAAAGGAATGAGATCTTGCCATTAGCAACGATGTGGATAGAACTGGAGAGTGTTATGCTGAGTGAAATAGGTCAATCAGAGAAAGACATGTATCATATGACCTCACTGATATGAGGAATTCTTAATCTCAGGAAACAAACTGAATGTTGCTGGAGTGGTGGGGGGTGGGAGGGAGGGGGTGGCTGGGTGATAGACAGTGGGTAGGTTATGTGCTATGGTGAGCGCTGTGAATTGTGCAAGACTGTTGAATCACAGAGTTGTACTTCTGAAACAAATAATGCAACATATTTTAAGAAAAAAAGAAAAAGAAGAAGATAGCAGGAGGGGAAGAATGAAGGGAAGTAAGTCAGAGGGGGAGATGAAGCATGAGAGACGATGGACTTTGAAAAACAAACTGAGGGTTCTAGAGGGGAGGGGGGTGGGGGGATGGGTTAGCCTGGTGATGGGTATTAAGGAGGGCACATTCTTTGTGGAGCACTGGGTGTTATGCACAAACAATGAATCATGGAACACATCAAAAACTAATGATGTAATGTATGGTGGTTAACATAATAAAAAAAATTAAAAAAAAAGAATGAGAAAACGGGTTCATCCTTGACAACTAGATCACTTATCATATACAAAGTGATATAAGCAGAAATAACAATGTGAATATTTCTGTGGGATCAGAGAGAAGAGAATAATTCACTCTGCCTGTGAATGGGGCAAGTGTACTAATAGTCCACTAAAGGAGGTGAGATTTAACCTGGGTTTGGAGAAGAACACAATTTTCCTGGAGTGGAGTGTTAGGCAAGAATATAAAAATGAGGTCTTGTTGAACCTCATTCTAGTTCCTCTACTGATGAACCAATGAGTTCTAAGAACCTCACATGTGAACAAACACACCAACACAAGGAGGCAAATAAGGTTAACCATACCTGACCTCTGCTGAATCCAGCTCTGAATAAATTAATCTCATATAGCCAGGGACTCAAGAATTTTACAGAATGTTATTCCTCAAATTGGATTTTGAGGATAATGAAGGTAGATTCAACTCCGTTAATCCATAGTGTATCATCCCCTGCAATGTCATAACATTTTAACGATACTGGGGTCCATTTCCTGGGAATTAGGGATGGAGAGTCCTGGAGGGACACAAAAGTGCCCAAGGAGCAGGGGTGCTGCCGTGAAATGGGCTGAACTCGTCGGTCAACCCAGTCTGATGAGCATATTTCATACGCACATCCGGGTAACTCTACTCCCATTTTATGCTCGCTGAGCAACTTTCTGATTTATGAACCTAGCAACCCAGGGGAGAGAGAACAGAACATATGAAGGATACTGGGTATTATGTCAGCTGTACCTCCCAAAGTAAATCAGAAAATAAGTATTTTGGCCTAGAAATTAGTATTTTCTAAGTCAGAAGAGCAAAAATCAGCCACTCTGGACTTGATTATTCTGGAATTGTATTATTGAGTTTCTAGACTTAGAAAACTGAGGGCTAGACCCTTGACTTTTGAAGTACCAACTGGTAATGGGTTGCTGCCTGAGAATCAGTTAACTGAAGGTCTCTTTGATGTCTTTCTAGGTGTTACGGGGCCTGAGACTGGAAGGCAAGAGATAATAGGGCCTTCCCAGTCATTGATGGTGGGGTGTCACAGACAAGATGTTACAAAACAAACTAGCAATAAGAGAGAGAGGGAGAGAGAAAAAGAGACAAAGAGAGAGAGAAGAGGCAGATAGACTGACTCTAGTCAGCAAACTCCTTGAGGGAAAAGATGGAATCTTGTCAATCCTTGTACATTTAGCCTTTAGCACAATGCCTGACACAGAGTAGCTGCTGAATAACTATTTGTTTAATAAATACATAAATGAATGGATTGATGTCAATAACAGGGAAGGAAATGAAAACTCTTCAAGGCTGGAAACTTTTTATTGGGGGAAGAAAAGAATGTGAGGCACCGCTTTTATCTGATCATAGTATGTAACGGTGGTTATTGTACTACTAACTGACTATTGATAAAGTTCATACTTTATCAAAGCTCAATTAACTGCTTCTTCCCTGTTACCCAGAAGCACAATCAGCCTAGGAAGACTGAAGAGGGGAAAGTCCAAGTACTTGGTTTCTGGAGAAGAAGCTATCCATCTCCTATCTCGTTTCCTGCTTACTTCCACTGAGAGCTTACTCCCCTCCACCAAAAAAAGAGCAGCAAACAAGGGAGGCAGTGGGAAAGGATGGAATTCTTACATTTGACTCCTACATTACTGCTAGTGGACTGTGGAGCACAATCCAAATCCACGTACTACTTCTCCTGTCGGGGAGGAAACATCTGCTGACTTTAAAGAATCATTTAAAAAATTAGAAGTAAAAGAGAGAACTGATCTAAACAATATTTAGCCACTTAAAAAAATTCGGGGGTCGTATTTCATCTGTGAGTAATCCACACTCCCTGACTATAATGTAATTTTTCTCAGATAGCTAGTTATGCCTGATAAACTCAAACAGTAGACCACAGAGTATTAACCTATAACTCCAAAACACATGTGTCTGTGGTTTTGTCTTCTTATGGACCAATTAAGGTCTATATGTATTTTTCTAAAGAGATTATAGAGGGCTTCCACAAGTGTATTTCTATAAAAGTGCTATTCTAATCCAAGTTTGGGTTAATAAATGAGAGGTTTTTAAGTCTTTAATTCTTTTGAAAGTAGGTAAAAATCGACCATGCAAGTCCTCCACCAACTTGAGAACTACCTTTGATGAATTAGCCAGCTTGACGTATTTTCTTTTGCTTCTACTAGTATTTTTTTTTTTTTTTTTACTTTCTAAGTACCTAATTTTTACCTCAAAATTTCTAGAAGAGCTGTGGAAGATAATTCCAGCAATCAATAGGCTCAGGAAAGGAAACCAAACGGAAAAGATCAAAAATAAAGCTATGGTGCTTACCAAGATTTAAAAACAGATTGAGCCCCCCAAATCAAATGTATTTCTATGTTCACAGTGTATTTTTAGAAAGATTATAATTTTTGATCTGGTAAAGATAGATGGGTATGCACTTTTCAAAAATACAGTCCTGTATTTTCACACATGCAATGTATGAGTGTATCGTAGTTGTTAGAATTTTTTAAGATTATTTATGTATTTATTTATTTGACATAGAGAGAGCACAAGTAGGGGGAGGGGGAGCAGCAGGCAGAGGGAGAGGGAGAAGCAGGCTCCCCACCGAGAAGGGAGCCCGACACAGGGCTCGATCCCAGTACCCTGGGATCATGAATTGAGCCGAAGGCAGATGTCTAACCGACTGTGCCACCCAGGTGCCCCTAGTTGCTGGAATTCTTTAAAAGTTTTGGAAATCCAATGGTATCTAGTTTAAATGATCATTTGTGAGGCCGATCATCTTTTCCTGTAAGTAATGAGAATTTTCAGTGAAGCAACAGTTTATTTCTTTTGCTAATTTTTGACTTTTTAAAAATTCCTTGAAGCTACCTGTATATTAAAGCCTATCAATTAACTTTCTATATGGGGTCCTTTATTATGCTTACTGACTACTGAAGCCGAGGGTATTTATTAGATAGTTGTAGATAGTTGTAGAGTATAAAGAAAAACCAATAAAGCAAACACCCATTTCATTTATTCCCCCCAACCCTCACCACAATTTATGCTTACAAAGTCCCCAGTACGTCTTTCCCCATTTCAGTTCCTGGACACTCCCCACCAAGTAACTGATTTTTGTCATTCCCACTTAAACCTTAAAATTTTGTTTGTATAAGTAATTCACTAATTTTTTTAGCACTATCTAAATAGAATCATAGGGATTCTTCTGCAATTTAGTTTATTCTCTCAATGTCTTGTTCCAGAGATTCACCCCTGTTGTTATGTTTCAGTGTTCATCATATGAATATACTACTGCACAGATTCATCATATGAATACACTACACAATTCATTTAACTATTCTACTAGTGATTATTCCAGTAGTTATCAGTTTTTAGGTTTTCCCAGATTTTTTTTTTTTTAAATCACACAGTAGGGCTGCTATGAATACTCTTGTACATGATTCTCAGTAGGCAAGTGTAGGACCTGGTTGGGTCATAGTGCATGCACACTTTAAACCTTACTAGATCAATGCCAAATTGTTTCCAAAGAGCTTGCCCCAATTTACACTTCTACTTTCTACACAATGAAAACTCTTCAATCTCTGGTTGTTTCACATAGTTTCCAGCATTTGGTAACATCAGACTTTAATATTTATGGCAATCTGGTAGGTATAAAATGGTATCTCATCTGGTTTATCTCATACTTTCTCGATTACTAATGTAGTTGAACACCTTTCATAAATATTTTGGCCTTTTGGTTTTCATTTTCTATGAAGTGCCTGTTCAGGACATTATATATTATCTCCTGTATTATCTGTCTTTTCCAAGTGATTTATACAAGTTATTTACATAATCTGAATGCTAACTCTACATTAGTTACACAGGCAGTAAATATCTTCTCCACTTTTGTGGGATTCTTTGTGTGTTTGAGAAATAGAAGTTCCTAATTTTAATATCATCTGATGTTATTAATCTTTTCTTTAGGGTTTTTTTCTTTGTGTCTTAAGAAATCCTTCTCTACCCTGAAGTCACAAAAATACTCTATAGAGTCTTTTTTAAAAGTTTAATAGTTTGTATTTTCCAGTTAAGTCTTAAATTCACCTTGAATGGACTGTTTTGCAAGGTATGGGGGGGGTCTAATATAATTTTTTAAAATAGGGATAACCAGTTGTCCCAGAATAACTTGTAAAAAACTCTATTCTTTCTCCACTGATCGACCCATACAGCTGTCATAAAATAAGACATATATATATTTTAGTCTCAGGTATTCCTGGCCTTTTTTCCATTCTTATAAACTTAGGATCAGCTTATCAAGCTCCACAAAATGTCTGTTGTATCAAATCTTTAGATCAGTATAGACAAAAATGACATTTCTTTCTGCCATTCAGTTTTTTCAAAAGATAAAGAATTTTTACAGTGAACAAATGTATATCCACTGCCTATATCCTACAATTTCCATTTTACTACATTTGCTTTATCATACAGCCATCCCTCTAGTCATCCATTAATCCATTAATTTTCAAATGCATTTCAAAGTAAGTTGCAGACACTTCACCCTTACACACAAGAAGATATTGATTTTATGTATTTATTGTATATCTGGCCACTCAATCTTCTAGATGAATAGTCATATAATCTTTATATAAAGATACTTTTGTCTTTTCTGTTTCAAATTTATACTTATTTTTGATGTTCTTATCTTGCTGCAATTAGAAAATTCTCAAAAACAGACTTGAAAATCGTGATGGTAGTTGGCATTCATGTCAACTTATTCCTAATTTTTGTGCAAATGGCTTAAAATTCACTATTTAGTGGTTGACTGCTGGTAAGTAACCAATCATATTCAGAAAATTTTTTTTAATTCCATTTTACTTTAACAAGTTTTTACTGAAAATGTCTGAAGAATTACACCAAATGCCTCTCGACTTCCATTAATATTATAACACTTCACCTTTCCTTTGTTGATATGATGATTTATATTGTTAGAATTTCTAATGTTGAACTATTTTTACATTTTCAGAATCAATGCTACCTGATTATGGAATATAATTAACTTGCACTCCTGGATTCAACTGATTAGCATCATATTTAAAATGAATCTACATGCATAAGATTTCCTTTTTCCACACAGTCTTTACCAGTTTTTAGGACTCTAGCTACTTAAATAAATGAGAAACACCGGACCCGGAATAACTAGCATAAAATAGAGCCTATTTTTTTTTTTTTTTTTTTTTTTTTTAATAGCTTAGGCGGAATTCACTTATGAAACCACCTGGCTCTGGTGATTTTCTAAATGGAAGCGTTTATAAAAACACATTTCATATTTCTGTGATTATTGGTTTCTCCAAGTTTTCCTCTTAGACAATTTGAACAGACTAATTTTGTAGGGAACTCCACTTCCTTTAGAATTTTAAATCTACTGAGTTCACATACTATCTTTAAACAAAAATAATTCTGGGGCGCCTGGGTGGCTCAGTCGTTAAGCCTCTGCCTTCGGCTCAGGTCATGATCCCGGGGTCCTGGGATCGAGCCCCGCATCGGGCTCCCTGCTCCGCGGGAAGCCTGCTTCTCCCTCTCCCACTCCCCCTGCTTGTCTCTCTCTATCTCTCGCTATCTCTCTCTCTGTCAAATAAATAAAATCTTTAAAAAATAAAAAAATTAATTAATTAAAAAAATAATTCTTTTAATCTTTGTATCTCCTTTCTTATTTCCCATGCTTCTTTTTTTGGTCTGTGTCTCTATTTTTTTCTTAATGTGTCCTCCCAAGGGGCTATTCACTTTCAGCCAGAATAATTTGCACACTTTTACTACATTTTTTTGTGGGGAGAGAGGAATTAAGAATAGGTTTTTCATTTCAATAAAAATTAAATTCAGCTTATATCTCTTACCTGCTCCTTTCTATTTTCTGCTTTTTCCTCCTGCCTTTTATAATGAACATTTATTTTCTTTATTTTCAGTCTTTATTTTTAATAATAAAGCAATTTAAAGCTATACATTTTTCCCTTGAGTACAATATACTGACTACCAATTCAACTTTTGAAAATGTGATCTAAAGAAATGAAAGTGTCAGTATATAAGAATATACAAATGCTTGTTATAACTTCTTTCACAGGGGTAAGCAAACAAGCAATATACAAAAAGAAACCTACTAGAATATAGCCTCAATGTCCACCAATATTAGAATAATTGCCTCAGTTATATGATATGCTCACTAGATAAGATTCTCTTATCATTTAAATTTGTGTATATTGCCTTAGAGGGATGTCCATAAAATATTATGTAGAAAACAAAACTGCAAAGTCATGTTACTTGTACGATTCATTTTTGTAAAAAATGTATACAAAACAAAACACAAACATACCAAAAAGTGTTCTTGTTTTTACATCTACACACACACACACACACGTGCGCATGCATGCATATACACCTAATATATACTCATGTGTATTTCAGATGTGAAAGATAATATAAACAAATTTACTTGATTACTATGAAGGGACACATCAGACATGGTAGGAAAAGAATGAACCTAATCTTTATACATCTCTGTATCATTTAACTTGTTTAATGAGAATTTATCACTTCTATAAATTAAAATGACAAAAGTCTATTGACATGACTACTAAATTTTGGTGTTAATTCTAGGAGCTTATTTTAAAATTTAATTGATTAATCTCTGTATTATCTTTATCATAGATTTCCCATTTTTGCAATATATCATTACTGTGAAAATTTCTTCTAAATAAAAACCAATTAATGGTTTAAAACTTACACTGCTAGATAGCAGGAGGGGAAGAATGAAGGGGAGTAAGTCGGAGGGGGAGACGGACCATTAGGACGATGGACTCTGAAAAACAAACTGAGGGTTCTAGAGGGGAGGGGGTTGGGGGGATGGGTTAGCCTGGTGATGGGTATTAAAGAGGGCACATTCTGCGTGGAGCACTGGGTGTTATGCACAAACAATGAATCATGGAGCACTACATCAAAAACTAATGATGTAATGTATGGTGATTAACATAACAGTAAAAAATTATTAAAAAAAAGTACACTGCTTTCATCTTCATACACACACACGTATCTATGTATATGTGTGTATGCAATGCATTTTTACAGATATTATATTCATACATATTTTTACATATATATTATATACACTTTTTTTTCTTTTCCCAATGTGAGTATGTTAGTGTTTATTGAAACTCTGGGCTGCTATTCTACAAAATCTCTAGTAGGGCCTCCTGAAGAATTTCCTTCAATAGTAATAAACTTGTGGACAGCTGAAGAAGTAAAAATACTAACCTGGTAGGAAAAGATAGATAGACAGACAGATAAATGGGAGAGGCATGTGCTCTTATCCCACAACATAAAAAGGAAGCAATACTAATTATTAGGTGTGAGAAGACAAAGGACTTATGACTATGACAGAAAAAGCTGTTCTTAATATTGCACAAATCAAGGAGTTAGTGAAATTAAACAAAACAAAAGCAAAACAACAATAAAAATCAACAGTACCTTTTTCTTGTGATATTTTCTTGGTGGCGACTTGATGGTGGCATGGAGATTCTTCCATATCATGATCAGATTTTGAAGGAGAGGAGAGTGAAGTGTCTCCCCAAATAAGGGAGGAAGGCTCTTTTTCCAGGCACAGTGGTCCCTCTTGAAATTCAGCTATGTGGTCAGACGAGAAGGGCACACTGCCAGCCACTGGAGTGAGGGATGGAGCACCAGAATCTGATTCTGGAGAAGTTCTCAAACCCTTGGGCAGAAGTGATTTAGTAATGTGTGTGTGGTTATAGAAACTGTTTGAAGGCTGTTGGTATAAGAGATTATAAAGGAGGTTATGCCGCTGAGCATCAGCTCCGTGGAATACTTACTTTGAAATCAGACCAAACTTTTTTTTAGTAAATCCCTTGAAAACCAGTTTTTTGGGGGGTTTACAGATGAGACTGCATAGTTTACAACAATTCACCTTATTACCACTGTAGCTAAGACAGACACCTAAGACATACAGAAACAATTACTTGTACATTCCTTATTTCCCACTAGGTAAAACCAACAGCTGAATATAAAAGCACCATTATGAAATACGACAATATGGATAATGCTCTTGGGTTAGTTCATTGAATGAGTACAGAAATAAGCTGAATTACAATATATCGAGTTGAGTAAGAATTTAGGAGACAAAGCAGTGAACTATTCCAGCTGTTTCCATCTAGGGCATAGAATCTGGCTGCAGAAAAATCATCTTCAATAAGCTGTAGGAACAAGGAGACAGCTCTACACTGCAAGTCAGAAATCAGTCAATGGGGCTCACCTTTCGCTCCAGACTGTCTTCTCCATCTGTTGAACTGACACTATCATAGAGTCTTGTCCTAGAGGGCCTCTGGCGTCTGTTCTTCACAGAGAGCTGGGCTCGGGTTTTCAGTGCTTTTGAATCCAGGCGCTCTGTCTCTGGGACGGCCTCATTCAAGTCTAAGAAAAGAATGAAGCAAAATAATCGGCGAGAGAAACCTTTGGAGAGGATTGTCAAAGAGACCACAGACACTGATAACAAAAATCTCAAGGTTATCAATAATTCCAGGCAAAAAATAGGTGACAACCATGCTGGCCTGTCTGATACCCCACAGGTAACCAAGAAATCAAGTGAGATTTAGGAGAAATGTACAAAGCCTAGTGGAAGAAACCAACACCAAAGGTGACCAAGGCAACAAAAAAAATCTAACATTTCAAAGAGCCAGCGTGGTCCTCTGTGGTCGGCCTCTCACTACCTTTAATCTTGCTGCACTGAGTCCAAGTCAGAACTCCAAGTCACCATTCCAAAGGGGAGAAGGAAAGGTTACCCATCGATCTATGTAGGCGTTGGCTGAGGAAAAGTTGTTCTCTGGTTGAATTTATCTGGAATGCTTCTGGCTCCTTAGAAAGAATGTAGTTTGACCATCAATCCTATTTTATCTTTTCAGAGTGGCAGTCATTAAATGGAGTCAAAATGTTCACAGAATCAATAATTAAGTGCTTCCGGATTTAAAGTGTTAAAAATAAAGCATATAACTGAGTTGCAGAAAATTAATATGTACTGGTATTAATGGAGTAAAACAATTTCTTACAGTAGCATTACTGGAGGAAATTCCTTTTCACAGTATTATTATGAAGGTGTGCTCTAAATATATTGTAAGACCAAAACAAGGAAGCATTCCAGGCTGTGTCTCTCTTACCCATGGAACTCTGCATTTGGCATATGGTTCTAACAAATTATATTAGACATATTTTCCCTAGGAGATACATCCACTGAATGACAATATTTAGAGAAGGTTCTGACTCTTCATTTCCTGTATTTGCAAGAAAAATGAATAGTCAGAAAAGTCAGACTATTCAGGTATTTATAAAGGACAGCTAAATATTTTCTAATTAGTGCTCTCTTTATTGTTTACATGTCAATGGGGAAAAAATAATTTCCTTGATCACTTTAATTTCTTCCTTTCAATAAAATCTAAACTTGCAGCTGCCGATTAAGAGTTCATTAGTTGTGATAATTGGGAGATAATCAACCTTACAAGCTCTTGTTTACATATAAAATGTGGGAACACCACACAGATGAAAGCAATAATATAATTAGATAGACTGTCATACAAGCCCGTTTCACAGTTTATCTATCTTGTATTTGGATTGTATCTTCTGTAACACAAAGCACGGTCACACACACACACACACACACACACACACACACACACACACACCCCACCTCATGTGTTCCTCACAACCCCACGCTACAGAGCTGCCAAGTTATGTTTTACCCTCTCCTGAAGTTCAGAGAACTTGAGGAACTTGCCCTCGTCGGCACAGCTGGCTGATGAGCTGCCATGATTTTTCTTGTTTTTTGACACGCGGGCTACTAGTCTGTGCCCTCCAAATTTAGCTAGGGTTGAACAAGTTACTAGAAAAAGAATTTTCCTGCCATTACAGTTCAGTATTTTTGGTTGTAAAATCACATATAATGTGACTAATCTAGGAAATTCATTTCTCCAATTGGCTACATATGAAATATTCTTATTAAACTTCCACATACGTGTTAAGAAAGCATAAAAAGGAAGACATGTTGAAAACTGCAGAAAAAATTATTTCTGAGATTTCTTATTTGGTTGGTTTATAACAGCTTTGGTTACTTGGTGATGAGAAGACCAAGGAGGAAGCTTGTTCTACTTTTGTAAACATGGCTCCTTTTGCAATAGAAGCCTGGCCCAGGAGGACCTAACATAGCACCCAACATCCAGGATTGCAGTAACTACTCCATCACTAGGTACTGAACAAATAAAGTAACGGAACATGAGAGCTACTTATTAGCAGGGTTTAGAGTGTGGAGAATTTATTCTGGGACTTCTGGCTCCGTTAACTACTCAGTAATTTGCCTGGTACTCATACCAAACAACCCCCAAAGCAATCTAGAATATCTGCTTTAATATCAGCTAGCACTGAGTAAGTGCAAACTGCTGGAGCACAAATACAGAATTACATCTATTAAAGATGAAGTTAGCTGGAAAAGCAGTGCCTTAAGTCCATTATCCAAGTGGCCAGCAACACACTGCAACCAATTAACAATTTTTGAGGACCCGAAAACAAAGTTCTCGGGGTCCTTTTATAGAAGTGATTCATGAATTACAAATCAGCAATTTATATATTCCACCCTGAGAACAAATGTTTTTTAAGTAAAGAACCAGAAAAATGGAATGGAGCGGAGAACTTTACTTTGCAACAGCAGGAAATTGGAAGGAAAGCCGTCCACAGGAAGCCACTACTGAAGACACCACAAGCTCCATCCCCCTTAGGAGTGTTAGAGGACGCATATGGCAGAGAAGGAAAATGTGCATAGGACTTAGGTGGTTGGGGAACCAGAGGCTATCTTTCTCTATCACGTTGTATAAGAATCAGAATATTACAACTCAAAAGAACCTTCGGGATTCTATCCCAGCCGTCTTTTCCAGATAGGAAAAACAAGGCTCAAAGAAGATTACTAACTTGTTTACTAGCTGCATCACACAGTTAATCTGTGGATGAGACTGGATAGAGCTCAGTCCTCAGAAGTCTATCATCTGGGGGAGACTGGGTGGCTCAGCTGGTTCATCTTCAGACTCTTGATTTCGCCTCAGGTCATGATCTCAGGGTCCTGGGATCCAGCCCTGTGCCAGGCTCTGCGCTCAGCACAGAGTCTGCTTGTCCCTCTCCCTCTGCTCCTCCCCCTGCTCTCTCTCTCTTTCAAATAAATAATAAAAAAAAAAAAAATTTTTTTTAAAAAGCACTTACTATCCTTCTGGAAGGTCACTCTCAAGTCTGAAAGTAAACTTCACAAGTAATCTTTTGCCTTCGTCAAGTCTTTGTTTTAGTTTTACTTTATGTTCCAAACAAAAACACAGGTCAGGTACTAACTTTGCACATTTCCAGAAGTATACAGTACCGAAGAAAGAAAAAAACCTGAGGGATTTTATTTGGTTTTATATTTATCCAAGGAGTAAAATTCTTACATCAAAAAATTAGCTGTCAGTTTTGAGGATGACAATGTGGCAGAGAAATCCAACTGGCTCCACATTGCTAAGTTATATGCTACTGAATGTAAGGGCTTCGGTGGCCATGTTCTCTCACTGTCATCACTCTCTGCAGAGACCTTAGTCAATAACCTAACACCACCTTTATAAACCCAAGACGCTGGGTTCTTCTACCGCTTCTCCTCAGGCTATCGTGTTCTGTTGTCCGTAAGAATCAGAGGGAAATTTCCTTTTCATCTCTCCTTTCCTTTTCTCCTTTTTTTCAGACCCTCCAGTCTCTGAAAAAAGCCTACCTCTGACTCAAATGCAGCTAGAAACACAAAAGATGAGCAGACTCCAGCAGACTGATAAATATAGACAGACAAACACATGAAGTGGTTGAGGACAGAGTGGTGTTGCATGGGTGGGACTCCACCCTAGTGTACCTGCATTTGAAGACTAGCTTCAATAGTGCCTCGAACTGCATCCTTTAAAAAAATTTAATGGATTCGATTATGATTTTAGCAGCTGTTATGAAAAATGTTCTGTGAAATTAGGATGTTATATATCCTATTACACAGCAACCAGTTCCCTACAGTAATGCTGTGAGTCATTCAGTATTTTCACTAGATTGACGTTATTTTTGACGCAAATGGACTGCTGCCCACAGATCAGATAGAGATGGCAAGGGAAGGAGGGGAATGGAGCAGCAGGACGACGGGGGCTGCTCTGCATTCTTACGGGCATTATTCTCCTCAAAACCAGTCCTACCTCTATCATCTCACTTATGCTATTATCAACTACAATGCTGAGCATTATGAGACACTTGGTGGCATTTTAAAACTTGAACAGTAGCTGCATATCACTCACAGTCACTGCAAGTTCACAGAAGGTGGGCCCGTGGGTTTGCGGTTGATATGTCCCGCATGCAGACGTTGGTTTATGTATATCGAAGAGGTGGTTTAAAACAGTTACCATGAGAGTGATCTGGAGTAAGTCTTCCTCAAACAAAATCCAGATAGTGGCTCCACCATTAAATTGGGCAATTTCCCTAACCTCTCCATCCCTCAGGATCCTCAACTGCAAAATGGGCACAATGATAACACAGCACTAATAACTGCATTGCTGTGAGGACCAAATGCATTAATAGAAATACAATGCTTGGAAGAGTGACTGTGACATAAGCACCCAATGAATGTATTTATTGATGTGGAAAGGTTAGCAAGATATTCTTACACGACTAAAGCAAGTTGCAGAACCATATGTACATTCATTTTAAATATTTTAAAAAGAGCAACATAAAATATATTTTCTAATGATAAATTGATGCCTATGATTTAAGGAGAAAGATACTGACGATGGTGGTTACCTCCAAAGAAGATATTAGATTTGGAGATCTTGGCCAACAGGTACTTTAAACTTACTTGTAATGTTAAATATTTTTGTATTATATGTATTTTTTTGCATTTAATATATTACTTATATGTTTAAAATTAGTAAAAAACAAAACAACAACCCACATATTCAGTACATTTTCTTTTACAGACATCTTAATTCCATTCTAATCCAAGAGCTCTGGTGTTTTCAGACTCAGGATTCCCAGATGTTGATATTAGTCCAGGAAACTTTGTCCAAATCCTTGTGACTATCTCACTGCCCCATGTGAGAAGGCTGCTCTTTCAATTAGGTCCATGGAGACTGTTTGCCTGCCTTGCTACTCCACTAATGGCCAGATGATCTGGCTTGATTAGGGCCCTATGGCTTAGTTTCCAGTCACTACTTTGTTTTAGCATGGCACAGCAAAGATGTATTGACTCGGATACGGTAATTTGAGACCAAGTTACACAACTTCATCTCATCTCATGACAGCACTTTACTTAAGAACCCACCCGCAGGCAACTCTCACCCTGAACTCTATTAATTTAGGTGCTTTCCTTATAATTGCCTAAAAGCTAATATATTTTATACCCCAAGTAGTATTTATGAAATTTTAGGAAGCTGATTTCTTACAATTTCAGAACAAGCAGAAGATGATTGCTGTTTCCTAATCTTTTAAGTAGGTCTGAGATTATTGTTGTATGCACTATACATTTCATTTCTTAATGTTCAAAAGATACTAAAGAATTCCTTTTTTTTTTTTTACCACTCTATCAATAAAAGCAACCTCAGAACTATCTGTGTAGCCTCTGAAACATAATTGGTTATCTGTTTTAGTGTAATGCCTCTCCAGTGCAGTCTGATACCCAACGTAGCCTTCTTCAGCTTATGGTTAACCTACCTCTAAAGAGGGCAGAGAGGTCCAAACTCTGTTGCCCCTGACTCTTTAGTAATGCCACTAGACTGCCCAGGGAGATAGTGGCTGGAAGGCAGAAAAAAACCATGTGAGATACCCTAAATTCCATCAGATATCATTTGTACCACTTGTAAGAGTCATTGATTCTGAGAATTTGAAAGGCTAATTTATGTTTAGACAACAAGGAAAGGCGTTCAATATCTTAGGATTCCTTCACCGTCAAACATCTTTAGACTCTGATAGAAAAGTCCTCAAAGAATTGTAAAATCTAATCAAATGGGCAAACTGGTTGGAAACTGCAGACTTCTGTGAGCAGGACCATGAGGTCATGTACATAAGCTGGGTCTAGGAAGGTGGGATATGTAAATGTCCTCTTCTTGATATTATGGCATCTCTGACAAGACAACAATAAACAAGCTTCTGTGTTGTCATTAGGGCTGCCTACAAAAACCTGTGGATATTAGTAATCCCAAATATGCTAAGTAAGCAACCCCCCAAATTATATATAGTGATGTAATAGTTTCCTTGATTACTCTAAGAAGAATTCAGAGCTTATGCCTTTTGTAGGAAATAACCTCAGTTACTTGAGATAACAGTTGTTGGCTTCCTTATTGGGACAGTATCTTTCAACTATGGAAAGACTTAATTACATACATATAGCATCAGAAGGTTTAAGAAAACTCAAAGGCTACACTACTTGTAAGTGTAATGTAACAGGTGCATGAGAATTTCTTAAGTACTTGCAAAGACTGTCAGTCACTAAAAATAGGATTTAAAAAGGAAGTCAAACGTAACGAATTTATAAATGCAATTTAAAATGTTTGTAGGTGCTAATTAGCTAAGTTTGTAAATAGGAACTCAATATTATTCAAAGATCCCTTAACAGTGATTTGCAAATCAAATTTAAAAACTAGGTTTTTGATAATGTAGCTTGAATAAATCAAACATTAATTATAAAACCAAAATAAATATCTGAATGACTTTTTGGGTAGTGTTAAGGCCCTTACTGTCATCACAAAACTCACAGGCAACATTAATTATAAAACCAAAATAAATATCTGAATGACTTTTTGGGTAGTGTTAAGGCCCTTACTGTCATCACAAAACTCACAGGCAATAGAGTTTTCTGTATACCCAAGTTCTATGTTTCTTAAATTTCCTAATATGTGGCATTTCCTGTGGGTTCTGAGAGACATAATTAATGTAAAGTATTGAAGTAGAACATTACTTCATGTCCACTGGGATTCAGTCATAACTTGATATTAGTGTCCTGCATTCACAGAAAAAACCCTAAGGATCTCATAACTACTGAAACAATATGGTTGGAACATTGTTCAGAAACATACACACAAGATAATTTTCTGGTCCTAATTCCAGAAATAGCTGTTCATTGTTTGGTTTTAATTTTAAAGAGGCTGTGACACCATGATTGATCATATTTCCCTCTTGGCTGGTGGATGGTGTGAAATCTGAGGTCCACCCTGAAATATTTACAGGAACCTACCAACATGCACTGCACTTAGAAACCACTCATGCATCATCTTCTTTTGTATCTTCCCATCCTGATTTCCCAGCCTGTTCTTTTAGTCAATTTTACCTTAACATAACTATACAGCATCTCCCAATCTATATAATTAGAATTTCATGGTGAACCTGAGCATTATCTCTAAAATGCAAGAAACACTTCAGAATACAGCTATCTTGTAAAGTTTCCTTGAAAAGGAGCTATATCCCACACATTCAGGTTAAAATTGTCTTTACTACCAGGGCACATGGGTGGCTCAGTTGGTTGAGCCTCTGCCTCTTGGTTTTGGCTCAGGTCATGATCTTACGGTCTTGGGATCCAGCCCCGCATCGGGCTCTGCACTCAGTGTGGAGTCTGCTTAGGATTCTGTCTCTTCCTCTCCCTCCCCCTCTGCCCCACCCCTCTGCTTGGGCACACTCTTTCTCAAATAAATAAATAAAATCTTTAAAAAAAATAAAATTGTCTTTACTTCAGATCACAATCTACCTTATAGTTCAATTCCAAAGAAACAAAATTTAAAAGTCAAAATAAAATATAAAGCAGCCCCCTTTTCCTAAAGTGGACAGAGAACTACTAAGCTTAAGCTCATTCTGACAAAATAGCTTGTTTTCTATCAAAACAACTTTAGGTATCTTCTAGTACTAATGCATACCTCAGTAGGACTGAAGGTCTGGTGACTTCTGTGAACTTACAAAGAGGCAGTGAGAAAAAGGAACCAAGAAGAGTTGTCATTTTGCAACTGAATACCTCCTTCTGAATGCCTCGTTGATTTGGCAACAAAAGTCTTAATGACTTACACAAAGACAGATGCACAACTTGCACAAAACTAGACAGGCAATTTAGGTGCTTTGCTTTTGAGTAAGAACAGATTTTGGCTCTAATGATATGCCAGAAAACAATCAATAAGTATTGATTTCTCATTCATTTGGCTTGTTCATTAAAAATTTCCATAGTGATTTACCGGGAATGTTCACCCTTTAATTAGTGCAATTCAATAATATTTCATGGTCAAAATTATTTATTGGGGATTAAAAGTTGCTGCAAATAATTTGTTCAGGAAAAATGAAAATGATGAAAGTTTACCAAGAAATTATATCTGTATGCATGATAAAAACAAGCTTGAATCCACTCCAGAATTCTCTCCCGCCCCAATTTAGAACTAAACAATGTGACACCATGGAATAATTACCCCATTGCTCTGTATCTAATGCTGTTGTATAAGACACTCTTGATAATGTAGTGCAAGCATTCACTTTCCTTTTAATGACTTTCCATTTAATGAATTCTGGCTTTAATCATGCCTTTAACCTTATTTTAAAATTCTGGGTTCTAATGCTAAAAGTGAATGCTTAATGTACTCTCAGACTCCGTCAGGAAATAAATCAGACGTGGTGGTAGGGGTCTAGTCTGGCTTCATATCCACAGGTATCTGAAAAGAGCCACTAACATTGAGGGCCCAGGGAAAGGCAAAAAGGACAAAGACAACACATGATTACAGCCTCAGCAGAAAATGATTTCTTGGAGGAGGCCAGTGACCTCAGGAACCTCCTTATTGATGTAAATGTCTCCTGGTGTTGACTTTCCTCCCCTTATTAAATCTTAAGTATGATAAGCCCCCAAAAGTCTTTTGTGATTTTCCTCATTCTTATCTTTCAATTAAGCTACTTAAAAATGTCTATTTTAATATTTTTATTTATACAAAAATTATACCATTTATATAAGTCATATAGAAAAAGAAGGAAAAATATACCCAATGTTCCTACCATCAAGCCTAAAAAATAAAATTGGTACTTTTGAAGCCCTCTCTATGCCTCATTTCTAGTTGTAGCCCCTAATTTTTCTATTTATTCACAAAACTGTCCTTAAACAATATAAATTCTGTTTGCTTTTTGAGTTCATATATGGTAATGAACTATATTCAATATTCTGCAAATTGTCGTTTGTTTGCTAAACATTATGTAGAATGGTATGACTAGGATTAATTCACTTTTTTCTGCAATTCTTATGAACAATATTGCTGTGCATGTTTGAACATGTCTTTTGGTACACACTTACAAGAACTTCCGGAAGCATATACACATGTAGAAGTAAACTTGGTGGGCCACAGAATTTTCATATCTTCCATTTTACTGGGTAATACCAAATTGCTTTAGCAAAATAGCTGTATGAGTTTTCCTTCATGCTGGCTATTACATATTACTGTGAAACTTTATACCTGCAAATCACTTTATTTTTACTAATGAGGCTGAATGTTTACCAAACTCTAGGTTTTCCTCTTTTGGGTGAACTGATTGCTTATGTGTTTGTCCATTTTTCTATTAAGTTAGTTGTGTTCCTAGTATATTCTGGAAAACAATCTCTTTTCTTAGTTAAATGGGCTGCAAATACCTTCTCTCAAATTTTTGGCATGCCGTTCAGGGAAATCCAAATCAAAACCTCAATGACATACCACCTCACACCAGTCAGAATGACTAAAATTAACAAGTCAGGAAACGACAGATGTTGGTGAGGATGCGGAGAAAGGGAAACCCTCCTACACTGTTGGTGGGAATGCAAGCTGGTGCAACCACTCTGGAAAACAGTATGGAGGTTCCTCAAAAAGTTGAAAATAGAGCTACCCTATGACCCAGCAATTGCACTACTGAGTATTTACCCCAAAGATACAAATGTAGGGATCCGAAGGGGCACGTGCACCCCAATGTTTATAGCAGCAATGTCCACAATAGCTAAACTATGGAAAGAGCCAAGATGTCCATCGACAGATGAATGGATAAAGAAGATGTGGTACATATATACAATGGAATATTATGCAGCCATCAAAAGGAAAGAGATCTTGCCATTTGCAACGACGTGGATGGAACTAGAGGGTGTTATGCTAAGCGAAATAAGTCAATCAGAGAAAGACATGTATCATATGACCTCACTGATATGAGGAATTCTTAATCTCAGGAAACAAACTGAGGGTTGCTGGAGTGGGGGTGGGGTGGGAGGGATGGGGTGGCTGGGTGATAGACATTGGGGAGGATATGTGCTATGGTGAGCGCTGTGAATTGTGTAAGACTGTTGAATCACAGACCTGTACCTCTGAAACAAATAACACATTACCTGTTAAAAAAAAAAAAAAAGGAAGATAGTAGGAAGGGAAAAATGAAGGGGGGGAATCGGAGGGAGAGACGAACCATGAGAGATGATGGACTCTGAGAAACAAACTGAGGGTTCTAGAGGGGAGGGGGGTGGGGGAATGGGTTAGCCTGGTGATGGGTATTAAAGAGGGCACCTATTGAATGGAGCACTGGGTGTTATACGCAAACAATGAATCATGGAATACTACATCAAAAACTAATGATGCAATGTATGGTTGTAAACATAACATAATAAAATTTTAAAAAATTGGCATTATGGCATTTTTGTAATACTGAGGCTTCCTACTTCTACCAATTTATAGAGATCTTCTTGAGTATCTTACCATGGCTCTTGAGCTTCTTTTGCTAAATTCATACTGGCTATATTTTTTGTTGCCATTATAAATCGCTTGTACAAAAATGACATTTTCTCTGTTACAATTAATTGATGTCTAATGATTCTTGGAGCCATCCATCCTGCTAAACTCTTATTAATTCTAATAATCTGTATTCTTGAAGTTTTTTTATGTATTCAATTTTATTATCAGTGAATAGTAACAAATTTGCTACTTTCTTTTTTATTCCTTATATTTTTATTTCTTTTGCTTGTCTGGTACTTGCTAGGACCTCAAGGAAAACACTGAATAGAAGTGGTTATAGCACATTAAGTGGTGAAATGTTAACAAATTCTTAATTTTAAAGGAAATTCTTGATTTTAGCATTTTACCACTTACTATGATGTTTGATAGACTTTTGTTTGCTTCACATATCAAGTTAAGAAAGTTCTAGTTTAATAAACTTTTGTATTTCTAATTTAATAAACTTTTTATCATGAATAAGTGTTTAACTTCATTAAATGTTTTACTTCATCTAATGAGATGATTATATATATAGATTATTCCTCTAGTTAATATATGAATTATATGAGTTTTTGAATGTTAAACCAACTTTGGGTTCCTTGTATAGACACGAGTTAGTTATGATATTATATAGGTTATATATACAAATGTATGTAAAATGCATTTCTGGATTCAGTATTTATCTCTGTGAATAAGCAAGTTTTTTGTTTTGTTTTATTTATTTATTTTTAAAAGATTTTATTTATTTATTTGTCAGAGAGAGAAAGAGAGAGCACAAGCAGGGGGAGCAGCAGGCAGAGGGAGAAGCAGGCTCCCCGCTGAGCAAGGAGCCTGATGTGGGACTCAATCCCAGGAGCCTGGGATCATGACCTGAGCCGAAGGCAGCCGCTTAACTGACTAAGCCACCCAGGTGTCCCTATTTATTTTTTAAGGAAGAGAATCCTGGCCAGCTAATGGGTGTCACTCTGCTCACCTCAGAGTAGAAGAGGAACTTGATTCCAGAACACCACTGTGCTAGATAACTTAAATCTTATACAAATGTATTAACCCCATCTGCAGCTTAACTGTTTGTTAAATATATAGATCTATACTCCATTAGTTATACAGAAAACCATACTCGAGGCATTTGCCAAGGTGTATAACCTCTAATATATTGCCACTCAATATATATTAAAAGCAATTAAGGATTACAAGACCTGTCATGTATAAAAAGAATTTTAAAAAACCCAAACCCCAACTTTTTGAGGATTTTTATTAACTCTTTACTCAGTGACACAGGTCACACTCCAGTTACAGAAGAATTTTCTTTAATTCTAGTATAATTAACATACAGTGATATCTTAGTTTCAGGTGTTATGAAACTAGGGGCATGTAGGTGGTTAGTTGGTTAAGCATCCGACTCTTTGATTTTGGCTCAGGTCATCACCTCAGGGTTGTGAGATCAAGCCCCACATCGGGCTCCATGCTTAGCATGGAGTCTGCTCAGGATTCTCTCTCTCCCCCTTACCTTCTGCCCCTCCCTCTGCTTGTGTGCTCTCTCTCTCTCTCTCAAATAAATAAAATAAGATTTTTTTTTAAGTATTCAATTGCAGTAGGGACTCATTTCCCCCAAAAAATAATTGTTATGATTTCACATGGAACCAATAAATGGGCTGTTTTTAATAAAATAAGGAAGGAACTGGCAATACACTGGCAAATATCAAATATTCAAATTTAAAATATTGGTTATAAGGTAGAGCCACCAATATTTTTTCATGTTTACATATTCTGTCATCATCTAAGAAAAATGTTTTTAATCATGCCAATAAAGTTGTCTAAAGATTAAAAAAGAAATTTTTTATACAGTTGAATGGGAAGCACATGAATGTACATTCAGTCCATTCTTTTCTGCAAATATTCTAAATTATATCTGTAGGTCTCCAAAAACAGAAGAATAAAAGTTAATACAGAAAAAAGTAAATTAAAAAAAAAATCCCCACCTGATTAATCCAAAAGAAAGCAAGAAAGCAGATAAAAAGAACAAAGACTTTTGTTTGTTAGATTAGAAACAAATAGTAAGAGCTTAGATTTAAACTCAACATATCAGTAAATAAATTAAATAACAACTTTCTAAATGCATCTTAAAAATAAAGAATTGGGAAAAATTAAAAGACAGAGATTGTAGTAAAAAATAAACACCTATATACTGATACAAAAGACATAGAAAGTTTACAGTAAAACAAAATTATATACCATACAAACACTAACCAAAAGAAAGCTGATATAGCTCTTCAAATATCAGACAAGGCAGATATTAAGGTGAATTACTAAAAATAGAAATATTCTCTGATGATCAAAGGTCAATCTACCAAGAAGATAAGACAATTCTAAACTGTATGTGCCTATTAACATCACCTCAAACACATAAAGCAAAACCTGACAAAACCAAAAGAAGAAACAGAAAACTCCACAATTACAGGGTGAGACTTTTTTTAAACACCTCTCTCTCAGTAACACATTCTAGAAGTTTTGAACATGGTTAACAAATTTAACCTGATATACATGAAAGAGCACCTGAGCACCAAACTAGATCAACAGATAGCTGAGTACATCGTGTCTTTCTATCCTCTCTTCAATAATTTAAATTGATTTTACTGAACACTACATTACATTTTTGTGTGATGCCATCAGTCTACACTGAGGGTCACTGTGTGAAAATGTCCTAATAACAATCATCAGTGGATTTCCTTGTTTTCTCCAAATCATGCATTATTTGTGCCACTAGTACAAACTGTACTTCTTTTAAGCAGATGGTTTGTTCTTTTATCTTATGGACACTGTGAATAATGTAATGAACAATGGTTTCTGTTTCCTTTGGCAACTAGGAAGCTTAGAGCCAAATTAAAGGCCTTGCCTCAGAAATACTGTAAGCATGGTATATATACCTGCAGCATTACTTCTGGTTCCACTATGTACTCATCCTCATTGTTCTTTCTAATCTTGCCACAATCAATTTACCCAATCCTGTCATATAAAGGCATCTCTCCAAATTACTTCTAGACAATATATGAGTGAATGAAGTATAAGGATAAAAACATATAGATAAAAAAGGTAGATACCCTTAATGGCAGCTGGTTACTTACCTTTGCTTTTCCTGATAAAGACTTTATTGAAATCAGAGTAAATTTCAAAGAAGTGATTTAATTCAGAGAAATCAGATTCCATGCAAACCAGTAAGCTAACAACTGGGTCACAACAAGCAAATACATGTGGCTAGGACCTGATGATCAGAGAATTGGCTGGCTTAAATATCTAAGCAGGCTGAGTTCCGCTGAAATGTCCACAAATCCTGGGTTTCTGACCAAGCATGCTGGGTTCAGGATTCAGGTGCAGACTACCATCTTAGGGATCAACTTTTAGGAAATTTAAAGCTTTATCATAACAGCCAAACCATTTTGTGGAAAAAGTGTAAGGCAAAGGAGAGGAAGCAAGAAGGTATTATTTTCATATCCTTATGCTCCTTTCTCCAGAATATATATATATTTTTTTAAGATTTTATTTATTTGACAGAGAGAGACACAGTGAGAGAGGGTACACAAGCAGGGGGAGTGGGAGAGGGAGGAGCAGGCTTCTGGCAGACCAGGAAGCCTGATGCAGGGCTCAATCCCAGGACCCTGGGATCATGACCTGAGCCGAAGGCAGACACTTAATGACTGAGCCACCCAGGTGCCCCTCTCCAGAATATTCTTAAGTTACCTGGAAACTAGCTAAGAAATACTTTTTTTTTTTTTTTAAGACACCCAGGTTTGAGTAATACATTCTAGATACAATCTATGCTGAAAGTCTAGACTTTCCTACAATCTGCCATCTTGCACCTTTAGTCCTTTTTTTATCTGGCTCAGTTCTTGTTAGAGCTAAGGAATAGTAAGTAACTAAAGGAACTAAGAATAAAAGGGTTTATATAAACCTTCATGTTCACACTTTAGGGAAGATAACATTCAGTGTTTTCTAACTAGTGGCCCACTAGCTGAGTAGATAGGTGTGAGAAAGAAGAAGGAGTTGGTAATAACACCCGAACTTCATGGGGATACTTGAACTACCTTTACAAACCTACAAGTGACCCAGTTCCTGTAATGCCTCAAAACTATTAATGAATCACAGTGCTTACAGAAATAGTTATGACTTCTTCTCGGGCATTCAAAGCCTACTTTTACTCCAAGAATACCCTGAAGCATACCTTTAACATAAGGTCTATGAATCAGAAAATAATTATTCTAATTTTATTCATTTTTTTCCTCTTCTTCAAACTCCCTCTCAGCTCTTAAAATGTTTATCTCATCTATATATTTGTCTTCTACCAAACCATTCATCTTCCTCATCCTTTATCCTACAAATGACATGCCTTGTTAAACGGCTGGCAGGGACACTGTTCTTTCTACCTAGGAGCCATCTTTCTTTTTTTTTTTTTAATTTTTATTGTTATGTTAATCACCATATATTACAACATTTGTTTTTGACGTAGTGTTCCATGATTCATTGTTTGTTCATAACACCCAGTGCTCCATGCAGAATGTGCCCTCTTTAACACCCATCACCAGGCTAACCCATCCCCCTACCCCCCTCCCCTCTAGAACCCTCAGTTTGTTTTTCAGAGTCCATCATCTCTCATGGTTCGTCTCCCCCTCTGACTTACTCCCCTTCATTCTTCCTCTCCTGCTATCTTCTTCTTTTTCTTTTTTCTTAAAATATGTTGCGTTATGTTTCATAAGTACAGATCTGTGATTCAACAGTCTTGCACAATTCACAGCGCTCACCATAGCACATACCCTCCCCAATGTCTATCACCCAGCCACCCCATCCCTCCCACCCCCAACCACTCCAGCAACACTCAGTTTGTTCCTGAGATTAAGAATTCCTCATATCAGTGAGGTAATATGATACATGTCTTTCTCTGATTGACTTATTTCACTCAGCATAACACCCTCCAGTTCCATCCACGTCGTTGCAAATGGCAAGATCTCATTCCTTTTGATGGCTGCATAATATTCCATTGTGTATATATACCACCTCTTCTTTATCCATTCATCTGTCGATGGACATCTTGGCTAAGCCATCCTTCCTCTTACAAATCAGTGTGGCACCAGACTTTCAGTGTTCAAAACACTTGTCTAAAGGTATCATAAATTTACTTCTAACCTCTCGAGGCAGGCTAATGATAACGTGCCTTCATATGTAACTTCTACCAATTAGTCCTAGTTTTTCTTTCATTATTTCTATGGATATGCAGAACCTTTCACAAGAGTGTTTGAAATATTCGAAGCCAAAAACAGTATCATCTTAAGGATCCTGGAATATCTGAAGTGCAGGAAGCTCATGTTTTTCAAGTGAGTTTTCCAGGGAATCTAATCAAACTAAGACTATAACCCTTTTCTTCCAAGATCTCTCTAACCTGTTCTCTGCTCTTATTCTAATCATGACTTAAAGATCTGGGCAGTCGCAGACATTTCTAGTCACTTAGGGCCCCTGGATATAGGATAGAGAACTCTTACATAGACCAGCACTACTCAGGCACTAAGAAATGACAACAGAAAACATGGCAGGAGGGCAAAATAATTACTTTTCACATCCTGGACCACAGGTAAAACAATGTGCCTTATTTAATAAATAGTAAGTACTAATTAATAACTCAATAATTAAGTAATAATCCTTAATAAGGGTCTGCCATGGCTCCTGGTGAAAAAGATTGTTATGTTTGCTTTATGTACTATTATAAGAAAAGTGTATTAGAGCATATTAAGTAATGGATTTGTATAATCTACCAAAATTTTAATGAGATACTTGAGTAGGCTTGGTTTACAGAGAGAACCACACAAACAGTATTCAAATAGAACTGTAACTGTGGTACATTTCTGCATGGTTTGAAAAATAATTTTATCACTCTGAAAACTTAATAATTAAATGGTGAGAGTCAAGTAATTAATCCCTCCTCAGCTGGGAAGCTCATTCTTAGAAGAACATGACTCCCTGTGAGGAAATGACTGTTTGTGAGCTCTTCTTTTCCTCCTCCTCCCTTTCTGCCTCCTTCATTCTCTCCTTCCTTTCTCTTTCTTTATTTCATTCTAGCATAGTTTCTCGTTGACTTTAATTGATAATCCTTTTGCTTCACTGGGCTGCCTCAAGGCCCAAAGATCTGCTAAACCATTCACTCATCCTATCAATAATAATACTCCAGTGCTCAGAAAACAAGCCGGAATTGGAGAGTCCACAGGAAGTGGGGAGAAGGGCACTGCATCTACGGGGCAGAAACTAGCAGGACTGAAGGCAACTGCTCTACCCATCCTGTTGCAAAAAGGTGTGTGTGGGGGTTGGGGGGGTGGGAGGGATCTTTAAGTGCCGAATGGCCTGTGTTTGATCCTCAGTTGTTACTTCCTTTTCTAAACCTCTAGGACTTCAGCGTTCCCTAGCAACAGAAGCAAAGGATCAATTTAGAAAAGTGCTTTCCAGAGCATTCCTATCTAGCTACTGACCAAGCCATTTTAGTTTATGTGATCAAGCACTTGAAATTCAAGGAGATTTATCACTGACTGTCCTCGGCAGCAAAACTGGGAGAGCACCGCTTGATATGTGTGCTACAAATGTCTAAGATGACTGATTCTACCTCCACTGCACAAGCATGGATTGGTTTCAGTAAGAATTAGTAGTCTCTGCATCTCACTGTGAGCCGACAGTGTTGCTAGGGAAACTGATAATTATGTGGCAAAATGGAGGGTGTAGAATAGGAAAAGGGTTCAGAAGAAATATAAGGTTTTGATCCAAATCAGCATGTTAATAGTAGAGTTTGTTGATCTTCTGTAGTCCCATAATTTAATAAATACCATTAATTATATGTTTGACAAGATACAGATTTCTGAATGGAAATAAATGAACAGAAATGAACTGAACACTGGAAAGCCACTGGCTACTGATCATACTTGGTGCATGTCACAGCAGAAACACTTATTTATTATAAACTACAATTAACTTAATGGAATGGAAATAGTCAGAAAGGTGAAAAAAACCATTGATTTTTTTTTTCCTGACCTTTTTCTTTAGAAATCAATCTTCTGGAGTTCCAGATATAAAAATTATAATCCTATAAAAGCTTTTATTCACCTCAGTGACCAAGTCACAAAACCTCAAAACACCCGTTAGTATGGAAAAAACAGAAGTGTTACTATTTTTATATTATACATAGTAAAACCAATCCAGAGATGCTAAATGACCTTCCTGGAGACACACAGCTCTACAGTTAGTGGTAATGCCGGTGCTAAACACTACTCTTTAAACTACCAAGGGGGCATTATTTACACATTATATTTTATTAAGGGAAAGCCCAGCAAAAGGATATAAATGTAGTAAATGGTCTCGAATTTCTAGATCACACTTTAATGTTAAATGAAGATTTCCAATACTTTTTATTTTTAATGATTAAGAGTGCAGTTCTAAAAGTTAATGATGGGCGCCTGGGTGGCTCAGTTGGTTAAGCGACTGCCTTCGGCTCAGGTCATGATCCTGGAGTCCCGGGATCGAGTCCCGCATCGGGCTCCCTGCTCAGCAGGGAGTCTGCTTCTCCCTCTGACCCTCTTCCCTCTCGTGCTCTCTATCTCTCATTCTCTCTCAAATAAATAAAATCTTTAAAAAAAAATAAAAGTTAATGATATGATATAAACACTTGGGTATCAAGAGAAGTCTCGTTGGAGACATTTCAGTATGTGAGAAAGATCATCAGAGAACTAAACCGGTTGCTCATTAGTGAACAGTTTCCCTGCATTGTCAAATCACCACCTGTGAGTTGTCTGGTGCTGCTTCACAAAATTCTGTTCCTTTCCCCTTTTCCGGGAACTATTAGGTAAAAACTTCAAAAGGCGAAACCAAAGGTTTTATATCCTCCTGTGTATTTATCTTTATAAACTCTTATACATCTTCTAATTTATAAATATATTATAGATATTAAAACATTCATTCACATTCATATACACACAACCTCTGTATGGATGTGTGTTTGTGTGAGAAAACAAGTGACCGTTTTATGGCTGGTGCATAAAATAAGACAAACATTTATGATAGCAAATGTTTCCAGGATTTTGATCTTATTTGCTCTTTGACAGGAAAGACTGAGAAGTATAGAGAGGACACCAAGGTAAGAGCACAAAACTATACAGAACTTCTTAACTCAATGAATTCCAAGTGCTAGAAGCAGGGAGTCAGCCTTCTGATGTTAGGAAAGAGATTTTCATTCTAATGACTTAAAAGTTGCAAGATTTACTTATTAATACATAAGTAGTGGCTCACCCTAGATGGGATGAACTATCATGGTAAGGTAGTTTATTTACTTATATTTTTAAAGTAGTTCATTAAGTCTATCAGTATTATGATGACTTAAAAATATTTGGCTTAAGTTGCAATTTTGTTATTTCCTTTCATCAAGGCATTGGTTTTTAATAAAACAAGAGCCAAATAATGGGTTCTTATTTTGATAAGACTTTTCTTCTTTCTCATGGCAGGAAGGTTGTCTCAACTTTTAAATCTCTGGGTAAGAAAAAGAAGAATGTAAGGCCAAATTTTATAGTCACTGGAAACAATTTTTGTGGTTGGTTTATAAACAAACCTTGACTTAGGCCATCTTGACAAGATGTCTGCTTGACATCCAAATTCTCCATGGTATCTCCTTTAGAGACGTCACCAAGAGATGTTCTTCTTTCAAAGATGTTGTTGTTATTGTTAACTTGAGTCCCATTTTGCTTCAGTAGTCTGAACACCTCAGCTTCCAAATCTCTAATCTAAGGGGGGGAAAAAAAATCCATCCATAAAACTCTAAGCCAGCACTCCTCTCTAAGTACTCAGCAAAACCATCCTATCACTTAGTGGTTTTGAGCACATAACTCACCCGTACTTGCAGACCTTGAACTTCCACAAGATGAGCTTTTTCCAAATCTTCTATTTTCTTTCTTTCTGCTTCCTGTCTCTTGATGAAATCAAGTTCTCTTAAGAAAAAAATAAAAGATCTGATGGCATCAAATACTCAATAACTGAGGAAACATGTAAAAGTTCTTATCTGAAGCAATAAACTGCACAGTGGGACAAATAACTGGGCAGCTATTTAAATAAACAAGACTCAATCACAGTTAGAAGAAAGGTGTCTAATAACGAAAGCATATAAAACATTTTAATGGATCGGAAATTAAAGAAGAATGCTTGGATTCTGCTTACTGGGGTTTTCATTTGTTACCTCCTGATTCTAGGGCACCCATACAGGTCTAGAGAGAAGCTACTGAACTAACGACCCACCTTGGCTGATTTAGTGGAAATGACTACATGTGACACAGTCATAATGCCATATTTACAAAGTCAAACTTCCTAAACCGATGGGACTGGATGGTAAGAGTTTACAGAAGATAATTATAATTTGCTTTCTACGAATGACAGCGGCGAAGGACTGGGTGGGTCAGAAACACGGAGGGGGAGCTGTCGCTTACACACCAGAGGATAATATGGGGAGAAGGAGAAAATATCTCCATTCTGAGAGCCTGGAATACAACCTGCAAATCTAGCAACATTTACTATAGAAGTTATCACATAAAATACAATTAGGTATGACATTTTTGGCTGGAAGAGTTAAAATAGCGATGTACTGGATTCATGACCGCAAAGAGTAATTTCCCCCTTTTCACAATAAATATTTTATAGTAGTCTACTTTAAGTATGAAAAATATTATTTCTGTGATAGGAAGTAACAGAGACATTGTGAATCTTACACATATGCTTAGCTTCTAAGGCTTGGCCTGAAAGACCAGAAGTGGCTGGGCACAACTCTATTGTTCTGGCTGGCCAGAGGTACCTGATGAAAAAAATCCAGTAACCATCTCCCTGAAATTACACCAAAATCCAACAGAGGGAAGCAAAGCAGCACTCGTGTGGAAAGAGCTGATGAGATTCAAAAGCAGAGTGTGCTGCTGGACTCTCTCACTGCAGTGAACTGAGCCCCTGGTGATTCTCTCAACAGCTGAGCAGCGGAAAACGGGAGGGCAGGTGGTCTTGCTAGTCGAGATTTACACTATCTGAGGTGGGAAAGTTCTGCAGTCCCTGATTCTAACAAGAGAGAGAGAGGAAGCCTCTGCAAGGCCCCAGCTGCTGCTTTGCAATGGTCAGTCATTCTGCGTGCCTTCGACTGGGCTTCTTGCTTCTTACTCAGAGCTGTTCCCAAAAGGACAGAGATTCACATGTTTTCATAGTTACTAGGAATGACTGACTATCAAAAAGAAACCAGGGGGTAACCAACAGCCAAGAACTGTAAAATAAACCAAATATAATCTCACATGAAAAATGATAGAAGTGATTTCCAAAACTGAATGTCTGAATGCCTGAATGCTTTATAACTGCTTAAAGAATTACCAAGATTATCTTCTCTATTCTGTTAGATGTTACAAAATTGCTGGATACAAGACTTCTTTAGATGCACACAATTATTCCTTAGTCATTAAAAGCTGCTTACTTTTGTTGAAAATCCTTGATCAACTTCTTTGCTTTGTTGTATTTCTTCTCCAAGGCCTGATACTGGCTCTGAGTCTCCTTGAGGTGCTCGTTCACTGTGTGGCACAAGGTCTGAGCCTCAATCCAGTAGCTCTCCAACTTCAGCATTCTCTCTTTATTCTCTTCTATGTTCTGTTGGAGTTGGGTTTTTTCTAGTTCCCACCTCACTTTCTCATTTTCTGCTGCTTGCAGCTGGATAAAGCAAATGTCAAGGCAAGGATAGTCTGGGTATTCTGCAGCAAAATCCGTCATGTTTTTATAGCATGTTTTAAATCAAGTTCCATTGTCACCTAGACTCAATCATCTAGAACCTTGAGATGAGAAGAGTAAAACTTATTTTCAGCATTTCAGAGATTACGAGATGGAAGCCTTGAAAAGGGAAATGCTTTGTCCAACCGAGGTCACACATCTGAGAAATAATAAAACCTGGACTTGATTTCCCCTCCCATGATCTTTCCATTGCACCATGTGGTTTGAAATTCTGTGAGCAGTACATACTGTTTTAGAGTTTCACTGGATTCTATCCAATGAACTTCAATGTACCTTCTTTTAGACGTTTTTCCTACATATAATTAGATGTAAAAAACTAATTGAAAAGTGGAAGGGGGAGAGGCACACTGGGAAGGAGAGAGAGGCAGAAGCACAGTTTGGCCTAATAGTAAGAAGGGGTCTCTGGAGTCATTCAGTTTAGAGTTGAAGCCCAGCTCTACCATTAGTGGCCTTTAAACCTCAGGCAAGTAACTGAAGCTCTCCAAGACTCAGGTATATTATCTACAAGATGGAATTGTGATGTAACACAACAACATGCCTGGAACAGCTCTGTGGGCATAATCTGATAAATGTTAGTTATTTTTACTTTATTTTTTATCCCTTTTAATAATATGATTACATCCTTTATTTCAACTGACATGAACATAGTCTGTAGCTCATTATTTTGCTGGCACTGTTCTGAATTTCCAGAGCCTTATAAACTTCAATTTGCATAAAAGTGTAAAAGATAGCGTAAGTAAAAATATAAATCATTGCTGACTTATTTTAAATCCCTCTGATGGAACAAAAAGGCAGCTTCCTGTGTTTCTGCTTCCAGAGACTCTTAGGAATAGATAGTATACTACTCCGACTCCCTTATTTCTAGGGAAATCCAAGGCTGATCCTTTAGGTAAGGGGTCAAAGGTCATTTATTCACACTAATGGACCTTTAAACTAGTGCTTCATCTAGTTCACATGCTTCCTTTCACGTTCAAAAGGATGCAGTCATTATAAACTAACAATTTTCAAAATCGAAGACATCCCCAAACCATACCACATTCAGCAAATATATATATATATATCTTTTAATGTATATTTTAAACTAAACACATTGACAAAACAGATTACAAAGTAAAAAAAAAAAAACATTTCAAAATGAGGAATTCTATTATCAACATGGATATAAAGTGTCACATTAAAGTAAGCTACTATAGCTAGTACATGCCAACATAATAAAGAGAAAAATACACAATACTAATTTATAGGATTTTCTAAATTAAATGTTTTTGGTCTAACATAAGCTTTGTTAAAGCACTTACAATCCACAGGGGAATCTTTGTCCCTGGTTATAACCAACAATTAAAAAAAATCTGTTCTTCCATTCTGTGCTAAGAAACAATAGCAATTTAAAATAAGACTAGGTTTTTCCTGCATCTTTTATTAAGCAATGTTTTGTATTCAAGTTGCTTATTTACCAACCACTACTAATTTAAAAATAATTATTCACAGAGCTTGGCTGACACCATGAATGATGTATAGACATGTTTTGGCTTAAGAGCTACAGAGTTATTAGCTGAGAATACCATTTAACCAAAACAGCCCTGCTAATTCATCTCCATTTAAAACACATGGAAAAACCAAAATAAGTGTTCAGTGTGAACAGGAAAACAGATCATTAGTGGTGGAGGGAGAAATTATGTATTAGTTTTTAAAAGACCACAAAAACAATAAAGAATATTATTTTTAAAGTAATTCAAAAAATATTTTTAAATCCTTGAAATTACATATTTGATAAACCTAGACACAATTCTAGGAATTTACAAGTACCTTATAATTTACCAACTAAACATGCCCTTTCGAATCTTGTATTATTTCATATATAAACTAAAAATACATACTCCCCTTTTATCAAGACCTGTTTCTTTCCACAAATTTAAATAATGCAAACTAAACTTATCTAAAAATTTCCAGTAGCATCTGGCATCTAAAATCAATTATTCACATATCATATTAAATTTCATAATATTTAATTATTAGAAATTGGAATTTTTTTCTATGAAAAAGTATTAAGGTGCTACATTAAAATACATTGTTTCTGATGAAGAAGTTAAAAATAAGTAAATGAATAAACCTATTTAAAGTAAGATAAATAAAGAGAAAGATACAGCGTAATAGCTTGTATAATATAACAGCATAATTAGTGGTCAAAACATAATTCGGATGCTAGAACCATTAACATTATTTAATTTTTGAGGAACTCTCAGAGGGAACTCGCCACATATGTGCAAATATGTAAATATGTACTTTTAAAACGCCGTGCTATTTTCACTGAGGGAGTATGGTGGTGCTTACCCCCTAGGGGCATGTGTCTCACTGGCAGGTCTGTCTACTTATCTAACAGTGGAAATGAACCTCTCACATTTGTACTCTTTCAAATGCACAGGAACAAATCCTTTAGTCCTAGGGTTGAATTTATTCATAGCGTCCGAAGTTTAAAAAGTACAATTCAAACACCATTTAATGGTGCTTACCTTGGTCTTCAATTTTTGAATCTCTGCTTCTGTAACTGCATGTTTGATTTGCAACTGAAAATTGAAAAGAAAGAAAAAAATCTGAACTAAGAAAGTGTATCTATATTTTGGAAGCCTTGGCGGCTAGAAGAATACCTTATCACATAGCAGACGGCCCAGGAAAGTGCTGCAATGCAGCAGGTTGTAAATTAAAATGTCTAGTGTGTAAAATGACTCACTAGGTGCACACTAATGAAACACGGGGTCTATGGCCCACACTCCCTAACGGATTAGGTTACGAATTTAAAGTCTCGGGGACTAAAGAAAAGACAACACATTTTCTAGCCCTCTCTGCAGCTCTTCCTCTACGATTTGGGTGTCAGGGAACTGTTGGAGAGCCGAGAGCCTTGTGGACCGCCCGGTTCGGGCAGGCAAGCGGGCCGGTGGCAGCGCGAAGATCCGATTCCGAATCTGGAAGAAAGATGGCGCTATGGTTCCGCGAGTCCCACGCACCGAAGGCCGAGCAGCTCCTCCACAGCTCCGGCAGCTGCCAGACGGAAGACCAGGATGCTGCAGTTCCACAGCGACATCGGTGGTGGTTGTTGTTGTTGTTGTTGTTTTTAATTGCAGGAAAGGTAACAGATCCAGATTTCTGTCCCCCCCAAAATCGACTCCTTTGGAGGACCCTGACCCCCAAAAGCTTTGGATGCAGTTTATTAGCACGCGAGCCGCCGTTTCCATTTGTCTGACTTCTCCCCTCCCCCCACTTTGTTTTCTCTGTAAGGGTGAGAAGAACAAACGAAACATTCATTTCCTCCAGGGATAAAGAAATGCACCAATATTTACAGAAAACAATCTGCGGGTTGAAAGTCTCTTCTCCGAAATCCTTGGGGCCAGATGTCTTTAGAATTTAGAATTCTTCCAATTTCAGAAAGGCAGGGAGATGCATTTTCCATAAATTGCCTATTACCCACAGCTTGGTCCATGGAGGCACTCTGTGATCAAATACACGAGTATTTTTGCCACCAAACATACGTATTTCCCACTAAGTGAGGTAAATAATAGAGACTATAAATAACATCCTGTCTGTTTTGGTCAGGTTTCCCACCAAATGAGTTTGCCACAAAATTATTTTAAACAAACTGTTTTCAGAGCATTTTGGATTTAGAATTGTACAAGAAGGGTTGCAAATGTTTAATATTGCTATGATCAAATGAGTCTAAGGTTTTCTTACCGGAAAAATTGAGTCAGTTGATGGGAGGATAGAAATGTGCACCTCGGAGGTCAGGACACCTCACAAAGCTCAGCGATCTTTGGTTTATGACTTGCTTTTCCCTGGTTTTCAGCCAGCTAGCTGGGACACAGGGGAAGGATGGAGAGGGGGGATGCTCCCTCCTGCATGCGGTCGGGTATCCTGTTACGTTTAAGGCCCTGTGGTCTACACTGCTACAGCTCTGCTAACTGTTCTCGGTCCTGAGGTGGTGGGGGGAGGGGAGGGGATTCTTGAAACTTTTAAAATTGATTCTGCCCCACTCTCATCATTTCTCTTTCTTTACCACTTCCTGATCTGCACACTCCTGCAGTCTCGCCAATGTAGCCCTTGCTCCTTCCACCCTCATTGGTTCACAGGGGCTCCTGAGCTCTAACAGTCTCTGGACAGGAAGGAGTCCTGGGTGCAGCTGTCATTCCTTTATGAGGCCCCTAACAGGCAGCCCTGGCTCTCTTGGTTTCTCTCCATGGCCTTAGTGGTACAACACTTAACCTACCTACTTTTAGGAGTTGCTCAGAGCAACAATCTACGAGGCAAGTGCTGCTCCAAATTCATGGCAACTCCCTTCCACCTTGCTGATGAGGTCTGAGCTTACCAACAAAGCCCTAGTCTGGATGAATCTCTCAGAACCTGACAATGCCAGGCAACCTGGCCTGACATGCTCAAATGACCAAGTGTATGTATAACTCCAGCTCTGAGCCCTACAGTGAACATGTTACTTGCAGAATCACCAATCCTGGCATTTCTGGCCTCCCTTGAAGATGTAGATGAAAACTGAGCTGGCTTAGTTGTTACAGTGAATTGCTGTTAAAACCATGACTAGAACCTAGAGCTTCTGGTTCCTGATCCAGTGCCATTTTCCTTAGAAAATAAGGATTGAGTCAATAGGCATTTATTGAAGAGCTGCTATGGGCAAGATGCTATGAGGAGAAAGGATGACTCTTTCCCCTTCTAATAAATACCAGTGCTTATCTCCTCCACCAACAGAAACCTGATAAACTGAAAATGGCAAGATACTTGGATATTAGACATGCTACCTTATATATATAAATATGTCCATGTACACATGCACACGTCTAGGCTGTCAGGAATTATTTTCTGTGGAGATCTTATACTTCGGTGGGCACACACTCGGGCATCCAGCAAATCCATGTGCCTAGGTGATTCTGAAGTATCTGGGATTGTTGCTGACAAGAAGAGTGACTCTGTGATCTTTCTACCATGGCCAAGTGTGAAGCTAGACTGAATTCATCTCAGGCCTACCATGAAAGGACTCCATGACGCTGGAAAATCACCGACCCTCTCTTACCTTCACTTTGCTCACTTGTACGATGCAGTTCCTCATGGGTCATAACCTTCTTTATTGGAAGATTAAATGAGATAACCCACGTAAAGCTTTTAGCACAAGTGGCTAGCACAGAATAAGCCATTTAAAGTTAGCCCAGACTAAGACAAGAATGATCTGAAGAACTCAGATGTAATCACCACAACTGCACTTCTTAGTCAAGAGTGCTAAATTCTGTAAAATGTCACACCTGAAATAAAACAAACACCTCTGCTTCTATTTGAAGAGTAGCAAGAAATCAAAAGGGCAGATTTTACGACGAACGCTGCAACCATGGGAAAGTGCCAGATTTGATTTTCTCCGTGGCCGACTCCCTTCAACTGCAGGGTAACCAAGTATATGGCATGCAGCTTTGTTGGGACGTTGGATTTTCTTTGTTCAGATCACTGTGACCGACAGCAAGCTGCTTCTCCGGGCCCCGGCTTCCCCTGAAAAATGAGAGACCTGGATGGGAAGAACTCCAAGGCCCTTGCAAATACTACAGGTGTGACATTTATGAAATGAAGAGCCTGGAGATGGTTGTCATGGTTGCAGAGTCTAGAAATTCCTGTCTCAAAGTGAGCATATTTATTCCTATGAAGACATATACAGATTAATCCACTGATGTGCGGGGCAAACCCAGGTAAAACTGAAACTGCCAGGTTGATCTCCACATATCCCACCCTCCCCTCCCACCAAAATGGGTAACAGAAGACAGTAGAACTCATTAGTGGTGAAGGGAGAGCACTGATAAAAGCTTGGAGTGCTACTAAGTACAGCCAAATTCTGTGGATATAGGAAAAACAGACCGAGGTCTGTAAATTCAGACATTATTTAGGAGACGGACAAAAGTTTCAGCTCAATGTTTTCTTAGAATTCCCAAAGCCTAAAATGACAAGACATGTAATTATTTTAAGGCTGTATGCACATTAAGAGAATTTCTACAAACCCATCTCTATTAACAGGAAAAGTATCAAAAATAAACTAATTGAACCTTCATTTTACGTAGGAAGAAACTGTTTCAGTAGTGCATGCTGCAGAGCTAATAAGTGTCAGAGCCAGGTTTTGAACATTTCAGTCCATGGTTCCTTCCACTAAATACCTTACATTTGTAGGACACTTGATCTTTTTTATCATCTCCTTTATCATTGCAAATGAGGCTGTGAGGGAAGGCAGACAGACACAGTCCACCTCATTGTTCAGACAGGGACAGGGGCCCAGAAAAGTTACATGGCTTCTTCAAGTTCCCAATGGAAGCAGGTGATGCAGTGGAAAATATCTCGGGTCCGACTCTCCCTACCTCTCTTCACCATGCACCTAAATCAGTTAATCCCCACAAAAACTCTTGAGCCTTATATCATCACTGTGACTTCCTGGTTGAGGAAGTATTACTCCTCCTGGAAACCATGGATCACTTCTGGTAGCCTCTGAGTGTTCTGACACTAAATACAAAATGGCGCTCCATCAGCTACTGTTATTATTTGTGGAAGTTAGGAAGAAATAGCTCCCTCATTATTCAACTAGCATTTACCTAATGACACTGTGTTGTGCTCGTCACATGACACAGAACCTACCTTCAAAACACTTACTTTGGGCGATTAATAAAGACCACCTTCTGAGAGAAGTTCTTAGATCACCCTGAGAGAAATATCACAGGGAACCTGCTCCTAGATGGCCTGATTAATCTTTTATTCCCATAGCCGGGTCAGATGACCCTTAGGCTTTGGCCTATTTGTCTTATCTCCCACCTTGGCATATGGGCAGGATGAGACCGAGATACCTCTATTTCACAGAGAGGAACAGAAAATTGCTTTTCAAAGAGGTGAAGTGACTTGACAACAGAAGCACAGCTGGTGAAAGGTCGTGTTTTCTTATTCCAGAGCAGTTCTCTCTCCATGTGTTTAATAACCTTTCCAAAGGAGAGATCAAGGGTTTGCACATCACCACCTGAGATTGGTCAGGCTGACTGTTGGGCAACAGGATTGGTTCATAGAAACTGAGCCTAAAACACCTGTTGGAATTTTGGGGCTTCAGAAAATCTAGATTTAAAGAGAATACTTGGGCAGAGAGGATATAAATAAAAAGAAAAGGTTAAGGATTGCAGGTCAGTGTCTTAACTTAAAAGACCAACCTCATCTCTTCTGTCATCTTTTAACGTGAATGCCAAAGATGTCCACCCTGGGATCACGGCACAAGTAAACACATGCCTCCTACAGAGAACAGAAGCTCTTACATAACACTCTGCAGGTGTACCTGCTGTGTACATTTTGTTTATTTCTTTCAAAAAGATGAATACAGAACATGTACCCTATCACTGAATCAATACAATCCAAATATAACTGCGCTAGAAATAGAAACATCCTTATACACTTTCTTCACCTATCCTGTGCAAGAATGGAAAACATTTTTCTTTAGAAAGTGCAAAATACTATCTTTGCAGCAAAGGTTTTAAGAGCTCTCTAGTGCTAGAGATCTTACAATCAGGTAAGAGCAACCTTCTCTGTTCTTACTTTACAAGAGTGAAATAATAAATGATATTTGCAAAGAACTTTATAAAGTGGGTTCAGCATTGGAATCAAACTTTTTATAATTATCTTTGTGATTATTTGAAGTTTGTCTTACCTATGACAGGGTAGGCTCCACAAAAGAAGGAATCAGAGCTGTTTCTGCCTCTACCCAGGTGCTGTTAAAATGAAGCTATGTCATATTCCTTTATAATTTCTGCTCAAAGCTTTATAAATGCTACCAATCTTTACACTACCAAGTGTTTTTCTCAGGGGATAGTTTATGCAAAATTAGCTGAAGTTGGGTGACTGAAAGTATAATAATCTAATCTGAATGGCCCCACTGATTGCAGCATATGTAGGCTAGGGTGAGCTACTATAACAAGGTCACTCTCCAAGTAGGTATTCATAAACTAGTTATTAATGATGTAGATGAAAATGGATGTAGGTGAAAGCATGTAATTACAGTTTCTTTTTGAAAGAAATATGTTTGCTGCTAAGTACACTATTTTAGATAAACTATTTTATAGCTTCTCCACAACATAATGGAAAGTTCCATAGAGATAACTTTATATTATTATCTGAGGCATTTACAACTTTCTCTAGATAATTTTTCATGCATTTTCTATGACTCAAGTGAAGTAAAATAGCACAGTTTTTAGACTCCATTTTTTTCCCTCAAGACCCCCATGACCACTGAGGAGGAGCGTGAAGGGAAACATTAGACAACTGGTTTAAATGTCTCCTGACCAGCAGTTTCTGATTCAGCCTCTTCCTTCTCCCCACTAAATTTCCAGTGAAATCACATTAAAAAAAAAAAAAACAACAAAAAACTCACAAGTTCAAATGGACACTAAACTTAACACCTGTTACTAGAATATGAAAGAGTCACAAAGCTGAATTAAGAAAGAAAAGCATCCAAGCTTCACTCCAAAGAGAGAGGAATGGTTTGTCCAACCTCAGTGACTGCTGGAGATCCCAAGTCTATCCAGTGAGAAAGCTGGGCCACCTCCACTGTCTTTCCCAGGAACTGTCCTCAAACCAGGTTCTCCAATTCTCTCAGGATTCCACATTCATTCAGAAAGCAACTACCAGAATAGGAAAAGAATGCTGGAAGGTGGCTGAATAGTGGCACACTGCATATTTTGAGCTCCAGACCCCAAAGTGGAGCAATATAGATATGGGTGGTCATAGTAAGGGTTTTGAGAGCAGGGAATAATCTTTTTTTTTTTTTTCCTTTAACACAGAGAACTGAGTGCAAGATTTGGAAATATCTCACCTACGCAAAGACAACTGCACTAAGTGATAGACCACCAGAAAACAGCAACCACACAGGAAGCGAGGCACACAGATATGTCCTCCTGATGTGAGGCTAGAAATGCAATACATAATTTACAAGTGGATGCCAGCTGACTATACAAACAAGTTTTTGCCTCATTTCCAGATAAATACAGGAGAAAAAGGCAAAACTGAGCCCGTTACTAAATATTTTAAGTGAAGGTAAAGAGAATATCAACTTGAAAACTCAAATAAGTAAAGTGGGAAAGTGAGGTATCCAATAAGTAAATATACTTTAAGGTAACTCTCTGGACTACCGGGATAGAAAGTGAAGGGGCACAAAGAATGGATAGAGAGTAGGGAAACTAAAAATGTTTTAAGGAAATTAAGTCATGTTAGAGGTGCTAAAAAGCATAAATGAATTTGAAGTTAAAAGCATATTTAATGCTACAGAAAACTGAATCATTGATATGAGAGGACACATTTGAGAACAACCTCAGATAGAAAAAATAGAAAAGAAAATATGAATAAGATAATTAATACAGAAGACAAAGTGTTTCCTGAAAAGAAACAGCAACAGAGAAAAAAATAACAGAAACTGAAGAAAATATTAACTAAAACCAAACCAAAACACAAACATAGAACAAGGAAAGCAATTAAAAGAAAAAAAAAACTCAATGAAAGGAGGCCTACTTGAAGAAATTGTGATAAAAATATAAAATACAGGACTGAAATAATACAAGTATCCAAATGTCAGGTTGGCATTACACTTTTTCTTTACAGTATGCACCTAGTTCAAAACAGTGAAGCCTGCCCTACCACACTGTCAGGAAAAAATGTTGTGAATCAAAATATTAAACCCAACTAATTATAATTCCTATGATACAAAAATTAGATTTTCCTATTCTCAGCAGAGGAAGCCCATGAAGTATTAAGTACCTCCATGAGTACTTAATAAATTACTTAAGGATATACTCTGAGAAATGAGAAATTCTGGTGTAGAGAGAATAACAGTTGAAACCGAGTAAGCCAAGAGTCTAACGATTTATTGCACATAGTATTATAAAGCTACCTGAAAATACAACAATTATATTTTAACAACAATCCTGTCTTAGAAACCAAGATTTATCAAAAAGATTCAGATAATATTGTTTTAGAACATCCACATGGTATTGTTTTGTTCTTAATTTTGAAAATTACAGAAATAGAGTTTTTAAAAACTTAAAGATAATCCTTACCAAAAATCAATAAACATAAAGGAAACATAAAGCATAAAATGAGATGAGATAAATTAAACTCTGAATAATTATAACAATAAACTTAAGCTGCTAAAGTTCTGTACTAAAAGAGCTCCAAGATAATATTTTCAAAATTTACAATAAAACAAAGTACTTAAATTAAATTTACATTATAAAAGCAGGTACATACACATGTTTACAAAAGTGTGTTTATCCAGCAACTACAAACAAAAGTAGCAGTCAGATGATTACCAACAAAGAATATTTAAAGATAAAAAAATCTTTAAGTCATATTTTATATGCTTTCAACATAACATTAAAATAGATAATCAAAGCTACTAGGCACAAAATGAGGTGTAATTTTACTATGCGGGTCTCAGTTCAGTAGGTTAAATAGGAAAGATGATAAGGATACGGAAGGTGGAAAAAACATAATATCACTTTTATCACAAATACCCATATTAATCAATAACAGAGCACCACTTCAAAAAAAATCAAAACTTATAGACAATATTATCTGACCACAATGTAACAAAACATTAGATTAATAATAAAAGTTACAAAGTAAAAACTGTTTCCTCAATTATTCAAGTCAAAGAGAAAATAAAAACATTTAAAGATGAAAAATATAGACTATTTGTAAAATGATGACAAGAAGAATGAATACTGAAACTCAAAGATGTTGCCAAAGACTTCGCTAAACAGAGATTCATAGTTTTAAGTGCTTTCATGTTTAAACAATAAAGTATTACAGTAAACTGAGCATTTATTGCCATATGTAAGAATAAGAGAAAGCAAACATTCCAAAGGATAATAGAATGATGGAATGAATAAAAAAATAAAGATAAAAAGACTGAATTAGGTAGGGGCAAACAGCCAGTGCAGTACAACATCACACAGTCACAAAAACTATTTACTGCCTTTCCTGAATGCAACTCTGGAGATGACAAGAAGGGAAAAAAAAAAAAGTCTCACTCATCAATTAACAAAAAAATTTGTAAGAAATTCTTAAGAGAGAGCACATAGATGTTTCCAGGTATGTTTGGAAAAAATGAGTACATGAAGCAGGCAAGTGTCTATGAACAGGAATGGGAGACAGCAATCTAATTAATCTTTCATCTTATACATGTGACTGGGTAAACCTGCATCTGGAGTAAATCAGGGACAATCTATTCCATTCTCCTAAAGTTTAGACATCCTGGCCACTAACTTAAACTTTGGTGCCATGGGGTAAAGGAGTAGCACCAAAATGATGTTTTTGAATTAACATCAGGACAGCACTGAAATCGCATTAGAGTTAGGAAGAAGTATAGGTGAGTTAGAACTAATTATTTTGTAAAAGGCATACCTTATAAGTATATCTAAAAAACTGAAGAGGGGATGAAAGGCAGTTGAGAGTATGCTATAGCTATTATTTTGTTAAATGGTAGATATAGCCATTGATCTGCATTCTGTGTTCCTAGGGGAAAATACCCAAGACTGAGTCAAAATTATTCATGTGTAATCTCTAGAAGGACAGAATGAAAATGTATAACTTTTAAGCAGCAGATGAAACTTTGATGTATCTAATGGAAAGTAGGTAAAAGATAAAGAAACAAGTAAATATAAAATATAAATAAGGTGGCAACTCTAAGTTCTAATATTAAAGTGATTAAAGTAAATGTAAGTGGGTTAAACTCATGAATTAACTGACAAAGACTCCCAGAGTAGTTAGGAATAAGATTTAAGAATAGGTTGGCTAAAGGAAACATATTTGAACAAAAGGCTATGCAATCGCTAAAAACAAAGATAGAAGAAATAGATGTTGTGAAGCAAACATGATACAAGAGAAAGGCAGTGATGAAGTTTTACTATCAGAGAAAATAAAATTTGGGGTAAAATGCATCACAAGGGACAAGACAGATGTTACAATAAATCACAAAGTTGTAACAATCCCAAACATATATGCAGCTGATATCAAAGATTTAAAATATATGAAACCACAACTGACAGAATTATAGGAAGGAAAAAAATAACTGTAGTTTGTGATTTTAACATATGCTTTTCAGAATTAGTAGATCAAACAGACAAAAATCTAAGCCATGCTACAGAGAAGAAAGTATATTTCTATTATTAATATATTTACATAAATGAAAAGCATATAAATTTCATAGTCAAGCACAAAATATGTGTGCAAAATTTTTGCATGCATGAGGACTCTTTAAACAAAATTATTTGTTAATTAAGCTACAAAAGAAGTCTTGAAAATTCTAAATAGCTATCATATGGAATATGTCTTCTGACCAGAATGTGATAAAATTAAAATCTGGTAACAAAAGGTAACAAAGTAAAGCTACATATGTCTGTAAAGTAAAATATATCACTAAGTCATTCTTGTATTAAAGAGAAAACCTTGGGCTGCCTGTTCAGTAAGTTAAGCGTCTGCCTTTGGCTCAGGTCATGATCTCTGAGGCCTGGGATTGAGCCCTACGTCATCGGGCTTCCTGCTCAGCAGGGATTCTGCTTCTCTCTCTCTCTGCCCCTCACCCCTGCTCATTCTCTCTCTCTCTCAAATAAATAAATAAGATCTTAAAAAAAAAGAGGAAATCCCAAGAGAAATTACATCCAAAGGACAATGCATTCTAAATGTAAAAAATTGTAACATGTAGCTAAAAATCAATATTTAGAAAAAGTATGCTTTAAATACATTTATCAGAATGTAAGAATAAATGTATTAAATCCAATTGATCAATACTGAAACAAGAAAGGAGGAAAAATTAAGATACTGGTAGGAAATAATAAGTACTTTTTAATTTAAAAAATTTAGAAACGTAAAGGTTAACAAGACAGACAAAAATTCTAGAAAAACAACTAAAAATATTAAAATAAAGAAAGAATGAAACAAGAATAACTAGATAGTAAAGATTTCAGTATTTTAAAAGTATATTATAAAAATGTTAGAAAATATGAATGCTTAGAGGAAATACAGAACTTTCTTGAGTGCAAATGCACATGCAAATGCAAAATACCAAAACTGGCCCAAGAAGAGCTTGAAAACTTGAAGAGAGTAATAGCTTTATAAAAGGTTTTTAAAATCTTCCTCCACAAAGGCACAGATGGTTTTATAGCTGAGTAATAATAAACTTCTAGGGAACAGAAATTTCTATTTTATGCAAGTCATTAAGTCTCTCTTACAAAAGTCGTTTCTGAAAAATAGAGAAAACGTCTTAACTTATATTGAAGCTAATGTAACCTTTGTGGCAGCTTTTGATTAATCCACTCTAGTTAGATGTTCTGTTACTTATAGGTGGCTGCCTGTGTAACTAATACAGGGGACTATAAAATTTTAGAGAGGGTCAGAAAAAAAAGACTTGAATTGAACAGATACATTCCATAAACTTGGATTAAAAGAGTCAATGTGATAAAAATGCCAGCTCTCTGCAAGTTAATTTAGTAGTTCAATGTAATTACAATAAAAATGCAAAGAAGTTTTTCCAAGGGAATTAATAAAGTGATTCAAATGTTTTCTTGAATAGGTTGAACACTACAGGAATTTTTGAAGAGTTAGATGAATCTGATTTATTCCATCAATGTTTTCCCCTTTAAAATACATTCTAACAGCATTGCACTAAAGAATGAGAAAACAGAACAGAATATAAAGGCCAAAAGCAGGCCAGAGTGTAAAGGCACCAATTCTGTAGATAATAATGCTGGCCTTCCAAGCAGAGGGAAATGTGGAAATGAGCATTTAATAAAAGTGCTAGCTATCTTGTCAACTACTTGGGAGAAATTAAATTAGGTACCTGTCTTGAATTATACAACAACTTCCAGGATATGCTTTATGCCATTCATTCACTAAATATTTAACCACTAACCACATATGTCAAGAACTCTGAGAAAACAGGATACAAGAGCGAGCAAAAACAGAGGAGCTGAGAGGCTGGTAGGAAGACAGGTAATAGGCCAAAAGGAGGACTGATGGAGATAATGTCAATCTAATGTGCTTTACTCAAAAGAGTACGACATGTACTTGTTTCATATAATGCAATTAAGAGAACCCTCTGTAATAGGAGACATTGTACAGACTCCAATACACATGATTCTCCATCTCCATCCCACATCTTGTACATAAGCTTGTGAAAAATATCTAGTGCTGTAAGTATTTAGGCATTTATGTTAATCACATAAAGAAATTTAAAACTGTGAAAGTGGCAGTGTATAAGATACAAATGTTGTGACAAATGCCACAATGATAGTGGCAATCTCCTGAAGAAATGAATATATTAATATGTTAAATATATAATAAAAGAGAATACAAGAATTAGAAGTGAAATAATGTGGTATATCTGCTTGATCTTGAGGTGAGGACAAACCTCCAGTTCTTAAAAACCCAAATTAAAAGAAAACTCCAGATTTGGTAGTTTTGGTACTCAGGCTAAAAATAAATCAGCTGTGTTACATAGAATGGATCCAGATCGCGCAGTGGCCCACACCAAAGTCAACCATCATTTTCTGCTAAAAGCCAGATGGCGAATAATTTAGGATTTGCAGGTCACATTGTCTCTGTGCAACTACTTAACTTGGCTATTATTGTAGCACAAAAGCAGCCACAAACAATAACTAAATAACTAAATAATCATGGCAGTATTGAATACAACTTTATTCACAACAAAAGGCAGTGGGTTAGGTTTGGCCAATAGGTCACAGGTTTGCCAACCCCTGGGTCTAGACCATGCAGTTGTCTTCACAATGGAGTACACCTAAAACAGTATTTACAGAGCACGTAGTCCTTGGCTCAATTCAGAAAATGGAGGATATAAACTTCCATATACTGTTTCTGCTTTTTATACTCTTTAGCTTCCATAAAAGAATGTGGACCCCACTTCCAGCTCAATTATCTATCAAAAAGTAGGGCCATACTCATTTGGCAACATGGAAAAGCTGTATTAGAGGCTTTTGCCCAGATACGCTACTTAGACTTCACCGCCTCAAAGCTGGATTGAGAGTTACAACATTGAAGGAAGATTTTTTTAAAGAACAAGTGGTCCATCTACTCTCCTAGATAACCTGTATCCATGTGCCAAATCAGAGCTGCAGAGAAACAGGTCCCTAGATTGCCTCTTCCTCGCACTCAGCCACTTCCAGTAGAACTTTCTTTTTCTGCACTGCTCTTGGGTTTGAAGATATCAGTTAATGCAGAAAGCCTTTATAAGAACTAGCCCTATGAGAAGTCTTGCTACTCCTACTATAAGGGAATTCTGAGTTTTGCGATCATTATACAATAGAGTATTTCCTTTGTCCCCAAGATGTTTGTATCTGATTTTGAACTAGGAATAGTCATAAATCATCTGGAAAACCCATGTATTTTGCCTCAAGGACTCTGTGAACTACACAAATGGAAATGGTTCCAACCTAACAAATAATAATAGGTGGGAGAGAAATGGGCACTGAACACACTGAGTGGCATAAATAAATTTCTCTATCACCAAGAAAAGCTATTCTGGTGGCAACCTGGAAGTACCACAAGTCCCCCAAATACTCATATTCTTTGATCTAATAATTCCACTGTGAGAAATTATCCGAAGGGTAAGTACACACATATCAATTGCAGTGTGACTTTTAAGAATAATAATTTTTTAAGACCTGGAAACAAAGGAAATGTTCTAAGACAAAAAATTAAGTAGATCAATGATAAGAGATACATAGAGTAAATAAACATCATTTATGGAAGAACATTTGATGACATGAGAAAATCCTAATAACACAATTATACGTGTATCAAGAGTAGGAATTTAACCCAGTATGTATTCTGTAATCCCAAATACCACAAAATTAGGCTCATGAATGATATTTTTGGCATTTATACAAACGTGCATTTTCCAAAATTCTATAATAAACCTAAGGTTTTTTTAAATAAAAATTTACATTTTAAAAGTACATTCACTTTGATACTGGTCTCACAAGTGTAAGTTTATCATAAGGAATTAAAAAGGCAAGTCAATATATTAGGCATGGTAGGTATAACATCAGAACATATAAAACTGAACTATTTATGATACATCCAAATTAGAAATTATAAGTGAAAGAAAATTAGAAATCAGAAATAAAATTAGAAATTATATATTTGCAGTGGTCAACCTTGTTTTTCACATATAAGAGAACTTTTTCTTCCAAATGGTCAAGTCCCTAACAGGCCTGAAACCAGAGAGCTTTAGTGCCTCAGGGTTATTGTGGGGAGGCTGTAAATATGACACACTTGCCTTGACAATGGAGGATGTTTCCTAAAACAATGAATAATAACCTGTTTGGGGACCCATTCATCACTGTTTCTGTTTTACATGTTGGAGTTCTGAGGGGTTAATTTGGAAGACGAATGTATGTGTTACCTGCATCTATCTGCCCTTTCGGGATCCATTCTTGGCCCTTTTCTGACTGTGGCTGCCTTGGGAGACTGACCTTGTTAGACTCCTGCCCGGGTTTGGCCGATTGGAGGCATTCGCAGGAGGAGAGAAGGGGATGAGTGTATATCACCCTTGTCCCCAAATGTAGTTTTTAGCAGTGGCTGCATCTTATAAAGATGCCCTTCTTCGGGGTGGGGGGGGGGGAGGAATCTCTTTTCCTCTTTACCCATTAAGATCTTCTTTCGGGAGGAAGTTGCAAGAACTTCCTGCTGTTACCAGTCCCTGTGCACCTCGCCATCCCTGGGTAGTTCTACTAACTCTGTTCAAATTTCATTCATTAAACTTTAATTTCTTCAATTAAACTACTTAGGTATGTCATTTGATTCCTTTTGGGATCTTGTCTATTTTAGGAAAAGAAAAAAAAACCTTTCTAAGAAATTACTGCCTTAGAGGAAAGATTAACATCAGGTCCCCCAAATTCTATAAAACTGAAAAAATATAACCTGAACTTATCACAAAAAATGCACATTTAAGCTACAGCTTGAAAATATGGAAGAACAGACCAGTCATAAGCTATCACTGTAACAAATAACAAGCATTTAAAAGTTAATGGTTGTGTAATGAGATCTACTTAAATTTTACCTTGAAATTCAATGAAATTCAAGACAATGTGTTATCAAAAGGCTTTCTTTTCAAAACTGACTCTTCTCAATACATTTTTCAAACAAAAATACAGACTTAATAATAACATGGAAAGGTATAGAAAAGTATTTTGCAGATCAGCAACTTACCTCTTTGAACTTGTGACTGAGCTTGCTTGTGTCCAGGTCCGATGGGGAAAACATGTCCTCATTTTCAGGCAGCTCAAAGACTTCAATGGCCATATCACCGCCGGGAAGAACAGGTCCTACTTCATCCTCCTCTTCATCTGTGGCATATTCTCCTGTCTGAAAGGAAGGGGATTTCAGAGATCCAGCTATCCTTACCCCAGGTAAAAGTGGGTTATTTGAAAATATTTTATAAAAGAGAAATAAAATATGTCACCAAATGGTGAAGTGTAAGTAGGCTTTTAAGTCAAGCATGCCTCATGCAGCCAATGTTATAAACAAATGTTAGTTCAAAGATCCAAAGTGACATGTCTATGCCATATGTAAGTGCATTCCTAAAAATCTAATAGCATCAGCAGCATCTTTAGTATAGCAACAAAAGTTGTTTTCCATCTAAGTATGTGATGGTTTTGCGAAATAAACTTATATTACTAAGGGAAATAAGTAATTCCTATAAATCCCCACCACTGTGTCAGTAAGTCACCCAGTACGGAGAGCAGGGAAGAAGGAAGGGGAGAGCAAAAGATTCACAGAGCTGGAAAGGACCTTAAGGAAGCCTTACACGAAGGTTTAGCAGATGGATTCTCCTAAGCTTTAGAGTTCAATCAGCTTTGTTTTGTTTGCTAACTAATGTGTTGGTTAACTAGTGACCTAAAGGAAAACCAGAGGTTTTCAACTTAGAGCCCACAGAGGTGTATTGCTTTGCCTACATAGCACTTTGATAAATCTTAGTTTTCTGTTGATGTTAAATTAAAAAAATCACATGAGATTCCAGATTTCCAGTTTTTCTTGAGAAAGCCAAAGATCTGGCAATACAGGGATGTTGTGCTGTGAAAACAACCGGCTAGTTAGCAGTGGTTGCCCCTTTGGGATGGGTCACACACCTTCAGATACACCAGAACTTTCATAACTCCGTATTGTTGTATGCCGCTGGCTTCGCTCCTTCATGGTACCCACAGACCCCTGTAGCTATGTGAGTTCATGGCCCCTGGGATAAATGTTCCTCCATACCACTAACTTCCTTAACATTATTAGAAAATAGCTCCTCTCTTGGCAGGACCAAGCTATTTGGCTCTAATTCAAAATAATTGTTTGAAATCTATACCTTATGATATAATTTAAAGATGAATCATGGATTCACGGGGTCAAAAAACAAAGTTCATTTAATGTGTTCTTGTTCTTTCAGGTAGCATTACATATAATATATAAAACAGACAGGAAATCAGGTTGCCTTCAAAAACACTTTCATAAAGTGTGTGGAGTGATCTATTCCTTTGATTAAATAGGCTTAGCACCTGAGTGCTGTTTTTTTTTTCTTTTGGTTCCATACTATATTCTTCTTACGAAAGTCAAAATCCTATTTCTTTTACTGTTTCGCACATGAAGGAAATCTGGTCATTAACCTCAATGTAGTAATTCCTAATGTATGAAACACAATTATTTTTTCTGTAATTTTTTTATTGTTATGTTAATCACCATACATTACATCATTACCTTTTGATGTAGTGTTCCATGATTCAGTTTGTGCATAACACCAAGTGCTCCACGAAGAATGTGCCCTCTTTAATACCCATCACCAGGTTAACCCATCCCCCCACACCCCTCCCCTCTAGAACCCTCAGTTTGTTTTTTAGAGTCCATCGTCTCTCATGGTTCGTCTCCCCCTCCAACTTACTCCCCTTCATTCTTCCCCTCCTGCTATCTTCTTTTTTTTTCTTAACATATATTGCATTATTTGTTTCAGAGGTACAGATCTGTGATTCAACAGTCTTCCACAATTCTCAGTGCTCACCATAGCACATACCCTCCCTAATGTCTATCACCCAGCCACCCCATCCCTCCCACCCCCCACCACTCCAGCAACCCTCAGTTTGTTTCCTGAGATTAAGAATTCCTCATCAGTGAGGTCATATGATACATGTCTTTCTCTGATTGACTTATTTCACTCAGCATAACACCCTCCAGTTCCATCCCCATCGTTGCAAATGGCAAAATCTCATTCCTTTTGATAGCTGCATAATATTCCATTGTGTATATATACCACTTCTTCTTTATCCATTCATCTGTCGATGGACATCTTGGCTCTTTCCACAGTTTGGCTATTGTGGACATTGCTGCTATACACATTGGGGTGCACGTACCCCTTCGGATCCCTACATTTGTATCTTTGTGGTAAATACCCAGTAGTGCAATTGCTGGATTGTATGGTGGTTCTATTTTCAACTGTTTGAGGAACCTCCATACTGTTTTCCAGAGTGGCTGCACCAGCTCGCATTCCCACCAACAGTGTAGGAGGGTTCCCCTTTCTCCGCATCCCCGCCAACATCTGTCGTTTCCTGACTTGTTGATTTTAGCCATTCTGACTGGTGTGAGGTGGTATCTCATTGAGGTTTTGATTGGGATTTCCGTGATGCCGAGCAATGTTGAGCACTTTTTCATGTGTCTGTTGGCCATTTGGATGTCTTCTTTGGAAAAATGTCTGTTCATGTCTTCTGCCCATTTCTTGATTGGATTATTTGTTCTTTGGGTGTTGAGTTGGATAAGTTCTTTATAGATTTTGGATACTAGCCCTTTATCTGATATGTCATTTGCAAATATTTTCTCCCATTCTGTCGGTCGTCTTTTGGTTTTGTGGACTGTTTCTTTTGCTGTGCAAAAGCTTTTTATCTTGATGAAATCCCAATAGTTCATTTTTGCCCTGGCTTCCCTTGCCTTTGGCGATGTTTCGAGGAAGAAGTTGCTGCGGCTGAGGTCGAAGAGGTTGCTGCCTGTGTTCTCCTTTAGGATGTTGATGGACTCCTGTCTCACGTTTAGGTCTTTCAACCATTGGGAGTCTATTTTTGTGTGTGGTGTAAGGAAATGGTCCAGTTTCATTCTTCTGCATGTAGCTGTCCAATTTTCCCGACACCATTTGTGGAAGAGACTGTCTTTTTGCCATTGGACATTCTTTCCTGCTTTGTCAAAGATGAGTTGACCATAGTGTTGAGGGTCCATTTCTGGGCTCTCGATTCTGTTCCATTGAACTATGTGTCTGTTTTTGTGCCAGTACCATACTGTCTTGATGATGACAGCTTTGTAATAGAGCTGGAAGTCCGGAATTGTGATGCCACCAGCTTTGCTTTTCTTTTTCAAGATTCCTCTGGCTATTCGGGGTCTCTTCTGGTTCCATACAAATTTTAGAATTATTTGTTCCATTTATTTGAAAAAAGTGGATGGTATTTTGATGGGGATTGCATTGAATGTGTAGATTGCTCTAGGTAGCAATGGCATCTTCACAATGATTGTTCTTCCAATCCATGAGCATGGAACGTTTTTCCATTTCTTTGTGTCTTCTTCAAATTCTTTCATGAGTATTTTATAATTTTCTGAGTACAGATCCTTTGCCTCCTTGGTTAAATTTATTCCTACGTATCTTATGGTTTTGGGTGCAATTGTAAATGGGATCGATTCCTTGATTTGTCTCTCTTCTGTCTTGTTGTTGGTGTATAGGAATGCCACTGATTTCTGTGCACTGATTTTATATCGTGCTACTTTACTGAATTCCTGTATGAGTTCTAGCAGTTTTAGGGTGGAGTCTTTCGGGTTTTCCACATACAGTATCCTATCATCTGCAAAGAGTGAGAGTTTGACTTCCTCTTTGCCGACTTGGATGCCTTTGATTTCTTTTTGTTGTCTGATTGCTGTGGCTAGGACTTCTAATACTATGTTGAATAGCAGTGGTGAGAGTGGACATCCCTGCCGCGTTCCTGACCTTAGGGGAAAAGCTCTCAGCTTTTCCCCATTGAGAATGATATTCGCTGTAGGTTTTTCATAGATGGCTTTGATGATATTGAGGTAGGTACCCTCTATCCCTATACTCTGAAGAGTTTTGATCAAGAAAGGATGCTGTACTTTGTCAAATGCTTTTTCTGCATCTATTGAGAGGATCATATGATTCATGTTCTTTCTTTTGTTAATGTATTGTATCACGTTGATTGATTTGCGGATGCTGAACCAACCTTGCAGCCCAGGGATAAATCCCACTTGGTCATGGTGAATAATCCTTTTAATGTACTGTTGGATTCTACTGGCTAGGATTTTGGTGAGAATTTTTGCATCCATGTTCATCAAGGATATTGGTCTGTAATTCTCCTTTTTGATGGGGTCTTTGTCTGGTTTGGGGATCAAGGTAATGGTGGCCTCATAAAAGGAGTTTGGAAGTTTTCCTTCCATTTCTATTTTTTGGAACAGTCTCAGGAGAATAGGTATTAATTCTTCTTTAAATGTTTGGTAGAATTCCCCTGGGAAGCCATCTGGCCCTGGGCTTTTGTTTTTTGGGAGATTTTTGATGACTGCTTCCATTTCCTTAGTAGTTATAGGTCTGTTCAGGTTTTCTCTTTCTTGCTGGTTCAATTTTGGTAGTTGATACATCTCTAGGAATGCACCCATTTCTTCCAGGTTATCTAATTTGCTGGCATAGATTTGCTCATAATATGTTCTTATAATTGTTTGTATTTCTTTGGTGTTGGTTGTGATCTCTCCTCTTTCATTCATGATTTTGTTGATTTGGGTCATTTCTCTTTTCTTTTTGATAAGTCTGGCCAAGGGTTTATCTATCATGTTAATTCTTTCAAAGAACCAGCTCCTAGTTTCGTTGATCTGATCTACTGTTCTTTTGGTTTCTATTTCATTGATTTCTGCTCTGATCTTTATCATTTCTCTTCTCCTGCTGGGTTTAGGCTTTATTTATGTTCTTTCTCCAGCTCCTTTAGGTGTAGGGTTAGGTTGTGTATTTGAGACCTTTCTTGTTTCTTGAGAAAGGCTTGTATTGCTACATACTTTCCGCTCAGGACTGCCTTTGCTGTATCCCAAAGATTTTGAACAGTTGTGTTTTTATTTTCATTGGTTTCCATGAATATTTTTAATTCTTCTTTAATTTCCTGGTTGACCTATTCATTCTTTAGTAGGATGCTCTTTAGCCTCCATGTATTTGAGTTCTTTCCGACTTTCCTGTTGTGATTGAGTTCTAGTTTCAAAGCATTGTGGTCTGAAAATTTGCAGGGAATAATACCAGTCTTTTGGTACCGGTTGAGACCTGATTTATGACCTAGGATGTGATCAATTCTGGAGAATGTTCCATGGGCACTAGAGAAGAATGTGTATTCCGTTGCTTTGGGATGGAATGTTCTGAATATGTCTGTGAAGTCCATTTGGTCCAGTGTGTCATTTAAAGTCTTTATTTCCTTGTTGATCTTTTGCTTTGATGATCTGTCCATTTCAGTGAGAGGGGTGTTAAAGTCCCCCACTATTACTGTATTGTTGTCAATGTGTTTCTTTGCTTTTGTTATTAATTGCCTTATAAAATTGGCTGCTCCCATGTTAGGGGCATAGATATTTACAATTGTTAGATCTTCTTGTTGGATAGACCCTTTAAGTAGGATATAGTGTCCTTCTTCATCTCTTATTACAGTCTTTGTTTTAAAATCTAACTTGTCTGATATAAGGATTGCCACCCAGCTTTCTTTTCGTGTCCATTAGCATGGTAAATGGTTTTCCACCCCCTCACTTTCAATGTGGGGGTGTCTTTGGGTCTAAAATGAGTCTCTTGCAGACAGCATATTGATGAGTCTTGTTTTTTAATCCAATCTGATAGCCTGTGTCTTTTGATTGGGGCATTGAGCCCATTTACATTCAGAGTAACTATTGAAAGATATGAATTCAGTGCCATTGTATTGCCTGTAAGGTGACTGTGACTGTATATTGTCTGTGTTCCTTTCTGATCTATGCTGCTCTTAGGCTCTTTCTTTACTTAGAGGACCCCTTTCAATATTTCTTGGTGGGCTGGTTTTGTGTTTGCAAATTCCTTTAGTTTTTGTTTGTCCTGGAAGCTTTTTATCTCTCCCTCAATTTTCAATGACAGCCTAGCTGGATATAGTATTCTTGGCTGCATAGTTTTCTCATTTAGTGCTCTGAATATCATGCCAGTCCTTTCTGGCCTGCCAGGTCTCTGTGGATAGGTCTGTTGCCAATCTAATGTTTCTACCATTTTAGGTTACATATCCCTTCTCCTGAGCTGTTTTCAGGATTTTCTCTTTGTCTCTGAGACTCGTAAGTTTTACTATTAGATATCGGGGTGTTGACATATTTTTATTGATTTTGAGAGGGGTTCTCTGTGCCTCCTGGATTTTGATGCCTGTTTCCCTCCCCACATTAGGGAAGTTCTCTGCTATAATTTGCTCCAATATACCTTCTACCCCTCTCTCTCTTTCTTCTTCTTCTGGGATCCCAATTATTCTAATGTTGTTTCGTCTTATCGTATCGCTTATCTCTCGAATTCTGCCCTCGTGATCCTGTAGTTGTTTCTCTCTCTTTTTCTCAGCCTCTTTATTTTCCATCATTTGGTCTTCTATATCGCTGATTCTCTCTTCTGCCTCATTTATCCTAGCAGTTAGTGCCCCCATTTTTGATTGCACCTCATCAATAGCCTTTTTGATTTCGACTTGGTTAGATTTAGTTCTTTTATTTCTCTAGAAAGGGGTTCTCTAATAACTTCCATGCTTTTTTCAAGCCCAGCTAGTATCTTTAAAGTCATGATTCTGAACTCTAGGTCTGACATCGTACTAATATCCGTATTGAGTAGGTTCCTGGCAGACGGTACTACCTCTTGTTCTTTTTGCTGAGGTGATTTTTTTCATCTTGTCATTTTGTCCAGAGGAGAATAGATGAATGAGAGAACAAAATGCTAACAGGTTAACAACGTCCCTAGCAAATATACTCTATACAAATCAGAAAAGACCTGAAACCAGGGGAAAAGAAAGGGAAAGAAAGAAAAAAGAGGAGAAAAAAAAAAAAGAAAAAGATAAAAACAAAAACAGAACAAAACAAAAAAACAGAATATGATCAAATATGATCAGGCTAGTGCACAGATCAGTGCCACACACTGGATGTGGGGCGTATTTTGTTCTATTAGAAGAAAGTACCTCCTAAAATTTTAAAGGAAGAAAGACTTATATATGTAGAAAATAAGGGTTGATACAATGAAGGGATGGAAGACGACTGTAAAGATGAAAATTATAAAAGATTTTATAAAACGAATTGATAAGATAAGAAGTTGTTTGAAAAAAGAAAGAAGATTAAAAAAAAAAAAGGGAGAGAATGTGATCATGCAGGAGACTAGAACAAAGCCATACACCAGTGATTTAGGGTATATTTTGATCTGTGAAACTGTATCTCAAAATTTTAAAGAGAGAACAACTTAGATATATATATATATATATATATATATATATATATGCCAAAAATAAGGGTAACTACTATGAAGGGATAAAATATGACTCTAAAAATGAAAAATAAAACATGTTTTTTTTTAAAAGGGATTGATAAGTTGTTGGTTGAAAAAGGGAAAAAGAAAAATTCAAAAAAAAACAGTTAAAAAAATTAACTTTGAAAAACTAATGAATCATGGTAAAAAAGCCATGAATTCTATCTGAAGTATTCCCCTAGCGCTGGAGTTCTCCCGTTCTCCTTGATCGGTAAACTTGGTCTTGGCTTGCTGGCTGTTTGGGCTGATCTTCTGGGAGAGGGGCCTGTTGCCGTGGTTCCCAAATGTCTTTGCTGGAGGCGGAATTGCCCCGCCCTTGTCGGTCCGGGCTAAGCAAGCTTCTCGGCTCTCGGGAGCTTTTGTTCCCTGCAAGTTCTCGGTACAGCTTTGGAGGACCAGGGTGAAAATGGTGGCCTCCAAATCTCTGCCTGGAGGAGCCGAGAAATCCAGGCCCCGCTCCTCAGTGCGCCCCCAGAGAAAAGCAGTCACTCCCGTCTCCCCGGTCTCCGGCCGCACTCCGTGCTCACCTGGCCTGTGACCGAGTGTTTCTATCTTTGGCTCCCGACCCCGTGTGGAGTCTCCAAACCCAGCAGATCCCTGTGGTGCGCTCCCGCACCGCTCCTCCGGCGGGGGGGGGGAGGAGAGTCTCCCCGGATCTGCTGCTTGTTGGGTCCCTGCTGCAGGAGCAGTGGCCCGACTGGGCCGCAGATCACAGTTTATGGCCACCCCGAGCTGAGAGCCCGCGCCTCGGCTCCGTCTCTGCAGCCGGCTTCCCCGCTCCGATCCCTGGGAGCTCTGCTGCACTCAGGCACTCCCGGTCTTTCTGTGACCCTGAGGGTCCTGAGACCACACTGTCCCGCGAGGGTTTCACCCCCCTGCTTAGCCACTGGAGCAACATCCATCAGCGGAGCAGGCTTCTAAAAGTTCCGATTTTGTGCTCCGCGGCTCTATCACTTGCCAGAAGCGGCCGACGGAGGCCCCCTCCCCCACCGTCTATCCTCCCGAATATCGCCTCGGATTCACTTCTCTGCACGTCCTACCTTCCAGTAAGTGGTCGCTTCTCTGTTCAGAGAGTTGTTGCTACTCTCTTCTTCGGTCTCCTGTTGAGTTCGTAGGTGTTGAGAATGGTTTGATCCCTATTCAGCTGAATTCCTGAGACCAGACAAAATCCAGGTCTCCTACTCCTCCGCCATCTTGCTCCATGAAAGACCATTATTAAATTGCCATCCTGATTTCTCCTTTCCAAGTAAAATAACTCTGATTTCCTCCTAGGTTTCATTCTCTGTCATTGTCTTTCTGCCTCTGCTCAGACTTCTTTCGAAATTCTCCACACTTGTTTTAAATTATGGAGCCCAGAATTAGGCACCACTTCCAGTAAGGAATCTGACCAGGATGGACAAACTGCCTCAGCATCCTGCAGACAGTACTTCCTCATATGAAGGCTAGTGTCATGAAGACCTTGACTTCGGTGGCATTTGCGTATAGAAGTAAGTTCAGTGTATCTCTGGGTTGAAATAGCTCCTCAGTACTCGGAACTCCTGAACTCTTCAGAAACTAGTCTGAAAATGTGTAAGCTCTAAACACCATTCTGAGTGTCTCTGGCACTGGCAGGAGAAGGTAGCTAAGCAGTGGGTGCTGCTGATTCTAGGTAGCTCCCACTTGTTGGTATGATTAGATCCTATAAATCTTAGAAGAACCCTAATTCCAGATTTGGTATGACTTTTTGTGATATTCTGTAAATTAACTCATCTCCTATTTATATATATTTTTAGAACCAATAGCTATTTTGTAAATCCCAGTGGTGTTAATTAATAGAAATGTAGTAAGGCTGGGAAGGACACAATCTTGATACCTTGATGAAAGTTTTGGTTTAGAGATATTAGACTGGGTGGGCTTGTTTTTAATCCTAATTACAACTAGCAGCAAAGCCACGCCTTTATTATAAAGGCCTAAACCAGGTATATTAAACTCACTTCTACATCATCAATTTGATGAATTTCCTGAATGACTCCATAAAATCTTAAGCTAAATTTAAAGTCTGATATCAATGTGGCACACTTTAAACATAAAGTTGAAATGATCAACTTGATTTCCCTTTGCCAGCTTGAAAACACTTCTTCACTATGTGTAAGGGAATAAATACAAACATGTGCCTAGAATGGGGCCTGACATATAACAGGATCTCAACAAATATTTTTAAAAGAATATATCCAAGAATGCCTATTGCACTTGCTTGGTAATATCTATAACCCCCTAAGGAGGTTTTCAATAATATATATATTTAAAAAAGTGAATTGCAAAAGGCATTTGTTAAGAAGGCAGTATTCTGTCACTTTTAATTTTTAACACTTCTTATAGTGAATAACACTTCTTATAGTGAATAACACTTCTTATAGTGTATATATAGTGAAGTATATACAATATACGTACAATATATGTACTTCTTATTTCTAAGTATAGTTCTGGCTTTGTCATCCATTTTAGTTATCAAAATTACATTCATAAATAAAAGTTATTAAGAATTCTTCCTCATGATTCATTTTTTTACTTTATCAGTCTCCTCTCCTCAATATCCAAATTATCTGCAATTCTGCTGAAATTCTTTTTATCGTTCATCTTTCTACCTACTAATGTTTTCTCTTTCTAATTAGTCTTAGAAGCATACTAAGGTCAAGATAACGTCTTTTAGTGTCTTGATTCTACTTATCACTTAGAGGTGCTGGATAAGGTGTTTAAAAACTATCGTGCCAGCCTGCCTGAGTGGCACAGTCGGTTAAGTGTCCAACCCTTGGTTTAGGCTCAGGTGGTGTCTCAGGGTTGTGGGACTGAGCCTTGCACAGGGCTCTGCTCTCAGCAGGGAGTCTACATAAGATTTTCTCTCCCTCCCCCCGCCCCTCCCCCTCCTGCATGTGCACACACTCTCTCTCTCTCAAATAAATACATATTTAATAAAATAAAATAAAAACTATCATGCCAAGTGGAATTGAAAAAAAAAAAAAAACAGAACAAATGAGCAAGGGAAAAAAAGAGAGAGGCAAACCAAGAAACTGCCTCTTAACTACAGAGAACAAAGTGACGGTTACCAGAGGGGAGTTGGTTGGGGAATGGGGGAAATAGGGGATGGAGACTAAGAATTGCTCTTGTTGTGAAGAGCACTGGGTGTTGTATGGAAGTGCTGAATCACTATATTGTACACCTGAACTAATATACTGTATGTTAACTAACTGGAATTTAAATAAAAATTAAAAAAAAAAAACCCTATCTTGCCAATCTCTCTTGCTGATCATTTACCACTCCCAACATAAATAGGCTTTATAATAAAGGATGTATTTACTACAGAACCTCATAAACATCTAGAAGTTAAAAAGTTACATTTAGTAGACTAAAAATAATGTGTTCTCTTGATTGTTCTATGTGTATTGAAAATAGACATCACTTTTATGGTTAATCTGAAAATAAATTACATGGAAGAATAGGTTAGCAGAATTTCATAAACCTCAAAAGTAGTTGGATTGAATCTGACATTTACAGAGGAAGATGGACAATATTGCATCAAAAAAAAATATGCCACAACAAAGTATTTCCATTGGTGTCCATCTCCTTTCTCTTTATTTCTGGCCAGATTCAGTATCTTTCAAGTAAACAGAGACTCCCGAAAGTCTTTTGTCCCAACCTGAAAATCCGTTTTAAAGGAAGCGAGAATAGTTCTTAGTGTAAGAATTGACAGAGATAGTAAGGGTTCCCTTTCACAGCTCATCTACCTTCTTGATTAATATCTTATACCTTTTTATTGTTTTCCCAAGGGTGCAATCCCTTTGTAACTTACTGTGTGCCCAATACTACATTCCTCAAAGACTGTATGATATAGGTATTACTATGCCATTGTAATTAGAGGAAACTGAGATTCAGAGACTTTACCCAACGTCAGACAATTAGTTATGTTGTTGAAGCTAACATATTCCAATGCCCATGCTCTTTCTTCTATACTCTGCAGAAAGTAAAGCTTTATCGGATAAAAAATGGGAATACATTCCTATCATATTTCCCTAGCCAAAAATGTTGGTGTGTAATCCTGTTGTGTTGAAATTCACCTTCCACATCTTTTGAATGTTTTCAGTCAATTCACTCTGAAGACTTGCACCTGTCTCTAGCGAGCTGCAAAGTTTTCGTCTCTTCTTTTCTCTCATAACGTGCTCACCCTGGGCAAGTGCACAGAAGTCTCCGTCGAAAGATTTGGTTTATGGGCCTGCTGATGTTTCATGCCCTCTTTCTTATATAAACCAGAATCATAGCATACAATCTACAGAATTACTACAGGGTCTTAAAATGGATGGAAAAGATACTTGCAAAGCAAAATGAATGCAAAATTCCTCTAGATGTTTATGGTCTGTCTCTTTTATGTTTCCTTCTCATATGCAATTTTCTTGAGCTACCAATCTTTACTGAATCTTCCCAAAGCATTTCATCTCATTTTCATGGACACAACTTCTTTTATACTCATATGACATCGGAGCACTTAATATTTTATTAAAACACATAATTACAAGAATAGTAAGTACAGCTGACAAGTTCTGCCTGCTAGTAAATATCTAACTTTTGACTAGTGGGAGCAAAAGCACGGAGACATTCCTGAGCTTTGAGCACTCAGGAGAGCTGTTGATCTCAGTTTAGGTTTTACAGAAGGAAGGGACGTTATCTGTTATATTGGTGAGTTGGTTAAGTGGAGGCCAACTAAACAATCTTGATTTTGAAGTCACGTAGGCCTGGATTCAAACCCTGGCTCTGTGATGTTGGTAAAGTTAGCTTCCAGATCTAAGTCTCAATGTCCTCATCTATGAAGTGAGGATAAAAATAGCTCCTTAGTATATATCACAAGGTTGTCGAGAGATTAAGCTAGATGATGCCTGTACTGTGTTGAATACGAGGTATGGCACATGGTAGGCTCTCAAAACAAGCAATCGCTGCTGCTGCTGCTGCTGGTCGTGTTGCTAATCCTACAACAGCAACATATGCTACAGCTTCTCTAAATCTGAGTCTTGTGACCAGACATTCGCCAAGTTTTGGTCTCATAAATAAAAACGTCCTAGAAGACCCTGCCACATGAACCTTCTGTAAGCAAATCGTTCATTTCTGAAGTAGAACTTTTTTTTCCCCTAAATCTGCTCCTCTTCTTATATTCCCGGTTTTGGAAGGAGGCATCAGTTTCTACTCAAGACCAAGAAAACGTCCAGGCCTCTGTTGTCTTCCGTTACTGGCCCCCACCCTCCTGCCCCAGGGATCCAAGATGAAGATCCAACTACTCAGCTCATCCTATGAAGCTGCTGCCCTAAGACTCTTCTAATCCACTCCTTTATGCTCCTACTATATCCTTGTATCACTTATAAAACCTGGCCATTTTTATGTTTGCCTTCTATCAGCCATGTTCAACTATAAGCTCCTTGAAAGTGCCAGGTATGATTTATTCCTGTAATCCCAGTGTGGCTAGCACACTGCTTGGCATATAGTAGGCACTAAACAAATGTTTGCTGAATAAATTAATACAGTTTTAGCCACATCTGCACAGCACAGCAGAGACCTGATTTTCCTGTTAATTCTCCGCTTTCAAGTAAGAAATATAGTGAAGCACAGCTGCAGCTGGGGCCTAAATGACCCTTTTGGGGATTTTCTCTTGTTGTTAGGTTCAACCATTAGCAGTAATTTTTGCTGTAGCAATGTTTGCTCTGGTAAATTCCGGGAAACTAAATGGTGCTAATCATAAAAATAGCCTTGATTATGCAGTTTTTGTTGGAATTTGTTTACTGGATTTGAATTTGGTTATATATATTTTCAGACTCAGTTCTGTTAGAGAATAGAAGAGAGTTGCTTTTTCTCTGGAGGAGAAAGACCTCAAACTAACACTTTAATGTTTAAAATTCCTAAATCCGTGCCAGCCATCCAGATGGCTTTCAGCAAAAGCATCCCCTTCTCTGCAAAGGCATGTCTCTTTCCATCTTCTGTCAGTTGACTTCTGTGTGTCCTAGTTTTGTAATGTTAGGCCACTTAGTCTCTTTGCTCATCTTTATAATGGGAATAACAGCATCTTCTTCATAAGATTGTAGGGAGAAGTTCCAGTAGTGATATCTTCAAAGTATTAATCACAGTGCTTAGAATATGCTAAAAGACTAGATCACTTTATGACTATGATAATTTTCACTATCCCTGGCTTCTCCAACAATGTCAACAATAAAAGCAAGGGCTTTGGGGCTGGACAGACCAGGGCCCCAAAAGAGAAAAAACAATTTCACAGTTGCACGACAGCCACCAAGTCATTTAGCATACATCTTCTGTGGTCTCCTCTTCTATAAAATGGCCCCAAAGATATCAATCTCATAGTGCATTGAGAGAGTTCAAAGAAATAAAGTATGTAAAACATCCACCATGATGCCTGGGCCAAGATATACACTCATTTCTCAAGTCATCCAAAATTTTCTTGTCAATCTTTGTTCTCAGAATGTTCTCCGATATTTCACTTCATTCTACTGTCTAGCTACTAAAGCAAGAAACATCACATGGCCTTCCATGTTTCCTGCTTTCAAGCACTCAGCTCCTCAGATAATTGGTAATACCTCTGGCAAATTATTTTTCCTAAAATTCTGACTACATAGATGGAAGATTTGCCTATAAAATTTTTGGTAACAACTCGAACTCATCTTTTGCCTTATTAAAAATTTCTAGCAATTGTGGTAGTTTATACATTAGCATTTGATTTTACAGTATTTTAATACCTTCTCTAGTTGTTTTGTTTTTTTTTTCCTACCCCTTCCTTTTAGAATGTATACTCCTGAAAAGCAGGGACTCTACTTCCCACTATGGTAGACCGGCTCTAAAATGACCCCTAATGATCCTTCTTCCTGGGTAACCATGCTCTTCTATAATGCATTCCCCCTTGAATGTGGGCTGGACCTAGTGACTCACTTCTAACGACTAGAATACAAGAAAAGTGATGGGATGTCTATTCTGAGATTAGTTTACAAAAAGACTATGACTTGCAAGTCTTTTGTCCTCTCGCTCTTGACAAACAATCTGCCAGGTTGTGCGTGGCTCTATGGAGACGCCTACATCATAAGGAACTGATGTTTCTGGCCAACAGCCAGCAAGGACCTGAGGCGTGCCAAGAGTCACATGAGGGAGCTTGGAAGTGTATCTTCCATGTCCTGCCAACAGCTGCAAGTGAGCTTGGAAGCAGATTTCCCCCAGTTGAACATTCAGATGACTGCAGCTCTGGCTGACACCTTATTTGCAGCCATGGGACAGATCTTGAATCAGAGGCATCTAGTTAAATGGACCCAGAGATACTGTAATGTATCAATATTTCTTATTTTAAGTTGCTAAGTTGCGGTGGTAATCTGTTATACAGCAGTAGAAATACTGCCATAGCAAACCCAGAAAAACGAGGAAGTGGCTTTGGAAATAGGCAGTGAAGGAAGGCTGGGAGGATTCTAAAGAGTATGTTAAAGCAAGCCTGCATTGCCTTGAACACACTGTAAGTGGATATCGGGCGGTGGGGGAGAGGTTCTTGCATAGTGGCAGAAAGCTTAGTGACGTCATCACCTTCTATAAGGAGAAAGGTGGAAAGGTCCCTAGTGAGTGGAGTGATCGAGCTAAGTAGATTTCCAAACAAGTGTTGAAGGTGCTGCCGGATATCTTCTTGCAGCTTATGGTAAAATGTGACCGAAGAGAGAAATTGAGAGGACCATTAAATAGAAAGGAACCAAGACTTGATGGTTTTGAACATCTTGACTCTAAAAATAAGAAATAGTTTCCAAAGTTCAAAGCCAGGGTAGTGCCAGGAGAACATGGTCTCAAAATGAAGCAGAGGGTGGAACTAACATCTTTTGTTAAGAATTTTGAACTTAGGTATGGAGATGCTTCAAAAAATTAAAGATAGAAATTCCATTACTGGGTATTTATCCAAAGAATAAGAAAACACGAATTCAAAAAGACAGATATATGCACCCCTATATTTATTGCAGCATTATTTACAACCGTCAAGATATGGAAGCAACCCAAGTGTCCACTGATAGATGAATGGATAAAGAAGTTGTGGTGTGTGTGTGTGTGTGTGTGTGTGTGTGTGTGTGTGTGTGTGTGTGTGTGTGTGTGTAATGGAATATTACTCATTCATAAAAAAGAATGAGATCTTGCCATTTGCGACAACATGAATGGACCTAGAGGGTATTATGCTGAGTGAAATCACTCAGAGAAAGACAAATACCATATACATGGAATCTAAGAAACAAAACTAATGAACAAACAAACAACAAGCAGAAACAGACCCATAAATACAAATAATAAACTGATGACTGCCAGAGGGGAGGGAGGTAGAGACATGGGCAAAATAGGTAAATGGGAGTGGGAGGTACAGGCTTCCAGTTACGGAATGAAAAAGTCACGGGAATGAAAGGCACAGCACAGGGAATAGTCGGTGGGACTGTAACAGGGTTGTGTGGTGGCAGATGGTGGCTACACTTGTGGTGAGCACCGCAGTATGTATAAACTTGTCAAATCACTATGGTGTACACCTGAAACTAATGTACCATCATGTGTTGACTATACTCAAGTTAAAAAAAAAGAGAACTGAAGAATAGCAGTTACATGTACTATAATCTGTAATAATCAATTACTGAAGCAATTTTCAACCACAATTTCTTAAATTTTACTTTCTAGGACTAGCCTAATCCTATCCATCTCAAACTCTAGAATCCTTCCTCCTTCCAACTATTTTACTATATTGAATTTGTTGGTGAGTATTCAAATACCAAATATTTTTTAAAAGAGTTTCATTTTCTTTCTTTCGTAGAAGAAAGTCTCTTAAAATAGTTGTTTCTAATCATAATTACATTGATTGAGAAACATGAACTATAACCCCCCTAAAGAGAATTCTGAACTGGGGGAACTCATATATGTATTTTTTTATAATGTGTAGTAAGCAGGTCTGTCATGTGCCCTAAAAGAGAGACATTCTCTCTATTTTCCAAGGGTGCTCACTCTACACAAATCATTAAAAAGGTAATCTGAAAGAAAGGCCATGAGTGCCTCTGCTCACAAGACACACAGAGAAGTCAGAGACCCATACAGGAATTGTCTCCCAATTGACATCTACCCTTGTTTCTGTACCATTTTGGCTTCTGGTGAATTTTTCCATTATTATGCTTTTCCCTCAGCTACACCGATCAGTGTGACCACAGTGGCTAGGGCCAAATCCATTCAGTCTATTTCTTATAATTAAGACCACTATTAAGTGAAGTCCAGGCAACAGAATGAGTTCAACTTGCAGTAACTGAGATCAACCATGTTCCCCAGGCTTTCAGACCCTACTGGCTGAATAAATCCTATAAACTATCAGGGTCTACCTTAGAAAATTAGGTGGCTTTCTCCTTAAGTTTCTTTATTTATTCCACTTGGCCCAAGGTATTAACCCAGACATAGCAAGATGTTATCAGTGATTGCACAGACTTGGTGTTGGCCTATAAGAAGAAAATCTAAGATTCAGGGTAATTCCATCACCTATAACAACCCTGGCCAGTGAGTTGAAGTCGATCTGAATGCCTTCTAGGATTGAGGTGGTGTCCCTGATCAGATCACTTAAAGTCAGGAACAAATTTTGTACCACCTTATCTAATTAAATGAGTCCAACCCTAAGAACAGTTGCCTACACAATGCATATAAAAAATAAATCAGCTATCACTTAGGAAAGCAACCGTAAGTAAGCAAGAATAGCCTCATTTTAGAAGGATCTCTAGAATCATCTAAGGGCTACATGAGCTAATGATGGTGTTTCTTTAAATACATGAAGCCCTCTTATGACCACTCCTAAGGTGAAGTTATGTGAGCAGCCCAAAGAGTTTTACCAATTGCCACAATCTATTTCCGTAATTTGCCATCCCAAACTCAACCCGTTCGTCCATAATTTTTCAAGTGACAGACCAAACTCCTAGGTCATTGACAACAACTCAAGATTCAGTAAAACATGTAACGAGGTTCACCAAGAGGAGTACTGTCCAGACCTATAGGAATGGCTTTGAGTTATGCCCACTGAGCAAAATGACCATGTCCATTTTGGGGTCTGCACAGCTGGTGCTGAGTTCGGAAAGCATAGTAGACAGCTTTGGACAGCTTAGCTGAACCATCTGTGAACCAAAGCCCAGGCATTTAAAGAAACCTCTATGAACTGAGGGCCTCACTGAGCTAGTGGCCTTGTTTCAACAGGCAGAAAAACAGATAAAGTTTCCACAAAATGGAAAGCTGCTACTTGTTCATGTAAAGCTAAGATGCTGCGGGGAGGGCTTGGTAGCTTTCTTGAATTTATCATTTCCATTTGACAAGCAAGGTTTTTTAGGCCCTTCTAACCTTAATCATCAGTGAGTTCAAGTTGACCCATCTCAAACTGAGAATATTAGACCAGAGACTCACAAGGCCTCCATGGGTCAGACATTGTTTCAGTTCCGATAAGAGCTTAGTAGAATGTCAATAGCTGCCTTTTTTTTCCCTTCTTTTTTTGGTTGCTGCATCAGACCTGCACTGTTGCTACGTCAGGAAATGGCCCAAGTAGTCTGCCAGCCATGATGTGTTTAAATAAGCTGTGATCTCTCCTTCTTTTTCTGGGATTCTATATTGTTTCTTCTAGCCCACCTGGGAGAAAACAGGGGAAGTGTTTTCTCTATTGTCCTACTATTACTGTTCTACATGTGGCAATCCCTGAATGAATCTCCACTGGCACTAATGGGACAGAGAAGAGCAGGTGGATAACACATCAATTCCATTATACATTTAGCAGTGGAAACCATAACAGTAGCACATTGCATCTGCCCAAAGAGTTCTACCAAAAGGCCATTTTGCTTCCCTTCCCACTGTGAACCCTGCCCAAACCACATAAGTTGAATATGGGCACCCTTCCTCACTGTGTGACCAGGTGAGATGGTGATCTGAGCCAGTATCCACACAACCATGAAGTTGAGTGCTTCCCCTCCCAAAGTTCCCCATCATACTGGGGTTCATATAGCATCTGGTCTCTCTGGAGGACAAAGGAGATCTCATCCTGACCCCTAGTCACCTTCCTCCTTACAGCAGCTGAGTTTAGGGTAGAGAGAGGAGGCATCAAGGGGCACAGAGGCAGAGGGCAGCTCTGGACCAGTAACAAGGTGCCTTTATTTTCAGTGTTGAGCAGTGCAGTGGTTACTTGTGTTTTAACCAGACTTCCAACATCTACCACCTGAAGCACTGTATAAGGTGTCATCATACTGACACAATCAAGTTAGCTTTGGAGAGTCTTCGTCCCACAGCCACTGCCTTGACTCCCACAGCAGGAACTGTTATGGAGGACATCTCAACCTGGAGTCCAATCCTAAGTTTGGTTAGAACATAAGGGATGGGGAAGTTTTCCAAGGTGGTAAGGCTAACTGTAAGAATTTAGCTAGACTGTTGTGGGACACTTTCTTGTGTCCTCTAGCAGGTTACTTTCATCAGCACTGTAGGCCCGTTGGGACCCAAATACTCATCAATGGTTTCCCATAAGAGTTTGTCTATCTCAAAGAACTCTCCCTGACAGGACCAAAAGGCCTTTGTAGCAGCCAAGACACACCGCAAAAAAACTGGGGAGACCTTTTAGTGTCTCAGTGATCACAGTGGGCATGATAAACTGCAGGAGGGGCTCAGTCAAAAGGCAGTCCAACTGTTGCTATTTCTCCTCAAATGAGCATTATATGCCTTGCTCCATTATCTCCACAGTGAACTCATTAAGGCCCTAAGGATTTGCCAGTCTTCTGATTGTGGCACTTGCAAATCCCTTCCTTTCAAAAAGCTAGGTGTCCGAGTGTATCTCTATGACTGTGGTCTGAACAAGGTCAGAACATTCCTCTACCCCAGAATGGGTCTTTGTACTAGTTGATATAGACTATCATATCTTTGTGTTGATTCCTCAAACTCCAATTTCCAAAGAGTGATAAGAAGAGGGCCAGATGATATCTGCAAAAGCAGGCGTGTCTGAAGAGGATGCCAGAGCTCGGGTAAACCTGCATCTTTTATAACAGGCAACGTCACCACCCTTGCTCCAGAGGGGAAGACTCTCTCTCTCTTCCAAGATTGTTCACTATACTAACATTTGATAGTCCAGAACAAAGGGCAGTCAGTGCCTCAGAAATGTGAAAGCCTCGTAGAGAACTGTTTCCCAGTTATTATTTAATGGGGAAAAAGGTCTAGAAATTCAGCTGATTTTTAACATCCCTATAATATTTTTCAAATTACCTTTTCAAAGACTGTCCAACTAGTATTCCTTTCCACATACTCTACCTGCAGGTAAACTGGTCTATTTCTTGAACATATGCAATATTGACCCACTTCTAGGTTACAGAAAACGAGAAACTTGTGCAAATAAATACCAAAACCACAAATCTAAATTCGTACTTTTATTTTGTATGTCCTTAGTTGAGATGACTCTTTTACACTATGGTTATTTGGCCTTTTGATGGGTTGCCTTGAAAGTGCTTTAAGCTCTTTACTATATATATTTATTGTTTCCAAAACAAAATAGCAAGTCTCTTGGGAGTATAAACTATATTTTTCCATGACTCAATATTCCTAATTCAATTCCTCTTAACAAACGCTACCTACTCACTAAGACATAAATGCCACTGTCTTTAAGTCCCTGATAAATATATTCTATATGAGAAGGGAACTAAAGATCCTTATTTTTCCCACTGAGATCCAGAACTAAACAGTCAACAGACCAAAGTAGACCTCTGTAATTCAAATGTCACACTGCAATTTCAAATTGGCAGCCTTTCTTGAGTTTCGTTTTACTTGCCAAGGAAACAATGAAGCACTTATTCTGATGCCAGCAGAACTGTGGGAAGAGACTAAGAGATTTGTATTTCCCTGAATTTTTAATCTGCAGAAGAGAACAACTACAGGGACCAAAGTGGCACATGTTGTTATTATTTTAATAATTCTATAATTACACAACTAATTGCATCTTGGAAAATATGGTGTGTACATATACAAATTGACTCACATGATTGCAAAAATGCTAACAGATGATCAGATAGAACCAGAAGTTACAGTTATAGAATTTATGGTAAATGAAAAGGTAAAAACCAATACAAACATCACTGATGATACTTCTATGGATTATCTATGAATTAATGATAAGTATGGTCTCAATTTTACAACTTCCTTTGAGAGAGAATAATTCTACTCCTTTCCTCATGGCTATCTGATGGTTTGTGGCCACAATTCTTTCTTACAAAGTCTCTGCAATACCAGGACTCAAAGGTCAGTTTTCCTGGCATCTTTAAGCTGGACAACCGCAGCTCTGATCGCATCTAACCCCTTCCCACAAACTCCCCAAATCCTAGGCCTGATACAATGCATATTCTATTCCACTACGTCTGAGGTTGGGTGGAAAAATCTGTAATTTTAAAGAAGTGCCATGAGATTGTCACATTGAGGCAAGTTTGAGACATGGAGTCTTAAAAATCATTTTATAAGTGTTAGAGAGCAGGAACTAGGTAATAGTCATCTTATATCCAGATAACTGTTAAATATAAGAATTGTACATGGCAGATCTTTTTTTCATTAAATATTGAGTTGGCAGGAAGTATATTTATAAAACATACAGACAGTATATGAATAATGATATCACCACTACCAATGAACAACCTAGTTCAAGAAAAGGAGCAGTATCACTACATTTTAATAATCTTCTGTGTGTGCTTTCCTGCTTCTATTTCAGTTGCTTGCTGCCCTTTAAAGTAATCCTGCTGAACTTTATCATTCTTGGTTTTTCTTTAGTTTTACTGTATTTATGTACAGCCAAACAATGTATCACTTATTTTTAATGGTTTTAAACCTATCAGTGGAATCATATTGTTCGTATGCTCCTGTGCCTTTTTGATTTTAAATGGTATGTTCCTGGAATTCCACCAGTTGTGGTGGATTGCTGAAAGAACTTCTGTATCTTATTCCACTGTATGAATATACTACAATATATTTACCCATTCTCTTGTTGATAGAGATATCACAGTTGCGTCCAGTTTTTTTTCTCTTACAAGAAAAATATTACAACATATCTTACAGCTCATGTATATGAGAGTTTTACTAATTGCTTAATAAAGAATGTAACTGTTGAGACAACTTTACTAGATAATATCAAATTGTTTTTCAAAGTGGATGGGCCAATTAATATATCCTATAAACAAAGAATAACAGTTCCTTTTACTCTACATCCTAACCAAAACTTAAAATATCAATTAAATCCATTCAGTAGATATGAAATGGTATTTCATTTTGGTTTTTAATTTTCACATCCTGATTGCTAACATGTTTGGGCATCTTTTTATATGCTCATTGGTCACTAAGGTTCCTCTTCTATGACGTGAGCGTTATAGCCAATGGTCCTCTTAATATTCTTTTCTTGCTGGCTCCTAGAAGTACTTTTTATATAATTCTCTTTCAGTTATTTATTTTTCAAACATTTTCTTCCAGCTTCTGGTTTGTCTTTTTGCCTTCATAAAGGTATTCTTCAGATGAACAGAAGTTCTTAATTTTAATGTAGTCAATTTTCTCAATACTTTCCTTTATTGTTTTGCTTTCTTAGGTGTTTGATGTAGCAAAACCACTTCTTACACTGAGGTCATAAAGATATTCTTCTATGGTGTCTTCTAAATTTTATAGTTTTACTTTTTACATCTGAGTAGTCAATCTACCTAGAGTGAACTTTTGGGTACATACTGAAATGGGGGTTGCAAATTCACCATGTCTCCTTCACTGAAACGTTTCTCAACCCACCTAGAGTGTTATTGTCACTAATCCAATTTTCGTACGTGTGAGGGGCTGCTTCTGGGCTCCTTGACCAACTTGTTCCTTCCTTTGCTCCAGAGACTAAATTTCTACAGCTTAATAATAAGTATCTCTCTTCTAAGGTATGTTACATGTTATGGTTATTTCTGGTACACTGTTCTTTCCTACAGATTTTAGCGATAGCTTACCAATTTCTATTTTTAAATTCTTTAGAATTATTTTTACAGGAATTGCATTGAATGTATAACTCAACTTAGAGAGAACTGACTCAAACAACTAAGTCTTCTGATCCATGAACAAGGTTTCTTTACCCTTTCATATAAATTTTCTTTAATATTATTTCAATAAAATTTCCTTTTTCATAAGGGTCTTGCTTATGTTTTGTTAGACAAGGTTTTGCCTTTTACTAAAGTAATTAATAATTTATAAATTATATTTCTCTCTGCAGACACATTGAAATAGATGCTATATTTTATATTAATTATGTGTAGAGCAAATTTGCTAAAATCTTGTAATATTTCTAATAATTGATCTATAGGTATATTTGAGGTTTTCCAAACAGATGACCACATTGCCTGCAACAGTTTTATTTTTTACTTTCCAATTTATTTCTTTTACTTCTTCTTTTTGCCTTCCAGGTATGATGTCAAATGCAAGCAGTGACTGATTTTCAAATATTAAACCATACTTGCATTATTGGCTAAACTCAGCTTGGCCATAATACCTCTTTTATATGTTCTTGGATATGATTTGCCAATATTTTATTTCATTTTTTTGGCATTGTTTTTATGAATAGGATGGGCCTATAAGTCTTCTTTGTCATCAATATTTGGTTTTAGTACCACAGTTATCCCTCATTACCCAATATATCTCACACTCTCAAGGTTTTACTGCATTCCTGGTATCAGAGTTGTACTACTTTCAATTTTGTCTTCTGGAATAAGTTATATACAACTGGAGATTTTTTTTCCTGTTTGGTATAATTGATAAAATAACCAGGATCTTATCTTTCTTTCCTTCCTTCTTTTTTTTCTTCCATCCCTTCTCACTTACTCCCAGGCCACTCCTTTGGCTCTTTGTCTCTCATGGTGATTTTGTTCCCTGTGAGTTTTGTACTTTGAAATTGTAAGCTCATTTTTCTTGAAACTTTAATTTAATTTAAGCTTTGATTGAAGATGAATGGCTTTGGGCACCTGGGTGGTGTAGTCAGTTAAGTGTCCAACTCTTGGTTTTGGCTCAGGTTGTGATCTCAGAGTCATGAGGTTGAGCCCCCCATTGGGCTCAGTGTGAAGTCGGCTTGGGTTTCTCCTCTACCTCTTTTTCTGCCCCTCCCCCTGCTCTCTCTCTCTCTCTCTAAAATAAATAAATCTTTAAAAAAAAAAAAGATGAAAGGCTCAAGAAAGGACATGCTTTTTTTTCTCCTGAAAGGTAGCATAAATTCAGGCTGCTGTGATCACAATGTCTCAGAAAAAATTTTTTCTTCCCTTCCACCCAGCAACAAGGTTTGACACTGGCAGTTCCTCATGCAGTCCTTGGAGTGGAAGATTAGATTTATTTTCATCTTATAGAGTAGTGTAGCCCGTGAGACTCCAGCTTTATATGGAGTTCTCCAATTAGACATCCCACTCTGGCTCGGCCCTCCGCTTTGTCTACTGCAACTCAAAGCAATACCAATTACAGTCTCATCATAATATACAGAACACTTAGGATAAATATAACATTATGAAAGTGAAAGAAGTCAGATATTAAAAAGTATGTACTTCATGGTTCTGTTCAAATGACATTCTAGAATTGACAATCTATAGTGTCAGAAAATAGATTCAATGGTTTGATTTGGGCTGAGTAACTGCAAAGTTCTGTAAGGAAACTATTTGAGGTAATGAAAATGTTCAGTATCTCAACTGTGATGGTGGTTATTCATGAAACTGTCTACCCACATGAATACATTTAAAATTGGTGCATTTTATTGTATATAAGTTATCCCCCATTATTGTTAACTTTAATATCTGAAAGATGGATATATAATGATAAAAAAATCAAGTTATCCATTTAATATCTACACATTTTACTCTATGTCAATTTTATGTCAATAAAATGATTTTTTTTAAGCCCCTCTGAGGACTGGAATTCCAGAAATCCATTAAGGGTTTTTACCACTACCCTTACTAGCATCAATATGAGTTTAAAATAAATGGAATCCTTATCAGACCCACTAAGCCTCCATAATAAGGCTGCTTTAGAACACTGGGGTCTTTGGTCGGCTCACCATTTAGTTCTTATTGCTGATGAAAATGTATTCCTATGACTGATGGCTACTGGGCAGAAGACGACTATCTATGCAATATTGATTTTGACATCACTTAGGCCATTTCAACTATTCTGTTGCTATTGCATGCTTTTTCAGTTATGACTAAAAAGAAGTCATGTCAATGTGAGTCACCAAATTCCTACTTCTAAGATCCAAAGTTTTTCAAGGACTGAAATATGTATATTCATTTTTTCCTGGTTTTACATGCAGACAATTTTGGTGCATTGTGGTAGAGACAGGGTCTTCTTACAATTCTTGTTCTCTCAAAACAAAATGTGGAAGCAAAAGCCCATGGAAAGGTGTGTGAAATCCCAAAGTGCCAAAGGACAAGTTCAGATTATTCCTCAGTCATTATCTCCAATCTCTAGTCTTGCCAGGTCTGATATTCCTTTTACCCATGTACTCTGTGCCGCTCTTCCCTCACTATCTCAGATTATGTTTCTAACTAAATTTTATTCTCATTTAACTCTACTTTCCAGTTTTCATCTTAGCATCCTTTGAGTGATTCAATTCAGTTCAATTTCTTAGCTTCCTCTCATCTGCCCAGTGCTGTGCTCATGGTGGTGTGTATTAAAAATCAACCAGCTATTGAAACCCGTCACTGAAGAGATTATAAGCTAGTGGGGGATATTTATGGGTAAATGATGATAGATATACACACAGTACTATTATTGACTCATATAGAAAAGAGTCCCCAGCTCGCTGAGAAAGTCCAAGGCTTTGTAGAAAAGACACATGAAACCTAAACTGAGCCCTGAAAGTGAACAGGATTTGAGGGCACACAAGGGCGACCAAGAATGGGTTCAGGGAATGGCATTCCAGGAAGAGAAGACCAAAGGAGCAAAGGCATGGGGAAGACACAGGATCCCTGTGGCCCACTGGAAAATAAGGTTGATAAGGTCCATCTCCCACAGGGCCTTTTTACATTTTATAACTTTTTGGTAAAAAATTACATTCAACTTAGAAAATGCTCTTAAAGTTGGAAAAATGCTGACATTTGTGTTTATTTCTGTAACATCTCTCAAACACTTCAAACTCTGTGATCCATCATTGTAATGTAATTGTTCTATAGTCCTAGATGTCTAGGATGTACAAAGTCTATACTTTCAGAGGAATTTGATGGGATAGCAGAATTTCATAGAGTTTATTTACTATTTTATATCTCACTCATGAATAAGTATCATCACAATGTGGTAGTTGGAAAGAAAATAACATGAAACCATATTCAAATCACTTGCATTATGATAAACAATGTAAAGAAAATGAGCTACAAAAAGATGACATTATTTAGGCAAAGGTTTCTATTCTAACTTCTATCTTCCCTTGATACTATCCATCTTCCTGTCTGTGCTCAGTATCATAAATAATAATGTTTTCACATACAAAGAATATTTCTAAAGAGGGTCCTTCAAGTATAGGAGGATGTCCACCACCAGGGGATAGTGTGTGCGTGTGTTTGTGCATGTGTATATGTACCATGCCTAGGCTAGATCAAGCATGGATACACAGTCTTCAACTAAATGTTTTCCAAACATCTTATGAATCCGGGTTTCAATGACAATGACCAGTACTGTAGATTTTGGGATCACAAACTAAAGGATGTAATTAAATTTAATGATTTTAAAGATCCAGTCAAATTGGAGTCTATAAACAAGTTTGTTAAAAAGGTTTTGTATTTCTCCTATTCTTCAGGCTCCTCTCATCACCATAATCCAATCTCCATTTTAAATATACTTGATTTCCATTTTTAAGCTCCTCTATTTCTGTTACTGGCAGCTAAAGATAGTGAGAATTATTTTATTATTTGAAGTGTAATAGTTTTTTAGACATTTTGCTATGTCTACCATATAAATCACGTAGATAAGTAGTATTATAATTTAAAGATATGTGTATTTAGTTTTTTGAAAAATGAAAAACTTTGTGTCAAGAGATTCTTTTCTAAAAAAACCCACTGAGTTTAAAAACAATGTGTACACTGTATTGTATATACATCATGCAGCCTTGTTGTGTATCTTTTTCTTCCCCTTTAATATGAATCACAAAATATTTAAAGTGTTAAGGGTTAACAACATCCATGGTTAAACATTAGGAAGTAAGTACAACTTGCAGAACCTGCACCTATAATATGTGCTATATTTCAGAATTAAATACTATCTTCACACGATAATTTTTCCAACTATTATTCAACACACAAAACACACGGCTCTAGAGAAGTTCTTCGAGCACAGAGCTAGTTAATAAGACACACAGAATATTTAATTTCACACATGAAGCAGAAAGGTGCAGATAAGCATTATTTTCCACCAAAAAAAACAAACCTTAAGGAAATAGTTGTTATTGTTATTGCTGTTGCCAGACACTCCTTGCAATTCAGCCACAGTGCTCTAAAATGGTTGACAACACAAATTAAAGAAGGCTTTTCCCCATTAAAGAGAGCAGCCTAATGATAAAGGATAGAAAAAACACTGAAGTTCCGGTGCCTGCTAGAATACACACATTTGAGAACTGAGAGAATGCCTTCCACTCTTAGTTTCTCAACATTATGAAGAGTATAAAGTCAATTCACATTATTAAAAGGCCATTCATAATAATTGCAATCTCTTGTCCACAACACAAGCTGTTTCCAACCAGGAACAGCAAACAGCATGAGTCAAATTTAATGTTATCCCTTTAATGCTTTTTGCCTAAAAATTATATTCTTATAAACCATTTAACGCTTATGCAAACCATAGCTCCATTATATTTCTGACTCTAATTATTACATGTTAACACAAGCAATAAAAATGCATATCCAGGTAGGCAGCTGCTCTAAATATTCAACACCTTAAAAGATTCTAAAAACTAATATTCTCATGATATAGTTATAATTATATTAATTTCCAGTAATGAAAAAAATTATGAAAGTGAGCTTAAATTATGTCTTAAGAGAAGGGGCCTCAGTCTCTAGAGTGATGATTAACCTTGTTATAAACTATTACCTGAAGAGACTTTGATATGCCATCTATAATCTAAGACTTTAAAATGTAATAATTATCATATTTTAAAAGCATATTTAAAGAAGCAAATCAAAATAATCCTATAATTTCAAAGTGCATGTAAAATAGTTTATTTTAATGTGAATGACCATATGCATTTTCTAATTCAAAAAAGTGGTACAGCACCAGGTCATACTTCATTTCTAGCGTGAGCCCACTGTACTTCACACTGCATAATGATCTTGGATAGAAACATATACCCACAATTTATATACATGACCCATGCTACACAAAACATATGCCAGAATTACAACATCCCACCACTAAAAGGCTAAACATTGATAGCTGTGGAGTATGACAGATTAAATTTGTTACTGAAAATTAAAATCTAGTTGAAAAATTTACTATACCCCCAGAATTTCGTGGGATAGTGCTGACTGTGTGAGGGGCTTACTAAAATCCTCCAACGTTACCTTCCAGATTGAGAAAGAAAGAAAAGAAAAGAAAAAAGAAAGAAAAGAAAAAGAAAAAAGAAAGAAAAAGAAAGAAAGAAAGAAGAAAGAAGAAAAAAGAAAGAAAGAAAGAAAGAAAGAAAGAAAAGAAAGAAAAAGAAAGAAAGAAGAAAAGAAAGAAAGAAAGAAAGAAAGAAAGAAAGAAAGAAAGAAAAAAGAAAAAAAAAGAAAGAAGAAAGAAAGAAAAGAAAGAAAGAAAGAAAGAAAAGAAAGAAAAGAAAGAAAGAAAGAAAAGAAGAAAGAAGAAAGAAAGAAAGAAAGAAAGAAAGAAAGAAAGAAAGAAAGAAAGAAAGAAAGAAAAAAGAAAGAAAGAAAGAAAGAAAAAAGAAAGAAAGGAAGAAAGAGAAATGAACAATAATTCTATTATCCAGAGATGCAATCGCTAATTACAGATATATTCAGATCTACATCTTAAATGTTTCAACTGCTCAGATTTAAACTTTTTCTTCTTTACAGGATCCTTCCCCTCATTCTTCAGCCTTTGGGCAGAGCCCTTTTAACTTTTTTTTTTTTTTTTAAATCACAATGTTTAACAGAGAGTAAACAGAAACAGGAATGTAAATTAAAATTGATTTGGCTGTTTGCTTATTGTAAACTCCTCGAGTTTAAATATTTGGGGGGGAACCCAGAAAGTGTAGGATTATCTATATATCTGGGATTATCATATATCTTAAATTCATTCGAGTACAACTTATAATGTCCTAAAGCATTAAAACAGCTACGTGTAAGCACACACAATACATAATAAGGTATTCTTATTCCTGAATATGGTTTTGATAGAGAACTACTGTACTTTTACAATTTCAGGATATATTTCTCAACATTGCAATATTTTCCCCATGGGCAGTTCAAGCAAGCAACTCCCCTCTATCAATGTGACAAGTTCCAAGTTAGAATCAACCTTGGATGATTTGACCAAAACCAGAAGCTATAATGCTGATCTAAGCACTGGCTCTGGAAATTAGCTGGATGAACTTAGTTGTTCTGCATGTAATTAGAGGTTTTCCTAGGGGCCCAGGGAATGTCATAGGGGATACTGTGAAATAAAAATGCTTCTAACTTTGAAATCACAAGATGATTCCATAAATGATAAGAAAAGTGAGAAGCCAAGTGACTGATTACACAATTCAGGATTAACAAAGATACATAAATCAATACATTGTTGAATTACATATAAAATTAACTCAGTTATTCAAGGATCATTTACCCATTGGATAACCAATGGTTATTGGTTCTTCTCACCTCCATTATGTCTCTTACATTTTACTTTTCGTTAACAGAGAGAAAGAGAGTAGATAAAAAATAGGGACCTACCACTCAAATTGATTTAACAATATTTGGTAGCATTAGTAAAAAAATGAATTTAAATCAAGTAAATAAAGTGTTTATACAAGAGTGAATTTTCATTATTTGTACAGCTTTCATCTCTCCTATGCACAGATATTAACAGTTGGTTTTAACTGAGCATGTTTTGGCAACACACAAGAAAGGGAGAGAACTACAAGTCAGAGAGGAGCATGAGAGAGAAACAAAGAAAAAGGTTCCTTGACCTTTTCAGTAAAGTGAAGGTTACATGGAATAACATAGTAGTGAGCATCTGATTTCTATTTCTGGATTTCTATCTCTACAACTTGAAGAGAGAAAAAAAGTTTAACCTAAAGCTAAACTTGAATTAAAAAAAAAATCATATACTTAATTATTCTTCCCTTTAAGCCCTATCTTCATAGGATACTTACAGATTATTTGCCTAGAATAAAATAATTCTCCAAGTATTTAATTCCCGTATTACTAGAAATACTGAATAAAGAATCACAGAACCTAAGTATTACAAGAAATTCCATCACCTAACACAGGAACCCTCTTTCCAACATCTCGTCACCCAGTTATTCTGTGGGTACCTGAACAAAGACAGACCCATTAGTCCACTCCATTCAAAAACAGCAATATGTTGTAAAGAGTCCCAACTTTGGAGACAGGAAGACCCTATTCCCATCATAAATCTGCCAACTACTAGCTATATGACTAGGAAAAGCCTCGTTTGCGTCATTTCTAGAAAAAAAAAATCTTTTCTGTGTGCTGTAAAGATTACATGAAATCATGTAGGGAAATGTACCTTGCCAAGTGCCAGGCACTGAATATTTATTTACCTTTCTTAGTCCTGAAAATATCTGCTCAGGTGACAATCAACTTTGCTTCCCTCATAAAAACTAAGCAAACAAACAAACAAAAAATCCATATGATGTGCTCCTAAGTATAAAAGTTGAGTAATAAATATTCATTTTGCATTGACTCAAATTACTAAATTAGAATCTTACATCAAACAAACAAACAAACAAAAAGCTTTAGGGGCTTGAGTTGAAAACTTTTGGAACTGAATGTAATCAATTCCTCAAAATAACTGGAAGAAGTATGTACTGTGTAGCAGGTGATCTAAAATTTTCACTTGGAGAGCTTTAAAGAACTGTCTTATTTTCCCTCTTTCTTCGCTAGACTTGATGTTTTATTTCACACACTCACAGAATATTCAAAGCTAGAAAGAGTGCAGAAATTTAGCCCAATCTCTTAAAGCCAAAGACACTGACGCCCACAGACTGGGAAAGCTTGGCCTCCTCGCCTTCCTCCACTTGATGTCACCCGAACTCCCCCGAATCTCACATCCAAATTCTTTCTAGCAGAGCCAGCAGGTAAAAACCAAATCTGCAGAGAATGATTCTACAATCCTAAAAATAGGCTTGCAGCCAAAGCAAATCAGTGTCTCTGATAAAACACAAAACACTAGCACAGAGAACTGAAGACTAAGATGAACATTTAAATATTTGAGGAAATTGTTTTTAATTTCTAAATCCAAGGTAACATTTTCATACATTATATCTCAGTATAATAAAAAAAACCTTGCCATTTCAAATGGACTCTGCAAGTAAAAAGTTAAATCAACTAAACAGAATTCTAAGAGACAAATTCATTCACGTGAAGACTTTGTAACGTTTATTCTCCGATCAAAAGTTAACTGATGCACCATTTTTAATTGTTTACTATAATAAATGGAGAATAAACATTAAACTACCAACGCACAAAAAATTAAGATACATTTGGGTTAAAACATTCCAGACTAAAAATACATGGAAGTATCTCAATGTCTATTTATTAATCTTCACTATGTCCTGGCTAGAGTCCAAGAAAAAGCTCTGGAAGAAGAATATATTCAGATGAGTAGAGGTTGAACGTATGAAGGTGCACTGTCCTTGTATCAGCTGGTATAAATAATATATGTTTTACCTGAATATTGACTATGTTTATGGAGTATGAAATACTCTGACTAAATTATTGGTGGGTCTTCTGACATGCCAATATGAAACACATGCGTGTTTAAACATGTTTATAATAAAGCATGTTGTCCCATTATATCAATGTACATTTGGCATTTACATTAGAAATAGACCAGCATCTGTATTACATTACAACACACAAGGATTCCAGAGAGCCATTTTCACTTGGGGGTTAGCTTCTATTCATTTACTTGATCTTCTACAGAGAGCAGGATGCAAAATTACTCCAATATGTATCTACTCTATGGAATATGTGCCGGTGGAAAAGCTTTGTTCTGCATTATGTTAGCACAAATCACAGTGAGCAGATCTAAAGAATGTCTTCCTCCTGGAAAAAAAGAAACCTGAAAATACCCAGCAATTTTTAGTACTTTTCTGTGTGTGTTTGTGTATGTATGTGTGCATTGTTTTCAATCAAAATGTTTACTGATTTTTTTTCAAAAAGCATTACAAACTTACTGTAGAAAATTGGGGGAGAAATCAAAAAAATATAAAGCAGGGAGAGAAAATCACCAAATTCCAACAATAAAGACAGCTACTATTCACATCTTGGTGTTTTTACTTTTTTTGTTTCTGTGAATTTCTTTTAATAGTGCAGTAAAACATGACTTATTTGATCCCAAAGTCTTCAGGCTATAAACAGGATACCATTACTTGATTCATTAGTTAATAACAGATGTAAGTAGTATTTCCCTTCTGTGACGTTGAATGTAGACATGCTCTCCATGAGCAACTGCAAAGAACCTATCATACTCTCACACGGTAGAGAGTCTTGTAAAGTAGAACGTGGTGGGGAGAAAGGCAGGAAGGACGCTGTCACGCGCTACTTACCTCATCGTCGTCGGCGTCGTACTGGGCATAGTGCTGCTCGAGCAGCTCTCTCTGGCGCCTTTCTTGTTCCAGCGTCTGGCTTATCAACTGGGCAACCTCACTCACTTGTCCTGGCTTTTCTCGCCCAATAACAAATCTGTAGGAAGGTGAAAGGAGACTAATATAGTTGGATTCTCCAGCAAAAAGGAATGCTAAAAAAAAAAAAGAAAAGCACTGAGCTTGATAGCTCTTCACAGTCCATCAAGCCTCAAGAAATTAATATCACATATATACTCTAAATGGTATGCCTGTGTGGAAGGGGAGGTTAGCTGAGCAACTGAACAGGTGATTGTAGACATACCCTAAAGGAAAAGAAAGGGGAAAAATAAAGGACAATAAAAAAATGGGGTGTCTGGGTGGCTCAGTCAGTTAAGCATCTGACTCTTGATTTCCGCTTAGGTCATGACCTCAGAGTCCTGAGATCAGCCCCACCTCCGGTGGGCGCTGGGCGTGGAACCTGCTGAAGATTCTCTCTCCCTTTCCTTCTGCCACCCCACCAACCCCCCAACCCCTGCTTGCATGCTGCTCTTTAAAAAAAAAAAAATTATTACTTTGGGAGAAGACAAAAGAGATGTAATCCATTCCACAGGACTTCACACATTTTTGATGCCCTACAAAGTGGAAGCAAACTCAGAATTTCTTGTACAATTGAACTTGAGAATCATTTCCGTAATACTGTCCTTTTTACAATGCAAACTCTGATTCAAAAACATTCTGAGGAATAGCATGCCTCAGGTGGGTAAATAAAGAGGTGTTAACTTCTGCTAACTTACTATAACTTTGGAGATAAGAAAAAGAAGAGGAAACAAATACAGATTTTGGTTTTGTTGTTAAAAAGAAAAACTAAAATAAGGAGAGGTCATGAATTTGAAAATTCAGTTTTGGAGAAAGATGCTATGAGGAAAGGTGTGGTTACAAGAAATAAAGGGACAAAGGGAAATATATGTTCATATCAATTACTGTAATAAAAAACGTATAAAGTAAAAACAAGGGAAGGCACTCACTTATTGCAAGCTGCAGTCACTTATGATACAACCTCATCAATACTATGTGTCTTGCTTAACAAATTAATATTCACTTAACATCTTTTCACACTACTATATAGTTCTATTTTTCTAAAAATACGAGTAGTTCACATGATTTAGTTTCTATATATCATTTAATTTCATTATTTTCAATGTGACTCTTTGTTTAGTCGTGTTTCTATACTTAACTGATGTTTTCCTCTGATTATAGTATGTTGCTGTATTGGATCATAAGTTTAAATGAAATACACCACTGTATTGTACAAATGCACTAAAAGTCAAAATTTTTATACTCAGATGCTAGGAATTGTCTTTATAGCAATACTTTTATGTAGTTCCAAACAGGACTTTGAAATTATGCTTGGGTGTTCATTTATCATTTGAGTTATTTTCCTTTGGGAATCAAGTATAAGTAGAGTTCATAAATTCTATAATTTTCATCCTTATTCAGGTATAATTTACACATAATAAAGTACATCTATTTTAAATGTACAGTTTGATAAGTTTCACAAACATAACCTGTAATCGCCACATCAATAAAGATACACATTTCCATCAACCTAAAGTATACCATTTTCCTCTCTAGTAAATCATCCTCACTCTGGGCCCATATTAGATTTGTTTTTTCTAGAGTTTCAGAATCATAGTGTCTGACTTCTTTGGCTCACCATGTTTTGGAGACTTATCCATGCTGATGCAAGTATCAGTAATTCATTCCTTTCATTACAATGAAATATTGTACCAGATGTACTACATTTGGTTTAGCTATTCTATTCTGAGTTGGATTTTGGATATTATGAGCAAAGTTACTATAAACATTTCTGTGCAAGTCGTTGTGGGGGCATAAATTTTCACTTCTCTTAGACAAATAACTAATAGTGTAATTAATGTTCTACGGTATTGTATGTTCAACTTTTAAAGAAATTGCCAAATTATTTTTCAAAGTGGTGGTGCCATTTTATATTCCTACCAGCAATGCAGGAAAATTAGTTGCTTTACATCCTAACCGACACTTGGTACTGTCTTTTAAAATTTTAGCCATTCTACTGAATAGCTAATGGTACCTTATAATGGTTTTAATTTCCAATGCTTTGATGACCAATGCCGTTAAGTATCTTTTCATGCACTTACTGAGCATTCATATATCTTTTTCAGTGAAATACCTTTTCAAATATTTTGCCAATTTAAAAAAACTGTGGTGTCCAGCTTTTTATTATTGAGCTGTAATAGTTCTTTATATATTCTGGATGCATATCTTCATATATGTATACTCTATGTAATAAATACACATAGCTACATACACACATACAAAGACTATCTGTGTATCTCTGATTTATTTATTTTCTTCTCCCAGTCTGTGGTTTACCTCTTGATTTTTTTTTAAATTTTTTAAAAAAAGACTTTATTTGTCAAAGAGAGAGAGAAAGCAAAAGCAGAGGGAGTGCAAGGCAGGGGGAGAAGCAGGCTCCCCAATGAGCAAGAAGCCTGATGCGGAACTGGATCCCAGGACCCTGGGATCAAGACCTGAGCTGAAGGCAGATGCTTAATGGACTGAGCCACCCAGGCATCCCTACCTCCTAATTTTTTTAATTGTGTCTTTCAAAGAAGTCCAATTGATACCTTTTTAAAAGATATGTGCCTTTTGTTTCCTATCTAAGAAACCTTTGCCCCATTTAAGATTGCTAAGATTTCTCCTATTTTTCTTCTTGAAGTGTTAATGTTTTGATTTTATATTAGGTCTATATCTTTCAAATTAATTTTCATGCATGATGTTTAGTAAGGGTGGAGTTTCATTATTTTTCCACATGGATAACTAGTTGTTTCCACACCATTTACTGAAAAGACTATTCATTACTGCCACTGAATTACTTTAGCACATTTGTTGAAAATCAATTGACTAGATACTTGTGGGCTGATTTTTGGACTTTTCCAATCTCTTCCATTGATGTATTTATCCTTGTGGGAATACCACACTGCCTTGATTACTATATAATCACTCTTGAAACTAGGTGGTATGAATTTTCCAACTCTGTGTATCTTTTCCAAAACTATTTTGACTAGTCAAAGTTATCTGCATTTTCATATAAATTTTACAATCAGCTCATCAACTTCTTTTAAAAGTCCATTGATGTTTGATTTGGGATTGCTCTGAATCTGTAGATCCATTTGTGGAAAACTGACATCGTAATATTGAGCTGATCGATGAACATGGTGCATTTCTTCATTTATTTAGATTTTCTTTACTTTCTTTTAGTAATACACTACAACGTTTAGTGCAAAGTTGTAGCTATAGTTTGTTAAATTTATCTCTAACTATTTCATTTTTTTTCAAGTTACTGTAAGTGGTACTGATTTTTAAATTTGTTTCTAATTGTTTGTTGCTAGAATATAGAAATATAATTGACTTTCGAATAATGTCTTTGTATTTTATGACCTTGCTAAACTCACTTATTAGTCATAGTAGACTTTTATAGATTCCTTAGAATTTTCCAAATATAAGATCATATCCACTATGAAGACATTTTTATTTCTTCTTTCCCTACCTGTTTATTTTTCTATTTCATTTGAAGATATTTGGTTTCTGTGATGGAAGATACATAAAGTCTTTAACATGCCCAACTAATCTAGACATATAAAGACTATCTTGAATTCTCTTGGTTAACAGTCTAAAAGTCAGAAATGATGTCTAGGGATATAAATATAAAGCAATTAAGAAACTCATATTCTAGAACGAGAGCTTTAGGAAAACCTAGATTGATCTTTTATGTTTCTTCAAATGCATAACAGAGTGGGGTTTGAGGAAGTATCACTTACCTACTATAAAGCTGACAGGAATTTGAAGGAAGCAATTAATGTACAAAATGCTATTAACTGAAAACAGTAGCCATGCTCAAAGTAAAAGGTAAATGAGAATTTATATTCATTTAAGCCACAAATTCTTTAAACTTATTTGAGAATTACACGGTCAGATCTTTTAGTTGAACAGTTTTCCCCAAGAATGGAGAAGTTTACTTCCTCTGCAAGGCAAGTGTTTGAAATTACTCTGAACCCAATTCAGGGAGAGAAAAAGAAGATTTGGTTCACTTGCCAACAAGTTAGAAGCTCTGCTGATGACTCTAAAGGTGAATGAGGGAGTCTGAAGAAAGACCTCCTGAGAAATTTTAAAGCAGAAAATTATTTTTAAAGCCCAAATTATAAGATTAGAGCATATCATATAACAACAAATTATATAATTATATAATAAATCAAAACTCCAATATGACGTGCCAGTTTCTTCCTGCCCTCAAAGCATGATCTCTAATTCCAAGCCAGAATTATTTGTGATGCTAAAACTAAAAGGAACAAATACATGAATAATCGAAATTTCAGAGGAAATAAGAACTGTCCCACATTGCATAAGAAACCAGCATTTTAAACCATGAAGGCATAGGTGCTCAATTCACAGTGCGGCTTTCTGAATTGGTGTCTACAATTGAACGGTATTCACTATTTGCCCAATATTAGTTTGTATTCAAAATCACTTTACAGTCCTATGAAATAAAAGTGATTCTAATTGTATATAAAATAGACAATCCATCTCATGAAATATACTTTTTAAAGCATTATGTTCAAGTACACGTCTCTTCATTCAGGCAGCTGTTTGGGGTAGCGTTATAGCACCTAGCTACACAAATCTTGAAAGCCTTGTAATCCGGTGTGATTTACAGTTCATACGTGCATGAGTAGAATGGCATCCTGGTAAGTGTGGTTCAGAGGGAAAGCACCCAGAGGTGGAACTAAACTATTCTCCACGCCTTATTTTCCTCAGGTGAAAACTGGTATCTACTTCATGTGTTGAAAGGAAGGATAAAACAATAAAATGTGGTATAGACATGAAAGGACGGTAGGCACTATTACTATGATGATGAAAGTGATAAAATCTCCTATTTGGAAAATGCGTAACATTCAAATTACCTTTCTATATTTTCTTAAATGTTTGGTCCATTTTTAAGCTGTCTTTATAAATGGACTCCTATAACAATATGTGTACAATCTAGCACATGTAGGATTGAGAAAATGCAAAATTTAAAGTTAGGTTATTATTTCAATTATGAATTCACACTATGGATATGCTGTGATAGTAAAATTTAGGGGTTAGAAGTGTCTGTAATAGGGGAAAAAGGCTGTGATAGGACAAAGTCACTAAACCATAAACATGACTTACTGGGTCTGTGACCTTGAATGTATTAACATTTCTAATCCTTAGTTTCCAGATTGTAATAAAATGAATATAATAACTTAAATAAATATTATATAACACATATAAAAAGCTTAACTAAGGACCTAGTGCCTAGAGAGTATTTAACAAATGTTTACTGTTGTTTTTACCTGGATAATGTATTAATAGCTAGATAGGGGTGAATGCATTTTTAAGTACTATCTGTGCACACTGTCCCAATTACCTTATTTGAATCACACTAGCTTTGAAAACAGAGTACGTTTTTGAGAGTCAACAACAGTAAAAAGGTCAAATACTTGCACTAAAGTTCTGAGAACCTTAATTTCAGTTACCGTCAAAATTTAAAGGATAGTTTATGTGATCCCTTTAAATTGAATTTTTTAAGTCTTCAAAAATATAATGATTAATAAAGTCAGCAACAATCAGTCCCTCTAAACATATGTGACCAAATCAACTGATATTTATGCACAATTATGATTTATATGACTGAAATGAGATACATGTAGTCAAATCAGCCTTTAAGATCCTTTAAGAAAAAAATGTTTTCTTGCTACTTTCTAAATTTGTTTACTTTGCTTCCACAAGGAATGTATTGATCTTTCTATTTTTTAGCTATAAAGCATGAGGTAACAGGAGCCAAACTGTAATAGACACTTATATTAAAAATTAGATATTTTCTAAGGTTATAATTGACAAATAAAGGCTAAGCCTGAAATACAAATGAGGGGTTTATGTCTTCAGCATGACTTGTTTCTAATGTTTCAAACAATTATCTTATTTTGACGTGAATTATTTCAATAAGAACTGCCCCCTCTCCCCCGAGGCTGAGATCCAATAGGTAAAGACAGATAAATCAGTTTTCCCTTTTCTTTTCATCTATTATCAGACCAAGCAGTGTCCATGCACTGTCCTTTAGAGTTTAGATGACGATATTATACAGGATTCACTGGATCAGTTTACTGAATTCTCTGGTGAGCTGTCAAACAAAAACTAAACAACTATAAAATTGCATTTACAATTTGCTGAATTGAAGTCATAAAGATCCTACATGTTCAGTGTAAATGATGTGAGAGGTTATGTTGAAAAATGATGAGTTATGAGTGCCTTGTTTTGCAGACATTTATTCTAATAAAAGTGATATACTAGTCAAAAGCGGCACTTAAACGATGTCAAAACTTCAAAATTTTTTTAAACTAAAGAATTTTTAATGTAGACAAGCAAATCTAAAAAGGGAAAAGCTATAGTAGGATATAGTTACAGTTCTTACATAATCAATTCTTTTATTCAGATATTCTGTAACACATATTTATTGTGTGCACACCAAAAACCTAAAAGATATGCCTAAAAGAAAAATAGATACACACCACCTATTCTCATTATACCAGAGTCTTGGATCGTAAGATCGCATGGTGCTTTTAAACAAAAATTTTGTAGAAAGTGTCTCATTTTTTTCTATGTTTGATCACATTTTATGGCCTTACTCTGAACTTGATAGCTTTTAAGATATTTGACTTAATTGTACTTGAGCAAGTGGTGCTAAATGCCTATTTAGTTGCTTTCACGGAGATTTGCTATTAGTATCTAGAGGTTAAAGTCCTACACAACAAAGCTTTTGCCTCTTTCTTGTATTTGGGTACTGTGACATATTTTTCCTTTCTTATTGGGATTTAGATGAACATAACATATTCTATATTTAACATTTAAAATTTTTAAATTCATCTAGGAAAATGTTTGCTTTTATTTTTTGGTTTCAAATTTTTATTTAAATTCTAGTTAGTTAACATACAGTGTAATACTGGTTTCAGGACTAGAATTTAGTGATTCATCACTTACATATAACACCTAGTGCTCATCACAAGTACCCTCCTTAATATCCATCACCCATCTAGTCCAATGCCTGCCCACCTCCCCCCATTAACCTGTTTGCTTTTATTTTTTATTTTTATTTTTTTAAAGATTTTATTTATTTATTCATGAGAGACAGAGAGAGAGAGAGGCAGAGGGAGAAGCAGGCTCCCAAGGAGCAGGGAGCCCGATGTGGGACTCGATCCCAGGACCCTGGGATCATGACCTGAGCCGAAGGCAGACGCTTAACCATCTGAGCCACCCAGGCGCCCAACCTGTTTGCTTTTAAAAGCTAGACCTTAAATATCTAGATCTGAAATGTTTAAACTTACCTGTAAGCATTACTTCTTTGAAATGAATTTTGTATCTAATCCAATCTTAATCATAAGAACTTTGTTCTACCCCTGTATTTCAATATAGAACAAAAGTAGTTGAATTCTTTAAAAAAAAAAAAAACACTGCCTAACACATGCCACTTCAAGGACTATCATACCACATAATAGGCATAAACTTAAATATTTTCTAAAAATGCTATACCTTCTCAAGAAGTGACATTTCTTGATTTGAAAGCTAACTCTGATTTTTCAGGTTTAAATAGTTATGCATACAAATATTTAAAGGAAAAAATTTTGAATGCTAATCTGTATATATTGGCCCCAGAAAATGTCTCATTAAGCCAAAGTCCCCTTTAAAACAAGTTTTTGAAATTTCCACTGTTTTTAATCTTCTACCTATCACCAGTAGTTGTAATTTAAAAGTTGTAATATCCATGGTCCCAAATCCATAGTGGCCGTTCCTCTTGTCTAACCACAAGGGAGTAACGTGAACACAAAACCTGTAAGGACTGAGAATGCCCATGAACATGGTGGTGCTCTCACTGCCCTCCATTACAAGTGACACTTCATTATGCACAATCACAAAATCAAGACTCTGATAAAAAGTGAAACTCTCAATTACCCCTTGTACTGTAATGGCAACAAAACCTCTTATTAAAATGATGTAAATGAAATTGTGTAAGACTGTTGAATCACAGATCTGAAACAAATAACGCAACATATTTTAAGAAAAAAGAAAAAGAAGAAGATAGCAGGAGAGGAAGAATGAAGGGAAGTATGTCAGAGGGGGAGACGAACCAGGAGAGATGATGGACTCTGAAAAACAAACTGAGGTTTCTAGAGGGGAGGAGGGTAGGTAGGGGGATGGGTTAGCCTGGTGATGGGTATTAAAGAGGGCACATTCTGCATGGAGCACTGGGTGTTATGAACAAACAATGAATCATGAAACACTACACCAAAACAAATTATGTAATCTATGGTGATTAACATAACAATAAAAAAATTAAAAAAAATGATGTAAATGAGGCAAAAACATTTCAAGATTTAATGTACTTCAAATGGAAATCTTCAAATGGAAAACCAATGATTTTAGGTAAAAAATTTAAAAAAACTTTTCATATTTAGAAATTACATATGCAGGTGTGAATCCAAAATAAACAAGTACGTATTTATTTCAAAAACTCTGCATGCATTTATATTTTGAGTATTATAACCTCTTCCAAAAAGGACAGGGAAATATTTAAGACCTTCAGATTAATTTATTTCTTATTATGTGTAACTACAATTCCTACAAAATCCTTACCTCCAGAAGTGTCATATGACTCAATGTCAGAAAGTCACTAAACACATATGCTAAGGATAAAAGCATGATGAATGTTATTAACCATAAGTAGCAGTACTTGCCAGAAAGCATTCAAAGTTTAATGTAAATGGCACTGAAGAACAAATATACAATTTATTAGAAATTTCTCATACTGAAGCACAATTTTCTCCTGTAACATCATTTTCCTATAACTGCTGTCCTCCAGTACTGGGACGGCTGTCTGGAGTTAAAAAGAATACCTAAGTCTTTTTCCACAGTTCACTCCTTCAAATGCTTCACAACTGTTACTATGTCTTCTTAAAATGTTCTATTTTAGGTAAAAGTTGGCAGAATCTTTAATTTTTATATATGCAAGGAAAAAATGTTTAGATCTCTCACCATCCTGGTCAGTCTTTCCTAAATAGTCTCAAATTTTTCAGGGTTCTTCTTAAGAGAGGGTATGCAACATCAAACAAATGAATTGTATTGTGGTATAACATTAATCAGACTGCCTGTCCATCCATCCATCCATCCAACTAGTTATTGATCACCACATAATATGCAGCCTCTAAGATGCACCCAAGTGATCTCTGGCTCCTGATGTTCATGGAGTGTAAGAGGGACCTATTAACTCTTTTATCAAATAAAATACAAAACTGATGGAATGTCACTTTGGATATTAAGTTATGAAAAGATGACAGATTCCAGCTTGGATACTCTCTCAGATTACTCCCTCTGGGAAATACAGTTTCCATGTTGTGAGGCATCCCTGCAGAGAGGCTCTCATGAAAAAGCTGGAAAGTAGATCCCATAAACTGTGAGATAAAAAGTTTGTTCTTTCAAGTCACTAAATTTTGAGGCAATATGTTTTACAATAATAGGTACACTATGTCATTTACATAGTGGTAAACAAGATCAGAAAGGTCCCACTTAAAGCTGTAACACCCAAAAACACAGGAGTTCTTAAAAGTTACGTTGTAAATCCATGTCTGAATAAAGAAAAGGGTCCAGACAAGAATTTAATATAGATATTATTTTTTTCTGGTAAAAAATTAATAATGGAAAGTATTTTTTAAAAAAGAAGTATACAGTGTAATAACATATACATATTACTGAGGAAATTCAGTTTGACTACATCTGCCTTTCTTAAGTAGACATTGTCCTCCTTTCTAAATCCCCATCCCCATCAATATAATTAAATGTTAGCATGGTGCTTTTTAAGTTAATCGCTAACTATTAACATACATTTTTAAAGATCAGTTTTATTGAGATCAAATTTATACAATAAAATTCACCAAATTTAAGTTGTCTAATACAGTTTTCACAAATATATAGATGTGTCATAAATACAACAGCCACAAAATAGCACATTTTTATTGCCTCAAAAATGCCTCTTAAATGCTTGCAGTTTAAAGTACAATATGAAGGCTTTTCTGTCTGCCTTCTTTAGTCAATATATAGTTCTGACAGTCAAATATTGTGTTGAATATATCAGTAATTTGTTTCTTTGCATTGCTGAGAAATACTTCATTACACAGGATACAATACAACTTGTATATCCTTTATCAGCTAAAGGCATTTGAGTTGTTTCTAACTATTATGAACAAAGCTCCCATGAACATGTAAGTATGAGTCTTTGGGTAGATGAATGTTTTTATTGCTCTTGAATACACAGCTATGAATAGAATTGCTGGCTGATACGGCAAGTACACGCTTAACTTTTTAAGAACCTGCCAAACTATTCTGCAAAATGGCTGTGCTATTTTGCATTCCTGCTGGCAATGAATGAATGTTAAATTTGCTCCACATCCTTGTCAATGCATAGTATTATCAGTCTTTTAAATTTCAGCCATACTAGTGGGTGTGTAGTAGTACCTCATTGTGGATTCAATTTGCATTTCCCCAATGATTAATGATGTTGAGCAGCATTTCATGTGCTTAACTGTGTATCATCCCCGGTAAAGTGTCTCTTTAATTGATTTGCAAATTTTTAATAGGATTATACATCTTCTTATTGAATTATAAGAGTTCTTCATATCTTCTAAATAACAGTCCTCTATCAGATAATTGTTTTTGCAAATATTCAGTCTTTAGCTTGCTTTTCCATTTTCTTGAACAAATGTTTTAACTTTTGATGCAGTTTAATTTATCATGTCTTTCTCTTATATTTCTTGCTTTTGTGTCCTAAAAGATCTTTGATTAACCCAAGGTCATAAAGCTTTTTGCCTATTTTCTACAAATTTTATGGTTTCAATTGTTGCACTTAGATCTATGATCAATCTTGAATTAATTTTTGCATATACTGTGGGACAAAGGTCAAGTGTTCTTATTCTTTTTTTTAATGTGGTTATTCAATGGTCCCAGAACCATTTGTTGAAAAGACCATAATTTCCCCCACTGAATTATTCTGGTGCATTTGTCAAAAAGCAATTGTTTGTGTCTGTGCAGGTCAATATTGGAACTCTTTTCTGTTCCATTAATTTGTATTTCTATCCATATGCCTAAACCAGACTGTTGTGATTAGTGTAGCTTTGAGGCAGTGAAAGTTCTTCAACTTTGTTCTTTTTAAAAAATCTTTCTGAGATTTTCACTGAGATTTCCTTAAGTCTGCAGATTTGGAGAAAATTGGAATTTTAACAATACTGAGTATTCTTATCCATGAACGTGGTCTACTGCTTCACTCATTTAAGTAGTCTTTATTTTCTCTCAGAAATATCTTGCTGAAGTTGTCAACATATCATGTCAGGTTATCCTTAAGTACTTCATGTTTTTGAAGCTAACATAAATGTTATTTTTAATCTGAATTTTCAATTCCTTCTTGTTGCCAGTCTGTAGAATAGAGCTGATTTCCGTACATCAACCTATGCCCTGTAACCCTGTTTGACTCACTTACTAGTTCTAGTAACACCTTTGGTAGATTCCTTAGGACTTTCTACAGAGATGACATCTTATCTGTGAATAGTTTTACTTCTTCCTTTTCAATCTATGTGCTTTCCATTTCTTATTCTTGCCTCACTGACCTAGCTATGAGCCCTAGGACAATGCTGAATAAAGTGGTGAAAGTGGACACACTCACATTGTTCTTTTACTAGAGAGAAAGGATTTGGTCTCTCATCATTAAGTCCGATATTAGCTGTAGGTTTCACTTACATGCTATTTATCACACAGGAAATTCCCTTATATTTCAAGTTTCCTGAGCGGTTTTTTTTTTTTTTTTTGGTCTCTATCTACTGAGATGAGCATGTGAACGTATGATTTTTCTCTATTCTTCTATCAGTATGGAAAAGTCCACAGGTTGAATTTCAAACATTAAATCAAACATGCATTCCAAAAATTAATGTCATTTAGTCATAATGTATTACCCTTTTTATATATTCCTGACTTCAGTCTGTTAAATTTTGCTAAGGACTTCTGTATCTACATTCATGAGCAATATTGGTATGTAATGATTTTTATTTTAATGTCTTTTTCTGACTTTAATATGATGGTAATGCTGGCCTCATAAATGTAGTTGAGATGTGTCCTCTCTCTATGTTCTGGAAAAGTTTATACAGAAGTCATGTTATTTCTCCCTCTAATGTTTGGTAAGATTCACCAATGAAACAAACTGGAACTGGAATTTTCTTTGCTGGAAAGCTTAGAATCTAAATTCATCTTCATGTGTACACGTACACCACACACATACACACACATGCACACACTATTTTTTCTTGAGTGAGCTTTGGTACTTTGTCATAGTATTGTCTTCTAAGAAATTTAACCATTTATCCTAAGTTGTATTTATCAGCATAAAGTTCTTCATAATATCGGCTAATCCTTATAATAACTGTTAGGTCTATAATGATGTCCTCTCTTTTTTTCTACCTTATATCATAAGTTACCCCAAAATTTATAGACATTTTATCTTCCATAGTTTCTCTGAGTCAAGAATTCAGGATACGCTTGACTAGGCAGTTCTGGCTTGGTGCTTCTCACTAAGTTCAATCAAATGTTGACAGAGGCTACTGGCATCTCAAGGCTTTACTGAAGCTGGAAGATCTCCCTCCAAGGTGCTGCCCTCACATGGCTGGCTAGTTGACGCTGGCTGTTGGCAGGCCTAAGTTCTTCCTTGTATGAGCCTCTTCAGAAGGCTGTTTGAATGTGTTCTCAAAATGGCAGCTGGATTTCTCCAGAGCTGGTGATCCAGAAAACCAAGGTAGAAATCACATGCCTTTTATAGCCTAGCCTCAGAAGTCACACATCACTACTTCCTTCATACGCTAATCATCAAGGCTAGTCAGGGGTCAGTGTGGTGGAAGACTGAACAAGAGAAGCAATACCAGGAAGAGAGGATCATCAGAGGATTATTTGCTTTGAGGATGCTATGTAGAGGACATGGTAATGTGATAGAAACTGACTTAGGATTTGGACAACATAAATACCATAATATAAGGAGAATTCATTCACTGAAAGAGTGATTTTTGAACTGAGACTTGATAAAAGGGGATCAGTCAAGTAAAGATCATATGATTTTTTTTTTAGAGGATGGTATAAGACAGAGAATGGTACAAATAAAGGATAATAATTTGAACATATTACATTTGATGTGACACATGAAATTTAATTAAATTTGAAAGCCACATGAAGATCTCAAGTAGGAAGTTGAATAACTCTCAAGCTTGGACAAGAGAGGACAAAGCTTTGGGCACCTGGGTGGCTCAGATGGTTAAGCATCTGCCTTCGGCTCAGGTCATGATCCCAGGGTCCTGGGATCGAGTCCCTCATCGGGCTCCCTGCTCCTTGGGAGCCTGCTTCTCCCTCTGCCTCTCTCTCTCTCTCTCTCTGTCTCTCATGAATAAATAAATAAAGTCTTAAAAATAAAAAAAAAAGAGAGGACAAATCTTTAAGTAATAAAAGGAAATAGAGAATGGGACAGAATAGCTAAAAAAAAAAAAAAAAAGGAAGAAAAAAGGCCATGGCTTACAAATAAATTGGTAATCTGGAAGATTAAATTGAGAAAACTCTGAAGAATATATTAACAAAAACATAAACAGATGGAGCTCCTGAGAGAAAAGAAAATGCTACAGGATACGGCCAAGGTATCTAATACCCACTTAATACTGGTATGAGAAGAGAAGATTGAGACAATGAATAATTAAGAAAGAAAATAACAAAATAATAGAAAATTTCCCAAATTCAAGTGTTCAGATTGAATTCCAAGCAAAACAAACAAATAAACACAGATCTAGTTATAGCCTGATAAAAATTTCAAACACCAAATTAAGAGGGGAAAAAAACTCCAAAACAGAAAACCAGAAAGGACTACAAATCAGATTAATATTAAATCTCTCTTTACCAATTGCAGATATTAAAGGACAATGGAAAATATCTTTGTAATACTGAAAGAAAAGGATTTTGAACTCACATACTATACCTACTTATTTTTGAGGGGCAAGTAACACATTTTCAGACATGTAAGCCCCCTGGCAGCTATGTATGACCAGGAGGAAATCAAGAAGGCTAGAAATCAATTAAGTCAGGTTCCACTAGAACCTTTATGCCTTGAAAAGTGACACAGATTGAATGACATAAAATTACACTTCATTTTCTATCAATTCACTCATACTTGATTCTAGACAGAATAATATTTTCATAACCATAACATTATACTTACTGGTTTTAATTTTTGAATGAACTTATAGAAAAACTACCTAAGACAACTGCAGCCATATAATAGAAAGTAAATGTCATAAACTCTTGCAAAAGTTTTTAACTAAAAAAAACCTGATAGGTGAAAGTTTTATTGAAGCAATCATTACATTTTTATCTAAAACTGAAAAATCAAGAAATGAAGAAAAGACTTATATGGGTACTTCCAAAAGAACTAAAAAGAGAAACCAGTAACCAATGGTTTCCTCTGCAGACTATCAGATCCTGTGCCTTTGTTAGAAAAGGCTATAAAATCAACTCTCAGTTTTCTAACAGTCTACACGATCACCTAAGAAGGAATCAGAGTTTTCGGAAGAAAATAATAATCACTAATATTTCACTGAATTTCAACTTTTTCTAGGCATTCATTACATGTTTTAACTCATTTAATACTCACCTCAAACGTATGGGGGAGGTACTATTATGATGCCCTTTTTATAAATGAAGAAACTACAGAGAGATTAAACACTTCCATAAGCTCATACATCTAAATGATTAAGCCAGAATGTGAATCCATGAAGTCTGGCTTCATGGGAAAAAAAGCAGTTACTAGAGAAAGACAATTATTCCTAGTACTAAGTGCATAAAGAAATATCGGTGAATACGTTAAATAATATTTATAATTTGTAAAAGAATCAGCCGTATGACTGTACCCATCCTCTGGCTATACTATAATTCAAACACGTTTTTCCCCTTGTCCACAGAGATAGAACGTAAGAGATTGAGTGAAATGTCTACACTTGGGACATCTCTAGCAAAACACCACAGAAAGCTAAATTATGTATCCAAAAATAAATGGAAAGTAGTTTGTGTAACTTTTAATTAGTCTCCTAATATCTGGAGATTCCTACTTTCTTTCCATGGGTATAACCAGTATTTTTATCTCTTTTGAACTATTATTTTTTCCTAATGACTTTATAATTTTAAGTTTAAAAGTATTTTCTCCATAACTTTACATGGACCAACAGACATAAGGCTCTTTTAAGGATCTCCAAGAAAGGCATCATTTAATATGTTTTGATATAGAAATGAATTGTAAGTAGATAAACCTGCTGATTCAAATGACCAGAATCTAAACTATTTAAATTATTTTTTACATAATGCAGGATCTGACAATAAGAAAAGAACTTTTTTCTAACTTTCTAACTATATGACATTTGGCAAGTTACGTTCTATCAAGCACCAAAACGATTATAGGTTTTCAAATAATTTACAACATTTTCTTCTTAGGTTTTCACCACGTAACACTGAAATATAAATAATATGTTCGAATAAAAAAAGCTTCAAAGAAGAAATATACAATAGAAACATACTAAGTAGTATGAATCTAAAGTCAAAAGGAGAGTGGTAAATATGTTACACACTATGCATTATAGAGCATGAGTTAATCTATAGAGACCAGCTTGATTGACAAAGTACACAGAATTGCCTAGAGCATGGTACTGAACCTTGGTCAAAGCTGTGAGATGTACTAACCGGGGATAGGGGATAGATGATGTTCTGCAAATACGGGTCCGTGAGCTGTTTCAAGGCAAGACAGACTAGCTTGTCAAAATGGTTTGGCAATAATCACTGGATTTATTCCTTCTACCTGGATTTGGTGGAGTCCAGGGGTTTGCAATGATTTTAGTGAGAAATCCCTACCATACACAGATTTGCGATTTCTTGGTACAGAGATGCTGCATGTGCATGCACGCCCACGGGGCTCCAGCCCCGGGAGACCAAGTCCTGCGAGGCGCAGAGAGGGATGAGAAAGAAGACTGCGTCTGAGTTCGCCACGCCCACCCTGTTACCGCTTTTCTCTCTCCTGAAGCTGCTGTGGTGCATCATTTCTGACTACGAACTATTCTGAATCCTGGGAGTCCTTTCCTAATCAATTATGTAATTACATGATATTAGCATAGTACTCATCATGAGTGCTTAGTTTTAAATGACATCAGTAAAATGAAGGAAAGAGTAATTGTTTACTGATCCTCTGAGTCAGGCCTAGCCTTTCACTCCTCCAGGAGCCTCACCTGGTTTGAGCTGAACCACTTCTTTTTTTTTTTTTTAAAGATTTTATTTATTTATTTGACAGAGACAGACACAGCGAGAGAGGGAACACAAGCAGGGGGAGTGGGAGAGGGAGAAGCAGGCCTCCCGCAGGGAGCCCGATGCGGGGCTCGATCCCAGGACCCTGGGATCACGACCTGAGCCGAAGGCAGACGCTTAACGACTGAGCCACCCAGGCGCCCCATGAGCTGAACCACTTCTTAACTCATATAAATGATGTGGAGTTGAAAAACACGTAAGCCTTGAAAATTATCACATTAAAATACTCGTAATTTCTCCAGGGTGTTAAAAATGTCATATTAATGGAGTCTTTGTTAGTAGCATCAGTTCATAAACTCAGGTATTGTCATTTAAAGTTTAACAAAATAAAGCAGACTGAGGTCAGATGGAAAATGATTCTCTGTGAGTGTGGATAAAGTCACAGAACTTCACTGTATGATTTCGATGCGTATCCAAAAGCTGGCACCAATTTCATACACATTTCCAGGAAATAAGTAAAAATCTTGACCTCTAACACTTCAGAAAGAATCACCATCCAAATCTCAGTTTCGTTCTTCTCATCACTTCTCGCTTCCTATCTTTCTCCCACTTGTATTTTTAGACCCATGGCTCCCAGATCTGTGCTTAGTAGTTAGGAAAAATATCAAACTAAATTTACTAATTTTTCAGATATCCCTTTTTGAAAATAAATTTCAGTAACCACTGAAGGTGACAGCTAAGACACCAATTAATAAGAAATATAAAACCACATCTATTTTAAATTCTTAGTTTTAAAAAGTTCATTAAAAATACAGGCCTAGGGGCGCCTGGGTGCCTCAGTCGTTATGCGTCTGCCTCGGCTCAGGTCATGATCCCGGGGTCCTGGGATCGAGTCCCGCGTCGGGCTCCCTGCTCGGCGGGAAGCCTGCTTCTCCCTCTCCCACTCCCCCTGCTTGTATTCCCTCTCTCGCTGTGTCTCTCTCTGTCAAGTAAATAAATAAAATCTTTAAAAAAAATAAATAAATAAAATAAAAATAAAAATACAGGTCTAGTTTTGGGATTCTGTTTTTGTATTAATACTTTACCAAGAACTACCACCTAAAATATATTCATCAGAGGACTCAAATATTATTTTTAGTAAGTTAAAATTGAGAAAAGACTTTCTCCTTATACTCAGTTAATTAAGACCCTGGGTTAAATAATTTGGGGGGACAAGGGAGGGCTAAAGGTCCCATTTCAATATCAAGATTTGTGCAAAGTGAATGAGGAAATAAATGTATGCCTTCAAAAGATGAAAGTAATGTTCTGTAACCTCAAGGTCAAAAGAGTAGTATGAATGATGAGCGCTACCAGGAAGAAGAGATCACTAGGGGCTATGGAGGTCAAGGAGGAGTTCTTGGAAGATAAAGGAGTTGAAATATGTTCCTCAAGATAAGTAGGTTCTAAACAGAATGCAGTATTTTAAACAGAAGAAATGACAGAGAGAAAGGCACAGTAATAAAACAATAAATTCACAAGTCACATTTGAAGGAATATGACTACGCCAGTGTGACTGTACCTAAGCATGAATACAGGGAGAGGTAAGTGATAAGACTGGGTAATGAAAGATTGCAATACCAGGGTCAAGAGCTTAGATTCTGCACGGAATGGGGGCCCACCGAAGGCGTGTGAAGAGGAGAGGCACATGATGGATGTGGAATTTTCACTTCTACCCACAGGTCTCAGATCTTCCAGTACTAGAGTTACACAGAATGAGTTCATTCCTTTTTCCATGATAGTCCTTCCTAGACTTGAAAACTGCTATTATTTTCCTCCATTTGGAGGAAGGATGAGAAGGACAGACTGAAGAAGAGAGAGACTGAAATCAGGAGATAGCTGAGAAGCCGTTTGTAATTTGTAGGAGGTTTGAAATAAAAGGATGGCTCTGATTTCATGTAACTATAAACTTCCTTGCAACTGAAAAATGTTTTTATAAAAAAAAGAAAGAAAAAAGAACAATGTTCTTAACAAGTTGAATGTGTATCTTACTTATTTCACTTTAAAATTCACTTCAAAGCCTAATGGGCAGCTTTAAAACCAAGTTCTCTACTGACAGAGGAAAGTGCTGTCTCAAGAGCAGACAGTAATCTGCAGAAAGACAGGCGCATTTCCTGAGGGAGCCCACCCACACGGCTCTAAGAGAGCATCAGACAGTTTTTTCTGTGCTCTTTCCAATTATTTCACATACTTTTCTCAGGACTATGGGTAGTCTTGAAGCATCAACATAGCACCCATAAAAGTCATTGATGTTGTATTCTTTAAACATTTCCTTCAGCATTAAAGGGTATTTTCCAACTGAAAAAGCCTAAATTCTAAAACTTAAACCCATGTTTGTGCAACATAAAACCCGCTGCAATAAAATCCTCGTGTTACCCTCTTTACAGCAATATTAACTCATTGATATTTCAGAGTATCTGGCCATGACATTCTGATGGTAACACTAAAACATTTTCATAATTGCCCACACTAAATAATGTCCACTGTGTTCCTTTGTACGATTGATGGAAAACTATTAAGACATAAGCAACACGATATTTAAAAATAAATACCCTATGACCAAATAAAATGGATTTCAAACCTTGACCTTAGTTGGCTCAGGACTACTTTCTTATCTGTTTTCTAAACTACAATTTTCAGAACCCCCAGGACAGGGTATATATTTCAAGGTCCAAAAGAATGTACCCTCTGTCCTATTAAGTTGGCAAAGTTACAGTTTACCAAAGATTAGTCCTATAAAGTCTATAAAGAGATTTTTTTAAATGCATGTATTAACCTCAAATAATTCAGCCAGTTTATCTAAAAACATGTGCTGCTGGATACATGTATAATCATTTCAATTTCAATTTACTGTATAACTAGTTTTATTAAAAGGATTTAGAGTCTAAATTCATATTTGTTGAGGACTTAAGCAGAAATTTTATGCAGTTAGACACACTAACATCGTTCAGTAATTAACCATATTGATTCACACCGTACACTTCATATCTTGTCGTTTTAAAATACCGTAATTTTTGGTCTTAAATTACATTTGCATAAACTAACTACAATAAAGAAGGAAACATTAAAAACTGAAGGCAGGTGTTAAGTATTTAGATAAAATCTTCATTGTAATTACATATAACTACAGGTACAATTCTAGAAAACTAAAATTCAACAAAATGTTAAGTAATAAAATTATACATATCTGAAGCCACATATTTACCTGACATTGCCCTTGGTGTTTCTGAGAACTGTTGCAGCAAAATTCTGTGTGACACCCACCAAGCTGATTCCATCCACTTCCACAATCTGGTCATTGACTTGTATTCTTTGGGAAGAGGAGAAAAATTAGCCACAATTAACTTTTCTGATAGTACATTATCATTTTCAATACATGAGTTGGCAAAGTACTTGATTTTATGATACTCTTACTGACCCCAAAATTTGTCTTTTATCCACAAGCTCCGATCTCAGTCAAATGCTTAATGTTTTTATTATTTTTTTAATTTTAATTTTTTTTTTTTTTTTTAAGTAAGGCAGACTGCCACGTGCAGAGCCTCATTTGGATGTGTCTGGAGTCTTGGAAGCTTGACTACCCTATGTTCTCCTACAAATGGATCTTGAGAGTTTGTTTGGAGGCTCTAGCAGGGGAGCGCAGAAGAACAGTTCCCCTCTATCGGGGAAGGTCATCCTCTTCGACCCAGCGCGCAGCTTCGGGAGGGACGCACGTGGAGTGGTGAGGGAGGAAGGGGACACCCGCCTAGCCAGCCAGATGAGACGAATCAACCCTGGCGAGCAATGGGGTGACAGATGTCGCAGCCAGATCGCCCTCACATCCTTAATGTTTTTAAAAGATCGTCTTGTATGGTGACTAACATAACATAATAAAATTAAAAAATAAATAAAAGATCGTCTTGAAAAATAGATTGTTTTGAAAAGCAATACTAAATGGAGAGATTCAGTTTGCCCAATATTCATATTCCTATCACAAAGAATTGGTAACTGCTAATGTACGACATACTTACATCATTTTTGGTCCTTAATAAATTACATAAAACAACAGATCCAGCTGAAATATGCCGTGGGCCTCATCCCTAGTCCTGCTTTCCACCTCTCCTCTTCAAGGAAAAACATCATCAGGAATTGCAGGGAATCCTTCCTATTTAAGTTGTACGCTTGAACGCTTGAAATAGATAATGCTCATAACTGTACGTATGTTTATGTGTGCACACACGTATATAAATGCATATATTTATTTATGTTTAGGAGCAATATACAGTATTAGTGTTGTTTAATGTATAATGCTTTTAAATTTATATACATGTTTTATACATACCATTTTTTTATTCCTCAAAAGGAAGTATTTCTCTTTTTTTTTTCCTAAAGTATTTCAATCATGGAGAAATGCAGAGGGAATTAGGTAATAAACGCCCATGTACCAAACACCCAACTTTATCAAATCTCATCACTGTGCAATATTTGAGTCAGATTTTTTCCTAAAGAAATGTATTCCAGAAAAGCTAGAGCCCCTTTATTATTCATCTCTAATTCTAGTCCCTTCACTGCTTCCATAGATGTAACCATCATACTAATTTTAATGCTCAGTCTTCCTATGGACGTTCTGAAGTAGAACTAATATGTATACATGAATACGCACAATATGTGTACATCTGCAGTTTTCAAACATTGTGAAGTGTGCCTCTCATTCCATAATTTAGTTTGCTTCACTCAACGTTATATATGAGATTTATCCACAGTTATAAATACCATTCTACTAATTCATTTTAACAACCAGGTATATACATCTTTTGTGAATATATCAAAATATATTCATCCATTATTTGCAGATGGACAATTGTATTGTTTTCCATTTTAGCCATTACGAATACTGCTCATATGTGTCTCCTTACGCACGTGTGTGAGTTTCTCCGTGATATACACCTAGAAATAGAACTCCTGAATCAAAGACCATACGCTTTTTCAACTTAAAGAGACAAATTTTACTTCAAAATGCTTATGCCGATGCATATTCTCAGTAGCACTGTATGTATGAAAGGTTCTGACTTCCCACACTCTCACCAATACTTGGTATATTCTGACCCTTCAAATACTGGTGATCTTGTAAGTATAAAAAGACATCACACTGTGATTTTAATTGCATTTGCCTGATTACCAGTGCAGTTGAAAATTTATTCATATCTTTCTGAGTCATTTGTCCACTTCTGCAAACTGTTAGATCATGTCTTTTACCCATTTTTGTTGATGTTGTTGGGTTGGGTGTCTTTTTTCTTATTGATTTATTGAAGATGTCCTCATACATACTGTATATTAACACTTTCTCAATTAAATATGTTGCAAATACTTTGTCCCAATCTGTGGCTTGTCTTTTCACATTTCTTTGAAAAATGGTGATTTTGAGGAAAACAATTTTTAAAAATATAATCACATTTGAAATTTCAGCTTTGTATCAGGTAGTTCTGTGTTTTGTTTCAGGAACCCCTTTCTGCCTCAAGGTTATAACAACATTCTACTCTTTTCTTCTAAAAGTTTTAACATTTCGCCATTCTGCATTTAGGTAGTTATCCACTCGGAAATTATTTTTTATTATAATGTGTTAGCAATCTATTTTTATGCTTTCCAAGTGTTATAAACAAATGCCTTAATAACTTTTAATAAGAGTTCACTTTTCCTCCACTGATTTGTAGTGCTGCATCTGTCAGGGTTTCAAATGTGCATCAACATGTTTTGGGTTTTCTATTAGTTTTTTTTTTTTTCTATTAGTTTCTACTTGTCTGTCTGTCTATCTCTGCACACTCTATTGCTTCATAATTAGTTTTGACATTTCATAGGATAATTCCCTCCACCTTGTTCATTGTCCTCAAATTTTTCTGAGCTATTCTTGAGCTTTTTCTCTTCATAATTAGTTTTGGACTTACTTGCCAAGTTCTATAAAAACACTCGTTGAGGTTTTAATAAAATAATACTGACTTTTAGATTAGTTTGGGGAACACTGACGTCTTTATCATATTGACACTTCCCATCAATAAACCTTATGCTACTATAATTACTCTGGACAAGTGTTGGGTATATCATATGTTGTTGCCATGTGTTAAGAAGAGTTAAAGTTTGAAAATAAGAATAAAAAGGAGAGCAATCTAGATTCAGGTGCATTATTTAACAGATCCACCCAAGGATAATTTGGGGGAATGTATTTTCATTGATCCACTGTTTAAAATTGATTACAATCCTGGATACACTTAAGTTGCATGTTAATTTGCAGATTTTTCTGTCCTGAATAAATTCAGATACTTTCCTTCTGTTAGAAAAGATAATCCCATAGGCCATGGTTTATTTCCCTGTAGAATATTAACTAGTTTTATATCTAACTTAGTAATGTTATTCTAATACTACTTTATTAACTTGCCTTTAACTACGCACGTCTAAAATGTCCTTTGAATCACATTTACCACATCTCACTGGTTCTCTCATTAATTAGTGAGTTAAGTAAAGTCTAATCCGTGTTCATTTTATATGTATGAAAGTCATTTTTTTAACTCTCTGAATATAAGCCTGCGATAGCTTCGGAGCTTCCACCAAGATGCCAGAGTGGATTCACAAAGCCAATACCACTGTTACCACAGAAATACGTATCATGGGCTGTTTAAGCCCAGGAATAATTGCTTGGTCCCTGGACTGATTCTAAAGCTGCAACAGAGCACTATCTTTGTTAACATGTTTTTGTCCTAATGTAGTACTTTTGAATTTTTTTCTGGCTTTGGCCATTTTGGTTCTGGATCTAGTTTGTTCTAAACAACAATGAAAAATCACTCCCCACTGGTAGCAGCAATGAGTAGGACTGTAATTTTATATTCTGACCATTCGAGACGGCTATTGGGATTATAGGGATCTATTATCTCTCATGTGAAAGATGATAAAAAATTTGAGTTACTATCCTTTAAATTTTTTGTCTATTTGTGGGCTTAAACTATTTCATAAAAAATTTCCTGAACACTAGAAAGGAAAATAGCCCTTTGAAATCTTGACTGGTGAGTTTTTGTGTTTCTTTGATTACTTAAAGCTCTTTCCAAGGTTGCAGAACTGAAGCAACAAATTCTGTGTTGTTGTAATTGAGAAAAGCCATTATCTCTCACTGTGTATGCATGAAATATGTTCCTAACATAGAAGGGTATTAATAAATTAAATTATAAAGTCTTAGAAGTTAAAGGAGTGATAATCTGGTTCAGAGAGAATAGCAAGCACTTTCATAAATCTTATATTTTAGTATCTTATGAAGACTTTAAATGTGCTAGACATTTAAGAAAAAAATCCTTCTTAGAGATTCTGCTAGAAGCTCAGAAATATTTTTGAGAAAGCCCAGTTCACATAATAGAAGTGAATCTTTAGACAAATAAGACTAATTTAATAATTTTGGTTTAAAATACATACCTATATTTTCTCCATGATTTTGTAAAGGTATGGGTTTGCATTTTCTAAATGAAGAGACTAGTTAATCTGAACTTCCTAATATTCTGATATGGATACTGATCAGATTAACAGTATCCCTACATAAAGCTTAAAAAGCATAAGAAAACCAAATTGTCTTTAACTAAACTGAATCATAATTCTGACAAACTTTTTATCGATGGGAATTATGTTTTATAGAGTGTCAGCTTAAAACATGATTTCCAAGATTCTTAGTTATCTTCAAAACCTTGGTCATAAAGCATAGCTTTTAATATATATAACTCCACTTATATTAAAATGTTACAAAATTACAAAAAATAAATAAAAAATAAAATGTTACAAAGTTACTTTAACTTTGCATCATGTTAAGGAACGCGTTTATCTTTGCACTTTAAGAAGACTATAAAAATTGTGTGCGGCTGCAGAAAATGATAGCTACTGGTCTGGTATTGCTTGTGTATGACACACAATCATTATCAAGTCCCTATCTACCTGCAAAGGTTGTTAACTAGAAGTTGGTTAAGTAAGCTGTAAATTAAGTATAATATGCATAATTGAGATGATGCTAGCAGCAACAGTTACAGAAAAAAATATAATTGAGGTAATGGGATGGATTTATTTATTTATTTATTTATATTTATTTATTTATTTATTTATTTTAGAGAAAGGATGGTAGGTTAGCCCGACAGTATCAGCCTGTTCTAGGATATCAGAGAACATAATGAAGATCAAAACTTGAGTGTGCACAGCAAGTTAACAAGGTTTGAAGAAGTGATTTTTATTTGCCTCGGTTTATACCATCTGAGGCCAAAAAGAATTTATAAAATGAGCTGATTTTTTTACGAAATACATTCAGCCTTGAAGGACTTATTCATAATATAATTTAGAAGAAAAGAGTATAGTTCTTCTACTACTAGAGTTACACAGAGTGAGTCAGTTCCTATTTCCATGATAGCCCTTCATATATTTGAAAACTGCTATCATGTTCCTCCATTAGGGGTAAGGATGAGAAGAGACTGAAGAAGGTAAAGATTAAAATCAGGAAGACAGTTAAGAAGCCATTTGCAATTTGTAAAAAGCTTGAAATGATAACAGCATAAAATTATGAATGAGAGTTGCTTTTACTTCATATCCTCACCAGCATTTGGTATTGTCAGTGTTTTGGATTTTGGCCATTCTAATAGATGTAATGGTATCTCATCATTGTTTTAATATGCAGTAACTCACAGATTGGGAGAAAAAACTTATACATCATATATCTGATATGGGGCTTGTATCTATAGTATTATAAAGATAGTTACAACCCAATTACAAAAAGACAATCCATTTTAAAACTAAGTTAAAGAAAGACAGATAATGTACGATCTCACTTATATGTAGAATCTAAGAGCCAAAACAAACCAACCAACCAAACACGAGGCTCACAGGTACAGAGAACAGATTGGTGGTTGCCACAGGGTAGGGGGCGGAGGGGTGGATAGAATGAATGAAGGGGGTCAAAAGGTACAAATCTCCAGCTACAAAATAAGTAAGTCATGGGGATGTAATCTAGAGCATGGTGACTATAGTTAATAATACTGTATTGCATATTTGAAAGATGCTATATGAATATATCTTAAAAGTCCTCATCACAAGAAAAAAAAGAAAAAAAGTTGTAACTATGTATGGTGATGAATGTTAATTAGAGTTATCATGGTGATCATTTCACAAAGTATACAAAATCATTATGTTGCACACCTGAAACTAATATAATGTTATATGTCAATTATACCTTAAGAGAAAAAAAAAGTGGGCAAAGGATCTGAATAGACATTTCACCAAAGAAGATGCCCAAATGGCCAAGAAGTACATGGAAAAGATGCTCGAATCAACAGCCACCAGAGAAATGCAAGAGGTATCTTCACACCCACTAGGAGATGGTTATGATCAAAAGACAGATAATAACAAGTGTTCAGGAGGATGTGGAGAAACTGTAACCTTCATACATTACCAGAGGAAATGTAACTTTGTGTGGCTACTTTGGAAAACCATCCAGCAGTTCCTCAAAAGGTTAAACCACACGACCCAGAAATTCCACTGTTAGGTATACACCAAGAAAAATGAAAACATGTCCGCACAAAAATTTGTACATGAGCAGCATTATTCATAATAGCCAAAAAGTAGAAACAACCCAAATATCCACCAACCGATGTCAGAATAAACAAAATGTGGTATATCCATTCAACAGAGTATTATTTGGAAATAAAAAGGAATGAAAAGTGATACATGCTACAACATGGATGAACCTTGAAAGTATTCTACTAGTGAAAAAAAGCCAGTCACAAAAGACCATATATTGTATGATTCCATTTATACAAAATGTCCAGAAAAGGCAAATCTCTACAGACAGAAAGTAGATTAGTGCCTAAAGCTGGGGGGAAGAGGTAGGAGTTGGGAGAAAAGGAAAATGATTGTTAATGGATGTGAGGTTTCTTTCAGGAGTGATCAAAATGTGCTAAAATTAATTGGTTACACACGTCTTGAATATTCTGGAAACCAGTGAATTCTGTAATTAAGTGAACTGTATGGTATGTGAATTATATCAATAAAAATGTTAAAAATTCATCTTAAAGAACAACTTTATCCAAAACACGACCAGCTTCATCATTCCCATAAAATATATTTCTAAACCACTTAGTGTAGCTATCAAGTTTCTTCAGCATTGGGTCTTAACCTAATTCCGACATTTTTATCCCACATTATCCTTCTTGACATTTAAACTTTTATCATTTGTCTCCATTTGCCTCCACCTTTCACCGTGCACAAGACTGGAGTACTGTACCCATAAGAAAGAGGAATGGTGCTCACGATTAAGAATCTTTGGTTGGCTATCGTGCTAGAGGGTGGGCTCCTCAAATATTAATAAATGGATTAAATATTATAAACAATTAAAAATTCTAGTATACAGCATATGTGTCCCTTTTTCCCATTTGATCTGTGTGGTTGAGGGACACAACTCTGTTCTCCCTAGAGCAGGTCCAGGATCACTTTTTTCTTTTTTTAAGATTTTATTTACTTATTTGAGAGAAAGAGAGAGAGATTTGACAGAACAAGTATGAGGAGAGGGAGAAGGAAACTCCCCGTGGAGCAGGGAGCCCAACGCGGGACTTGATCCCAGGACCCTGGGATCATGACCTGATCTGAAGGCAGATGTTTAATTGATGGAGCCACCCAGGCGCCCTCACTTTTTTCTTTTGCTAATCATTCTTCTCAGGACTTTGGAAAAGATTGCCCCTCTTTAGTTCTCTCTAGCTTACTCTCTACTCCCCTTAAGTGGAAAGATGGATGCATCCATAACCATCTCCCCCTACTCTCATTCCTTCTCCTCCTTCCACAAAGTAGGAAGAACACTGAGTTTGCTCGGAGCTTCTTAACCATCTTAACCATCTCTCATACTTTTTGCCAATACAGCCTCTTTCTACTTTTCCTCTAGTTCTAAGGAAGCATTGTGGTGGTAACATTATAAAGTTGTCTTAGAGGAAAAACCAAACCAAACCAAACCAAACAATCCAGTCCTTTAGCCAACTCCAGACTCACATAGCTTAAACACTCTGCCAGATTAACTTTCCTCATATGAGGTTATGAGTCATAGCTTTGTGTTGTTTTATCTTTTCCTTCATAAAAGGCTCCCACTTGAAGGAATTGCAAGAGTTGACACTCAGCCCTCATTCTGGCCGTCAAGCCATGCACGCATAAAGGTGGCACTTCTGTAAGAGGTGCATTTTTCAAATTGGCACAAAAGCACGGTAAGAATTTGTAGTGGCCCTACCATACTGCACAGCATAGTCTACAGCACTAGTTCCCAAGTTGCCTAACTGCAACAGAATAAAATGGAGCAATTTGGAAAATTATAGATTCCTGGAGTTGCACCTCCTCCAAAATTCTCATCCAGGAGATATGGAGTAAAGCACAGAAGAGACATTTGAGCTGTTCCCTGATTTTGTCTACTAGAAATAAAGGTGCCATTCACAACCAAGCTTTGACATAAATATATGCTTTTATTTCTCTTGGAAAAACCAAAGAGCATAACTGCTAACTTGAAAGGTTAAGAATCTGTTTAACTTTGGGGCATCTGCGTGGCTCAGTTGGTTGAGCGACTGCCTTCGGCTCAGGTCATGGTCTCAGGGTCCTGGGATCGAGCCCCGCATCGGGCTCCCTGCTTGGCGGGGAGCCTGCTTCTTCCCTCTCCCACTCTCCCTGCTTGTGTTCCCTCTCTCGCGGTCTCTCTATCAAATAAATAAATAGAAATTAAAAAAAAGAATCTGTTTAACTTTAAAAGAACTGCCACACTGTTGTCCTAAGTGGCAATAAAATTCTATATTCCCACCAGTCATGTATGAATGTTCCATCTCTCAACATCCTTGCCAATATTTTATATTGTCAGTGTTCTTATTGTTAGCCATTCTAGTAGGTATGCAATGGTATCTCAATGCAGTTTTAATTTGCATTCACTAATGATGATGAACATATTTTCAAATCTACTGGCCATTCATACAGTCTTCTCTGTGAAATGGCTGTCAAATCTTTTGTCCGTAATTTTTAAAATTAGGTTGCTATTATTCCCTTGTAAATGTTATTCATATCCTGTATGTATGTTTTGCAAATATTTTCTCCTTGCCCATAGCTTCTCTTTTCATTTTGTAACTGTGTCTCTCAAAGTAAAAAAGTTGTGATTTTAATGAAATTCAAATTGCCAGTTTTTCCTTGATGGTCTGAGCTTTTGTGAGCTGTGTTAGAAACCTTTGTTTAATGTGATGATACAAGGATTTTCACCTATGCGTTCTTTTAGAGGTTTCATAGTTGGAACTCTTTCGTCTAGACCTATGTTAATTTTGATTAATTAATCAAAGTTAATTAATTATGGTGTGGTAACATTTGTGGCTTTTTTTCCTTATATGGATAGCTAATTCTTTTACTGCTATTTGTTGAAAAAACTGTACATTTTAGCACTGAGTTATCATGACACTTTTACTGAAAGTTGACTGACTATATACATCTTAATCTATTCCTCACTTTCTATTCTATCCCATATATTTTTATTTTTATGCCAATATCACACAGTCTTGGTTACTGAGGCTTCATAGTAAGTCTTGTAAAATCAGGTAACGTCAGTCCTCTAACTTTATTCTTTTTCAGAATTTTTATTCTAGGTCCCTTGCATTTCCATATGCATTTTAGAACCAGCTACTCAATTTCCTTAAAAACTAAATGCCTGCTGGGATTTTAATTGATATTTCTTTGAATCTACAGATTAATATAGGGACATGTGACGTCTTAAAAATGTTGAAAATGCTGTTATAAACATTGCTACGTCTCCATTTATTTACCTAGCCTAATACCATATTACCATCTACTAGTATCAACTCAACTACATTTTCATTTTTGTCCAACAACATCCTCACATAACTGAGAACTGTAAGGCAGGCCACACCCTGAAAAGACTGTTCACATTCCTGCCTTTGTATCCTCTACGAAACACTTGCCCATACGTCCCTTCTCTCCTCTCAACAGCTTTCTCCTAAGAGCCCAGCTCAAACGTGAACTTCTCTTTGAGCATTCATCTGTTTAGCCAAGCCGAATGCTCTTTTCTGTCCTGTGAACCTCTTCTACACCATATGTTTTATACCTTCGCTGAATGTTACATGTTACCAGGTAATTGTTTATTATTTCTTGAGGTATAAGGTCTCCCTAAGCAAACAGATTGCCAACTTCGTGGGTCTTTTATCTGAGCCCAGAGCAATAATTATGTATTGCTAATCTTATTAAACCATTTTGGAGAATAAAGGAAAAGAAAAAATTCCTTTTCTGTGTAGTTTATTCTGTGGATGGGACAAAAGTTAAATGTCCACTTTTAGGATAACATTTTTTTATACACTGCTGTTGATAAGACTCAAAAGAGGCAAATGTCCTAATTATTGGCTCACTTTCCATCATTCTATTTATGCCAACCTCTTTTCTGTGACATCTTCTCTTGGCCAGTTGTCATTTAAATATTTTTTTCTCAGAGGCTGTCTAGAAAACATCTTTCCTGATTAAATGTTACTTAATCTTAGTAGCATTTTTTTTAACTTTCTATCTTTATGTCTGTGTGCACATAATTTGTGTAATATACTTTAACATTTCCTTGTGTTGCTTTATGAAAGTCATTTTGTTGTGTGGGGATGTGTTGGGGGGTGGGGACGTTGTGTTTTAAGTTGATTCTAAACTACTTTAATGGCCAAAATTACGACTTTATTTCTTCCTAACCTTTACATGAAGTCAAATGGAATGCTCTGGAAGCAATATATGCTCAACACATGCTTTGACAGCAACAGTTCCTCAATGTTTCTGAGTGACCAATGACTGCGTTGTAAATGCATGGCAGCTCTCCAAGAAACTCATGGCAGTTCAAGTGCCTGATTTACCAGTATCTATGGAAGATAGAGGCAAGAAGAAATTCTTTATCTTTCAACTATTTAATTTAAAATATACTTTGTATTTTAAAAAGTCAAATTAAAGTTGAATTACAGAATTTGAAAGATGAACACAGTTGGTTTTCTGGGGGGCGGATGCAAGTAAAGCTGAAAAGCTCAAACTCTCAAAAGGAATGTCATTGTTATGCTTTTAGAAAATGAACAGATGGTAAGGTGACTTGAATCGGGCAAGAGCATTTGAGAAGGTAGACGTTTTAAGAAAAGACAAAAGTTCAAGGATGAGTGAGAGGACTAACTAAATAGAGGACAGGAAATTTCTAAAACAGGTTTTCTTGGTAAGCCAATACATCCAGGGCTAGCATTTACTGGGGAGGAAATAAAAGCAAAATACAGGTTTTTACATTGTCAATAGACAGAGTAATCAGAGGTGAAAGAAAATGAGGATGATGATTGTCTTAATGGACAAGAATAAAGGAAGTACAAGCAAGGTCAAAGAAATTTCTGAAAATACACATCCTTGAACAGGATAATTTAGATAAAATGCAATGAAACAAATACAATTAGAGGGACATTTCTAAGTACTCTAATCAGAAGGAAGATAGCAAAAGTGCTAGAAAAATATAAGTAGAGAAAAATAATATGCTTGCTTCATTGATCTGATTGATTCATTCAGTCAGTAATTTAGCAAGAGTGAGTCAATCACGACTCTACTCCAAGAACAGTGAGAGTCACTGGGATACACATTTGAATGAAGTATGATTCCTGTGTCAGAATATCTCACACACACACACACACACACACACACACACACACACACAATGTTTACGGAAGTACAGGGGTATGTGTGTATGCAGGAACTGGAGACACGGCGTGTGAAATATTACAGTAAGTGTGTTAAGAAAGGTATGAACAAAATAAGTTGATATTAACAGGGGAAGGCTATTGACTCTGTGAGGTGAGAGTCAAGTGGAACCAGAGCAAAGAAAAAACTGAGAATAGATGGATTCACAACGAAGTCATGGTGTTCTTGCAAATAAGCCAAGAAAGTCATCAGCTATAGTGCACAGTGCTACCAACATAAACAAACAAACAAAAAGAAATGGAAATGTGACCCTCACAAAGACTAGAGATTACTGGAAATTATCTTTAGGAAGAGTAACAGAACAAACATTAAAAACTAAAGTCATAAGGAAATTTGCCCCCAAAAGACTGAATCTTATAAGTGGCATCAATCCATTCATACATGGGCTCGAGTGCTTATCAAAAGTCTAGTACCTCCATGTTGCTATAGAAGACACCAGAAATGTAACTGTGGTCCCTGCTCTTAATGATTTAACCATAAATCTATGGATACACACTCAATACACATGACATGATGACAAACAAGTAAACATAAAAGCATGTGCTACAGACTATTATGTACAAGAGTACAGAGGCTGAGCGTTCAGCTGGGCTCCACCAATGACAGTTGAATGGTTTCAAGGATGAACTGGACACTAAGTTTAACCTTGAAGTCAAAGGTAACAAAATGATGAGAAAAATACTATTTTGGGTAGGGTGAAGAGTATGAAAGAAGTATGGTAGTAAGAAAAGGATCTGGGTCCTGGAGTTGCCTAGAGCTAAATTTCAATCCCAAAACTTTCACTTATTGGTAGTCTACTCAAAGTCCCCAATGCTGTTTCCCATCTGTATGTTGTTTTAGGAATATTTTTACATCTGTGTGATGTAGAGAAATAGAAAAAGCAATGACTGAAAGACAGAAAAAGAAAAGAGCTAAAAAGCAGATGGTAGACTGGGAGTGAATGTTTCTACAAAGTAGCGCTGGGAAGAGAGAAAGAAATGTGAAGTAAAATAAATCCAGACCCACCCACCCATCCTGCAAGCACTGTGAAAGTGAAAAAGGAATAAAGGAGACTGATGAGTTGAGCCACAGGGTCTCAGGCCTTGGTGGTAAACAAATCCAAATCTACAAAAACTGGAAAAGCAATGAATACTTGGAAAAAGTATTGGGGGGGTGGGAAATGCCACTCAAAGCCATATCACCAACAGAGGATAAAACAAATTCACAAGCATTTTCCTAATGCTGGATAGGAGTTAGCAAAAGGTATCCTACTGAAAAGTACATAATTTGCAAAATGCTAAATGTAAATGAACAGTACTGCATCTATTAGAGGAAAAATTTAAGATGTGTAATTGATAGTCTCTTTCTTTACAACACATTTTGATTGCTTTATTTTAGCAAATGTTTATTTAGATGTTTTCATCCACTTACCTCAGACCACAGTTTTCTTAATCCCATTTTCTTTACTTTTTAAGATTTTATTTATTAATTTATTTGAGATAGAGTGCACGTGCAAGTAGGGGGAAGGGGCAGCAGGGGAGGGAGAGGGACAAGCTCACTCCCCAGAGAGCTGTGGAGCCCTATGAGGGACTAGACCCCACAACCCTGAGATCAGGGCCTGAGTCAAAAATCAAGAGTCAGATGTTTAACCGACTGAGCCACCCAGGCACCCCTTAATTCCATTTTCTATGAAACCTTAAGTTTCTTCAACTATGAATTCCTGAAAGAATTAATCCTCAGTTTAGATAAAGAAGGTCTAGTATAACTACCATGCTGGTTGTAATATTAGCAAAAATGTATGGGAAAGGGTTTGCACAATAATTGATGTATTATATGGCCTTAATACATTGTAGTTACAGTAATTATTATTTTAACTAAGACGTGGAAGGAGGTTGGGGAAGGAAGGCAGTGCAGACAATAAATGTAATCTTCCTGAATGAAGCAGACAACTGAATAGGCACTTAAATAACACAGATATTCAAAGTCAATAAGACCTTGGGCTCTGACTGGCAAAAAAAAAAAGAAAATGGAGGAAACTATATACTATTATTCACAAAGGCTGTACAAACAAAGTGATAACTGTAGAAGAATAATCTTGGAACAAGGTAAGGATAAACTGGGAAAGATCAGCTGAAAGAAACGTCACACAAACCACAGCATAATAAGAGAAAGACTTGATCCAGAGATATGGCTCAAAGAATGAACACAAAAGAAGAATCTGAGGAACATTCCAAAGAAAAAAATATCCAATATAGTAAGATATTATATAGGTAAAATAAATGAAAGAACAGAGGATGACTGGAAATCTAAAGTAATGAAAAATAGGGTCAACACAGAAAAAAAACAGGTAGTTCAGACCAAGGGAAAGGAAGAAAAAAATGAAAAGAGGAATTCAATTTATGTTGAATTTGAGATAAAAATAAGACATAAGTGATATAAGTGAACAGGTTCTACATGCACCAAGACTGGGGTATGAATTTGGGATTAATTTCTATAGAGTCATTTAAAAAAAATCAGTTCCCTGACTGAATATAAAAATGAGTTTAAGAAGCTAATTTGAAAGATAAACATTCTTATAATACAGAATGAAAAATAAGAGGAAAAGGATCTATATAGTTGTCTCCCTCTCCTTCGCTCTCTCTTCCTCGCTTTCTCTCTCTCTCTCTCTCTCTCACACACACACACACCCCCTAACAAAAAAACAACAAAAAAAAACAAAACCGGGGGGGGGGGCACGGATCTCATTAGAAATAAGTGATTATAATACGACACTGAAAAGTTTAAGAAGATTAGGTCTAAGAAAAAGTTCCTGGATGTCTCAAAAATTAGGTATATAATTTTCAAAACAATAAATTTGACAGAAGAGCAAGTGCTATAATGCTTCAGTCTAAAGGAAAACTTTTTAGACTGTTTCCGCGGTCACCATGAAATGCCATCCTCAAGTGTCAAATTAGCATTTGCTAATTTTAGAAAATATTTTTAAAGTTTTAGTGTAATACATGGTCATCATTGAAAATTAGGAAAATAAAGAAAAATATAAAGAAGACAAAAATTTTATGTAATCCCACCATCTAGAGTTGATCACTACTAAAATTCTGCTGGTGAATTTCCTTCCAGATTTTTTTCTGTGCATATTATGCCTTTGTTTACTTACTTAACAAAAATTAAGGATCAGTTGAATATATAGCTTTGGGGGTTTTATACTTTTTATTCATCAAGATAGTATCTGTTGAGTGTTTACTATATGTCAGGCAGTCTTCTATGCCTTTTATATTTTGTTATTATTTGTTTGTTTATTATTTATTTATTATTGCTAATAGCTATTATTAAATACATATCATTTTATTTCTCTTGTATTTATAAGGAAATTTTGGCTTTTCTTTTATGTGCATAACAATAAAATAACTAAAGGTTCTGGACTCAAGGATCTATAATCTATAACCCAAAGCCAAAAAGGCATTGTCTCAAAAAAATATAAAGGACAGGGGGAATTAATACACGTAGTTTTGAGCTTCTGCTTGTCAACAGAGATTTTACAATGCTTCTCATATACAATTCACTTAAATAAGCAGAAAATACAACAATATGTGTAGCACTTCCTAATTTTCTTAATTCATCTGTGTACACATACTTTTGTTCATGCACTCATGTGCCTAAAATCAGAAAAAAAAAAGGTCTGAAAAAAATACTAAAAGGTAAAAAAAAAAACAAACCCATCAACCTAAAATTCTATACACAAAGAAAATATATCTTTAAAAAGCAAAGGTAAAACAAAAAGATGTTTTCAGACATACAAAACTGAAAGAATTCACCACCATCAGACCTGGTGATGAAACGTTAAAGGCAGCCCCTCAGGGAGAAGGAAAATAATATGGAAATAGGGAGCTCACAAAGGAATGAAGAGCACTGGAAATGGTCCCTGGGAAGACAGAAGTGACCCAAGCTTTATATAAAGCACTCTGTGCAACAGGGACAGCGACAACAGATATTTGGCACGGATTTGCTCTTTGCGGTCACACCAGTATGAGGAAGAGGCAGCCTATGATTAAAATGCAGGTTCCTGATCCTACATAATTCTTCCTGCCTGCCTCAATACAGACAGCATTAAGGGGATGAAGAGAGCTCAGTGCTATTTGATTATTATTTTCATTAAAAGAATATTTATTTTAAAAAGTCCTCATTTCAAAAGTGTTACATTCATTAAAGGAAAAAAAATGAAAATCTGATACACAATTAAAAAACACCAAGGAAATAAAACCACTTTTAATTTAAAAGAGGGAGGGAGGGAGGGAAGTTCTATTGAGTTTGATATTTTGAGCGGCATTTTAATTTACCATTTCATAGAGGAAGACTATGTGGTGATTAAGGTGGAGACAAACTCAAGAAACTAAAAATGAGCAGAAGGAGGAGAGGTAAAGAGGACTGGACAGGGGATGGGAGGAATGATACCGGTTAAAAAGAAAGGGTAGCAATTCAGGTTTATTGCCATCATACTCTGACCCTACAACCCACGAGATCATGAGCTGGCAGGGTATTTAATACATAAATGGTTATTATGGTAGAGTAAAAGGTTTTCCTATACTAACACTGATAATCTCTCAAATCTTGGTTCATAATTAGAAGCACAAAAAAGACCAGGCATGAGTCCCGGTGGTAAAAATTAAACAGACAGCTCTCTGAATCAGACCATCCCAAAGCACAAAGAATACATACAGACAATCTGGGCTTTCCAGAAGTTGTACAGAATGACACAGGAAATAGCCTGTTTTTCCCTGGAAACACCGCCTACTGGAACGGAGTTTGCAGGAATGTACCTGGCTAGTCTGTAATGGTTTTTGTGTACTAATAAATGACAGACAGTGTAAAATTCCTGCTCTGCAGCCCCCACTGTATTTCTGATGTCCCTCAACTCGGAATCTAAAACCCAGAACCGATGGGGGTAAGCTAACAAAAATATATATATGCTGGACGATTCTAGGGTTTGTTTAACGTTACTGGATATTTATCTACCGACAATGATGTATCTGGGAAGGGGAAACAAAAACAAAAATTCTACCTCACAGGGCCTATGTAAACAAAGCAACTGAGGCTGAATGAGAGGGAGACCAGCTGGAGCAACATTAATAAACTCGGGTCAACACAATTTTCCGCGAAACGCCAGATAGTGGAGTTTTAAATGTATATGAAAATATGTCCATATCAAAGCAGTAATATCCCAACTCTCTAAGGGGTGAACAAGCAAAATACTTGACGAGGAGAGTGACGCAGGAGTGTGTGCACTGAGAGGAAACCCTCGACTACGGAATCATGACAGATGGACACAATTAAAACAGCAGTTTCCATTCAGGTTGTCCCGGGCAGGAGGGCGCCCCAGGGGCACAGATGGGTCCCGCCCAGGGAGCGTCTGCTGCAGGGAAAGCGAAGAATAAAACTCTTCATCTGTTTTATGTGTTGCTTCCTACCCAAAAGCTGGTCAAAAACAATTAAAATCAGTTGAAAACCTTGAGAGGCTTGAATGAAGGTCAACTACATAGCACCCTCGTTTCATATTTGGTAACTTTTTTCAGAAAAAAACAAACAGGATAGTGTTCTCAAATGATGACATGCAAACGTCTAAGAAATAAACATAGGAGCCAGAAACAAAGCAGATCCCAGATGCATTTTTAATTTGCCTCTTTAGCACAGTGTCATTACTATCATTTGTCAGTTACCACCCACAGGACTTATTCCACTATCAGCATTTTCAATTGTGTTATCATAAAGTTGATTTTGCTTTATAGATTCATGAAAGAGAACTGGAGAAATAATTAGTGTCCTGTGTATCAATTGTAAAATGTATGGCGAGCAAAGCTAATGGTTTTATTATTAATACTATTTTTGCTAAATATTTAAATTTTAATAAAATAATATTTAATACATAAAAATGTATTTAATAAAATTAATATTTTATTTTACTAAAATTAATCTTATTTAATATCATTTGTAGTTATTATTTTACTAAAAATTTAAAACTAAAACAGATGGTGGAAATGGCTATCAACTCATGTCACTTAGCTCAATTGCAAGTGATTATTAAGAGTTAGGATACCACAAAAAAGAGAAAGAGGGAGAGAAAAGAAAAAGAAGGGAGGGGGAGGGGAGGGGGGAGAAAAACGTTAGGCCTAAGTAAATGTTTTGAAAGTGATTAAAGCACAAGTATTCATTCATTCAACAAATATTTATTGAGAACCCCTACATTTCAGGCATCATATAAAAAGGTACAGACAGACATGAAAAGCTTGACAAAAGAAAATTTCAGTGTTGAACATAACATCAAAAAGGAAGGAAGACTCAAAACTTTTTAACTACACTCTGAATGACACAGGAGATAAATGTCCATGGCAAATTTTTAAAAGAGCTCAAAATATGGTGAGTTTATGAGATGTTTAGAAGGGGTAAAAGCAATCACAACAAATATGTTGGGGCAGTAAGTGGGGAGGAGGGAGAAAAGAATGTCCTGGGTAAGTCTATAAGTCTGTTTATTTAACATCCCTTGAAGGTAATATGACTAATCTGAGATCAAACTGAAATCATTTTCTTAAATAGAGTTGAAAAACTAAAGCAAGGGGCGCCTGGGTGGCTCAGTCAGTTGACAGACTCTTGATTTCAGCTCAGGTCATGATTTCAGGGTCATGGGATGGAGCCCAGCATCAGGCTCTGCGTCTGGCTCCAGGCTCATCACAGAGTCTGTTTAAGTTTCTCTCTCCCTCTCCCTCTGCCCCTCCCCTACTCACACGCGCGCACACACACATTCTCTCTCTGTGTCTGTCTCTAAAAAAAAAAAAAAAGAGAGAGAGAGAAAGAAACTAAAGCAAGCTAGTAGAAGGGTTAAAAAAAACTTTCATCCTTTTATTTTTATTTTTTTAAAGATTTTTTTATGAGAGAAGTTATTTTTTTTTTAAGATTTTATTTATTTATTTGACAGAGAGAGACAGCAAGAGAGGGAACACAAGCATGGGGGGTGGGAGAGGGAGAAGCAGGCTCCCCGCTGAGCAGGGAGCCCGATGTGGGGCTTGATCCCAGGACCCTGAGATCATGACCTGAGCCGAAGGCAGATGCCCAACGAGTGAGCCACCCAGGCGCCCCAAAACTTTTATCCTTTTAGAGCTAAAAGGAATTATAAAGAACACCTAATCCAGAACTTTAATTTTGTCCATAACTGAGGTCTGAAGAGCAACTTTCCCGAGGTCACATGATAACTTTATTATTTTTAGTTGTAGTTTAAAATATATATATACAAGTATAAATTTTCTGTAGAAAAATTAAATATTCCACATTAACTGGAATTTTTAAAAGCCCACATGGAAAAGAGCCATTCAATATTTTGGTGTGTATTACTACATTTTTTGAGAGAAAGAAAAAGAAAGAGAAAGAGAGGTTGGGGGAAGGGATGAACAAATAGAAAACATATTCACAGAAGACTGGCATCATACTGACCATAGCGCTTTGTAAATCCTTAACACAGTATTTTTCTATATCCATAAGTAGACGTAACTTTTTAAAAAAATTATTAACTGGAGGAAGCAATCAACTGTTCTTTTTGTAATCTTTTTATACTGATAAATTTTAAACAACAAACATTTAAAATTGTGCAAATGAGCACAACAGTAATGGTGGGAATAATAATATAATACTTTAAAAAGATGTGAACACTGCCATAGGTCTAATAATGAGACTATACATACACATATATATCCTCAATTTTTACACACACATAAAACAAAAAGTATGAATTTAAAGATCTCTAAAGTTCCTCTGAACCTCTAAAATTTTATGATTCTGTACATATTTTATACATCTTTCTGTAGTTTTTCTTAAGACTTCCCATAATAACTATTTTTAAATACATTTAAAAAGAAAGCTTATTCCTACTTCATTCAAGAACAGTTTTGTTTCATACACAGTGCTGTGGAAGGTTTTAATTTACATAAGCATATTGAATGCTTACAGCAACCCTGCAATGTAGATAACATGAAAATTAAGTTAATTTGTTCAATATCCCACAGCTGGTAAGTAGAGGGGACAGAATTAGGCTCCTGGTCACATGTTCCCAAAGATTCTCTTCATTTCATCAAATTGCCTTCCTTAATATACTCACTGAGACATTTATTAAGCATCTATTGTAACAACAGCAGGATTACTATACTAGATAAATATCCATTTAAAAAGACTGAGGAAATGCACACTGAGACTGATAGATAGAGACTGATCTCCTACTGGTGGGAACACTGAACCTATGTAGGACAACAAATAAGGAAATAGGTTAATGAAAAACAAACCTAATTTTAAAAGTGAGTGATGGAAAAACAAATCGGTCTGAGTTTAGAACAATGGGAATTGGCTAAGAGCTGAATGCAAAATTTTCTACCTTTTTGTTTTTTAATCAATTTGTATTTTGGTTTGGTTTTGTGGCCCACTTAAGAGAGAGAGTTCGTAATAATTTCATGCTGTTTGAATACTAACAATAAGAAGTATTTCCTATCATTTTGGAATAGTTTTTAAATTTTCCGTGAAACTTAAAGAGAAATGACACAGATTTTACAAACAAATTTTAGCTCACTTGGAAGAAGGTTTCTAAATCAATAATCAGAAGTTTTTGCTACTACCATTATATAATTCACTGAAAGGGTAAAGAGGTTATTTCCGTAAATATTTGAAAATGGGGAAGACTGTTAACAAATTGTATTTTAACACAAAATATTAATATCCTACTTTGTTTTAAGTGTGATACACATTCAATCAACTGAACATTCACTCAAAAGATTCATTTCAGACTTTCTCTGTTCAAGTCCACAGGAATACAAATAAGGCTACTGATTGAGATGTGGTCCCTAGCCTCATGGAAAGAGATGATCCTGGCGTGGCATTCTATTTAAATAAATTTAGTTCCCCTTGGAAAATATCTGTGTATATCAATATGTGTATTTAGGATTACAAAAGAAATAATGCTACTTATGTGTTCCACCAGAGGTTTACAAATGATTTTCAATATGCTTTACCATGTTGGTTAAGTGATATCAAGATGGTTAAGTGATATATACTGAAACCTTGAAAAACAATCAAAGCTAGTTACTCTGTGCTCCTGAAAAAAAATAAGATGACATTTCTTTGAATTTGGCACTCATATTTTTGGACCTACTTTTATTTCTATTGCCAACCTCTGCTTCAGCCCCAACCTGATGCAGGAGGAACGAAGAGTGAGGATTCATTAAAAATCTTTAAAGATACTTGCAGCCTGAGATGATGAAAGCTAAGACATAAAACAACAACCATCTGATGTGCTGGTGTGCCTCCAGATTACCCAAGGTGGATGCTTAAGTAAAGACTGTCGGAGTCCTCTCTGAGAGATTTAATTCCACAGGTTTAGTTGGCACTCAAGAACTTGTGTTTTTAGATAGGATACATTTTGAGAAACATGATTTCCAGAATTATCATCATTGCAGAGTTAGGGTTCCTATTTTCCCTTCTACCTTGGTCATTCTCAAAAGTGCCAGAAATATTACCATTTGTTTCGATATTTCTGAAGTGAAACTATACGCTGATCTCCACAGGACATATTTTGAAACAATAGACACCCATGTTTCTGCCCCTTTCCCACTAGACAGAGAGATGAAGGGATAGGTACCAAAGGTAGACAGATAGAGATAGTAGATCCAACCCCCCATTTACCTAATATACATTAAAGAAAGCAGGCGTTTTACCTGCAAATCAGAAAGTAATTCAAGTGTTTTAACCTTTTCCATATCTGAGACACACTTCGAAATTCTGTCCTAAAAAAATCAAAAGAAGAAAGCTACCATTGAAAGAAACTCCCAATAAAGTTTCTAGAAGATTTTAGTTATTAACGACAGTAGTTAGCATTTTAGTTATTAATGACAGTGGTTAGCTTACCTGCCATCCCTCTGAGCAGCACCACCTTCTGTTACTGTCTTGACAAATATTCCCAGCTTTTCAAGTCCAGCATCTGCTCCAACACCCATTCCAATAATGCTTATACCAAGTCCTTCCTCATCTATGAAAAAGGGAAAAACAATGCAACAACCATAAGTTTTACACTAGCCCACAATTAGCTGGTGAGACCTCTTTTTTGCTTTTAGTTTTGTTCTTTATGGACTATATGACAGGCTTATCTTGGCAGAATATTTTTTCTATGCTGGGGAGTAAAGATGTTAAATAAGATCCCCTCAAAAGACTTGAGAGTTTAATCTCATTTTATTACTGCAGTTGGCTATTTATTTGTGACCCCAAGAAAAAAATAACAATTTGATCATGGAGTAAATCAATCTTCCTTAAAACACAGCCTCTCTAAATAATATATTTTAAACACAAAAGCATACATGCCAAAACACATATATATTATTTTAAATGAATGTGATCATAATGTATCTAAAATTTCCCCTTCATTTATGTGGTCTTTGCTTTTTTGGTTCATATCCCCATTCATGTTTAATAAGGTGGCATGTGTCTTTCAGTACTTTCTTCAGTCCTACTATATAAGCATATAAAAGTAGCAACAGCTACAATATATATGTATATATGCATAAATATAAATATACACACATATATGTATATGTGTGTATATACAATGGCTCATTTTTCCTTCCTATTTGCTTTATACAAATAAGATCGCATTAAACCTAGTTCTCTCTGCGGCTTACTTTCCTAATTCAATGATACCTCATGGATATCAACTTACATAGCCCTAAATCACTTCTAATGATTGCATAATATTGCATGGTGAGATGGTATCATAACTTAACCAATCACTTCTCTACTGACAGGCATTCATTTTTGTGTCCATGTTCCTCACCCGATGAACAACACTGACAAATACACTTTTAAATTCATTTACAATAATGTGTTTATCCATATTTCCATGAACATATGTATTTTAACATCAATGAAATAAAAGATACACTATTTCAGATTCCACATTTTTTGGTCAACACTGAAAGTTATTTTCTGATAGCCTCAGAGTCTTTGGAACCATGTTGTATGAGCTGCATAAAAAACAAGACACTCGCTGATCAGCAGTGAAGGGCTGTCTAAAGGAAAACTGGCTCATCTAGTCAGCAGAATGCTTGATGCTTTTAAGACTTTTTAGCAATAACATTTAATACACTAAGTATTCTTAATCAGTAATCTCTTGAATAGGGTTCATCTCATTGATTATTACTACTTGTCACCGATTTCTGCTTTAAGTGTTTCTAAGTACAATTTATAATCCTACATCTGTATTCTACATATGTTTAAAAACATGTCATTCGAAAAAAGTGTGATTTGTTTACTCAGTTGTGTGCTAAAGAGAGCTTCGTAGAGTGTTCTCCCCGGAAGAACTGTTCAATGTGATCCCCAGATGAGGGTACTTCCGCATTGATTTTAGGCATAGGCACCTCTCCAGCATGAGAACTTTAATGGTGACTACTGTACGAGTCATCAATGGAGAAGTTCTTTCATTCCTTGTATTTAGAATGTTCGCACACATGTGATTTCCCATATTTATTTCATTCTCATTGTTTCTCTGGTATAGATACTCAAGTTCATCCAGAGGTTTTCTCTGGTTAAAAATTTTCCAACATTTAGGGTTTCTCCCCAGAATGAGTTTTCTTGGGAAAAGAAAAGTTAGATCTGTGCTAAAGGCTCTTCCTCACTGGTCACATGTACAAAGTTTCTTCTCTCCCACAGGAATTGTCCTATGTGTATAGAAGGTTAGCTATATAGCTGAACTTCTGCCCACATTCATCATATTCCTAGAGTTTCCTGGTGTGGGAATCTATTCGTGTTGGTGAAAGGATGAATGATGACCCAAAGCCTTCCCAATGTTTACATACATGTAAGTGTTTCTCCCAGAGTGTTTGCTCTTGTGTCATTTAAGAGATGATCACTGTAGAATCGTCCACATTAAATAATGCCACAGGACTTCTCTCTCCTACATGAAATCTGGTATGTATTAAGCATTTAGCTGAATTCTTGTTCACATTCATCTTATTTACAGGAGTTTCTCTTCATTATGAATTACCACGTGTCAAGCCAATGTTGGGCTGTAAGGGAAACTTTCCCTTACTCAGTACACTCAAAGAGCTCCTTTCAAATGTGGATTCTTTGTACCACCATGCCATTAAGTAGTTGCTTCCTGCAAATATCCTGCATGAAAATCATATGTCTTCGTTTTTAAGTGCATTTTCCCTGCCTGGGCTCAGGCTTTAGTAAAATTATCTTTCTTCCTGCCTTAGCAACCCTGTTGCTCTCACTGGAAAATCACTCAGATTTGCAGAGCTGAAAACCCAATTGTAGGAAAAGCGATAATAGCTTGAGCCATCCTCAATTCCAGTGCAGACTGCCTGCAAGACAAGATGATAACTGAAAGACAATTGAAGGAAGAATACAATCAACACACAGAAACCAATTGACTGATTGCATCTCTGTGAGATGTGTCAACAATGGGTGAATTCCAGAGCCATATCCTTGAAGGCCACTGATTCCTGTGACTGTCAAGAACCCGGCAGCCCCCTGGTCTTCCTCTGTCTAGCCCCTCCTAGGGACAGAAAAAGCACTAAGTAGGCAAAGCAGCCGGGAAACAGTGGAAAACACTGTGAGGCTGAGTTACCATGAAAGATGCTGTCACCACACTCTGGTGCTCAGAGCTTATCTTTTCTCTTAAGAAAAGAAGCTCATGTTGGCTTAGCATTCCCCTTATTGCTAGTGAGATTTGAGCTTGTATTCATGTGTCCTCTTTGGTAAATTGCCAATTTTTTCTACTGAGTTTTCCCTGTCTCTTTTCTCTTTTTAAGGTTCTTAGCATATTATACATATTAACTCCATGTCATTTATAATGAAGATGCCCCCCCCAATTTATTATTTATCTATTGTCTTTGTTTGACAATATTGCCTTTAAAAGCTTAAAATTTTGGACTGATTGATTGGACCCTCTTTTCTTTTTTAACTTCTGCTTTTCCACTTTGGTTAAGCCCCGCCTCCAACATGCCTACAAGATTTATGTGGTCTTGTAAGTTTTTTGTCAAATACCTTTATTACTTTATTTTTAATATTTAATTATCTAATCCAGGTAGAGTTGTTTTTTATATGATATAATGCAAATGAAGGTGCCTAACTTTATATTCTTCCACACAGATGCCCAGTTACGCCAGAACACTTTGTAAAGCACCCTATTACCCTAAATTAGAATATCATACACGTCGTATATCAAATTCTCATGCATACTAACATCTTTCTCTGGATTTTCTACCTTGTTCCACTGATCAATTGCTATATGAATACAATTTGTTCTGATTATAGAGGCTTTACATTAAATTCAGATATTTAAGAAATTAAGACCTTTCACATTCTTTTTCATACTTCCCTTAGGTCTGTATTTTTCCATATAAAATTTAGTATTACATTATGCAATCCTCTCTCCCAATTCAACCCTGATGGCAGTTCTATTTGAACTCCATTAATTTTATATATTAATTTGTAGGTATTAGAGATGAAGAATAGAAGGGACTTTTCCATACTGAGTCTTTTCATCCAAGAATATGGTATATCCTTCTATTTGTTTACATCTTCTATCTGTCAAAGATGGATTTTCAACAGATAAATACTGTTTTTCTTAGTGATTAATAAGTATTTTGTTGTTTTTGTGCTATTGTAAATGAAATGTTCCCATTTTCACATTTATGTACTTAACGTAAATATAGAGAAAAAACGACTAATTTTCTTTCATGTATGTGACACCTGACCTCCTCTTACATATATAATCTTATCAATTCTAGTATTTTAAAATTAGAATCAGTTTGGCCTCTCATTATAGCTTTCATATATAATTATAATACATATCCTATAATAAAAATCATCAAAAGGTTACTTTTCATCTTTTGTTTTCTACTGTTTATACTATTTCATTTAAAGAGCATTCCAAATCAGATACCTGGTTTTAACTGAAATATTTCTAGTGTTTCCTCAATTTATTTATTTTTTTAAGTGTTTCCTCAATTTGAAAGTAAAAAGTCTCTGTTGGTATTATAATCTATAGTTCGTATCATATTTAGGTCTCTATACACTAACAACAAACTATCAGAAAGAGCAATTAAGAAAGCCTGGGTGGCTCAGTCGGTTAAGCATCTGACTGTTGATTTCGGCTCGGAGTCCGAAGATCAAGCCCTGCATTAGGCTCTGTGTTGGGTGCAAAGCCTGTTTAAGATTCTCTCTCCCCTTGTCCCTCTGCCCTTATTTCTCCATGTGCTCTCCCTCTCTCTCTAAAAATAAATAAATAAATCTTAAAAAAAAAGAGTTCCATTCACAATTCCATCAAAAAAGAGTAAAATACCTAGGAATTAACTTAACCAAGGAGGTGAAAGATCTGAAATTCTGAAAGCTGTAAGACACTGATGAAGGAAACTGAAGACACAAATAAGTGGAAAGATTGTCCATACTCAAGGATTCAAAGAATTAATATTATTAAAATGTCCATATGACCCAAAGCAATCTATCAATTCAATTTAATCTCTATCAAAATGCAATGACATTTTTCACAGAGATAGAACAAAGAATCCTAAAATTTGTATGGCACCACAAAAAAACTCCAAATAGCTAAAGCAAACTTGAGAACGAACAAAGCTAGAAGCATAACACTTCCTGGTTTTAAACTGTATTACAAAACAGTATGGTACTGACATAAAAACAGACACACAGATCAGTGGAATAGAATAGAGAGCTCTAAAATAAACTTATCATATTTGGTCAATTAATTTACGACAAAGAAGCCAAGAATATACCATAGGGAAAGGATGGCCACTTCAATAAATGGTGCTGGTAAAACTAGACAGACACATTAAAAAAAAAAAGAAAGAACAAAACTGGACCCCTATCTTACACCATACATAAAAATCAACTCAAAATGGATTAAAAAAACTTACATTTAAGACTTGAAACCATAAAACTCCTAAAATAAAACAGCAGGTAAGTCCCTTGACATCAGTCTTGGCAATGACTTTTTGGATTTCACACCAAAAGCAAAAATAAACAAGTGGGATTACATTAAACTAAAAAACTTCTGCACAGCAAAGGAAACCATTAACAGAATGAAAAGACAGCCTAGAAAATGGGAGAAAATATTTGATAAGGGGTTAATATCCAAAATATATAAAGAACTCATGCAACTCAACAGCAAAAAGCCAAATGTGATTTGATAGGCAGAGGAAGTGAATAGACATTTTTCCAAAGAAGACATGAAAAGATATTCAACATCACTCACCATCAGAGAAATGCAAATCAAAACCACAGTGAGAAATCACCTTATTAGAGTCAGAATGTTAGAATGGCTACCATCCAAAAAACAAGAGATAACAAGTGTTGGCAAGGATGCAGAATAAGGGGAACTCTTGTGCACTGTTGCTGTGAATGCAAAATGGTGCAGCCACTTTGGGGAAACAGGATGGAGGTTTCTCAAAAGATTACAAATAATTCTACTTCACTTGGCTCTTTTCTAGCTTAATTTTTCTAGTTTTAACTTTTTTTTGTGAAAAACACAAAAGAGTTCATGAAAACATTTATTTACAAAACACTGTGTTTAAAAATAAAATGAATATCCACATGCTAGCAAAGATACAGAACACTACCAATACCTGAAAAGCTCACTCTGCACCTCTCCCTGATACCATAACTCTCCCCTCGGTAACCACTATCCTAAATATCGTGCCAATCATGACCTCCATTTTTTAAAACCACTTATTAAAACCACTTATTTGTGTATCTTTAAACGATATGCCATTGAATTTTTCCTGGCTTTGAAATTTAAATAAATGGAATTATACTGAATGGCTTCTTCTGTGATTTGCTTTTTATCCCCCTTCAATTTCATGTTTGTAAGAATCATACACACTGCTGCATGGAACTGAGGCTCCTTCATTTTACCCTTTTCTGTCGTTAATGAATATTTGGATTATTCTCATTTTTGCTATTATAAGCAATACAGTGGCCCACAGCCAAATCCCACAGCTGTTTTTGTATGGACTATAAGCTAGTAATGGTTTTTACATTTTAAATGAATGAAAAATATAAGTATCATTCTTACATCCTTTTTAACCTCAAATGAAAAGTGTCTCTTAATGGGAACAATTAGCCAGTCATGTCTGGCGTAATGACCGGTATTCTTTACATTTTTTTAATCCAAGTAATTTTATGCCCAAAAGTTACAGTTTTCAACTCTTTTCCCTCATCTTTGCTATTTAGAACAAGTTGTTCTTTGTTTCTTTTCCTCCTTGCTAATTGGGAAGTATGCAGGTCATGTGTTCTTTAGATCCTTAGATATCAGCAACTTTCCTTCTTTCACCAGAAGACAGGTAAATGCTCTCTGGGATGGATACAGGATTCTTGGATGTGTGAAATTTTATGTCTGCCTCCCACGTCCAGTGTTACAAATGAGAAATCTGATACTAGTCTAATAATGTTGCTTTGGCAAGTACCTTTGCTTCTTTGTTTGCTTTGATTTGAGTGTGGTATTTTGTAAAATTTATACTTTATGTTGAAGATGAGGACTTCTCCCAGGCTATGCCTAAATGCGGGGTGTTTTCCAAGTCGTCTCTCAATCAATTGGATAAGCCCTTCCAAATAGGAGGCTCAGGTCTTTTCTGAGCTCAGGAAAATTTCTTCCATGTTTTCTCTACTATGTCTCTCATCCTCTATGTCTTTTCCCCTTCTGTCACCTATAATTTATATTTTGGGTCTCTGTCATGATTTTTTGTGGATGTTTACTCTATCACTTAAGAATTAGTTCGGCTCATTCTTATGCTTAACCTTCTAGATCACCAATTTGCGTCTCAACAATACCACCCTTTCCTCTTCAATTCCTCTACTGAAATTTCTAATTTTTTAAAATCAACGTTTTTTTGTTTGTTGATTGGCCTAAGAATGTCTTTTTAAAGCCATACTTGATATCCTCAGTTGATTTTTCATTTGCTTCTTTTTGTCATTCAAGCTGTCATCTGTTTGTTCTGCTTTTTTGTAAGGCTCTCTGAGATGTGATATTTCCCTGTTCACTCGGTCCCAGTCCATTCCCGGGTGCCCATCTTACAGGACGATAAACATGGCAGTCTCTGGTCCCATGGGTCCTCACTTCCCACTGCAGGCAGGCTGATTCCAAGAGGAGAAATCAAGAGGAAGCCCCTCTGCTCCCATTCTCCCTGCTCTCTCTTAGACCTCTCCCCTCAGAGAGGATTCCACTGTCTCCATTCCAAAAATCCATAATCTAAAGGCCCAGCACTCCCCCATCTACTACATTCAGAGCCCAACCATGACCACTCTCCCTCCACCAAAAAACGCAAACCCCCCCACTTCCACCTCCCCCCCCAACCACCTGACCCCCCACTTCCACCTGCACTCACCAGCACCAGCCCTTCGCAAGAGTACCGACCAAACGTCAGGCCCCCACCCACACCTCCCTACTCCCAGTCACCATCCCAGCCAACTAGAGCAGATGGCTTTTAGCTGGAAGTGGAAGGGAAGAAAGAGTCTTTCAGTCTACCATCTATACAGAGCTCATATCAACTACTTTTGAAATTTAATAAAGAAATTAAATCCTCCAATAGAATTACCACTTTCTCCAACCCTTCCAGGGGGGGGGGGAGTCTACATGCAAAAAAAAAAAAAAAAGGTCATTTTTGTGTTATTAAAAATAGCCATATAATGATATTACAAATGTTGTGGAGCTCATATACCCTTTCTCTAGTTCCACTGGGAAAAGTTCCAGCTTTTCTACACGCTTTTCAAGTTCATACTCGGCAGAAGCAGCCACAGGGTCCACTTCATCGTTCCTCTGTCATAGTCTTCATTGGAGTATGTGCTGAAAACCTGTAGTAGGAGGTCAACAAGAAGATGATAATCCAGAAAGATGGCTTTCCTAATTAAAACCAAAAAACCTGCTAAGTATGTAAACTATATAAGTTAAAAATTTTGACCAATGAATTTCTTTGAAACAACTGTTTTATCTTTAAAATCAATGAAGAGGGTGCCTGGGTGGCTCAGTCATTAAGCGTCTGCTTCCAGCTCAGGTCATGATCCCAGGGTCCTGGGATCAAGTCCTGCATTGGGCTCGCTGCTCGGCGGGAAGCCTGCTTCTCCCTCTCCCACTCCCCCTGCTTGTGTTCCCTCTCTCGCTGTGGCTCTCTCTGTCAAATACATAAATGAAATCTTTAAAAAAATAAAAAATAAAAAATAAAATCAGTGAAGATGTTAAGAATTAAGGAAAACTGAATCAGAATAAAAATAACTTACATTTTAAAATGTATGTCATTCTACCACTTTTAATAATCGGGGAGACAACAGTAGCCAGAGGATATATTATTTGATAGCAATAAATAAATAAGCAAATAAAAAGCAATATTCATTGCTTTTTATGGAATCTGTATATCATATTAGCTGCAATGCTCTGCTGGTTCCTGATGAAACTATGGTGAAGGACCTTGTTTACCTAAGCAAACACCCACACTGAATCCATTTCATGCCGTGACCTACACAAGCCCCAGGGTCATGGTGTGTTGGTACTATAATTATATTTCAATCACAGAATCACTGAAACTGACTTCTATACTGTACCGAGCTGCTCGCTTTGGTAGCACATATATACTGTACTGAGCTGCATAAGGCTCTTATCTGTCATCTCTTATTTAACCTGCATGTAGATCCATATTAGATTCTGATTGAGCCTTTCCACGAAATGGCTGTCAAAATATTGCTCAAGAGCTCTTTCTGACCTAAATCATTCAAAGGATTACAACTAAATATGGTCTTCAGATGTGTCTGTAAGAAACCTGATTGCCCTTCTTTCTGCTGAATTTGTTCTATTTGAAAAGTAACTGGAAACAGGTATACCACCCCTTACTTAATTCACGGAGGAATATCTAAAAGAAAGAAATGCATAATTCATCAAGTCCAATTAATATGTATAATAAAAACTGACATTTTTTATTAGATTTAATAAATATTAAGTATCCTAAACGGTGCCTGAAAAAAACTCTGTAATGTCCTCAAAATCTTAAATCTAGGGGAAGTTTTTTTTAAATATACATAAGAAGCTATAATAAAAAAAGAAAGCAGAACAGAAGGACAGAGATGAAAGAAATCAAATCTATTGCCTATAAAGCTAGTCCTGCTGGTCCAGGTGCGTTTTACATTCTTATTATTGGAAAACTGGCAACTCTTGTATGCTATATATGGTAACCTATAAACCAGGAATATATGTTGTATACATTAAGAAGCAGATGTAGTATGGTATAAATTTATCAAAATCATGTCATTTATAATATTTGTGCCAGGATGAATACTGTTTTTCTTCCTGACTTTCAACATGTTTTCATGGCCTCAAGCCACTCATTTGGTCTCTACCACATTTCCCCACCATAATAAACATTACTGCATCCAAAGGCATATTTCTAAACTATAGGGTTTGTACCTTTCTCTATGTCAGACCACTGTGCTGGACCTTAGAGAAGGTATGGTCTCAAGTAGCTCACAGCTTGGTAGGGACACAGAAATCAATGTAAACAAACACAGTATAATGTGATACCTGTTGTAACAGAAGACTATGCCAAGTAGTCTTTCTTACTTGCCTGAAAAAGGGAAGAATTTCACGAAGGGCAAAATATTTGAGCTGAATCTTAAGAGAATAAACAAGAATTCGTGTATTTGAGTGTAGAAGAGATAGAACACACATTTCAAATATAAGATCTTAGACAAAAAAATCCATATCTATATCCATATCTTTTAGAAACACACAGCTGAGTGGACAAGAAAGCAACATGCCTAGGGGAGCACACTTTAACAACACACAAAAAAGTTAGCTGGATCTGGAACGTACATGTCCTGCAAATTATTGGCAGATATGACTGGGAAATTATTCCACTGATGTTTGCTACTTGTCTACATCTGCTGAAGGTCCAAGAATATATATGTGACTGTAGAACAAAGATTTAATTGATATCCATGCTGGAACATAGCTCAATTTTGCTACCACAGAATAAGTGAATAAATAAATGTGTGTGTATATACATGCATGTGTACGTGTGTGTGTGTGTGTGTGTGTGTGTGTGTGTGTGTGTGTAAAATATAAGTATGGGAGAACTGTTTCAAATAAATTAACACCTTCCTGACTTTTTTCAGGATCCCAAAACACTCTGCTATCAATTGGGCTAGTTTATAAAGTTCATTTGGGGGTATCCTGAAACTAAATAAAACAAGTAACTGTATGACTCCATATTGGAAATGGTGTGTTTTAAATAATTTTTGAGGCATCTAGCAATCAGAGGACTATATCACCATTTCATTCTGTAGAAAAGAAATAATGTAAGATACTTTTCATCTTCAGCTTGCTCCATAGTCTGGTAAATTATGTGGGTACATAGGAAAAACCTATAAATAACTGAAAAAGAAAAGCCAGACTTCATTAGTGTGCAGATTAAGCTATCATTTACTTGGAGAATCCAAAAGATTGAACATAAACAATATTAGAACCAGTAAGAGTTCCATAAAGTAACAAAAAAATATTTAAAAAACCCACAATAGTTTAGAAAGTATAACAGAAAAGGTCAGAAACACAAAATACCCAGGAATTACTAATTATAAACGTGCAAAGGATACCCCTTCTCTATAAAATTTTACTGAAAAATACAAAAAGCCCTAAATATGTATAATGGCATACTATGTTCCTGGATAAAATTCTTAATATCGTAAAGGCATCTACACTCCTAAATTACTGTAAACGTTAGCTTGCCCCAATTTAATTTATGAATACAGGGCAGTCAAAACCCACTCAAATTTTTCATGGATAACAAACTGTTTGAAAAGAATAGGATGGAATCAGACCCTATAAGATATCAAACATACAATAAAACTTCATTTTTAAGGCAATGTAGTTTGGGCCCTGAGGTATATCTATTTTTGGATTCTATTCTGTTCTGCTCCTCTACTTTTCTATTCAAATTAGTTAGGGTGATCTATTCAATAAATAGTAGGGAAAGAATGGAATATCTGTCTAAAAAAATCCTATTTCATATCAATAACAAAAGTAAAATTTCAATTGGTTAAGAACAAAAAAATTATAAATTTTAAAAGTGCTAAAGAAGATATGGGACAATGTTTAATCAGCTAAATAGGATGTTCCTACAAAGCCATAGATCCTAGAAATCTTAAATGAATAAGCTATGTGATTAAAATTCAATGCTAAAAATTCCTAGGCAACAAAATATGCCATGATTAAATTCTAAGAAAAATCAAATATTAGGAGGAAAAAATTGCTAAATATCAAGATGAAATATGATATGTATAATATACAAAGAACTTTACCACTTCAAAAAACTGCATGTGTAAGTAGGAAAAAGGAAATTAATTAGAACTCAACAAAGAAATATTAATGTTCACTAAATGATGTAAAGATGCTCAGCTTCATTAAAATTAAGCACATGCAAGTACAAGGAAATACCAGGTATTCACCCATGGAATGGTTGAAAAAAAAAAAAAAAGACTGCAACATCTAGTGTTCGTGAGAATATAGGAAAAAGAATACTCTTTGAAAAGCAAGGAAAAAAGCATAATTTGAGAACTATCAAGATTTTAATGTCAATGCCTTTGACCTAATAATCCTACATCCATGTATTTATAGAGATATTTGCAAATGTGCACAAAGATGTACATGCAAGAGAGTTCATCACAGCACTATTTGTAATAGCCCAAAGGTGGAAATTGCCTAAATGTCCACTGGTAGAGAAAATGTCTTACTAAATTATGATACATATGAATATGTAATTTTATGCAATGATTAAAAAGTTCTATCTCTGCTGACATGAACGGCTCTGAAATATACATATTAAAAAAGCACACTGCATATATGTCTGTACATCCCATATCCATACCCAAATCTTTATCTATATACAAATATATTCCCAATTGGTATGAGCCCAATTTTAATCTAATTTAAAGACCTCCTAAATTCTCTAGCTCTGTAGCTCTTGCCTCAGTGTCCTTATTCACAAAACGGCTGTTATAATATTACACTTATCCCATAAAGTTACTGAGAAAATGAAATGAGATAATCCATGTAATTAATCATGCTTGGTTCAATGTGGGGAAGAGAAAGCTTTCCCAGGGCAATATAAGAGATAACACTACTACTTCCCCAGATACCTACACTGTTCTCATACTCCTGTTTATAAATAAGTTTTGAATATTTCATCCACTATGATGCTTAATGTCCCTGAAACCAAAATCTACGTAACTATCTTGATATTATAATATAGATTGGCCTACCAAAATCCCTACCTGTGGTCCAGAGCAATGCACTATCACTCCACAATGGCTCATCACTTGCCTTGCTTTGTTTTGCCTTGACCAGGAAAAAAACCTCAGACATAAAAGAGTTGTTGACTGAGGTAAGTATTTCCCCTTTCATCAATATGATCTTGACCCTTTTAATATTGTTTCAATAGTTCTACCAATTTTATTCATATTACCATAAATGCTTTGCAAAAATATGGATAGCTAATCAAATAATAATCAGAACCCAATTATGATATTACTGGAATGCAAAAACCTCTAAAGGCCAACAGCATCCTGGACCCTAATATTCAACACCATCAAAATCAATCAATCTATCTATCTATCTAGTTCAGTCACCTTCACATTATTCCTGTGTTATTTCACTGAGCACTGCTCCTGTGTTATTTCACTGAGCACTGTTAAAATTTAAGACTTCTCTTTTCAGAGCCAACAAGTGGTTTTCTGTTCCTTCATCAAAGGAACAAAACAAGATCTTATCCCTTGCTTTGCAGCAGAGGCAGGCTTTTAGGGGGAACAAGTTTACAAATATAGTTAGCAATGACATTTCTGACCCAGTAACCCAAGGCTATACAAAACAAAGTTAAAATTAGCTTACTGTAAGATTTTAACTAAGATTATTCTTTTTTGCATTCCTGATGGTTTGAACTACAGCACTTGTTCAAAACAACAGCAATACTTTTTGAACAATAAGGGAAAAAACGTATTTCCTTTACTTCCTTATGACACATTTTCGTTAATCAATGCAGGTCAAAATAAATTCAGGATTTTATGTAAATACTGATTGTAAGGAATCTCCCACAATGTTTCCACAAGGTCTTGGTTCCACCTGCTGTCTGGTTCCACTTCATCTTCCTGACACATCGAAGACGGAAAACGTTCCAGGTTCTAGCACACTGCATTTCAGATGCCGTCTTGGCACAGCGTGCTCCCGGGGATTAGCCAAGCACTCACGTGCTTGCACAAACAGGCCCCACTAATCACAAGCTTCCTCAACAGGACTCGAATCCACCTTCACATGATTTTTAGTGCCTCTGCTAAAAGTGAGTAAATCGAAACTAAAACAAAGCATGGAAAAAATAATCCATATGTTAAAGTTTGGAAGACAAATACGGCGATAAAGCATCCACAGAAAGGTGCAGCATCCTGATGGCCTTCGAATGATGGACAACCTCAGCTTTCCTTTTCTTTCCCAGAACCAAGAGCCAGTTCACCGACTTATGACAGTGAGAATGAGCGTTTCTTGAGTGCCTAGCCTGTGCCAGCGAGTATGTTAAGTTTTTGCTGCAAACTGCTGTAAGCCAAACCGGAGTTCACAATTATCAGGTACTTGGGGGCAAACATCCCAAGTCTCCCAAAGACTCTCAATAGGTGAGGGCTTTCTGCTGCATACAAATACATGGAAGAGAAGGAAGGTGAGAAAACAGACCCACAGTTCTACCTTGTAAACTCAGTAAAGTCCCAGATTTCTGTTCTTCGGTTTCTCTGACAAGGAATCCACATGAAAGTACATAAGCAGTTATGACAATATTCTACAGTGGTTGTGTCTAACCCTCTATCAGGACCACTCAACAGAATCCTACATACCACAGAACAGAGCCAAATGAGTGCTGAAGGTTGGTTTACTCCAAAAGCTGTTACCTTGCTTGCCTTGCCTAATTCCAAGTCCATTAACATATTTCTAAGGCCAATCCATATATGTGCAACATCATTCATTTCACCAATTATTTGTAACATCCTTAACATTAATAAATAACATTAATAAGCCTTCTTGTGCAGATTTTAAAGCACCCAATTCTGAAGTGTTGACTTCTAATTAGGGTCTTTCAAATACTTCCTAATCCTAGAATGAGGATTCATGACCAACATGCCTGGAATGGTTAACTAAAGGCTCCTAAAACAAAATTCTACCCACAAAATACTGTGATGCATTTGGCAAAGTAATTGCAAGTAAATTACAGACAGTATAAAACTTAACACAAATTATCTTTAACCCTTGTACAACTGATCCAGTAAATAAGGCAGGAAAGAGTAAAGAGAGTGCATAATTTTTATATTTTTACATGAGAAGTCCAAAACTCTGAAAACAGTGTACATGGTATACGTAAGGATAATTAATAAAGACAAAGTCTGTAGGAGCAAAAGATGTATTTCACTGAATGTAAGCCTAGTGTTTTCAGGGATACCTAAAGAACAGGAAGTGAAAAAAACCAGCATACTCTACGTAAGGGGAAGTACAGAGCAGGCTAGTTCAAAAGGCAATACGAAGAACCCTGTATTTGTCAGGGGTCCCCAGACGAACAGAACCAAGAGGGTGTGTGTGTATCACTTGTGTACATGTGTGGACACTGCATAGTATAATATATGTCATGTTCGTATAATATATAACAAATATATATAATATTTGTATTTATATTAAACTAGACTTATTTTAAGGAATTGGCTCACCCAATTATAGAGGCTCACAAGTCCAAAATCTTCAGTGTAAGCCAGCAGGCCAGAGACGCAGGGAAAAGTTGATGCTGCAGTTCAAGTTGAAGGCAGCCTGCTAGCAAAAGTACCTTTCCTTCAGGAGAAGTCAGTCTTACTACTCTTCAGGCCTTTGACTGGTCAAATGAAGCCCATTCACATTATATAGGGAAATTTGCTTTACTCAACACCCAACAACTGAAATCTTAATCTCATTCAAAAACACCCTCACGGAGACATCTAAAATAATGTTGGACCAAATATCCGGGCACTGTGACCCAGCCAAGTTGACACATAAAATTAACTATCACAAAGCCTTTAAAATAGAAAATTCTCTGCCTCCAAAAACTAGTCTTTTGACATCTGATAATCATATCTTGATAATTTTTTTAATATCTCTTATATATAGTGTTGTAAATTTTCATATCTCTAGACGTATTCATCGAATGTGTACAAAAACTGTGATAAAATAAAATATATATTTTTGTATTATCAATGGCACCAACGACTTCTTACTTGCAGATAACCAACAACCAAATTTGAAAGAGTTAGCTCTTTAAATTTAGAATAGCTATGGCTGACTCATATATATGAAGACTTTTAACAAAATATTTCAAAATAAGTAGAGTTTTCTTAAGGCTACATATACACAAATTCTCAGTGAAATAAAAAGATCAGAAGGTCCCATGTCTCTCCATTTTGAGAAAACAGAACTGAATTATAATTAGTATCATTTATCTGAAAAGATATGTTGTTTAAGTACTTGAAAAGTTTCAAAAGCTTTAATGTCTCCTTGCAAAAACAGCTTATGCCATTAGAGTAAAATGACAGAAAGAAATTCTGTCATAAATAAATATAAACTGAGCTCATCCTAAATTTGGACAAATTCTAAGACAATGAAGCCCAAATTAGTGTGTTCTTCCAGTAGACAGCTTAACAGGAAACTGCGTGATTCCACTGATGTTCATGTTTTTCACAGTATTTTCCAAATTATTATAAACAATTAAACATATCCATGAGAAATTAGCAATGTTCTCTTTCAGCTCAGCCAGAATCTGATTTAAATTGGAGACATATGCTTTACAAACTGACAACTGGTGGCCAGCACGACATAAATTGGTGGCCTTGGTCCAGTTCCCACTGGACAGGTGTCTTCATCACAGAAAAAACTGAACTAATTAGCACCAACTGGCATCTTTTTTTGGGGAAGATGGGGTAATCTCCTAAAATAAATAGCCGACTTCTCATCCACAGGAGTTAATACTCTCCTACAGATGCAACAGGATGAGTTAGTAAGTCCAGATCTGTTCTAGCATTTGTCTGAGCAGTTGGTCTTCACTTCCTCTTCCCGCACCAGTGCCAGCGCTGTGTTTCCAAAGGCCCATGGAGGGAGATTATTCTGGATTGTCTAAATAGGAAAGCCAATGGGAGGGGAGTACTATAGTATGCGTGGGTGGTGAATTAAAGGGACAAAGGAGGAGAATGGCTACACCCAAAGGGGTCTGAGGACTTGTCTTGAGGCTGGGAAGGGAAGGGAGACTTTCCTAGGGGACAGAAGTTCCCCAGGTATAGAAGTTTACAGCCCCCATGTGAAGCCCCCAAGGGCGACTGCACCTCTGAAGGAAGGGCTAAGGGGTATCATGAGAACTAAACACTAAGCTCTATGGTCTTGGGAACCTCGGGAAGAGCACCCACCCCAGATCCAAGATTTTTGCCTGGAGACAGAGTAAAAGAGCCTTTTAAGGAACTTTACCATCTGTTTCAGGAGATCATTAGAAGTAACAGTATGGATTAAATGTCTCCAATTTAAATGGAAAGTCTGGCTCCTAACACCAAGGGTCTCTATAAAACTCCCAGAAACTGTGCATTTACCTAGGTGATGGAATAAATTTCAAAAACATCAATGAGGCTGAACTGTCAGCCAAACAAGTAGGTGAGGAATCTCAAAAAGGTTCACTTTAGTGCAGCAAAGGAAAGGAATGTGATCTAAAGCATCCTGGTGGTGGTGTACCTAAATTGATTTTTACTCCTCAGAGAAAATAGCTTGATGACAGACTCCTCACACCAACTGTGACCGTTTCTTAGGTGTCAACTTGACTAGGCTACAGCCCCCCATTTCGATGTTGACCAGTTTGATATCTTCATAGCACCTCACATGCAAAGTGTCCCAAAGCAAAACTGGAGTGTCCCCCCATTCTCTACCCCCTGCAAGCTCTCCCCCATTTGATGACAACTGGACCTTTTGGTCAGGTGGACTTGAAAAGGCAGTCGGTCATCAACATATCTTCCTCTTCTCTCCCTTGCCCCTATACCCACTTGAAATTCATCAAAATCTGCTGATTCTATCTTTTAAAGGATCCTTGTTCTCATTGCTTCCTATTCCCTGACTGCTCAGATCCCTAATAATGTAATTACGCTGTATTTATTTCATTCTGCTCTCCTACAACTTACGATACACCACATCTAAATACCATTCTTCAAGTATGATTCTAATCACATCACTGTGCCTGGGGAACAGAACTGGGAGATAAGATTGGGGTAGGAAACAGAAAGAGACAGTGAATTTAATGAGTGATTTTACATTTCTTCTGCCTCCCAAAGTTCTGGATTCCCTCAAGAATAAAGTTCAAATATTTTTTTTTAAAGATTTTATTTATTCATTTGACAGAGAGACAGCGAGAGAGGGAACACAAGCTGGGGGACTGGGAGAGGGAGAAGCAGGCTTCCCACGGAGCAGGGAGCCCGATGTGGGGCTCGATCCCAGGACCCTGGGATCATGACCTGAGCCGAAGACAGACACTTAACCAACTGAGCCACCCAGGTGCCCCAAAGTTCAAATTTTTTTAGAAGACATCAAATTTCTCCAGGACCAGGGGCGCCTGGGTGGCTCAGTTGGTTAAGCGACTGCCTTCGGCTCAGGTCATGATCCCAGAGTCCTGGGATCGAGTCCCACATCGGGATCCCGGCTCAGCGGGGAGCCTGCTTCTCCCTCTGACCCTCTCCCCTCTCATGCTGTTTCTCTCTCTCTCTCTCTCTTTCTCTCAAATAAATAAATAAATAAAATCTTTAAAAAAAAAAAAAAAATTTCTCCAGGACCAGACTCCAGCCTACATGGCTCAGGCTTTACCTGCACAACTTCCTTTCACTCATCCTATCATGCAAAAATTGTTAAGTTACTATTTTGTTATATGTTTGTAAAGCTTTCCTTCATCTTTTTTTGGATCTCTCCTCCAGAATTTATCACATTCTGTTATTTATTGTATTTATCTGTGACCCTATTTTCTATTCAAATCAACTCCTCAGCGGTTTATGATAATCTTATTCATCTTTCTGTAACCTACTGGTTTTGTTTTGTTTTGTTTTTCTTTCCAGCTTGACAGAGATATAATTAACAAAATAAAAATGGTATCTATTTAACATGATGTATATCTATCTAACAACAATGTTTTGAGGTATGGGTACACTGTGAAACCTTTACCAGAATCAATATCATCTACTGGTAACAGTACAATGTCTTTTACAATGTCAGTGATCTACGTATGGATGGTATCTTAAATCAGAACTGCTTCAGAGCAAAAGCAAAGTGACCTTCAAAAGGCAGAGGGAGTCCCAATCATAAAAAGCTTTAAAATAAAACTTACAACTGCAAAATAAGTCTTCACATACGCGCAGTTTGGGATGCCCTTTACTGGTCATCCATTAGCTAAATAAAGCTGCTAGGATACCCAGTTAGCAGGATCCTTTGAAGGGCTACAGTCTAGAAGAGATGATGTAATGACATGATCTTCATGATTACTTATGTGAGGGAGCAAGTATTATAGAAGAATGAATATTTATTGTATTTCTTATTGTAGATAATACAGGAAAAGACTACTGTCCTCCTTCTCTAAAGGCCAGTTAGCTCCTGGCAAGAAGCTTTATAATACTCCACTTTCGATCGGTTTAGTGGCACTGATGAAAGACGTCATTTGATAGAACTGATACTTTTTTAATGTATTTCAAAATGCTAATATAAAAAGCCTATTGGTAGGAATAGGGTAGTCAAGGGCAATTAGCTTTATTGGCTATGAAAATGTACCATTTGAGAGAAATAATAATAGCTAATATTGAGTTCTCTGGTTGAAATGAGGGGCTGGCAGGTGGTTAAAGCTTGTGGATTGACATATGTAAATATAGAAAACTTGTTTGCTCCCTTTGTAGCCTTGAGTCCAGCATCTGTCCCTAAATGGTAAGGGGTCAGTTAAGGCCCTAATGTCCCAGAACTGTGGCAAATTTGCTGAATAAAATCCAGCAGTCACCGTCACAGTCTTGCCTCTGGTCATGGCGGTCTATCTGTGAGAAACTTCATCTGCTGGTGCCTGCCGTCTCCCAAGCCAAGAAAACACAAACCATCTAGTGTGTAGGAGCTCAAGGCCACCGAAACCTGTCCCATGTCATCTCCACCTGCCGTGCTGCCACGGGGAAGGTAAATGTGTATGTCACGTGTCCTAAATTTGATACGCTCAAACTGCTGTTTGCCTCTTGTGGATCAACCTGATGTAGCCAAAGCACTTAGAAGTTGGATACAGCTTCTCAGTTGTATTAGACGATGCGCTGAATTAGAGACTTGCACCTCACCCTTTCACTTTGGAAGAAACAAAAAAACACTGTTCCCTTTTTGGCTCTCTCACCATATATATAACAGAAATGTCTCTCAATAAGTTTGCTATCATAAGAATTAAAAGGAGGGCACCTGGGTGGCTCAGTTGGTTAAGCGACTGCCTTCGGCTCAGGTCATGATCCTGGAGTCCGGGATCGAGTCCCACATCGGGCTCCCTGCTCAGCAGGGAGTCTGCTTCTCCCTCTGACCCTCTTCCCTCTCGTGCTCTCTATCTCTCATTCTCTCTCTCAAATAAATAAATAAAATCTTTAAAAAAATAAGAATTAAAAAGAAGATTTCAAATGATGTAATATATGGTGATTAACATAACAATAAAAATTAAAAAAAAAAAGAAGATTTCAATAGTGACCATTAGGTGAACCATGAGAAGAACCTACCCACTCTGTTTATAGACAAACAGCAGACTTTGGTGGACCTTTCCTTCAACTGTGTTCAAAAATACCTAAACAGAAAATGACAGGTAGGTGATAATAAGGAGATAAGAAAAAAGAGGGTAACGGTAGCTACCATTAAGTGACTCTTCTGAGGCAAGTGTCTCATTTAAACCCAGTAATGTTTCTACTTTGCAGCTCCGTGAACTTCAGGCTCATAAATGACAGTCTGCCCAAAGACACATAGAAAATATATAAGTGACAACTGAAATCCAAGCCCAGGTCTGGATGAATTAAAACTCCATGCTCTTTCCCCCCTGCCGCAGTGCTTTAAGTAGGGGAAGCATTATTAAGAACACCAAAGCATAGGGGCAACTGGGTGGCTCAGTGGGTTGAGCATCAGACTCTTGATTTTGGCTCAGGTCAGGATCTCAAGGTCCTGCAATCCAGCCAGGTGCTCAGCGGGGAGTCTGCTTCTCTCACTCTCTTTCCCCCTGCCCTTCCCCCCACTTGCTCTCTCTCTAAAATAAAGCAAAAAATCAATAAATAAAATAAAAATAAAAAACACCAAAGCATAAAAGCAGCACCCCTATATAGAATAAACACCACCACCCCCAACACCACAACTGCAAAGGGCCAATAAATGGGGGTGGGGAGGAGGATTCAAACTTAAGAGCAACTGAAGAAATGCAAATGACAGGGGCGCCTGGGTGGCTCAGTCGGTTAAGCCTCCGCCTTCAGCTCAGGTCATGATCCCAGGGCCCCTGCTGGAGCCCCACATTGGGCTCCCTGCTTGGCTGAGAGCCTGCTTCTCCCTCTCCCTCTGCCCACCCGCTCCCCCTGCTTGGGCACACGCGCGCACTCTCTCTCTGTCAAATATACATAAAATCTTTCTTAAAAATGCAAATGACATTCTCTCTGTCAAATAAATAAATAAAATCTTTTTAAAATGCAAATGATAAGTCATTTTTCATCGATGAGGAATTAAAACCAGGCAATGGGATAGAGCAACTGTCAATTTAATACACTGTGGAGAAAGTAAACTGGCATAACTTTCTGAAGAACAGTATGTTCAAGATCTTGAAACCTTTAGAATCAACTGACCTAATAAATTCTAAGGATTTAATCTAATAAAATCATAGATGCACAAAAATATTTATGTAAAACAACCAATCACAGTATTATTTTAAAAAGAAAAAAAATTCAAAGCAATCTAAATGTCCAAAAGTAGGATGAATAAATAATGGTATCTCCATAAGCTGGAAGACACTGATTCTCACAGATGTATCATGACAATCATGCTCTATAAAGTTATTTAACTACACAAAAGATGTTCAAATGTATGGTATGTGAGATTATTAAAGCACATGTGTGTACCCACACACAGAATATGAATGATCCACATTATGTATACAGACCTAATAATTTCTAAGAACTAGGATTATAAATTATTTTATTTTCTTTATATTTTTCTGGATTTTTAAAGACATAGAGCTTTGATAAATAAATGAAAAATAACAAATGTTATTTTAAAAACACTCATTACCAAATCTTGAATGATCAATGGGCATGTCTTTCTATACACTGTTTTAAAAACAAGTTTGTCTGGCTTTATATTAATTTTAAATATATTTTAATACCACTTTCAGTGTTAATTTATATAGTGATAACTGATGTTTGCAATGATGACACTAAGCAACAAAAAGACCTTTTGTAAATCTGAAATGCAAAATACAATCATGTTCGGGTTTGTTTTTTTTTTTTAATGTAATAAGCATATATGTGTCAAGCAGTGTAGAAACCATGGTTTTATAGTTACCGTATCATTGACCAAAAAAAAAATATTTGTGAGTTTTGACCTTAAATACTAAAACACTTCCAAAGCCTTGATCCACAAACAAAACAACAAAGATCTAGATCCGAATTCCTATTCGAAAGAACTTAATTACTAGAATACTCTGGTTTTAATTCTGAAAATATGCTACAAGAAAATCAAATGTACATTCTCTTCTTTCAGACATCTGGCTGAGGGTTTATTCAGTGGAAAATCACACTCATGCTGAGCAAAAAAACGAATACTATGCTTCAGCTGAAGTTTTCTGAGCTTGATTCATAATGCCTTTGTTTGTGTGTAAGTTTCTGTGGAATGATTTTGTCATCACATGAAAAGAGAAGAACTGGTCCCCTGAGCTACATCTATAGATAGATAGGTATCACATACTCATCTGTCTGAAAAATACAACTTCACTTAAAACTCAGTAAAATTAGAAATTAGCTTCATTCAGAAGAAAACTTAGCTTCTAAAGTACGCAATCACAGATTTTTACAGCCAGATAGGATCTTGGCAACTGCCCAAATCCCCATGCAAACAAAGGCCACAGACGCCACTCCCCCTCCTTCCTGCGGTGTACTAACCAGGTGAGTCATGCTAGCTGAGTCCCTTACCCTCCACACATCTTCAGTGTGCTCACTTCCAACTGATCCGGTTAGAAGGACAAAACACATGTTTGCCGTATCTGGGCTCATCTCTCATTTTAGTTTCAGACAAGCACATCCAAGATCACAGTTAACCAACGCTGATGCTGGAACAATAATTTCCAGATGTGTTACAGAGTATTCCTGGTAGTACCTTGCATTCCTTCAGAATGGTTCTCTATATAAAACACAAGTGGCAAAATAAGTCCTCATGTAAAAGGACTCAGAAAACAATTCCAATTTGGATGTTGCGGGTATTCTTCACTTTTAAGTCACACACATTGAAAAGCATTTGAAGAGAAAGTATGTAAAAATGATAGTAGTTGTTTTAAAGTAGCTGGATTATTGGGGCACCTGGGTGGCCTAGTAGGTTAAGCAATCGAGCCCCACATCAGGCTCCCTACTCAGTGGGGATTCTGCTTCTCCCTCTGCCTCTGCCCTTGCTCTTGCTTGCTCTCTCTCTAATAAATAAAATCTTTAAAAAAAATTTTTAAAAATTTAAAAATTAAGTAGCTGGATTATGAATTTGTTTTATCATCTTTAATATTGCCAATATTTTGCTTTACTGCACAAAAAAGGGGTAATGAGGAAATTCACTTAATTTTCTATTAAAAAAGCAATACATTATGATTACTATTTATAAATAGTGTCAACATGGTGACTCCGAAGATCTGCTCTTCCATTTGCATTATCTTAAGTTGAGTTGACCTTTTTGGGTCCACATCTGCCTCATCTATAAAAATGAGCGGAGTGCATGAAGTAAATGGTCTAAGATCACTTTCAGCTTTTAAATTCCAAAACTATACCTACAATCAATCTGCTATTTCAATGGAGCATATATGGTTCCATTAATGGTTTCCAGTCTTCACAGTGCCCCTGGCCATCTGGGAGAAACAGAACCACCTTTCCCCTGGCTTTATTTCATGGGAAGGGACTTCAATTAGTGTATGCCTCCAGGCCCCTTCACTCACCGATAGCATCCCAAATAAGAATGATTTACTTCTCCCGCTGGTACTTTAGGGTAAGAAACTAGGCGTGTGTAACTCTGCTCTTCTCTTTGGGAGCAGGCCGTCTGCAGAGAGCATACATTCTGCTCTGCACCTCAGTGTTGTCCCTTAAAAATTCTCTCGGGTGGAGAGACCCGTTGTTGTCTGGTGCCAGCAGGACTGGGTGGGTAAGTCTAATTCTGGAGTTCAGAATTCAGGAAGGCCACCGGGCCTACAAACCTAAACTGCACCCTCATATCCAGTCTTTAACAGGGGATACTCTCATGTCCACAGCTATAACTTTTATTAGGTTATCTCTCAGGTAGTTCAGAATTTATCACAGAGGAGGAATACTATTCATTAGGCTCCTCAAACTCTAAACCTCCAAAAAAAAAAAAAAAAAAAAAAAGTTGGGTGTAGTTCCTCCTCTAAACCTCCAGAAAAAAAAGAAGAAAATCATGGGTGTAGTTCATCCTCTTTTATCTTTTAAGGTTCCCTAATTAAAGTGTATTTTCTGAGTACTTACAGACTTCAGTGAGACTTCTGAAATTAAAGTTAGAAAGCACATAGTACAGAACTCCATACTTTTGGGGTGGGGGGGAAAGGAGGCTCTTCTAAGGGCACCACCATCCATTCAAGTCTCTTTTAAAGTTAGAAATCAGAGGACCAGGTCTAGTGTATTCCATCCTCTTAAATAGCTTGAGTTTCTTCCCTCTCTTCCAAAGACAAATGCCCTTCTCATTGATAAATTACATTGACTATTGCATATCAATTCTCAATACTACTCAGGTACCATTAATCACCCTACATTGTCAGTAGAGTACTCTTTGAAAACATGGATTTCATCAGAAACCTGCTCTGCTTAAAGATCCCCCCCAAAATTTTTTGTTTCCATTTTTAAAGCCTCCAATGGCTTCTTATAAACCACCAGAGTTCCAACAATATAACAGATCTTATAAGATTTTTTTAATATTCTCACTTCTCATCCTCTCCCTGACATACTCTTTATTAGTATCTCCAATAATCTCAAGATCTCAAACTATTTAAAATGACCAGAATTCCCTTTCATGATCCTTTGATCCATCTTACAAACAATGCAAACTCTAAGATTCAATGGAGACATGACTTCATTTGTGAACTCTCCTGACTGACACAGTTGAAGTTAGGGGTAGGAGTTTCTGCCATTCAAGTTCTGCAGTCTTCTCTATATTACATCCTGGGGGCCTTGACACAGTTCCAGGAAATGTTCATAGCTTTTACCTAAAAAAGGATTTCCTGACCTCATACACCTGGGGAAAAAATCAATTACTATATTCACAGTATTACCAGATTAAATCTGCAGATAAGACCTGAGATTACAAAACAACGATGATGACAACAAGAAAACCCACAAAGCTCAAAATTGGCTACATTTATTTGGACATCTGTTATGGCACACCTATAACCATCCTAAAGAGTAATATTCCACGAGAAAGACAAATATATAAGGTCATCTATCCCTTTACTATAAATATTTCATTATGTTTCACTATGAATCCCTCAAGCATTATGGCCCATGTCTAGCAAAGAGACTGCCCATATTCAGGATTCAATGGCACTATGAATAAAGGGAATTTATTTTATTTTACTTATAGTTTGAAATAAAATTAGAGTAAGGAGACTAAAACTTCTAATTCTAATTAATGTTACATTTCAAGAAGTAAAATATTTATCCTTAAATAAATATTGAGAGCATACTTGATTAGAGAAAGAGAAATCCGAAACACACCCACCAATTTCTCAATGAGACAAAAGTAAACACCTTGGTGCTATCCATTCACATCTGAATTATGTTTACTTCTATGTCTTATAGGGTGAAGAAATGTTACAGAAGGCAGACTCATATTTCAGCACAACTACAATAAGGGTTTTAGGTGGCTTAATAAAGCAGAACGACAATGATTCGATCAACCTTACAATGGATCAGCTTTACACCTTTGACCCTCCTGTATTCTCAACTCTTTTTTCTGAACTGAAATAGCATCTTCATGAATTTCACTGACTTGTCTAAAGTATCAACTACTTTGTAAGTTATGTTCACTATTTTCCTTGATGTTCTTTTCAGGGCTCTTGAGCTAAAGTTCAAATGTATTATATGAGCCTTCTTGAGTCTCCGAATACTACTATGTATATTTTATTAGTGAAGTGCAGTAGAAAAGCCTAAGGGTGAGCAAAAGAAATGCTTGGCCTAGTACAACAAAACTAGGGGCAGGTTTTAGGAAAAACCTTTACTTCCCGTTCTAGTGTTTAGAACGGACTACACAGGGCTCTCGATGATACTCAATCGACTTCTTATATCAACAAACTGTGCAGCTGTAAATGCTGCAGAATAATTCAAATATCCTTTTGGCTGAAGACAACAGGCTGAAACAAACCACCATTTTACCAAGTTGACTAAAATTCTTCCCCCAAATTTTCCATCTTTACCAAATGATTCCACACGTCCTAGGTGTTTCCTGAAAGCCTTCTACTGTAGTACTATGTCCTGGGTCTTTTGCTAATTTCCAAATGAATGCAACTGAGAATCACTGCCAAGATCAGGAAGCTTCTCCATATTCCTGGATTCTACCCCCCGGAAACGTCAGATTCTAGGCAACAGATCCCTCCCATCTACAGAATTCTAACACACCTCCAATTGTAACGCAGAATAAGCATTTTCTACCTCTCTGCAAACTGGATCTGGAAGTCTCCAACAATAAGAAAATGAAGGTAGAATCTGTTCATATGCATGTACAAGGATGAAAAAAGGCTAATCTGAGAGGGGCATTCAAAGGCATTAAGGAAACCACAGCTGATCTTTACAAGATTGTATTTTCCTGAATTATAGTATAGGGCTCTCTGTTGTCCTAAATGGGATTACACACTTTAGGTTAACTCCTGTAACTTTTTAATACTATTATTGTCGTCATTGTTGTTGTTATTGGTTTACTGTTAAGTTCCTTTTTCACTAATTAAAGATAACCTAGTATTAGGTTATCCCTTCTCAGATAAAGCAGAATCAAGGCCAGTACAAAAAAAAAAAAAAAGTAATTAAAACATACAGGAATAGTGTGTCTGGGATTCTCACTCTTTATTGCTGACATTTATAAATATCTCAAATGTAGTTCATGAAGAAATTTTAGGTACAGTATGCGATGGTAAAAGAAAATCTACACCCCCCCCAAAAAAACCCATACATGTTCTATGATTATATTTAGTCAAAATATAGATTATTATTAGAAACAAAGAGACCAACAGAAAAGAAAGAAATGCCAAATATCACAGTTTAGATTCCACTGGCCCCAGAGCTGCCTGGCAGGAGGCACAGGTGCTTACAGAGGATAGATTTCTGCTAGAACCAAGAAGCCTATTCTTTGCTGCACCACAACTCTTTTAAACTTTCAACTTAGAAAATACATACCCAAACAAACAAACAAACCCTATAGGCTTCCACTTAAGGGAACGTTTACAAATATCGAGCACCAGTGTTTCTTGACCTGACTCTGCATCAACAGACCCATACCTGTCCTGAAAGCAGAAAGCAGAGAATACATCCAGCAATCTCTAAACTTTGTTAAGGTCTGAAGCTTTCCATGATCCCCAGATGTCCGAATTCCCGTAACTTCCTCCTTTCCCCTCACTTGCCGCTGAGTTAGTACAGTACAATCTGGATGGCTCTGTGGAATGTGGTCTGAAGAACATTACTGCAAATCCATTTCACACGCAGTGCAAGAGATATTTAATATTATACTTGAAAACATGTATTTGTATGTGTCCAGATTTATGACACAACCACCCTGTTCTGATTTGAACCACCTTAAAATATGTCTCCTGTCTTTTAAAAAGACAAGAACCAGGGGCGTCTGGGTGGTTCAGATGGTTAAGTGTCTGCCTTTGGCTCAGGTCATGATCCCAGGGTCCTGGGACTGAGCCCCATGTTGGGCTCCTGGCTCCGCAGAGAGCCTGCTTCTCCCTCTCCCTCTGCCTCTCTCCCTGCTCATGATCTGTATCTGTATCTCAAATGAATAAATAAAATCTCAAATGTGTCTCAAATGAATAAATAAAATCTTAAAAAATAAATAAAAAGACAAGAACTGTAAAGTGAATTTCTCTAATGTTTTTGCTATGGAAAGTCAAGGTCCCTCTCTATACCTCTGGACTTTATAGGACAATCTGCTCCGTGGTATACTTTAAAGCCACACAAAGATGTTAACAATCTGGGATCTGGGTATGAAGCAAATAGAAATTCTCTGTACTATCTCTGCAAGTTGCCTGCAAATCTAAATCTCTTCCAAGTTTTTTTGGAGGAAAAATTAAGCCTTATTTATTTTTTAAAACCAAACCACTAGGAAAATATATCACAGCCTTGAAACAGCAAACACAGGCTATATTATCATTTCAGTAATAAATTGGTAAAAAGACAAGGTCCTTATCTATTCTAAATTTTAAAAGATTGTTTGAAGAAAAAAAGTTGGGGAAAACATTTGGTTACTTACATGAAAAAGAAAAGAAAAAAATATATTAAATTCTACCGCTACCTAATATATGTAAAATAATTCCAAAAATTCCAAGTGGATTAAAGACATTATCTGAAAAGCAAACTCTTAAATTTTTAGGTGAATATATAAAATAAAGATATTTATGACATGAGAAGATTTCTAAAAATGATAGAAGAAGAAACAGCATATTAGTAATTAGGACTACACTAGAATTCTAAAACTTCTATATTTTAAAATACCATACACAGAATGAAAATATAAGTTATAAACTGGGAAAACATACCGATCAACTGGTATTCAATATATACTTTTAAAACTCAAAATAGTTAATAAAAATGAAAATCAAACAAGTAGAATAATGGGGCAAGATATGAAGACACAACTCACATAAAAAGAAAATCTAATGGCTAACAAACACATAGGGTGTCCTACATTACTAGTAATCCGAAAAATATAAATTAAAACAGTGAGTTCCATTTTAAATCCAACAGATATGCCAAATATTGGTGAGAATGTGGAGGAACAGGAACCGGTGAAGGATGGAAGAGTCAGCACAGCCCTCTGAAAGGTAATCTGGCAACAGATTACTTTCGTATCTAAGTTATGGATACATTTCCTATAACCTGGCCAGTCCCCACAGAGAAAACCAGCATGGAGAAACAGTTGCTGCTCCTGAGCATATGCAGATACGTACAAGGATGCAGTGGCAACACTGTCTGTGTGAGTGATAAATTGTAAGTAACTTCAATGTCCACAGCAAGAAAATGAATAAATTCCAGAGGAGTCACATAGTGGAATACATTGAGGCTATAGCTCATGAATTAATGAAGACAAATTTCAAAATTTTTTAATTGAGAAAAAAAAAGTTACCAAAGAGTGCTTTTATTTGATACCATTTACGTATAGCCTAAACACGTAAAATAAAAATATTACATTTACATACATATTTTAGAAGAATAAAAATGCTTGGTAACTAAAAGCACCAAATTCAGAACGTGAGGACTGCTAGGAAGGACTGCAAGATGATTTTACATAGAGTGATGGACACTGTGGACGCTGAGTCTGTAATATTCTATTTTTTTAATAGAAAATACAAAGGAAATATGGTAAAACATTAAAATTTTACAAGATTGAGTAGTGGGTATCATACCATATATTTTCTATTATGTTCAAAGTGCTTTATAATAAAAACAAGTAAAGAAAAAAACTTGATGGAAATAATTATGTAGTGATTTTAGCTTATTTTCCCAAGTTTTCACTCCAGTGCTTTGTCCTTCTAATTGTTCTCTGCCCTCTCTACATCCTTCATACATCTAGTAACAACTGTCTCATTTCTCTGTCCAATCTGACTCTGAACATCCAGAATTTTTTCCTAGACTTTTCTTTTAAAATGGGCCTTAAGTAGTGTCAGCTCACTGGTGAACATAACCTGTTTTTACTTTCTCTTTTAATACAGTGATGCCTGTGGCATATATGTGCTACATAAGTGTGGAGATTTTTCCTTAAGGACTTGAAACATCCCTGCCATTTTCTAGCTTTATTGTTTCTCATAAAGAAATCTATTGTCATCTTTCTTCTTTTTTTATTTAATTTTTATTTAAATTCAGTTTAGTTAACATACAGTGTATTATTAATTTCTGGGGCTGAATTTAGTGATTCATCATTTGCATGTAACACCCAGGGCTCATTATATCAAGTGCCCTCCCATCTTTCTTCTTGTGCCCTTATATGTAGTATGTTCCTGTTGTCTGTGCTGTTTTTACATTTTTATTATCACTCACTGGTTTGCAGCATTTTGATTATGATGCATCACCTTACTGTAGTTTTCTTCATATTTCTTATAGTTGAGTTCTCTGGAATGCTTGGATCGTAGCATTTTCATGAAATTTGCAAATTTAGGAAACATTCAGCATTATTTCTTCAAATATTTTTTCATTCCCCACCTCGTTTTTGAATCCACTTACACATACAGTTCTTGCTACTGCTTGTGGTGATGGTTGTGTTGATGGTTAGTGGCTTTTCTGAACTAATTCTGAAAAGCCTATATATTCTTTTTTTCTTTTTTTTAAGATTTATTTATTTATTTTAGAGAGCAAGAGCACACACAAGCAAGGGAAGGGTTAGAGGGAGAGAGAGAAAATCTCAAGCAGACTCCCCACTGAGTACAGAGCCACATGTGCAGCTTGATCTCATGACCCTGAGATCATGGCCTGAGCCAAAATCAAGAGTCCAATGCTTAACCAACTGAGCCACCCAGGTGTCTCAAATTCTATATATTCTTTGTGTTCTGTGGCCACTGAATTCTCTGTTTGGTTGGCTTAGTACATAGCTACTTTTTTTTTTTCATTTTATAAAAGTTAGATTTATACAAAACTGTCAAGTAATACTTTTGGTTCATCAAGATAGGCATGCCCGTTGCCAAATCTAATGCACTTTCCTCCTGGAACTTAGCTGTAAGAATAGCACACAGATGGAAGAAGAAAAGGTTATAAACAGTTTTTTTAAAAAGCACATCATGACATAACTAAAGTAGGTAACTGTTTTTTAGCATGTATCGATTGTACTACTCTTTGATGTTCAATAAATGAAATGTCTGGTTTTTAACGTCCTTGCCCTACAGGTCATTCCGAGTCTTCTCACCTGTCTAGCTGATGATTAGATGCAGTTATCTGCAGGGCCTCTTCCCTCAGCACCACCTAGTTTAGGGTAAAGCATGCTTTGTGTGCTTACTGCCTTCTGCCAGGGAGAGCTCTGTATGGCAAGACTAGGGAGTAGGTGGCACTCTTGGTCTTTTGGCTCCTAATGCTCAGCACTGTCAGTGCCAAAAAAATGCATAGCTAATAATTTAGACAGGATTTCTTTAACCACCTGGGACCAGTAAATCTCCCAGTCTTAGCAGCAGAGCTCTATGTGTGTTGGAGCACACCTTCAACACCCACCAGGCAGCAGACAACTCTACCTTAGCCTTCACTTCCAGCTTGCGCGGAGCCTGAAGGTCAGCCAAAGGTAAGAGCAAAGGGTTGTCACAGGTGTTTCCTAAGCACGTTCACTGCTCTACACCTTTGCACTGGCTTCTAGATTCCCAGGATTATGTCAGAGCTTCTTCAAAGTCCCCTATGAACCTCTTAATCCCCAGGTTTTCCTTTGTGGTTAGCCTACTGTTCGTTTCTATGATATCTAACACTTTAGGCCCAGGAATGTTTAACAATCGTTTGTTTGTAACAAATATTCCCCCCTCCCCCTGCTTAAAATAATAAAATAAAATAAAAGACTGTTTGCACTCAAAGAGCCCTGAGTCAGGACAAATCAAGAAAATCTTCATGAGCAGTGTCTTCCAGAGGATGACTGGACAGGTCAAATAATGACAATTCTGTGGAAATGGTGTTGCAAAAGAGCTCCAACACCATACGCCCCCTCCAGTGGCAGCCAGGATCGTGGATTTCTAGGCCACCATGGAGGTGGGAGGTTTGGGGAAGGGGGGTGGTAAGAGAGCAAGTTAAAATGCCACAAAGCTTGCTATTCTTACCAAGATTCAGTTTCTTTCCTTGATTAAATGCTTTTATGATTGCTACAAGCCTTTGGTTTATTTCCTTTTGCTAGTTTCTGAAAAAGTTGATTCTGACCATTTTTCCCAGTGACTGATCTCACTACACATATATTTGGCCACTAAAGTTGTTTTTCAGTTTACTGATGCCCCTTTCAGAGGTTTTTTTCCCCCCAGTCTTTTTTCTGTGAGTTTCATTTTGGAGAGTTTCTATTGCTATGTCTTCAATTTCACTCATTTTTACGTGTCAACTAGCTAATGTGCAGTTAAATCCACCCAGTACATTCTCCATCTCAAACATTACATTGCTTGTCTCTAAAAGTTTACTATACATCTTTTATTTATAACTTCCATGTCTCTACCTCATACTTTCAATCTTGTCTGTAGCATCTCAAACATAGGGAACACAGTCCAAACAATTATTTTAAAATACTTGTGCACTAATTCTACCCTTTGTGTCATTTCAGAGTGAGTTTTGTTTTGTTTTGTTTTTCTCCTTGTTATGTTTTTTTTTTTTTCCTGCTTCTTTTTGTATGCTTGGAAATTTCTAATTGAATGCCAGATACTGTGAATCAGGGTCTTGGGTGCTGGATATTTTTGTATGTCCACAAATATTCTTGAGTTTTTTTCTGGAATAGGATTAAGTTATTTGGAAACCAATCCATCCAGGTCTTGATTTTAAATTTTGTTAAGAAGGAATGGGTTTTATTTAGTCTAGGTTTAATTTAATTTTTAATTTTTTTATTTTTTATCCTCTAAGGAGGTGAGACCCTTCTTTGATACTCTAAACCAATACCTACAGAATTCAGAGGTTTTCCACTCTCACTGCTGAGAATAAGCACGATTCAACACAGGATGTGACATCTGGGCATTGTTCCCTCTAATTCTACCTTGGCTAGTTCTCTCACAAGCACGCACTGATCAGTATTCAACTCAATCTTTGCACAAGAGCCTCTGGAGATCTCTAGAGTTCTCTCCCTGTGCAGCTATTTCTTCATCAGTACTCTGCCCTGTAAACTCTAGCTATCTTAGCTTCCCTGGACCCTCAGCTCTGTCACTTCACCTCAGTGATAGGGACAAGCTCTGCCTGCATTCCACTTAACTGCACCATGGTCTGGTCATCACTTTTCTCAAGTGAAGCTGGGCTGTTTTGTTCCCATCTCTCAAGGATCACTGGTCTTCACTGCCATTGTTTCCTACAAATTGTCCATTTTTTCTATTTTCAAGGAGAGGGTAAATGCAAACTTTGTTAGTATATCATGAATGCAGGCAGAAGTTGAATTTACTCTTGAAATGAACTTGGACAGAACAACTTTTATTCAATCGTATTATTATTTTAAAGCCTTCTGTAGACAAAGGAACTCGCATAGCCTGTACCCAGGGCACATCACTCCACTGCCCTGCCCTTGGTGTGCCACTAATCCACATAAAAGCATTGAGGAACATGCAGAGACTAATGGAAAATAACTACATTGCACTAATGAGCTTTCTCAGGAAAAATGTGCTTGTGCTTATGCATACTTGATAATGAATACCAGTCAGCCAAGAGATTTATTAAAACAAAGATCCCAAGAATTAGAAATTGGTGGTATGAGAAGACTGGTACGAACTTCTAATCATCTGCACACAGTTAGAGGTCAGCAAAATATGACCCACAGCCTGTTTCTGTACAACCCACAAGCTAATAATGGTTTTTAATTTGTAAAGGGTTGTAGAAGGACATAAAAATAATAAAACACATAATATATATATGTGTGTCCCACATAACCTAAAATACTTGCTATCTGGCCCTTTAAAGAAAAATTTTCTTAACCCTTGATATAGAGAACGAAGGCTAAACAGCTCCTGAAATTACATAATAAGATAAATGTCATAAACATGTTCTATGTAAAGTCAAAAATAAAAATTTCGTGTTTCAATGGAAATTACTCATTTTACATAGCATATTTAACCTTCTGGGTTAATGAGTTCTAGTCCTGTTACTGGCTTTCAGCTATTTTGCAACTCTCTGTAAATTACATTTAAGTGATAGATATGTAAATTCTGATCTGACTGGCAGTTTTTAAATTGACTTCCTACCCCCTGTAGAAAACCAGCTTTGCTTCCATTTACAAGTCATTCAGTATTTCTTTACCTTACATAAATCTGTGCTGTTTTGACTTCCTCTGAAACTGTTACTTGGTTCCCGAACATGAGTAAATTAAATTCTTTAAAACACGTACATTCTTAAATCTGTATAAAAAAATGATTTTACCATTTTCTGAAAATTATCTTTTAATGCAGCAAATAAAAATTAAAAAGATGAGGGGGAAATCAAGGAAAAATGAAATGGAAGTTGTGGGAGAGGAAAAGTTTTTTCTCTACTCTCTTAGGTTCTTGAGCTGGGGACTACAAATTAAACTGACAGAAGACACATTAACAGGAGAAAAGGCATATAATTTTGTTTTTTATGTCTTTAAATGCACGGGGAATTCACAGAACAGCAGTGAAAATCCAAAAAGATTTTCATCCTGGGGGCTTATAAACCATTTTAGCAAAAAGCAATAAATTGTGGAGAAGTGACTAAACATAAGGTGGGGGGGGGGTTGTGCTCCTACAGGTGATGATGACTAGGAAATGTATGATAAATAAGTTCTGTTTAGTGAGGTTTGCTATCCAAACTCAAATCCTCTCCTGTGATAAGAACTGTTCTCCTCTTCTTGGTACAGGAAAGGGGGCACATTTACAAAAGGATGATCATTTCACTTTTCAAAGGAAAATTTATGCTCTGTTTTTAGGCTGAAAGGGGGGAAGGGAGAGAGTTTCCCCTATATCTGCTGTTTCTCAGTTGCCTTTAGCTCAAAATAATCCTTAGGCCAAAGTGACATATTTGGGGGGCATATTCTGACCCCTTTCAAAGTATACTAATACTCTCACATTCAGTAACAGATAGTCTCTACCCGATTAAAAAGTAATTACATATTACATAATTTAAATTTTTAAAGATCACTATGAAGTGTAAATGAGAAACAAGAAAAATGTACATCCTAAAACAAAAACCAGAAAACAAAGGAAGCACTGGAAACAAAAACTGTAACAAAGTAAGCTGGCAAAATTAAGGTCAAACACCTTTGTCCTAACAATAGCTGCTTACTTACTGAGCAGTCAGTCATTTAAATAAATAAGAATTTCAGAATGGACTAAAAACTAAAGCCAACTATATAGTTACACAAAAAGCTCATTTAGAATAAAGTCACTCAAAAATGTTGAAACTAAAATGGCAGTTTTTGGAAAAAAATCCAGTGAAACGAGAGAAGAAAAACAAATAAAAGATATAAACATTGGAATAATGGCATAAATATTGAAAGGAAAGAGACATCACTATAATTTGCAAATGATATAACTAAAACAAAAAAAATCAACTGGAAAATATTAGCAACATTATAATTAAGTAAGGGGTCTGATCATAAGGGTAATATACATAAACTGAAAGCTTTCTCAGATATAAACAATAATGATAAAAAATCTAATGAAAGAAAATATCCTTTCATGGTCACCTCAAAAATTAAGTCCCACTTAATATTAAGATATTAAGTCCCCCTGAATTTATAAACTCAATGGAGTCTCACTTAAAATAACCTATATATATTACAGTACTTTTATTTTTAAATATGACAAAGACATTTAATTTCATCAGGAAGAATGAACTAGAAATTTCTGGATAAAGATAGTGTTGGGGTAGGATAGTTGGATATAAGAGAAATTTTAAGGCATTACAAATATACAATAATTAAGATTGCTTATTACTACTGTAATAGTAGACTGACAGATTGATGAAACAAAAGAGAGAGTCCAGAAAGATCCAACTCAAACACACACACACACACACACACACACACACACACACACACAAGACTTTAGGAGAAGTATAATACTTCAAACTAGTGAAGGGAAGATAGGATTGTTCAATAAATGGTACTGGTAAAACATTAACAAAAAACAAAGCTAGATCCTTATTTCACTTCTTATATCACAGTAAGTTTGCAATGAATCAAAGATTTAAGGGTAAAAATAAAATTACAAAAGCACTAAAGGAATAGATTAGTAAATCTTTTTAAATGTAATCCTATTCTGGGAAAGACCTTTAGAAAAGTAATGTAGCACTCAGAGGCAATAATAAAATAAAAATGTGTAAATCTGAATAAATAAAAATTAAATTATGGCCAAAAAAGAAGAGGATACAAACATACTACTCTAAATTCAATAATAAATGAAAAAATTATTTATAGCACAAATAGGGCTGACAAATGGTTATTTCCTTTATAAGACAAAGCATTCTTACAAAAACAATATAGAAAACATTGATGAACCAATAGAAAAATGAGTCAATTACATAGACATATACTTCAAGGAAAATAATACAAATGTCTCAAAAGTATGAATAGTTGTTCAAGTCTACTTATATTTAAATAGAAATTAAAATAAAAATTAGCATCACCAATTACATCATCAGAAATTGAAAAATCAAGGGCGCCTGGAAAGCTCAGTCAGTGGGTCATGGGTTTCTTGATTTCAGCTCAGGTCATGATCTCAGAGTCGAGATCAAGCCCCGTGTGGTGCTCCATCTCAGCTTGGAGCCTGCTCAATATTCTCCCTCTCCTTCTGACCTCGCCCCCCCTCCCCCAAATTGCTCATGCTCTCACTCTCTCTCTATAAAAGAAAAAAAAACTTTAAAAATTGAAAAATCGGTAATGTCTCATATTGGAGAAGACAGGATTAGAAAAGCAGTCTCATACAATCTGAAGGACAATTTAGCAATCCAAGGAAATTTAAAATATGTAGTCTTTGGCACAGGATTTATGCCCCTAGGACTTTATCCCACATATTTACACTACAAGTGGGCAAAATCATTAAGAAAAAAGCTGTCCGTGTAGCACTGTTACAATAATGTAAAGTGGGTAAACAGTTTAATGGCCCATAATGGGGGATAATAAGTTATAGGAATATTAAAACAGGATAATCTGAAAATTACAGCAAGAGAAAAGCGCTTTTTCATAATTAACTTATTAAATGCTCACATCAACTCTATGAGACAGATTGCCCACCATTTTAAAAAGCATAAGGGAAGTGAGACACTAAAATGTTAAATAACTTGCCCAAGTTGTCACAGATAGTAAATGCTGGAACTGGAGTTCAGTCCCCAGCAGCACAGGCTGACATACTATGCTTTCAACCACAATGACTAGTATTACAGTATGTCTTAAGGTAAAAGTTAGGTTGCCAAGTACTGTGTGTGGGTGTGCACATGCTTTTGTAATGAAAAAGTATATACATATACGTGTATTTACATATGCATATAAAATTTATTAAAGGATATAAAGGAAATTTATTAGTAGTTCTTCTGGAAAATGAGACTTTACAAAACATTTATTTTTTGCTTTATACTTTTCTGAACTGTTTGGAAAATGTGATTTTTTTAAAAAAAGAATCAACATTTTATCTACCTTATCCGCTAGTCTTCCTAATCAGACAATTTTAGTATTTGTATTTCAAAACTAGAGGAAAACTAAATATCTGGAAATCCCAAGGTACTAAGATTAACAGGGCATGATTTTTTATTAGTAAAGAGGAAAGAACAATAAATAAAACAGTACCATATACAAAGTACAGAGATACATGCTTTCACTTACAACATCTCAATTTTATTTAATTTGAGATTTATCAGGACCCATAAAAATAAACTGTTACTGAATTTGAGATGTATTTATACAAGCAGACCTTGTATAACTAACTGTTGAACTAGTATCCAAAACACTTTCCATACATCATGTTAATCTTCAACCAAGATTTCACTGGAGGCGATTAAAAGATCTCTGTATTAAAGAAAACTACACCATGTACTATGAGATAGAGGGTTGAAGGGGATCAGGATATACCAAAATATGCCACGTGGGCATAAGGATTTTTTGAACTGAAGGCAACTGAGAATCACCAGTGAGGGAAGAGTTCTCTGCCCTCCCCTTATCCACTTAAAAACAGGGCTTACATTTCCCTGTGAAACTGGTGCCACCAAAAAATGATGCACCCAATTAAGTTACCTGCCATGTGATTTGGAGAAGTAGTTTCACGTGATGACATTTATGTGTAGGCTTCCAGAAGTGACGTAATTTTACCTTAGAAGATATAAAATTTTACAGATTAAATAAAATAACCATGTGAAGCTTGAGAAGAGGCATCAGAACTAAGCTGCATTTTCAAATAGTTCCCGATTCCAGTGTATTTTTTGGAACAGTTTTACAATTGTGACCAAGTGTGGTTTTGGTGATGTTCATGAATTTCTAACTTGACAAGGGACTGGAAATCCTGATAATCCTGGGTTTATGGTTTTAGTTTAGTTTTGTTTGTTTTTTACTTGAGTAGAGGTATCAAAATCTCCTGGTTAGTATATCCATGTCCTCCTGCCTAGCCTATGTATGTTACAGCTCACTTAACTCACCACTATTATTACGAGATTCTGGGCAATGGTGGAAAGAAACAACCAAAAAAATGCAGAAAATACTAGATATGCACCTTTAACCCATTCAGCCCTCAAAACTGGTTTAAGAGTCACACAGGCTGACTATTGGGATTGCTTTCATATTAAAGCCCTCCAGGGGCACCTGGGGGCTCAGCTGGTTAACCATCAGCCTTCAGCTCAGATCATGATCCCAGGGTCCTGGGATGGAGCCCCACGTCAGGCTCTCTGCTCAGTGGGGAGCCTGCTTCTCCCTCTGCCTGCGCTCCGCCTGCTAGTGCTTACACTCTCTTTCTCTCTGTCAAATAAATAAATAAAATCTTAAAAAAAAAAAAAGACTCTCCAAACAAGAAGTGTACTAATAAGCTTTAGAAAAAGTATTTAGTGTTAATTATGACATCCTTAAAACTTTTAATGATAGCTTCTATTTTACTACTTTTCACAGAAAACGGGCTCTGAAGAAGGAAGAAATTATCTGGGAAGATGTCTTTGTAGTTTTGGCAGAAGACCATTTCAGGAGCTTTCATAAAGGTGGCAATGATATTCTGTTTATCTATAATTTCAGTGGTTAATACCTAAGTCAGGGTAGGATTTAAGAATATTTTTAGTCATTTTGCCTTTACCCTCCAAGTTTAATTAATCCCAACAAATACAGTACTGTTCATATTTTGACCTAAAATAGATTAGAAATTACATGAGAACATATAAGGATATACATATTTCATAGATCTTTCCACCTTGTAATCATTTTTAAATGAAATATCAAATGTTCCTGGTAAACAAGATTATGTTCAAGGTCAAACACGGAAGATGGCTTGAATTATTTTGGAAGAATTCAGTCATCTTCTCATTGAGAAAAAAAAAATTCAAGTTTTGAAGTAAACCTGCCATTGAAATACATATACTTAAAATGTTTAAAGAAAGTCAAATCCAAACTCAATCTTGTGTTATATTTTACATATGCCTGTACCTTTATAGCTATAATTAAAACAGTGTTATTTCATAATATGAACCCTGAAATATCAAAATGATTAACTATATATTTTCTTTTTAATAAGGCAAAAATTGTGTATAATATACAAATATTTTTTAAAATATACAATAAAAGGAACAGTTTCTCCTAAAAACACCTAAATGATACAAGAGTTAGTTAACACATTATGGTTTTAACATAAATATTCATATTTCTTTTATAATAAATCTAATTAATAAGATTAATTCACTTAAACATGAAATTACGGTTCACCCATATAAGAGTTTGCAGCCATAAAATTATACTGCAGAATAATATTTAATGAAATGCACTGCTATGTAAAATATATTGGTAAGGTAGGGGAAAGATGATAACAAAGTAAATAAAATATCATCCTTTAAAAAATAAAAATAAATGTCTTAAAGTTAAAATAGCCCGAAGATCTACTTTCAAGTTATAATAGTAATGAGAACTGGGTAATAGAGCTAAGAAATTTTATTTCCTTCTTGCTCATATTACTTATTTTCTACGATAATTATTCTTATAATATTTTCTTGTAAAGCCAACTATTACTATTAGTTTTGGCTTATAACAGAGTAATCCTCTCCCCCACTTCTCCACACTCTTGATTCCTGACCCATTCCCACCTCCTTTTCAAGCATTACACACACACACACATATACCACTCCTCACATGTTGGCCAAAATCAATATTTGGTATTTATTATTGTTGTTGTTGTTGTTGTTATTTAAAAGCTGTTTATGCCTGAGTTACTTTGTGTATATCACTACCATTTATTTTTTTGTGTTACCTCTAAAGTTAATCATTGCTTTTGTTTTTTGGATAATTTTTGTGTATTTTTAACCAATTAGTGCCAGACATTCCAAAAGAAATATAAACTTCCCTTACTCGAGTGCAACACATCAAATAATATACGTTTCATGCTTGATTGTTTTCCTTAGACACACGCCTAAAATTTTCTAATCTTGACTGTACACTCTGTAGGCATTTAGCCAACTACTTTCTTAAACTTCACTATCATTCTGGGAATTCTCTTTACCTCTCTCTGCTGAATCCCATTCCTGGATTCCATATATTCCTTCTTCTATACTAATTCTCTTAGTTTTGTGGTACACAGCTCCAGTAGCTTCCTCAGAAAGGGCAGAGGATAAATATGTTTAAAACACTGCATGGATGAAAATACCTTTATTCTATTCACACATGTGACTGACAGTTTTGGTGTAGAATTCGAAGATGGAAATTATTTTCCCTCAGGATTTTTAAGACACTGCTCTATTATGTTTTGACCTTTCCTTGTTATAGCTAAGAAATTTGATACTATCCAAATTTCCAAGCCATTGATGTAGTTTTCTTCCTCCCAAAATTTTCCAAGTTCTTCTTTTTATCTCTGGTGCTTTAGAATTTCACAATGATATGCCTTGTTGAAACTTTTTCTTTACTGCACTTAATAAACCTTTCTGTCTCAACATTCACATGTTTTAATTCTAGGAAAATTTCCTTGCATTATTTATTTGACAATTTCTCCTTCCTTACCCACTGTTCTCTAATTTTCTGAACTCCTATTAGCTGGATGTTGGACCTCTTGGATTATCTTCTATTTTTTCCCTCCTATCTTCCATAATCTATACTTCTTCTACTTTTTTGGAGATTTCCTCAACCTTATCTTCAAAAACTCATTGAATTTTAAAATATCCTCCACCATTTTTACTGTCCAAAAGCTCCTCCTTGTACTCTGAGTATTAGAACATCTTATTCTTGTTTCATAGATACAAAGTCTTCTCTTATATTACTTATCATATTTTTACAATATTTCCTTCTCCTCTCTGCATTATCTCCACTCTCATCTCCCATTATTTGCTTGTCTGATTGATTATCTATCTTTGATGTTTAGCTCTACATTCTTAGACTGGTGACTTAAACAAGAGAAATTTATTTTCTCACAGTTCTGGATGCTAGTCCAAGATCAAAGTCTTGGCTGGTTTGGTTTCTTCTAAGGCCTCTCTCCTTGGCTTATACACAGCCACCTTCTGTCTGTGTCCCCACAATATCTTATCTCTGTGTATGCATGTTTGTGCAAGTGGACACATGCAGACATGCATATACTTGGTTATCTCTTTTGTCCACGTTTCCTCTTATTATAAGGATACCAGTCAGGTTAGATTAGAAACCAATTTAATGGCCTCATTTTAACTGAATCACCTCTTAAAAGACTTTATTTCTATATAGAGTCAAATTCTGTGGGGCACCTGGGTGGTTCAGTTGGTTAAGCGTCTGCCTTTGACTCAGGTCATGATTTAGGAGTCGTGGCATTGAGCCCCATGTTGGGCTCCCTGCTCAGCGGGGAGTCTGTTTCTCCCTCTCTCACTGCCCTTCCCCCTGCTCATGCTATCTCTCTCTCTCTCAAATAAATAAAATCTTAAAAATAAATAATAAATAAATAAATAAAGAGCATCAAATTCTGAAGCACTGGGGGTTAGGGCTTCAACATATGAACTTGGGGGGAAGGGACACAATTCAGTCTTAAACAATATATTTCCATAAAGCCGATTGAAATGTGCTCTGAAGGTGGGTTAATAAAGTGAAAACACAGCTGTTTTCAAATATCAGCGAGAATTTTCCTCTGGATTGGAAAGTTTCTCAGAGAGAAATCCTCCTCCTGTTGGGAACATGAGGGAAGGACTTGTAATCTTACTATTCAGTATATGCATATATGGTTTTCCTCAAATTCTTTAGGTAGTAAGACTCTTATTTTCTTCCAGTGGTGAAAAGGAAGAGTAGAAAATAAGTGCCTGGTTGCACTGTTAGGGAGAAGATCTATTCCTCTTTCATACCTTCAAACAAATCTCCTGATCTGATGGCACTGCACACTCGAGTCCCTAGAAGTACCTGAGTCTCTCAGTTTTTGATATTCTCAATGGCTCTTCATTTCTTTATGTGGGTCCGAGTTCCTGTCTGGTATCATGTTCCTTGTGTTTGAAGGACTTCTTTTAACACATTACAGCACAGGTCTGCTGGTAATTTCTGTTTTTATTTTTCTTAAAAAGCTTTTTATTTTTTCTGTTTTTACTTTTCTTAAAAAGCTTTTTCACCTTTATTTTTGAAAGCTACTTTTAGTCAGTATAGAATTTTGGGTTGACAGGTTGTATTCTGTCCAGTACTTTAAAAGTTTTAAACCCTATCTTATATTTTGCATACTTTCTGATAGAAGTTCCACTGAAATTCTTAACTTTGTTGCTAGATCTGTCATTTATCTTTTTTCCACCTTCAATTTTTTCATTTACCCTTTCATTTTTTCACAATTTGAATACAATGTGCCTAGGTGGATTTTCTTAATATTTATCCTACTTGGGAATGTCTAAGCTTCTTGGAACCATAATTTAATATATTTTGTTAATTTTGGAAAGTTCTGGCCATTATCTCTTCAAATATTTTTTCTTACTCTATACTCTTCTTCTACATTCCCATCACACATACAACAGACTATTGGTATTTTTCCAAGAGTTCTTTGAAACTTTGCTCTCTATTTTATCCACTCTCTTTTTCTGTTTATTTTTGGGTTTTGGTAATTTCTACTGATCCAAGCTCAAGGTCACTGATTCTTGCCTCAACTGAGTCAGGTCTCCAAATTAGCCCATTGAAGGCGTTCTTCATCTCCATTAATGTACTTCTAAAAAGCTTCCTAGCATTGGCTGTGAATTCAGTATCAAGGAAGCAACAATATTAAATAAGGCATCTTTAAGCAGAAATGCAGATAAGACAAGTTATATATTGATTGATGAAAATATCGTGACCAGAAGCTCACAGGAACTATTTTCCCTAGGAGCAATGATTCAGTATTAACTAATACTGTGTTTGCAACAACTTTATAAAAATAAAATAATAATAACAAATAATAACAGACTTTAAAAGATAAAAGAAATTCTGTTGAATGTATAAAGTTAAACAATTTAAGAAGTCCAAGTTAAATATTACCAAGTAGATTACAAGAGTCCTCCTTTTTACACAAAATTTTGTAATGCCCTCTTTACTGCCTTGAAATGAACTCACATGATAAAAACTACCCCACATATAATTTCAAAATAAATATTATGCCTAATTAAAATAAAAAGGAAAAATAAGAATATAATTTATGATAAAATAATAATGTATTTCATTATAAATATACATCAAACTCAACCACACTAGAGGACAACTCTCCATAAGTTTCCACAACTCTTCTGATAACAACCATCTGTTTATTCATTTGGCTCCTTTTTGTAGTTTTTTTTGTTTTGTTTTGTTTTTGAGAGAGAGAGAGAGAGACAGAGCCCATGCGTGTGCATAAGGGAAGGGGCAGAGGGAGAAGAGGGAGAACAGGATCTTAAGCAGACTCCATGCTCACCATGGAGCCTGACTCAGGGCTCTTAACTCAGGACCCTGAGATCATGACCTGAGCCAAATTCAAGAGTCGGACGCTTAAGTGACTATGCCACCCAGGTGCCCCTCCACTATAGCTTTTATGAAAACTATGATTATAGTGTCTATGGCAGGCCCAAGTAACTTTGAATACTCAATTTTATCACAACCAAACTTTATGTACACATGAAAATCTGTGGTGAATTAGCAAATACAGGTTAAATGTACCTTTAACTGAGTGAAGCATATATTTCAAGGTTGGAATAAATAATGGAATTGCTTTCTCTTTCATCAAAATATTCTATTAGTGACACTTTTCCCAATCACTCCCTAGAGGCCTCTTAAGGTCACAACCCACAGGTTTTCTACTACGAAACCTCCCTGACACTACTCAGAATGGATGTTTCCATGGCTCAGATAAATAGTTTTGCTTTTTTTACATTAGACTTTCAACTCTGCTTCATCATAACGACACTCTATCTGACCACTCAATTTGCAGTGGAAGTTTATTTTAACATTTGCAAGACTGCAGCTGCAGCCCAGCAGTCCCCCATCTGCCTTCAAACACCCACAGCCGCCACTGCTACCAAGCAACACTCCCCCTTCCACAAATGGAGAAACACAGATATAAGTGCTCTGTGACAGCAAAGCCTGTTGTCGATATTTTTCTTTAAGACATTCAGTGGCTCTGATAGAAGCAAAAGAAAGGGGGGTGGGACGTATAGTTTTATAATTATACTACAACAGTTATAACTCGAAGTGGGGGAAAAAAAAAAACCCTCACCCACCTATAAGGTGAACTGCTTCTATCTGTAGGAGCAAGAAGAACCTGCAAAGGACATTTCTGGTCTCTTTCACATCAACACATAGGACATGGGGAAAGTTGGGTTTCTCAATTCCCTTCTCACACCCTCTCAAATGTTAACTGTCACGTGCTTTTCATAAAAACAAAGGGTAAGAGAATTTGAGTCTTTTAAAAGACTTTAAAAGGTTTTTGGATCTGTAAAGTAACAAAATCCTAAATGGGATGCTCCACTCACCGTAAAAAATCACCTAATTAATTCCCCTAACTCCAAGCACCTTGGTCAGCAGTGCAAAGGAGTACCTCTTCTGGCTTCAAGGCATACATAATTGCCCCTGGGTAACTCAGTTGGTTAAGCATCTCCCTTCGGCTCAGGTCATGGTCCCAGGGTCCTGGGATCAAGCCCCGCATTGGGCTCCCTGCTCCATGGGAGGCCTGCTTCTCCCTCTCCCACTCCCCCTGCTTGTGTTCCCTCTCTCGCTGTGTCTCTCTCTGTCAAATAAATAAATAAAATCTTTAAAATAAACAAATAAATAAAAATAATAAAAGGCAAATTGTTTGAGGTGCCTTGGGTGGCTCAGTCGTTAAGCGTCTGCCTTCGGCTCAGATCGTGATCCCAGGGTCCTGGGATCGAGCCCCGCATCGGGCTCCCTGCTCCACAGGAAGCCTGCTTCTCCCTCTCCCACTCCTCCTGCTTGTGTTCCTGCTCTTGCTATCTCTCTCTCTGTCAAATAAATAAATAAAATCTTTTTTTAAAAAAAGGGAAATTGTTTTTTTCTAATTACATGTTATTACAGGATTCTCTTGTAATAAATTTTTATCTCAACATACATAACATTTTTTTTAAGGTAAGCTCTACACCCAATGTGGGGCTTGAACCTATGACCCCAAGATCAAGAACTGCATGCACTACTGACTGAGCCAGCCAGGTGTCCCCCAGGAGGTAAAATTTCTATCCTATCATCACTCCATATCCCAGCCCCTTATTGGCTCCCAACCTTCCTGGGTCAACTACCCCATAAAGTAGGAATACCTGCTCGCCTAACCACTATCCAGTAATAGTCTGAGATATGCTGGGGTTAATGGATATTTATATTCACCAAGAGGCCTCATGTGGACAGTATACAGTACGTATGAGTGTGCTGCCACATGGTACAGTGTATTATGTTAAAGTCATAGCTAAATTGGAATATGAATCCCCTACAGCCAATCTGGGCACCTGACCCAGTAAAGGTCGGTGGGGTAAATGTGTCAACTTTCTGAGGGTGCAAAACCACAATGAGATGATGCCAGCATCTAAATCTAATTATAACTTGTGGGGAAAGTCTGGGCGCTTCTGACCTTATCTCTTTAACTATAGTCCATAATAAACCAAGACTGAGTGATTCCACTATTTAATTTATGGGAACAACTGATCTCAGTTTACAGTTCTACTTATGAAAGACCTTCTTTCTCATTAGGCAGTGATGAAGGGGGCATGACCTGGGTGATAATGGGCCATGGCCACTTCACCTTTCTTTTACATATCTGGTCGTTATCAGTTAGCATCCAAGTTCAGTTCTAATGTGGCCCTTAATCTCTGCTCCATAAGGTCAATTACATAAATCTCCAACTCTGCCCCTCCTTGCCAAACTGCATGGCTGCCTCAAACTCCCACTATGGAGTAGGAGATGTCTTGTGTGGGACCTTCAGCCTACCCAGGACACGTTATTTGTCACATAATTGTGTGGTAACAATTCAGATACTTGGATTTCAGTTTCTCAAGTAACCCTGGATCTGTAACAGGCTAGGCTTTAGCCCAATGAGGCCTGAAGGCACCACAGCACTTACAGAGCTGGTGTTTTAATGTCACACTCACACCCTCTATTGTATGGGAGAACTGGGGATGGTAGTAGGCTTTAGAGAACCATCAATCTACATCCGGGGTTTTTTTTCCATTTCCGGGACCTATCCAACTTGTCAGCTAAATCTCTCTCAGACTGTAGCTCTTCCTGCACCTTAACCCTTTCCAACATCAGAGGCAAACATCTCAGTCACACAATGTTCAGAGACTCCTTGATGTTCTGTATCCCCTCCCACTCTTATGGGACAAGAGCCAAAGGGCTAAAAAGGGGTCTAGATCAAGATCCAAGGTCTCCATAATCTCAAGAAGATGCAGTGCACACTGGGAATGAAGGAATCTAAAGAAAATTCAAGTTCAAGTGGTGGAGTATTTGAGCTACAAAATTATTTTGTGGGGGCTAATACATCACAAAATTTTTTATCCTTAAAACCCACACATAATGTATACAAATTCCATCATGTTCATCCACATATAAATGGCTAACTGCTTATGTTCAGGATTAACATATATAGAAAGATGAATTAATACAATATGAACTTTAGTGCTCGGGCCACAGTCTCTTTGGGGACATATGCTTGGGGAGTTTAATCATAGTCACACAGCAGACTGGCTCAAGGCTCTCTAAATTCTGGGCTGAGAGCCTAGTACCCATTACACTATGTTGCTATTCTCTGGTATTTTAGAGAGAATGGGATTTTTGTAAGGATTAAAAAGCCACAGTGAGGGGCGCCTGGGTGGCTCAGTCAGTTAAGTGTCTGCCTTTGGCTCAGGTCATGATCCCAGGGTCCTGGGATCAAGTCCTGCAGGGGGCTCCCTGCTCAGTAGGGAGTTTGCTTCTCTCTCTCCCTCTGCCCCTCCTCTCCACTAGTACATGCTCTCTCTCTCTCTCTCTCAAATAAATAAAATCTTTAAAAAAAAAGCCACTGTGATATCATATGGTATTTGTCTTTTTCTATCTGACTAATTTCACTTAGCATTATACCCTCTAGGTCCATCCATGTGGAATTTAAGAAACAAACAAAGAAAAAAAGAGACAAAACTACAGACTTTTAAATACACAGAACAACCTGGTGGTTTCCAGAGGGGAGGTAGGTGGGAGAGAAGGGTGAAATAGATGAAGGGGATTAAGAGGTACAAACTCCCAGTTACAAAATAAATAAGTCACAGAGATGAAAAGGACAGGGAATACAGTCAATAAGACGGTAATAACTTGGTCTGGTCATGGATGGTGACTAAACACCACCATGAGCACTGAGTAATGTATAGAACTGTTGAATCATTATGTTATACACCTGAAACTAATGTAACACTGTATGTCAATTAAACTTCAATTAAAAAAAAAGTTACCATAATAGATTCCTCTGGCACCTTATAAAAAGAACATGAAAGGATAAGCAAGAAACTGGTAAGAACGACTGTTTGTAAGGAGTGAGGTAAATAAGGGGTAGGAGAGAGCTGGGATGATTATAAAATGAATCCTAAATACACCTTTTTATAAAATGTTGATTATTTTTAACTATGCAATACCACCCATAAAAGTAAAGAAAAAGAGTGAAAAATAGGATGGTAATTAGAAATGAAAAAAAAATATGGAGATGACAGATGAATAACTGGAGTTTGAAAAAATGCGTCTTTGATACGAGAACGTTCCATTCTCCTCATCCTTTTTTTTACCGTCGCCTCTGGTAAAGCCAATTTTCTAATCCTCATTTTACTTGACCTCTTACTGCAGCTTCAACACATTTGACTATTCCCTCCTAGGACTGTCCCTTCACCCTGTCATGCCACCTTCCCTGTCTTCTTCCCACTGCTCAGTAACTGCCTCACAACCTTGCTTTCAGACCCCTCTGCTCTAAGCAAAGGCTAAAGACTATAGGCCTGAGGACCCCAAGAGAGGCGCTCTTCTCTCCTCAGTCCATACTCTGCCCTTGAGAAGTCTCATTTACAAGCCCCAACATATATATTGTCTGATATATATTGTTTTCTTTCTTCTAGGAAAAACATCTTTGCATTTTCTACCTTACTCAGTGTAACACTTAATATCTAGTAATGGACCCATTAACACCCCAGTTAATTATTTTAATTTAGCCTAAACCATTCTTCTTTACTAACAAGCCAACTAAACAATCCAGCTGAAGACAGGACTTTGGAGAGAGAATCTCCAGAAGAACAAAAAATCTTTTTTTTTTCTTCATAAACTAATCCTTAGAGTTTCATTTAAGGTGACTTAAGAACAAAACTGTTGTCAATTATTTTTAGCACTTATTTACAGGGCCACTTTTAGCTTACTAAGCCAGAATCTTTGGGTACACACTTGAAAATACATGTTTCCAAATCTTCTCCATAAAGTCCTAGCGCTCAGACAGGTTTATAACCATTGCTCTAGTATCTAATTGGCAAATATTGTCACTCCAATTATTCAGAACAAAAGTCTTTCCAATTCCTGATCTACCACCCATAAGTGAAGTTCAAAATCAGAAGAAAAATGAATGATTAGGAAGAAGGTAAGTGAAGCAAACTTAAGAACAACTGTTCAATATAATTAACTTCTCTTCAATGTTATACTAAAAAGGTACAGGGAGAAGGAATCAAATGGATTTTGTTACAAAGAAAGTCATTCCAAGTAGAAAATTGGGTAAGTGGAAGGCATAAAAATGAGTAAGTAAAGAAGAGGGTTATTAACAAATGAGCTCAGAGAGGATTAGAAAAAAACAAAACATGGGGGTGGTTTTCCAAGTTTTAGAAGTTGTGCGAGTTGTCTGTATTTCTTTAATGTACCTAAAATTCATCGACCAGTTCCTTATTGGGAAAAATGCCTCAAGTTCATGGAGCAAACCCAAATTAAACGTCTCTACCATGACTATAATTTCTTATAAATGACCCTAAAGAGGTAGAATAGTCCACATCTGCACCCAATGAGAAACAAACCACCAATATTTGATGTTGCACTAAAAGTAAGGTAGTTACTTACTAAGCTGTAGCATTTTGGCTGCATGAATTACTCTATTACTATGGAGACAGTTTAAATTTTCCCTGTTTTGTTTGCTTTTCTGTATCCTTTGCTTTTCTCCATATTAAAAAAAAATCAAAATCAATTTCATACAACTACAATTTGTGGCATATCTAAAACAGCTGTGGCTGAATGATGTAGTATTTGAAATCCCCCAAATTATGTGAGTGTAGAGACTGAATTTCTTGGAAACAAACAAAAAACGAACGAATGAACAAAAGGAAGGAAGACAGAGAGAGGAAGGAAGGAAGGAAGGAAGGAGAGAGAGAGAGAGAGAGAGAGAGAGAGAGAGAGAGAGAGAGAAAGAAAGAAAGAAAGAAAGAAAGAAAGAAAGAAAGAAAGAAAGAAAGAAAGAAAGAAAGACCAAAAAAAAAACACTCAGCATGAAAGCCAAACATATTCCCTAATGAGGATTTTGATGAGGTCATAAATTCCTCTTTTTCTTTTCTAAGTGAAGTCTCCAAACAATACCTGTCGGAAGGAGAAAGATCAAAATTCAATGTTTTTTTTTTAAAAGCCATAAATCACATTAATAATTTAATCAATGCTTAGATGTAACTTGAAGTTGTCTCACAAATGTTAGTGATGGTGTGTCTGATTATTTTTAGAACTGCCCTGGCTGAACGTCCAAATATAAGTATTTCATTTAGATTTTGGCCTTTTCAAGATTCAATGGTGTATACATTCAATTTTTCTTAAAAGCTGCCGTTAAAGCAAATACCTGCAAAAATATACTAAAGTATCAGGTTTCACCAGATCAGTGATAAGTTTCATGAGGTGTAAATGCCATTAGCATTACTTCAGCCAAACTTGGCTATTGCCAGGCAACTTCTGGGAACATGGTAATATGATGCATGCAGTTTTCACACACTGAAAAATGCAACAAAGTCATATGGAGGGGAAAAAAATCATATGGCAAGAAAAACCAGGTATTTTGTAACACCATAAGCTCACCATGGTTAATAAGAATGCAACAGTTCATTAACCTCAGACCACTGGAAACTTCAGAGTCTAAAGTCACCAGTACTAAAAAGCGAGAAAAAAAAATCTGCCATGCTGCTCAAAGTATTATGCTGGAACTATCTTGGCGTGACTATAAACCAGTGTATTGGTTTGTTGTGGGGAAGGGTGAATACCACATAAATCCCATGCTTATAAACCTGTTCCTAGATAACAAATGACTACAAGGTAATTAGCAAATTCACCCAACTTCTGTCATTCTAATTTAATTGTTTAGATAAGAACGTCTTGGGTCACTGAAGTTCTTCAGGACACAAATTCATAGGTTTCAAGTGTGCTGATAAGAAAAAGTCAGCCGTTAGGAAAACAAAACACATACGCAATTTTAACAAGCATAAGTGAGAACTTAATATTGCTAATAGTATGCGCAGGTGAAGAAGTATGAGACGCGGGTCTTGCTTTTGAATTTTTTATGCTGAAAACACGTTTCTACACAGCAGTTAAATAACAACACAAGTTACTAAATAACTGCATTAACCTTTCTTAGGTTGCTTTGTATCGATTTTGGTAATTATTAAAGAAAACATTTAGAATATTATTCCTGGCATATGGTAGGTACTCAATAAATGGAGGTTAGGAGAGATGCACCATGTCTACGTAACAAACAAACAAAAAAAGCACAAGAAGTTTTTTAAGTGTGTTGGGATTAAATGGGGGGTGTGTTGTCAGAAAAGACTTCCTGGAGGATAAAGTGCTTGAACGGAAAGAGCATTTTATGTTTGACTGAGAAACAAGTGGGGGAAAAAAAACCCCACAGAAATGAGTGTATTAATATGAAACTGAGGAGATGGACATGAGGCAGAAATTAGCATGCAGAGTATGACCTTAGAAGACCCCAAAAGCCAGGCTTAGAAATGTGGATGTTTTCAAACAGGCTATGGAGATCATGGTAGGTTACTGGCAAACATCTCTTTGAAGGAAGATTAACCTGCCTTTGGTAAGCCAGATGGGGAAGAGAAAATAAACATGTTAAATGTTATCATAGTAATCTAGGAAAAAGTGATGAGGCACTAACATGGGGTGTTAAGTAGTGGCAATAAAAATTGAAACTGGAGATGTTTCAAAGGAAGAATTAACAGAGCTTAGAGACTTAACTCCATGTCAAGAACAAAAGGGTGGGTACAGTTAAGAATTATTTCTAAGGTTTCTAGCCTGGAGGTCTTAACAGAAATGGGGAAGATGGAAAACAGCAATATTTTAAGTGGCAGAGAAGTGGAAAATGTATGGTTACACCTTCTAATTATAAAAGCCCTCTAACAGTTTACACAGTCCTTTCTCAAACGTTTATTTTATACTACTAATGGTGAGGTGGGCAACACAGTTACAATCCCCACTTGACAGATGTGGGAACTGAGGTTCAGAAAGGGAAGGACAGTCAGTGAAAGCTGAAGTAATCCAAGGAAATAGTCCCATCTGTCTCCTATACCAAGGTGCTTTTCCCCAAAATAACCTTTGTTTTAATGTCATGATACTTAATTCATCAGGAGTCAATCAGTTAAGTTACAATAACTAACTTGCTTTTACTTATTCAACTAATATATTTGAACCTTACACACCAGACAATGTTCAAAGCATAGGAAGCATGGTAATGAACAAGATAAACATAGTACCTACTGTTTATTTTATGAGCAAAGACAAACAGGTAAGTGAATGAATACGCACACAAAATTTCAGGTAGTGTTAAGTGCTATGAGAAACAAAGGCGGGTGTGCTGGGAAGAAGGATAACTGTAGATAGCCAGGGAAGCCCTCACCGATGAAATGATATTTGTGCCAGGAGCTGAACGACAAGGGGTTAACCACGTGACAGTATGGGGGCACAGAGTGCTTCAGGAAAAGGAAGAGATAGTATCCAAAGGCTCCAAGACAAGTACAAACCTAGACCAGTCAAAGATGAGAAAAAAAGGCCAGTGTGGAGTGTGGGGAAAAAGTGGCAGATGAGGTGGGAGGCGACAAGCAGGGGCCAGGGAGTAGGGCCTTAGAGTTCAGGTAACCGTACATCCTAACTGGCCTAGGACAGGGCTAGGTACTCCTGGCTCTTCAGGCGCAATTAGTAATAGCACTTCCTTTCACTTGCGACAGAATTCTGATTTCAATGATAAATTAAATGGTCACCCTGGTTCCAGGCAATGCATGGTAGACTTTGAATTAATCCCAAATACAAAGGGAAACGACCGGAGGAAGCTGTAATCTAAAATCTCATCTAAAATGATCAATGGATCCACTCTAAAATGTCATGGTTCCATAGTTACCCAACATGAGCTAGCTATATATGCTTATTGTAGCTGTTTTTAACATTCTACCAGATTTATCTTTTTAGGCCAAACATAGTTTTGTGATTGCTCTTCAAATCTTTCCTATCTTCAAAATACCTAAATGAGTTGAACTATCTACGTTTCTAGAGAGCAGGCGATGAGGTATTTTGCTGGGCAGGGGGCGGGGGGGTGGCTTTCCAAAGCAATGTGGTTCCATTTCTCCATGCTATGGCCTGCTGCCCAAACAGCGCAGCTGATGAGGGCTTCTGAAGTTTGGCAAAAGTGGCAGAAATCTAAACGAGGAAAGATCCTATGGCCTACACTTACTACAAACCACCACACAGAACAATGCAGCAAGTGGCTCACAAAGAGATTCTGCCTGAGACGTCATCTCCTCAGCTTCAAGCCATCCAAGCTGTGAGGAGCTCTTCCCCCCTCTCTCTGCCACCAGAGTTTAAAAGTAAAGTCACACATAAGACTTTCCATGAAGTCGTCAATATTGTTTTCACTGTTACCTAATATTTTTATGTTTTTGGTCTTGAGAAATTTAAAACTGTTTTGAATTTTGCTGTAGTATTTCTTTCATGTACACAAAGGAGATTCTCTCAGTGCCAGATGTATTGTGAGACAAATGCAAATATAACTCCTTCGTGTGAGGTCCAGGTTCCAGTTACTCTGCTCCCAATTCCCTCTGCAAACACATACCAGTCTTCTTGATAACAGCCATGACCCATTTCTATGACCTTCCCTCAGATACGATTTGTGAAAATGTTAATCATCTTGTTTGCTCTTCTTTCAACAATAAGATCGTTCATATCCATCTCAACATACAGAGACTCAGACAATGAAAAACATTCTAATGGTAGCATGAGGCTAGAGAGGAAGAGTCCCACCAACCTTACTAAAAAGCAATGAAATAGCTTCTCTGAAGGCAGTACGTTTTATCAAGCATGGAAATTGTTCTGAGCATTTAGACAATAACGACTTGACAGACGGGGAGACCAGAGGCAAGCAGGTTTTTGCACTTTTCCAGAGTAGAAATGATGAGAGCATGACAAAGAGTAGGAGCCGTGACAAAAGAAAGGAGTGGAGGAAAAAGAGATACTGCAAGAGTTAGAATTGATGGCACATGGCAACTGATTGGACACAGAAGCAAGAGAAGAGGAAAATGGAAAAATAACTCCAAGACTGCTGTCCTGAGTTCCTGACTGTTGGCTGATGCCAATAACTAAAACTGGGAAGGCAGAAGGAAAATTAGGCTCTGGAGAGAAGATGCACTGACAGCTACCCATGTGGAGATATGCAGCGGGAAGAGTCTAATTTAATGACTTAATATTATATAATTCTATGATATAAAGGCTAAAATATGTCCAGCACTTCCCCTAAGACCCTTAGTTTGAGAATCAAAGGACAAAAGCCACACTAGAAAATAATATACAACATAATACTTTCAAAATATAGGTGGGAGAAACATGGATGCTAAATCCCATGAGCATTAAGTAACTACACTAATGCTGTAAACACTAAACATTTCTGTGTAGGTCCAAGAATGAGGACTTTCACATGTGTCTGGCCATTTTACTGCCTCAAGTATATTACAACAGAAAAAGAACAAGATAGAAAAATATATAAAATAGTCGAAACACAAATTCCTTGGTAAGCTCTTCAAGTGGCCTGCTATGCTTTCGCAAGGCAGCTGAGTACTGAGATTTTCAGGAAAAGATATCTATTCACTTTAATATCTTTAATTTGGCTATTTAACAAATAACTCAAAAACACATTAAACCATCTCCCATTGTCTTAAGCAAAGAAAGACACATAAGCTCACTGTATTTTATTAAAGGAGTAATGGAGCAAAGGCTTCTTTAATAAAAATTTTATTAAATTCATTTAATAAAAATGAATTCCTTAATAATAACCACCATCACCAAATACCATATTCTGACAAATGCTTCCCAAAAAATTTCTTATGAATACTGCTAATTCTGCAAACACCAACTCAGACATATAAAACAAAGAAAATTAAAACTTACTGCCAAGTTTTAGAAATGCTGCAACCTATGGAAGAAGGCTCATGCAGAATTTTCAGAAACCTTAAACAGCATCATTTTTTAGAAAAAAAAGTTTTCTGTTACAGTTTTGCAAACCGCTACTGCTTTGAGTAAGTCACAAATGTTTAATTTTTGATCATTCAAAAAGGATTTGACTTCCTTAAAGCAAAAAGAATTCGAGTCAGTAGGATGACACAGACTGAACTCACACTTAAACTACTCTGAGATAGCAAAATGAAAATCCTTTAATGAAAATAAGAAGTCAGAAAGGGCCCATGTCAAAAGCAGCCGGTCACCACAGTAATGCCCGAGGAACTTTTGTTCTGAAAGGGAAGTCAATACACAAGGCTTCTAGGAAAGATTACATTCTGACCATGAGGTTCAAGAACAGGCAGGATAAACTCCCTAAGTAGTTTTCTAGAAGGCGCTTAATGGAAATGCAGGAGGTGGATCCAAATCAAAACATTAAGCACAGAGTTGACAATATCACTCAGTTAAAGATGTGACCAGCAGAAAAGAGGCCAAACCAAAGAGCCACTTTCACCAAAGACTCAAACTTCTTTTGCAAACAGTGACAGCCTTGCGAGAGCTTACATGCACTCGCTAAAACCTGGAATCCAATAGCAAGATTCTGGACATTCATTCAGTTGATTTTGTTGTTGTTTGATTTTCAAAATCAACAACTATCATGCACCCATCATATGATAGTGGATGCTCTTTCAGCAGCAGTGGAAAGGGCATATAATGACCAAAAAGCTTCTGTGAATTGGATAACTGTATGAATGAAATCACACTTCAACAGGATCACTTCTACATCAACTTGGAAAACAGCAATACATATGTGAGTCATATATTATTAATTAAACCTACAGTCAATGCTGGGTTTGCAGAACTCTTGAAATCACTCAGCACACATTTACAAGTTTGAAATCCCTGGTAAAGCCTATCCCAGAGGTTTTCTTAAAAAGCAGAGATGATGCAAAAGAGGTTGCTATAATAATATTTCTATTATTGTACTTCTTACATATTTATTTATCTTTCACACCCAAGTTTCTCAAGTTAGCTCCCAGAAAAAGACTATCCTATTTATCTTAAAATCCTACCAGTCACATAAGTTTTTTGAATGAACACTTTAAAAAATGATAGACAAACGAATGGGTTCTAATACAAGAAGTCATAAAATAGATTTAATGGATGTGATTTTTTTTAAGATTTTATTTATTTATTTCACAGAGAGAGAGAGAGAGAGATAGCAAGAGAGGGAACACAAGCAGGGGGAGTGGGAGAGGGAGAAGCAGGCTTCCCGCCGAGCAGGGAGCCCGATGCGGGGCTCGATCCCAGGACCCCGACCTGAGCCGAAGGCAGATGCTTAACGACTGAGCCACCCAGGTGCCCCTGGATGTAACTATTAAGGAGAGAAATGTTCCTGAATTTTTATCATCTTAGTCAATGAAAAACACACATCAATATTTGTACATACAACTGGTTTTACATTAGACTTTTTGTACTATCATTTAATATGCATTTTTGTTTTATGTATAATTGATGTGGAAATAAAAGACAATGAAGTCTTCTTTCTAATTCTGTTGACAGCTGTTCCTTTCTAAAACAAATATTCAATCTGGAAAAACATAACTAAAATCCTATTTTAATTTGATCATACAAATAAAACCGTATTCCATCTAAGGAAAAACAGGGAATATTTATTAACCAGCATGCTTCTATACTCTACATTTTGTTATATCCAGTTAGCCTATAGATTACATTTTTTCAACCATCAAACATCTTCTATATGGATTTCTACATGGATTACTTCCAACTGCCAAGGCCTAAAAGAATTAGCTGCCTCAACAATACGTTCCCTTTAAATCTACACTTCAAATCACAATGCAAAAAGATAAAGAGGTCCCCAGTGAATCAATCTTCATAATTGGCAAAAGTTATTGCAAAGCCAAAAAGAAAACTGAAAGTAGCTGAAACAACCTGGTGAGACTGGGGAAATTCTTCAAAATCTCCTTCGGTTTCAGCAAAGGTAGAACCTGAGAGAAAGTATACTCAGAATAGACCTTTTGGGCTCAACAAGAAAGTCAGCTTGAGCACTCAATACAACGAAGCAGTATCAGAAACATTCTTTACTGTGAATAAACAATGAGTTCATTCAAACCAGTCATAAAAAAGATCCTGGAGAACTGAGGCGATTACAGTTCAAGGAGTGAATTCTTAAAAAGGAAAGGTTTACAGTGAGTTGGAAAAACATAGTCAAAGATCATGTCATTGAAGACTGAAACTATATTGATGGCACTCGATAAATGACATGATACACAAGAACTAAAATATATATATATACACTTTAAAACATTTGTTCCAAAAAACTCACTGCATGGTCCCTGCTGATACAAGTTATTCATTTATACTACAGAAGTCAAGAGCCATTAAAATTAATGCAAAGAGATGGCATATTGACTTTAATCTTGGAGTGGGAACGACCATAAGTCCAGCAGAGGTACATGTGACATAACTCAGCCACCGCCAACAGTGGTGTGTGTCACACCACACCTGGAGGGTTCTAACGGGCCCCTCTCTGCTTGCCTGAATCACTCCATTGCGGCAATCCAGGAGAGAGGACAGCACCAAAACCAAGACACACGAGGAGCTTTCGATTACAAATCTCACAATGCACTTGCACAATGCATTCGACTCTGAGGGTCACAGACGGCTGCAGCTCATTGTTCCTCCGAGAAAGAACAAGGAAAGAAGACTTGATCAACCCAGTTGGTAATGAGCGTTCGGAAAAAATTTTGGAAATTGCAAGGTCAAGATCTGAATGTTTGCTCTTTATTTGAGGATGTGTGGGCTTTTATTTCTGGTCTGATTTAATCAAAGATGATGGATTATTCACAAACAAGTGATTTCGAACTGGTGGGAAAAAGGAGGAGGTGAGAAGCCGGTAGCTCAACAGCAGCTGTGGTCCCCTTCAGCTGGAAACCATGGCAGAGGACCCCGGGGACTCAGTCCAACTATGACCCGTGCAGGCCTCCATCTCTCTCGCTGCAAAGCATCTTCTTAGAAAATGAGCATACTTAGGAAAATTTTTAACAGAAAAGAGAAAAATAAGTGCTCCCTATGATGCTCCAAATTCCAGTGTTATAAAACAGTAGAGTCCAAAAGATTATAGGCAAGACAAGGGGTCATCAGGTCATCTGCTTTTAGGAAAAAATATCTGAAACATTTAAGAGAAATAATACCTAATCTTAACGGTACTCAATGCTGAGAATTCTACAGCTTCCTTTAATATCCTCTTTCAGTGTTTAATAACCCCTTAATTCACAAAGAACAGACTCTTCTCTGTTGCCACAATTTAAAACCCTTTTCTTCATTTCATTTTTGAAGAGATAAAGTGTAGTATGGGTCAATATAATAATCTCTCATATGCTTGAAGGAGTTAGTCATCTTGCCCAGTTTTCTAAGGACAAAATAAAGTCCCAAGTGTTTTCAATTTTACTCGTAGGACCCATTTTCTATTCTTCTCATCCTCCCTCTTCACTGAATCCACTCGAATTTTGCTGCATCCTTTTCAACTAAATCTTTTCCACTAATAAAAACTGGATCAAACTATATCAAGCTCAAACAATGGAAAAGAGTGCTAATAACAACAACTTATGCACTGTACAGCCCTTTATAGTTTTCAAGCCATTTTCATATTTATCTTCCTTTTTTAGACTCACTAGAACCTTTCAAATTAAAAACAGAAAATGGACATTAGGTGACGGATCTTTCAAATGATACTGCAGGGGCAAAACGCTCATATTTGTTTCTCTAAACTTCAACGACTTACACATACCCTTGCAGAGGCAGAAGGGAAAAGAGCACGAGTGCCGATGAAGAACAACAATTTAGGTGCAAGAGATGGAATTCACCTCAGGTGGCCTCAGTCTCTTCAGGACAAAGGAGATGAGGATGATGGATAAAGTGTGGCTTTCAGGACGTGAGGAGAGAGGAAACAGTTTATAGCAGCCACTGGGGACAGTGACCGGAAATTAACTGCAAACGACTTTAAAAAGCCAGTAACTGCCTCATTTCCCCCTCCCTCAGCCTAAGGCTTCTTTTGGTGCGTCTCCTTGTCGGTCAAATTTTGAAGCACAGAGCCTCCAATGTATTATTTTTCTTCTGAGATAAGTGGAATTTCAATGTTGGCCAAGCGAAAGAGCAATTCACTAAATCTTACCTCTGAATTACGTCAAAGCCTAAGAAAATTAGCTAACAAACAGGCTTAGGGGTATTTAAGGACAGAACTGAGGAGAATCATTAAGACAAAAGGGAGAAGTAGGAGTAGGAAACAAATGGCGTGGGGCAGCCTGTGCCAGGTAGAAAGTGAAGTCCGTATTTAGAAAAGATGCTTCCACAATTTATTATTAGAGGGGTAGCTCGCTTTAAGTTTTTCATTCATTTGCGCTGTGTGTTATGTATTACTGTCCAGAGTATTTTCATTGTATAGGAAGCACAAGCAAGGGTATTTACTTAATGGTGGGTGTCTGCTTTTTCTCAGCAGTTATTCAAGGCAGAAGGAAGTCTTACCACTCTGCCGGCATTATCCTAATGAGGCGCCACTAATTACCTCCGAGCATACACATACCTCCAGCAAAAGAGAACCCAAGGGGAATTCAAGTCTCTCTAGAATTCAATTTGAAGTCTCATTCCCGTAAGTGATGGAAATACCACAAAGGAACACAATAATATAGTTTTAAAGAAAGGAGAGGAAAAAAGACTTAATTTAGCAGTCTCATTTTCTATACACGTTCCTGTAGCTAATACGGTAGCAAGACTTCCACGTCGCTACTGATGAAAGGAAAACATTTTTAAAATACGGTTCTAAGTTAGTGAAACTGATAGCAAATGGAATACTTATGTCTTCATGGAACATTTTTCAGCAAAAATATACTTTTATAGGTACTGGAAATGTAATAATTCCAAAATGAGAGTTATCAGCTACAAGTCCGCAACTGGAATTCATTTCAACATGAGGATGATGCTGAAAGCATTGCTTTTTGGCAGCCTGATAGCTTTCTCTTTCTCTTGATCATGAAAATAACATTAGACAATCTACTGACTAAATTCCCCATCAAGAAGAAGCTTTACTTTACATGAGGTTCCCGTTACTGTGTCCTCGTGAAGAACAGGTGTATTGTCCAGCCAGAATATTTAAAGATCACACAAGGAAAACTGACATACTGCCAGTGATCTGAAACTTAAATGCAGTGCAGTATCTGGTTTATGCCCTTTGCCTCTTCTAACGAAGCCTATCGGCTTCAAAAAGTAGTAGCACAAGCAACAACTTCAGGGTTTTAACCCAAAATTGCAGAAAGAGACCCATTCCACTGCCATTATATGTTTGTATCACATATTCCCTAAGCACTTTTTTTCTTCCTTCTCCACTCCTAATTCTGCAACTTCTGAGGAAGTCAACACTTAAAGTATAATCCCAAAGTTAAATGCGTAGGCATAGGTATACTTCATGTCCCACCAGACCAGAAGTCCATGGGGGACAGGAAGAGTACCTCTGGCTACCTGTCTTCCCTGACAGCCAGGTGATACCCGCTTCGCCCAGGCTCTGCCAAACCCTGGCCTGGCCGGCCTGGAACCAGAGAACAAGGCCCAGATGGATATGAGGATCCTCTCCCCACCTGTAAGTGAGGCCTAGAAAGAGTCTCCTGTCCCCAAGGGTGTACTACAGGACTTGCCTTGCATTTTGCCCTCTAACTATAAAAAGGTCCTATGGAAAGAGGTTAAAATTTCCATTTGCAACACTGAGTGGTCAGTCTCTCCAGTTGACTCTCCGGCCTAGGTCCTGCAAGTCTCACTAAAAACAGTTTAAAGAAATCATGAATTTTTAAAGGATTGTAATATATAATAAGAAATTATAATTAGTATTTTTATATATGTCACTTCGGAATGATTTAGTACTCCTTAAAGACACGACAGTTAATTATTCCCATTCTACTAAAGCAGGAGATTCCTAGTTACAAGAAATTGCAAATAAAAGAACACTCAATGGGGGCACCTGGGTGGCAGCCCGTTAAGCATCTGACTTCTTGTTTAGGCTCAGGTCATGATCTCAGGGTTGGGAGATTGAGCCCCACAGGGGGCTCCACACTCAGGGTGGAGTCACTTAAGACTCTCCTTCTCTCTCTCTCCCCCTCCCCCCAGCTCTCTCGCTCTCTCTCTCAAATAAATAAATAAATCTTTAAAAAAGAAATTCAATGAACCACAGCTTTTGCGATAGGAACATTATCAAGGATACATTCAGATATTTGGATGACAATTGGATAAATGCAAATATTTCAGGGAGGCTATAAAAGAACAGCACAAAAATTCTTAAGAAATGAAAATGCATTATTCTTCTCAAATTTGCCAAATAATCCTACATTTAAATTGCTAAGAGGAAATATAACTACAAATGAAATAAAACTGAGGTCTCTGGAAGACTTCAAATTCTGCCAATGCAAGTTTCCAGAAACGTGGTTAAAATCTCTTTTCTCCTGAGATTAAGAGCGGAAAGGCTTTTCCTCCTATTTTTCTGCATGACAGAGTCTTTGCAGATTATAAACAGACACAGAGGCTCACTCCTAAAAATCTTGGAGAAGAAATCAGCATTTGGAGAATCATGTACTAATGTATGTCATGACCTCATATGCAGCTGGCCTATTCTCCATGCTCATTACTACCAAGATGACTTCAGTCATGCTTCTCCCTCCTGTTCCCATTCCCAGAAGTTCACATTCTTCATTCAATCCCAGCACTTCCCAAACTGTACTCTGCAAAACGTTACAGGCCCAGGAGACATTAAATGGATATTTCTGTCAAGTAAGTTTGGAAAACATTTCATGGGATATCTCCTCTCAGAAATCAAAAACCGTAGTTTGTGGCAGAATACGAGGGTCTTTGAAAGACAGGCTCAAGAGGAAGATTTTATTCTGTAGGCAATGCGAGAAGCATAGCAAAGGTGAAGCAAGGGAAGAGATGATTAATCTGTTTCACGGAGAATGTATAGGATGCTGGAAAGATGGGACTGGGGAGAAGAGTGAGAGGTCAGCAAAATAATCACGAGAGGTCTGCCAGGACTGAGGCAGAAACAGAGAGCACACTGAGCAGGGAGCCCCCTGCAGGACTTGATCCCAGGACCCTGGGATCATGACCTGAGCCAAAGGCAGACGCTTAACCGACTGAGCTACCCAGGCGTCCCTAAGCCATCTATTCTTGCATGTTGTCTACTTCTCTGATTAGAGCCCTTTTGTATTAATCAGTTATTTTAAGTTACTTGTCCAATACTAATACCTATCATATCTGGTGACTCCTTTACCTCTTTAGAGATGCCTTGTAGTTTTTTGTTGAAAGCAGGTATATTGTACTAGGAAACAGGAACTAAAGTAAATAGGCCTTCAGTGTGAAGATTTATGTTCATCTGGCTATCCTCTGGGTTGTGTTTAATGTTTGCTGTAGGTGCTAGAGACAACGAAGTCCTCTATTATCTTTATTTTTATCCCCTGCTCCTGACTTTAGGCTTCCCTACGTACTCTTCCTCAGAAGGAATCTGTGTCCTGCAGTTCTTTCAGCTATAATTCACCATTATTATACTGGAGACCTGTTGGATTAGTAGTAAAATGTGGTGACAGGTAGCATTCCATACTCTTCTGATTAAATTTCAGTCTTCTAAGATTTGGATGCCTCTGGCCTGTTAACCCTCATACAGCATTTCACTTAATTCCTTCAATAAGACAGGAAGGTTATAGGGGACTAGAGATGAATGTCTGACTCCCATGGCTCCAGGACAAGGTTCTGACAAAGTCTTTCACCCTAAGAGTAGCCTGTGTTGAGATGGCTCTGGGTGTATTTTATGATGATTACTTACCCACTGTCCTGTCAGAGTCATGCCTGCACGATTTTCAAATCTTCACTGGGAGAACTTGGTGGGGTGCCCATTGGTAAGGTTCATGAACATGTGAGGGTTGGGGCCCACTCTGAGATTGGCTCCCCCAGGAATTTTTAACTCTAACACTAGTGCATATCCAGTCTTGAGCAAGTTATCAAAATTACCACTTAAGTGTTACTGCTTCAGAAGTTTCTGCTCCAGGTAAGCAGATATTGGCTGACACAATCTGCATGCACCCATCTCTCCAAATTTCAGGATGATGGTTTGCCCTGTAACCTTAGGTCTACGATGAGAGATATTGATTTTTTTCAATTTGTCCAGCTTTTTCTTGTTGTAAGGATGGAAGTGATGACAACTACCAAGATCTCTAATTGTCAGAGCTGAAATTGGAAGTTTCAACATCCACTTTTCATATTAAGCTGGTGTTAAAATACACACACACACACGCACATACTCACGTGCACACACCCACCATGCACACATACACATATGTGCACACACACAGCATTCTTCAAGATCCCTATACTCAAAAAACGGGTAAGGGAAGAAAATACATGTATAGAGTAGATGGTAATGATTGATAACAACTTAAGTATACTTCAGGGATGCAAACCTGGTATTTACGGTCAGAAGATCTGGCCTTGAGACTTTTCAGACATAACACATCATGTCTACCATTTATTTCTCTAATCTTAATGCAATCAAATGATATGAAATTACTTTTTGGTCATTACAAATGTGTTAATTATTATCATAACCCTATGTAGCATTTTCTTTTTAAAATAAAAAGAGTGACAATGCTTTATATTTATGAATACAATCACTAATGAAAAAATTTCAGAAAGCGAGGAGAATCAGTATTCTCCTCTATATAGGTCTCTATCACTATGGTTCAGTTTCTTTGTTTCACTGCCTCCGTCTGTTACTCTTCCCAAACATAATAGCCAATTTTTAAGTGAAAGAAGTATGAGCAAAGATTTCCATTTTACATTTATATATTTTTAATTTCTACCTGTGGAAATTTTCAAAGATTACAAAAAATAGAGAAAAATAATCGACTACTACATAGCCATACCCCAGTCTCAATAATTATCAACATTTTTGCCAATCTTGCCTCATCTCTCCCTCCCATTTTTCTTGCCCCAGAATATTTTAAAGCAAATCCCAGATAACATATAACTACTTCAGTCTGCATCTCTATTGGATAAGAAAGTCCATTCACCAGGTACAGTGACTTTGTTGTAACCCATTTTGGGGAGAAGTGACCTCTTTTCCTGTATAGGAGTGACAACTGCACAGTTTTGCCACTAGTGCTATCATGGGGAAGCCTAAGATGAGAAGAGCATGTGTGAGCACAGAGCAATCAAAGGGGTGAACCGAGTTGGGTGTTTTGCACTGATTCTCTCATCTGCCCTTCTAACCTCCATCTAGATAGTTGGACAGGACGATAAGCTAAGAACATTTCTCTTATACTTAGAATTCTAGATGAGAATTAGTTCTGCAAACAGAAGCAATTATGTCTAAGATGATGAATGCAGAAGTGAAGCAGAGGCCATTTTCCTGCACCCTTTTGGCTGTTTCAACTGCAAACAAAGACAAGGAAATCTGAGGTTTTCTACAGCAGTGCTGATAGTGGCACTTTCTCTGGGTGTCAAGAGGCAATTGTGACCACACAGCAGCAGATTAACTCTGGCTTCCTGAATACTTAATTGCAGCAATGGGGTATGTTCACAAACTCACAACTCCAGCAACAGCTTCAGGTGTACACAGCTTTTAAGTGGATCAATTGTATACTGTCTGGAAGTCATTCCAGTTGGAACAGCCTAAAACCCATTCTTTGTATCTTCAATCAATTTTATAAGTACCTAATACCCTTGCATTAAATATCTTCCTGCTTAAAACATATCTTGTTTCTGTTTCCTGGACTAAATCTTGACATACACTATTTGACATTATCTGTGGAACTGATAAATTTTCATGAACAAATACTTAATTTTATAATGCGATACACTAATTTTTCTATTTCATCTGTCCTATTTAAAATCCCCTTAAATTTATATTCACTTTATTTTTTTAAAGGATTCTTTTTTTTTTAAGATTTTACTTATTTATTTGAGAGAGAGAGAGCATGAGCTGGGTGAAGGGCAGAGGCAGAAGCAGACTCCCTGGAGAGGAGGGAGCCCAAGGCGAGACTTGATCCTGGGACTCCGAAATCATGACCTGAGCCGAAGGCAGACACTTAACCAACTGAGCCATCCCGGCGCCCCAATTTATATTCACTTTAAAATTTAAATTTCCATTCTAGTCTATTTTTTAAATTAAATGCTGATTGTAATGCTTTAAATCTATTTCATGACCTCCCGGTTGGTTGCAAGCCTCAGTGTAAAAGATAATACTTACACCATAGTGTTATTAAGAAAGCTGCTAGTATACTGTAGAAAATCATAACACCATTTACTTGTTTTTCTTTTTTTCCATCCTAGCCTACATAGTAGACAATCTAGAGTTTCTCCAGCTATCATTTTATTGACCTCTACCCTAAGTTCGAGACAGCTTTCAGGCAAGTCTCCTCGTAGCTGAGAAATATTTTTAAGAAACAAACAAAAATGGAAAACAGAGAACAGGAAAAAAGTGGTATGACTGACATTCAGGTTTGGGGAAAAACTACTCTGAACTTAAAAGAATGCAAGTTTTTCATGAAATCATTTTCTGAAAGCTTTCATTGACCAGAGTTGATTTTTTTTTTATTAAAACATACCTCCAGAAACCATGTGCAATGTTTGATTTTTTTTCCTCCATCTACTCATTAGTCAAACAGAAATAAATCTAATGGGGACCAAAGGAACTTTTAAAAACTAAGCATCCTTAAATCTTGTTATATGAATAGTGAACTATATTCAGTTTTTAGTTCTTGATTCCAAAACCAATAAAATCACAGCAAAATGTTAAATGAATCCACAGATCTCAGAGGATAACAGATCATAAAACTCCCACAGATTTGGCAAGGTGACAGTCACAGACAGAAGGAGAAAAGATATATAAATATAAGCTAAAGTTTCACATTTTTCTATTCTAAAAAATTGAGCTTTATGTAAAAAGTGGGGTTCTCAACTATAAAATATTTTTTCTATTTTAACAAATTGATAACATTAATGAGCACTATCTCTATGCATTTTTATTTCCTCCCTTCAACAGGAAAAAGTGCTTTGAATCCATTTGTATCATAAAGCTCAGTAGGCTTACACTTTGATTTTCAGGTTTTGAATAGAAATCTTTCCAAAAATTTATTACCTTCTTTCTTGCTTAGTGAAACAAAATAAAATGAATATTAATTAGTCTCTCGATGCTTCAGGTTTTTCATTGTCATCATCAATCACCATCGTATCCTAAAGCACTGTGCTGCCCTCGGGAGTTACTGCTAAGTGACAAAATTTTGAAGGTGAAAACATCATGGACGCTGGTGTTGGAGACAACCTGGTTCAGACCAAGGTACTTACCACTTTCTAGTGCTATGACAATAGGCAAACTAATTAACATCCCTACATTTAAGTTTCATCTGCTAGCAAACAGAAACCATATGCTGTTCTCATAAAGTTGTTAGAAGGATTAAATGAGTATATGCAAAAGAATATAGTAATGTCATTAACACTATAAAATCAAATATCTGTTACTTCTCAAACCAGAATATTTCATAATTCTGAATAACTGACACAACTTTACAACCAACTGGTAAATGGGGCACTATTGTCTTTATAGAATCAAATAGCAGCAACTTTTAAAGTAAAAAGCACAAAATAAGGTGGTAAATTTAAACCCTAAATTGAAATATATTTAAAATAGATGTTTTGGAAAATTGTATCTTTTTAAATTTTATTTTGTTTGTTGCTGCAATACAGACATACAACTAATTTTTATTTTAATTTTGTACACCAGAAATCTCGCTAAGTAGCAATACATCTATCAAAAGACATATACAAGAGTCTAAAGATAGCTTTATAAAATTTTACTGAGACATGCAAGAAGACCTAGATAAATGAAGGGATATACCATTCATATGGATTAAAGAGTAAATTTTCCCCAGATTATTCTATAGATTTAATGTAATCACAATCTAAAATTACAAAAGGGTCTGTATATGTGGAAAAAGGGCCTGTGTGGAAATTGGCCAGCTAATTCTAAAATTTATATGGAAATGCAAAAGGCCAAGAGTAAACAAGGCAATCCTGAAGAAGAACAAAGCATGTGATAACTCCATCAGACATGAAAAGTTATTATAAATAAATAGCAATGAAGACAGCACAGTATTGCTACAGCATAGAGAAACAAAAGACAACTGGGACAGACTAGGAAACATAGAAACACTCACAATATCTGAAGAGTTAGGACAAAAGTAGCACTTCAAGGAAGTAGAGAAAGGACAATCATTTCAATAAACAATTCTTGGGACAATTGGATATCCATATGAAAAACAATTAAACTAGGTCCTTCCCTCACACTATCTAGAAAAAACAAAACAAACTTCACAGGAAATTTTCAGGCCTTAATGTGAAAGACTAAACTATGTATTTGGTTTTTAGAAGATAAAAGAATATCTTCATGATCTTGGGGGAAGGAAAAAATTCTTAAACAACATTCTAAAATCATGATTTCCATAAAGGGAATTATTGACAAACTTGACTAAGTTAAAAATAATAAACAGCTGTTCAATGAAAAACATAATACGGAATGAGAAGACAAGTTATAGACTAAGACGAGATACTGTAATCGATGTACACAACAAAGGGTTTCCAAACTCCATGCAGAAATTCTACAAAGACAAGACAGACAGATGCGTAGAATGAAAAAATAAAGGATTTGGACATATACTTTTCAAATAGATAAAAGTAAAGGGCAAAGTTCTACCAAAGGATACATACAAGCGTTAAAAAAATGATTTTATTTTAAAAGGAACAAAGTAAAAAGAATAAAGAAATAAAAAAGAAACAGAGGCGCCTGGGTGGCTAAGTCAATTGAACATGTGACTCTTGATTTCAGCTCAGGTCATGTCTCAGGGTAGTGGGATCAGGCCCCACTTTGGGCTCCAGACTCGGCGGGGAGTCTGCTTCTCTCCCTCTCTCCCCTTCTGTCTCTCCCCCTACTTGTTCTCTCTCTCTGATATAAATAAATAAATCTTTTTTAAAAAAGTTAAAAATAAATAAAAGGAACAAAGTGCTTATCATTAAAGTCAGGGGTGGTTGCCTCCCAAAGTTAGAATGATTCAGAGGCAATGACAATATTCTTATTTTCTTCATGTGGGAGGTGGTTACATGGGTGTTTATTTTATAATTTATTCATAATTATATACATTGCACAACTGTTTTATACACTTTTGTGTATCCATTATATTTTGTAATAAAAGTAGATTTTCTCAAGTGTACTAAAAAGTGTACAAAAAGAACAGACCAGATGGTGACAATGTTCCAGATAACCCAGACTATATTCCCCAAACAGAGTCTCCTTAAAATGTAACTTCTAGATTCAAGTTGTCCCCATTTTCTTGTTCTAGAGTCAGACTAACCATTGTAGGTCATCTATTATTTTCTCCAGAGAAGGCTACATGGACAAGGTATCATGTGGTCTGGGTCTTGTGGGATAAGATTTGGATGTGGATAGATTGGGGAAAGGATTCAATTAGTCCTACTAATCCTACTGTCAGTTTGATGAGTAAATCTTCCTGACTAAGCATGTTTTCCTGGATCTCGGTTTCCTCGTTCAATTTAACAACAACAACAACAAAAAAAAAAAGGGATTATGCCTGAGTAAAAATGCAAGCATCGAGTTTTTTTTCCCCCGGTGATAAGCTTTCACAACCTGCATATTTGAGAAGAATTCCATAGAACTGCCTGGTCTATTAACTCTCACTGTGATCTTAAGCAACCTAGAGCATACAGATGCAACCTTTGGCTGTGGAGGAAAAAGTGACAAACTGCAGGTTTGACTCAACCAGTGTGAATAGGGAAATAAATTAGACACATAAGGAACCAAGAAATTCTGGGCCTCAGTTACCCGAAATTTTAAACAGGAACAGGAACTTCCATGCTACATATCCCGAAGCTTATATGCTAACTGTTGCCAACGTGATCCGAAGAAGACAAACTGTAAAGAGCGCCCTTGCTTCTTAACCACAAACAGGTAACAGGGGAAGTAAAAGAAGATAGGAGTCAAGTTCTGGCTTGAGCATTTACCAGCGGCATGACTGACCACAGACGAGTTGGACCAATCCAGTTCAAATCATTTAAGGTCCTTTACCCAACTCTATGATCATTTGTAAACTACAACTTCCACAACTATATGCTACCTAGGGGGTCTACGCTCTCTGCATACTGCTTTTATGACAAACCTAACAAATACAAATTCAATATTATAACTAAGATAAATTAAAAATCAGTTCATGAAAGGATTCAAATGAAGGTTTCTTTAAATAGTTTTCCCAGGAACTAAAGTGTGAAAGCTAACATTTTATATATACCTTCCTAAAAAAGCAATGTTATATTCAGTTATACCTATGACTATCCCCCACAGCTGATTAAAGAAAAAAAAAAGAAAAGGAAGAACAAGTTTCTGTTAAAACCGAATTGAAAATCAGGTAGAATGACTCCAGCTGTAGATGTACACACTCAGGTGAACTTGAGGCTGGTGCGCAACAGTTGCGGGCTTCTGTTGTACTCGGCCCTTTGACAGAGGGCCTATGCGCGCTTGTGCACACGCTGCCACCTGCCCTGGCCCTGCCCAACACGCTCCCCAATTCCACAGCCAAAGATCAAAACCCTAGTAGAACAGGGTATCCCCAGAATGTTGCTCCAGTCCTAACTCCTTGGTGTCCATGCCATTCTAGCTGTTAAACATTTACAGTCACTGTTAGGTAAACTGGAAGTATGTATTTTTTTCATTCTAAAGTAAAAGCAAAGGGTTAAGGGGGTCAGACATACCCAATTTTCCTACTTTGTTGGTTGATGTGGTCAGATTCCTGGGAGCTCTAAGTAGGCAGACAGTCGGAGACACTCTGCCCTTTTCTGGCTTGTCATTATGTAGCAAGAGGTTCAGAACGAACACTTGGACAAGAAAACTAGGCTAGACTGAGCACAAAGTATTTCCCTCTAAGAAATCAGTTATCTAAAATATGTATCAGTCTCATTACCCAATCTCAATCGATACCAAAAAAAAAAAAAAGAAAAGAAAAGTTTACAAAAATGGCTTTCACAAAACATGCTCTACTAGCTGTCTGGAATACCACCAAATGCAAAAAGGTTATCGATTCAATTCAACCTACTGACTAAACAGTTAGTGAAGATAAATGAATATTTGAATTAGGCTTTTTAAAAGCCTCTCCTAAATTTTACCTCATTTGGATCTGACCATTTATCTCAAGATATATGTTATTATCTCTATTTCACAGACGGAAGAAAATGATGCTCTGACACATTCGCCTAATATTCAGTTGGTAAGCAAGAGGGCTGAATCTGAAACACCAACATTTGGAAAAAGAGCAGCAGTGCAGGGCCAGGCACAGCATGCAGCACAAAAGCAGCCCCAAGTGTTCCCTGAACACTTAACAGTCTAAGTAAAGGGCAAGTTCAGAGAGATAAAACAGAGTCCAAGAAGAGAGATAGGACTATGGAGCCTCTCTAGCACTGTCATTACCAAATTCACCCTACTCCGTGGGCTCCTGGGGAGGGATGGAGGGACCCCCATGCTGGTACCAGCCACCATGCTCAGATTAGGCCTACTGTCACTTTAAAACTGTAACACAAAACTACATGACATGTACCAATCATTTAATTCGCTAAATACCAACTAAAATGGTAATGTATGTCAGTTCTGATTCAGTACAATAGGCATCAGAAATAAGAAATCAAACACATCGAAGTAATTTTCCAAAAAGCAAGTAACTAATGAGTAAGATAGAAAAGACATACTTCAAAATAGGATTTTCTTCCCTGCAACTTGGTAGCTAAAACTCTCATTTGAAAATTATTATAATAATTTCAGCAGTAGAGTGTTATAAATCTGCTATACCTAATAGTTCTTAATTGAACTTATTAAGGAAAAAAACTATTTCACTTTACATACGCACATGGTTTCTTCAATAATTTCTTAGGACTAAACAAGTCTTTTGGGCTCCCATCATCCGCTGAAGACCGAACACCTAATTATCATTTCAATATGCATTCTATCAAACTGCCTAGAATTTTAACGTCATAAGCTATTGCCTGGTAACTGATTATCTCAATCACAATTTTCCTAATTTTTTTTTCCAGATACTTTCTCTAAATCAAAATCTAGCCTACTTCCAACATGTTCAAATTCTGCTTACATTTCCAAAATACTAGAAAGTTCCACTAATGTGGGACTTACTAACAACAAGTACAATAATAATAATAATAAATTTCGGCGCCTGGGTGGCTCTGCCTTCGGCTCAGGTCATGATCCTGGAGTCCGGGGATCGAGTCCCGCATCGGGCTTCCTGCTCAGCAGGGAGTCCGCTTCTCCCTCTGACCCTCTTCCCTCTTGTGCTTTCTATTTCTCATTCTCTCTCTCTCTGAAATAAATAAATAAAATCTTTAAAAAAAACAATAATAATAAATTTCAACTGATGTTTTTATACCATCTTTTAAAAACTGGCTTGGTCATCCATGAAACACTTCCTCACCCTCTGAAAAAGACTGGTGGCAGAGCAGTGTCAGAAAGGAAGGTATTTGGTGCAAAGAATACACAAGGCCTCTGTACAGTAACATTTTATCAATGCTACAGTGTCTAGAATACAGTCTAGAGCTTACCCTCCAAAAGGCAAAATATATTAAATGAAGCTCTTCAAATGGAGAGGCTCAGCTGTGACATATGTACCAAAAACAGGAGCTCTATTTTCCTTGGCTTTTCAAAAATAACTTCTGAGAATTTCTTTTGAGACTAACCCGCAAATAGACTGTTCACACTGACCTCCTTGTTTGTCCAAGCATGGCCTAAAGAGTGAAACCACGACGTTTGTAAGTAAAGCTATCTTCCTGCTGCAGGCTCCACTCAAAGGGGGCTATTATACCAGTGCAGCCCTGTTACAACTTCTGTAGGTGTTTCATTTCTGTCACCAGAGAACGTCTGACTACGGAATTTGTATGTATTACACAGGATGCTCTTTATGTAATGGGTATATCAGAGTAAGACTCATAAGCATATTCAAGAGCATTCAACTTCATAAAAGGCATTTTTTCCTGAATATGAAAAAAAAGATACTTTTTCTTGATTCTCTACACCCACGCTCCACATTCTACTTAGCCAAGTGAACACACATTCTTTCCCCTATCCCTAAGACATTTATCTAACATTTGTCCCATCACGCGGGTTCTAATAAAAACTTACCTAGATTACTACGTGTTGGCCATGTGCAATTATATTAACAATATTTAATAACATTTGTTGCATTGATTTTGAAATTTCCCTGAGCGAAGCATGAGACTCTTCTTCTAAATCATTCCAAATACACAGTAAGCAATATGAAATCATTTTTATACAATAAAAATTCATTTTTCTTGAGAATAATAGAACCTCTTTCATGCGAGTTGTCAGAGTTAGAGGAGAAAATGTCGATGCTGATGACGAGGGTAGTAATTGTAACAAATATTTACCAAGTACTACCTGTGTGTCCGTCCGGCACAGTGCTTTGCACGCAGTGTCATTTACTCCCCACGATGAGGTCTTGCTGTTATTCCCCCACCTTAGAGACAGGAAACTACTCCCGGGAAGATGATGTTTGCCAAGCACCAGCATGCGGCTGCTTAGCAATCATTAGTTTTCGATCGTATGGGACTGGAACAGCTTTTGTGGCTTCCAAGGGTACTTTCTGTAACAGAACCTTGCTGTGCCACTTCTGGGTATCACGGCTGAATGGTGTTCCTCCTTTTAATTCCAAAATTTGAAGCCTTTGTTGATCTTGGAAACATTTCTCTTAACTGAGCCACTATCAAAAAATCCATTCCCTTCTTCTAAAGTAATACAGTTGTTGAAACTAGAAGCGACATTTCCCAGCCTCCTTTGTAAGAAGGTCATCCATTTGACTAGGCCCTGGCCCAAAGAATGTGAAATGCGAGATATCCCATTTCTGATCAGGACCCTTGAAGGAGTGAGTTTACCTCCTCCATGGGCTCTCTTTCCCTACTTTCCTCCAGCTGGAACCCATACGTGCAGCGACCAAGCTTTAACCATCAGACAACAAAGCTCTAGGCCAGGATCAGGACACTATGGCCCATAGCCAACTCTGGCCCACCACTTGTCTTTGTAAATAAAGTTTTATTGTAACATAACCACAAAAATAAATTCATTTTTTACATTGCATTTATACTTCTGATTTGATTTGATTTGATTTTTTTAAAGATTTTATTTATTTATTTGACAGAGAGAGAGGGAACACAAGTGAGGGAGAGGGAGAAGAAGGCCTCCCGCTGAGCAGGGAGCCCAATGCAGGGCCCGATCCCAGGACCCCGGGACCATGACCTGAGCCAAAGGCAGACGCCTAATGACTGAGCCACCCAGGTGCCCCTATACTTCTGATTTTAAATACTGGTTAATCCAGACAAAGACTGGGTTTTCATCTTTGGGCAGCTGTTTTCTGGTTGTCAACTCTGCATTACCAGATTAATCTAATATTATTCGAAATATTCTCTAAAAGAATTAACATGATCTATTTGAGTAGATATTCCTGATCTTTCTACAATGCTTCCTTATGAAGTGATTCTGAAACCCAAAAGACCAAATGATCCATAATTACAATTACAGACTTTCGAAGACAGAAGAATCCTGGGTGATCTGATATAACCCTAAATTTATAGTTGAGGTAAGTGAGGCCAACTGAAATTAAATTACTTTTATGTTATCCCCCAACCTAAATATATGGGACTATATGGACCTAGAAGTAAATATATAGGCAAATCACTGATGAGGCAATCAGAAGTCAATGAAGCAAAAAAAAAAAAAAAAGTAGCTCTTTTGTATGAGAAAGCTGAACTTAGAAAACGGAATATTCTAAAAAATAATAAAATATTTAATAGTGTCTTCTTCTTCCCGTTTTATTGAGATTTACCTGACATACAATGGCCTACCTATATTTAAAATGTACAATTTGGTGAGTTCTGACTTATATACCCACCCATGAAAATATTACTACAATCAAGATAACAAACATTCCTACCAGCCCCAAGAACTTCCTGTACAACCCTTTATGATCCATCCCTCACCCTACTGCTGTTGCAAGAATAACACTGATCTGCTTTATGTCATTATAGATTCATTTGGGCTTTCCAGAACTGTATGTAAATGGAATTACATAAAATGTATTCTTTGGCTCCTTTGTGATTATTCTGAAACTCATCCATAATGCTCCATGCATCAGCTGTTTGCCTGTCCTTTTTACTTCTGAGTAGTAGCCCACTGCATGGGTATGACACAGCTGGTTTACCCAGCCACCTACTGATGACATTTAGGTTGTTCCCAGTCTGGACTATAACAAATGAAACCACTCTAAACATTCATGTATAAATCATTGTGTTGGGCATATAGTTTCATTTATCTTGTGTAAATAACTAGCAGTGGAATGTGTGTGTGTGTGTATACACACACACACACACACACAGTTTTATATATATATATATATAGTACATGTATATTTATTTGTTAAGTTTTTATTTTAATGGTATATGTATATTTAACTCTTTTAAAAATTGCCTACCAATGTAGTTATACTGTGTTACATTACATTCATATGTTCAGCGATGTATAAAAGTTCCAGTTACTCTACATGCTCATCATTCTAATGGGCATGTAGTAGGATAAAACTGTGATTTCACTTTGCATTTCTCTGATCACAAATTATGCTGGTCATCTTTTTTTGTGCTTATTGATCATTTGCTGGTTGTCTTTTGTGAATCATCCAAACATTTGTCTACTATTTTTTAATTGGATTTTGACTCATTATTATCAAATTGAAAGAGTATTTTATGTATTCTGGATACAAGTCCTTTGTCTGATATATATTTTGTAAATATTTTCTGCCAGCCTTACCTTGTTCCCTAATGTTTTTATTAAGAGAAAAGGTTTATTATTTTGATAAAATCCTATTAGCCAATATTTTCCTTTATGATATGACCTGCTGTTGTCTTACCCCAAGGCTGCAGGATTTAAGTTCTATGCTTTCTTTTATCAGTAGTATAGTTTCACGTTGTACGTGTGGGTCCGTGAGTCATCTTTTATATTAATTTTTACATCTAGTATGAGGTCAAGGTTGATGTTCATTTTTTTTCACAAATTTATAACCAGTTGATCCAGTGCCATTTGCTGAAACAACTTTCCTTTCCCCCTTTTAATTCCCTCAGTACTGTCAAGAACTATGAAAGGTCTGATACGATCCTACTTGTAAGCTATAGGTTAGCCCTGCCACAGTTTCCGTGATGCTAGCAGGAGACCTAAAACTCCTGGGTCAGAGATAAAGCACCTTCTAATTCTTGGCATATCAGGCAGCATGAGCTTCATGTTTACTTTGGTTCCTCCTGTTTCCCAGCTCCCAAGGGGGTAATGTAGGGGTCCAGTCAGGTAAAGAACGCTGCACACACAGTGGGTCTTAGTCACAGCTGAGGAACCACAAACTTAGGAAACTCCAACAACTCCTATAAAGGGGCTGCTAGCAAACCTGCCCAGCCTCTGCCTAAGTGGGAGACATTATGTTTATCATTGTGGGAGAAAACAAATCACTCTCTGTCCCAGAGAAAGGCACTGTCTCAATCTCCCAAAGCTGTTTGTTATACAAACATCTTTGTAAAGATAGTCTGGAACAAAGATGTCAATACCTCCTGCTCAGAAGATATGTAGAAATTTCAGAGAATCAGAGGAAACTGTCTCACAAAAGGTACCTCTATTAAAAATCAATTGTTCACATATGGGTGGGTCTATTTCTGAATTCTCTGGGCTATATAACTTCACCATACCAACCTGTATTGATTTCTGTAGCTTTACAAATTAAGTCTTCAAATCAAGTACAATAAGTTCTCCAACTCTGTTCTTTTAAAAACTGCTTTGGCTATTCTGTTTTTTTAGCTTCCATATAAATTTTATAATCAGCTTGTCAGTTTCAACCCCAAAAAAAGCCTGCTAGAATTGTGATTGGGATTACACTGGATCTATAAATCAATATGAGAAGGATTTCCATCTTAAGAATATTGTGTCTTCCAATCTCTGAAGACACATAATATTAGGTATGGTTTAATCTCTCCATTCATTTAGGCTTCTTTAGTTTCTTTTAACAATATTTTGTATTTTTCACTATAGAGGTCTTAGTCTTCTGTTATATTCACACCTAAGTATTTTATGGTTTTTGGCACTACCATAAATACAATTCTTTTTAATTTCATTTCCCAATCATTTGCTATTAGGATATAAAAATACAACTGATTTTACTATATTAACTTTGTAGTCTGCAATTATGGAAATTCACTTTTTATCTAGTCACTTTGTGAAGCAGCCCAACCAATCCACTACTGAATGGCTCCAAGTTTTATAACTATTATATTATTAACCAGCCTCCCTAAAGTTTCTACCAGCTCAATGATCCTAGTTCTGCCTTCTGTAAGGAGTATGCCCATTGCCAGAAATCTTTCTTTCAGATCAAGTTCCTCAGCATTCTCTTTCACCAGACTTCTCATGCCATTCCTCCAAATACAATTCCTCTTCCTCAGAGTATGGTCTTGTTCACTCATGTGGACAGATGTCCTATTATTTATTCCTTAAGAGACGAAGTCCAGAATAGAACAAATACTCCTGAAGAGCTGATGGTACCGTTCAGGGAGCCCCTTGGAAAATCTCATTTTGAAACTAACTACTATAGCCCATTATTACTTTGGCAATTTTAGGAGCTTTATCATATTGTTGGTTCTTACAAAACAGGTAGTCAACTAAAATCATTTTGTTGGGTTTTCCTGAACTTAAGTGACTATTCTGTGTATCTTTATATGCAGGCATATACATGTATCCATATTAAATTACATTTCCTTTGCTGCGGTAGCATTTCAGCCCATTAGGATCATTTTTCATTCTAATTTACTCAAGACATTAGCTATTTCTTTCAACTTTTCATGGAGTTGCAAAGTTGAGCTCTGTGTAGTGAGTGGAGTCTGACTTAGATTACATGATTTGGGAGTCATCTAAGTCATTCAAATAAAAAGTGGAACAGAGTTAAAGAAAGAGCTCTCTTTCCAAGCACTCTCTGTCAGGATAGTTAGCCACCATTATTTCAACTGAACAGTCATCCCCTCTAGTTTTTAAATGCTAGTCCTCATGATAACTCCTGACTAGTAGTAAATGTGTGACTAATAAATTTTAATTGAATAAAGTAAAAAATATTAAGGAATTGTAGAAGAAAACAGTTTACAGAGAAAATAAAGATAACAGGATAAAAACACACAGGATGATTACTTTTGAAACAGTATCATAGATTTTAATTTGATTGCTCAGTTTAAAGAAAATCAAAAAAATAAATAGCATCTTTATTTCCCCCCCACAATCAGTACTTCACAAAATAGACCACAATCTGCCAGGACTCTCCTATAAAAAGAAAGTCATACTCACTCTGAAAAAGACCAAGCCTGCCAAAATTTTTCAGTTGCTTTTACTTGTAAGATAATCTAAAAAAAAAAAGCTTGTAAAAGAATGCTATTATAATTCCACATTTAAAAGTATAAAATTAATTTTTATGTGCTTAATTCAGATATTAATGTTTGAATGCTTCTCATTTTAAATTTAACATAATATTTAGCATGAGGTATTTTAGATGGAACATGCTGATTTGAAAAATATCTTTAAAGAAAGGCTAAATTCTGAAAGGCAGTATTGTTATCTTAAAGAAATTCAGGCCAAGTGTAAAGAGAGTTCTATTCAAAGAGGAAAATTCTCTTCTCAGACTGCATTTCTGTCCGGCAGATCATCCAATTCATCACTTCTATCCACTTGCTATGTGCAACACTGACATCAGGAGAATTTGTGTATTTTTATGGACAGTAACACATACAACTAAATGCAGAGTATCAATACAAGAATATTTTTCCCTTAACAAATCTTCCTGTTTAATCTTCGAATTTTGAAAACGTTATCCATTACAGCAACAGAAAATAGAAGCTCAGAATGAAATGAATCTAAAACATTTAATTTTTTTTTTTTTTTTTTTTAGTTTCTACCAATGAGAGGTATTTAAAATGCAATCACTCTGCAATTTGGAGAATTTCTTCCTGGTTGAAATAGTTACAATTTTTTGAAAGAGCAGCATGTAGAATTTTTAAAAACACCACATGCTTTGATTATACATTTTAAGGTAAGCTAAAGGAGATGACAAGAGAAAAACTGTTCAGGCCCACTAACTACAGAAAATATTGATCTGTGTTGCTCGTAATACAATGTCAATATTGGGACGCCTGGGTAGCTCAGTGGGTTAAGCATCTGCCTTTGGCTCAGGTCATGATCCCAGGGTCCTGGGATCGAGCCCCACATCAAGCTCCTTGCTCAGCAGGGAGCCTGCTTCTCCCTCTGCCTGCCGCTCCCCCTGCTTGTGCTCTCTCTCTCTCTCTCTCTCTCTGACAAATAAATAAATAAATAAAATCTTAAAAAAAATACACTGTCAATACTGAGTAGCAACACTAAAAGCCACAAACTTCAATTTAAATATCACATAACTTGATCACCCTGCCTCTCGCTACAAATTCATTATGAGTGGGATTCAGTGGGAAACCAAAAAGACAGAGTAAAATTAAAAGAACAATTCCCTTTCATTTAAAAACAGAGATAATTATCAAACTTCAAAAGAAAAATAGGGGAAGTTCAGAAATTACATTGCATTCAGAGGAAGGTATGAAATTTAATATCTGCAAATAGTCTTTAATATCAACATTCTTGGAACCATTAACATTTTGTACCCTCTGAATAGTACGTACAGTACCAAAAATGCTAAATATGTTCTTTGTAAGTTCCCTAGCATGGAAAGGTTCTTAACAGCATATATCATTCATTAAATGAGTGATTTAATACAAAGGTGTTGTTTTTCGTATAATCAAATAATTTGCTATATATTTCCTAACTTCTTATGTATTTGTTGGTACACACAAGCTATAAAATAAAAATTACCATTTAAACCCAGTATAATCAGGCCTTGAAATAAAGTTATTTCAATGCAGTAAAAATTTATTGTCTTTTTTTAACATACTTGTATATAATTAGGAGGGACACATGTGTGGTTCTCAACCATAATTTGGTCCCCAAGAGGACATTTGGCAATGTCTGGAAACATTTCTGTTTGTCACAAAAGCAGGGAGAAAGTACCACTGGCATCTAATGGGTAGAGACCAGGAATACCGCTGAACATGCTACATCATACAAGAGAGTCCCCCAAAACAAAGAACTATCTGGTTCAAATGTCATAGTACACAGGTTGAGAAATCCTGCCCTAGAATAATTAACAATCAAGGGCAAAAAAACTCTATGCTCCAAAGAAGCACTCAAAATCCAGGATGACCATTCAAAGAAAAAAGGTTGCTTCAAAAAGATGGAAAGGTAGATCATATGTATAAAACGCACACGCACACACACACACACACACACACACACACACACACACACACGAATTAGACCTTGAAACTGTGCTTCTCAAAAGAGAAGAGAAAGGGACAGTGGTGAGCTAACTGAATTGCCGGAGAAGCAAACCAACCCTGTCTGACCTCAGGCAGACCACATCAGAATTGGGAAGAATTCTGGCAGGACTCTCTTTAAAATGCAGTAACTTTTATTTTTTCTCAAAAGAGTACCAGCAGGCATTATCTACTGAATTAAAAGTGAGTTTCTTGTGTTGTAAAAATATTTTTAAGCATCAGTTATAACAGGTTGTGAACCTTATTTAGGGCCTTCTTTTCAAAAACCAAAAGCATAAAAAATGTTCTTAAGATCTCAATTTATTTTCATCCTTATGTAAATTTCAAGTTGGAGCAAGTGGTTTAGATCTCCCAAGGGGGACTCCTGGCAAAAATTAACAAATAAGGCTACTGCAAGAATATTAAGGCACCAAAAGCTTAATAAAAACATCCCTCCACAAAATTATCACCAAGCATTTTACAAAATTACAATCCATAATCAAGATGCTAAAAGTAAGTGTACATTATTTCTAAGACCCTCTCCATCTCTAAAATGTATGATTCTGTACATTATCATTTTTTGGTATATCTTTAGGTGAGAATAATTTATGCCAGATCATAGAAAAAAAGCTAATTAATTTTTCTATTAGTATCTGTTAATGGGGACAGGAGGGGAGATTCACAAATATTGGGCTATTACGTTTATAGCAATTATTTATACTGCCTGCTGCAAATACAGCCAGGACATTTTTCTGAACCAGAGATCTTAAAGAAATTCTATATTCACTTTTCTGGTAGATGCTGACCATGACCAGATGCTAGCGCATATCACACTTTACAATATATATGGTCCTAAAATGATGTGAAATTTGAGTTTTTGAAAATAAAATTAGGTCTAAATTCACTAGGTAATTTAAAACCATTCTGTTGAAAGTTTTTACATAGTTAAATGTTTTTTTTAAAGAGTTTATTTATTTATTTGAGAGAGAGAGAATGAGAGATAGAGAGCACGCGAGGGAAGAGGGTCAGAGGGAGAAGCAGACTCCCTGCTGAGCAGGGAGCCCGATGTGGGGCTCGATCCCGGGACTTCAGGATCATGACCTGAGCCGAAGGCAGTTGCTTAACCAACTGAGCCACCCAGGCGCCCTACATAGTTAAATGTTTTGAAATGTCAATAATCCAGTATGATTCTGAATGGAATTCTTTAATATGGCTCATATCTGTGATTACATTTCAAGGAAAGTTTTAAAATCTTATTTCACCTCTTGTATAAAACCTTACTATAAGAGGAAGACTAAACACTAATATTCAAGTCATTAGTTTTTTTATTGTTATTCTCTATAAAATTAATTCATAAATTATTCACAAATAATCAACTGTACTGTCCTGAATAAGTTGTAAAATAAATTGTAAAATGTTACCATATTAGCCCCGTGCAGAAAACTGTAAGTTGATTATATAATATAATTACAAAATCAAATAAGTAAGAAGAATGAAAAAGTCAAAAAGTAGATAAATGACTTCATCAAAATCTAAAACATTGAACTTTTATTGAGGACACAATAATGAGCAAAACAGACAAAATCCCTGCCCAGATGGAGCTTTGAGTCTAGTAGCCTGGCCCCAACTAACAAAATGCAAAATCTAGCACACCCCACTAACAAGAGTGTACGTTTTCATAAGAATTACTTCCATCACCTCTGTTCTAGGATAATTAAAAATCTTTATCTAATTGACTGTCAGAAAATATATTCCTTCTTCTCCAGAGGGAAACACCCATTGGATCTCTGATATGGCATGGACTGCCATCAATTGGCAAGAATCACTTCAACATGGCAGTGCACAGAAGTGTTAGGTATCAATGACCGCAGGACAGCAATATCATGTTACACAGGAACGTGTGGCTATGGATATAGATGACACCAGTTATACTATGTACTGCTCTGGATTGGGGGGGAAAGTTCAGAATTGCTATTAACAACACAGATCCCTGTTCTTCCCTTCAGTCTTCAAACAGTTCCATACAGAAGGAGCACATTCAATAAGTATGTGTTCTTAAGATTAATTTAGAAAGGTATAATTAAGTTTATACAAAAAGTACAGTACAAATATGAGGATGGCTAAGCTTCCTTTAAAGATTTTAAACCTTTCTCACAGATTTTAAAAGAGACACAATGTACCCCAGGTGTGTCCTCCCTCTCTCCCTCTCCCTCCAAGAGTAGCTTTTTTTTTTGCTCTCATGCTGTTTTAAAAATAAATTTCTTTACAAAATTACCAGTGATTGCGCTGCCATAGCACAGCCAAAAAGCAAAAAGGAATGTTTTTGAATTTCTTTGGTTTGAAATGATACACACAGATCTGTTCCGTTCATATGTTTTCCTGACAGATTACCTGATACTCTTGACTCTTGGCACAATAACTTTTTTCCTAAAATGTTAAAAAAGCAAGAGATGATCAACTTTTTACTCAAGTCAAGCAGAATCAGAGAAGCAAAAAATAATCTCTCTTTCCCATCACTCTTGGCAAGAAATGTCACCACACTACAATACTCAAGAACATTACTTCCAGTACCACATACTAGCCCATGTGCCCTGGTGCACAGATACAAAATCCAGGCCTTCACCTGCTCTCTTACCTTGATCCCTTAGAATAAGCATAGATGTGAAGCTAATGTTACAGGTCACACTTTCCTTCCTCTATCCCCTTCTGACTTCACATAAAGACAAAAGAAAGTTCAACTGAATGTTTCCAAGGCAGTGGTTCTCAACTGTGACCACACATTAGAATTACCTACAGAACTCAAAACATTTCAAATCCCACTCCAGACTAATAATAAATCACAACCTCTGAGGGTAAAACCACATTGGTAATTTTAAGAAGCTCTCCAAGTGATTCTAAAGAGCAGCTAAGGTTGAAATGCAATGCCATAGGTCAAACAAACAGGGAAGTATTTGGCCTATGTTTGGAATTGAGAGCTGACTCTACCTACTTTAAATTATTTCTATAAAAACCTATATAAAGATTAAAGCCAGGGCTTCTCATCAAAGAGAAGATTTTTGTTTGAGTATCAAGAGACTAAACAATGTTATATTTTTGTGTCTTCATCAGAGTCTTCAAATTGAAGGAATATATCCTTAAAATATCATGTTTTTCCATTCATATGGTAGACTTTAATTTCTAAATGATTTCACTTGGAATCAATAAGGAAGCATTATTTTTCCAAAGTACAAATAATAGCTGAGTAACCATGTTTTGTAACAACTAACAGATCCAGGAAATTGTGTTTCCTTGTTCATTTTAGAGACAATTCTGGACTTACATTTTATGCAGAATTCTTCATATTAATTGAGACATAACAATAATTACTTGTTTTTCATAAAGGCTTAAATCTGACTACTGAAAACAGAAGAAAACAACTGTTTTAAAATTAAGAATAACACATTACTAATATAATTATTCATGAATCCTAAGGAGAAAAGAGAAATTTGAATAACTCAACATCTTTAAAAGGCAATTTTCTACTTATTTACTCCTATATACTTTTTGTAACACACACTGAATACATGTATCTGATGGGGCATTTTTATAAGCAACACAGGCAACTCGCCAATCAGAAGGCCTCACGATCAGGTTCCCATAGACATGGGACAGACACTGGGTACCAGAGCAATGTGGCTATCCAGGGACTTACAAGGCTGGCACTCTCTTTTCTAGTCATTATAGCTATCACTAATGAAATGTAAATACTGAGTAAATCCAGATGAACACTTTAATTACAGTGTAAGGACATCAGAAGAGTGTAAACTATACACAGGTAAGTTAGACACCCATAATGCCATTCAGTTAGCTAGCTCAGGATAAAAATATGCCCTGATTTCTTTCTGACCCCCACTGTTTTATTTTTCCTAGGAAATGATAATTTCCTCTTTCCCTTTTCATTCCTGTTAGATCATTCTACTTCTGATCTTAGGTCATGGAATAGCCCTCAACCTCATATATTTTCTATTAACTCTGTGTTCAAAGCCCACAAATCCATCCTCAAGTCAAAATTGCTCTCCTAACTTTCACTGAGTGTTTGTTTCAATGAAGATCACTTTGTTCTCCTAAAGGGAAACCCCAACTAGCCTATCCTTTGATTTCAGGCACCTACCACCTTCCTCAGATTCCCTAAGGCTAAGCTTACTCTCATCTTCAGGTGTCCTACCTAGATACCCACACCAGCTACCTCTCAACTCCTTCCTTCCTTTCCTTCCTAGAACTTGCAAGACTTGGATAAATTTCCAGATCTCCTGACTTCTGCTTTGAAAGCCCTCTTAAGTGAAATATTATTCAAATCAACATATAAGACTTTCAATGTGCAGGCATACCTCAGAGATATTGTGGGTTCAGTTCCAGACCACCACAGTAAAGCAAATATTGTATACAAAGCGAGTCGAACCAACTTTTTGGTTTGCCAGTGCATACAGAAGTTATATTTACACTATACTGTAGTCTACTAAGTGTGCAATAGCATTATGTTTTTAAAAAAAGTACAAGCATTGTACAAATTTAAAAAACACTTTATTGTTAAAAAATGCTCACCATCATCTGAGCTTTTGCAAGTCATAATCATTTTGCTGGTAGGTTTTGCCCCCAATGTTGATGGCTGCTAACTGATCAGGATGGTAGTTGCTGAAGGTTAGTGTGGCTGTGGCAATTACTTAAAAGGAGACAACAATGAAGTTTGCTACACTGATTACTCTTCCTTTCACAAAAGATTTCTCTGTAGCATGTGATGCTTAATAGGATCTGACTCACAGTAGAACTTTCTTCAAGATTTTATTTATTTATTTATTTATTTATCTATTTGAGAGAGACAGTGTGTGTGTGCTCACACGTGTGAATGTGGGGAGGGGAAGAGGGATAGGGAGAGAATTTCAAGCAGACTCCCTGATGAGCACAGAGCGGGGTGGTGGGGGGAGCTCAATCTCTCGACCCTGAGACTATGACCTGAGCCAAAACCAAGAGTCAGATGCTTATCCAACTGAGCCCCCCAGGTGCTGCACAGTAGAACTTCTTTCACAATTGGAGCCAATGCTCTCAAACCCTGCCAATGCTTTATCAACTAAGGTTATGTAAGATTCTAAATCCTCACAGCAGCTTCACCAGGAGTAGATTCTACCTCAAAAACCATTTTCTTTGCTCATCCCTAAGAAGCAACTCCTCATCCACTACAGTTTGATCATCAGATGAGAGCAATTTGGCCATATGTTCAGGCTCTACTTCCTAGTTCACTTGCTATTTCTACCACATCGGTAGTTACTTCCTCCACTAAAGTTTTGAGCCCCTCAAAGTCATCCTTAAGGGCTGGAATCAGCTTCTTCCAAACTCCCATTCATGTTGACATTTTGACCTCTTCACATTAATCACAAATGTTCTTAGTGGCATCTAGAATGGTGAATCTTTTCCAGAAGGTTTCCAAATTACTTTGCCCAAATCCATCAGAGGAACTGCTATCTGTGGCAACTACAGCCTTACGAAATATATTTAAATAATAAGACTTGAAAGTCAAAATCACTCCTTGATCAATGGGCTGCAGAGTGGAGGCATGAACACAACATTCATCTCAGTGTACATCTCCATCAGGGGTCCTGGGTGACCAGATGCTCTGTCAATGAGTAGTAGTACTATTTTAAATGGAATCTTTTTTTCTAAGCAGTAGGTCTCAACAGTGGGCTTAAAATATTTGGTAAACCATATTGTAAACAGATGTGCTATCATCAGGCTCTGTTATTCCATTTTTAAAGCATAGGCAGAGTAGATTTGGCATAATTCTCAAGGGCCCAAGGATTTCTGAACTGGTAAATGAGCACTGGCTTCAACTTAAAGTCACCAGCTGCATCAGCCCCTAACAGGACGATCATCCTGTCCTTTGAAGCTTTGAAGGCAGCCACTGACTTCTCTCCAGCTATGAAAGTCCTAGATGGCATCTTCTTCCAATATAAAGCTGTTTCATCTACCCTGAAAGTCTGTTGTTTAGTGTAGTCACCTTCATTTACTCTCTGAGCTAGATCTTCTGGACACCTTGCTGCAGCTTCATCAGCACCTGCTGTTCACCTTGTACTTTTATGTTATGGAGAGGACGTCCTTCCTCATGAACTAAACTCTGCTAGCTTCAAACCTTCTGCAGCTTCTTCACCTCTCCCAGCCTTCATAAAATTGAAGAGAGTGAGGGCCTTGCTCTGGATTATGCTTTGGCTTAAGGGAAAGTTAGGCTGGTCCTGATCTACCCAGACCACTAAAACGTATCAGCAATAGCAAAATCCGCTCTTTTGCTTTCTTATCCTTCATGTGATCACTGGAATAGCACTTTTAATTTCCGTCAAAAACTCTTCCCTTGCATTCACTCCTTGGCTCACTATTTGGCACAAGAAGCCCAGTGTTCAGCCTATCTCAGCTTTTGGCATGCCTTCCTCACTAAGTATAATCACTTCTAGCTTTCGATTTAAAGTGAGAGACATGTGACTCTTCTTTCACTTGAACCCTTAGAGGCCATTGTAGGGTTACTGATTAGCCTAATTTCAATATTGTGCCTCAGGGAATAGGGAGGTTGGAGGAGTGGGGGAGAGAGATGGGAGAACAGCCAGTTGGAAAAGCAGTCAGAACACTTTATCAATTAAGTTCACGGTCTAACATGAATGCAGTTCGTGGCACCCCAAAACAATTACAACAGTAACATCAAAGATCACTGATCAGAGACTGCCATAAAAAGTAAAACAATAAAAAAGTTTGAACTACTGCAAGAAAATACCAAAATGTGACAAAGAGACACAAAGTTAATCAAATGCTACTGGAAAAAGTGTGTCAATAGACTTGCTCGATACTGGATTGCCACAAACCTTCAATTTGTGAAAAATGCGATTATCTGCAAAGTGCAATAAAAGGAAGCATAATAAAATGAGGTATGCCCAAATAAAGAAATCGTATTCTGTAATGTTATATTTTTGTAGTAATATTCACATACTTAAGATACAATATATCATATACTTTTAACCACTTTTTTTTGGACAGATTGGACCCTCCCCTTAGCCACTGGGGGTTATCAAGTTTGGGTATGAAAGCCAATTTTCACTCCCACAAATTATTTTGAAGAGCTAGCTGCTATTTCCCCCTTAAAAAATCAACATCAGGAGGCGCCTGGGTGGCTCAGTAGGTACAGCACAGGACTCTTGATTTTGACCCAAGGTCATGATCTCGGGGTCCTGGGATCGAGCCCTGTGTCAAGCTCCACGCTCAGCGGGGAGTTTGCTTGAGGATTTCTCTCCCTCTGCCTCTGTCCCTCCACCCCCAGCACCCACAGGGGCGTGCACTCACGCTCTCTCTCTCTCTAAAATAAAAAAACAAATCTTTAAAAAAAAAAAGATCAACATCGGTTTTCATCATAGATGAGACCACTTTACAATCACTGCAGAGAAGACACTTATTACAAAGTTCTCCTCTCTAAAAATCATGGTTTGTGACATCACAAGAATACTAAAATATTTCAAATAATTTTGTCAATGATTAACTTTTAGAGTAGACATACCAGAATAATTGTCACTTGGAACAAATACTAAAGTCTCCTTTGTTTATTTATTTTTCAAATACGCCTCTGGAAAGTGAGAGCTTAGTATCAGATTTTAATGGTATTGATAAATTTTTTAATGAATTTCTTTGTGTTCAATACATTCAGAAAACTTTCAATGTAGGCAGGCTTTAGTATTCAGAAGGCAGTAAAATTGATGAGCAGAAAACACTAATCAAAAACAGGGAAATATGGAAAATGAAAGATAATTATAAATAAGGCTAATAAGTCAAATTAAAATTTGTTTTGACCAATTTTAAATGTCAATAAAGTCCATCAAGGCATCATTTTATTCCCCTTATACAAAGGTTCATTGTGGGATCACACAGCAATTAGATCTGTAAGAATCTCAGAATTTATTATTTTCAATGTATGATATGATGCAAAGGTTCTTATTCACTGCAAAGATTTAATACCTTCTGACTTTCAATTTTTCTGCCTTCATATATAAATGCATGCCAATCATTGTGATGGTTTATTCAGTATGAGAGAGGAAAAGACAATTTTGAAAAGCTTCAAATTTTCTATCTCAAAAATAAGATTGAAAAATTTTCTTTACTTTTAGTAGTTCAAAGGAATTGCTACATAAAGATTTGAATTTTAATTATAATGCAGGCCAAATCCTTGTTTACAAGAGCCTTCCTGAATTCAAGTGCAAGTACACTTCCAAATCTAAACAATATGGGTCCGCTGAGACATGTGAATTCCAGACTAGCCTCCCACCAGTCAAAATTCTTATCTGTGAAACATCAAATTACCACAGCAGTAATAAAAAGATCTGAAATCACTGTTTTCTCACCATCTGCTTGTATCAGAAACAAATTATTGAACTGAGGTTGTAAAGACACAGGGCCCTAAACAGAGAATTACAATTATAAGATGTAAATATATATATACTTAAATATATATAAAAAATATATATAGCAGAATCAACCTTTGAAATTATATTACCTCCACTAAGTACAGACTCATTTCTTTATTTTTTAATCAAAACTGCAAGTCAATTCTAATAAGAGTTAAAGCAAATAGATTATGTCACTTTTTGAAACACAATATTCAGAGGTAGTTTGGAATCAACAGAAACAACACTGACCTCAAAGTCTGAACCCTGAAACTTAACTAGTTGTAGAACTTTGAAACAGATAATTAACCTACCTGCCTACCTACCTTAAAAAAGAAGTTGAGGGAGCAAACAAGAGAACATCTATGAAAACCCCTCCTAAATTGCTTTTTTATAAATATTAGTAATCAGTCAAAAAGCTACAAATTTTATTTACAATAGGTGGAAAGTTTTCACCTGGGAAAAGGAAAACAAAATTATATAAATTCAAATTACATAGGCTATAAGAAGAGTACACAGAAAAAGCATCAAATGCTACATTAAAAATATAATATCTTTAATCAAAATTTCTAATTAGTGTTAGAAAGGAAATGTCTACTAATACATATTACAATTAAAGGGTAAATGTATGTGTATGTGAAGTGTACATGCAAACATTAACATGAGATTATTACAGTTGTGAAAAAAACAGCCTTCTCAAGATCGGCCAAGCCTGCCCATGAGTACACTGAAATGTGATAAAACAGATTTACTGGCCTCCTTCTATAAACACTTCCTGAACACTACCTATGGTGTCAAAAGCCTTATGCTGGGTACTGAGTACACAAAGATTAGTAAGGGGAAATTTCCCTCCACTACTCGTGGAAGAGCTATATCAACATGGCAGGATTAGCCTTAATATAAAAATAAGGTAACTCACTGGTTTTGCCAAAGAACGATCGTATTCTTCTTATTCTGTAAGGTAATGCAACTCAAATAGTTACATCATCAACAATTTCTTGGGGGAATGTTTGTTGGTTTTATTGGGTTTGGTTCATTTGTTCACTGGACAAGTATTCACTGAGTCCCAAATAGTGCTACACATATATCTCAAAGGAAATCTTCACTCTAAGACTAATCAAGGACATAATGCATAACTAAATTATTCGGTGTTTTCTTTTGCTTTCCTTTACGGTCAGAACAAAATAAGAGCAGCAACGCAATTCTTCAATATTAATGGCTAGCACAACCAACAGGCTGAAGGACTGGACAAATGCCACATCTGTTCTACCTGTCTCCTTCTCATCCCATCTGTGGTGACTGTCCCATTTCCATATTACAAACCACACTAATAAAGCAGTGAATAAACACAGAACGGATTTCAGAATGAAATAATTAAAACCGTAAGCTCTCCGATTCTGATTGCAGACAGCCCCAGGTGCACACAAAGCAGGTTTCTGCCAAGAAATACAGTGCAAGCTGTTGACACTCAGCTTCCTCCAATATGAAAACTTCCCCAACAATTCAAGGTCACAACCAACGATCTACTATTTAGAGCTCAAAGTACAGCATTCTTTAGCATATAGTCCAAGTAATTTCCAAGAGATTAAATAACATAAGCACAATAATTGAAAGAGGAAGGAGGAATAAAACATCTGCACGTGGCCATCTTCATCTGGAGTTCTTGTAAGATGGATAAGCAGAAATCTAACATACACAAGTACTGAGAAAGCAGAATAAACCAAAATGCTGGGTTGGTTTTAAAATAAACTATTCTAAGACTGTTTAAACAGCCAGAAGTTACAACAGAGCCCACATGGGCTCGGTGCACTACACAAAGGTTAATAGAAAATGGAGTTCTCTAAGAATCTCATGCTGAAACAGCTCAAAATCAAAAGGATTTTTTTTTTTTTTTTTCAATCAAGCTGACCTAAGGAGAATAAGACACTAAGTTTGGATATAAGCAGTCTTATTTCAAATGCTGGAAGAACCCATATGAGCAGGGTAGTTTAAGATTCACTACTTTAGGACAAAACATTTGACCCTTCTAGAAGTTAGTTTCCTCATATGTAAAATGAGAGGGGTAAATAGTTCACTAGTCTTCAAATTTTATTTTCAGGAGTACCAGATTGCTTCAGGGTTAGGTGGAAACCAAGCCAGCTCTGAACCTCACTTAAATGAGAGCAGATGAAGTTTTAACTATTTTCTGTGTTGGAGTTCTGTGTAGAGTTTCATTTGGAAAAGGGGGGAGAGGGGGCTTTGCTGCTGAAAAAAATTACTCAGAAAACAACAAAAATAAATAACCTCAGATCACATGCATTCAGAATCATGATTGCAATAAATACTTCTATTAAAAACAGAAACTCTCGGGCTTCTGCCGTAATGGAATAAGCAGAATTGATCATGCCCTCCTCTCATACACAACTAGAAAACTGGAAAAAGATATTTTTTCAGACACTGAGACAATAGCCAGCCCAGGACTATGATCCGTAAGTGAAGAAAAACAGACAAAAGAGTGGAACTCTTCTTCCAGGAGGCACTTTCCATAACAGAGTGCAGGGAAGGAAACTTCCTGAAAGTAATCATGGCCATCTCACTGAGCCGAGATAGAAATCAGATTTGGGAGACACTAAAGAGGCTGGAGTGTGTGAAGCAGAATACCAGAGAGTTGGGAGCTTGGCAGAGAAAAAGCTCCAGAAATCTGCACAAAGGCCTCTTGAGTCTGTGGCTGCTGATTAAGCTCTTCCTATGTAGGGGAAAGCTCCATGAAGTCGGGCAAAGGACTGGGAGCTGTCATGGAAGTAAGTCCCAGTGGTCTACTGGGCTGGGAGACCTTCCTTCGAGACCTGATGGACAATGAGTGGAGAGACTCGCTGAACACCCCACACACCCCAGAAGGGACATGTCTTAGAAGTAGAGCTAAAGTAGCTTATGTAAAGCTGTCGCTAGACCAGCGCAAACAAAACTTTTGAAAAAAAACCTCAAAAATACAAGCTGAAGCACAACTTAGCCACCAACTGAAACAAATTTCAAAAAATTTAAAGGAACACAATAAAATCTAGACATTTAACAGAATAATAGTCATAATATCCAACATCCAATAAAAAAATGTCAGGCATGACCATGAGTAAAATGATGAAACTGTGATCCATAAATAAGTAGGACAAAGAGACAACAGAACAGACCCCAAAATGAAAAAAAAAAATAGCAAACAAGGAAGGTTTCAAACAGTTTATATGGATAGGCTCAGTATTTATTTAAAACAAAATATGATAAAAAGGAAAATGGAAGACATAAAAATGGAATTTACAGAGATGAAAAACACAGTCTCTGAATGAAAGGAACAGTAAATTTTAAAACATGGCAGTAGAAACTAACAAAAATGGAAGAGGGGGGAAAAAGGACTGCAAAAAAAAAAAAAATAGAGCCTAAGCAACTGTGGAACAGTATTAAACAGTCTGATGTACATGTAATTAGAATCAAGAAGAAAAAAGCGAAAGATTAGAAAAAGCATTTGAGGAAATAATGGCCAATAATTTTCCAGATTTTTATAGAAGTAATAAACTCACAAATAGAAGAAGCTCAAGTAGGATATGCACAATGAAAAGCACACCAGAGTATATCAATCACATGACTGAGAACCACTGATAAAGATAAAATCTTAGAGCAGCTGTAGAAGTTCTTCAAAGAGTATACATAGGAGTCTTTTATCAGATACACATATGGCAAACATTTTCTCCTAGTCTCTAGTATTAGTACTCATTTTTAAGCAACGGCTTTTTATGAGATTTTAATTTTTATCAATTTCTCCTTTACACTTAGCATTTTTATGTCCTATATGATAAACAATTTCCTATCTTCAGACCATGAAAACATTTTTCTATGATTTCCTATGGCCCATCACAAATTAATATTTGTATGTACCATGAGCTGGAGGTCAAGGTACATTTTTTTCCCAGAAATATCCAGGTCTTCCAGACAGACTAGAAAACACAATTTATCAGGCATTGTGTAGAGTACTGAGAAGGGCCTTACCTCAGTTGCAAAGAATACTGCTGCTCTTGTCCTACCCAACAAATATTTAAAAGAGAAATCCAAAACGATCAAAGTGCTTTCAAATAACCGCATCCCAGGAAAAAAACTCAACAATATTTATAAGAATACAAAAATATCTAGCACCCAATAATGTCTGTTAACCAATCGAAGATTACAGAAATGCAAAAGCAGGAAAATTTGAACCAAGATGCTGAGAAAAGTGAATCAATTGAAACCAATCTAGAACCTAGACAAATTTTAGAAATGATAGATAAGGATGTGAAACCATCACTAACTGTACCAAATGGTCAGAAAGTTAAATACAAATAGGAAATACTTACGGATAAATCTGGCAAAAGATCTGCAAGAATGTACGCTGAAAACAACTAAACACTGCTCAGAGAAATTAAGGAAGACCTACATAATCGGAGAACTGCACCTTGTTCACGAAAACTCAGTACCAGGAGGTTTCAATTCCCCCCAAATTGATCTATAGATTCAAATAATTCAAATCAAAATAGAAGTAGTCTTTTTTGTAGAAACTGACGAGCTAATTCTAAAATTCCACATGGAAATGTAAAGTACCTACCAGAGCCAAACCACTTTGAAAAAAGAAGCTGGAAGGCTAATTCTTTCTGAGATTTTTTAAGACTTCTTATAAAGCTACAGTAATCAATACAATGCGATGCTGGCATCAACACAAGACAAATCAGTGGTACAGAACAGTGTCCAGAAATAAAATCATATATATACATATATATACAGAGAGAGAGAGACAACTGACTTTTGACAAAGGCAATTCAGTAGCAAAAGGGTAGTCTTGTCAACAAAAGGTAGAGGAACAACCAGATATCCATATGAAAGGAGAAGAATATTGATCCATATCTCACAGCATATATAAAATTAACTCTCACAGCATGCAACATGCACTTAAAAGTAAAACCAAAAACTATAAAAATCAAGAAGAAAACATAGGAGAATATTGTTGTGACCTTGGTTTAACCAAAAATTTCTTAAATATGACACCAAAAGGTGATTCATAAAAGAAAAAATTGCTAACCCTGACTTCAAAATTAAAAAGCTTCTTTATCCAAAAGACACTATTAAAAGAATAAAAGGACAAGCCACAGACCAGGAGCAAGTATTTGCAAAAGCATGAATCTGATAAAGGGCTTGTAACCAGAATATATTTTTTAAAAAACTTTTAAAACTTAACAATAAGAATTAGGAAAATACATCATCACATTCGCAAAATTTAAGATATATGAATGACAAGAAAAAAAGGCACATTAAAAGGTGCACAACATCATTAGTCATTAGGAAAATTCAAATTAAAACCATAACAACATTCTATTACACATTTATTAGAATAATTAAAATTAAGAAGACTGACCACATCAAGTGTTGTTGCAGAAGTAAAAGAACTGGAATTCTCATACACTGTTAGTGGAAATGTAAAGTGGTACAAGCATTTTGGAAAACAGTTTGGCACTTTCCTAAAAAGTTAAATATACACCTCCCATATGATCCAATCACAACCCATGCCTAGGTATTTACCCAAGAGAAAAGTGTATGTTTAAACAAAAACTCGTATACATACATTTCATAGCAACCCATTTGCAATACCTTGAAATGAAAACAATCCCTATGTCCATCATCTGGTGAATGGATGAATGAATTGTAATGTAACATAAAATAGAATCCTACTCAGCAATTTAGAAAGAAAAATGAAGAATTGATTAGTGTGCAACATGGGTAAGTATGCTGAACAAAAAGCCAGACAAAAAAAGAGTATGTACTGTATAATTCCATTTACATAAAATTCTAGAAAATGCAAACTAGCCTAAAATGGCAGAAAGCATCTTAGCAGTTGGCTGAAGTGGGAGAAAGGAGATTACAGAGAGACTCAAAGAAACTTCTGGATGTGATATGTTCATTATTTTCATTGCTGTAATGATCTCATAGGTATACACATTATGTTCAAACTTACCAAATAGGATACTTAAAACATGTATAGTTTACTGGATATTGACTATACCTTAATAAAGCTTTTTAAAAAAGAAACTATAACCAGTCATGATTTCCACTGTGCAATATCGAAAGTGTCATACAATGTTAGCATTAAGAAGACCTTGGGTCTTATTTGGATCTATCAACCCAATTTTCTACTTAGAAAACAGAGGTCCAAAAAGCAATCTCCTTCATCACAAGAGCCTTGATGCATTTATCTTTATGTTCCCACCACCATCATGAATTACAAGTTCTATAACTTACTAGCTACAAAAGGGGAAGAGACCATGCTTGACCTTGTAAATTCAGTGCTCTATATATTACATTGCCTGGCCTCTTAAACTAACTGGGTCCTTTTAGAAATATGGGACACATTTTATTACGTATAAAAAGGTTGACTTAAGATACACCCTACTAAAAGATCTTCAACTAAAATTTTTAATATTTTGATTAATCAAATGCTTTAAGAAGCACATTTTATAATGGATCAAAACAGAGCCTTCCTCCCAATTATGTTCAAAAACTTCATAACAACTTCATTACATAAATGCATATTAAATTCCTTTACAGTCAATAAATAGGTTAAAATTGTCTGCTATTGGGAGCAACCTGACCTAGATTTTTCAAATAATGAATTGGCTACATACAAAATAATTTGTATGATGGGAGAAAACATGTGATTTAGTAAAGAAGTGTTATGGATATACTAAATCTTTACTCTTTTATATCAAATAATGGTTCTCAAATTCTAGAGCCCATCAGAATCACCTGGATGGTTTGTTAAAAAGGTGAACACTATCTTAAAAGCATATTTACAGTACAATACTCTAAGGAAATTGGGAATGAGAAAAAAGAATACAGTGTGCTCCAATGGAAAAATGGACTTGATTGTGCACACCCTGCCTTGTTACCTGGTTCTAGTCTTCTGTTGACTTTGAGCTGTTTTACAACTCCAAGTAAGTTGTAGACAACTGATTGTCATAGGTAACTGAGAGCAATGTAAATTATTCTTGTCTACAGGCATTCTGTCCAGTGGAGGTTCAGCTGACTTCTTCAAACAGAAAGGGCCAATTTCCTGTCCATTTGTAAATTCACTTCGATATTCCCTTACATCACAGAAATCTTAATTTCTTGGACTTCTCCTTTAAATTGGCTAAAACATCTGCTTAGTTCCCTCTTAATTAGGATTTAAATAATGTTTTAATATGTGTTCAAGATGTATAAAACTCACGGTTGTACATCATATGAGAGTGATGATTTGACCTTTTTTTTGAAGCTTTAGTAATGAGTTGTATAGTGCATATGCTAAAGCAGTGGTCTTTTTCAGAGTGGTACCCAAACCAGCAGCAGGCAGCATCACCTGAAAACTTGTCAAAAATGTGCATTCTAGGCCACATTCAGGCCTACTAAATGAGAAAATCTGGGAATAAGGGCTAGCAATCTTTTCTAACAAGTATTCTAGATGATTCTGAAGTAAGCTAAAATTTGAAAACCCTGGACTAAAAGATTCCTTAAAACTGAGATAAACTATTGCTTGGGGGTTAGTTATATTTACACCTTGATTCTTTTCCCTTGTACAGTCAAAAGGATCACTATATTTAATCATCAGTTTTATAAAGAAGTAAATAACCTAAAAGATGTAAGGCAAATTTAAAAGTAATGAACAGCTAAGCACTGAAAATATCTGACTAAATCAGGAGTTATGCAATATGAGAATTGCCGGTTAATACACCACCACCACCCAAGGGGGCGGAGGTGAAGAGAGAGAGTGTCAATCACTCCGAGATGTTAGGATAAGAAAAAAGTACATGGATTTGAGTTACATCTATTCTACTTTACACCTAAAGAATGCTTTCCTCGCAACATATATTTTGACTAGCAATTTCTTATTTTCATTTTTTTTAAGTTTTTTTTTTCAAAGAGCAGTTTAAGGTTCACAACAAAACTGAGAGGATGGTATTGAGATTTCCCATAGATCCCATGCCCCCACAAATGCATGGCTTCCCCCATTATCAATATCATTCACGAGAGTAATAATTTGTTACCAAGGATGAACCTACAATGATGTACTCTTGATGAACCTACATTTACTCTTGGTGTATGTTCTATGGATTTGGACAAATGCATAATCTCATAGATCCATCATAATATCATACTGAGTGTTTTCACTGCCCTAAAAACCCTGTGTTCTGTATGTTCACCTCTATCCTCTCCCCACCATTTTTTTTATAAAATAGAAGTTTCTCATTTCACTTTTCCACTGTTTTCAACAAAGGTTAAGAAAATGTAACAAATAATTGCCCACATAATTCAGGTACTCAAATCCTGTTTTTATATTCAATAGGAATTATTTAGCCTGGCGTGCTAATCTAATCAGATCTGCTGAAAATTGGCTCATCTCTCTAATTCACTAATTACTTAAATACACAACATTTGGAAACATTAAAAAAATTTACAAGACTGCTGAAGTGGCCTCTTATCCAGCAATTTTTTTAAACACAGGCTAAGTTTCTTCTTAAACAGTTAAATTACAAACATCTAAAACAAATACTAGAATGAGAAGATATGAAAGTCCTATAACCAAATTATAAAGGGACTTCAATATTCTTGATTTTTATTTGTTTGTTTGTTTTAAATGAGCTATTTCCTTCAGAGTTGTAATATACACATTTGGGTCATATCTACATATTCCCAACATCTGCTTCTAACAAAATTTTCTCATATTTTAGTTGTAATGAAGACCAAGTATCAGAAGGTAAGCGTTTCCCATCTGGAAACACAGATGACAAATTCCTAGGCTTCTTGCCCGCAAGTGTCAAGGGTAATGAACCTCTGACCCAAATGAAGTATTTACTGTGTTAGCTATTTTTTAAATCCGACAAGCAAAAACTTATACACGAAAGGATGTGTTTTCTCATCTTTAAGCTAAAATATCAAATAGTTGAGAATACAAGAGAGCTGTACTTCAAGGGACAATTAATATTTTACAAGAATAAAGCTAACACTGAATTACAACACACAGGTATGTAATAAGGAATAATTGGTAAAAAGGTAGCAAACAGGTCAAAAGGGAAAAAAGTTATTCTAAACATGTTTTCAAAAGTTAAGGGCATCATGTGAGAATTTAAAAATGGTTCACACATAAATGGTATAATTTTATCCTGTAAAACACTTATATGACCCATGTTGCTATGATAATTCCATACATAATCCCTTTTAATGATTATATAATATAGCATTTAGAAAAGACACCTAAAATGTTACACTCTAGGAGAAGGATACATATATAAGGGTAAAATATATGTGTTCACACATATAAATAGTACAGTATAAATAATGCTATAAAGAATATTCTCCTGGTTTGTCTCCCTCTGATTTCTTCCTGTTCAGTTTTCCCTCCTTTCTCCTATGATAAAATAACATATATTATAAAAAAAAAAGAATATTCTCCTCCTTTGGATTATTTACATGGTATATACACTATAAGAAGGAGAACTACTAGTTCAAAGGATATGAACATGTCTTGATTTTTACTGGAGAAACTATCTCTTCTCCTGCTGTCATACTTAATGCAAAAAGAATATTACTTTTTCTATAGCTAAGATATGATTTTCTTAATAAGATGTAATTTCCAACTCCTCAACTATTTTTGCAGTTTCACTGAATTTACAATTTTTCTTCTTTTAAGCAAAGTTTGAAATCCTATTGCTCTGCTGAATAAAATGACTTATTTTATTTAACATAACAACAGAGGCACAGCCAAAGCTAGGTTTAAAAGAGAAAAAAAACTTTCAAAAGATAAATATAACTTACTTTGTCAACTACATGGTATTGTCTTCTGGTTGATGTTTTATCAATTTCTATCCAGTTGCAGATATTTTACTTATCCCAGTAAATCTCACTGGCCTCTCGGTTTGAGGTCACCAAGGAACCATGTAGATTATTATAGTTCATGGTTAAAAGGATGGCCCAAGAGATAGCCAGTTAAGAAAATAGCTTCTAAGCCAAAGGCCAATGCTCAAAACTCAAACCCTACTTGGTCATCTTACTCTTGGTTGGAAAGTAGCTGATACTTTTAGAGTATTAAAGATTTTATGCAAACCAAAGCAATTTCTAAAAAGACAAACCAGAATTATCTAAAACTAGAAGCATCAGCTTTTTTAAATAGAAGTATAGTTGACCCACAATGTTATATTAGTTTCGGAAGTAAACATAGTGACTCAACGAGTCTATACATTATGCAACATTTACCATTAGTGTAGTGGCCACCTGTCACTATACAATGTTATTACAGTATTATTGACTATATGCCCTATGCTGTACTTTTCATCCCCATGACTTACTTATTTTATAACTGGAAGTCTGTACCTCTTAACCTCATTCACCTATTTCAGCCATCCCCTTACCCCCTCCCTTCTAGAACCACCAGTTTGTATTTGTGAGTCTCTTCTGTCATTTTGTTTGTGTATGTGTGTGTTCATTTGTTTTGTTTTTTAGGTTCCACACATAAATGAATCATATGGTATTTGTCTTTGTCTTATTTCACTTAACATGATACCTTCTAGATCCATCAATATTGTCATAAATGGCAAGACAGCATTCTTTTTTATGGCCTTTTTTTTCTTTTTAATATTCCAGTGTGTGTGTGTGTGTGTGTGTGTGTGTGTGTGTGTGTGTACACCACAATTCCTTTATCTATTCACCTATCAACAGGCACTTAGGTTGTAGAAGCGTCAGCTTTTTATAAGTATGCATTCTATTCAAAAGTCAGAATCATGAATCTCTCCTCTGAATATCAGAATTTATTCCATCTGTGACACTACTTTTAATATTTTATTGTAATAGAGCACAAAATCAGGTGAGTGTGCATGAAATGTTGGAGAAGGGAGAGAAAACAACCCAGGTCCTTCTAGAACTTGAGCAATGGCACTACAGGCTTAACTAAAAAGAAGGTAACAGTAATGGGTAGAGATAAGGCACAAACTTGAAAGAACCTATCTAACATCTCCAATATTATTCAACCAAGAAAAGGTTATTAGTTTCCTCTGTATCCATCAAATTTGCCCCATTGTATTTTCTACCTGCTGATCTCAAGTCAGTTTCCACAGCTTTAAAAAATTCTATGGTCCCTCTTCCATTGAAAACCTGAAAAGGGCCATCACCTCCCCTCTTCCCACCTGCCAAATCACCTTTAACGTCATTTTTTTCAAAATATTCTCATCTACCTTCACAGCTAGTAGAATTAAACTGGAAAATATGAAAATTTTATGATTCCATTTCAGATACAGAAGGAGAAGAGTGTAGGGAAACACTCTCATTCATAAGAAAGCCTCCTCTATAATAGCTACAATTTGTAACAGCCGCAATCTTTCTTCATGACTGCTATGGAAAATGGTTATTAGTGTGAAAATATTTAAAGCAGAAAAGTGTTTACATTAAAATATATATATATACACATATGTACATATATATTACGAATATGTTAACCATGGGAAACCACCGAAGATGAGGATATTATGTGAAAATACTAAACAGAAAATTATCTGTCATACAAAGAAAATGCCCAAAAGAAAATTATTAAAAATCAGTTTTTTTAAAAATCGTGCATTAGACCTCCTGCCTAAGAGGGCATATAGAGAGGAGAGTATCCTACCTGACAAACAGGATCAGATACCTAGGGCCAAAAACCTAGGCTTCCAGCTACCATCTTCCTTCTTCCAACGGTACATAAATAAGGTGATTAGAACTATGAGCAAGCAACCATCTTCCCCTCATTCTCTCTCACAGCTCCATGGCAATTTATATTCCTTACTTGTTTATTTTCTCTTCCACTCCATGGGAAGCTCCTTGAAGCTACAGACAGAGACAGCCTCTGTTTCTTCACCTTAGAATATGGGGTGGTTAGCTCACAACCTGACACACAGTTGCCACTCAGTAAAGATTAGCTGTATGAGTAAATAACTCTGTCATAAGTCTTTCTTTTTCTTTTTTAGATTTAGTTATTTATTTTAGAGAGAGAGAAGGAGAGGGCGAGCAGGAGCAGAGGGAAAGGAAGAGAGCTAATCTCAAGCAGACTTCCCGCTGAACATGGAGCCTGACCCGGGGCTCGATCTCACCACCCTGAGATCATGACCTAAGCTGAAATCAAGAGTCAGCCACTTAACTGCCTGAGCCACCCAAGCACCCCAAGTCATAAGTGTTTCTTAAATTATCTGATGGTGAAGATTACTTCCTTAGGATCAGTCAGCTTCAAGTGAATATTCAATACTTTTACCACCTTTCTCAGAGGAACCAGAAACAAACATTCCATAGTTGTGGGGCACCTTGGAGATCATCCAGGCCAGGATTATTCCAATAGCCAGTCATGACCCAGTAATGGGTTATGAAACCAATTTAGTTCATGTACAATATGGTTTTCAAAAATTGATCAGAATGAAAACATTCTAATGTACTGCATGATGCAAAGATTAAGTATTTCATAAAATTTTTATATAGGTCACCTATTACAGATTATAACTGTTAACACATACATACACATACAACACCTGCATACTTACACATAACACAAATATACACGCACAGGAATGTGTGAGATGGTGCACCAGGTTAGAATGTAGAATTAATTCTTACTACGAGTTATGAGCTGTGGTCAAATTTTTTGAAAAAACATTGATCTAAACAATTACACCAGTGGTTCTTCACAAGTATTAATTTTCAGATCTAATACTTCAGTGTTCACGGGTATCTACTAAAAAGTATTCAAAGCCAAAAGATAATAATTTCTACATTTCAACCAGTATGAATTATACACAACTACCACTGTCTTCCTGTTATTACACCATTGAGAGTTCTGCCTACATAACATCAAGCTAGAATGTGGCTTCCACTATTAACTTACTGGCTTTGGATATAGAAGACAGCTGCACAGTTATCATTCACAACAAACACTGAGTAATGACTCTTACTCTTCCACCTTGGACACCACAGAATCTCATATCTCCTCTGTGGACAATTAGGAGGTAATAACAATACATGGTTCAATGAATATTTGGAAATCTTCCCCGAGGTGACCTTGGTAATAACAGATTACTAGTAACTACAAGTCAACTGAAAGCAGCTTTCTAAAAAAAATGTTTAAGACCACATTATCTTTAAGTAACCTAAAATTACTGTCAACCCTTTGCATCCATTTGCTAAATAGTATTTAACTTCAGTGTTTATCTTCTGTAAAAATATAAGGCTGATACACTCAAATCACACACCCCATTGAGAGACCTCCAGCAGAATTCATATGAGATAGCACTGATTTGTGGCCATGGCATCCTACAAAGACTTGAGGATGAAGGATGGACTATGCTTGGCTATTATTAAACAGTAATTAATGAAATCTATGGCTGAAAAACTAAGAAATTTGATCTGGAATTACAAATGTATGACAGATTTGACTTAGGAAATAGTAGGAGTTTGTTCAAACAAGTCAATTCTAATAGTAAACAGTAAAAGAATCATTTCTTCCCGCAGAATTTGCCAGAAAGCTCCATAAGCAATGTAAACTTAAATTCCATCATTAAAAATTTTGATCTTTTAGAGGAATTCCCACTCTGAACACCTAAATCAAATGGATACTGAAAAATGAATTAGTCTTGAATTTCTAGAAATTCTAGAATTCAACTGAAAGCTAAAACAGTACTCAGAAAACTTATTCTGGGTCATGATTTCACTCTAAATATGTTTACTTCAGAGAGAAGGACTCAGCAAAAATTCACTGAATGAAAATGAGTGCAGCCCCATAAAAAAGGCCAAGACAGAAAAAATAAGGAATAAAGTGGCAATGTAGAATTTTTAAGCAACTTCTGAGAAAAGGAGTAAATGTATAGGAAAAATACTATCCATAAATACCTAAAATTAACTATCAGGCCACAAGAAACTTACTGAAAGGAGAACCCGTAACATTTATTCATTCTTTCAAGTATTTATTCTTTCAACAGCCAGTTACGTGCCATACAAAAATCTAGTCTATTTTATAATGTAACTTGATTTAAAACATACAGGCTCTATATTTACTAGATAGCCTCAGTCTGGCTCTTTGGTACAATTCAATCTCAGGTAAACTAGAGCAACTTTACTGTCAAAGTTCTCTAAGAAATGTTCTATAAGAAACCATTTTATTGGCCAAGATCAAGGCTGCAACCCAGAGGTCTAGGTGATCTTGCCCAGACACCCACCCTTTCCTACCCCTCCATATTCATTGGCTTTTGCATCACAATCTACTTGGAAAACTATCAGGCTAGACACATCCTCTCCTTTATTCCACTTCACATCACTCACCCTTACAAGAATCTCAAGGAACCCAAGTTGTTCTTCACCACCTGCTCTCTCATCTCCATAATGCACTATTTCCTGATTTTGTCCCATCCCCCACCCTTCCTCAGCTCCTGAAACGCTGTCACTGCGCCCTTTGGAATTCACAGTCGACTGTCTGCATAACTGGCTTTCATTTCTCTCCTTTAAATTCTCTCCTAAACCCACCCCACTCAGGCTTCCATCCCTAACTCACATGAAAAGGACTTGCGAGAAGTCACCCATGTCCTCAGTGTCGCTTAATCAATGGTCAGTTCCCATATTAGTCGAACTATACACAACATTTAACAGAATTGATCATTCCCTTTTCCTTGAAACATTTTTTTGAAAGATTTTATTTATTTGACAGAGACACAGCGAGAGAGGGAGCACAAGCAGGGGGAGTGGGAGAGGGAGAAGCAGGCTTCCTGCGGAGCAGGGAGCCCGATGCGGGGCTCGATCCCAGGACCCTGGGATCATGACCTAAGCCAAAGGCAGACGCTTAACGACTGAGCCACCCAGGCTCCCCTCCTTAAAACATTTTTTAACTTGGCACCGACTACCTAGGTTCTACTTGAAGTTCACTGGCTGCTCTTCCTTGTCTTCTGTGCTGACTCCTTATCTGCCCAATCCCTCAGTTTTGGATGCTCCAGGGCTCACAGTTTGGACCTCTTTTTTTTTTTTTTTTTTTACATCCACTCTTAGGGTGACAATTGCCAAATTTCTATCTTCAACCCAGACTTTTGCCCTGAACTGCCTACTGAGTATCTCAATTTCAACACTTAACAGGTACCTCAAATTTAATACATAATACCATGTTCTTGATTCACACCAGTACTTCCAAGCCCCCCTCTCCTGCTGTCTTCCTCAAAGTAAGGAAAGGCAATTACGTACCTCCGGTTGCTGAAGCCAAAATCTCTGCTGATGATACTCTTGACTCTCATACGCCTCAGCCAATCTGTTACCCAAGTGGGATCCACCTTTACAATATATCCAGACACACTATATATTTACTTATCGGTTATTGTTTTCTCTCTGTACTCCCAGCAAGAATATAACTACATATGGGAAGGAACCATATCTGTTTTGGTCACTGTAGTATCTCCATTACCTAGAAAAGAACTTGACACACACTCAATAAATATTTGTGGAATGAATAATTAAATGAATGTATGAGAGGTTACAGATCCTCAATTCCACTCAAAACAACAGCAATCCCATCAAGGTAAATCATTGAAACCCTTTCATTGAATGAATAGTCACCAACCATGACCAGTCAAAACGAAATATGGGTTAAGAATAAAACAGGTTAATTTTAATAGAAATAATTTATTATGCATGGCTTACCAAAATTCAAATCTTTAAAATCCAATATAATAAATACCATAACAATATTTCACATAATTTTAAGTCACTGATAATTTAGTAGATATTTCCGTTTTTTGCCTTGGACAACACCAACCATCACCATCCTTGCCAGATAACAAATAATTTCCGAAACAAGCTTTCCATCATAAGCTCTCACCAGCCTCGTTTAAGACAGAAAATGACTGAACCTATTAATTAATTCTAGGTATGAAATACAGGAGCACTAGATACTTTATAGCCAAATCTGTGACAGGCAACCCCTGATTTACCAACATGTACTTAATAATGAACCACATTTGGGGAGAGAAGAGGACAAAGGAGAGAAAGTAAATAGGGAGAAGAGTGAGAAACTGAAGCCATCTTTCCGAAACAGTAATCATCAAGGGAATGAATAACGACATCTTTATAACGGAGAGAGGCTAGCTATCCACAAATGTATACTTTATAAATTACTGATTCCCAGCTTAACAAGTGACATCTTCTGAGAAGACTCTTAACCCAGCTAAGCAAAGATAACTTATTCCTTTCAAACTGATTTGGGGTGTATTTTCCTGCAGAAGCAAAAAATAAATAAATATATACGTTATATATATATATAATAAAATGAACCTGAACTGTACAGTGAAAACTTAAGGTACCTTGGGGGTTAAAAAGATTTGTGAGCTGGCCAAGGAACACAGCCAGTATTTTTTTGTACTGTTTCAGTAAGAGGGAAAAAAAAAATGTGTTCTGAGTTCCAAACAGCTGCCTTGCACATAAACTTTTTGAAACACAATTGGCTCATACGCTGGAAACTATCTGCATATAGGTTAGGTTTCATGGGATTCAATTTGGCCCATGGCATTTCTGAGTATGTTTAAGAATAACTCACTTTGTATTAGGCCTCTTCCGCTCAGAAATCGCCGTTTCAAAGACCTCCAGCTTGTCCAGAGGTGAATTAGCTTGCTTAACATTTTATAAAATCTGAAGTAAAGCCAAAAGAAGGGCTTCAAGCTACCAGGCTATTTTTTTTTTTCTTCTATGAATGGACTAAACTAAACTTCCTTTATCCCAGTGATTCATATCAATTTAGGGATTGAAGTACAATGTCACTACTTAGTTGATTTAGAGACCAGAGCAATTTATACATCCAGACTCTTTTAAACAGTGCAATACAGTATTTGTCTTCCAAATTAAAAGAAGTTAGAATTAATTTTTGAGACTAACTAAAATTATCAAAAATTTTCTGAGGGTCCTGAAAAATATAGATCAAGAACTATTTATAAAACGGGGAGATCTCAGGTACTATTGACACAACAATGTCAATGCCTACATTGAAATAGGTAAGGAGCTAGAGGGTACAGAGCCAAATAAGTCATGGGCATATCGTCACCAATTAGTACTGTAATTATTAACAGTACTTTATTTACTTGTGAATTATTTTAATGTGTCTCAACTGAATAGCTCAAACAGCTGTCTACAGTGGTTGAAAATACTGTTAGCTATGTCAAGACCAGCATGACTCTGCCAAAGACATTTATGTATATGCCCCAAGAATTAAGAAAACAAAATAAGAAATGTCAGTGTCCTTTTGGAAGAAAAAAGAAGAATGAAGCTGTGTTAAAATGACTTAACTAAGGCGATCCATCAGTGCCCCGGTGTTTCTAAGGTAAATTAATCAGAAGAAAAGGTCCTACTTTCTCCAATACCCTTCCTCTGGATGCGGCATCCACTCTCACAGCCAGACAACACACTCTAGCCAATGCAAGGACCTATTTTTACAGGACAGCTCTTTCCACTTGCACGTCCTGCTATCAAACTCACTGTAGCATATAAATACCACACTCGCTTTGTCCAAAACCAAACTCACCATCTGCTGCAGAGAATTACTCCCCTAATTTCCATTTCTTAGTCTGTCATTATCCAGGTATCTCTAACTGGAAACTTTTGTATGCCATTTACATCACAATTCCCTAGAGTACCTTTAAAACTGCAGATTTCCACCCTCTACCCATCCTTCCAAAATCAGAACCTCAGAGGGTGTTTTATCTGGAATTTTTAGCTAGCTCCTCAGGTGATTCTTATGCACATTCAAGTTGGAGAACCTCTAGAGGAGATTCATCCTTAACTCATTCAGTTCATCTAATATCACGCCCTTCCTCTCACAAATCCTCTGGCTGCCAGACTCTTAAACCTAAACCTAAACCTAAAACCACAATCCATTTCCTAAATGTGTCTACAACTGCTCAAACTGAAATTTCTCAAACACCATGTTTGTTTTCCCTGCTCTATAACTTGTCTTTACTTACACACCACAATTAAAACTCATCTTCCTAATTTCTGAGACCTCTTATAATCTGATCGATACCAAGCTATCTCTCTTATCCCCTATGAACCCTCTACTCCAATCACAAACCCTGATTCAAAATGGCAAGTCCTACCTCAATGATTGTACTCATCTTAGTCTGACATACTCCACCACTGACAACTGAACTCCCCAAAATCCATAATATCCACTCCTCTCTATCTTTGTATCCGTCAAGGAAAGCTTAACACCCAAACCCCTTCACGGCTTTCAACACATCACATTATTGCAATTGCTCTCAGACTCTCTCCTAGCCTTCCATTCACTCTACATCCTCTAAACAACAATCTTACCAAAGCACTTTTAAAAAATCCCTCCCTTACTCAACAACAGGCAATAGTGGTCTTTATTATTCCTCCCATATGTCCAAATCCGAGGGCTAGCACAAAAGGACCCATCAACTACCCTAAATCAATTAACTCCAGCTCTGCCCAAAACATGACTCTATTCAAGTTAATCTCCTCTGGAAAGATCTTCTCCTCCCACTCTACTGATCTAACATCCTATATTTCTTTCAACACACAGTGTAAGACTCAGCATCATTAGATTAAAACAGTTTGGCCTTTCTAACTATAGGCATTTATTAATCTAAGGTAAAAAAATAGTAAACAACAATAACAAAAATACACAAACACATACATTATTTTTAGGATGCCGTAGATATATTTTTTACTCTGTTTTGTGGTGGTTCCTTGTTTTCACAGCATTTAAGGGACAAAAATCTCCTAAAACAAAAAATGAAGGAATTGAAATCTCAGCATTGTTTTTAAATAACTGAAACATTAAGGAAATATAGTAATTTCTACTTCTTCTTTTTTAATTATTCTGTCCGGGAGAAAGTCACTTTTTCGCCACTAAAAATCTATTTACTTCACTGGTCTTTATATACTACAATGGACCGGAAAGGGCATGGAACTTGGAATCCAAGTGTGTATTAAATTCAAGAATGGAACTTTCTGGCAAGTCCCTCTAAGATTCAGTCTTCCTGTTGGTAACACTGTAGCCACCTGACCCCATGATATGGTGACACAATATTCAGATCATCAAAAGCCTAAAGTATTTCAAGTGCTCTCAACCTATCTTCAGATTAATCTTCCTCAGGGCCAGGCCAATATACACCTACTGCCATCTATTTAACTGGCCATTCATTTTCTCCCTGTGCAGCAAGACCAGATCCTGAGAAGAAAAACCAAATCCAGGAAACACAGCTGGAACAAGTTAGCATCCCAGCCGCTCTGCTAATGCTAGAAAAACCATAGATCTATTATTCATGGGATAATGCCTGGCTACTTGTGACAAATTGAAGGTTGAGAAAATATTTGCACAAAGAGTCATCATACTAGCTGAGTTAGGGCCAAGGTAGAGGTCATTGCCAGAGAATGAGCAGCCTGTCACAGTTGTAGAAAAAAAAAAAAGTCTTAACAGCATAAGTTAAGAATGCATTGCTTCATCTACAAAAGGTTGTTTCCCTTCTCCCTGTTCTATGTTTGATTTGCATCGATGTCATAAATCATGAAAGCTGAGGTCAATATGAATCTTACCCATTTACAGATTTGGAACGAAAACTTAGAAGAGACAATGTGCCTAATTATAATAACAAGACCTTGAACTAATATCTACAAAAACAAGGATGTATGAAAATGCAGGGAGCTGCATTTATGAATTAAAATGAAGCGCTGTCTTCATGTCCCACAGTCACCTTCTATGTGTGCCTCTATCACTGGCCTGGGCAGAAATATCTCTGTACTTTTATTTTAAATCAATCCATTATGAGACTACAAACTAGGTAATTAATTGTAGATCAGTATGCAAGGGAAAAATAACACAAGGGGAGATTTTCATGATGGAAGACTTCCTTCAAAGCAGAGTTTTAAACCAAGTTTTAAAGGAAATGATGGTTAGAAAAGACAAGGAAGAACCTGAGACGACAAGAAAGAATTCTTATAACCTGACCAATTTAAAAAACCAGGATTTTTCAACTTATGAACAAACTCCATTGTATTTTCCTTTTTAATAGCACTAAAGAAGATTTTTATACTTCAACTAGATTATTGCTTCTACAAGTTAGAACAACTCTCAGCTCACCTTTTTTGGTTGTTTTGTTTCTCCAGTGACCCACAATTGCTTGCAAATACTCCTATGGGAACATCACCATGATTACTAAGGATTACCATATGTGATAGATTCCAAAGTTGCATATACCTCATCTGCCTGTACAAAATGAGTAGAAAACTCAATGATCACAACAAAAGCAAAAATCAGTAAGTGGGACTACAACAAAATAAAAAGCTTCTGCACAGCAAAGGAAACAATCCACTACATGAGAAGGCAACCTACAGAATGGGAGAAGATATCTGCAAACCATATTCTGGTAAGTGTTAACATCCAAAATATATAAACAACTCATAGAACTCAGTAACCAGGAAAAAAAAATCAGATTTTAAAAATGGGCAGAGCATTTGAATAGACATTTCTCCAAAGATGACATACAAATGACCAACAAGTACGTGAAAAAGGTGCTCAACATCACTAATCATCAGGGAAATGCAAATCCTCAAAAAATTAAAACAGAAGTATCCTGTGATCCAGCAGTCCCACTTCTGGGTATCTACAGGATCTGGAAGAGGCATCTGCACTCCCATGTGTATTCCAACATTATTCACAACAGCCAGGAAGTGAAAACAACCTAACTGTCCATCAGGGGATGAATGGATAAAACTGTGACACACACACACACACACACACACACACACACACACACACACAATGGAATATTATTCAGCCATAAGAAAGAAGGAAATCCTGCCATTTGTGACAACACGGACAGATCTTGAGGACATTATGATAATTGAGGTAAGTGAGACAGAGAAAGGCAAAGACTGTATGATCTCACTTATATGTGGAAGCAAAAAAAAAGTCAAATTCATAGAAACAGAGTGCAGAGGGATGGAGGAACTAAGGAGATGTTGGTCAAGGGTACAAACTTCCAGTAAGAAGACGAGTACAGTGATAACAGTTAACAATACTGTATTATATTCCTAGATCTTAAAGATGCTAACAACAAAAAAGAAATGACAATCATGGGACATGATGAAGGTGTGAGCTAATGCCCCAGTGGTAATCATACTGCAATATAAAATGTATCAAATCAAAACAGTGCACAACTTAAAGTCAAAAAAAAAAAAAGGGCTTCTCCTGGCAGGTCTCCTGGAGGAAAGTTGCCCTCCACACACTTGGTGCTCAGCCAATACATCACAGTCTCTGTTGGGAGCCGTAGTCAAGACTCCAGCTCATAACCACCACCCCAACCCTGCCCAGGCTGAAGCTGGCCGGGCTTACACAGTACATAGATCCACATTCCTAGCCCAAACAACTCCATTCTGACACTTTCTCATCAAGAGACCCTCAGCCAAGACCATTCCAGACATTTCCTTGTGAGGAGATATATAACTACCAAAAACTTAAATGATTATTAAGCCAGGAATATTTAATTTCTTCTTGAAAAAAAGTTGAATTCTCGCATGCTGATCCCAAATAGTTTTTAAAGTGACTAGAATAGTTCAACTAAGAGTTCAAGTAAGAGTTAAGAGTTTTTTTTTAAGCTTAATCAGCTTGTTTTACATTCTTCCACAATGAAAAAAATAACTACAAAGTCTGGCAATGAGTAGGGAAGAAAAAAAAAAGTGTTGTAGTCTTTTCCTGCCTGGTCAACTTTAACATTTAGCCAAAATTTTAAGCACAAAATGATTACCAAGTAACTTCTGTTGTAAAACGTCATTTACCCATTAATCCAGTTGGCTGACTTCCTGAGGGGTGCTTAGGCATCATTTTCACCAAGAGATTTTCACAGACACCCCTTCACCCACACCCTGGCCCACAAAGGGTAAGGTCCACCAGCGTTCAGTGATTACCACTCTCCGGGCAGGCACAGCACTGGCTTCTATCTGTTGACTAAGGAATTCCGCTTCTTTTCCCTTTCTCCCCACCTTTCTACTAGCCTCTGAGCTCCTCTGAAGATGCACTATCCCCAAGTCTTGGCACAAATCTGCCACAAAGTAGATACTTAGCAAATGTTTGCTGAATAAGAACACACACACACACACACCCCTTACATTTTTTTAATAGGGTTTTTTTTTTTTTTTTGAGAGAGAGAGAGGAGGGAGGGAGGGAGGGAGGGAGGGAGAAGCAGACTCCCCGCTGAACAGGGAGCCCCAGGCAGGGCTGGATCCCTGACCTGAGCCGAAGGCCTACACTTAACCAACTGAGCCACCCAGGAGCCCCCACGCCTTACAATTTAAACGGACAGAGATCTTCCAGTCTAACTCTCACTTGCCATATAAGAAATTAGAGATATAAAAGGTTTAAATGCTAGAGCCAAGATTAAAAAACCCATTTCCACTACTCAAAGATGTTTCCTTATGTCAGTTCATTAGAAACTTATTTACTTTTAACAACGTAAAATTAATGTTTTCAAATACTCACTATACACTTCTTGGCATACATTACAAAAGAAATGAAAACCTATGTTCCTACAAAAACGTGTATGTGAATATTCAGAGCAGCATCATTCATAATAGCCAAAAGGTAAAAGAATTCCAAATGGCCATCAACTGATGAATGGATAAATAAATATGGTATATCCATAGAAGGGAATATTATTTGGCCATAGAAAGGAATAAAATATTGATGCATACTACAACATGGATAAACCTTGAAAACATTTTACTACGTGAAAGAAGACAGACACAAAAGACTGCATCCCTTATGATTCTGTTTATATGAAATGTGCAGAACAGGAAGACTGAGACACAGAAAGTAAATTAGAAGTTGCCTAGGGATGGGGTGATAGAAGCAAGGCGAGTTGCTTGGTATAGCATTCCTTTTAGGAGTGATGAAAACTTCTAAAACTGCTTGTGATGGTAGTGCAATCCTGTGAATATACTAGAAACAATTTCATGGTATATGAATTATATCTCATTGAAACTATTATAAATATAGTGATTTTATTGCAAACTGATTTATCTGGCATATTCGAATTAGGAAATTCTCATTCACAAACTTTCATTCCACGCTTCCCCAAAACAGGGTAAGTGTTGGTAAACCTGAAATTCATTTCAAATGCCTAAAATGTCATGCTTACATCGCACATACACAAAAACACTATATTCCAAACTTTTTTATATTAAAGATATCTTATTTTACTATTTGGAGAACTGGTAGTCCATGTAAAAGCTATGTGATTGTATAAACCTGAATGCTGATTCCTCAAGCATCCCGAATAGAGATTTTTGCTCTCCTTAAATGATTTCTATTTGGAATGTTAAATGCTACCCCTTCATATATTCAAAAGCAAATTGTTTCACTGAGAAAGCATATATGAAGAGGAAGCAAATCCAGGAAAGAAAATTTCTTTCTCAAAGAGGTGCTATGTATTATTCTGTTATTCTGTGGCAAGTCTTCTGCCTACATGGAAACTCACAGATATAGAAATTCAAAGGAACTGTGTTAATATGCTTGCTTGACTCCAGTGGGAATATACTTAGTCCCTTTATACTCAAGTCAATGACACTGTAGTCACTCAGACTCCCAAGATCAAGCCTAAAATTAACGTGGATTTCATTGCACTGAAAGTATATTTATTTTTCAGAATCCATACGCATAATTTCAATGTATTTTTTTAATGCAAGGTGATTTTGCTAGCTAGTTATCTGAATTTCAACCTAAGGTTTTGGGTTTTGTTTTTATTTTACTTGAATACTACATGCTTATAAACAGAACTCTAGATTTACTCCTTATAAGGAGTAACTTCTACATTTCTTTAAACAGAAAAGCGAGGTTCTCCTATGAGGGAGAGATTAAAGAAATCCAATTTAGGATCATATATCATAAGTCCCCAACACAGGGGTAAAACTCTTTTGAAATATTTCTAAAAATGTTGAGTGGAATTTTTTGAAACTCACTAGTTTCATCTGACAACCCAATATAATAATATTGAACAATCTTACTTTATCAAGAATTTCTTTAAAAATCTAATCACTGCTAAGCACTAGTTAACAGTATCTACTTAATGAAATTAATTAATAACAGATATCTGAGCAGTAGCACATTTATGGGATTTATACATTTTAGGAACAAGAAATTGAACAAATAAGATGAACTGGATATAAACGAGTATTTTTTAAAAAACTCATTCTTTAGAAAGGATGGCAACCCAGGTGGACTGTAGGAAAAAGGGGAGGATTCTAGGAGAATGAGTTCTGACGCTCCTAATCGTTGATTAGATTTAAGTTAAGAGCAGGGAATTCACTGAGCTGCAATGAACCCCAGGAAATTCATTTGAATCTAAAGTAAGTTTCTAAAACCTTCTATTATTCCCACTGCAGTCAAGCAAGCATCCTAAAAACCACTGAAGATCCAAAAAGTAGATTCGCTATATCTATTACAAGATACATATTAGGCACATAATGAACGTTCAGACATTTCTGTAATAATCAACAAAATTCATAAAGTAAGGCAAAATGAGCATCCTCTGACATACTGATTGTCAGGCTCTGCCCAAATACATTGGTTATATTAATAAAAATCTGTTCTAGGATATAAGCTCAAATCACAAGTAAAACTAGAGTGTGTTAAAGGGCTAAGGCAAGCATTTTCCAAATTCTTTAACTCAAACTTTAAATAGTAATTTGCTGCCTACGAAGCCATTTACATCCAAATTTGGCACTATTTGCTACCACAGTGGGTACAAATATTTCTAAGTAGTTTTTGCAAAGGGGGCACCAGTCATTTCTAAAATTAATCTTAACTCCTTAGATGCTCCAATTTCCTATAGATAACCAGCTGGGACCCCTAAATCTGTCTAATTTTATATTTATAAGGAACCTCATAGTCTTCCATTTTGTTTAAAAGATTACAGATTTTCTACTCTGAATTAGCCTGAGGTAAGTGACTAAGGTTATTCATTTTTTAAATTTACTTATTAATAAAATAGGAATAACCTGTCCTACCCAAACCACTGGCTAATCAGAATAATATACTAGTATCATTAGTCATGGTACCACTTTGAAAAGCATACCATTTGGTACAGCCAAAAGATAACCCAGTTATAGGAGAAAGAAACTCTCCCTTATAAGGTTCCAGTTTCCCTTTCAGACGTTGAGAAGAAAAAAAAAAAAAAAAAAAAAAACAACTTTTCTTCTACTCTCTTAGGTTCAGTAATGATTAGCCTGTAAATTAAATTAACAAAAGAGATTAACAGGAGACAAGGCATACAATTTTTATTAATATCTTAGGTGCATGGGAGGTCACAGGAAAGAAGTAAAACAAAGAAGTAGTTAGACTCAGGGGCTTATATAACATTTTATCAAAGAAAAGGGGAGTGAGACTTCACGGGACAATGAATTCTGATTAAGTACCTTGACAATATATGGGGGAAACTAACGGAAGGGCTATTTTAATAAAGTTTACTTATGCAGACTCATCTCAGTGCCAACTCACCAAATCTGGCGATAAAGAGTCATTCTCTTTCTTCCCCCACAGTCCAGGAGGACCGATACCTTCACAAAGGAAATTTATGCCCTGCTTTTAGGCAGGTAAGGGGAGGACAGGGAATTCTTCCTGCACCTGCTGACTGAATTTCCTTCAGTTCAAAATAATCCTTACACCAAAGTGGGGTAGCATATCTTAATCCCTTTCAAGTGCAAGTCTGTCACGTTATTAGCCTGTTTTTATTTCCTTCTTATGAAGCAGAGGAAGGAGAAGAGAACACACCAGAGACGGAAAGAGAGTGAACTTAGAGGAGTTTCCCTTCCAGATGATCTGTATCATATCAGTAGTCAACCTCCCCCTTTACCTATCAAAACAAATTTGCATAGTGGAAAAACTATGGACTCCTGCAAGTGCATGTCAGCTCTACAGAACATGCATCTCTCTCTGCCAACAAGGGAGTCTACAAAACCCAACAGAGGCAAGTCAGGAAATGCACTCAACTTTGCTTTTCTACTAACTACATTAGCAGGGAAAGCAAGCAAATATGAGGAAGCATCAACCAGAAGAAACATTACTTGTTTATATGAACACAATCTCCATTTTATTTTCATTTATCTTCTGACAAGGCAGGGAAAAAGATCTGGACACAGAACAGATCTAGATTCAAACTCTAGCTCCACCATTTAATAGTTTTATGACCTCTGGCAAGTTGTTACCGTCACCAAACCACTATCTCTTTATCTATAAATAAAGACACTTTATGAGGAACCAATAATGCCTCCCTGACAGGAATATGGTAGGAATGAAATAAATTTAAGTTGGGTAGTAAGTGTAAAATGCCTCGCAAAATGTAGGACTTAAGTGTTATCTCCTTTACCTTCCCCTACTTTCTAAAAGGATTTCGGAATTCTCTCTTCATTTTATTTTGACCTAAACCAAAAGGAATAGACACTATCACTTATAAAGATGTCATAGGATTAGTGACAGGGTACCTTCTGAGGGCACTTTCTTTTTCTCCTGCTAGTACAGAGGACATCCACAAACCCGTGATGAAGGGTCAAGAGAGTAACAGAGTTCACTGACTGTTTTTATTTAATATCTGCAGGACGACCTTGGAAGTGGTAACTGAACAAAGTCTTGAGAGAATGCCAGCATTCTATCCGATGTCTTTAATATCAGTAAGACTTTTGTGCTCCAGCAAGACATAAAGAACATTAAAAAAAGAAAAAAAAGTTAGTTAATTCCATCAATTTCAAAGGTCTTCCAAGTTTGGGGAAAAGATATTTAATTATCTTATGAGCCAAAGAAATACAAAATCCAACCAAATATTATAGACTACCTTCTCTACGTGAGTAGAATAGGGATGTGGGCTGTATGGTTAAGAAGGGACTAACTTAGTATGTCCCTGTTACCTATAAATAAAGTTTAGTCTATCTATGAAAGGAACTGACAAGAATCTGATCAGCATCCTGCTCAAATTCCTCACACAGTCTCAAAGGTTGAGAAAATTACTGGGGATGACATAATCCTAAGGAGATTTATAATTAAATGTAAAAAATATTTGGGAGAATCAAACTCCTCTTTCATTACTATTTTATAGTAATAAGTTCAATTACATTTTAAGGATTTGTAACTTTTAAGAGAATTTGGTCTATTAGAGTGATAGGTCAGCCTTGTAATTCCAATTAAAAACAAAATTGAGTAACTGATTTAGACCAATGATTTTAAGTATTTCTAACTAACTCTGTATACATAGTTTTGACATATTGGGGAACTTTAGAGTCACCATATTTAAAAGTTTAATCTATGAGACGTAGAAGAATTTTGCTGGTTCTCAGAAAAATATTTAAGTCAAATATAATAAATCTTATAGAGAAGTTTTAAATGGCTTAAGGTGTTTAAGTTTGTAAATGAGACTAAGTATCACTCAAAACCTTTAAATCGTTAAAATTCGATAGACCCGTAACAAGAATAATATGATTTATATAAGCTGGACTTACATGCCAAAGGTAAAACTAGGAATTTGAATCTTAACTTTAAATATTAATTTTTAACATCAATATAATCCCCAGATAATTTTTTCTGCATATAACCACTATGCTCAGGAGTGCTAAAAACATTAAGTAAGGCAAATCTAATGACAGGCTTTAAAAGTGGCTACTTCTTCTATAGAATATGAACTCATATAATCCCTTCAACTATCAGTGGTTACTAAATACTGAAGATATAAGTAAATGACTCTTTCCAAAAGTAAAATGAAATACTAATTTTGACACGCTCTGTGCTCTTTCATTTATACCTAAATTTAGAATGTGGTAATGAAAGAACACTCTTGATTTAGTTTGGATATAAATGAAAACTTTATTCTACTTCCTACTGGTTGTTCATTAACTACTTTCATTAACTTCATAGTAGTCGATCATTAACTATTTTCCCAACTTTGTAATCTGTAAAATACGTAACTATATTCACCCTTGGTATTTTTTAAACCATACTGCTATTGTAAAAGCCCTTAAATGGAATTTGGGCAGCAATACAGAAAATGTTTCTTTTCTTTTACAATAACCAAGTCAATTTAAAAAAGAAATTGTCTATATAACCTGGGATTTTAGCCAGGTTTTAATTTTTATGAATGGAAATAAATGTATAATCAATGTAACAAAAATGCAAATACAATCACAAAGCTTAACATAATTTTGCTGATGACTTAATGAAGCCACAGCATATTAACCCCAGAGCCCTAATTTGATACAGCCACTTGTTATATTTTAGGGCTCAACTCTCATTTATTCCTATAGTAACTCCCACAGTACCACCATGACAAATAACCACCACCAACAAAAAGGTTTGAATGAGAAAATGTACACATTCAGTTAGTGAATATTTTTGAGCACCTGCCTTGTGCCAGGCACCAACCTAGGCCCTGGGGATAAAGAGGTAAACGAGAAAGACAGTGTCCTGGAGCATAAATCCTAATAGGAGAGAAATAGCTGAAGAAGGAAACATCAGGTATTGATAAGTTATATCGCGGAAACAAAAAAGCTAATGTAAACTGGACAAGAGGGAAGGCCTGTAGGACAGTGACCTGGACATCAGGAACTGGCCACGGAAATATCTGGAAGAAGGGGGAGGCTCAGGCTAGAGAGACATCTAGTTCACGACCAGAAGACAGGGGCAAGCATGGAGGCCACAGTATCAGGTGTCAAATTTATAAACTCCTTACGGTAGATACATTACTCACAAAATGTACCTAGCTTCTACCATGTTCTTGGCAAGTGTTGGGTCTACTGAGACCAGCAACCTCAATTTAGCCTTTTTTGCACACAAAGCACACATTATGTCTTACCTTCAGTGAGTACTTATAAGTCACACTTATGTCTGATTAATGATTGACAGAATATCAATACTTCAATCCACTTTTTAACATAAAAAAGATTATTAGCTACTTGTAAAATTTCTACCCAGAAATCATGGTAGCAGACCTATCAAGTCTACAGGTGCCTTCTCATAACGATTTGGCCAAAGATATCAAGAAAAAATTAAAAATTGCTTTACTCAGTATGGCTTACCTCCTACTATCACTGTTGTTCCTACAAAAAGAGGCATGGTGAGCAGAGTTCCAGCAAAGTTGGCTAAGTGTGATAGATAACCCAGGTACCAATTTTTAACTTCACCAAAGCTAATCTTTGGTCTCTTTGATAGCAAAAGACAAAGTAACAATCCAGATTCCTTTATTTGTTAAACAATGAAAGTGTGCCCCCAAATTTTACACAGATAATTTCAAAGGTAACAGACAATATATAGAAAATGAACTAAAGGTAATGCAGTTTTATTAATACACCGAATTTACACTGGGAAAAAAGTATAAAAATGAGGTGCACACCACCTCCAATAATACAATAAACCCAAAGCCCACATAAACATCCCCAACAGGGAAAAAAAAAAAATCAATCCTCCATTACCTAATCCTTGGAACCCAGCTGCACCCACACCTGACAATGACCAGTCAGTCACAGTTCCAGCAGCCTCCAGAACACTCTATACTCCTCCTCCAATTCTGGCTTTCATCCTTCCACCAATAATCCCCCAACACATTCTTTTTTCCTTTTCTATCCAGCAGAATCACTTTTTTCACAAGACTCTTCCTTCTTTCAGACATAGTCTTCCAAGAATGTTATCAGTAATACTGACAGGGTTGTACTCAGAAACACAAAAATTTTGAAGGGATGAGGAACTCCAGGACTGACCCTCCTCAGGTACGTTGGCTGAGTAACTACACTGGAATCTGGGCGGGCCTACCCCTTTATGTTAGGAATGACTGAGGCAGAAACTGTCTTCCCCTTCAAACATCTGAGCAGTGCCAAGAATAAGTCTGTTAATAACAGATAAAATCTGCTGTATAGTTTTAAAACAAAGGAGAAAAGGAATCAAGTTTTCTACTTCTTCCAAAATAAGGCAAAACTTGAGATCTCTGTGATTTGGTAAGTCTCCTTTGTGCTAAAGAAATAAAGAATATTAATAAATAATGATAATTATATTTTGCAACATACATTTAAATATGATGTTTAACAAATTATGAAAAGAAAAACTTATGTATACAGATATCTGGATGCAAGAAGCTGCAGGGAAGTAGTGATCTTTTAAGTACCACATCTTTGCAAACACTGACAAATGAAATTCTGAATCTGAACTTTAATGCTACCTCATCTGATTGATTTTTATTGAAACACCAACTGAAGCCCTACTATACACTGTGAACACATACTGAGCCAGGGCTGTGGAATAAAGAAAGGTAAGATTTATTTTCAGGGGGCTGGCAATCTATATATACATAACTTTTATATTTTAGGTAAAAAATGAATATTCGTACAAAAAATTAACATAAGCCATCAGGCATGGGGATTCAGCAGAAAGAAAAATTACTTAAAGATACCAGTATGATGACAGAATTATTTGAGAAAAAAAACTAATACATTTACTGCTCTCGTTTGCCTTTATACTTAGAAGTACAATTCACAGGGACAAAAATGCATGCTCTGGAAAACGGAGCATTTTACCAAGGCTGCATCAATTTATAAAATTTCCTACTAAAATTTTAACCAGTCATATTAGAGCGCAACTTCTGCTGACTTACAAAAATTAATCACTTGGTAACAATTAAAAAAAATGAAAGAACTCAGGTAATATTTCAGTACTATACAAAAAGAATCCTTTTGTATAGTCAAATTAAATATGACAAAATAATATGAAATGCAAAATGAAGAACGAAATCAAGAAATTCATATTTACAAACGAAATGAAATTCTACTCTTAGGGCACCAGCTGGTGGTTATATTTTTGTTTGGAAATAAACTGTAACCCAAGAATATTAGCATACAGTATGTTTCCAATAAGAAGATTTCCCACTTGCAGCTAACTTCTCTTGAAAGCTCATGTTACAAACCAACTCTGTCCTTTCTGAAATGCCCACAGGTACTTTAGTACAAGGGTTCACACAGCAACAAAATGGCCCGTCCTGGAAAATCAGACATGCCTACTGAAATGAATGGCTTGGAAGTTTATCCAGCAGCATTCACTGATGGCAGGAATCTGACCAAGCTGGGGACCGGAAGGAATCCAACCAAGCTGGGGACCAGAAGTAACTGGAGAACACAGCATCAGGCAACAGGATAGCGTGAGCAACACTGTGACAGGTACAGGCTGGTAGGTAGGGGAGCAGGCCTGGCAGCAGGTAGCGAAATCCCAGCTAAGGCTGCCAAGGTAACATGAAGGCAGATAACCAAGCACAGAAAGCAAGACAGAAAGTCTCATCCTACAACACCAGCATGGAGCACCTAATCTTCCCCAACTGAATCAGTACTTACTGGCCCCAAAGCCTATGTCAGGGCTGATTCAGAAAGTGGGGCAAGCTTATGGAAGACTGGCAGAATCTGGAGACAGTCATGCAAGTTATCACAATGTCAGAACTACAAATACCTAAGTCCTAAGTATCCTAAGTCCTATCTCTCCCTCAAAGAAGCACTGATTTTTAAAACCATCAGAAACAACACATTTGCAAATACTGAGAATAGACTGAGATTATCTATTCCTCTTTTATGAGGAAATTCAGTGCCCAGACAGTTCGGGGAACTAAGAAAATCAACACAAGTTGAGTTCAGATATTTTTACAGGACAGCAATTAGAGCAAAAAGGAAAGTACCACTATCCAGTGGGAATCAAAAGAAATAGAAAGACTATTTTGGGCATTTTGTAATAGAAAAAGATTCTGAATCTCCTCCAGGTTATTCTTGATTCTCCATGCCACAGGAAGAATACAGGGCTATGGATAAAATGAAGCAACAGATACTACAAAAATCATTACACTCTGATATACATTTTAAGTGGTAAAAATTTTACATTAAGTTTGTTTTACTACAATAGGAACTGGATAGTGTGCCATTTATAATGTTGCCGAAAGTAAGCATAAATCTTCACACAAAAATATGAGAGGGCTTAATACCAATAATCCTTTATTAAAGGAGGTACACTTCAGGAAAAAGGAAGCTAATCCCAAAGGGAAATACAGAATACACAATAAATGGTGAAAAAAGAAAATAAAAACCAGGTACATAAATTGTACATAAATAAGCAATGACAGTGTTAATAATAAATGCCTAACTTGTTAAGTTTTTTAAAAGACCTAAAATATGGACAATTTTGTAAACACAGAAAGACAAGTAATAAAAACTACTTTTGTGGTTCAGAGGGGAGTAAAAACATTGAGTAACGTTAGACTTTAAGATATGCATATACATACATACGTACAAATACACATAAAAACATATATTTCTAGAGTAACCAAATAAAAAATAGACTCTAGGGGCGCCTGCGTGGCTCAGTCATTAAGCATCTGCCTTCGGCTCAGGTCATGATCCCAGGGTCCTGGGATTGAGCCCCATGTCGGGCTCCCTGCTCCACGGGAGGCCTGCTTCTCCCTCTCCCACTCCCCCTGCTTGTGTTCCCTCTCTCGCTGCCTCTCTTTGTCAAATAAATAAACAAAATCTTTTTTAAATAAATTTTAAAAATAAAATAAAACTTTAAAAATAGACTCTATAACTTACAAACTAGCGGAGAACACAAAACAAGTCTGAAGGAAAAGCTCAAAAATTCACAAAAAGGAGAGGCAAAAAGAGGAAAAACAGCAAAAGTGGGGGTATCCACAAAAAGATGCTCAAAATAAACACAAATACATTAGTAATCATAGTAAATCTAAATAGACCAAACCCCCATTTAAAAGAAAAGTTTAATTTAAAAAAAAAAAATCCAGTGGTATGTTGTTCCTAAGAAATGCCTAAAACATAAGGACACAAAAAGTTTGCAAGCAAAAATACTTGTTAAAATGATACAGTAGGACTACAAAGGAAGGCTGGTACAGCTGTATTGTACCAAACCTAAGAGACCTGAAGCAGAAATAATGAAATGACATGTAATGATACGTAAGGACAGAATGACTTTAAAAAAATATAAAGGAAAACCTAACAACTCAAAACTTATATATACTTAATAAATAGCTTCAAAATACACAAATAAAAAATTGTCAGAGAGAAATACAACTCTCTCACTATTAATATATAAACCTAAAAAACACTCATCAAACAGAAGCACCGAACTTGAGTTACTGCGCATATACAGAAAACTGTTGTCGTGAACTGGAGACTACCAACTCCTTTCAAGCATATGGGGAACAGCTACAAAAACTGGCCATAAACTAAGTCTTAAAGCCAGTCTTAATTTCAAAAAATATCAGCATCATATAGACCATGTTCTCTGATCATAACAAAGGTTACGTTCAAAATAAATAACAAAACATAATTGAGGGGGCGCCTGCGTGGCTCAGTTGGTTAAAAAAAAACAAAAACAAATGGGGGACATGAATTAGAACATTTTAAAACATAAATCTAAATAACTTACAGGTACAGGAGTAATCACTATAGAAACCAAGAAATGCTTGAAAGTGAATAGTAAAAACATACTAATATAAAAATTTGTGAGATTTTTAGCTAAAGCAGTACACAGAGTAAAATTCAGTCTGAAAATCTCATAGTAGAAAGGAAGAAAGACTGAAAATCATTGAGCTAAGCATCAAATTAAGAATTTACAAAAAGAACACACACAAAAACAAGGAAAATGGAAGAAAAAATAGTAGCAGAAATAAAACAAAAAATGACAGAGAACATTAAGAGACACAAGTTGGTTCTTTTGAAAAGACTAAATATGGCATATTGCTATAATAAATTAATAAGACAAGTTAACAATATTAAAAACTACAGATGCAACAGATATTTAAAAATGAGAATATTATAAACAACTCTATGCTAATAATTTTAAAAACCAGACAAAACGCACAATTTCCTGGAAAATATAACCTATCAAATTGACTCAAAAATGGCTTTAAAATTAAGAGTGCTATCATCTTTAAAGGTACTGAATGAAAACTTTAAATCACACAAACAAAAAAAAAATGTCTATATGGTCCCACAAGAAACTGATGTCAAACACTCAAGAGAGAGATCAATCCAGCATTACACAAACTACTTCAGAAAACAGAAGAGGAACCATTCCCTGGATCACTTGCATGAGACTTGTATAATCCTTACACCAAAACCAAGCAAAGAGAGTAGAAGGAAGGAAAATCATGGGGCTTGACTCACTCACAAAGACTGACCGGTGCAAGCCTCCTGAAGAAAATGTTAGTAAATAAAATCAATCAGTGAATTAAAAATGTAACAAAGTAAGATTTATCCCAGGAATTCAAGAGCAGTTTAACATCAAAAACACCTATTAATATAACCAAAGGAGATATCCTACACGATCATCTAAACAGATACAGAAAAAGAATTCAATGAAATTCAATATCCATCCAAAATTTTAAAAAAACAAAACGCCAAATAAATAACAACTGAATAGAACTTTCTTAACCTGATAAGGGATATCTACCAAAAAATGTCTACCAGCAAATGTCATATGTAATAACAAAAGAACTTCCATTAAAGTGAAGAACAAGACAAAAAAAGTCCACTACCACCACCTCTGGTCAATATTTTAAGGGAGGTCCTAGTGAGACAAGAAAAAGAAGAAAAAGTTATAGCCTTAGAAAAGAAATAAATTATAACAATTATAATTGTTAAGCTATTGTATGATTATCTTTTTTAGAAAACCCAAAAAGTCTACAAGAAGAATTTTAGAATTAAATACAGAAAGTCACCAGTCACAGGAACAATATTAAAAATTAATTACCTTTCCATTCATGGATTAAAAAACAAAGGGAGACCATTTACCTTAGCAACAAATCTGAAATTTGAGTACTATCTTTCTTAATATAACCACTGAACCAACCGGTCCTCATGAAATTCACCTGTTAGTGCTCCTCCCCCTTCTTCTATCACTGGTGAATTGTGGAATTTGGGGGTGGGGTGGGGTGTAGAAACAAAAAGGCAAGGGTTTCAGGAGAATCAGACACTACACTCCCAAAAGTAAATGCTAGTCCTAGATTCTGCCCCGTGTAAACCCAGCAAAGCGCTCACATAGGCTCAATCATTTGAGTTGGTTCTGCTCACGCTAGCCAAAACTGGAAAATAGCTGGGCAAACCTTGCCATGTATTTATCTTTTTAAAAAAATATATTTTCTTACCATTCCTCCCTTAGTATTTAAGAACTTTTTGAAAATGCTAAACTATCTCAACTTAAAGAAGGAAAAAAAATGACCATATTTGGACCACAACCTTAAGGCCAGAGGCTTCTAAGGAGCATTAAGGTGTAAGTTACCCAGGGCATTCCCAGAAGGCTTTAAAGTGCTAGTTATAGAGAGGAAAAGCTTTCAGAACCTTTGCTATAGTACAGGTGTTACATTAGTTTGAGAAGAGTCTCAATACATCTTTTTTATGTGTAATTTTAAGCTTTATTAAGAATCTTGGGGTGCCTGGGTGGCTCAGTCAGTTAAACTTCGGACTCTTGATTTCAGCTCAGGTCATGATCTCAGGGCCTGGGGATCCAGCCCCAAGTCAGGCTCTCTGCTGAGCGAGGAGTCTGCTTCCTCCTTCTCCCACACCCTCTGCCCTGCCCCCAGCTCACAAGCACACACTCTCTCTCAAATAAATAAGTACATTTGAAAAAAAAAAAGAATCTTTGTACATTCTTAGCATCATACTAGCTTTCTGATGACTATAAGTTCCCAGGACTAATGCTATGTGAGCCACTTATCTAGTAAAATAAATTAAAATTAATATTCAGACTAATGAAACAAAATCCAAAAAATAAATTTTGTACTTGCACAAACCTCTTTGTTAACAAGTTCTTTTATCTCGATTTATAGTGGTTTGTGCATGTCAAGCAGATTACTAAGAAAATATTTAACAGATTCAAACTGTTTTAACAAAACAAATTTACATCTTTAGTGATTCTCTTCCTCCAACGTTTACAAATTTCAAAACATATGCTCACAAACATTTTAGCCCACTTCAACTGATATAGTTTAATAGAATGTTATTGTATTCTCACTGTGAGAACAGTGTGACAGAACAGCAAGAGGATGTTTGTGAACTGGGCATAAATATGAAGTGACTAAAATGGCAGTTTTGTGCCAATTTCATACAAAACAAAATAAAAGATTGGCAATTTTTCAGTGAACTGGGACAAGTACAATAACTCAATTTAAATTATTTAGACACCCTTCCTAAAATATGTCCCTCCACCCCCATAAAACGTTTTTCTCAAGGTCTCAGACTTAATTATCCAGATAACCCTCACTATGTTCATTTGACCTTAAGCATCCCTGTCTTTTGTATATGTCATGAAAATAAGCCTTACCAACTCCACTTAAGAAGGTATAATCAAGCTCATTTTGTAAGAGGAAAGAAAAGCACCAGAGGTTAAGTAACTTACATGAGGTTACTCAAGCTTGCAAAGAGCCAAGGGACCTACCCTAAATGCTCTTACTACCATCCTGCTCTGATTTTTTTTTAAATACACATGTATATCTTATGAAAGTTAGGTAAAGGTACATATCTTATGCAAGGAAAGGCAATTGAGGCAATCAATATCTTTAGAAATGAAAGTCTGCCTCTTGGCTACCATGCGCTTTCAAGAAGTATCCTCTCAAGCAGTTTTACTAATACAAACATCATAGACCGTCCCTTTTTCAAACCCATTGGAACTGGGTGAAGAAGCTGGACTTAGAATCCAAAGTTTGATTAAGAATTTCAATTTTTTGAAATCTAACTATCCATACACATCTGAACAGTTATTACCCCAATGCCCTAAATAATGGAATTCAATTAAGATTCTAGAGTAGCTCTCAAAATCCTTTTCAGAGGTAACCGGAATCCCAAATCTAGGCAAACTGCTATTTTGAGAAAAAGAATCAGAGAGCCAAAGTATGCAAAAAGTGACTATAGAAACGGCTCTGGAAAAGGGATTGGGATTTCTACAAATGAACAAATCTGTCAAAGAAATGTCTTTGATCACTATGGTCATCACTCTGGTTTTAGTCCAAGCTTAACTTTAACTGCAGGTTTAGGAAATGAGGGGCCCTCTTCCCTCTTAAGTCATAACTAGCTGATCTAAAGAATCATGAATCAACTCCAAAGAACAGTAGTAATGATCTTTTTTTTTTTTTTTTCCTTTGGTAATGGAGCACATTTCTACCGGAGTCACAAACTACTTCCCTGATTATATGTTTAATAAATGTGTAGAGGACGTGATGCTTAGCTCTGCTGGTGATAACATCTGGCACTTTTCATTTAAATATTACAGAGGCGTAAAGGGGCAGGTGATCAACGCCGGGTGTATGTGTTGGGGTAGGAGAGCAGGGAAAGAAGGACAGCCTCCATGAGGACGTGTTATTGGAAAAAGACTCGGAATACAGGCAGGACACTCCCATAAACAGAAGGCGGCAGCATTTCACAAACAAAGGAACAAACTCAAAATGAGCCAGTTGACAACATTTTAAAAAAATAAGTATTCCAGTTTTGCCAAAATGTAGGTCACAATGGGGCCTTCCATGATTCTCTTGTAATCACACCCCACTACGGAGATCTGAATGCCCAACACGTTTCCAACTTCTCTTTTAATCTATCAGTACCAACCATGGACAGAAATGATAATTCATAGACCTATCTTTTATTTTTTTAAAGATTTTATTTTTAAGTAATCTCTACACCCAACATGGGGCTCCAACTCACAACCCCAAGATCAAGAGTCACACGCTCCACGACTCAGCCAGCCAGGCGCCCCTCACAGACCTATCTTAAAATGTCAATAGGGACAAGGACCTGCCTTTGTGTCTGAAACATACTCAATAAATATTATCTCCATCCCACCGCCATCCCCCTTGAGCTGTGATGGTTCAAAATACATTCTTAGATGAAGTAGATGCAGATAAAAGCTTTACTTCCAAAAACAGATGTCTAGATAATACAAAAGAAATGCTTAAGAAATTATTTTAATCAGCACTTTACTGAGTTTTAATAACCATGAAACAGTTTTCCAGAAATTCTGGGAAAAAAACACATGAAATAGTAGTAATGAAGACTTCATGCTCTGCCCACAACACCTAACTAGCCTAAGAATAGTGAACTAATGAGACCTGTGAATTCTAGATCACATTTTAGCTCACCTAGACTCAGTACAGCAACTCTCAGAAGTTGTAAGATGTTTTTTTTTTTTAATGAGAAAATCAACATAGCTGTTGAAACATGAATACTTACACCAAGTTTTTCAGTTGATACTCACCTAAAGAAACCATCACAATCTTCTAAATCAGCGGTTGACACACTTATTCTGAAAAGGGCAGATAATAGACCCGGCTGGCCATGCAATCTCTTTTGCAACCACTCATTCTGCCTTGATAGCATAGATAAGGAATGGAAGGGTCTGTGTTCCATAAGACTTTATTTACACAAACAAAGGTCTAGCTTTGTCCCAGAGGTCATAGTTTGCCAACCTCTGCTCTAAATTATTCAATTATGATGACTGCCTTTTAGCAGAGTGGTTGACTTATTCCTAGATGGGTTCATATCCCCCCACCGAGTGTAGGAAGTGGCTGTTTCCTGCTGTAGAATACAGAAGAACTCATTTGAAGCTCAAATTAAACTCCAAGGGAATTTCTACAGCCTAGGGAAACCAACCTTTCTGCTCTTATGGCTTCTGAGAGACTGGCCCAAAGACGAAGAATCAGAAAGAAATGTTCTATCTGAGGGTAAGACGGAAGAGTGAGTCCATGTCTCAGACACAACAAACTAGGTCATTTAAATGCATTTCATGTAATCTATAAAATTGTATGAGGCAGAAATTATTCCTATTTTCAGGTGAGGAAACTGAGGATCAAAGCAAGGATCTTTAGCCCAAGGTCACAAAAAGGATGTGAAAAGTAAAATTTAAATAACCAAATCCATGAGCTATATTGCCATGCTAAAAATTCCATGATTGTTTTTCTCATTTCCTTGACTACTTTAAAAAAATAAAAATAGCGCTCCAACTCTTATCACCAAGATGACTTTTTTAAACAAATTTTCTTGTTTCTTTTTTTTTAAGATTTTATTTATGTATTTGAGAGAGAGAGAGAGAATGAGAGAGAGCACAAGAGCTGAGTGAGGGGCAGAGAGAGAAGCAGACTCCCTGCTGATCAGGGAGCCTGATGCGGGCTTCATACTGGGACTCTGGGATCACGACCTGAGCTGAAAGCAGATGCTTAACCGACTGAGCCACCCAGCTCCCAGACGCCCCTCCAAGATGATTTTTTTAAGATTTTTTACACGCATAGAAATTAAAACTTAATCGTTCAAAAATCAAGATTTAAATGGGAATTAGTTCCCACAGTTGCCAGCCCACAGAAGCCTATCAGAACCCCCAAATACCAGTGTTTTTTTTTAATTTTGGGAAATGGGTCAGCCTAGTGGAAAAGGGGAAAAAGCTGACAGTGAACTGAGGTTTGACCATTTAAGTATGAAATTGTATTTTAGGAACCTTTAAATAGACAACTTTCTGAAATACACAAATACAGTCAGGCATTCTTAAAAAAGGGCACACTGCAGGGGGTCGAATCGTCACTGAATCATACTGTCACATATACAAGTGTACAGATAACCAGTCACTAGGACTAAAGATAATGTAAAGGTACAGTGTCCTTAGCTTCACTGAGGTTGAGGCAACACTACACACACACACACACACACACACACACACACACACACACACACACACACACACACAAAACACTCTCACCATGGTACCCGTTCATGGCAAAACCTAGCTCTGCCTGGTCCCGTTGTTACCAACTCTACTGTCCCATCTGATCTCTGTAAACGCTACTGCTTTTTTTTTAAATCTCTTCCTCTCTCTCTACTTCCATTTTATCTTTGTCTCTTGTATGTGACCATCTGCCCTGCTATTTCTCAATTTTCTTAAATGTTGGTCTTTCATAGATAGCATCAAAACCAAGTAGAAATTACTTGTCTTTCATTCTTTCTGGCAAAATGAAGAATCACAGTGACAGTGTGCATAATGTAATCTTTAAATTATCAGCTCTTCTCTGATTTCACTGCTGCTTGAAGAGGTCTGTTTCTTCATCACGCAAAATGTTTTATGACTTACCGAAAGGTGGGAGTTGGGCAAGGTACTTTTTGGAAGAGTTAGCACTCTTAAGACTCTCAGTATCCTAACTTTTTTTAAAGTCTTCTAATTTGAAATAAGATTTTTCCCAATTTAAAAAATAAAATAAGTCTGTTTTCAGTTTTCAAATTCTATGAAATCTACCAAAGATCTTATATATGATACTTTATCTTTTGACCCTGAATTCGGGTCTTGAAGAGAAACAGGTTTAAGCAGAGGAAGATAATAAAATAGATGAAGATATTTGAAGGAATTCAGAATAAACTTTTAATTTTTTTCAAGGACTCTAGAAGCTAACAGCACTGGTTCATTTTACTTTAAAGCTTGAAGCTTTCCTTTTCCCTCATTACAAATACAACATTACTACCAATCTCATGTTTAGGAACTATGATTAGCATCATCTTTGGCTCACAGATCACAAGAGGGAGAGACTCTTTGGAGCAACTAGGAGTAAGGTAGTAGGGAAGGGGAACAGTGTTAGGGAGGATGCTGGATATTGGGATAAAACAGACTGAACTCAAGTTAACTCTGCTATAGCAACAGGAAAAGAAAAAATGAGAGGCTATGCTATACTGGATCCTCCCAGGTAGAAGAAATAAAGAAATGGGAGATGGCTATAAGGTATCAGGAAAATTACCTAGCTTCTCTGAGATGTCAGTATTTCATAAGTAAAATGTGAATAGTAACAGCAGCCTCTCAAGGTATTGAGAGGATTAAATGAGCTATTGCCTGTAAACCACTTAGCAGAGGAAATGACAGTGTGTTAATTAAGGTTAGCCATTATGATTGTTATGGCTCAGGTTCTTTTCTATACAAACGCTGCTAAATCAAGACCTTCATGGGGGCACCTGGCTGGCTCAATCAGTAGAGCTTGTGACTCGTAATCTCAGGGCCATGAGCTCAAGCCCCATGCTGGGCATGGAGAAAAAAGAGAAAGAAAAAGAAAGAGGGAGGAAGGAGAAAAAAGAAAAGATTAATGAAGACCCTCATGTGGGATGCCTGGGTGGCTCAGTCAGTTAAGCATCTGCCTTCGGCTCAGGTCATGATCCCAAAATCCCAGGATCGAGCCCCACGTCAGACTCCCCACTCAGCAGGGAGTCTGCTTCTCCCTTTGACCCTCCCCCATCTCGTGCTCTCTCTCTCTCAAATGAATAAAATCTTAAAAAAAAAAAGACCCTCATGTATTCATGATTCAATAAATATTTATTGATCAGTTGTTATGTCCTAGGCATTGTACCAAGTGCTGGTGGTACAGGAGTGAATAAGATACAACCTGCACTTGTAGAGCTTTCAATCAGCAATCAGGACAGGTCAAAGGAGGAAACAAAGAGACAGAGCATATTTGATGGGCTGTAAGGCTGGGTGAGCCAGCCACAACACTACTATACAATCCCCCGATTTGAACACAAGGTATGCTCCCAATAAATGTTTACCTAACTGATTAAATAATAAGTGCATGGTGCATGTTCAATAAATACTTATTATGTAAACTGTTTTTGCAATATAAATAATTTACATATGCAGTCTGTTTTCTTAACTAAAGTGCTCTGTAGCCCAATGAGATATGGAGCAGCCCATTATTATTATCAACATCTTATCTCTGCCAGAAATCTATGTATTAGAAGATTAGTATTTCTTGATTTGGAACATTCAGAAAAAAGGAAATAAAAAGGAGTAAACTGAACGTTCTGTTAAGAAGCCATGGGTGGCTCAGTCAGTTAAGCGTATGCCTTAGGCTCAAGTTATGATCTCACAGTCCTGGGATTGAGCTCTGCATTGGGCTCCCTGCTCAGGGGAGTCTGCTTCTCCCTCTCCCGCTGCCCCTCACCCCCATTCATGCTCCCACTCTGCTCCCTCTCTCTCTCAAATAAACAAATAAAATGGAAGTAAATTGTTCCAGCTTAATTTCCCCCTGAGGCATTATTCAGCAAGTGTGTATTTAATACCCACTATCTACCAACACTATGCTAGGTGTTTGTAGGCTAACAGTTCAGTCTATCGATGCAGAAAATACTTTTATGTTTAGAAAGTGCTTTCACATATTCACTTACTTCTTAATTCCCAAAATGACATTATGAAAAAGTATTATTATCCCCTTTCCTAGATGAAGACATTGCAACTGCGAAGAGAGGTGTGCTGTCACACAAGCAGGAGGTCCCAAACCTAGGTCTTCTCCCTCCGAATCTGCCATCCTATCTACTACCCCTCACAGCCTCTGCAGCCATTCATCTACATCACACATCACTGAATTCCTCTCGTTTAGCATCCTTATGCCATTTAACGAGTAATAACGCCTTTGCTCATAAAACTCATATACATTTCTTCGAGTTTTGGGGAGAAAAGTCACCATTTATTTCTCCCTTACAAAACACAGTAACATATCTGCATCACGATCCTTGTTGAAGAAAATACTGCCCAAACTCATTCAATCCCCAAAGCTACATACAACATGGCATATTTCAGTTTTGTGCCCCCAAAAAGGAGAAGTTACTTAAAGAACCAACTGATTCTATCTCTAGTAGTTTATGCTTTTGAAAATAGTTTTACTGTTTGTTCATAAACTGGTCTGATGAAATTTACAAATTAATTTAAAATAGGTTTGATCAAGAAAGATGAGAACCAGGACCACTTCTGATCTTTCAACAAGTATAATCTAACTCACTTTGAAAAAGGACCAAGGACATTTTTTGAATAAACTACATTAAGGAGGATGACAGGAAAAAAGACAAGAACTTGCAATAAAAACATGAAATCATTAACAGTGGTAAATTAGGAGCACTTTTCTCCTGGTAACAAGGCGGGGGGGGGAATGAGGGAGGTAGCAGGTATGTGTGAATGAGAAAACCTGAACCGCAATTGTCTAAAACCTCTGAAATGCCTGTCAATTATAAGAACCTTCTACTCTACCAGAGTATCTCGGTGGTTTGGAAAACCAACGTGGAGGCCTTGTGAGGCCAGTTCTCTTCAACGATGGAAAATTGTGAGGGTATCTGGAAAAGGGAACTAACATTTCCCAAGTGCCTACCATGTACCAAGTCTCATGGTAGGTAGTTCACATTTAAGATCTTCTTTAGTCCTTCCGATACTTTATCTTAATATCTAATACTATCTTCATTTTACAGATGAGGAAACTGGGCCTCAAAGAGATCAATAACCTTGCCCTAAGTAAATGGCTATAGTATGCCACAGAGAAAATGCTTTCAAACATCTGACTCCCAAACCTGGATTCTTTTCATTCTACCACAATGCTGATTACATAAGAGTTCTCATCCCCTGATTTCTAATTAGGAGAATTATCTCAAGAGACTTGTAAAACATTCCATTCTGTAAGAAACCACACCCATGTAATTGGGTCATGCCAAGCTTCTGAAACTCAAGTTGCAAAGAACAGAGGAGCTACTCTATATGTTGATGGCTCTGGATTTCAGGAGCTATGTTGTCATGATCCAAATGCACTGGGAAAAAAATAGTACTAAGTCTGTGTGAGACAGGCCAAGAAAAAAATTGAGAAGCTGGATACTAATTTTCAAGTTGCAAGTTCAAATTTATTTTTAACTACTATGTGCTCAGTGTTGTGGATACAATAAATAAATCACAATCTATATCCCTTAAGAGCATCCAGTGGAGGGGACAGCCTCATACTTACAATAAAATATGGTTCAGTACTGCATTAGAGGGATGCACAGGAAGCTTTAGGAACTTAGGAGAGACAGATGTAACCCATTTGAGAGGATGGGAAAGGATGCTGGGTAGCACTACTTCTAGGAATCCATCCCACAACAACACTCACACAAAATATATCAAGATGTTAACTGCAACACTGCTCACAGGAGAAAAAAAAATGGAAATAACCAAATATCCATCAACAGAGGAAAATTAAATAACAAATTGTAATATATTTGTACTAAGGAGCTATTTAAAATGATGATACACAGACCTTATATACAGATGCACATGGAATGACCTTACAATGGCTTTAACTGTCATACTATTAATTGAAAAATGAATCATCATAAAGACAAAAAAAATTCAGTCCTATTTTTACTTTAATATGTGTAAATTTATTCAGAGAATTCTAAGTACATACATGAACTGAGAAGTCTAAGAACCAGAGAAAATGACTTTCCTAAAGTCAAGGAAGCAATTAATGACTATGAGCTGGTCATTCATTAAACTGAACATATTACAGAATTACTGTTCTGCCTTTGGTAATATTTCCCCCTCAGTAATTTTAGAGTTCTTAATTATTTTGAGTTGTTAGGTTATTCTTTGAAATAAATAAATATGTATGTATGTATGTATGTTTTTCATTGTCCCTGTACTTAGTAGAAGGTTTTATTAATATATAAATCTAAATTTATTTAGATAAATCTAAATTTATCCCAGGGTAAAATACTTCCAAAATTTTTTCAATCTGATCTTTGCTAAGGTTTCCCTATTTATAATCCTATGTAAATATGTCCTACACAAATAAGATAGTTCTATTCAAATCCACAGAACAAAGAAGACTGTGCATGAAATAAGCCAGAAGAGCATCTGAGCAGATGAAAACAGAGAAGTCCTTTTCTCTGGACCTCCACCTTTTTTTTTTTTTAAGATTTTATTTATTTATTTGAGAGAAAGCACGGTTGCACAAGCAGAGGGAGCAGCAGAGGGAGAAGAAGAAGCAAGCTCCCCGCTGAGCAGGAAACCCACGTGGGGCTCGATCCCAGGACCCCGGGGTCACGACCCAAGCAGAAGGCAGCCGCTCCACCGACTGAGCCACCCCGGCACCCTGGACCTCCAGTATTAAAGAACAAAGAATGTTACTGGCCTAAGCCTCATTTGGTGTTAAAAGCTTTCCAGGCAAAAAAAAAAAAAAAAAAAAAAAAAGGAGAAATGAAAGTTTTGTTTAGATACAGCAGTAAAGAAAACTGAATTTAGGAACTGGAAGAGATCTTAAAAAGATGATCTAACAGCACTCTTTCATTTTACAGAAGAGGAAATCAAGACCCTTTATAAAAGGGTCTTGCTAATCACAGCTAATGATTACCAATAGAAGAATACAGCCAGCAGAGTCTACAAGTATCCTCACTGTAAGCCCAACTGCCCTTCTCTGGTACCCACACAGCAACACTTAACCCTAGTTATTGAAGAAAACTACTTTAATTTAGGCTTCATTATCCAAATGGTCTATCTCTAGGGGATGAGATTACTGCTCAAATCTCCTTTTCCAAGTGCAAACATAGCCTAAAATATTTACTTCACTCTTATCAATTATTTAAACAATAAGTAGACAATGTTTTTAATTTCCTTATGTTTTACAGCAATATGGTTATCATGAGAAAAAAACAGAGCATGCTATAATCCAGGCTGATTCAGGAGATTAAAAGAAAATTTTAAATCCAGAATCTCTGGTTTCTAGAATGAAACAGCCAAAATGGAGTACTTCAATCAACAAGCTTTCCTGCAAGTTAAAAGTAGCAGTACTTTCATTAATTGAAACCACTTTATCAAAACCCAACGTTCACTATTATAAAATTAAAGATTTCTGGGATAATCAACGAGGGAGGGGAAGGCAGTAAGAGCAACTGAACTTCTGAAATGCAACTTAAAAGAAATATTCTGCTTTAAAAACTGTACAACAACTTATCCCAAAGTAGCTCCATGAGCCATGGAATGCTAACTGACATCATGGAATGCTAAATGAAAAAGAGTAAGGTGGGAAAAGAATTTTTTTCAAAAAATGTAACGGCGTGGTCTCCTTGGAGCCTTGAAGAGGCTAATAATAATAGTTTTGTGATAGAAGATGCTCTAGTATAAAGTTTCCCAAACATAATTAACCACAGAACCATGTTTTCAAATGCTCCCTAGAGAATTAATATCCAGTAAAATACATCTTTGGTATATGCTACCACATCTTATTATTTGACTCTAGACTATATAAAGCCCTTGCTTATTGGTGCTCTAAGAAGGGCTTTGAAGGAATAATGTTTAAGCAGTAGCTCAGCCCTACCATCCTCTCTTTCCTTGACAGAGAGAAAAGAAAAAAACTAAAGGTAACCAATTTCAGACAGGGAAAATGACCTCTCCAGAGACAATGTATGAAAACACAAAGTACATCATTCATAAGCGTACAATCTATACGTCGGAAAGCTCAAGACACTGCATCTATTATGCTTACACGTTATTACATAAAAGTCCGCTAGAATTGTTGCTAATCAGCAAATGATAAATTCATTATGCCAGAAACAGGAATGTATTTTTTAAAAATATAATGTACAAAAAAGGGCAAAAAAAGACAAAGGTTCCGAGAGCAGACTAAAGAGAATGCAAAGGTACCGTGAACTGCTCATCATACTCTTTTTGAAGTATTGCCTTAACTCTGCACTGAATCTGCTCTGAATTCCAAGGCCAGATCTTTTTAAAGAAAATAATAATTTATAAACATAAAGGGTAGTAAGTGGATGATAAAATTCAGGATAGCTCTCAGCAGTTAGGGTTGAGAAGTTTTCAAATGTATACCACATGTTAGGGATCTTAAAAGGTCATATTAGGGGAGATTGTTTAAAGGACAATATGTTCAAAGCAAGTGTTTGATGTCTAAATTGTTAAGGGTGTGCTGTTGTGACTCAATTATACTTACAGAGCTGTCAGCGAGTCTGAGACAGGAAAGACACATTAACTGACCGATGGTCCAGTGCTCTATTCTGGACATAAAATGTAAATCCAGTAAAAGGCAAAAACGTTGCCTCTACAGAATTCTACACTCCAGTTACTCCTGGATCATCTCTTAATTTACCCTGATCTTGTGGATTTAACACTCCGCCGCTCTGTTTCCCCACTTGTTAGGATGAACTGTTTCAGAGAAATTTTTGAAAGACTGGTCAATAACATTAACAAACAAAAACTAAAAAATGTTAGAGGTTCATATGCCGCAAATTGAGAATCTGACTTTACTGTCATCAAGCTATGCAGTGGCAGTCAGCTCTAAACTCAGTTAAAAGCATTATTAGAAGAACTATTTTCCAAATGGGGGAAAAAAACAGACGAGGAACGCCTCACTGGCTCAGTCAGTAGAGCATGTAACTCTTGATCTCAGGGCCGTGAATTTGGGCCCCACGCTGGGCATAGAAAAAGAACAAGCTTATCACGAAGAGCCTATTCTTAAAGACTGACACATCATAGTAACTACATTTATCAAGGTGAGCATTTTGCAAACTATATAAAATGTCAAATCACTATGTGGTACACTGGAAATTAATATAATATCGTATGTCAACATATATATATTTCAGCCTAAAAAAGAAAGAGCAAAGCAAAGTCTTACATTAGTAAAGAGCACAGGCTCTGGGGCCAGACCACCTTGGCCACAGGCTTGGTCCACCCACCCATAAACTGTGGACTCTGCGCTCAAGTGCTGAGTGTCTAGGTTTCTGTTGCCATAAAGTGACTTGCTATCCTAAGGACTAAACGAATTAATGCCAATAAAACCCTTTAAGTAGTGTTTAGCATGGTAAATGTCAGCTCTTTTTATTATTATCATCAACATGATAATGTTCTATGCAAAAACTTTTGTTTTAGGAACAAAACAAAAGCTCTGTTGCTTCTGAGGTAAAAAAAAAAAAAAATGCCCCTTGTCCTTAGTATTAGAAACATGGAGCTGAGTATACCCCCTTCTCACTATGATTTACAGGATATTTAAGATCACAGGTGAGGCACAAAGCGAGCAACCATTTCTGCTGACTTACAATCTCCACATTTGGGCTCCTCTTCACTTTAATCCTGATTTTCTATTTAATTTTATTTGTTTTTATTGTATTTTCTTGTAAATCGCTTGGAATCCTTCGGGAAATACCAACCACAACATTATCAAAAAAAAAAAAAAAAGGCTTCTAAAACTGAAGTTTTTCAAGTAAGAAACAAATGTGTTTATGTAAGCAAAATAAAATGAAATGGAAAACAGCAGGAAATGTTAGTAAAAAAGGAAACTAATGAAAGAAAGTATAGAGGGAAAACCTTAGAAGTGAGGACAAAATTTTGAATATTAAGTAGATGGCAATGGGGGGAATTCTATAAAGAGGTTTATGGGTGAAAGTGGGTCACAAAATGGAAATTTAATAGCAGAATTGTACATAGCAATTTAACTGGGGAGTCTGGACCTTATTACGGAAACTATAACCAAAACACATCTGAAATAAAACCAGATTTAAACTTCTGCTGCTGAGACAGAATCACAATTTAGTTTTGTTAACTAAAAGAAAAAATTATTTGATTATATCAACTCCAGCCATATGATGTTTATGCATAACAAGCTACAAAAAACAAAGACAGCAGACTTGAGGGCTCTAATTACTTTCTCACAGGCGAATTAAACCATGTAAAAGGAAAACATCGAAAACAGAAATACAACAAGAAAAAAAATAAAAGTTACACATAAAATAACTATAATAATATAAACATCTAAGCGATAAACATTTTAAATAAAAGCAAAGTCTAAATAAATAAGATATTGAAACACCACTTTTGTATACACCAGACTTAGACAAGGGTACAGTAAGAAGATGCTTGAATTGAATTTCACAAAGCACCTTCTCCACTAGAAAAAGGAGTTAACCATGTCTTTTAAATAAATAATACCTTGGGGGTGCCTGAGTGGCACAGTCGGTCAGGCTCCAACTCTTGGTTTCACCTCAGGTCATGATCTCAGGATTGTGAGACTGAGCCCCACGTCTGGCTCTATGCTTAACACGGAGTCTGCATGAGATTCTCTCTTCCTCTTCCTGTCCCTCTCCCTCTGCCCCTCCCGCTTGTGTGCACATGCTTTCTCTCTCTAAAATAAATAAATAAATCTTTAACAATAATAATAATATCTCAAATATCTGCTCCCTTCCCATAAGCACCATCATAAATTTGCTGGGATAATGGCTAGGCAAAAACCAAATCTTTCCATGAGCATATGGAGAGATGTCTAAAGTATCACCATGCCCAAAGCAAACATTAAACAAATCAGTGTACGCAATATTGCAAACCTATAAAAGAAAACTAATTCAAAGTTATTCCAAATTAAACTAAGAAATGAGATGGCTTGGCAATCTATCCAAAATGCTATACCAATTTTACTTATATCACCTCTTACAAAAAAGGCTAATATCCATCACAGTGCCACCTATCTAATGACCTGGCTAAGGAACCAGGCCATTAGATATCTTGAATATCTTCACCTCAAAAATCAAACAGAAAAAGAAAAAAAAAAAAACTATTTTTATTTCTCCAATTTTTCCCTAACAAGCAGTTTACATGAAATGCATACAGTTCTGTATTAAATCAAGCCACTTATCACCATACACTTCTAATTCACAGGCTTCATTACTCTAATGCCTAAGAGCTCTGGAAATCTGGACATATGCTCAAAGAACTAATAGGGGTAAGATGGCTGTAAAGTTTCCTTCATTCACAATTAATTATCGAATGCCCAATTTGTGCCATAGACGGGGTGGGGGGTGGGGACAACACAAAAATTACAAAGACATGGAGCTCCCTGCCCTTAGGAGCTGACAGTCATGCAGATTATTTGGTTGAAGGAGAGTAACAAAAGGACTTTTAAAGCGGAAGTTTGTGAGATAAAGTACAAATGAATTTCCTAGAGATCTAGGATGAGTAGGCACTCAAATACTTTTTGATTGTTGGTCCACTGGTAATGGAGAGCACGCCTATACTCATAAACCTATAGAGGCTATTTTCTTAGCTCTAGAATCAAGACTGTGTCCTGTTACTCTATTACTGTTAAGTGTTCATGTGATTAGGAAAATTCCTTCAGTTATGAGGAAATCCCTGGTTGGTTACAGAATAGAGACAAAGTAATTAAACTAAAATTTACTCAGGTGACTTTACCTGGGGGCTGTGAGCACCCTAGTCACCTATATCTCACGGCTTTGCCCTACGATGCCACTCTTCAGGTCATCCAAGTTTGACAGGGTAGAGGCCCTGATCATACTGATTTTCCAATATAGGCACACAGCATTAACCACACTGCAGCTGTCTCCAGTAGAGCTGAGAGAAGGAGAATGACTCCCACTTCACCTTCTATTCTCATCCCTCTGCCTGTCTACCTGAATTCAGTGATGACTTAAAAAGCACTTTGATCCTTTACATGCTTCAGTGGCATTTCCCCAAATAGTTCAGAATATTTTAACTTCACCTTGTTGTATTTTAGACTTCAGAGAAGGAGCAGCCTGCAGTTAAAAACTGAACCATAATAAATTTCTCTCTGTTAAATCTCCTTATAAGTTTGCACATTTCCAGTTGAATCGTGGCAAACTATGTCCCTGGAGAATTTCCTTGAGCTTTGCAGTTTTATAATGTAACTGTTCTTCATAATAAAGCACTGACGTTCTCCTACATGGTGGCAGGACACTATATTTGCTATAAACCTGTATGTGCAGAGAGATGTGGGTATGCATGTATAGCCAAAGACAACCTGTGGGTATACATGTGTGTGTCTGTTTAATAATCAAAGCTAATTCTTTCCTGACTTTTCATCATACAGTCACATATTCTATCACATGGGGTTGCTCAGCAGATACATATCACACTCTTGACCATCTGTTTCACAGTTATGTGATACCAGTTGCACAGGAGATCAGATGATAAAATGTAGATGAATCAAAACTCTTATTACCTTTCCTGACCCAAAAAAAAAAAAAAAGTACATGCCCCAGGTAGGCTGGAATCTCCATCTCCATCTTTGTAAATGAAGAGCAGCATTAAAAAAAAAAAGATGTATCATAATAATTGGTAGAGTAGGTGGTTCATTTAATTCATGAACTGTCATGACGAGTCCCACCATCCCCCCTTCCCTTCCTCTCAACCACTCCTACCTACAATTCCGAGGTCAAATGCTATGAATATATATTCTCTCAATTTTAACACAGAGCTAAATTTAACTTCCAGAATTACCTCTCCAAAACTTTGCCTCTGTTCTAGTAGACTTAGCAAACACTAAATTAACACCTCAAAACAACATTCACAACTGTAAGGTGTCTGATTATTCATGTAGCAAATCAAGAATTCTATAATACAGGTTTGAAATCGTATATCTACAAAGCACTTCTAGATGTAAAGATTATCTAATCCAGCACCTTCATTTTAGAGAATTCAAGTACGGAGTTGGAACCAATTCAATCTGTTTGACACTGTTAACAAAATCATTAAGCAAAATATAACACAAAATCGAAAAGAGTCTTTCAGCCAGTAGATACAGATTCGCTTAAAAATAATAAACATGGGGCGCCTGGGTGGCTCAGTTAAGCAGCTGCCTTCAGCTCAGGTCATGATCCCAGGGTCCTGGGACTGAGCCCCACATCCGGCTCCCTGCTCATGGGGGAGTCTGCTTCTCCCTCTGCCCTTCCCCCTGCTTCAGGCACGCGCTCGCGCGCTCTCTCTCTCTCAAATAAATACAACAACAACAAAGAAAACTGAACTTGTCTTTAAAACTTGGCCAATGCCAGCCCAACACCTACCTCAAGTAAAATAAATGCCAAAAGCAAGGTCAGTGTATCTTCAGCAACACAAATTCACTGGAAAAGAAAGCCATGGAAACAGCCACTCCCATCTAAATACTTTTAGAGGCGCACATTCATACACATAGAAGTGGTATTTTAAGAACCCACAGCCAGTCTAATTCATGCAGAAAAATCCCTAAAAGGAACATTTCCATTATTATTGTGTTGGTTAGTATATGTCCTATTTGCATTAACTTAAACTCAATGTTCTCTTTATTCATTTTCATGACTACTTTTAGCATTTTTATAAAGTGACATCCCTTTGTGGGAACAGTATCTCACTGTATGACATCAGGCCAACAGGAAAAAGATTTTAATTTACAATGACCTGTCAAAAGGCTATTGCTTGAAATCAAATAAGGAGTTACTAGAATACCATCTGAAGCTCACCACGCCTTCAGAAAAGAAAACAAACCCAGTATCTGAGGAGCACTTATTTTTGCAATGCAAATTAAGACTGAAAGAAGTACTATGTCAGTCCACTGATGATTTAGTATAATATTCACATTTGTCACTCTGGAGCCTTTGTTAAGGATGATCGCAAATCCGGTATCAGAGGGCAAAATACAGCTAGAAAAATGTACAAAGGAAATAAAGAAAAACTTTCAGCTGACCAGGCAAAGTAATTCTACAGAAGGTAACCACCATCTGCGTATTTGGCCATTTCTTGGATGGATGCGTTAAAAATCTAGGGCTTAACCTGCAAGACCCTGACAGCTAGGCATAGCACTGGTTCTTTTCTGCCCTGAACTCTGCTTCCAAATCTGCCACCACCCTTGGACACAGCTCTGAGTTACTATTACAGTTTTTAAAAGGTCCAGTAGTACCGACTGACTTGATCAGAAATAAATGTGAGTCACCGCCTTTACATCTCTGTACCTTTTTGACCTTCCCTGATCAGAAGTGCTCTTCCCCAGTCTCAATCCATGAATGCCACCAGCTTTCCTCAGAATTACTCAAAGTACCCTACTTCACCTACCAACCCACTAGCAAGATTGTTAAACCTCTATACTTCTTAAAATCTTTCTAAACGTCTATTTCAAGCTTTCCCCAAAGCATTGTTTCTGAATCTTTGTTCCTCCAAAATGTGGGCCTGAGCCACCATGCTGCCTCCCCATACTCCCACAAGGTCTTACTACCTTCTCCTGGTCTTTCCTCTCCTCACGGTTCCCCAGTGCCATAGAAACCCAGATCCAGCTCTAAGCACCCACTGCCCTCCCCAAAGGGCCCCATCAGTTCTTCCATCCAATTTTGCAACTGTTGTATCAAAAACAATCAACTCCCTCTTTATACGCAGCTAATTCCTTCACTACCTCCCATTTACTGAGTACCGGTTATAAACCAAGCAGGAGGCAAGTTTCTATTATGGGTGGGAAGGAGAAATACAGGAATTGAATAAGAAACAATCACATATGATTTTTGCACTTAAAGGTTAACTTTATAAAAAAACAGCACCTCTCATCACCTTCTGCTAATGTCTTTCCCCAGCTTGCCCTCTGCCTGTCTTGACCCCCATTCTTATAAATATTCACCAGTCTTGTCCCTGTTCATTTGGATTCCTGCATACCCACCCCATCCCCATCTCCATACCTGTCCCTTCCATCCAACTTCCACCCTCCATCAGAGTGGCCTCTCTAGTATGCAAATCCAACCATGCCTTTCCATGCTCAAAATCCCTTCCCATGACTGGTAAGTTTTCAGAAAAGTTTGCAAACTCCTAAGTCTAGCACCAAGAACAGCCCTGATCTGAATCTGCCTTACCATGTACCAACAACATTAAACTACTTTAAGATCTGCAACAGATAACGTTTTTCTCTCCTCTGTGCCTCCCTATTACCTTGCACACCTTCCCCTTCCTCTGCAAACACTTACTAAACCTTAAAAACTTAGCTAGAGCTTCATCTTCTCCCAGAAGCTTCTCCTCACTGATGTCCAGAACCCAAGTGACCTTTCTCTGCCCTCAGTGTCCTGTGCACACTTCTACCACAGAGCATCTCTCACTACATTATAACTGCTGACTTACCCACCCATCTCTCCCACTGGAATGCAGGCTTTTTGAAAAAGAATATGTTCTAATATGTAATTTAGGTGATTAGCTTAGTGCTAGCTTAGAGCAGACATTCTTTACAAGAAGATGCTCTCTTAGCAGAAGCAATTTGGACTAAGAATTTGTCAATTAATTGAAAAAAGCATTTAAGGGGGGAATCATAAAAAGTGATTTATATTTTTATCAGGTCTAGATTAACATAAGACATCTAAAAGTACATTCCTTCACTGATCTCTGGATATCAGGCCAGGGCCTTTGCTTTGGGTTTACGTGTGCAGATTAACAATCAGCATTATTCACCAGCTACAGTGGTCAGTTTGACCTCCTTAAAGTGGACGAAAAACTTAAAGACACTTGAAAAATAACTGGAGTAGTTGATCATTTTAGCTATTTGTTTAAACAGTTGTACTAATCCCCATCACCCTCATTTTAATTCAACAGCAAAATTTTTAGGTGAGGGGTGCCTGGGTGGCTCAGTTGGTTGAGCAACTGCCTTCTCCTCAGGTCACCATCCTAGAGTCTCAGGATCGGATCCCACATCAGGCTCCGTGCTCCGTGGGGAGTCCGCTTCTCCCTCTGGCCCGCTCCCCTTTCACTCCCCTCTCTCTCAAATAAATAAAATCTTTAAAAAAAGGATTTTTAGGTGACCTCCTCATCAGATCTTTCTGAAGATTTCAATTTACACTTTTATAGAAAAAACATTTAACACTCACATTTTATCAATATACATATTATTCAATTAAATACACACCTAGAAAGACAAGAAACAAGCAAAAACAGGTTTAGATCTAAGCATCTAAGATAAACGTCTACTGAAAGAACAGAAGGAATGAAAGAGAAAGAATGGAGAACTGATGGGTTTCCTCCAGCTTTTCAGACCAGCAACATGTAAGAGGGAAGCACTACAGCAAAATCGTGAGGTCAACTACTCCTTTAAATTCCCCGGGGACTCCCCATAGTTTGCACCTAATTCCAACTCCACAGTATCCAAGTCTGTCCTTGAAATATTACCTGCCTACATTCTTACCCTGCACACACACGCACACACCCGCACACCCCTACTGTTCCTCCAGTTGTTCTGATTTATCTACAGTTACCTCAAACATACCTTCCCTGGACTTAGGATGTCCCACTTCTCTACCTAATTAACTCTTAATCATCTTTAAAGTCTCAAGTACCACTTCCTCCAAAAAGCCCTCCCTGATGAGTCCCCCTCTGCCTAATGAAGGGGGACACGTCTGCACCCTGTTATATGCAGGTGACACTGTGTGCTGGCCACCCGGGGTCAGTCCTAGGTTATGCCTGTTGTTGCAGACTAAATATTAACAGCAGTCCTTTCACTGTCAGAGTGTCCCAGTTTGACAATAAATCACATGGTCCCCCTAGACACTGAGGGATACGACAAAGATGAAGCAATGGTCTATGAGCTTTTGTAAAAATAAATAAAACACATACACACACTCAGATCTTCTGGTTTCTCAAATATTTATAATGATTGTTCACCCCTGTTTTATTTTGAAAACAGTCAAAGTGTGGCCAACAAATCACATACTCACATCTTCTGACTGTAACTATCTCCCAGTACTTACTGCACTATCCTGTAAACGTTTCATTCTCCGCCTCCTCGTCAAGGCTATACAGTTCTTGGGGCGCCGGGGTGGCTCAGTGGTTAAGCGTCTGCCTTCGGCTCAGGTCATGATCCCAGGGTCCTGGGATCGAGCCCCACATCCGGCTCCCTGCTCAGCGGGAAGCCTGCTTCTCCCTCTCCCACTCCCCCTGCTTGTGCTCCCTCTCTTACTATCTCTCTCTCTGTCAAATAAATAAATAAAATCTTCACAAATAAATAAATAAATAAATAAATAAATAAGGCTCTACAGTTCTTGAGAAGGGCTTCTCGTGTTTATCTTAACATCCACACACCCAATGAGCCCAATGTTCAACGCATACCAACTATTCAGTAATGTTGGTCAACTGTTAACAATCAATTAGGAGACAACGCTTCTAAATGGCTGCAGCATAACCAGTTATTTATAAACACCTGAATCATAAATGATCTATCAACCCCGACTAATGCCCAGACGGTAACTGTAGACTGTTATAATCATATTAATCTCAAAGCAAAAATATCAGCAGCAGTAATAATACACAGTACATAACAGTATTTGACATACTGGCTCAATTTGTTCAAATAACATGAACATAACATACCATCACATGTTTTTACCAACACCACTACCACCAAAAGGTGATTTTTTTTTACAGAACACTTTTTTTGTGTCACCAGAAATGTACATAAACCCGCCAAAAAGTTACTGTATTTTTATTTAAAAAGAAAAATGCAGAAAACGGCTGAGCAATTCTCTTCCTTAGAGTGCTATTAAAAGCTATTTCTGCCTGGGGAAAATGACACACATTTTGTACCTAAACAAATTGACATGAACAAGCAAAGCCGTGTCATATTTTAGCCTAATAACAACTGTCAGGCTTCTCCCAGATAATATAATTCATGGAGGAAACATACAAACAATATGATTCGAAGACCTTGGATTATTTGTTCCTATGCAATTTATTACTAATTACTTAAAAGTCACAGAGGAAAATGGAAAACTGTTTTCTGGATAAACAAAAGTCATACTCAGCAAGAGCCTGCCTGATTAGAGAATGAGAAAACTGACTACCAAAATAATTACAAAATTATAACTTAGGTCTGGAATTAAAACCAAAGACATTTCTAAAATCAATTATCAAGGGGGTGGGAGGCAGAAATTATCCACAAAAAAAAAAAAGCATTTCCCCTCTAATCAAAGAAAAGTACAAAAGAAACCACATTTTAATAAACAGGTCAGGAAAGAAAAAGTGGGGAAGTGACTAAATGGTAAGAAATAATTCAATTGCCTTCTTTAATTCAATTTTCAGGTAAGAATACAGATATATTCACATATACAATTTACCAAAGTTGTAGCAAATTACTGTAATTTCTAAGTATTTTTACAACTTTCGTATGAAGCCTCAATTTTTATATTTTCTTGCAACTAATTACAAGCTTGGTCGATCACTTAAAGCAGAAATAAAGTTAAAGCAAAATGAATACTCTCCCCCTTCAACCCTCACAGCTATATCTCATGCAACCAGACTTTAATGACTGTTTCTGGTTAGTTATAAACTGTCATTATCTTACAGGGCATTGGATGGAGATTTCCCAAATGAAAGAGCACAACAGCTTCAGCCAGCTAGAGCAGGGGCCAGAAAAGATTACCATCTATAATGGGATCACTCAGCCTTCATTTCTAACTGCTAACTTGAAGGATTTCACTTATAAATAAATCATACAATCATTATACATGTACAAATATTATCACCATCATCCCCGTTCGGACCTTCAGATGTGGGGAGGGAATGGAGAAGGGGAAGGAGCATGGGTAAGGGACATCAAAGGTTCCAACCACTGATTGTGTACCTACTATGTGCCAGGCACTGCAGCAGTCCAGAAGACAAAGTCCCTGCCTTCAAACTGGAAACAAACTTTATTAAGTAGATCATATGTCAGCAGGATCTGAATCCAATCTGATTCCAAACCATATGATCTTCCTACTACGACTACCACTACTACAAACTGCCCCAACAGGGAGAACTCCGTTCACAGGTTTTCTAAGAAAAACAGAGGCAGAAGAACAACTCCACTAAGATATGAGGAAAAAAACTGTGGGGTTTTTTTGTTTGTTTGATTTTTGTTTTTTTTTTTTTTTTTTTCCTGAAACAGCTTCAGAGGTTAGAACCAAGTAAGAAAACCTAACTGTGAGAGTTAATTTTATGTGTCAACTTGGCTGGGCCAGGATGCCCAGATACTTGGCCAAACATTATTCGGGATGTTTCTGTGAGGGTGTAAGATTAATTTGAATGAGATTAATGAATGAGATTCATTTTGAATGAGATTAACATTTAAATCGGAGTAAAGCAGATTGCCCTCCATAACGTGGATGGGCCTCATATAGTCAGTTGAACACCTGAATTGAACAAAAGACCAAAGTCGGAATTCTCCAGATGGTCTTTGGACTTCAACCCTTACTCTCCAGCCCGCGTCCTTCCCTGAGTCTACAACTTGACAGATTTTGGACTTAAACTACGTCAGCCCTTCCCTGGGTGTCCAGCCTGCCAGGCCCACCCTGTAGTTCTTGGACTCGCCAGCCTTCATAATCGTGTGGGCCAAATCCTTAAATAAATCTCTCCCTGTCTGTGTCTGTTTCTCTCTCTCTCTCTCCCCCCCTCTGTCTCTTCCTTACCCCCCCACACATACACATCTATTGATTCTATTTCTCTGGAGAACCCTGACTAATAATACTACCTAGACATTAAATACAAAACATGGAAAAAAGACACCTTCAAAAGTATTTCACATTAACTTGTTGTGATGAGCCCCAGGTGTTGTATGTAAGTTCTGAATCACTAAGTTCTACACCTGAAACTAACATTACACTGTAGGTTAACTAACAAATTTAAATAAAACCTGGGGGAAAAAAGTATTTCATATTAATATTTACAGTCTATTTCCACCATCCTCCAGTGAGAGGAATCAATTCTACTTAGTCAGTGGTTCCTTTCTAGATTAAGGGTAAGAATTTCACAAAACAGTAAGAGCCAAAACCAAGTAATTTCAAACTAAAACTTCTGATTGCTATATCTGCAAATGGGGCAATCTCCTGAGAGTTCTCTAGTTCCTTAAAAATACTACTCACAGAACTCATTATTCAGAGAAGGAACCAGCAACATAAAAATTCCACAAGCATCAGAATCTCCAATGGAAAAACACAAGTTTCATCTCAAAGTTAGTTGGGTGCATAATAATGTTGCCTTTTCTCCTTTCTATAATCCTTAAAATTATATACAATCAATCATACGAGTATTACTACTATAAAATCAATATTCAATAAAATACAAATAGAATTTATTAGCCACATTGTATGTAGTAAGGTTTAAGTACACCTCATGGAAAATGATAATGCAGCACCGGTGTATATAACAAGACAATTTAAATTAGGACTTCACCAGAGCTTACAAAACACCAGAATTGCTTAAAATTGTAAGATTTGAGTTATCAGTTGATCTAATTAGGCCAGAAGCAATACTTTAAACTTTTAATTTCAGAAAGCTCTGCCACTCAACAAAAATATTTCTGTTATCACCTATATGATCCAGCATTATCTACAAAAGCTTTTCAAAAGTGGAACACTACCCAATCCAGTGCATGAGGAACTGACCCTTTGACCCTAACTAAAAATATTATATACTACCATATAGTCTAATCATACATCAAATGAATCATCTTTTCAGCTAAAACTTTTGTTAAGAACAACAGGAAACTACATATTGGCTGGTGTTTTGTAACAGGAAACATATTCAAAAGAATGCTGTGGAGTCCTAGAACTCAAAATCCTGTTTTTAACTGAGAGCATGCAAATGTTTTCATAGGATTACATATAGTCAAGATACTAAACTTGACATCTCTACTCTCTCAACTTCTGAGAGAGAAAAGCTGTTGAGGCTCAATAATTTAACAGATCAAAAAGAAAGACGTGGGAGAATTGTTAGGCTTTTAAAAAACAAATATTTATTATTTTTAGTAAGACTAGTCATTAAAATATTTTTCTCTTCAAATCCAGAATATATGCTCAGTTTTTAAAAGCATACTTTAGGTTACAAGTTAGGATATCACACACAAAATAGCAACTCAAGGAAAGTATCTAACACCTATGCAAATGTTATGATCATAATTTAAAACACACTGGAAGGTCTTCCCCCCATAATATTCACAAGCTTAACCACAAATGTGGGATCAATTTTACCAAGGATTAAAAAGTATGCACTTAATGAATTCAATTGTCAAAATACACCCATTTTCTTAAACCAACACTTTCTTCAGCATTCCATAAATTTATACTCTCCAATCAAAATTTTTCTGTGACATAATGACCTCCAAAGAAAACATTAAAAATTAATCATTTTAATCTTGGACGATGTGAAAATATGTTTCTGTCAACTTCTTAAGTTGTTATCACTGATCATTCCAATGTGTTCCCATCACCTTTTTTTTACATATAATTAAAGAAGTAACATATGCTCACTGTAACTCTAGAAAAATATAAATAATTTTTTTAAACATCACCTTTATTCTCTCCACCCAGGAATTACCATACTTAACATTTTGACACATGTGCTCTCAATCTTCATTCTAGGTACACATACACTAAAAGTAAAGTGGTGATAAAAATGCATGTTAAGTACTTAACCAGTCTTTTTACCCTAGAGTATACTGGGTATAGCAATAGTCTTCACCTTTAGAATTTTAGAAGACATGACCTATAATAGATTTATCCTATTACCCTACATGCATATATCATAATTATTATGACATTTATGTATTATGACTATTTTAGACATGTCAGTTCTTTCTACCAACTTTCTACCAAGACAAATAACAACTCTGATGTACTCCTTACCAACAGTCACTGACCAAAAAAACACATTGACCATAAAAACAACTCAGAACTCATATCCAAAAATGGCCTGTAAACACATGAAAACATTTAACCTCATCAATAAGTCAGCATAAATCATAGAATGTATGAGAGACGTTCTTCACCCACCAAACTGAAAACTATAAAGCATATAAATAACACCAAGTTATTGGTGCAGGGATTGTGAGAAAACCATTCCAATGTAATGCTAATTATAAACTAATACAACCTTTCTAAATAATAATTCAGGTGGTATGTATGAATAGCTTTAAAATATTTTAGCCAATTAATTTTATTTTTAGAAATCTATACTAATCACAGATAATTCTAGATCCTGAACAAAAAACTACATATAGGGTTAATTCCTTTTTAATGCTAATATACTGTTATGCACATATATCAAAAGTCAGTGAAGACTTGCTCTATGTTATCATCAGTCTTGTATTCTGCTTTCCATATTATTTTGTAGATTTTCACTTCTGATTCAGTTTTTGTGTTCATAAGGCTTGTTTGTGTGTTTGTTTAATGTTCAGCGCCCAATCTTAAAATTTCTATAAGGAAATGTGTGCTCTGGGCATAGTATATTATATAATAAGTCATGCACAACTTAAATTACTGCATTTTATTATTCTACCTACAGAAGAAACTTCTAAAAATAAATACATCTTAGGTATAGGTGCACAAGGTGATAGTCAAACACCCTACAGTTACTTTTGCCATCCCCCCTGAGAAATGGGTTCTTTTAAAAGTATATGTATATATGTATCAGTTGATTCAAAGTGCGAGTGTGAATTTATGTCTTTTTCTTTCTTTACGAAACAACTTTGCACATCCATTTTATCTGAAACAAGTGACTGGTAAAAGAACCCATCAATACAGCACCGACTCACAAGTTGATCTTAAATAACAACCAATAAACTGGCTTTCCCCTCTCCTCAACTGAGGTCCCTTACAGTGGAAGGAAAACTCTTCAAAACCCTGAAAAGGTACCTCTGATTTTGAGTACAATTTAAAATCCTTGTATCTGGGGCTCCTGGGTGGCTCAGTCAGTTAAGCGTCTGCCTTCGGCTCAGGTCATGATCCCGGGGTCCTGGGATCAAGTGCCCTGTCGGGCTCCCTGCTCAGCGGGGAGTCTGCTTCTCCCTCTCCCTCTGATCCTCCCCATCCCCTCATGCTCTCTCTCAAATAAATAAATAAAATCTTTAAAAATAAAATAAAATAAAATCCTTGTATTCAAGATTAGACAAATTTCCAAGCATGAATGTACCCCCCGTGGAACTTTATCCTGACATACTTTTGGGAAAGAGGAACATAAGTAAAAAGTAATTTTTGGAGGGCAGCTCTTAAGTAGATGAAAGAGAAGGGTCCACCCCACTGTATAGTGACAGACCTGAAGGCACAGAGTCACTCAGTTTCTCAAGGTTATGCCAGTCCAAAAGCATCACGGGGAAAATTCCACAAAGAGCTACTCTGGAAGCCTCTCACCCAGTCACTCCTCCATAATCACGACTCTTTATCTTTTAGATCCTTGCCAACCACTACGTGTTCCAATCTAGCCCACTGTATTTCAGCTGGTAGAGAAAACAACTTGGAGGATCAGCTTTCCCCAAAATAAAACTCATTATCTGACTTAAAGAGAGGAGACTAACAGGTCTATGAGACATTTCACTTAAAACCACTTTTCCTGATACATAAATATATAGGGGAAAGTTTTTCTTAAATCCCTCTGAAAATAGATTAAGTAAGTGAAGAACAAAACTTTCCTCCTCCTGAAAGATAAAATTCCCAGATGTCTTTATACTCTGCCTGATTCATTGTCCTTTTTGTAAGAATAGATGCGTGAGAGAGCAAGTTAGACTGAAAAATTAGGAATTTTGCAAAAAAAAAAAATATCAATATCTCAATCATGTTGAACTGTGCTATGAAGCTATTTCCAGAACAAAAGGGAGTGAAGCAATTAATATGTCAGCAACCATATCACAAAACATTTCTTTATTCTTAGGTTCCTCAGAAGGGTGTTTAATATATAGTTCAACCCATACTTGCAAAAGTTGAGTTGCTCTCAAAAGCCACTGTATAAAAATGTGCTCCCTTGGATTTAAAACTTTAATCATTTTAAACTATAATTTACAACATAAATAACATTCTCAAGAGCAACTAATATAAATTCATTTCCACACTGCAACAAAAGATGTCCATTTCCCTTTGAAATAACAGCACAAATATTTATGATAGTGGTACTTATCGTACAAATCTGTTTAAGAGATAATCAGAGAATCACAAGAGGCTAAAGCTGAGAAGAGGTCTTTTACAAGATAGCCTCCATTACAAATAAGAAAGCCAAGGCCTCAAGAGGCAATTTGTCAAGTTTACAGAATATCAAGTCACCCTTTGTGTTACTTTCATTACCAGTTAATACTATTTAATAGCAATATAGATACTATGCTTCAGTAAATAACATGCAATAAACTAAATGAATGCCTGCCCCAAATTACTCATCTCATAAGTGATTACATTACGATAACAGTCAAGTATGGTATATGAACTCTGTATTAAAATGTTGAAGAATGAGGAAGAATTTTAAAGATAAAGAGTGAAGTTTGTCTCTGAACAATCCCGATGAACATAAAAGAATAATGAAAGCAACAACGTAAGAGCAGTAGGATGGAAAGAAGCTGATCAGATCATCAGGAAAGGACAAGGGTCCCTCGTGCTAAGAGCAATGTAAACATGAAATCAGCATTAGTGTTATTTGTGCCTTTACGATAGCCCTGCACTGAAGCAAACACTTAGGCTCCATCAGTAGCAATTTCAGATTACATGCAGGGAAGTCAGTGTCCCTCACAAGGGAGCTATTCCAACCATCCTCTTCAATACAGGCACCATTCTTCCTCAGTTTTCAAATACCCTCATCCCCTCCTGGACCCTGCTGTCGCCTTGGCTTGTTTTTTTGTTTTGTTTTGTTTTCTTCTCTCCACGAAACTGCATAAGGGACAGACAGTATCTGTTGCTCCCACATCTTGTCACTTGATCTTTAGACCATGTCAGCACCCGGAAGATTCTTTTGCCCCTGCTCCTTAGGCTCTCCTATAGTCTGCTGTCCTCAGGGTATCTTAAATTTTACCATATCGCAAGTCACACTCATTGTGTATCCTACATTCCTTTCAAAAAGCATGCCCCTGATTCCATTTATATGAAATGTCCAGAAGAGGCAATCTATAGGGACAGAAAGTAGATTAGTATTTGCCAGAGGATGCAGGAAGAAGGGGGACTGGGAGTGACTGCTAAGAGGCACAGGGTTTCTTTCTAGGGGGATGGAAATGTTCTAGAATTAGATGATAGTGATGGTTGCACAACACCGTGAATATACTGAAAGCCATCGAATTGCATGGTGAATTTTATGTTATTTGAATTTTATCTCAATAAAAAACTGCAAATTAAAAATAAATGAAAATAAGCACATTCACAATGCTGTACAACTACACACACGCACGCACACATACGCGCACGCGCACACACACACATACAGGGTGTCCCTCCTTCTAACTTTCCTCTCACCTTGCAAAATAATAAACTCCCAAAGGTGGAATTATTAAAGCAGCAGTCAAATGATCATCTGTCAGCAATGTGCTCTTCAAGAGCTAACTGGAGTGAGGGGAAAATTACACTAGATTACCTTGAAGGATTTTTCATCTGTAAGTATCTATGTCACAAACCAAAATGAAGAAATGAGAACCAGGGGAAAAATTTTTAAGTGACCAGGAAGAAAAAATATGAATACTCTCTTCCCATTTAAAATGAGAACTGTAGAATATAACGAAGCAAAAGAACAAAAATGAAGCAGATCCAGAAAGGAAGAACACAGAATATTAAGAAAAGAATATTAAGTAAATTGAGTAACGGCACAAAAACCAAGAAATGATATTCAGAGTTTAATATACCAATGCTTGTTGTGTTTATAGAGAAATTATTCCATAGCTAACCATATCTCTCTAGAGAAATTCCAAAACCTTTTTTGTCCTTGAGTGGTGAAGATGTTGCAAAAAAATCTAATGCAGATGAGATTTAAATCAGATTACTACTGATGGGCATGTAACTGGGTTAATAAGGTAAACAAGGTGTGGATAACAGAAGGTTATTTTCCCCTAAATACAGCCTCTTCCCTTTAAAATCCACTAACCCAACAACCCGTGTCCTGTGTGAGGAAGTTTAGAGGGGAAGACAAAAAATTATGGAGGATACAAAAAACAAAAAACTGTATCTTTCTACTACAAATAAGTGCCAGAAAACATCTATAATAGTTTGTTGCAGAAAAGAACCTTTTTTGAATACCAAATAACCAGCATTTAGTAAAATAGAGAAGAGGTATTAGTACACACACTCAATATTAGAAAAGGGGTACATTAAAATATTTGTATATTAAATTTGTACAGTACAGTAAAATATCTGATATATTTACCTGGTTATAAACCATAGGTTACAAGACATCAGAATTTTAAAGGAAGTCCAATTTAAATGTTATGACATCAAAGTTATCCAAATACAAAGAAATAAGACAACAATCCTTATACTCTCTCTAGTTTATTAATTTAGGCTTCCAAAAAAATGAAAGAAATGGAATTTCGGAGTCTATCAAGAACTTCTTCCTCCTGTTTTTTATAATTAAAAACTTATACTGTTGTATAAAACCCTTGTGTGGTCTAACACAGGAGTCTAGGGTGTGACATTTTAATGACTCAAATTTTTTATGTATTTAGGGATCATAATCCACTCTTGTATCCACAACCATCACGCACATTACAACTTTACACCTGTGTCAGCTTCAAAGAACATAATGCCACACAACCAGCTACAGAAGACCAATCCGGAAAGAACGTGTTAAAGGAGCTTCCCCAACATCTTGTGACCGGTTCCTTTCAGAAGTGAGAAAACTGTGCTTCACAATCATATTCCCAACGGCGATCTGTTGACCAGCAGCCTCAGCACCCACTTGACATCTTTTGAGGAATGCACGATCTCACCTGAGACCTACTGTTTGTGAATTTGCTCCATGACTGAAGAATATTAAATTCTGTTATAGAGGTCAAGAAAACAAATGCGATGGATGAAACTCATTAAGTGACGGTCACTAAGGGTAAGTAAGCTAACAGCTTAGGAGGTAAAGGCACCACTCCGAGGCTCAACAGATACAGATAATAAGAGCTTATAAGCTTCTGAAACGAAGGCCAAGTTCTTAAGATCTGTTAAAAATAGGTAAGTTAGTAAGCTGTCAGACATTCCAAAATAGAAAATACGATGGAACAAACACGAGGTTCACTTGTAGAAAGGAAAGGAAGGAATGACCAAGTCATCATCGTGCCATCTCTGGACTGCCAGACACGCCAGCTCCGTATCAGCCACCCACCGAAGACACCCAGCCTGGTCTTATTCCAGACCCGCAGGTGCCTGTCCCAAGAAACACAAAGAAAACCCAGGGAAACTGGCAAAGCTACAGCTGTGTGTAAGTGTACTTGTACCCTCTCTCGTCTGTAGAGCAAATATCATGATATCATGAGCTGAGGGGATTATTAGTATCTGGAGCCCTTGCTCAAAATCAACTGTGGTCCTCATAACCACACCCACAATGGGAAGGGTGATGTGAAAGCGAGAAGGTCGGGACACAGGAATATTGCATACCCGGGCCTCAGGTCGTAGGTCGTGTGGTCCTTCCAACCTTTGCACCTTAGCTGTGTTAACTTTCCCCATGGCTTTCCTCTTGCTTCTGGCTGTTTAAACTGATTTGATAAATACTGTGATTCAAATATTTAATTTGCTGAGCCTATTCCATAACCCGTGGGAAAGCCAGTGGTGTACTTGGAGGCTAACCTTTGCATCCAGGTGATTTCCCCCAAAATACCTACTGAATCAGAAATCTGCATTTTTAAAGACCCCAGGTGATTCATGAGCATATTAAAGTTTAAGAGCACTGAGCAAGACTATCTGAAGAAAGAGAATGACAGAAATTTGGATCTCAGAACTATACTCTGAACACCATCCCGAATAAAAGGTCTCATATATGCCCTGTGTACCAACTCAGAGCCCCAAAAGAGAAAGAGAATGCTAAGAGACCCACTTTCAACAAGTATCATGTAAGATTTAGAGAAGCACTGCTGCCCTTGGTGATTCTCCTTGGAACCCCAGCTCTGTAAAGCTCCACACAGTTGGAGAAAACACTCAGAAAAATACAGCACAACATAACTTAACATTAACCCTGCAATCTCCTTCTTGCTAAGGGAATTAGGAAAATACCCTTTTTCTTCTATGCTAAGTTTCAAGAACATCTGTCCAAAGGACACAAGGGTCCCAGAAACAGAGAAAGGGTTATGACTGCCTTAAAAAGGTTGCAGGGACCTTAGAAAGAGCATCCAAAAACGGTTCAGCAGAATAGCCTGAGAAGCATCCTTAATGGGCTATCCACTCTCCACCTCCTAGCAAGTTGCTCACCTGATCGGCTCCAGTCATTTTATGTATTTATTACATTTTATTGTATATTGCACTGTTCCCCACACATAGTAAGGGCTCAGTAAATGTTCCGAATAAATAGAGAACAATAATGAAAAATATCACCCCTTCTCTCCTGGATTCATTTAAAGCAAATCTAATTAATTCAATCTCTTCGTTTTGAGAAATTCCTGAGAATGAAGGCGTAATTCCACATCTCTAATTAGCATGGTTCATAACACTCTCTCATTCCGTGTCTCAAACTTGGATTTTATATTTTCCATTATTAATCAATCCCAGTCTAATTTTCCACAACACTGTGAAACACATCAATCTATCCACTAAGAAACAATCCATTTCTAAATGTCACCAACAATTATGTATAAGTAATATGCTACACAGGAAAGATCAGCTATCATTTTGATGCTTTTCTAGGTCCAGATTTAAGACATCTTAGGAAAGTATCTATTTAAAACAACTATAGAAGAACTGAAATAAAAACTGAGGAAATGATCACACACACACAAAGATCATAAACAAGATGTAAAATGAAAGTCTAAAAATGTTGAGAATATTTACTCTAGTGAATAAGATGAGAGAATATCAGGAAAAGAATATAAAAGTTCTAAAGATCATTTCTATAAAGAGTATGTAACCTATGGTTGCTGAAAGAGGGATATGTTTAAATTTCGAAAGAAAAGATTTAGGTTGGAAATCATAATCTCCCATTCCACAAGTGAATCTTTACAAAAAGAATAAGAAAACATAACATAGGGAATGGCTCAGCGTATTCCCTTCCAAATGGTCTATCAAATCCTATTCAATCCATGCATTTAGCACAGCCAAGGACAGTTACAGTCCTCATAGGACATTAAACTTTTCAGCACAGGTTTTCAGACTTTTTACATGGGTTTTAAATACCAACTGTTGGAGAACTGACTTCATCAGCTCACCTAAGAAAGAGGTAACATTATAGATTTGTGTGTCTTCTACATCTAACAGCATGAGCACAGACACATGATAAGCTTTCAATACTTGCTGAATTTCATTATTACCACCCTCTGAGGCAAAAATCTTAATTGGAGAATAATCTAAACACTACCATCACCAGCACCAGTAGAAAAGTAGCTCTCCAAATTTCCAAGTGAATCCACTCACATGTTAAACAATGAGAACAACAAGAAAGAGTAATTGTCTTATTCATTACACAGGCTAAGAATGAATCTTCTGTTTGCAAACTTAATCCACTTCAACTAGTACTGTTAACTGCCTACAAAACCTGGTGCATTATCTTTGTTTCATAAACCTTATGCTTGATCTATGTTCTTGATAAAATGTGTTACAACTTATATGTATGTACTCTATTTCATTCTTTATTATATAAAATAGTTTATTATATGAAAATTAAAAGGCAAAATGCTTTTTGTTATAAGCAATGGTAGGAAAAAAATCACTTGAATTTCAGAATATCATACCCCAAACCTGGTTTGTTCACCAACGAACAGCCATATTTCAATGAGAAATCCTTTAAAATGCATTAAACCCATCACCGTGCATTACATTTTGTGCAGCACGGGACCCAAATACAAGGCTGGTGCCCCATTTGGTTGAGTGGGTAGTGTTCTACTTGATAAATTTTTGTAAGCTGCTATTCCCCCATTAGGGAGTTAGTCACTGGTTTTAACAAACTCCTTGAAGAGTTCATTTCAGTTATTCCTGCCTTGCTCAATGTGAAACAATTTAATCTTATTGCTTTCTTCCTAAGGGGCAGAAAAAGGATGTTCAAAGGAAAGCACTTGGAAAGGGAACATGCATGGTGAAATTAAGGAGCTCTCTGGGTAGGCCTGAAGAAAAGACACTTCTAAAGACAGAGCCCAAGAATGGGGGGGGGGGGAGAGTAGAGGGAAGAGGTTCACAAAGGAAAGAGGGAAAACATAGCAAAGAAACTTAGCTTACTCAGAAACCACACTCACATCTCTAGTTATTTTTAAACATAGTAGTGTAACTCGGCATGGCCCATTCTGATGCAGAACTTTTGTCTTACACTAATGAAATGAAAGTCTGCCTACTAACACCTATAAATAATTTCATAGATTATTACTTTATTTCAAATTAGTATTTCATAATTAAAGCAAAGTCAAATTTCTCTTTGCTTTGTAAATTATCTCTCTTACAGCCTTATATGGAAGTTTCAAAAGATGGAAATAACAACAGACGGTGATTTCAAATTCTTTTAAAAGATACCATATCAAATTCCAAGTCTATCATATATACACACTGGACAAGCTAGGAGTCCCTAGAAAGTGGTTTCAAACTACACATTCTACCACCACAACCCTTCAGATTCCCCTAGGAGGGCATGCCAGATCTTAGGACGGAGGCTGATGGGCAAGTACACTTTGAAAAAGCACTCCAGGAGACTGTGCTACTCAACCCACCACCTCCTGCCCCTCCCGCCATTATCAGCTAATAATGTTTCACCACCCGCTACTGATGTACATTCTGCTATTTCTTCTACACCAAATGTTAACTAAGTGAAGTCATTAGAATAGAGCATCTGAATTCAAATGGCATTTATCCAGCTTTTAAGAGGTAAAAACACAGACATGAATGACAAATCAATTTAATTTCCTTTCATAAAATTTCATTTCAGGACTACATCACAAATTCGGAACCCAAAGCTACTCACAGTCACAGCTTTCCAATTAAAGTATTTAAGTCCGCTAAGATATTTCCATGAATCAAACTTTCACTACAAGTAGCAGTACAAAAAAGAAAAAAAGTAAGTTCCTACATTCCTCACAATCCACTTACACTTAAGTAAAAGATAATTCAGATTTTTTAAGCAATTAAATAAAGACTATTATTTCAAGGTCAACCATAACTCTCTCACTGTACATTATGCCTCATAACCTAGAGTGTCCAGATTCAGAAAATTTTATTACTTATGGGGACTTTTAGTGAAACTAGTTAAAGAGGTAATTCTATTTCAAACTAACACTCCTGGTTTTCAGTGTTCATATTATTCATACTCCAGTCCATTGGAATGTATCTCACAATCCCCAAACTTCCTCAACTTTACTATTAGTCAATACTGGTTTAAGCAACCATAAAGCATATTAGGAAATACATGGACATCTCCCAAACTTTTAAAATCACTTGACAACATGTGTATATCAACAACCGTGAATTCCTTATAGTTGTCAAAGCTATTCTAAATACATTTAGACCCAAATACTAAAAAACAAAACCAAACAAAACTTAGAAAAAACTTCAAAAACAAACTGAGAAAACATACTTACCTTAATTGGAGCACTACTAAACTTAATTTTCCTATTTGCTGGAATGTCGTCTTCTTCTGGCAATCCAACAATTTCCGAGTATTCCATATCAGGTTGATAGTAATTGTTTTCATCACTCTCTTCCTGCTCATCCTGCTCAGTGCCTGTCTCTCCCCAGTCTGAATTATACCTGGATCTTACCCTGTATACATTATAGTCACTGTGCATGTAAACATGGGAACTCTCAAAATGACCTGAATCTTCAGGTACTTCCTTTCCACACCTGGATCCAGAAGCATCAGCAGAGGTAAAATCACCACCTGCAAGGTCTTTCTTCTGATGCATTGCTGCCTCACTCCCAACTAAATTAGCTTCGGCGTCTTCCAAAGGTTCATTTTGTGGTGAAGGGATTTCAGACTCTGGCATTGCCTTATTTTCAGCACAAGGTTCTTCAGGAACGTCTCTGTCAATCCCGACAGGAGTCTCTTGGTTAGATGTGGAGTCCTCGGCGTCCTTGCTCTGCTGTGTCTCTTCACTGGGCATTGGGGCTAAAGAGGTACTTTTCAAAGCCACTTCTGGTACTGGAGTTGTATGACCCTTCTGAGCATCCTCTGCATCATCACCGTGTTTGCTTGGAGGAGCCCAAGAATTCGAATCCTTAAGGTGACCAAAGGTGTCAAGATTTGTAACAGTAACAGGTGGTAGATTCAGGGGGTAATGCCCAGTCACGGAGTATTCGTTGTTCTCTGCCTTCTCAGAAACAATGGCACTGGGGGAATCGGTGTTCTCAAACACTGCACTCAGTTGACTCACAGTTGGGGAGACAGCCTCTGTCCGGGAGCTAAGGCTGTCCAAGGAATCGGTACTGCCTCTGTTGGACTTCGAGCCACCCCATTCATCCTGAGGTTCACTCCCTCCAGCTTTCTCTTTCTTTGGGGAATAGCGGTTGTTTTGTCCTGATTCATGCACACTTCTCTCAAACATCTTCCGAGTTTCTGTGAACTTAGAATATGAAGGGCCATCGTACATTGTGTCAAATCTACTGATTCGTTCTGAAACGGAGGACTCCAACTTAACAACTGAGCCATCTGTTTTTTCCAGAAATTCTTTGGGCCTCATTCTTCTCTGCGGAGACGAAGGTCCACCTTTCCCCCTTGTTTTGGCAATGACTGCAGCATTTTCATTGGGTTCCATACCCATCTGCATGAATAGATTTTTAATTCTGTTGACGTTGGAGCCATATTTCCTCCCCCTGCTCTGCTGGGAGCCCTCACCTTCTTTTGTTTTTTGTTCCCCATCTGCCTTGGGTTTGTCAAAGGTACTTTTCAGTGCCTGGAACTCAGTTCTGTAAGCATTCCTGTGAGGAGAGGCACTTCTGAGAGTGGTTCGTTCACCTGAAGACTCGGTTTTCAACATTTTTACTCCAGGGGTGAAAAGCCAATGTTCATAATGATCAGGAAAAAAAAAAAACAAAAAACAAAAAAACAAAAAACAAAAACAAAACACCTCTCTTCTCTAATCACCAGTATTTGGTCAAGAAAAAGTACCTCTCAAATGGCATACTGTATCAGTGATCCTCCCAACAGGTGTATTAGGAAATTATTCAGTCAAGAGTTACACAAAATGGCTTTTTCAAAGCAAGACTAGAGGTTCATCTGTAATAGAAAAGAATGAATTTCTAAATTCATTTACTTATTTGAAACTTAAGTTTCGTCAATTAATAATACACTTTTCAAAGTGGCTTTGCCATATGTCAAACAGAAAAAAAAATTACTTATTGGAATGGGAATTTAAAAACCACGTTATACCTCTGATTGGTCTTCGGTAACAAAAATGTTTCAAACACAATTTGGAGATCCCTAGAGAAATCACACACTAATACACAAGTCACACATAAGTACAAATACACTTCGTTAGCCTAAGTTTCTGTTGCTTTTGTGAATGACCTTCAAAGAAAACAGCAGTTCACAGATCTTTAAGACATCATCAAACTGTTCAGAAAAAATGAATTTCATTTGGGATGCTCCACATCAGGCAGAATTTATTCTTTCTGTATAAGCACAATTAAAAGTTTGGATTCTATGTTTCCAAAGTCCAAAAGATGCCTAGAGAGGCTTATTTCACTCTCTCTAGTCCAATATTCTCATTTACAGCATCCCCAAAGCAACATTAGTACATTTTTCAGACCAAAACAAGCAGAAGAAAGTTCTTAAATGAAAATAAGTTTCACTCTAAGTGAACTCACATCCAATACCTGGAAGTCTCCTAAGAGTGGATTATAGAGTGAGATGTAGATTATCATGGGAATAAATGCAGGAGAACGTGACGATCAGAAAGCAAATATCACATAAAACCTCTTTTCATAGTCCTGATTTGTTTACTCCCACTTGCCTCTAACTTACTACAAGCTCAAAACGCAACGCAATACATGCTTGCTGGTCTCCACTAGCCCACAGCTGGATTTTATATCCCTATACCAGTAATCAAATACTTCAAGATCTGCTGAGGCGCAGACAATGTAGTTCTAAAGATTTTTCATTTTGTTTTTTGTTGCTTTGTTTTGTCTTTTAATATTAGGCCGAGCCATATCACCCTCACGCACAATCAGCTGAGGAAGCACACACTTTGACTTAAACCGCCTCCGAACTCGGCTTCTGGCCCAGCACGCATGCATGGCCCATGCAGACAAACAAGAAAGGCTTGAGAGTGTGGTGCCTGTTTTTTGGTAAAGCATCGACAATCTCCTTGTCCCCTGACATTTGTTGGAAGCCTTACACACCCTCCCCTCCCCCCCCTACACAGCCACCCCACTCCCTCCCCCGGCCAATTCGAACCCGAGGGGGGCGGGGGCGGGGGAGATGGGGCCGCCGGGGGACTCAAAACCTGCCCTCACAAAAGACAAACATAAATAACACCAACTTGAGAGGCAGCCGGTTCCCAAGCCTGGTTCGGGACGCAATCCCTCGGCCCCGGGGCAGGGCCGGGAGAGCAGGTGACGCCAAGCGCTATGGTAGGAGGTCGCAGTCTAGCTTTGTGCCAAAAAGCACCTGAAGTCCTAACACATTGGCTGCGGCTCCCGGCGGCTGCCAGGCGGATCCCCGTGTAGCACGGGGGAAGCCGAGCTCCCTGGCCACATTAAAAAAAAAAGAAAAAGAAAAAAAAAATTACAGGGTAATGATAATAAATCCCTTTGTTTTTCCTCCCAACGTGCCAGGAAACAATAGATCCCACTGATAATGCCTCCGATCCTCACCCTATCGCTCCCCAACCACAACCCACCCCCACCCCCAGCCTGCAACTCAGCCTTTGTACGTCCCGATTTTTTTCCTCTTCATCTCCACCCTCCCCAACTCCTCGCCCAGCGCACAGCCTCCCCCTTACCCGAGCGGGAGCCGCCGCCAGCGGGGAGGGTCGGGCGGCCGCGGCTCCCACCCCCCCTTCCTCAGAGGCGCCTCCCGCCCCACGGTGGCCGCGGCTCTCTCCGCGCCGGCCGGCTCGGCGCCCCTCCACCCGCCGCTCACGGCGCAGCGCGGAGGGCGGCTGCGGCGGCCGCTTCCACTCGCGCCGCGGCCCCCACGCGCGCCCAGCCCGCGGCGGGCGGCCCCGGGAGGCGCGCGGCGCTGCCCAACGCCATTGCGGGCGGACGGCGGCCCGGGCCGCGACACGCTCGCACACGCGGGCCGGCCTGGGGCAGGGGGTCCCGGCGCGGAAGGGGCTTGGCCCACGTGCCGTTACCCGCGCCGGGCCGGTTGGGCCGCCCGGGAGCCGGGGTGTAGTGCGGGAAGAGGCCGCGGGGGTGAGGAAGGCCCAGGGTAACAGGTGCCTCACCTCGGCTGATGGGATTAACTCTAGGGCCGCAGAGAGAGGGAGCCCGGCAGCAAAATCCCAGGAGAGGGAGAGAGAGAGGGAGCCTCTGGCGGCCAACGGAGGGCGAAAAGCACCGGCCCGAGGCGAGGCCGCCCCACCCCCTCGGCCGTGGGCAAGGGGCCTCCCCGGCCTGGGGCAAGGCCTGCCCTTCTGGGCCCCGGCCGCCTTGCTGCTCGGGGGTTGGTTCGGCGGAAACTGGGATATCGGTCGGCTCACTGCTGGGCCCCCTCAAAGTCTGCAGTGAACTTCATGACCCGAGGGCATCTAAAACCCCAGGCCACTCTCCAGGCCCGGAAGGCCAACACACAGGCCACTGTGCCCCGCCTAACACCCACCTTGACCTCAAGTCTCCACTGTTAAAAGGAAAAGGATGAGGAGGTCTTCTGACTTTCGCGTCGGGATGGAGTTTTTCAGACCCCCCACCCTCCCGCTTTTATCATTGCTCAATCCCCCTTGCTCCCCTCCCCAAAAAGACACCAGAAGTGTTACAGCCTTGCGGCAAAATATAAAACTGATCATGACAGTCAGTGTGGACCTTTAAACCAATCCTCCCAAAGACTCCATAAATGACTAAAGGATAATTTTTCAAGAAGCGAAAACCATAACTCTCATAGAAATATAAAATAAAAATGTGTCAAATATCATTTGACTCATTAATTAGGGAGCGAATCGCAAAATGTTACAACCCATTCCAACAAGGATGTGAAAAGCAGACTTTATGGACAATCAGTAAGGAGGCAAAACTGGTTAATATTCTATAAGGCGCAAAAATGAAATGTTTTGAATTATCTGTTCTACAGGAAAGTAAGGAATGGTATCTAAAAAACAAATTTTGCATTTCTATAGATAAGAACATTTACATTACTGTTAATTTCTACAGCCTATGAAATAGTAAAATGGCCTTGTCAAAGGTCAAGGTGCAGACTCCTGTAGAACAAAAAAAAACCAGAGTCCTGTAGATTACATCCAGCCTTCCACTGAAAGGACACCCAGTGATATTTGCCCATTTCAAAGTCTTAAACAAGTTTTCCCAACAGAACTATTATTATCTGCATTTCCCAGATGGGAAAACTGAGGTTTAGGTTTTGTAACTTACCTGTAGCGTTATTAACTAGTAAATGATTGTAGCTGGATATGAACTCCAGCAAGTCTGTATACAGAATCTATACTCTAGGAGCAAAATCTCTTCTCACTTCATTTCAAAAGGCCTTTGTAGCTACTCAATTCTAAGTGTCATTTATTTTGAACGGTGAAGTTTTTTCTTCAAGCTCACCAAATTCTGGGTGCTTTCCCAAGAAATTGGCATTCTCTGTCTACAAAGTGGATGTCACTTCTATAAGCATAAACAGATGTAGCAGGCAATGTGAGGGGGCTGTGGTTCCAGTCTCCAGTTTTGGAAAGAACATTTGTGCTGTCTGGGATAATTTAGTGGAAAAGTTCCTGTCATTTATTTGCAGTATGGAAACCATGTTTTTTAGGAGAATAACCTAAATAAATGCAAGAAACCTAATCACTGAGTTCTGTCTGTAGAAGAGGGGGCAGAGTTGGCAATAAAATCAGTCTTACACCTCTTTGCAAAAAGATGATTCATACAGAAAAGCAACCTAAAGAATTTGGTTGCTTTGGGTTTCTTTTTTTTTTTTATGTGAAACTTCTGGATAAATTCATACTGAAGGAATGAATGACAGAGTTTTTAAAACATAATGCTGATAATTTTAAGATTTCTTGATTGCCCACAATGTACTTTCCAGTTCTACCACTCATCTGTTTCAAGGGTCTACTAGACCAGTACTAATCCAATACATGTGGCTATTTAAATTACTTAGAATTAGGGGCGCCTGGGTGGCTCAGTCGTTAAGCGTCTGCCTTCAGCTCAGGTCATGATCCCAAGGGTCCTGGGATAGAGCCCCACATCGAGCCCACATTGAGCCCTGACTCGGGCTCCCTGATCAGCAGGAGGCCTGTTTCTCCTTCTCCCACTCCCCCTGCTTGTGTTCTCTCTCTCGCTGTGTCTCTCTCTGTCAAATAAATAAATAAAACCTTTTTTTTAAGATTTTATTTATTTGAGAGAGAGAATGAGAGAGAGAGAGAGAGAGAGCACATGAGATGGGGGAGGGTCAGAGGGAGAAGCAGACTCCATGCTGAGCAGGGAGCCCGATGCAGGACTCGATCCCGGGACTCTAGGATCATGACCTGAGCTGAAGGCAATCGCCTAACCAACTGAGCCACCCAGGCGCCCAATAAATAAAATCTTTAAAAAAAATTAAAATAAAATAAATAAATTACTTAGAATTAAATACAATTAAAAATTCAGTTCCTTTAGTCCCACAAGCCACATTTGAAGGACTCAGTGGTTAGTGGCTACCCTATTAGTGACTACCCTATTAGTTAGTCAGTGTAGATACAGAACATTTCCATCACAGAAATTGCTTTTGGACAGTGCTATCCTAGACAACATTTGCATTTCTATAAATTAAAAAAAGTATATTGACTTTATAAGGGTTAAAACTTAGTTCAATAGATCATCAATGTATTGAGAATATAAGGTCATAAGGTTTGCATGTTCCAGTCGGAAAGGGGCTAGAGCAGTGTTAGGGTGTAAAGGGTGATGTTTAGTATTGACATGCATGGTATACAAAGTACAATGCATTGGGAGATGATTTTCCCATATGATTTCTTTTATAAGTCCTGGAGAATACTGTGGACTGTTATTCTTAGTTCCTTTGTAATCAGTAATGCCATTATTAGTAAAAATGGACCATAAGACTAGTAGATAAAAAGCACAAAATGTAGGGATACCTGGGTGGTTCAGTTGGTCAAGTGGCAGACTCTTGATTTCAGCTCAGGTCATGATCTCCAAATCATGTGATCGAGCCCAGCCTCAGGCCCTCCTGCTCAAACACTCTCTCTAAAACAAACAAACAAATAAATAAATAAATAAGTACAAAATGTATTCTATGTTGTTTTAGGGGTTTTCTCAATATGTCTTTAAAGTTCTCATAATGGATATTCTGAGTAACTAGTCAAAGAATTATATAATTCACAAGTGTAAGTGAAATATTAGGTGCAGTTATAAAATTAAGCCTACATCAAGCCTCAGTCAAATTTTTAAGACTAGGTAATATTAACTAAGCTAAGCCTGAAGACTGCCTATCACTCCATAAGTTAATGCAGGAAGGCACCTGGCTGATTGTATGTTAACAGAAGGTTATGGAAGGAAAAGGGTAGAACAAAGTTAAAGGTCTCTACAATAATTTCTTTATGGAATATGCAAAGTAATGGAAGAGCAATTTGTATAAGTAAGTTTACACATAGCTTTAGCATAAAAGGATATTTTACTCCTACTACTATTTCTTTACCAATACTAATAAGAAAAATGTGTTGATAGTAATGAAGCAACTTGGTTACCAAAAGTGTATTCATGACTGCTTATTTCACATTTGCAAATACCACAGTGCTTTGTCTCCTTTAGACGTGAATGTTGGTATTCAGGTATCTTAAAGGTCCGTCTTTTAAAATAACCATCCCTATTTAAGGGTAAAAATTTAAGTCTGTCTTACAGTGTTTTAGTCTTTTGGTATTTTGTAGACACTCCATTGTAGAGATGAGATATATTTCTGTAAAATAGTGATAGAGTCCTCAGGCTTACATTCAGAATACATCAGAGAGCTCTATGATCAGTCTGATTTTGTGTTACTAGCTATGAAATTAAGCTTAAATCAATAAACAGATTTTTCTAATCTAGAAGGTGTCATTTCTGCCCAAATAAATTGATAAGATTCAGCATTGCTTTCTACCTACATTCATGACTTGGGCATGCCACTGAAAATTTATACCATCATCTTGATCCATTTCTCATTCTACAATACATCCAGTATCTTGGCTGTTCAGCCTAAAAGCCGGCTCGTGATGGGTTTACGTACTTACTTTTTTTTGAAAGTAACAAACTATAGAACTTCCTGGGATTCCTAAAGTCTTTTTTTAAGTTGCTATTAATTTCTTAGCTCTACAAAAATAGTTCAGTAGATTTACAATGTGTTTAGGTCAACATGCTGCATCTTCTCTTTTTTCCCTATTTTTACTTTATTTGGTTGCCCACACAAAACACAGTAAACCAAGAGTTTTATTGGACTAGACATTGGTATGATGTTTTCATTACTGCCACTGCTTTTAAGTTTGAAACAACAGCTGCTATAACCATTCTTCTCAGTTTTCAGTTTTATAATGGTATAAATTGCATGTTTAAAAACAAGTGTGAGGTGTTTATCTGTCTCTACAGAAGTCCGTTTTACTTTCAGCAGATTAGCTCCTCTGGCGGAAGGATTCTGGTGGTGGTATTCTATCTGCCAATCCTCCACCCACAAAGTGCACCTGAACTCTTTGGGTGCATCTTTGGGATTGACATGTTGTCTACTCTGCTTCAGAAGAATTTTATATTTCAAATCAGAAACAAAATGGGAGAGGCATGGTAATCCTTCACTGAAAGAACAATTAGCAAAGTGTCAAATTGAGATTCAAATTGAAAACATTTTGCTGGAATTCATATTCATTATTCTTTTACCTTAGAAATGCTAAGCCTATTTCTTGAGCTATTTGATAGCATAGCTCTTGTTTGCACACAACTGTTTGGAGTTGTCCAAAACACTCTTAGTTGTGAAAATATGGAGAAAGGAATCAAAGAATAACAAAGGTATGTCAGTAGCTTCTCTATTCCATGGCATTAGCCTTGGTGGATTAATTATTAAAGTTAATAAATAAACACCCCTGTTTGTCTGCAATTAAAAAGGAAATTTCTTTGATTTTATTTCCATTTCCATTCTGGTTCTAGTAACAGAACTAGACCTTGAGGAGGTCCATTATATTTCCATTTGGCATAAAATCCAAGTTATAAAAAACAACATTTTTTTTTTAAACTCTAGTATTAGGGGTGCCTAGCTGGCTCAGTCAGTTAAGCATCTGATTCTTGATTTCACTTCAGGTCTTGATCTCAGGGTTATGAGTTCAAGCCCTGTGCTCCACGCTGAGCATAGAACCTACTTAAAAGGAAAACAAAACAAAACAAAACAAAAAAACCCTCTAGTATTTAACTTGTAGATGTGATTATCTGCTTTTAGAAATAACAAGGGTTACCTGAGCAGCGCAGTCGGTTGAGCCACCAGACTCTTGGTTTCAGCTTAGATCATGATCTCAGGGTCATGGGTTCGAGTCCCAAGTCAGACTCCCCACTCAGCTTGGAGTTTGCTTAAGACTTTCTCTCCCTCTCCCTCTCCCTTACGCCCGGCGCTCTCTCTCAAATAAATAAATTAAAAAAAAAAAAGAAATAATAAAAATTTTGTTCTGAGTTGTTAGTACATTTTCCATAGGTTCTTAGCTGTAATCTTGATGTCCGGCATAGACTTTTATCAACTACCATTATTTTAAAATGAAGTTTGAAAATATATCATAATGCCTTACATGTTTCTACACCATTAAGTTTTTGAATTGGATGAATAATGAACAAGTACTTATCCTAATTAGTGGGCAGATCTAGAGCAACCAACACTCTTGATCATGTCCTAGGATAGTACCCAGCACTCTAATTGTATTTGGAAGTGTTGCTGGCCTTAGAGTTAATTTCTTGATTAAGCCATGACAAATTTTTTCACTCAACTAGTGTCTTTGATTAGATTCTAAACGTGTAGATGGATCACATGCTTTCTGGGCTTTCTTGGTATTATTAGAAGAAGAAAAAAACTTTCAAACTGAAATTAGGAGATTGTAGTTTTTAAAAAAATGTATTTGTATAAGTTAAAATAAAGAAACCAGTTAGTCCAGAAAATCTTGTATCTTAATCCTGCTCTTGATTTTTATCTAATTGAGGAAAAATACTGTTTGATTCTACATTAATAATTCTCTGCCTTACAAGCCAAGTGTTTATTCCCTTTTAGAAGAAAGCCATGGACACCAAGGTGGTATATGTCCATGCAAAAAAGGCAATATGCTATTATTTCCCATATTGAATTGTGGCAAAAACTTAAACAAGAATCTATCTTGTTTTTTTTGTGACTACAGAAACAGCATAGTGAACAGTTGAAAACTGCCTAATACCTAGCTGCATCCTCAAAGGAAATGAAATTCATATTTTATGATACTGAGAACAGAAACAAACACATTAAGGTGAGATGAAATTGAGCTGATATTAATTAAATTTTTAGAAGGGAGTTAAATACTACAGTTTCAACAAAACAAAAAGAAGGTATGATCTTTGCCAGGAATGTAAATTTGACCTGTTGTAGCTTTAAAGGGAAGGAAACTGAATTTTGTGGATATTTAAAGAATTTTTGCTTTGCTCTAGAATTTAACAAGCTACTCTGACATGATTTTGTGAAACGTGAATATTTTCTCATAATAAGTTACATGTATTTAAGTACAGTGTGCTATAATTTAGCAAAGTATACATATTTTGCAAATTCATAAGTTGAGCTCATCTCAAGAGCCTCAGAGATTAAGCAAAGCCAGCTACATACAACCAAATGATAGACTACCACATGCTCATCCAGAGGAGAGTTGGACCAAGGCCAAATGAGGCATTTAGATGCATAAATAAATAGTCATTTATTATGTGTTGTAGCTTTATTTTCTGAAAGCAAATGTACCCTCAAAAATCTAACATTAAGCTTAAAATTGACACTGAGATACTCATCTTCAGATGAGTGCTGACCCAGAAACTTACATATTTACATAGAGACACAGTTTCCAAAGTATTTGTACATAGTCATCACCTCACTGAAACCTTTCTGATCACTTCTCTGAAATTTTTGAATCACAAGGTCAATGCATACTATAATGACTTTTATTTTGCTCTAAGTAAAATTTTCTCCAACTATGGAAGGTAAGACTTCCCTGCAAGATTCTGACCATGTGTTTGGGTATGTAAAACCTAAAAAATATAAAAAACAAACAATTCAGAACTGACGCAAAATGTTTCTTAGAAATTACTATCTTTTAGGCTTATCATGCAGAAATCAAACACACAACCGATTTTGAATAGTTCTTGGTAGGATTTAAAAATTAAGAGAAAAAAAGTAAATGCCTGGTATATTAGTTAAGTCCAAAAGAAACCAGGTGTGTGGCTTATAGAATCTTTATTAAATAATAAGACTCTGCTATATTCTTGCTCATAAGAAAATTTGATTATCTGGATTTAATTCCCTTGCATAGTGCAAGGCATGAACGATGAACGTTAGCTATCCTTGGCTTGTTAAGGAATGCTTGGAGAACAATATAAGAAAACACATAAATTATATTGCAAAATTTAGAAAGTATTTCTCTTTGTTAGCAGTATCATATCCACTGGCTCCAAACCTTCTGTGCAAATCAGAACCACCTAGGGGCGCCTGGGTGGCTCAGTCAGTTAATGCGTCTGCCTTCAGCTCAGGTCCAGGTCCGGGGATTAAGCCCCTGCTGAGCAGAGAGCCTGCTTCTCCCTCTCCTCCCAGCTTGTCATGCTCTCTCATGCTCTCTGTCGCTATCTCTGTCTCCGTCTCTCTCTCTCTCAAATAAATAAATAAATAAAATCTTCAAAAAAAAAAGTTAAAAGAAGAAAAGAAAATCAAAATCACCTAGAGAGCTCGATCAAATTTAAACGCCTGGGTTGTATGCCAGCCCTCCTAGTAAAAATCTCTAAGGGTGGAATCTAGTAAATTCCAAAATGTTCCAAAGGTGATACTTTTGTGCAGCTGGACTGAGGATGGATGTTTGGGAAACACTAACTAGATGATGTAACTCATATTAGAATCTAATAAGTTGCTGATGTCTAGTATATACCTACAGTTCTCATTCCTGAATCACTATTTGGTTACTGCTGTATAGAGTGTTGTCATTTATGTGGGGAAGCTTCTGGGACCATGAGTAGGAAGTATCAGAAACCATGCTACTCCATCTTCCCTGCTATGGTTTTGGTTACGGAGGTCTACTCCTAGCTTTTTGGTTAAGAAAATCATGACAACCATTGCTTTGTAGTTACCGTCCTGATTGGCTCTCTCCATCAATCCAAGTAGGCTAGAAAAACTTACAAATGTGGTACTCCTTGAGTCCTTCTGTTCAAAACTTTCCTCTAACTTCAAAACTACACAGGAAAATTTTAATTTCTTAGACAGAATGTGTTTAAATTCGAGAGTACAGTGATAGGTTAGCTACCTTTGTTGAGAATTCAGAAATGTTTTGACCAACTGGTGGATACTTCTCAGAGCCACTGAAACTCTAATTCCATCAGAAAATGCAGAAGTTTTGGAAGCAGGCAAATATTGAGCATGTTGCTGAAAGATCATTTTCAAAAAAGTAAAATCATGACTCCCATACAGATTTAAAAATAAGAATGTGTTAATGTTTTTATTTAATTCATTAATGAGTAAACTGGCAAGATATTGCAACCAATTCAAGAGAGATAATTTTTTTTAAAAAACACACATTTAGAAATCAGAAATATTGAAATTAATGTTTACATGAAAGCAAAAATGGCCTGTTCCCCAGCAACGGAGGAAGGCAGCTGAACCTCTACCTGACAGAATTTATAGGTCTATACACGGGAATTATTTTGCATTGCTATCAGCCACCTACTCTTTAAAGAGTTATAAAATAGCTCAATGACAATGAAAATCTAGAATCAGATACCTGAAGGAATGTGATCTAAACAATGTATAGTTTTCTGTTGAAGCATAATGTTCTTTTTACAGTGTCAGACATCCATAAGTTTCCCCTTCTTTATTTTCAAACACTTAGTCAACAACCTTTGGGCTCTACACAGGAATGTTCATAACACCATTATTAACAAATAGCCAAAATGGGAAAGCAACACAAATGTCCATCAAAGGATGAATAAATAAATAAAATATTGTATATCTATACAATGGAATATATTTGGCAACAAAAAGAAATGAAGTACTGATACATGCTACAACATGGTAAAGCTTGAAACATTAAGCTCAATGATAGAAGTCAATTACAAAAGGCTACATATTGCAGGATTCCATTTACACAAAATGTCAGAATAGGCAAATCTTTAGAGACAGAAATGAGATTAGCTGTTGCTTAAGGCTGGGACTGGAGGGGGCGGTGATGCTGGTGAGTGATAGCTAGTGGGTATGGAGTTTCTTTTAAAGGATAACAAATGTTCTAAACTTCGTGGTGGTGATCCCACAACCTTATGAGTATACTAAAGCACTTCGATAGGTGCACTTTAAATGGGTGAGATATATGGTATGTATATTATATCTCAATAAAGCTGTAAGAAAAAAATCTTTGACTAATCTATAATAAAGTCCACAACCGTACAATTACCTAGATCAAGTATGATTCCCATATTTCAAATCGAGTTAATTTTATTGATTAACACTGTTGTCTACCACTGAATGGTACTCTTATCATACTAGACATATAGGTCAGGGCTAATTCTCATTATAGCCTAAGACCTGGTAAGCTAAAACTAAGTGGAGTAATTCAGATTTTTACAGTTATGTGAGAACCTGTACACCATAAGTAAACAGAATTGGAAATTAAAAATATGTTTCATCAAAGTATCAAAACATTAGACCAATAATTTTACTCTGTATTGGGATTTGCAGAACCTGTGACTTGGGCTGAAGTTACCTACACCATGCTTAAAATTCTTTTTGGAATGCAGTGAAGATAAACACATATATACAAGTAATTCTTTGCCTGATTTGACATACCTAAAACATTAGAAGGGAATATGTGAGGTACCCATGGGCAGATAATCTCTGTAAACACTTGATTTTGTCATTTTATTTATTTTCTAAGATGTCTCACAATTAGTCAGAACTTTTTATATACATAAATAAGTATATATCAGGCAATGTGAGTGATTTTTAAACAAATATATCCAAAATTTATTTGTATCCAAACAATTCTTACCTCAAATCAATTTCTTAAGTCTACTTAATGAATGTCTTCATTCTTTGAAACAGAATTTGATGTTTATAAACAATCTAAAGTCATTCGTAGTTAAGTATGATATGAAAAATGTAAGTAGTAAATCCAGTTTTATTAAGTAGTTCATTGACTAGATCAGAGGCTAGTTCATAATGAAAGGGGAGCTCCAAAGGATAGTTCTTTGCATTATTTGAAAAAGCATGTGCTTGGGAGAAGACAACATTAATTTTGATGCATAATTTATGTGTTTCTTTTGTTTGTCATTTTTAATGGCACATCTTTATTGTCATAGTATCAGTTAACAATATTCTAGTACTTATTATACAACAAATACCCTACAAATAAAAACAATCACTGCTTACGATGTAGTAGGTAATACTACACAGTTTCATTACACAATGGGAAGCTGTCCCTACCATACTAGATAAAAATGCATGAGAGGCTGACACAGAGTACTTTCTCAAAGCCAGTTTTCATTGTTAAGAGTATGATTGTCTCATAGTCAATTTTCATTGTTAAAAGTGTGATTTCACCTTAAGAAAAACAAAGCTGGAGACCTCACACCTTCTGATTTTAAAACATACTATGAAGCTACAGTAATCAAAATAGAATGATACTGGCAAAAAGATCTATAGACCAATGGGACGGAATAGAAAATCCAGAATTAAACTCTTATACATATGACCAAATGATCTTCAATGAAGGTGCCAAGGCTGCACAAGGGGGAAAGGATGTCTTTTCAACTAATGGTATGGGAAAATAGAATTATAAAGCTGCAAAAGAATGAAGTTGGACCCTTATGTTAACATCATATACAAAAATTAACTCACAATGGATTAAAGACCTAAACACTTAAGACCTGAATCTATAAAACTCCTAGAAGAAAACATATGGGGAAATCTTCATGACATTAGAATCGGCTATGATTTCTTGGATATGGCACTGAAAGCACAGATAACAAAAGCAAAAATAGGCAAATACGACTGTATTAACTTGAGAATTTCTGTGGAGCAAAGGAAACATTCAGCTGTGAAAAGCAACCTACAGAATGGGAAAAAATGCTTGCCAACCATGTATCTGATAAGAGGTTAGTACCCAGAATATATAAAGAACTCCTAAAAATAATAATAATAAAATAAATAAATAACTCCTACAACTCAACAATAAAAAAAGTTAATTTCAAAAGGAGCAAACGACTCCTTTTCTCCAAAGAAGATATACAAATGGCTGATGAACATACTAAAAGATGCTCAATATCACTAGTCATCAGGGGAATGCAAATCAAACCACATTTGAGATATCACTTCACAACCATTAGAATAGCCATTATCAAAACAAAAACAAAAACAAGAAAATTCTCATTGTTACTGAGGCGGTGAAGAAGCTGAACCCTTGTGCACTGTTGATAGGAATGTAAACTGGTGTAGCCACTATGGAAAACAGTATGGAGGTTCCTCAAAATTTTTAAAATAGAATTACTGAATGTTCCAGTAATCCCATTTCTGGGTATTTACCCAAAATAATTGAAAATAGAATCTTGAAGAAAGATGTGCACACCCATGTTCCTTGTAGTGTTATTCATACCCGCTGAGATGTGGAGGCATCCTAAATGTCTGTCAACAGAAGAATGGATAAAGAAAATGTGGTATATGCATACAATGGAATATTGTTCAGCCTTTAAAAAAAAAAAAGAAAAAAATCTTGTCATTTGCTACATGGATGAAACTTGATTGCATTATGCTATATGAAATCAGCCAGTCACAAAGTTACAAATACTGCATGATTCCACTTATATGAGATATCTGAAATGGTCAAACTCTTAGACACAGAGAATAGAATGATGGTTGCCAGAAGCCAGGGGACTGGGGGGGGGGGGGGCAGGGGGGCGGCTGCAAAAGAGAAATTGTTCAATGGATATAGAGTTTCAGTTTTGCAAGATGAAAAAGTTCTAGAGCTCTGTTGTACCACAGCGTGAATGTAGTTAAATACTGCATTGCACAATTTTTAAAAGTTGATAATAAATGTGTGTTTTTGACCACAATAGAAAGAAGTAGGATTTCATTGCTGCAGGGTAAACCTATAACAAAGCAAACCAATTTTACATGTATGATTGTCCCTGGATAATCATCAAAATCAAAGTTAATTGGCAGGAGAAGGTAATTCAGACACAATTGTACTTTGCCAGGTTTCATGTTTCTAGCTTCACAAATGCCTCAGAAGGTACGGAAATTGCTTCCTTATTTTTCAGGGACTTTATTACTTAGCTGGGTCATAAAATCTAAGTGCCCTACATTTTGAAAATATATAAATACTTAAGCTGTTTTAACCTTGATTTTTGTATTTGTAATTGCAGGTCTGACTTCTTCTGTATTGAGGCAGAACAGAAAGTCAAACAGCTATTTCCTCATAAATCCAGATGCCATTTGGATTCTGATCCCTTTTCAAGGTAGTGGTTTAGGTGTAGACACTGTGTCCAGTCTCATAAGGAATGATTTTAGCTGGTCCAGTTTCACTCAGATTTATCTTTACTCTTATGAATGAGATACTGTCAGTTCTCTGATAGTTCTGCCATAAAGTTAATCCCCTAAATTTGAGCCGGAGAGGTCTCCAATACTCACTGAACTCTGGAGTTCTTATGTCATTGGGTTTTACCCTTCCCTGTTGTGAAATTCTCTCTCTCATCATTCTGACCAGTAGATAACAGTAGGAACTGTGTATCTAGGTAAACTTGAACATCTATAAATGGCACATACATGTTCATTTCACTTTTTGACTTTACCCTAAGGAATCAAGTTGCATTTGTTTATTCATATAAAAAAGCAGATTAACAAGGGGTGCCTGGGTGTCTCAGTCGTTAAGCGTCTGCCTTCGGCTTGGGTCATGATCCCAGGGTCCTGGGACCAAGCCCCGCATCGGGCTCCCTGCTTAGCGGGAAGCCTGCTTCTCCCTCTCCCACTCCCCCTGCTGTGTTCCCTCTCTCGCTGTGTCTCTGTCTGTCAAATAAATAAATAAAATCTTTTAAACAAAAAAAAAGCAGATTAACAATACATTTGATAGGACTAATAAAGATCATGTAGCTTGGTTATTGGTCTGCAACTTCATATTTAGTTGCATGAAATATTAGAATTTTAAAATATTTCTTGTAAACTAGACTGAAATTCCAGTATATTTCCTGTATATTTAGGTGTATGCTAGTTTATAAAATAAATGTGAGAACACTAATGTACTGTATCAACAGTGTACTGATAATGCTTAACAACAGGCTTTGCACAGGGATTAGGGGTCCATGGTTTGCAGTATTTGCCAATTTCCATGGTGTCATTACTCCAACCATGGCCAATTTCAAACTACCAACATACAATTCCTAAAAATTTAATAGTCAGCTCTCAGGCCAGTATGACCCAGTTCCAACTCATCACTGAAGAAAACCTACATATTATTAAAAAATATATATATGTTCAGTAAAAAATATATATATATGTATATTCAGTAAATTTTACACAATATATGCCTCAGAGTAAAATATGAGATTTAAAGTACGTTTAAGACTGTATCTCTTTTATATGAATTTGTAAGAGGCATATTCTGTGACAACAGCAGGTTATGTCACTAGCAACAACTTTACTTTTCTCTAATAACATGATTTGCACTGTTATTTCTTTTAAAGTCCTGAGACATAGGTGGATGGCGTGAGTTAAAAAAAGAAGTCAATAAAAGCAAGTCACTGAGAGATTCAAACAGTTAGATTTGAGACTTGGCTTAATTTTCACTGTCCAGTCTGCTCCAAAGGTAAAATGTAGGTTTGGGGTACCTCAGTTGGCTGATCCTCCAACCCTTGATTTCTGCTCAGGTCATGATCTCAGGGTTCTGGGATCGAGCCCTGAGCATGGAGCCCTGAGCATCAGGCTCCGTGCTCAATGGGGAGTTCTTCCTGAGATTCTCTCTCTTCCTCTCCCCCCCGCCCCCCGACCCCTCACACTTGGGTGCGTAAGTGTACTCTCTCTCTTAAATAAATAAATCTTTTTTAAAAATGTAGGTTTATTATTATTCAGGTTTGGTGAAACCAACAAATTAGGAGGTAATTGCCACTGTAAAGATGGTTTATTACTCACAGCAAGGAGGGGGGAACATCATGCAAGGAGGGGGCCACACAGGGAAGCACCAGTCAGGAAGCAGAGGGAATGAGATAGAAACATGGTAAGAGCCTCTACTGTGTTTTCTGTGGGAAGAAACAGGTGAAGCAAGGTAAGCAGGTTTAGGATTGGCTAGTTTGAATAATCTCAGCAGGCTCTGGGGTACAAAGTCTGTCTCTAGCTGTCTGATACCTGGTCCTTGGGTGATTAGAGCTGAGGAATAGTGGACCTGGGTGTGAGAACCCAATAAAGGGGATGTCTCTGGGTATGGGCTCCGGACTGGTTGATTTGCCTTTGAAAAGTGCTCTCACAGGTACATTGTTAATGATAATCTCTAGGAAGTGGCTTGGAAGGGGCAGTTCCTCCAGGGTCAGCAAGGCCCCAGATGTCAAAACATCAAAAACATACAAAATAAAAAGGCTTAATTAACACAAATGAAGAAATGTACTTGAAATACTTCTATCAATCTTCCAGTAATTTTTCACCCTATAGGGATTATAAAAATTGGGCGATAAGTAGTCTAAGACATTCTTTGGTAGGAATTTGAAATGAACATATTCTATTTTGCCAAATTAAGAACCCACTGATATGCTCTGACAACCAACTAACTGACCAAGTAGAAGAATTCCTTCTTATAAAAATGAATGCCACCAAGGAGGCACATATTTGAGTAGAAGACCCGAGTGCTTCCAGCAGACATGGGCCAAGAATCTATTTTTAGACAAAGCCAAGATTTTCTTCCAAAAGTAATTCTGGATCTTCTTAGTACTTAGATAAATGGATGAGGAAGACCTCAGTGTCCTACTTTAGAGAGCAGCAGTACATTACCATAATTATTTTTGCCTGGGGAATATTTACAGGAAATGATACATAAGATAAGTCGATAAAGCACCCATAAAATATTGGATTTTCTAAAACATAATATTCTAGTGAACCTTCCAAGATGAAGTAGTTGCAAAATATACCCCTACATATATTGATTTAATCTCCTGTATAGGATCAATCTGTATCATTCAGATATAAATTTAGCAAATATTGGCCAATGTCTACCCCCAAATAATAACTTACATTTACTACTGGTTGCTCTTAATCCCTTCTTTCTGGGAATAATTTAATAATAAGATAATGAGTAGTTTGTTGGGATAATAATTCATTCATAGACAATAAAAATATTTAATCAGGACATAGAACAGTCATATTTATGTCCCGTCAGTCAACAGTGCTCCCTGGGGGGTGCCTGGGTGGCTCAGTTGGTTAGGCGTCTGACTCTTGATCTCAGCTCAGGTCTTGATCTCAGGGTCGTGAGCTTGAGCCCCAAGTTGGGCTCCACAGTGGGCATGTAGCCTACTTAACAAAACAAAACAATTGCTTACTGAACATTTACCATATAGGAGGCACTGTGCTAAGCACTAGGAACTGTTATCCATAAATTATACCAAGTCATTAATTAGTCAGTTAATATACTTTCTCTGATCTTTGTGATACACCTGTTGTTAGATATACATCCTCAATAGGTACTAATCAAAATACAAATTTTCATTTAGCTCTATCGCCTGAACATTTATGTTTATTGCATAAAGCAAAGTACATCATGAATGAGTGAGTATACTAAATTGATACAAGTGACCAAATCCACAAATATAAATATATCTATGTGTGTGCACAATTTTAGGCTTGGTTTTCTTGGTCTGTAAGTGCCATAGCTTCTCAAGTTTAAGGTTGATGAGTAGAAGGGGTGAGAAGCAGTAAAAAGGCCAGCCCAAAAGGCAAACTTGTCTTCATTTCATCTATGTAAATGCCTGGCTGGTTCTGTTAGTGCTCTTCAACTCCCAAGGCCCCTGTTACCTTGTTTTCTCATGGCCACAAACATTTCCTTTCCCCAGAAGAATCTCTTAATGCAGTGTTTCATTTCTTGACTTCCTCTTCTCTATTGTCAAAACTTTCCAGCCTGGTGTTTCATCACAGCAATTTTTGGCTGTTGTTGCCAACTAAGCCTAGCTGGCCCTTCAACAACTGCTGAATTCATTTTAAAAACTATTAGTAGTTCTCATCAAGGCAAGTGGCTGGACCTTGGGACCAAGTGGTATGTTACAATGAAGGAAAGTCTTACATAATATTCTTGGTCTGTTATTTTATTGGAGTTCATGCTTTTTCCTTGTCAATTTATAGTAGTTCCTCCTACATTACATATTAGTCCCTTTCTGGTTAGACGTTGCAAATATCACATGTCCCACTATGTCATGTCTCTGACGTTGATCCTTACTTAATTTTAATGTACTCATATTCATCTCTTTTTTTGCCCTGGAATCTGTGCCTTTTGGGTTTTCTTTAAGAAATCCTTCCTTATATCTCTACCACAATGATATTCTCCTATATTATCTTTTTCTTTTTTTTTTTTTTAAGTAGGCTCCATGCCCACTGTGGAGCCCATTGCAGGGCTTGAACTCACAACCCTGAGATCAAGACCTGAGCTGAGATCAAGAGTCGGATGCTTAACTGACTGAGCCACCCAGGTGCCCTTATATTATCCTTTTTTAACATGACTGTTTTGCTTTTCACATTTAGGTCTTTCATCCATTTGGAGTCTGCCTTTTTATAGTGTTAGGTAGTGATCATGTTTCATAACTCTGGATTATTTTTGTGGGAAATTGCCACATACTCATTGTAATAGCTATGGAAAAATAAGGAATATGAGTTTTTTAATCAGTTGTAGAAAAATGTTTGTACTTCAACAAAAAACTATGCATTGTCTATAACACATGCTTCCAGTTGTCTAGTAATAGCCCTGTTCATTGTTTTTGAGCAATTTTGTACCTCTATTTAAATTGCAGATAATGAATAGATATGCAGACACTGTTGTCTAGTAGAGATTTGTTTGACGTCTTTAACTCCTGTAAAAAAATAAGTTTTGCCTCCCTTTGTAATCTAATTCCTTTATTTCATATAAATTTGTGCTTGTTGACTTTTCCTTTGAACCAGTTTTAACATCTGTCTAGTTCTCTCATTGATTAACCAGTAAAATAAAATCTTTAACACTATATGAGGATCATTTTTTTACATCTATCTGAGAGTCATCATTTTAATTTCTTCTGAGAATTAACTTTTAACCCAGTTAGAACAATTATTCATGATATATTAGCTAGCTAACAACTTTTTTCTCCAGATTTAAAAAGTGCCATGTGTAAATTGAAATGATTCATGAGATGTGACACTAATATAGTTATGCTTTAATGAAGAAGCCCTTCATTTATCTTAAAACACATCTTGTAATGGCCTCTGGTCTGCTTGTATATAAGACTGGCCCAGAAGAGATGCTTGAGCAAGTGATACTGAGGTTTCTTTCCTTAAGTTTGATGAGCCTGAAGCTCATTCCTTCAGCTTCATTTTGATTCCTCTACTTCTTGGCAAATGGAAAAGGACATAGTGCTTTCTTGAAGAAATAGGGTGCTATAGAAGCCGGGGCACAGGGGTGCAAGAGCACCTGGCTGGGGGTTCCCAAACAGACCAGGTTCAGCCACTCACTGCTGACAGAATCCAAAGGCAGAGAGACAAGTGGTGGTGAAACAGGAAAGGAAGTTAGGTTCTGTGAGGCCCACACTAGAAAGACAGCGGGCTAATGTCTCAAAGACTATCTCCAAAGTGCCAAAAATACTTCCAGGTTTACATAAGGAAAATGTGGGGCAAAGGTGGGTAGGTACCTGCAGGAAAGCAGTGAAGGTCAGATCCATCATTGTCTTAGAGTCAATCATAGGTGGGGCCTTGCTGGCTCAAGGTAGTCCTTATTGCTTTAGGGACTAGTTTTGATTGCCATCAGGGGATGCTTTGCCCTCAGGTTATTCCACCTGAGCCAAGAGACAAGCTGGAAAGAAGAACCCAGCTAGAAAGTTTGAGGTCAAAATGGAGGCAAAGTCCTCTTTCAGTATAAGTTAAAAAAAAAAAAAAAACTAAATTTGAGAGTCAGAAGTTTTGAGTTCTAGTCATAGTCCTGGGTAAGTCCCTAGGGTCTCTGGACCCCCATGTTCTAGTCTGTCAAATGCAGAGATTGGACTAGTCTTGTGACCACTTAACTTGATTTCATCATTTACGATTAATTAGGATCTTTTTTTAATAGCTACTGTATGTGGCCACCAATATTTAGAGGTAAAGGCTGGCACAACCTCACTGTTAGGTGAGATGTATTACAATGAAGGAAATCTCAGACCAAATTCCTCCACACATCCACACACTTACTAGCAAGCAGACACAAGCTGTTCTGTAAACTCATAGAAGTCCCAATTCTCTGTTTTGTTCTTTTAGGCACTCCAACAAGCTCCTTGTGTGGAAGTTTCATTTGGGGATACTATATAATATCATAGCAGCAGAATTCAACTAACCTTTTAGGAAGCAGAGGACAAAATTTTAAGTTACATAGTTGAATATAGAACGGGTTCAAAATATTAAATATAGGATGCTATTCACTACATTTCAAACATACAAATCTTATTTTTTCTTCCTTTCTCCTATGTTCATCTGCTTTGTTTCTTAAATTTCACCTATGAGTGAAATCATATGGTACTTGTCTTTCTCCAACTGACTTATTTCGCTTAGCATAACACCCTGTAGTTCCATCCACATCACTGCAAATGGCAAGATTTCATTCTTTTTGATGGCTGAGTAATATTCCAACAGAGAGAAAAACCATAAGAGACACTGAAATAAACTGAGGGTTGCTGGAGGGGAGGTGAGTGGAAGGATGGGGTAACTGGGTGATGGGCATTAAGGAGGGCACAGGATATAATGAGCACCGGGTATTATATGCAACTGAAGAATCACTAAATTCTACCCCTGAAACAGTATATGTTAACTAAATTGAATTTAAATGAAGAATAAAAAAATTAAAAAATAAAGTGCATATGAATCTTGTTCAAATGCAGATCTTGTTAAGAACTTAAATCTGTGTCAGTAGGTCCGGAATGGGGCCTGAGATCCTGCATTTTTGACAAAAAAACCTGCTGTTGATGCTGCTAGTCTAGACCACACTTTAAGTACTAAGGGTACAAACCATTGATCTTGGTAAATTCTAATACCCTGTTCACGCAGGGGCAGGAGGACCTATGCAGTCTTCTTAGCCAAGCACATATCTTGGACACCAGTGAAAAATTTCTAATACTTCTCATGCCATTTTAAAACACACTTGTGTTTATAGTAGTTAGAATAGCTGCCTCTCCAAAGCCTAGAGTATAGAATTGCTTAGCCTTTCAAATAGAAACAATCTACCCCTGCGCTGTGCATTCAGGATTGGGGTACTTGAAATGTTAGCTTACTTCTCTATTACAGTGCTTATGCTGGGTCATTTGATGTAAACTAGGCTCTTTCCTGCTCTGAAACTCTAAATTTAATCCTCCTCTTTCCCCTTTCCTCCTCTTCTCTGTTTCACATCTGAAAGTTAAGTTTTCCTCTTCACTACCCTTCCTCATTCCCCTTTAAATTATAGCTCTAATGCCTTTACTCTCAACCCTGGCCATCTTTTGTACAAGCTGGGTAACCTCAGAACGATTCAGCGGGAGTCTCTGGGGATGACCTCTGGGTAGTTATCTTTGTGGACCATCCCTATAATTCTAATATGCATCCAAGGTTGAGAATCATGACTCTAGTGCACTGATTCTTAAATGTGATTACATGTTGTAATCCCTTGAGGAGTTTTTATTTATTTATTTATTTTTAAGATTTTTATTTATTTATTTGAGAGAGAGAGAAAGAGACAGAGATAGCGAGAGAGAGCAGGAGCGGGGAGGAGAGGGAGAAGCAGGCTCCCCGCTGAGCAGAGAGGCTTACATAGGGCTCACAGGGCTGGAGCGCAGGACCCCAGGATCATGACCTGAGCCGAAGGCAGATGTTTCACCCACTGAGCCACCCAGGCACCTCCATTTGAGAAGCTTTTAAAAAATGCTTGGGTCCCACCCGAAAAGGTCTTCATTGTTCTGGAGTGTGGCCTGAGCATCAGGATTTTTAAGAGCTCTGCAGGGGATGCTAATATGTCTCAGAATAGAACTCAGCTTGGCTCCATTTATAACCCCAGTTTCCAGGATTGGTCAAAGTAAAACAGCAGGATGCCTAGCAATCTCTTTTACATTAGGGAAAAGGATTCCATTTACTTCCAAGACATAAATTATGACTCATTATTCAGGCCTTATGGAAAATCTGGTAAATGTTATTTGTAAGAACATCATGGCTTGTTGTAGAATAAGCATAAGTCTAAAGACATCCTAGTGGAGCTCTCAAATTTTAAACTGCATAACAATCACCTGGGATGGCTGTTGACAATGCAGATCAGAATCTCCAGAGATAGGTTGGAAAGATGGTGTAGTAGTCTGCATTTTTCAAGGAGACACTGACAGCCTTTGCGAGATTATGGTGAGCACACTATGAAAATAGAGCTGGCTGAGTAAATAAGTGTTTGGGTAGCCATCTGTCTATATGGTGTTGTGTGAGGTTGAAGATCAGGATATGCCACCTCACAATATGCCACTTTGACATGAAGATTATATTAAGCTAAAGGCAACTGACAATCAACATGCAGAAAAAGTTCTCTGCCCTCTCTTATCTGCTTGAAAGCAGGCATAAATTTTCCTTTGTGAAGCTGTTTCTTCCCTTTCCCTTCCCCTTACCAGGAAGAGCAACTCATTTTTACCAGAGATGGAGAGTTTACACCCACCTAGATGAGTTTGCATAAACAAATGTTTCTAAAATAACTTTTATCTTCCATCAGTTACCTAATACATTTCCTAGTCCTTTGCCTATAGTTTATCATCCCTCAAAGCCCAAACCCTCTTTTCTTTATTAAAATGGCATAAAAGCCCCCAAGTCTAACCACCTCGAGTTTCATTTCTTTTCTGTGAATTCCGATGCATATAAATATCAATAAAAATTGTGTGCCTTTATTCCTGTAAATCTGTCTTTTGTTTGTTTAATTCACAGTCCTCCAGTATAGAACCTACGAGGGTAGAGGAAAAGTTTTTCCTCCCTGACAAGGTTCACGTGTGAGGCTCCTGTCCACTGTGACCTCATTTACTGGACTTGCATGGTGATGATAGTTTCCACTCTTGACTCACTCCTAAGATAAGGGATCTTTTCCCCAAATACAGGTAAAAATGCCAGTATGCTACCTGAAAGTAAGCCACTGTGACTATTATCCATCAGTTTTGGTTGGTGTGCCACCTATAAAATACACAGGATATGGAAGTAAAGCAATGGAACCCCCCAAAAAAGGTAAGCTATGTTTTGATAACAGTAGAGTCAAGATGTTCTAAAAAACAGCACACCAACAGGAAGAGCAAGGCCAAGGTAGAAAATACTGGGCTCCATCAGACACCTGGAGGAAGGGATGGTTGTAGAAGTCATGGGAATAAGAGAATGAGCAGATAGGTAGGCATCTGTTGTAATTTGGATGAGAACAATAAAAAGGTTGAGGAAGGAGTGAGTGAAAAAGGCATGCACCTTCACCTATATCAATATCTGGCCTTTTGCTAAGTAATAACTACCACTTACTAGGGCAATGTGTCTGCTAGGTACTGTACTTAGCATATTACACTGATGCTTATATCAATTCCTACAACACCTCCATGGGGTGGGTTGTATTTTCCTACAACACCTCTATGAGGTGGGTTGTATTTTCCAACAAGGGAAAAAATATCTCTAAAACTCAGAGTTTACATAATCTTTTGAAAGCTATTAATATGGAGTAGGGCTAGAATATGACCCAGACTAATACAATTCAAGAGTCCTCTTTCCTCCTTAATACCTTCCCTTACAAACAAAAAAGCAAAGTTTTGTGGATGAAGAAGAAGAACTAGCAGAATCTAAGCTCCATTTGTTTTAACCAGGGTGATTGAATTAACTCATCAACATTTGCTGAGAATTCATGAATTGTTAATGGAATTGTGAAAGTTCTCTCACCTTTGCTGATGTCTACTTCAGTAGAACTCCTTAATTTAACTCCCGGGTATTTAAATATTGTTTGGATTCTCAGAAGCTTCATTTAATAGGCTCTGACCTGGAAATTGGCCAAGAGCTCTTGACAATAGAGTTGGCCACTACACCAAGAAAACGCATCTCTTGTTCTATTAAGAACCAGAGCAAAAAGAAGACTATCACTAAGTACATATGGCTCTATTGGTCCAACTCATATGTCCTATAAATTATTAATGGTAGGCACATGTTACCATATAAGTAAAACCAACCCAAACAAAAAAGTCCTTCTTTGAGAAGGGAAGTAACTTACAGACTGTAGAAGCCTATAGAAGTCAGATGCTGTGATTTCTTTTTCTATATTGCTCCCCCCTGCCACCCTTTAACACTAATGGAATTGACAGCTCATGGGCATTATAAAAAAGCAAATGAAGTCGATAGCTCTAATTAGAAACAATGTGAACTACAGAACATACACTGTGGCCTAGACTGCTTCATAAAATTGAAAAAAAAATAAAAGGAAAAATAATGACTAACATGTATAGGGGCACACGAGTACTAACCAGTGATACTGGTTATGTAGGAATTATGCAAAGTTGCATTTTTAGTGTTCCAGAGAAAATATGAATATGAAAAAGAAAGAAGAAAAAGGACTGAGTATGAAAAGGAAGACCTATTAGTAGTGAATATCTCTTCTTCCCAAGGCAAAATAAATGTGTTGGTCCTAGCAAAGGACAAAAAAAAAGATCTTATTTATTTCTTTTAGTTTAGATTTCTTAGATGGAATTCTAATGCATTCCTAGGCTTTTACAACCAGCATTTTAATATTTAAATGATCTCACAGATAATCTAATTCAATACTTAATAGTAGTGTAGTCCAGACACTACCTGAATCACAATCAATTGGAATGATTAATAAAAATGCATGTTCTTAATAAAAAATGCATGTTCTAAGAAATCACACCAAACACTAAATCAAAATCTCTCATAGAAATGAGTCACAGAAGCTTGATAATGTAGTGTATACAATGCTTTCTTTATTCATAGACATTATGGGAGACTCATAGAGGAATACCCATGCCCCTCATCCTCCCACATTTCCCCCAAGTTCAGAGGATTTGGTTTGAATACCCACTGTTACGGACTGAATGTTTGTGTTCCCCCAAAATTCAAATGTTGAACCCCTCCTCACACATACACACATACACACTCCATGCGATGGTATTAGGAAGTGAGTATTAGGATGTAATTAGGTTTAGATGAGGTCATGAAGGTGGCCACAGTCACCAAGATAGGATTTGTGACCATAAATGAAGAAAATAGGAACATAACTTCCTTTCTCTGCCATGTGAAGGCTCAGCAAGAAGGCGGCCGACTGTAAACCAGGGAGAACTGAATCTGCAAGCGTTTTGATCTCAGACTTCCCAACCTTCAGAACTGCAAGAAATAAACAACTGCTGTTTAAGCCTTCCAGTCTATGGTGTTTTGTGATAGAAGCCCCAGCTGAGACACTTACCCCAAACGTTTTTTGTCATTTTTTGTAACTAGGACATGTTTTTGCCTTTCTTCTTCTATCAAGTGTCCATAAAATGATTGTTATAAAATGAATTTTTTGTTGCACATATTTCTATCTTTATCAGCGGGAGAATGTTCAGATTTTGTAGGAATAATAGGCATTTGGGATTTGTAAGACCTGTGCCTGTCGGATTTTAAGTTTTATGAGGTTTATACACACTCCTGAAAATTAATCACACGTGATCTTTTAAACTTGGCAAGGGGCATAGCCAGAATTTAAACTTAATCCTGACTTGTTACTTTTTCTTTTTCAGTATATGATGCTATCTCTAACAATTTATGCCACATAAAGATAGTGTTATGGTATTGAATTAAGAACCACTGCAGCCGGGGCGCCTAGGTGGCTCAGATGATACGCATCTGATTTTGGCTCAGGTCAAGATCCCAGGATCCTGGGATTGAAGCCTGCATCAAGCCTCGCATCAAGCCTCGCATCGAGCCCCGCATCAGGCTCCCTGCTCAGGGGGAGTCTGCTTCTCCCTCTCCCTCTAGTGTAGCCCCTGCCTGTGCTCTCTCGCTCTCTCTGTCAAATAAATAAATAAAATTAAAAAAAAAAAAAAACCACTACAATCGTGAAGGTCCATTAAATTGTTGTTGCTGTTGTCTTTTAAGTGAGTAAATTAGAAAAAAGTTTGGTTCGATGTTAAATAGAGGATTACAGACTAGAAAGATTCTTAAAAATAATAAAATATGATCTTCCTACTTTACAGATGAAGAAAAGAAAAGATTAATAATCTGACGCTTAGTCATGAAAAGTGTTGACACCTTAGTCGCCATAAAAGGCTAATGAAAGAGATGGGTGGGTGGACTATTATTTATTTTTGGCTAATAAAATATATCAAAAAACTATTAATAAAAAAAAGAACAACACCCGCACTCTACTGTCAAAGATAAGTGTGACAGCTAAATCAAAAATACTTCTCAAGTCTAATTTAATGTTTCTACAACGACCTAGTTCTGTTGGAATAAAGAACATAGATGCTCACTTAAGGAGGAAAACCATAGCATTAATGGCCATAACAAAAAAATTCAATTGTAGGTGGATTTGAACACTACGTATTCCTTATTAACAAACAGCAGTGTTCACAAAAACTAGGTATTCATTCAGCAAATATTTGTTTGATGTCTACCATGAGTCAGAATGTACGAGAGCACTTGAAATAGGAAAGAGACAGGATAAGAAAGAGACAGGTTCCTAAACTCTAAAAACGTGCCAGAAAAAAGATAAAATAGAAGCCCATGTAAATATGTAATATCTATGACAAGTATTTAGTCTATATTTATATGAGAGTCACTTTTAAGATTTTCAAAAATTATTCTTTGACACCATGCTAATGATTCAGAAATTGATTGAATTCCATAATTATCACAATTAAAAATAATATTATTACTCTGAATTTCAAAAACCAAGTGTTTTCTGACTAATTTAGCAACCAGTGATTAAATATTCTTATAGCACTGTCGGTGTCCCTCATGGTATATTTAATATGGAATGATAACTTGTCTTTTTTTTTAAGATTTTATGTATTTATTTGAGAGAGACAGACATAGCGAGAGAGAGCACAACAGGGAGGAGAGGAAGAAGCAGGCTCCCTGATGAGCAGGGAACCTGATGTGGGGCTCAATCCCAGGACCCCGGGATCATGACCTGAGCCGAAGGCAGACGCCTACGGACTGAGCCACCCAGGCACCCCTGGGATGATAACTCTGTGAATAATCTCTCACTCTGTCCAGATTTTAGAATATCACTCCTTGTTTGCATCCCTCAGGGTGCAAAATGAGTAAGCAAGACGGATTCTCAATGTTTATATTGTAAATGAATTGAGTGAACTATGTAATACATTAATGTGCACAAAGCAAGTATGTCCAAGTTGGTATTTACAGAGGAAGTTTTAGACAATTCTAACAAAATAGAACTGGAACTGGCTGTTAGGGAACTGGAAGAGAGAAATGGTAAGATTTACATGTTTCATACAGCTGCAAGTCTAATATATCCTTGTGACTAGTTTGAAGAATAATTTTAGATTTCATAGACAACAACAACAAAAAACTTATAAGCACCTATAGCAATGTAGCATATATTAATTAAGAGCTGGATGAAAGAACAAAGAAAGTGGGAATTTTAATTAAGGCTGGAAAAAATTGGCTCTGAATGACAGCTGCTGACAGATACAACCAGGGTTCCAAATTAAAAACTGATCACAGTGAGGGTAAGAGACTTCCTAGGTTTACTCTGGCTATGTACAGTAATGATAAGGAAAAGCTTTAAAAAAAAAAAGTAGAATTAATTAGTTCTTTACTTTCAGTATCAACATGTTGCTATCAGAACATAAACATTCTATTTGACCTTTTTTCTCCCCATCCTTCTAAGCCCTGCATCAGTCTACGCAGCATTATACGTTCAAAATATATCATTAAATTACCAAGTTTTTGTCATCTGCAGTCCAGAAATTGTGGAGGCCCCATTTTCCCCTCAAAAATGATTTAGAAGGATAGAGGTGACTGGACTGAAGAGCATTTGGTAATTGTCCAAATAGTACTGGCAAAAAAATTAATCATTCCTAAACCGTCAAAATGATCTTTGAAGCTTTATTTCTAGAATAAGCTGAACATAGTTCTCAAATATGAAATATTCACAGCGCTAAGAAATAGAAGATGACATGCAACTCAAGATATCAAGCATATTTAATTAAACAGCCTTCATGAAACATTCAAATAAACAATTGTTTTAGAGCAAGCAAACAACCTTGTATAGCTTTACTCATTTCATGTTTGCTTATTTCACAAAGACATGGTTTTTCTTCTGATTTGTTATAATGCCAAATTGCATGCTGGGAGCACTCATAACAGATTTTGCAATTTAACTAAATATTTGTACAGTTTTATTACAATGTTGATTTTTGTGAATTTGTTTAATATCTCCTCTGCAGCATTTGCTTAGTTCCTCCTTTTATTTCACAAATGTAGTCACTTCACATTATCTACACTAATGCTTAAGGGAAAGAACACTGGTATCTTAAAACAAAAGAGGACCCAGGGGTGACTCTGAGTATCATTTACCGTCATACTGTCACATTTCAACCCCAAACCTACACATAACATGCATCTTTACCCAGCCTCATGCTCTTCTGGTTTTGCCTTATAACACCATATAGGGGAAATATCTGAGAAAATAGTGAAATGAAAGAGATGCTTTGTGATTTTGGCTGAAAGGTAGTGTGTCTGAGTATTCATATGTATTAATATTACACTTGCCCAGAGCAAGATGAACCAGGGGATACAGATATTATCATATCTGTAGGGGGTATCATATCATAGGGGATACAAATGAGGGTAGTATTCTGATACAAACAGGAACAATAATCAAGCACTTGATTCAATCACTCGATTTGAATTCCACCAAGATTCCTAGAAAAAGCTCTCTGCTGATGTAAGTATTTGCATTGGTATCAATGTTCTGTTATCAATGACCTCCCATGCAAGCATATGCCCACAAAGTTTGAAGTTTTATGAAAAGATAGAAAAATTCAGAAGATAAAACAACAGTCTACTGTTGCAATGTTTTGATCACAGAATAAGGGATCTTCAGCATGTTCCGGAGCATGTCTCACTTCACTAGCTGCGATGACTTGTGCTGCCCAGGTCCCTTTGATACAATGTGTTGGCCATATCTCCACCATCTCCACTGTCACCCTGGTCTGACAGTCATGTAGACTGTCAGCTAGACCATCCTCCGCTGGTGCAGCCCAACATTTCCTGGTCATGCCTTCTCTTAGACATCCAAGTCATCCCCAGTCTTTGGGGATTTATGTAACAACAATTTCATGAACGTCGGTATTTGCCAGGCCACTAGCCATCTTAGATATTTGCAAGAGAAACTTTTAGGAATTCTTTTAATCTGACTGATGTTCTCAGCAGTTCCAGTTTACACTGAAATTCTAGCATTTGGGTGCCAGAGCTATGGGAAACTACTCCTTGGACTAACTCCTTATTTTAGAATTCAACCCCCACCATAAACACTGGACTCAGGAGTGGGGTCACCGTGACTCCAAATGCCACTTATCTCGCACTCATTCTAAATCTTGAAATAATGGACAAATAATAAAGTAAAATCAGCAACTCTTTTGGAAAGAACAATAAAGTTTATAAAATTCTATTCACAGTGATCTAAAAAAACAAAAGAAATGAAGGTAAAAATGACCCGTATCAGGAATGAAAAAGGGGGCATCACTTACACATCCTGCAGACATAGAGGGTGATAAGGGCATATTATGAACAACTTTATGCCAATACTTGCAACCATTTAAATTAAATGGATAAGTTCCTTGAAAGACATAACATGCCAAATCTGATTTGAGAAAAATTAGAAAATCTGATTGATCTTATCCCTTTTGCCCTTTTGAGTAAAAAAAAAAAAAAAAAAAAAAAATTTCTCCAAGCTCAGAGTTCAATGGTAAATTTAATAAACATTTAAGTGTGAGATAACCCCAGTTCTAGACATCTCATTTAAGAAAATAGGGAAGGAAGAAACTCTTGTCAACTCATTTTACAAGGTTACCATTACCCTCATATCAAAACCAGATGAAAATATTCCAAGAATAGGAAGCAACAGATTTATATTCTTTATGAAAACCATCACAAATATCCTGAACAAAATATTAAGGCCCCTTTGGGTTAGATGAGGTTATTTGATTGTGTTTGGTCAATGATTATGGGTAGAATCTATGCATGTTACTTCTCTGTTGAAGTTTTTATTGCTGATCTAAAACTCTCCAAAACTATTTCTTTCCTGCTGCTACACACCAGAGGCAATTTTTGAGATAGTAGCTGTTCCTTGGAATGAGGTTGTGGCTGAAGTAGAACCTCCAGGTGACCTGCAAAGGACTTATTGTGTGAGAAAAAAGACAAAAACAGCTTTATTGTGTAAAGCCAAAGAAATTTGGGAGATTTTTGTTAATGTAGCATAACTTATGCTATCCTGATGGATAAGCTATGAGACCTGCATGTAGTCCATTCTAAATATCAATTTTGTAATACCTATATTAATGTTATTGTGGTGTGTCATCAGGAGATTCATAAATTTTAGATACATTTCTACACACTGAGTAAAACATGAGGTCATTATGGATCAGGACCCCCAGAGAGGAGGTGAAAAGGCTTAGAAAGGAGCAAAAGAGGGGCACCCGGGTGGCTCAGTCATTGAGTGTCTGCCCTCAGCTCGGGTCATGATCCCAGAGTCCTGGGATCAAGCTCCATATCGGGCTCCCTGCTCAGTGGGAAGCCTGCTTCTCCCTCTTCTACTCCCCCTGCTTGTGTTCCCTCTCTCTCTCTGTGTCTCTCTCTGTCAAATAAATGAATAAAATAAAAATAAATAAATTCTTAAAAAAAAAGGAGCAAAAGAGATGAGTTTGGGTTTTTAGTTGATTCTATGAGACTACACAATCCAGGTACCTCCTTACATTTTTTTTTAGTGATTCCTCTTGTTCTTCCTGACTGTTCTGTGTAGCCATTGCCCAAAGTTCCAATTTTGCCTTATTATTCTCACTCTCATTACTGCCTTGATATTTTATCATTTTCTACGTACTTCCTTATATATCTACCTAGATGTCTTCCAAATCCATGTCCCCATAAGGGACATCATTCCTGAGAACTGGTGAAAGATTGGTGTGCCTTATAGCATCTAGTTGTACTCAAACTGTTATTTGTTACTCATAGATTTTGTATTCGCATTTCTGCATACTCACTAAAACTTATTTGCGACCCCCACCCCCCGCCCCAATCAATACTTGTGTCATTCTTGTGGTCATTTGTGGACATACATAGAATGGTAAAAAAAAATTTGAGCTGTCTGACATGCATGTTCCCAGCTGAGATTGAACAAGCTAGTGCTGTCTTATTTCAGCTCCCATACTGTCATTTCTGTGGTCTATTTAGTGCCATGTTTTTTCCTCCTTTGTGATTTTTGTTGGTGATTTTGCTATTCTAAATGGCCCCTAAGCATAGCGATGAAGTGCTGTCTAGTGTTCCTAAGAACAAGAAGGCTGTGATGCAGTTTATGCAGAACAAATATGTTTTAGATAAGCTTTGTTCAGGATGAGTTATAGTGCTGTTCTCTGTGTTAAAAAAGAAAATCACAGGCCCAAAATGTTGTTACTTAAGCCAAGTCACCAAATCTGGACTTAATACCTAACCTAACTGCAGTTTTAACCTCCCTCATGAGTCAGGAATGTTCTGCTCAACTTCAGTGAGGAGTATGTCACATAGGCCCTCTCCTTCCCCCAAAAGAAGAAGTAATCCACCTAATAAGACACCCTGAACTTTCCCCTAAGGGAAGGTGATTTTGCCTGGAACAATTCTTTCTTTTCTTTTGCTAATAACTTCTTGACCCACCTTCCTTCCTATAAAAGCCTTCTGTTTTGTACAACTCCTCCAACTCCCCTCTATTTGCTAGATGGGATGCTGCCCAATTCATGAATTGTTCAATAAGGCCAATTCAGGGGCACCTCGGTAGCTCGGTTGGTTAAGCATCTGCCTTTGGCTCAGGTCATGACCTCAGGGTCCTGGGATCAAGCCCTGAGTTGGGCTCCCTGCTCAGCGGGGAGCCTGCTTCTCCCTCTGCCTCTGATCCTCCCCCGTGCTCATGCTCTCCCTCGCATGCTCGCTCTCTCTCTCTCAAATGAATAAATAAAAAATCTTAAAAAAAAATAAAGCCAATTTGATCTTCAAATTAATTTTGTTTTTTTAACAGCTGTGAGTTCAATGTTAATGAATTAACAATATATATTAAATGAGGTGTCCTTAAACAGAAACACACATAAAACAAGGTTATGGATTCATCATTTGAAAAATGTTGTGACCAGATGCTAGCAGGAACCTAACCTTGTATTTATTCTAGGAGCAATGGTTCAGTATTTGCTAATGCAATATCCGTGGGGAGTTTATAACTACTGTGAATAACAAGAAACAACTGTATTTCTTTCTGAGATCTTCTTGTATCTCACAGAAAACATGCTTGGAAAAAAGTTCACACATTTAACAGATAAAAAGACTCCTCATTTTTTACATTTGACTTGTAACATAGTAATATATACTCAATAATGTTCATAAAGCACACTAATCTTAAATGAAGAGTTAAATGATTTTTAATACACATATATACTTGTAAGACTACCAACTAAATCAAGATATAGAACATTCCAATAAAATTCCTTCATTTTCTTTCCCAGCCAATATCCCCAACCTAAGGTAAGCATTCTTATGACATCTATCACTATTTTCTCTGTTTTTTGACTGCGTGTAAATAGAACTACACTGTATGTACGTACCCTTTGTTGTCCATCACTTTTGTTCAACATAATGTCTGTGTCACAGTTGTATTTATCAGTAGTGCATTCATTATCTATTACTGTGTAGTATTCCATTATATGAATTAACCAAAATATATCTATTCAATATATCTGTCCCCAGTTGGTAGACATTTAGATTATTTCTATTTTTAGGCTATGATGAACAAAATCGCTTTGAACAACTTATGCATGTATTTTGGTGGACATGTAGACAATTTTTGTGAATAAACAGTTAGGGTTGGAACAGATGGGCATTCCTACATCGTAGGATAGATGTAGGTTTATCAATTTTCCTAAATGGCTAAATGGCTCCCCACCCCCCATTAAGAATGAATGAGAGTTCCAGTTGATCCACACTTACCAACATTTGCTATACAGTTTTTTATTTTGTTTGTTTTATGTTTTAGTCATTCCAAAGAGTGTGAAATGCTATGTCATTGTGGTTTTATTTGGTTTTTTTATTTATATTTCCCGGATGACTAACAATATTGGTCATTTAATGATATTTATTAATTAAATGAATTAGTTTGCTGTTCTTTTGTGTTCTGTTTAAGAAATATTGTTCATTCCAATGCCATGAAAGTATTCTGTGCTATATTCCAGAAGCTTTAATATTTTATCTCTTAAATTTAGGTCTTTTGGTATAAATATGGATATCCAGTTGTTTCAGCACGATTTGTTTTTTAAAAGATTTTATTTATTTATTTATTTATTTATTTATTTATTTATTTGACAGAGAGAGACAGCAAGAGAGGGAACACAAGCAGGGGGAGTGGGAGAGGGAGAAGCAGGCTTCCTGAGGAGCAGGTAGCCCTATGTGGGGCTCAATCCCAGGACCCTGGGATCACGACCTGAGCCGAAGGCAGACGTTTAAGGACTGAGGCACCCAGACACCCCACTATTTTTTTTTTTAAAAAACAATCCATTAGCTTTTGAAGTTTAAATAGAATGAATCTGTCTTAAATCAACTGGTCATGTAGGTATGGTCTATTTCCATACACTTTTCTATTATGCTGGATTCTTTTGTCTATCCCTTGCACTAACATCATACTGCCTTAATTTTTATAGTTTTATAGTAAGTCTTAAAATCTAGTGCCATATGCCCTACATCACTGTCTTTTTCAAAGTTTTCTTGAGTATTCTACAACTCTGTAGTTTCCCATACACTTTTGTTGTTGTTGTAGTTGTCATACAATATTATATTAGATTCAGGTCTACAACATAGTGAGTCGACATTTATATACATTACAAAATGATCACCATGATAGATCTAGTCACCATCCATCACCATACAAAGTTGTTACATATGGTTAATTATATTTCCTATGCTGTACATTGTATCCCCAAGTCCTGTACATTTTTAAAGCAACCTTTCAATTTCCTCTGGAAATAACCTTCTGAGATTTGAATTGGAATTATATTCAATATATAGATAATTTTGCAAATAACTAAGATCCATTGTCTATGGATATTTATTAAGATATTTTAAAATTTTGGGGCGCCTGGGTGGCTGAGTCGGTTAGGCGTCTGCCTTCAACTCAGGTCATGATCCCAGGGTCCTGGATCGAGCCCCGCGTCAGGCTCCCTGCTCAGCTGGGAGCCTACTTCTCCCTCTCCTGATTGCTGCTCCCCTTGCTTGTGCGCTCTCCCTCTGTCTCTCTCTCTCTCTCTCTCTCTCTCTCTGTCAAATAAATAAATAAAATATTTTTTAAAAAAGATATTTTAAAATTTTACTTTAGTATTGATGGAGCTATAGAGAACATTTTTTAAATGTTTTTGCATGGGTAGGGCTTTCTGAAGGAAAGAAAACTAAACCTGGGGTAAAACACAAGACTTGGACATTAAATAATAACCAAATCGTGAGAACTGAAGAGATTTACATACTCTCTTCAGAGGTATGAGTTTTCGTATTTCAAGGGGATGGGTCCTGAAGCCATGGAGCTAAAACCTTGCTAGTAAACTCAAAGATGCTTTTCTCTTCTCCTCCCCTGAAGACATCTGTTTACATCATAAAAGGTAAGAGTCCAGGTTCAGTCGCTTTCTCTCTCTAGGAATGTTTACATTAGGGAGCAAAGTTTTCTCTCTTCTTCTCAGAAGGGAAAGTCAAAGAGCTATCCTTTTCCTATTTAAACTTCCTGTTCACATTTTTATGGTTCCTGGCGCATAGTACAGACCCCAGGACTGGTAAGGTAACATCTCATCTGAATCTGTTCTTATCTTTTCAAAAAGAAAAGGATTGGGGCAGATGAGAATTAATATGGTTATTGATATCTGGATGTAATCTGTTCCTGCCCTAGAAGGCTCATGCTAACTTTCAGACAATACAAACAAATATAGGTACTATAAACTTATCAGTAGTTTATACTTTTTAGCGAAGAAGCTTTTCACATCTACAAAAGATTATATCTGAGCATTTAATGTTTTTACAATTCTAAAATGAATGGTATTTGTAAATTTATTTTTCCCATAATTTGTTGCTGGTATATAGAAATTCAATTGATTTTTCTGTCTTTAAGCTGTCTCAATCTTGCTAAAGTCACTTATTAATTTATTGGTTTCTTTGTAAATTATTTGGGGGCTTTCCATGTATAAAATCATATGGTTCAGTGTCTTTTTTTTTTCTTTTCTTTCCCATCTTTTTCTTTTCCTTTTTTTTTTTTTTTTCTTTTTATGGTTTTTGTTTTTTGGGTTTTTTTTTTGTCTTGGTGTATTGAAAAAGATCTTCAATACAATACTGGATAGAATTCCGTTTATAGTCAGTAAGTCTTGTTCTGGATTTTAAAGAAAAAGTATTCAATATATACTCATTAAGTATGATGATAGAAATAGATCTTTCTAGATACTCTTTTTCAGATTAAGGACGTTCTATTCCTAGCTTCATGAGAAGAATAAATTTTCATAACATGAACAGATTTTTAATCTTTTTAAAAATGCTGTTTTTTCCATCTATTGAAATTTGTCTTAATAACGTGGCAAATTAACATTGTTTGCTTTTCAAATATTAAACTAATCCTGCATTCCTGAAATGAAAATAGTTTCTAATGTAAAACAACAACATGTACATACAATATTGTGCATATAATGGTTATGTATAACATATTCATATGTATATTCATGGTTAGATTTACTTGGTAATATTTTGTTGAGGATTTTAAAATTTATCTTCATATGAGATATTGCCTGTAATATTGCCTTCTTATAATGTCCTTGCAAGAATTTGGTAGTTTTGGTATCAGGGTTATGCTAGATTCATGGAACTGATTGGGAAGTCTTTCATTTGTCTCTATTGCGTCAAAGAGTTTGTATAAAATTCATATTATTTCTTCCATAAATGTCTGAAAAAATTTGGAAGTCATCCTCGCCTGGAGTTTTCACTGTGGGAAGGTTTCAATTACATTAACAGGAAAAAGATTTTTCAGATTTTCAATTTCTTTTTGTATTAGTTTTGTTGTTATGTTTGTTTTTTTTCTTAAGATTTTATTTATTCGACAGAGAGACACAGCAAGAGAGGGAACACAAGCAGGGGGAGTGGGGGGAGGGAGAAGCAGGCTTCCCGCAGAGCAGGGAGCCCGATGCGGGACTCGATGCAGGGTTCCATCCCAGGACCCTGGGATCATGACCTGAGCCAAAATCAAGAGTCAGATGCTCAACTGACTGCACCAGCCAGGTGCTCCAATCTTCTGAATTTTTCCATACGTGAAGAATACCATCCTCCCTTTTAGTAATGATGTCTCCTTCTCCATTTTGGATAGTATAATTTGTGTTTTCTCAGTTTTTCTAATTTCTGGCTCAATCTTCCAAGGGGTTATCAATTTTTAAAATATTTTCAAAGAAGTAACTATTGATCATTGTAGGTCTGCTTTTTATTTAATTATCTTATATTCTTACTTTTATTATTTCCTTCTTTTTATGTTTTTTAGGTTTAAGTTATTTTTCCTTTTCTACCTTCTTGAGATAAAAACTTCATTTTTCCATTTTTTGTTTTTCTAATATATGAGTGTAAAGCAAGCAATTTCTCTCTAAGCACTTAACTGTACTCCTCAAATTTTGTCATACATTTATATTATGTTCAGTTCAAATACTTTCTGGTTTTCACTGTGATTTTTTTCTTACCTGTTGAGGTGTTTAGAAAGATGTTAATACATACATTTGGGGGATTTTCTGCTTCTGTTTCTGCTTTAGATTTTCAACTTATTATTACATTATTCAATCCTTTGTAATTTTTGGAGACATACTTTAATGGTCCAGTATGTGGTCTATTTTTAGTAAAGATTCTTACGTACTTAAAAAAACAGGTAATTCAGCAGTTGTACTATGAAGTAATCTAAACATGTTATTTAGATCATGGTGGTTAATAGTATTATTCAGATATTTTATATTGCTACTGCTGTTTTTGTCTGCTTATTTTAATAATTGTTGAGAGAGTTGTGTTTGTATCTTATTTGTATTAACATGTTTAGTATTTTTATACTTCCTGGTGGATTGACTCTTTATCATCAGATGTCCATTTTTAACTCTGGTAATAGCACCTGCATCAAAGTTTTGTCTTATAATAATATAGCCACATGAGCTCTTTCTTGGCTTATATTTGCACGGTATATATTTTTTCATCCTTTTTTATTTCAGCCTGTCAACTTCTACTTTTAAGTGTGTTTATTGTGAATAGAACATATTGAGCCATTTAAAAAGTCTGTCTCACCAATTTTGCTTAATTTTCATCACTGTTTCATCACAATGATATTACTGGTAGCGTTGGATTGAATCTACCATCTTGTTTATTTTCAATTTTTGTTCTATCTGCTTTGTTCCAATTTTCCTTTTCTCTGCCTTTCTGTTGCATTAAACAAATATTTTAAAAGTTTTCTATGGGGTGCCTGGGTGGCTCAGTCAGTCATGCATCTGCCTGTGGCTCAGGCTGTGATCCCAGGGTCCTGGGATGGAGCCCCAAATCTGGGCTCCCTGCTGAGCAGGGAGCCTGCTTCTCCCTCTCCCTCTGCTGTTCCCCCTTGGTTGTGCTCTCTCATTCTTGCGCTCTGTCAAATAAATAAATAAATAAATAAATAAATAAATAAATAAAATCTTTAAAAATAAAAGTTGTTCTATTTTATCTCTTTTACTTTCTGGCTATATCTTTCGTATTAATCTTTAAGTGGTTATGTTGCCCATTATGAGTTATCCTTGAGCTTATTTCAGACTATGTCATATTAGTAATTCTAACATTTTATGGGTAAATCAAAAATCTCTTGACAGTTTAACTCCATTTACCAATCTCCTGCCCTCCCGCCCTTGGGAAGGTGACAAAGGAGACTATCTATACATGCACTGGGCACCCACTCAAGTCAGACATTGCCAACATTCTGGACTGGGTATTGAATCAAGACTACCACAGCCTACGGAAATACTATGGAGTTGAAAATGCTGAAGGGGTTGGCGTTATGGGATATCCTGACAGAGATAATGCTTATTTGTGCAGAGTTGACTTTCCATCTTCAGTTTGAGTACATTTATTGACCAAAATGGCAGACAGTGAGTACAGACTCTGTGTTGGCACCAACGAGAAGATTCAACTGAGTCCCCTCACTGCTGCTTTCCAGGTCACCAGGGACCTGATTGTCACAGAGGCCCAAATGCTGAAGACCATTTGCCATAATTTGCAGGCCCCGCAGTGACTGGAGAACAGGGGACTCAGTTGAGAAATGAACAGCTGCCCAGGCCAGGGAATGAAGCCACAGTCACCCCAAGTTGTGGAAAACTGTTCCAGGCATGGGTGGGCAAAGGTTTAAAGAGTACCATGTTTGTGGCTGTTTGGAACAGGTATATACAAAACAATTTTAAAGTACAGCTCTATTATTGCACTGCCCAGTCATGTTTTACAGGGAAAAAGAACAAGCAAAAAGACTTTTTTTAGCCTTAAGGCTTTTTCCATTCAGTTGCTTGGAAGATAGGAAACTGGCTATCCCATTTCGGTCTAGAACATAAGGCTTCCAAATCTCATGTGGTGCCAGTGTCTTCCAACTCAAGATAAACAGAACATCTCCAAAATTAAGTGTATAAATCTAATCTGTGCCACCATCTCTGTATCTACTTTAACAGGTGTTAATGAATTTCTGGCCCAAACTACTGTACCTTTTTTTTTTTAAGATTTTATTTATTTATTTGAGAGAGAGAGTGTGTGTGTGCACAGAGGGAGAGGGAGTAGCAGAAGCAGACTCCCTGCTGAGCAGGGACCTGGACGCTGGGTTCGATCCCGGGACTCTTGGATCATCACCCTAGCCGAAGGGAGACGCTTAACTGACTGAGCCACCCAGTTGTCTTCCCAAACTATGGTACTCTTATAAAACAACCTCAGTACTCTTACTTTAAAAATGTCTTTTTATTTGTCCTCTACTAGCAGGTACCTCATTGTGATGGAGACAGTGAGGGTCACTTTATGCCCGTGGGGGCAAAGCTATCTAGTATTCCCTTGTTAATGTAGGGAGGGCGGCTGCAATGGGATGTGAGGAGGTGAGCTCAGGCTGGACTCTAAACCTGCCAGTGCTGGAAGGAGGAGGCCCTGTGCACAGTGTTAACAGTTTATTTTACAACAGGCTCCATTTATGATAGTGTTCTTCTCAATAAACTAAAGCAGCATGAAAAAAAAAAAAAAAATAGGGCACCTGGCTGGCTCAGTAGGTAGAGCATGCAACTCTTGATCTCAGGGTTTTGAGTTTGTTTTGTTTTGTTTTTAACCAAGAAACGTTTTATTTTGCTTGCAGTAGCTTTTCATTAATTGCACAAAATCATGTTTTGTTCTTGCCACTTAAACATTATCACATAATACCATTCTGAAAGACAAATGTTCATTAACAACAAAGCAAAGGTAAAAATTCACAACCTTAATTACTCAGAAGATGTCACTTAAAGGAGGCTTAAAGGCAAAAAAAGGGGGCATTGGAAGAGGGGTTTTCTTAGCAGCTTTTTCACAAGTGTCACATTTTCTCCTAAAAGCGGATTTCTAAACAAAGGTGAAAAAGCTTAAACAGAAACACTCATAAAAAGAGACTTTACAGAATTGTCCACAATATTAAGACAACACTGACTAACCAGTTTCATTACAGCATCTTCCCCCACCCCCACCCCCACCCCCTACCACCTACCCCCTACCGCCTACCCCCTATCCCCTACCCTGAGTGTCCAGCTAGGACTAGAACATGCTTTGTGTTCAGACAGAAAAGAATTCCAAATCCCAGTGAAATTATGCCAAAACTACACAGGCATCCTCCCTGTCCTCCTCCTATGTTCTTCTGAAATCCCCTGGTCTGGGCTCTGATCAGTGGAAAAGGGCCAACCAAGGTTGTTTGGGGAAGGGGCCCACATCCGTGTGGTCTCCCCATTATATATATTCACTAGAAATGCTGCCTGCAAAGTGTGACTTTGGAAAATGCAACCCATGCGGAGGGAGAGAACACTGACATCCTTTAGGTGACTTCTTGTTTCTATGCTACATGCCAAGCCCTCTGGTCCTCATATCCAAGGAGAAATGTCTCAAGGATGTCCTAAATCTATCTCCTAGAGTCAGGTAGTTCAGTTTGGATCAGGCCCTGCTATTTCCTTCTGCTGTTACCCATGTATATTTCATTTCTAACCTTTGTTATAACTCTAGAAGACATTGATTATTCCTGATTTAAACAGATAATTCTTTTGTGTTCACCTACATGTTTACATTTCAGATACTTTTTGTTCCTCTCCACAGTGTTATATGCCTCCATCTGGTATCAGTTTTTTCAGCCTGAATAATTTATTTTAGTCTTTCTTGTCCTGTGGGTGTGCTGACAGTTGTTTTAGCTTCTGTGTGTCTATAAGCATCTTTACTTCACTTTCATTTTAAATGATATTTTTGCTGAGTATAAAATTATCATCTGTTAGGTGTTTTTTTTTCTTTCAGTGCATTAAGATGTCATTCACTTGTCTTCTGCTTCCAGTGTTTCTTTTGAAAATTTGTCAGCTTTCTTTCTTTCTTCCTTTCTTTCTCTCTTTTTTTCTTTCTTCAAAGATTTATTTATTTGAGAGAGAGTACGAGCGGTGGGGCGGGGCAGAGTGAGAGAGAGATAATCCCCAAGTAGACTCCTCACTCAGTGCAACATGTGACTCAGGGCTCAATCCCAGGACTCTGAGATCATGACCTGAGCCAAAAGTGAGTCGGCAGCCTAACCGACTGAACCTCCCAGGAACCCCAGCTTTATTTCTATTACTGCAATGTAATGGGTCTTTTTCTCTGGCTGCTTTTATGAGAATTTCTTCATTTTTATTTTGAGCAGTTCCACTATAATGTGTCTAATGTGGTTTTCTTTATTTATCCTGCTTGGAGTTTCTTGAAGTTCTTGAATCTCTGTGTTTATATATTTTGTTAGTTTAGGGAAATTCCTGGATATCATTTCCAATATTGTTTCTGTCTCATTTTCCCTCTCCCTCTCTCTTCCATCTGGGTCCCCAGTTACACTTATAATAAACTGTTTGAGTCCTTTTTCACTTAGTTTTTTATTTATTTTCCAGACATTTTGTTGTTAATGTATAGAAATGCAACTGACTATTGTGTGTTTTGTATCCTGCAAGTTTACTGAATTCGTTGATTAGTTCTAATAGTTTTTGGGTTGAGTGTTTAGAATTGTATATATATATATATATATATATATATATATATATATATATATGATCATATCATCTGCAAATGAAGACCAATTCACTTCTTCCATTCCAATTTGTATGATTTTAATTTTTTTTTCCTCACTGGTTGCTCTAGCTAAGACTTCCAGGACTTTGTTGAGTAGGAGTGATGAGAGCAGGCACTTTGTCTTGTTCCTAATTTTTGAAGCTAAGCTTTCAAGCTTTGGCCATTGTGTATGACATTAGCTGTGGCTTGTCATATATGGCCTTTATTATGTTGAGGTATGTTCCTTCTATACCCAATTTGTTGAGGGTTTTATTATGCAAGGATGTTACATTTTGTCAAATGCTTTTTCTGCAGCTATTGAAATGGTCATATGATTTTTACCTTTCATTCAATTAATGTGGGGTATCACATTCATTGATTTGTATATTTTAAACTATTCTTTCATCCCAAGGATAAACACCATTGATCATGATCCTTTTAATGTGCTATTGAATTCAATTTGCTAATTATTTTTCTAAAGAAGGCATACAAGTAGCCAGCAGGTACATGAAAAGATGCTCAAAATTACTAATCATCAGACAAACACAAACCAAAACCACAATGAGATATCACCTCACATTTGGTGCAATGACTATCAAAACGACAGAAGATAACAAGTGTTGACAAGGATGTGGAGAAAAGGGAACCCTTGTGCACTGTTGGTGAGAATGTAAATTGATATACCCACTATAGAAAACAGTATGAAGTTTCCTTAAAAAAATTAAAAGTAGATCTACCATATGATCCAGGAATCCTACTTGTGAATATATATCCAAAGGAATGAAAACAGGATATTGAAAAGATAACTGCACCCCCATGTTTATTGCAACATTATTCACAGTAGCCAAGATATGGAAACAACCTGTGTCTGTCAATGGATGAATAGATAAAGAAGATGTATGTATACTGGGCACCTGGGTGGCTCAGTTGGTTGGGCGACTGCCTTTGGCTCAGGTCATGATCCTGGAGTCCCGGGATCGAGCCCCACATCGGGCTCCCTGCTCAGCGGGGAGTCTGCTTCTCCCTCTGACCCTCCCCCTGTCTCATGTGCTTTCTCTCTCTCTCATTCTCTCTCTCTCAAATAAATAAATAAAATCTTAAAAAAAAGATGTATGTATACACTATAGACACACACACACACACACACACACAGCCATGATAAAGAAATTCTGACATTTGTGACAACATGGATGATATTTGAGGGCATTATGCTAAGTGAAGTAGTCAGCTATCGAAGGACAAATACTGTATGATACCACTTATCTGTGAAATCTAAAAAAGCTGAACTCATAGAAACAGAGAATAGAATGGTTGCTAGGGGCTGTGGGGTGGAGGAATTAGGGAGACATTGGTCAAACAGTACAAACTTCTAGTTAGAAGATGAGTAAGTTCTGGGGTACTAGTGTAAAGCATTATGATTAGAGTTGACACTACTGTATTGTATACTTAAAAATTGCAAAGACAGTAGACCTTAAATGTTCTGTCTCTCAAACTGTTCCTGTCCCATTTTATATTTCCCAAAAATAAACTGTAATTATGTGACATGATGGATGCATTAGCTAATGCTACAGAAGTAATCATATTGCAATATACAAGCGTGTCAAGTCAACACACTGTACACCTTAAACTTAAACAAGGTCAATTATACCTCAATAAAGCTGGAAAAAAATGTGGAGGCTCACCTCTCAAGTTTACAACCTGGTCAAAATGATAGCACCCACACATTAGTAACTCTCAGGCATACTTACAGAGGAACATCAAAAAAGGTACTAATTGATAGAAAATGCTAAAGGAGGCGAGAGATTGACTAAATTGAGCAGGGCTCAGTCAAGGAGATTTGGACCAGGTGTTGAAGTAGAGGAGACCCTTGTAGTGGTAGCAGAAGGGAAGAAGTTATCTTCAATTGGAAGAAGCACTTGAAAAGAGAGAGAAAAGGCAGATAGATACTCGTGTTTTGTTTTAGAAGAACAAGCAGACAGAAAGTTCACACTGTTCGCCTGGGAAGCTACTGTCTCTACAAACAATACTTATGTTATTACTGATCTTCATCTCACGGATGAAGCTTTTTTTTTTTGTCCTGCTTAAAAAAAAAACAAAACAAAATATTTACTCCAATTCCTGCAAACTTAGTTGCTGTTGTCAACTTCTACCCATCTCCCTCACATCCTTTGGCTAGGCAGTTTTACTTCCAGCTTTGCGTCTGTGTTCTATCGATTTTGTTTTGGACGCTCTGCTCACTGCTGCCTTAATTTTGTACAATTTACAGACAGCATTCAGCGCTGTTTCTCTCATTTGTCCCACACAGGTCCTGGCCAGCTGACTTGTGGCGCTGGGAATTCAGCTTCTCAGGGTGAGCAGACTGGCCGTGTTGCAGGATGTCAGTGTCGCTCTTTCCGCGGGCAGTGAAGATGAAGAACTTTGGGAGAGCTTTAGTCTAGAATGGGCAACTTTAGTTCCATATGGTACCGCACTGACTGCCATCAGCTCTCTGTGATTTTGTGACCTCAGCTCTGTGCACCTTACTCTGTTGGCCTGGACGCGGCCTTCTTAAGTTCATCTGCCTCCAGCTTTGTCTTAGACCGACAGTGTGGCCACGGGCCGGTGCCTCACAACTTCCTAGTAGAATATTCAGGAAAAATGGGTCTTATACAGTTGTTTTATTTTTATTCTTAACTACTGTGATTCATGTGGTTTGAGAGCTGAGTGCTGCAAGCAAAGTTAAAAGTCTCTTTTGTCTATTTTTGCATTTGTTGATGGATTTCATATAAAACAACTTTTAAAATGTAAAGGTAAGCACCATTGTAGGTGTTAATTATTGGATACATTTTAGTCATTGCAGCCAAAACATGTGTACTAACACATTGTGCAAATCTACAAATTTATTTAGCACAATAATCATCATTCTGAAGTGTTGAGCCTAGAGAGGGGGTGGCAAAGGGGCAGAGGAAGAGGGAGAGAGAAAATCTTGAGCGGACTCCCTGCTGAGTGCAGAGCCGGACACGGGCTCCATCTCACAACCCTAAGATCGTGACCCCAAGCCAAAAACAAGAGTCGGACACTTAATCCACTGTGCCACCCAGGTGCCCCTTGAGGTGTTTTTGTTTTTGTTTTTTGTTTTTTGTTTTGCACAGCCTTTGCTAACAAAGCCCCTGAAGTCATGTAGCATCTTTCCTGGCACATTCTATTCATAAACACAGCCTTCCCCAGGTTCAAGTGGAAGAATCATGGACCCCTCTTCATGGGAGAAGTCAAAGAATTAGTTTATGTCAAGAAATTTCTATAAATGTTTAATAATCTACCACAATTTCAGACTCTTTCTGTCCAAAATCCAGGTGTTTTTTTGTTTTTGGTGGATTGCATTAGTGGCCCTGTTATTCACCTTTCCCTTTAATGACAACCTGTCTTAGCTCCATCAGCTATAACAAAATACTAGAGACTGCATGGCTTAAACAGCAGACATTTTCAAACCCACAGTGAGATACCACCTGTTCACAGCAGTCAGAATAGCTAAAATTAACAACTCAGGAAACAACAGGTGATGGTGAGGATGCAGAGAAAGGGGAACCCTCGTACACTGTTGGTGGGAATGCAAGCTGGTGCAGCCACTCTGGAAAACAGTATGGAGGTCCTCAAGAAGTTAAAAAAGAGCTACCCTACAACCCAGCAATTGCACTTCTAGGTATTTATCCAAAGGGTACAAACATAGTGATTTGAAGGGGTATATGCACCCCGGTGTTTATAGCAGCAATGTCCACAATAGCCAAACTATGGAAAGAGCCCAGATGTCCATCGACAGATGAATGGATAAAGAAGATTTTGTGTGTGTGTGTGTGTGTGTGTGTGTGTGTGTGTGTGTGTATACACACACAGTGGAATATTACTCAGCCATCAAGGAGACTGAAATCTTGCCATTTGCAATGACATGGATGGAACTAGAGGGTATTATGCTAAGCAAAGTAAGTTGGTCAGAGAAAGACAAATACAATATGCTTTCACTCATATGTGGAATTTAAGAAACAAAACAGATGAACATAGGGGAAGGGAAGGAAAAATAAGATAAAAACAGAGAGGGAGGCAAAGCATAAGAGACTCTTAAAGATAGAGAACAAACTGAGGGTTGCTGGAGGGGAGGTGGGTGGGGAAATGGGGTAACTGGGTGATGTGCATTAAGGAGGGCACTTGATGTAATGAGCACTGGATGTTCTATGCAACTGATGAATCACTAAATTCTACCTTGAAACTAATTAAAAAAAAAAAAACAGCAGACATTATTTCTCACAGTTCTGAAGCTTAGGATTCCAAGGTGCTAACAGATTTGGTTATTTGAAGGCTCTCTGGCTTGCAGGAAGCTGCCTTTTTACTGTATCCTCACATGGCAAAGAGATGATGCTTTGGTGTCTCTTCCTCTGCATATAAAAGCACAAATCTCATCATGGGTGCTAATTATTAAGCTAATTATTACTCAAAGGCCCCATATCTTAATACTCTTACACTGGGAGTTAGGGCTTCAACATATGAATCTTTATGGGGACACAAACATTCAGTCCACAGCACAACTCTTCCGTGTGACTTTGCAGTCCCTTCCACTCCTCCACCAGAGGAGTAATTTTTTCCTCCCCATTGACTTTGTCCTTGAACATACAGACTTGCATTGGTCAATGATGTATTAGCAGAAATAACAGAAGCAGAATTCGAAATGCTCTTGAGTCATAGGCCTGCCTTTTTGAGCCTCTGCCACTGCCATTAGGAGAACATGACCTATGTTTACTAGTGTCCCAGGAGGAGGACGAGACATGTGTCAAGCAGATCTGACCCAGTTGCCACAATCTGAAGAAGAAGCACCCCAACCAGCTTGCCGAATTCTAGGGAGAAGCAGAGCTGCCCAGCCAAGCTCCTCACAGCCCGCCTATACCCCCATTGAATCTACAAAGAAGTGAACATTTTAAGTCACTTAGTTTTGGGGTGGGTTTTTTTTTTAATGCAGCAACAGTAAACCAAAACAGTCTATGTTATTAAAGTATATCTTGTGTTCCATGATGGAATTGCAAAATATTTTTCATATATATCCTTTACAGATTTCCTTCCAAGTATATTCCCAAGTTTTTGCTTATACATTTTTATGTTGAATGAAATATTCACCATTATATTTTTCTTTAAATTTTTTTTTTATTTTAAGTAGGCTCCATACCCAGCGTGGAGCCCAATGTGGGGTTTGAACTCACGACCCTGAGCTGATATCAAGTCCGACACTTAACCGACTGAGCCACCCAGGTGCCTCTCACCATTGTATTTTAAATGGTAAACAGCAAAGCAATTAAATTTTTTTTTTAAAGATTTTATTTATTTGACAGACAGAGAAACAGTGAGAGAGGGAACACAACAAGCAGGGGGAGTGGGAGAGGGAGAAGCAGGCTTCCCGCGGAGCAGGGAGCCCGATGAGGGGCTCGATCCCAGGACCCTGGGATCATGACCTGAGCCAAAGGCAGACGCTTAACGACTGAGCCAGCCAGGCGCCTCTAAATTTTTTTTTAAGATTTTATTTATTTATTTGACAGAGAGAGAGAGCACAAGCAGGGGGAACAGGAAAGGGAGAAGCAGGGTCCCCACTGAGCAGGGAGTCCGATGCTGGGCTCGATCCCAGGACCCTGAGATCATGACCTGAGCTGAAGACAAAGGCTTAACCAACTGAGCCATCCAGGTGCCCCAGCAATTAAGATTTAAATATTAGTTTTGTGTCCAGCTACCTTACTGAATTTTCTTATAATTACTAACACCTTTTCAGTACTGGTTCTAAAAAACTGCGCTCTATTTTGTATAGATACTAGATGATTTTACTTAAATCTATGTTTCACTGTATTCAACTCCAACACCAAATTTTTCATGCACAATGTCTTTACCTGTGAGTTTATTATTTCAAGTCATCTTTTATGTAACTGGACTATATCCTCAATAAACTCTATGCAGGCATAATTTATATACAATAAACTACACATATTTTAAGTGTACAGTTTAATGAGTTTTGACAAATATATACAACTGGGTAACCACCACTATAATCAAGATACAGAATGTTTCAATTACTCTACAAGGATCCTTTTAGCTCTGTGAAGTCAAACTCTATCCTGAACCCCAAAGCATACATTGATCTCCTTCTTGTCACAATAGATTAATTCTGTCTCTTCTAGAATTTGGTAAAATTAGAATCATGCAGTGTGCTCTTTTGTATCTGGTTTCTTTTGCTCAACATATTTCTGCAGTTCAACTATGTTTTTATGTGTACTGGTAGTATTGTTATTATTTTTTAAATTGTCAAGTAGATGTTCAACATCTTTTCATATACCGAGTAGCCATTCAGATATCTTGTGTGAAATATCTATTTAAATCTTTTGCCTATTTTTAAAGTGTGTTGTTTGTATTTTTATCAATTAGTGGAAGTTCTGTATATCTTCTGAATGGCGGAATGTGTCACGCGTTATATCTTGTAAAAATTTTCTTGTGTGTGCCCTTCCTGTTCGTGTACTTAACAGTATCCTTGGAAGAGAACAGTTTGGGGAGACAATTCTTCACAGGTTTCTCATGTTTCTTCATTAATTGTGAGCAAGTTGCTAACTGAACTTTTTCTGGACTGTGTTTTAATGAATGTTTGTATAGTACTCAGCCTTGCAGGAAGGCGTGGTGTCTCCCTCCAGAGCAAAGGGCAGGCATGCTGACTGTCCAAGATAATGAAGATAATGTTTCCTTCGGGTGCAAAGGGCAGTCATGCCTACTGCTCATCATAAAAGATTTGAGTTCCTTAAACTCTGGGTTCCTCCTCTACAGCGCAACTCACCGCCTGTTCAGGGATCCATCTGGGCCCATCTGCCACACCCTGGTGGGATTTGGAGACAAAGGGAATTGGTAGAAATAGGTTAATGATGACAGTACTTGCTAGGCCATGAATAATTGGGCTCTGACTCAGGAGTCTTGCGCGACAGCATCTGTGGAACTAAGGGAGGTTAACTCATTAGTTTGCAAGTTGGATGAAATGTTAGTTCTTTCACAGTTCTTGGCAAAAGAACTTTTTAATTTAGATGAAGTACATTTTGTCATTTTTCCTTTTATCATTCATGCTTTTTGTTTGTTTGTTCTCTTAAAGAAACATATCCCATGATCACTAAGATTTTCTTCTAAAATTTTGTAGTTTAGGTTTTATGTTTAGGTCTAAGATTTCAAGTCAATTTTCATGTATGTTATGAAGTATGGGTTGTTTCTTTGAAAAAAAATATTGAAACCTAGTTGTTCTAGCACTATTTTTTCAATGAATTATCTGAATTATCTCTGAATTATCTCAGCAGCTTTGTAATACTCAAAGGACCATGGACACATGGGTTTATTTTTGGATTCTCTGTAGTTCCATTAGTCTATCTATATCTACTTATGTACTAGAGATTCATAATATATCTTGATATCAGGCAGCTTAATTACTCCAACTTCATAGTCAAAAAATTAATTTGGCTCTTCTAGGTCTTTGCTCTTTCATATACATTTTAAATCATCTTAGCAATCTCTACAAAAGTCTTGCTGTGGTTTCTTTGGGATTGCATCAAATCTACCAATTTGTGGAAAATGGAATCTAAATATTTACCTTTCTAATCCATTAACAAACATTTATTTATTTCAGTCTTCTTGATTTTTCTCACCAATATTTGGTAATTTTCAGTTACATTTCTTTCTTTTTTTTTAATGACTTTTATTTGGGCAGTAACATAGTATTTTTCAGTTTACAAAGCAATTGTTTCAAAAGAAAATGGTGGTTTTTATTTTATATCCACTCCATAATATGGTTTCCATTTGAATTTTGCATTTTTTAGAAGTTTTCAAGGACCTAAACTTTTGTGTTGCCATAGCGTGGCAACACTGTACCTAAGTTCAATGACCAAAAGGAAATAGGTATTGAGATAAGAATAAAATATACCAGTGCCTCCTTTTATATTTATTTATTGAAGCTTTTATTTTTTTAAGCCCATAAGCCATTTTTCAGATGTCACTAAAATTTAAACTGCTACTGGGTATAGAACTTAAAATAAATGGCCTTTGGAAAATTCAAAATAGTGTAGGTCTAGCTTAGATGGACCCAAAAATGGGTTTTTAAAAACATTGGTTGGAAAATTGACTTTGCAACCAGTGCTGTGATTGCATGTGTTTTAATAGCTTATTTTTAAAATTACTCTGAAATAATATTTCTTAATCTTTCACACTGAAAATGTGGTAGTGGTGGTGGTGATTATTTTGGTATCTGCTTATGCTCAGATTTGTTGAGATGAATAGATTTATTAGTTAGGGTTCTTCTGAGAAACAGAACCAATGTAGTTTACACACCACCAAACAATTAACTCGGTTCTTTTTTTTTTTATAATTTTTTATTGTTATGTTAATCACCATACATTAAATCATTAGTTTTTGATGTAGTGTTCCATGATTCATTGTTTGTGCATAACACCCAGTGTTCCACGCAGAATGTGCCCTCTTTAATACCCATCACCAGGCTAACCGATCCCCCCACCCTCCTCCCCTCTGAAACCTTAGTTTGTTTTTCAGAGTCCACTACTCTCCTGGTTTGTCTCCCCCTCCGACTTACTCCCCTTCATTCTTCCCCTCCTGCTATCTTCTTCTTTTTCTTTTTCTTAACATATATTGCATTCTTTGTTTCAGAAGTACAGATCCGTGATTCATCAGTCTTGTACAATTCACAGTGCTCACCATAGCACATACCCTCCCCAATGTCTATCACCCAGCAACCCAATCCCTCCCACCCCCCACCACTCCAGCAACCCTCAGTTTGTTTCCTGAGAATAAGAATTCCTCATATCAGTGAGGTCATATGATACATGTCTTTCTCTGATTGACTTATTTCACTCAGCATAACACCCTCCAGTTCCATCCACATCGTTGCAAATGGCAAGATCTCATTCCTTTTGATGGCTGCATAATATTCCATTGTGTATATATACCAGATCTTTATCCATTCATCTGTCGATGGACATCTTGGCTCTTTCCACAGTTGGGCTATTGTGGACATTGCTGCTATAAACATTGGGGTGCACGTACCCCTTCGGATCCCTACATTTGTATCATTGGGGTAAATACCCAGTAGTGCAATTGCTGGGTGATAGGGTAGCTCTATTTTCAACTGTTTGAGGAACCCCCATACTGTTTTCCAGAGTGGTTGCACCAGCTTGCATTCCCACCAACAGTGTAGGAGGGTTCCCCTTTCTCCACCTCCTCGCCAACATCTGTCGTTTCCTGACTAGTTAATTTTAGCCATTCTGACGGGTGTGAGGTGGTATCTCATTGAGGTTTTGATTGGGATTTCCCTGATGCCGAGCGATGTTGAGCACTTTTTCATGTGTCTCTTGGCCATTTGGATGTCTTCTTTGGAAAAATGTTTTTCATGTCTTCTGCCCATTTCTTGATTGGATTATTTGTTCTTTGGGTGTTGAGTTGGATAAGTTCTTTATAGATTTTGGATACTAGCCCTTTATCTGATATGTCACTTGCAAATATTTTTTCCTATTCTGTCGGTTGTCTTTTGGTTTTGTGGACTGTTTCTTTGGCTGTGCAAAAGCTTTTTATCTTGATGAGATCCCAATAGTTCATTTTTGCCCTGGCTTCCCTTGTCTTTGGCGATGTTTCTAGGAAGAAGTTGCTGTGGCTGAGGTCGAAGAGGTTGCTGCCTGTGTTCTCCTTTAGGATTTTGATGGACTCCTGTCTCACGTTTAGGGCTTTCAACCATTTGGAGTCTATTTTTGTGTGTGGTGTGAGGAAAGTGTCCAGTTTCATTCTTCTGCATGTGGCTGTCCAATTTTCCCAACACCATTTGTGGAAGAGACTGTCTTTTTTCCATTGGACATTCTTTCCTTCTTTGTCAAAGATGAGTTGACCATAGAGTTGAGGGTCCATTTCTGGGCTCTCTTTTCTGTTCCATTGATCTATGTGTCTGTTTTTGTGCCAGTACCATACTGTCTTGATGATGACAGCTTTGTAATAGAGCTGGAAGTCCGGAATTGTGATGCCGCCGGCTTTGCTTTTCTTTTTCAAGATTCCTCTGGCTATTCAGGGTCTCTTCTGGTCCACACAAATTTTAGGATTATTTGTTCCATTTCTTTGAAAAAGGTGGATGGTATTTTGATGGGGAGTGCATTGAATGTGTAGATTGCTCTAGGTAGCATTGACACCTTCACAATGTTTGTTCTTCCAAACCATGACCATGGAACGTTTTTCCATTTCTTTGTGTCTTCTTCAATTTCTTTCATGAGTATTTTATAGTTTTCTGAGTACAGATCCTTTGCCGCTTGGGTGAAATTTATTCCTAGCTATCTTATGGTTTTGGGTGCAATTGTAAATGGGATGGACTCCTTGATTTGTCTCTCTTCTGTCTTGTTGTTGGTGTATAGGAATGCCACTGATTTTTGTGCATTGATTTTATATCCTACTACTTTACTGAATTCCTGTATGAGTTCTAGCAGTTTTGGGGTGGAGTCTTTTGGGTTCTTCACATACAGTATTATATCATCTGCAGAGTGAGAGTTTGACTTCCTCTTTGCCGATTTGGATGCCTTTGATTTCTTTTTGTTGTCTGATTGCTGTGGCTAGGACTTCTAATACTATGTTGAATAGCAGTGGTGAGAGTGGACATCCCTGCCACGTTCCTGACCTTAGGGGAAAAGCTCTCAGCTTTTCCCCATTGAGAATGATATTCGCTGTAGGTTTTTCACAGATGGCTTTGATGATATTGAGGTAGGTACCCTCTATCCCTATACTCTGAAGAGTTTTGATCAAGAAGGATGCTGTACTTTGTCAAATGCTTTTTCTGCATCTATTGAGAGGATCATATGATTCTTGTTCTTTCTGTTGTTAATGTATTGTATCACATTGATTGATTTGCGGATGTTGAACCAACCTTGCAGCCCAGGGATAAATCCCACTTGGTCATGGTGAATAATCCTTTTAATGTACTGTTGGATCCTATTGGCTAGGATTTTGGTGAGAATATTTTGCATCCATGTTCATCAAGGATATTGGTCTGTAATTCTCCTTTTTGATGGGGTCTTTGTCTGGTTTTGGGATCAAGGTAATGGTGGCCTCATAAAAGGAGTTTGGAAGTTTTCCTTCCATTTCTATTTTTTGGAACAGTCTCAGGAGAATAGGTATTAATTCTTCTTTAAATGTCTGATAGAATTCCCCTGGGAAGCCATCTAGCACTGGGCTTTTGTTTTTTGGGAGATTTTTGATGACTGCTTCCATTTCCTTAGTGGTTATAGGTCTGTTCAGGTTTTCTCTTTCTTGCTGGTTCAATTTTGGTAGTTGATACATCTCTAGGAATGCACCCATTCCTGCCAGGTTATCTAATTTGCTGGCATAGAGTTGCTCATAATATGTTCTTATAATTGTTTGTATTTCTTTGGTGTTGGTTGTGATCTCTCCTCTTTCATTCATGATTTTGTTGATTTGGGTCATTTCTCTTTTCTTTTTCATAAATCTGGCCAGGGGTTTATTAATCTTGTTAATTCTTTCAAAGAACCAGCTCCTAGTTTCGTTGATCTGTTCTACTGTTCTTTTGGTTTCTATTTCATTGATTTCTACTCTGATCTTTATGATTTCTCTTCTCCTGCTGGGTTTAGGCTTTATTTGCTGTTCATTCTTCAGCTCCTTTAGGTTTAGGGTTAGGTTGTGTATTTGAGACCTTTCTTGTTTCTTGAGAAAGGCTTGTATTGTTACATACTTTCCTCTCAGGACTGCCTTTGCTGCATCCCAAAGATTTTGAACAGTTGTGTTTTCATTTTCATTGGTTTCCATGAATTATTTTAATTCTTCTTTAATTTCCTGGTTGACCCATTCATTCTTTAGTAGGATGCTCTTTAGCGTCCATGTATTTGAGTTCTTTCTGACTTTCCTCTTGTGATTGAGTTCTAGTTTCAAAGCATTGTGGTCTGAAAATATGCAGGGAATAATCCCAATCTTTTGGTACTGGTTGAGACCTGATTTGTGACCTAGGATGTGATCTATTCTGGAGAATGTTCCGTGGGCACTAGAGAAGAATGTTTATTCTGTTGCTTTGGGATGGAATGTTCTGAATATGTCTGTAAAGTCCCTTTTGTCCAGTGTTTCATTTAAAGTCTTTATTTCCTTGTTGATATTTTGCTTAGATGATCTGTCCATTTCAGTTAGGGGGATGTTAAAGTCCCCCACTATTATTGTATTGTTGTCAATGTGTTTCTTTGCTTTTGTTATTAATTGCCTTATATAATTGGCTGCTCCCACATTAGGGGCATAGATATTTACAATTATTAGATCTTCTTGTTGGATAGACCCTTTAAGTAGGATATAGTATCCTTCTTCATCTCTTATTACACTCTTTGTTTTAAAATCTAATTTGTCTGATATAAGGATTGCCACCCCAGCTTTCTTTTGTTGTCCATTAGCATGGTAAATGGTTTTTTACCCCCTCACTTTCAATCTGGGGGTGTCTTTGGGTCTAAAATGAGTCTCTTGCAGACAACATATTGATGGGTCTTGTTTTTTAATCCAATCTGATAGCCTGTGTCTTTTGATTGGGGCATTGAGCCCATTTACATTCAGGGTAACTATTGAAAGGTATGAATTTAGTGCCATTGTATTGCCTGTAAGGTGACTGTGACTGTATATTGTCTGTGTTCCTTTCTGATCTATGCTGCTTTTAGGCTCTGTTTTTGCTTAGAGGACCTCTTTCAATATTTCTTGGAGGACTGGTTTTGTGTTTGCAAATTCCTTTAGTTTTTGTTTGTCCTGGAAGCTTTTTATCTCTCCTTTTATTTTCAATGATAGCCTAGCTGGATATAGTATTCTTGGCTGCATATTTTTCTCGTTTAGTGCTCTGAAGATCTCATGCCAATCCTTTCTGGCCTACCAGGTCTCTGTGGATAGGTCTGTTGCCAATCTAATGTTTCTACCATTGTAGATTACATATCTCTTCTCCTGAGCTGCTTTCAGGATTTTCTCTTTGTGTTTGAGACTCGTAAGTTTTACTATTAGATGTCAGGGTGTTGACCTATTTTTATTGATTTTGAGAGGGGTTCTCTGTGCCTCCTGGATTTTGATGCCTGTTTCCTTCCCCACATTAGGGAAGCTCTGTGCTATTATTTGCTCCAATATACCTTCTGCCCCTCTCTCTCTTCTTCTTCTGGGATCCCAATTATTCTAATGTTGTTTCGTCTTATCGTATCGCTTATCTCTCGAATTCTGCCCTCATGATCCTGTAGTTGTTTCTCTCTCTTTTTCTCAGCCTCTTTATTTTCCATCATTTGATCTTCTATATCACTGATTCTTTCTTCTGCCTCATTTATCCTAGCAGTTAGTGCCCCCATTTTTGATTGCACCTCATTAATAGCCTTTTTGATTTCGACTTGGTTAGATTTTAGTTCTTTTATTTCTCCAGAGAGGGTTTCTCTAATAACTTCCACACTTTTTTCAAGCCCAGCTAGTATCTTTAAAGTCATGATTCTGAACTCTAGGCCCGACATCGTACTAATGTCAGTATTGAGTAGGTCCCTGGCAGACGGTACTACCTCTTGTTCTTTTTCCTGAGGTGATTTTTTTCGTCTTGTCATTTTGTCCAGAGGAGAACAGATGAATGAGAGAACAGAATGCTAACAGGTTAACAACGTCTCCAGCAAATATACTCTATACAAATCTGAAAAGACCTGAAACCGGGGGACAAGAAAGGGAAGGAAAGAAGAGGAAAAAAAAAAAAAGGAAAAAGAAAAAGATAAAAACAAACAAAAACAGAACAAAACAAAACAAAAAAAAACAGAATATGATCAAATATGATCAGGCTAGTGCATAGATCAATGCCACACACTAGCTTTTGGGCATATTTTCGTCTGTTAGAAGAAAGTGCCTGCTAAAATTTTAAAGGAAGAAAGACTTATATATGTACAAAATAAGGGTTGATACAATGAAGGGATGGCAGATGACTTCCAGAAAGTGGTCCCTTTTCTGTTCAGAGTTGTTACTCTTCTTATCTTCGATCTCCTGTTGAGTTCGTAGGTGTTCAGAATGGTTTGATCCCTATTCAGCTGAATTCCTGAGACCAGACGAAATCTAGGTCTCCTAGTCCTCCGCCATCTCGCTCCACCCCCCCAGTTACATTTCTTTCAGTTATTTTGCTAAATTTATTCCCACATATTTCATGCTTTAGAATGGTATTGTAAATGGTATCATTTTATATAATTTATTATTCATTTATAGCATAGAGAAATATGATTGGTTGTTGTAACCTAACTTGGGTCCTACTATATTGCTGATTTCACTTATTAGCTCTGGTAGCTTTGTGTAGATTCCTTGGTATTTTTCATGTAGATGATCATGTTAATCTGTGAATGAAGAAAGATTTACTTCTTCATTACCGATCTCTATGCCCTTTTATTTCCTTTTCTTGCTTTTTTGCACTGCGTAGCTTTCTTTTGGAAGGATATTTAATTTTCCATTGCAATTTTTGGGGGGCCCATATTTATTTAGATCTGTGTTATTTAATTTGCAAGCATTTGGGACACATTCCAGGTATTTTTCCATTTTTGACTTCTAATTTAATTCTGTTGTAGATAAAAGAACATGATATAATTTATAGGGACCTCCTTTGTGGACAGCAAATGCTCTATCTTGGTGAATTCCATTTACGCTTGAAAAAACATGTATTTTGTGGTTATGGCAGGAAGTGTCCTATATCAATTAGGTCATATCTTTTATACTTTATCATGTGCAAATCTTGTGCATATCTTTTATACCTTACTGCTTTTGCCTTTATTTGTTCTGTAAATTACTATCAATTCTTCTATCAATTTGTTCTACAATTACTAAGAAAGTTGTGTCAAAATCTCTTAACTCTTACTGTGTATTTGTCTATTTTTCTTTATAGTTCTGTCATGTCTGTGTTTCACGTACTTGGATTTACCATTTCTGGCAGTCTTCATTTCTTTGTGTATAACCAGGTTTCCATGTGGTGTTGTATTTCTTCTGTTCTACAGACTTTTCGAAAATATTTCCTATAATGCAGGTCTTCTGGTAAATAATTCTCTCCGCTTTTGTTTGTCCAAAATAAAGTCTTCAGTTCATTTTCATTTTGGAAGATAATTTTGCTGGGTGTCGAATTTCAGGTTGACAATATTTTTCTTTCAATATTTAAAACATATCACTTCATTGTTTTCTGACTTACTTTATTTATGACCAGTGGTCTGTGCTCATCTTATTTCATGTCCCTGAGAGTAGATAAACAAAGAAGGTAAGCCCTACAGCTCACTGCCTGGAGACAGTGTTCACTGAGGTGAAAGTGGAACATAGCCTAGTATGTTGGTGAGGCAAGGATACAGCTTAGTTTGCAGAGGTCAAGGGAGCTACAGTTTTCAGGACATAAAACTGAAAAGGATGGAGTCATCAGGGAAGAGTTCTGTTGCTCTGCAGAAGAATCTTCCTGTCTTTGACTAGATACTGATCTGTGCATGCACAAGAGGAAAGTATAGACTCTGATGAAGAACCATGGGACCAAAATGGACACAACTACTCTAGGAGCCCACAGGGAGGTGGGAACATGTTACGTTCTAACCACCAAAGTCAAATGTCCTGATGAATGAGGCATCAGAGTTCTCCGACATGCATTGCCTCTGCAGTAGAGCCAAATAGCCTTTGACTAAAGGCCAATGATGTTAACTAATGAAGCTTAAAAAATCAAACCTGAAAAAAGATCAAACAATTCAAGGAACTTATCTGCACCTCAAGACATGCCCTCAAATCTTTTTTGAATTTGGTTTTACTGTGGTAAGAACACTGAACATGCGATCTACCCTCTAAATTCATTTTAAAGTATATAACACATTACTGTTGACCACAGGTGGGATGTTGTAAAGCAACTCTCTACAGCTTATTCATCTTGCTTAACTGAAACTTAAGCACATTGATTAGTAACTACCCATTTCCCCCTCCTCCTAGCTCCTGGCAACTACCATTCTATTTTTGATTTTATGAATTTGACTATTTTAGATACTTTATATGAAATCATGCAGGTCGTCTTTTTGTGACTGGCTTATTTTATGTAGCATAGTGTCCTCAAGTTTCATCCATGTTGTTGCATATTGCAGAATTTCCTTTTTCTTTTAAGATGAATAGTATTTTATTGTATGTATATACCACCATTTCTTTATCCATTCATCTGCTGATGAACATTTAAGTTGTTCCCACATTTTGGATACTGTGGATACTACGTCAATGAACATGAGATTGCTAATATCTCTTTGAGATCTTGATATCAATTTTCTTGGATAAACACCCAGAAGTGGAATTAATGGATCACATGATATTTCTATTTTTAATTTTTTGATAAACCTCCATTGATAAATTTTTTGATAATTTTTCCATAGTAGCTGCATCATTTTGCATTCCCTCCAACAGTGTGCAAGGGTTCCAACTTCTCCACTTACTTGCTGACACTTACTGTCTTTTGTATTTTTGATAGGTGTGAGGTGATACCTCAATGTGGTTTTGATTTGCATTCCCTTGATAATCAATGACACTGGGCATTTTTTCATGTACCTGTTGGCTATGTGTATGTTTTCTTTGGGAAAATGGCTATTCAAGCTCTTTGCTCGTTTTTGAAATCAGTTTTTTAGGGTTTTTTTGCTACCAAGTTGTAGGAATTCTTTATATATTTTGGAAATCAATCCCTTGTCAGATATATGGTTTGCAAACATTTTCTTCCATTCTGTAGGTTGCTTGTTTACTCTATTGATTGTTTCCTTTGGTGAACAGAAGCTTTTTCGTTTGATGTAGCCTCACTTGTTTATTGTAGTTTTGGTTGCCTTTACTTTTGGTCTTATCCATGAAATCATTGCCAAGACCAATGAAGACTTTCCCCTATTTTTTTTTTTTTAGGATGTTTACAGTTTCAGACCTTACATTTAAATTTTTAATCTATTTTGAGTTTTTTTTAATTCTCTAAGATAAGGGTCCAATTCATTCTTTTGCATGTGGATATTCAATTTCCCTAAGACCATGGAAGAGACTGTCCTTTCTCCATTATGTATTCTTGCCACCCTTGTCAAAGATCAATTAACTATATATGCATGGATATATTTCTGGGATCTTTATTATGTTCCATTGACCTACATACCTATCTTTTTGCTTGTAACATACTGTTTTGATTACTATAGTTTTAGAGTATGTTTTGAAATTAGAAAGTGTGATACCTCCAGCTTTGTTCTTCTTTCTCATAATCGATTTGGCTATTTGTGTTTCAGTAAGAATTACAGAATTGTTTTTTACTATTTCCATTAAAAAAACGCCATTGGCTGGCTCTGCTGTTATGTGACTCTTGATCTTGAGGTCATAAATTCAAGCCTCATGTTGGGTGTAGAGCTTACTTTAAAAAAAAAAACTGCCATTGGGATTTTGATAGGGATTGCATTGAATCTGTAGATTGCTTTGGATAATACGGACATTTTAACAATATTAAATGCTCCAACACATGATATGTCTTTCCCTTTGTTTGTGTCTTCTTTATTTCATCAGTGCTTCGTAGTTTTCAATATACAAGTCTTTCACTTCCTTAGTTAGGTTTATTCCTAAGTATTTTCTTTTGGTAATTGTAAATTGGCTATTGTGATATTGTTTTCCTAATTTCCTTCTCAAATAGTTCATTGTTGGTGTATAGAAATGCAACTGACTTTTATATGTTGATTTTTTTATTCTACAACTTTACTGAATCCATTTATTCTAACAGATTTTTGGTGGGGGCTTTAGGATTTTCTATATGTAAGATAATGTTGTCTGAAAACAGGGACAACTTTATTTCTGCCTTTCTGACAATAATGCCATTTATTTGTTTATTTATTTAGCTTATTTCTCTGACTAGATTTCTGGTACTATGTTAAATAGAAATGGCAAGAAGGCACATCCTTGCTTCATTCTCAATCTTAGGGGAAAAGCTTTAAAGTTTTCACCATTGATTATGTCAGCTGTGGGCTTTTCATATATGCCTTTACTATATTGAGGTATTTGCTAGTTTGGTAAAGAGAGTTTTTTCATGAAAGGGTATAGAATTTTGCCAATGCTTTTTCCTTATTTCTTGAGATAATCATGATTTTACACTTTATTTTGCTAATGGGATATATGACATTAATTGATTTTCCGATGCTGAACCATCCTTGTATCCCAGGGATAAATCAAGATAGATGATGCTTTTATTGTAATCATCAAGACAGTATGGTACTGGCACAAAAACAGACACATAGATCAATGGAACAGAAAAGAGAGCCCAGAAATGGACCCTCAACTCTATGGTCAACTCATCTTCAACAAAGCAGGAAAGAATGTCCAATGGAAAAAAGACAGTCTCTTCCACAAATGGTGTTGGGAAAATTGGACAGACACATGCAGAAGAATGAAACTGGACCATTCTCTTACACCACACACAAAAATAGACTCAAAATGGATGAAAGACCTCAATATGAGACAGGAATCCATCAAAATCCTTGAGGAGAACATAGGCAGCAACCTCTTCGACCTCAGCCACAGCAACTTCTTCCTAGACACATCGCCAAAGGCAAGGGAAGCAAGGGCAAAAATGAACTATTGGGATGTCATCAAGATAAAAAGCTTTTGCACAGCAAAGGAAACAGTCGACAAAGCCAAAAGACAACGGACAGAATGGGAGAAGACATTTGCAAATGACATATCCGATAAAGGGCTAGTATCCAAAATCTATAAAGAACTTACCAATTCAACACCCAAAGAACAAATAATCCAATCAAGAAATGGGCAGAAGACATGAACAGACATTTTTCCAAAGAAGACATCCAAATGGCCAAGAGACACATGAAAAAGTGTTCAACATCACTCGGCATCAGGGAAATCCAAATCAAAACCACAATGAGATACCACCTCACACCCGTCATAATGGCTAAAATTAACAAGTCAGGAAAGGACAGATGTTGGCAGGGAGGTGGAGAAAGGGGAACCCTCCTACACTGTTGGTGGGAATGCAAGCTGGTGCAGCCACTCTGGAAATCAGTATGGATGTTCCTCAAAAAGTTGAAAATAGAGCTACCCTATGACCCAGCAATTGCACTACTGGGTATTTACCCCAAAGATACAGACGTAGTGAAAAGAAGGGGCACCTGCACCCCAATGTTTATAGCAGCAATGTTCACAATAGCCAAACTGTGGAAGGAGCCTATATGTCCATCGACAGATGAATGGATAAAGAAGATGTGGTATATAGATACACAATGGAATATTATGCAGCCCTCAAAAAAATGAAACCTTGCCGTTTGCCACGACATGGATAGAACGAGAGGGTATTATGCTAAGCAAAATAAGTCAATCAGAGAAATACAATTATCATTTGATCTCACTTATATGAGAAATTTGAGAAACAAGACAGAGGATCATAGGGGAAGGGAGGGAAAAATAAAAGAAGATGAAACCGGAAGGGGAGACAAACCATAAGAGACTCTTAATCTTAGGAAACAAACTGAGGGTTGCTGGAGTGGAGGGGCACGGGAGGTATGGGGTGGCTGGGTGATGGAAATTGGGGAGGGTATGTGCTATGGTGAGCGCTGTGAATTGTGTAAGATGAAACACAGACCTGTACCCCTGCAACAAATAATACATTATGTTAATTTAAAAAAAAAAGATATATGATGCTTTTAATGTGCTGATGAATTTGGTTTGCTGGTATTTTGCTGAGGATTTTGGCATCTATATTCTTTTCTCATGGTGTCTTTGTCTTGGTTTTGGTATCAGAGTAATGCTGGCCTCATAAAATGAGTTTGGAGATACTCCTTCCTCTCCAGTTTTTTAGAAGACTTTGATAAGGATTGGTGTTAATTCTTCTTCAAATGTTTGGTGGAATTTCCCAGTGAAGTGATCTGGTCCTGGGCTTTTCTTTGGTGGGAGGTTTTTGATTACTGATTCCATCTCCATACTAGTTATACGTCTGTTCAGACTTTCTATTTTTTGTGACTCATTCTTAGTAGATTGTATATTTTAGGAATTTATCCATTTCTTCTAGGTTATCCTATTTATTGGTGTATTGTTCATGCTAGTCTCATGATTCTTTTTATTTCTGTGACATCAATTGTAATGTCTCTTCTTTCATTTCTGATTTTTTCCATAAGCTGCCTTTTAGTTCACATACTTTAAGTTTCTCTTTATTTAAAGAATACCTCACTTGTTAATTCGATGAATTTTTGTTGAGACCATTGTATTTTACACATTGATGATGCAGGTATGAAAAAAACAATCAGATAAGAGCTCTCCCCTTATCAATCTTGGAATTTATTAATATGGTTATGACAATGCCTATATCTTCTGTAATAAAATGAACTTATGTCAATACTAAGTTAAATTCTATTTCCCTTGTCCAAATCCAAATGCATAAAGTCCAGTTAAAGTTCCACTCCAACCACATTGCCTTCCTCCTCTGCGCAATAGATGTCTCCCTTCTTCTCACATATTATTATATATCACTTGACACACTCTCAATTTAATTAATTAAATGTACTATCATAGCATTTTTATTCTATATTTTATGGTCTTTTTAAGTTTTTATTTAAATTCCAGGTAGTTAACTACAGTGTAATATTAATTTCAGGTAGTCATTTTTTACCATTTTTTTCACACTAGAATATTTCCTTTATATCTGTCAAAGATAAACACAGTCAAACATTAGTTAAGTGGGGAAAACAGATTTCATTCAGGAACTATTGACAGTAGGGGATAAGAACTGAGCGCAATTGGTGCAGAGGTGACTGAAATGTTTTAAAGGGAGAATGAGGGAGTAGGGAAAGTGAGTGCTCAAGCAGTGTCAGGGGAGTGAAAAATTACAAAAAGTTGTTAAGAGGGTTGGTCAGTGTAAATGCAATTAGGCCAGCTATGTCTCCTAGCTAGCAATTATTGAAGTTAGGAGTATATTGTCCCACAGAGACTGGGAGACAAAGGTCCTATCCTTCCCAAAGTTTATATTTCAAAGGGATGGCTTCAGGTTCTTGAGAAAGGCACTCCTAAATTGTAGGAGATAAGTATGTATCTCAAAGGGACAGGGAAGGATTTACAATTGTATGCTTTATTTATTTATTTATTTATTTATTTATTTATTTATTAAGAAATGTTCTAAGAAGGTGAGGGCAGGGACCTATTGTCAGGTGTTGGATAGAACAAACAGTAAATTCTTTTGACTGCCTGGAGCTTTTTCAGGCAGGAACTCAGAAAGAGTGGGTAGTCCCAGGAATGTGGCCTTAGGCTACCAAAAGTCCTGACTGGTTTGGAAAAGTCTCTTTCTGTAGGAATTTGAAGAAGTACTTATGTCCTGAGAGTTCTTTTGTACTTCCTAAATCCCATCCTTATCTCCCTTACACAATATTCCTGGCACATGGTAGGTTCTTAAGGAATGTGGATCAAAATCGTTTAAATACTAGTAATCCTATAAAACAACCAGATCCCAATCTTTTTTTTTTTCCTTTTCTGTTGGTATTCACTGGCCTCTTCTACTCATCACTGATACTCAAGACCTAGTGCTAGGGCTGCCTTGTGCAGTTTATATACTGCAGAGATATGTCTGGGTGACGGGGTGGAGGATAGCTTCAATCCAGCTCATGCTTTACTTGCTGTGAGCCCTCCCCAGCATTCATACCCTCTAAATCACACAAATACATCGTATGGTCTAGCGGCTATCCTGTCAGTTACAATGCCTGGGTCACAGGGTTCTAAATGATGCCAGGTGGACGTGTTCTAACTTGTGGAGAGTTGGGATGAATGCAATTTTAAACCAAATTCTTCAACAATGACCTTGATTTTTGCCTTGCTTTGCAACAAGTTTCATTTGCTAAGGTTCAGGTATTTGAGCATTAGGGAGCACAAGTTAGTCCATTGTAAGGTTCTGTATGATTTAGATTCGACTGAAGGTCTTCAAGAGATTGGATTTGTAGCCAGGGGCCTCTCAGATACAGTCATTACCTTGGTAACCAGTGTCACAACCAAGAAAGACACAGATTCCTCTCTAGGGAGTTACCCGTCTTTTTGTTGATTCTGTTTTCATTATCTTTGTTACAAAAGTTTATGCAGAGATACTTTCAAGTAGGGCCATGATTTGTTCCTGAGTAATACTAATTTTCTTTTTTATGTCCATGGGTTTTGTTTTTTTTTTAGACTTTGAAAGGCTGTACCTATTTCTCAACAGTTTGTCGTGTTTCTTTCCTTCACATATTGACTTGTACTTTCCCATTAACCCATCCCCAATTCTCTCTACCAAAAACAAATCCCACACACACACATAAAAAATGAAACACCATTTTGACTTTTTGCAGTGTTTATAAACTGCATTTACATTACTTAGGAAGTAATTAATTAAAAAATTGACAATGACAATGGAAAGTGATATATTTGCTTGGATTAAGAAAACTGGTTTTTTAAAGTTCTTCATAGTAGTGTAAAATATTTAATGTCAGATAATAATATATTCCTATATATCTTGAAAAGGATAAAACAGCTTGTATTACCCTCAACTTTACTAATATCTACTTTTTAGACTTGTGTAATTGACAGAACTGTCTTTTTTTCAGCTTTTGTCTGAAACCAAAATAGATTCAAATGTCTTCCATTAAGCATTAGAGCGCATTAAGCATTAAGCATTAAATTGTTGCCCACTTGTAAGAAGCAAAGATTCTTATTTGTCTGTTTCAAGACTCATCAGAGCACATTCTTCAGTTACCATGGAAACGATCTCCAGCTAAATTTGAGAGGGTCTCCGAACAGAACTGAAATGCCAACACTAATAGAAAGAGCCATGTTTTAATTCTTCGGAAAATTATTTGCCTTTTTTACGGGGGGCTGGGGGGAGGCTCAACTAAGGTGCCAAATTATTCAGTCAGACCACAATGACTTGGCTATTAATGATTCTGAAGATGTACTTCAGTGGATATATTTTTTTGATAGAGAAAGAAGAATGAGAGGATTGGAAAAGAAAAGCTGACAGAATTCACACTGATGAACAAATTTTTTAGTTTTCAAAGTTGGGCATTTCAGCTATGTGGGTTTTACTATTGATTTCATCAGTCTTACTCAAAAGTGAATGTTATGATTCGTATTACTTTGTATTTACATATTCTCAGATAAGTAAGTGACAATCTGAGATGCTTATTTTCAGAAGTTATTTTCTAATCTGTCATATAATATAGTTACACTTTGAGTCAGCTTATCAAAAATATTATAGAATGTCCAAGTTTAAGAGATATTTATAATTTTGTTTTATTTGGTACAGGTATAGGTAATGTTGCAACTGAACATTTCTCCAGTAATAGAAATTCATAGCTGTATTATAAAGGTTATTTTAGCTATTTTGAGTAATGTAAAAACTAGGCACAATTAGCTGTCTTCTTTCCCCCCCAGTAGAAATATTTAAACAGGGGCAGAGCAAGATGGCGGAGGAGTAGGAGACCTGGATTTCATCTGGTCTCAGGAATTCAGCTGAATAGGGATCAAACCATTCTGAACACCTACGAACTCAACAGGAGATCGAAGAGGAGAGTAGCAACGACTCTCTGAACAGAGAAGTGACCACTTACTAGAAGGTAGGATGTGCGGAGAAGTGAATCCGAAGCGATATTCGGGAGGATAGACGGCGGGGGAGGGGGCCTCCATGGCCGCTTCTGACAAGTGATAGAGCCACGGAGCACAAAACTGGAACTTTTAGAAGCCGGCTCCGCTGAGGGACATCACTCCAGTGGCTAAGCTGGGGGTGGAACCCTCGCAGGACAGTGTGGTCTCAGGACCCTCAGGGTCATGGAGAGACCGGGGGTGCCTGAGTGCAGCAGAGCTCCCAGGTATCAGAGCAGGGAAGCCGGCTGCAGAGACGGAGCTGAGGCCTGGGCTCTCAGCTCGGGGTGACCATAAACTGTGATCCGCGGCCCAGTCGGGCCACTGCTCCTCCAGCAGGGACCCAACAAGTGGCAGATACGGGGAGACTCTCCTTCCTCCCCGGGGAGGAGCGGCGCGGGAGTGCACCGCAGGGATCTGCTGGGTTTGGAGACTCCACACAGGGTCGGGAGCCAGAGATAGAAACGCTCGGTCACAGGCTGGGTGAGCACGGAGTGTGGCCGGAGACCGGGGAGACAGGAGTGACTGCTTTTCTCTGGGGGCGCACCGAGGAGCGGGGCCCCGAGTTCTCGGCTCCTCTGGGTGGAGATTGGGAGGCCACCATTTTCACTCTGGTCCTCCAAAGCTGTACTGAGAGCTTGCAGGGAACAAAAGCTCCTGAGAGCAAACCCGAGCAGATTGCTTAGCCCAGACCAACAAGGGCAGGGCAATTCCGCCTCCAGCAAAGATATTTGGGAACCACGGCAACAGGCCCCTCCCCCAGAAGATCACCCCAAACAGCCAGCAAGCCAAGACCAAGTTTACCGATCAAGGAGAACGGGAGAACTCCAGTGCTAGGGGAATACTGCACATAGAATTCATGCCTTTTTTACCATGATTCATTAGTTTTTCAAAGTTAATTTTTTAACTGTTTTTTTCTTTTTTTTTGAATATTTCTTTTTCCCTCTTTCAACCAACATCTTATCAATCCCTTTATTAAAAAAACATTTTTTATTTTTCATTTTTAGAAAATTTATCCCTTCATAGTAGTTACCCTTATTTTTGAAATATATATATAAGTTGTTCTCTCTTTAAAATTTGGAGATACAGTTTCTTCTAACAGATCAAAATATACCCTAAATCAATATATGGCTTTGTTCTAGTCTCCTACCTGATCACATTCTCTCCCATTTTTTTTTCTTTTTTTTTTAAATCTTCTTCTTTCTTTTATCAAACAACTTCTTATCTATCAATTCCTTTTATAAAATCTTTTATAATTTTCATCTTTACAGTCATCTTCCATCCCTTCATTGTATTAACCCTTATTTTGTACATATATGTCTTTCTTCCCTTAAAACTTTTAAGGAGGCACTTTCTTCTAACAGACCAAAATATGCCCAAAATCTAGTGTGTGGCACCAATCTATGCACTAGTCTGATCATATTTGATCATATTCTGTTTTTTTTGTTTTGTTTTGTTTTGTTTGTTTTTATCTTTTTTCCTTTTTTTTTTTTTCTCTCTTTCTTTTTTCTTTCTTTCCCTTTCTTTTCCCCTGGTTTCAGGTCTTTTCTGATTTGTATAGAGTATATTTGCTGGGGACATTGTTAACCTGTTAGCATTTTGTTCCTCCTTCATCTCTTCTCCTCTGGACAAAATGACAAGACGAAAAAAATCACCTCAGCAAAAAGAACAAGAGGTAGTACCGTCTGCCAGGGACCTACTCAATACGGACATTAGCACGATGTCGGACCTAGAGTTCAGAATCGTGACTTTAAAGATACTCGCTGGGCTTGAAAAAAGCGTGGAAGTTATTAGAGAAACCCTCTTTGGAGAAATAAAAGAACAGAAATCTAACCAAGTCGAAATCAAAAAGGCTATTAATGAGGTGCAATCAAAAATGGGGGCACTAACTGCTAGGATAAATGAGGCAGAAGAAAGAATCAGTGATATAGAAGATCAAATGATGGAAAATAAAGAGGCTGAGAAAAAGAGAGATAAACAACTACAGGATCACGAGGGCAGAATTCGAGAGATAAGCGATACGATTAGATGAAACAACATTAGAATAATTGGGATCCCAGAAGAAGAAGAAAGAGAGAGAGGGGCAGAAGGTATATTGGAGCAAATTATAGCAGAGAACTTCCCTAATGTGAAGAAGGAAACAGGCATCAAAATCCAGGAGGCACAGAGAACCCCTCTCAAAATCAATAAAAATATGTCAACACCCTGACATCTAATAGTAAAACTTACGAGTCTCAGAGACAAAGAGAAAATCCTGAAAGCAGCTCGGGAGAAGGGATATGTAACCAACAATGGTAGGAACATTAGATTGGCAACAGACCTATCCACAGAGACCTGGCAGGCCAGAAAGGATTGGCATATCTTCAGAGCACTAAACGAGAAAAATATGCAGCCAAGAATACTATATCCAGCTAGGCTATCATTGAAAATTGAAGGAGAGATAAAAAGCTTCCAGGAGAAACAAAAACTAAAGGAATTTGCAAACACAAAACCAGCCCTCCAAGAAATATTGAAAGGGGTCCTCTAAGCAAAGAGAGAGCCTAAAAGCAGCATAGACCAGAAAGGAATAAAGACAATATACAGTCACAGTCACCTTACAGGCAATACAATGGCACTAAATTCATACCTTTCAATAGTTACCCTGAATGTAAATGGGCTCAATGCCCCAATCAAAAGACACAGGCTATCAGATTGGATTAAAAAACAAGACTCATCAATATGCTGTCTGCAAGAGACTCATTTTAGACCCAAAGACACCTCCACATTGAAAGTGAGGGGGTGGAAAACCATTTACCATGCTAATGGACACGAAAAGAAAGCTGGGGTGGCAATCCTTATAACAGACAAATTAGATTTTAAAACAAAGACTGTAATAAGAGATGAGGAAGGACACTCTATCCTACTTAAAGGGTCTATCCAACAAGAAGATCTAACAATTGTAAATATCTATACCCCTAACGTGGGAGCAGCCAATTATATAAGGCAATTAATAACAAAAGCAAAGAAACACATTGACAACGATACAATAATAGTGGGGGACTTTAACACCCCCTTGATTGAAATGGACAGATCAGCTAAGCAAAGGATCAACAAAGAAATAAAGACTTTAAAGGAAACACTGGACAAAATGGACTTCACAGACATATTCAGAACATTCCATCCCAAAGCAACAGAATACACATTCTTCTCTAGTGCCCACGGAACATTCTCCAGAATAGATCACATCCTAGGTCACAAATCAGGTCTCAACCAGTACCAAAAGATTGGGATTATTCCCTGCATATTTTCAGACCACAATGCTTTGAAACTAGAACTCAATCACTAGAGAAAATTCAGAAAGAACTCAAATACATGGACGCTAAAGAGCATCCTACTAAAGAATGAATGGGTCAACCAGGAAATTAAAGAAGAATTAAAATAATTCATGGAAACCAATGAAAATGAAAACACAACTGTTCAAAATCTTTGGGATGCAGCAAAGGCAGTCCTGAGAGGAAAGTATGTAACAATACAAGCCTTTCTCAAGAAACAAGAAAGGTCTCAAATACACAACCTAACCCTAAACCTAAAGGAGCTAGAGAAAAAACAGCAAATAAAGCCTAAACCCAGCAAGAGAAGAGAAATAATAAAGATCAGAGCAGAAATCAATGAAATAGAAACCAAAAGAACAGTAGAACAGATCAACGAAACTAGGAGCTGGTTCTTTGAAAGAATTAACAAGATTGATAAACCCCTGGCCAAACTTATCAAAAAGAAATGAGAAATGACCCAAATCAAGAAAATCATGAATGAAAGAGGAGAGATCACAAGCAACACCAAAGAAATACAAACAATTATAAGAACATATTATGAGCAACTCTATGCCAGCAAATTAGATAATCTGGAAGAAATGGGTGCATTCCTAGAGATGTATCAACTACCAAAATTGAACCAGCAAGAAAGAGAAAACCTGAACAGACCTATAACCACTAAGGAAATGGAAGCAGTCATCAAAAATCTCCCAAAAAACAAAAGCCCAGTGCTAGATGGCTTCCCAGGGGAATTCTATCAGACATTTAAAGAAGAATTAATACCTATTCTCCTGAGACTGTTCCAAAAAATAGAAATGGAAGGAAAACTTCCAAACTCCTTTTATGAGGCCACCATTACCTTGATCCCCAAACCAGACAAAGACCCCATCAAAAAGGAGAATTACAGACCAATATCCTTGATGAACATGGATGCAAAAATTCTCACCAAAATCCTAGCCAATAGGATCCAACAGTACATTAAAAGGATTATTCACCATGACCAAGTGGGATTTATCCCTGGGCTGCAAGGCTGGTTCAACATCCGCAAATCAATCTACGTGATACAATACTTTAACAAAAGAAAGAACAAGAATCTTATGATCCTCTTAATAGATGCAGAAAAAGCATTTGACAATGTACAGCATCCTTTCTTGATCAAAACTCTTCAGAGTATAGGGATAGAGGGTACCTACCTCAATATCATCAAAGCCATCTATGAAAAACCTACAGCGAATATCATTCTCAATGGGGAAAAGCTGAGAACTTTTCCCCTAAGGTCAGGAACGCGGCAGGGATGTCCACTCTCACCACTGCTATTCAACATAGTATTAGAAGTCCTAGCCACAGCAATCAGACAACAAAAAGAAATCAAAGGCATCCCAATAGGCAAAGAGGAAGTCAAACTCTCATTCTTTGCAGATGATAGGATAATGTATGTGGAGAACCCAAAAGACTCCACCCCAAAACTGCTAGAATCGTACAGGAATTCAGTAAAGTAGCAGGATATAAAATCAATGCACAGAAATCAGTGGCATTCCTATACACCAACAACAAGACAGAAGAGAGACAAATCAAGGTGTCGATCCCATTTACAATTGCACCCAAAACCATAAATTTCACCAAAGCGGCAAAGGATCTATACTCAGAAAACTATAAAATACTCATGAAAGAAATTGAAGAAGACACAAAGAAATGGAAAAACGTTCCATGCTCATGGTTTGGAAGAACAAACATTGTGAAGATGTCAATGCTACCTAGAACAATCTACACATTCAATGCAATCCCCATTATAATACCATCCACTTTTTTCAAAGAAATGGAACAAATAATCCTAAAATTTGTATGGAAGCAGAAGAGACCCCAAATAGCCAGAGGAATCTTGAAAAAGAAAAGCAAAGCTGGCGGCATCACAATTCCGGACTTCCAGCTCTATTACAAAGCTGTCATCATCAAGACAGTATGGTACTGGCACAAAAACAGACACATCGATCAATGGAACAGAAAAGAGAGCCCAGAAATGGACCCTCAACTCTATGGTCAACTCATCTTTGACAAAGAAGGAAAGAATGTCCAATGGAAAAAAGACAGTCTCTTCCACAAATGGTGTTGGGAAAATTGGACAGCCACATGCAGAAGAATGAAACTGGACCATTTCCTTACACCACACACAAAAATAGACTCCAAATGGTTGAAAGACCTAAACGTGAGACAGGATTCCATCAAAATCCTAAAGGAGAACACAGGAAGCAACCTTTTCGACCTCAGCCACAGCAACTTCTTCCTAGAAACATTGCCAAAGACAAGGGAAGCCAGGGCAAAAATGAACTATTGGGATCTCATCAAGATAAAAAGCTTTTGCACAGCCAAAGAAACAGTCCACAAAACCAAAAGACAACCGACAGAATGGGAAAAAATATTTGCAAGTGACATATCAGATAAAGGGCTAGTATCCAAAATCTATAAAGAACTTATCCAACTCAACACCCAAAGAACAAATAATCCAATCAAGAAATGGGCAGAAGACATGAACAGATATTTTTCCAAAGAAGACATCCAAATGGCCAAGAGACACATGAAAAAGTGCTCAACATCGCTTGGCATCAGGGAAATCCAAATCAAAACCTCAATGAGATGCCACCTCACACCCATCAGAATGGCTAAAATTAACTAGTCAGGAAACGACAGATGTTGACGAGGAGGTGGAGAAAGGGGAACCCTCCTACACTGTTGGTGGGAGTGCAAGCTGGTGCAACCACTCTGGAAAACAGTATGGAGGTTCCTCAAACAGTTGAAAATAGAGCTACCCTACCACCCAGCAATTGCACTACTGGGTATTTACCCCAATGATACAAATGTAGTTATCCGAAGGGGTGCGTGCACCCCAATGTTTATAGCAGCAATGTCCACAATAGCCAAACTGTGGAAAGAGCCAAGATGTCCATCGACAGATGAATGGATAAAGATCTGGTGTATATACACAATGGAATATTATGCGGCCATCAAAAGGAATGAGATCTTGCCATTTGCAACGACGTGGATGGAACTGGAGGGTGTTATGCTGAGTGAAATAAGTCAATCAGCGAAAGACATATATCATATGACCTCACTGATATGAGGAATTCTTAATTTCAGGAAACAAACTGTGGGTTGATGGAGTGGCGTGGGGTGGGAGGGATGGGGTGGCTGGGTGATAGACATTGGGGAGGGTATGTGCTATGGTGAGCACTGTGAATTGTGCAAGACTGTTGAATCACAGATCTGTACTTCTGAAACAATTCAATATATGTGAAGAAAAAAAAAAGAAGATAGCAGGAGGGAAGAATGAAGGGGAGTAAGTGGGAGGGGGAGACGAACCATTAGAGATGATGGACTCTGAAAAACAGAGGGTTCTAGAGGGCAGGAGAGTGGTGGGTTGGGTTAGCCTGGTGATGGGTATTAAAGAGGGCACATTCTGCATGGAGCACTGGGTGTTATGCACAAACAATGAATCGTGGAACACTACATCAAAAACTAATGATATAATGTATGGTGATTAACATAACAATAAAAATTTTAAAAAATAAAAAAATTAAAAAAAAATTTAAACTTTAGATGCTTATGTTTTCATAAACATATGAATTTTATTTGGAATTTATTTTTCATGATGGGCAAATTTAGAGAAGTCAATGAATTGTGAAATGGAAGGGAAGGAACCTAGACATTTTCTAGAAGTTAACCCAGCCCTCTGATTTTCCATTTGAAGAAATACTCCCAGGTGATTTCCTAATCTTGTCATGCACACCTGTAGTGTGAACTCTGTTGGAACCTGAGGTTCTCAGTCCCCAATCCAGTGTGGTTGGCCTTTCCATGTGACTTATTTTATAAATCACCTTTTCCTTTTTTTTTTTTTCTTTTTTAGAGGAGAAGGAGGGGCAGAGGGAGAGGAAGATGGAGACTCTTAAGCAGGCTCCAAGCCCAATGCAGAGCCCAATGTGGGGCTTGATCTCAGGACCCTGAGATCATGACCTGAGCTAAAATCAAGAGTCAGATGTTTAACCAACTGAGCCACCCAGGTACCCCTAAATCACCTTTTTATCTGAAGACTGTCCAAATGTAGTGTTAGGTATGTCTATTAAAGTAACTGAAAAACCCAAAGGTTTACTAGATTTTTTGGCCTTTTGGTCAAAAGTGAAATTTTCCTCTGTAATTAAGACAATAGTTCAGTAAAAGAATGATAAACCCGCAAGCTTTCTGAATATGTGTGCTTTGGGAAACCCCAATGTGGGTGGCACTAAATATTTTTGACAGAAAATATGTGGGAAACAATGAGTTGAGGTTTGTCATGAAACATATAAACGTGAATGGACAAGGAAACGCACATTCACTTTTTTGCTGGTGGGACCTATCTCCATTTCAAGTGGTACACTAAGTATGATGTTTTCACTTCTCATGCTAATGTTTTTGTTGGCATGGTTAATTCAGAATTTACTATATATATGCATACATCCTGTTCCTGTGGAATTAAACCCTGAAAGTATTGTTTCCTCTGCTGAAACATGAAATGAGGTTTTAGTAAACCTTGATACAAAATAATCAAAAGTCAGAATATGAATAGTATCATCTTTTGGAGAAAATGCTAAATGTAGTTAAAAGTCTTCAATTCAAATTTTAACCATGTCACTTACTTGTACATTATAGATTTAGTAAGAACCTGACAAGTGAACAGAAGCAAGGAAAGCAAGAGATTTTCCCTGGGACAGGATTTGTACTTCCATGACTATTTATTATAAAATGCTGACTGTGTTATGTAAAGGTCTAACAATTAGGGCCTTCTCATCGTCAATACTGGCTATACCAGCCCAGATATATAAATATATCTCTATCTATCTATCTATATTTTTTTCCATTTGAGAGTAGTCATTTATTAACTGACCAGATTACAAAAATAATCGTGGTTGATACCTTAGTGCATCCTTCTAATAAGCCTATTGATCTGGTCTTCCCTGTTACCAGCATCTCCACCTTCTACAAAATGGGTGGTCTTTTTCTTCATTCCCCCTCGTGGAGAAGATAATCTGAAGGGCCATAAAAAGTTGTTTGCTTCTTTGAAACGTTTTCCAACAGTATAGATCGCGTGAATCAGATCCTCCATGCAGATGATGCCATATTTACCAAGAGATCGGGCAATCAATGTGTTATCTGTCAGGGCACTTAACTTCTTGTTGATTTTGCCATAACCACGCTGGTAGATCAATTCATTCACCGACTTCAGATTTGGGTACCCCCATGCTATATACGGTTTCACAATCCTTAGCATGTTAACTGAAGCCTTGTTGAGCTTAACGAAGGTGCCACTGAAGATCTGGAGAAGGCAAAGAAGCTGCAACACCTTTCAAACATTTGGGCTCACACCACTGATACCTCGGATCCTGATGACAAATGCCAATTTGGGTTCCACAGGTACGTAGACGTTGCCAGCTTTTCTTGCCATCCTCACCATTCAGCTCTCAGTACTGTACATCTGCCTACATTCCTTGTGGTAATGCTTAGCTTTTTCATAGATAAGCTTCCTCCTTGCCTTTTGAAGCATCTTTTGAGCAAACTTCTTCCTCAGACGCTTGATCTTCAACTCTATGAAATTTCTAAGGGTTTCTGGCACAGCAAGAACCTTCTTTTTCTTCTCTTCTGCACCCTCCATGGTTCCAGCCGGAAAAGAGCCAGCCCAGATATTTTGATGACATTTTCTGTTTTGTCCCAGAAGCTACATATAGGAGGATTTCACAGACTACCATCATCTTTTGGACTTTATTCCTAGGCTGAGTAGCCAAATATTTGTTGTTCATTAATTTGTATAGATGATTATTTAATAAAATTTAACATAGTAGTTATTCTGTCCCTGTTTTATGTATTTCAATTATTTAATGTACTTTGATCCTATGGTGATTGTATTACAACAAGGACATATTGACTACTTGATAAATAATAATGTTAATTAGTTATTTAGTTCCCCCCATAGAATCGACAGGTTAAAATCTATTTCATTCCCTTGAGGATAATATTTGATGAGAAATGAGTAAATATTGATTTTCATTAAGAAGTGGTTTTCTTTTAAAGTGTAAAATGTTAAGCAAAAGCATTTTCTTTATCTGCTTAAAAGCTCTGAAAGCTTATGAACATTCAACTTGCTCACCCATCACAAGGTCAAACTGTTCAGCATTGCAAACGTTAAGCCCCCTCTGTTCCATTGGCACATATGGTAGCTCACAAACACCGTCCTGAGCCACCTCATAATCATGAGTACAGGAGGGCATATGGGGCAACAGGGAAGAGGTGAACTCTGGTGGCAGTAATGTAGCTCTAAACCAATGAATCTATGCATAAACTTTTTTTCAGTGACGTGTTTTAGCGGGTTGAAGAATATAGGTGGAAAGTCTCACTTGGGGAAGCAAAAGTAAATAACTTTGAGTCATTTTATTATAGCATGACTCTCATACAAGTATAGAATAGACATGTATTTGACTTATTAATAAGGGTGCCCATAGCGCAATCAGAGAAATGTCTGATTTTAGAGCTGGAGATGAGCCTGGAGCATCTTGTAATGCCAAAAGTTTGGAAGTGGCTAAAAAAAAGAAAAGAAAAGAGAAGAATCATAGGGGCATATGAAATGGACACATAAGCAAACTGAAAGATTTTCCAATGGTCAAACCTGCAGCTATTTGAAAAAAAAAATACTGGATTATAAAACAAAGTATAAAATAAGAATCCAAGAGTCCATACTGATAGAACTAAATGACTGAATAAATAAATAGAGCTGAAGAGACAAATTTCCCATGCAGAGTTCCAAATAATTTGTGTAGGTAATCTGCTGCCAAGAAATGGGGGCATAGCTAACACAAAGAACATCTGAGATATATATACACCTATAATATATGTTATCCATACATATTATATGTATCTAAATGTGTGTATCTATCTGTGCAGGTGTGTGTACAGCTATACAGAAAGAGAGAATAAGATTGATTAAGATTGATTTATATTAAGTCAGTGAGGAAAAAAAGACTTGCTGAAATAAGTTTACTCAGTGGGAGACAGAACTGATTAGTATCCTACTGGGCAATAAAACCTACAACCTTTTGGGTTATCTTTCCTGCCAAAGATAAATCATTTGCACCTCTACTGGAAAAAAAATCCATATCACTGACACATAATTCACAGAACCTGGGCCTAATCAAACATAACTAGCAGTCAAACAAAGGTACACCCCCTAGAGAATTAGATAATCCTGGGGTGGTCGTGTTAGACAATGTTCTGATAGGATACTGAAAGGGCATATAGTTATGCTTTTGTCCTTTTCTGAATTGGTATAATTTCCTTCAGTGATAGCAGTTTCTTCCCTCAAAATCTAAAGGCTGCTTTCTGTAGTTCTAATAACATCATGCTCTAGTGAAAGACCCCTATTTTGAACTGAATTATCCCCCTTTACCATCACATAATATGAATTTCTGCCCAAACAGAAAAATAATTTTCTTTCCAGAATTTGTCTGGGGTTGTACAGAATTTTAATATCAGGGAAAAGTCTTTGATCTTAATAAATATTCCCCAAACAGAGAAACAGGAATTGGCTCTATATTTATGTAGATACAGCAAACAGGCCCCCTATGCCATGTTGAGAAATTCTGAAAAAAGTGAAAAACGTTAATACATAAATGCTGTTTTCAACCATTTATAAATATTTTCAATTAGTAATGTGCTCTGAGTCTTTTGTTTTGCTTATTTATTTTACTTTTTGCACGGGCTGCTACAATTTAGCCATTGTCGGAATAATTTGTACAATGCTGCACTTGGTCCTTGTTTCGGGGTCACGTTCAGGCCTCGAGATCCACAGTTGTCACATATGGCACCGTATTTTGTTTCTCTCACAAGGTACATGTTCCTTTTTGGAGCACAAAAGTAATATATGTGAGATCTGCATTTTGAATACAAGATTTATTTGAACCTATCATGGGGAGAACGGATGTCCTTCACTTAATAAAGTTGAAAATCCAACTCCATAATGTATTGTTTCTGAAAAGAATTTTTATTAAAAAATATTGCAATAAGAGGTTACCGAATAGCATATTGAAGAGCATACATGGAAGTTTTCACCTGAGGGAGTGAAAGTAAATAACTCTGAATCATTTTATCAAAGGAATGCAGCTAACATTGCAAACCAAGGAAAGAATAATAAATCATAACTCAATACAATTGACCTTTAGACTGCTAAGAGTTTATACATACAATCCCAAGCCATGTGGGCTTTTTATACTTCAACATGTACTTTAAAAAATATGTACCTCATTTTATAGAAGTTTTAGACTTACAGAAAAACTGAGATGATACTACAGAGTTCCCTTATATCTCACACCGTTCCCCTTACTGGCATCTTTCATCAGTACATTTGTCACAATAAACTAATACTGATACATTATTTTTATGTAGAGTCTATATATTATTCAGATTCTCTTTTTTTTTTTTTTAAGATTTTATTCATTTGAGACACAGATACAGAGAGAGAGAGAGAGGCAGAGGGAGAAGCAGGCTCCCCGCTGAGCCGGGAGCCCGATGTGGGCTCGATCCCAGGACCCTGAGATCATGACCTGAGCCGAAGGCAGATGCTTAATCATCTGACCCACCCAGGCGCCCCAAGATTCTCTTAGTTTTAACCCAAATTCCGTTTTAGGATTTTATCCAGGACACCATATTACAGTTAGTCATGTTTCCTTACATTCTTCTCGACTGTGGCAATTGTCCAGACTTCCTCATTTTTTAGAATCTGGACAGTTTTGAGGAGTGCTGGTTAGGTATTTTGTAGAAGTCTCTTCTATTGGAATTTGTCTGATATTTTTCTCATCATTAGACTGGGGCTATGATTTTTGGAAGGAAGATCACGCAGATAAAATGCCATTTCCATTACTCTCTACCAAGTGTACATACTATTAATATGACTTATCATTGTTGACCTTAACCTTGATCAATGGGCTGAGGTAGTGTTTGCCAGATTTCTGCACTGTAAAGTTACCTTTCTCCCCTCCTTTTGATACTACATCTTTTGGGAGCAAGTTACTATGCACAATCTGCATTAAGGTGGGGGTTATGCCCCCATTTCTTGACAACAGAGTATCTATACAAATTATTTGGAACTCTGCATGGGAAATTTGTCTCTTTAGCTCTATTTATTTATTCAGTCATTTAGTTTTATCAGTATGGACTCTTGGATTCTTATTTTATACTTTGTTTTATAATCCAGTATTTTTTTTTTCCAAATAGCTGCGGCTTTGACCATTGGAAAATCTTTCAGTTTGCTTATGTGTCCATTTCATATGCCCCAAGATTCCTCTTTATTCTTTCTTTCTTTCTTTTTTCTTTTTTTTTTTTTTTAGCCACTTCCAAACTTTTGGCATTACAAGATGCTCCAGGCTCATCTTGTCTATTTCCTAACCCCAGCCCTAAAAATCAGACACTTCTCTAAGGAGCCTGCATATGGATTACATGTATGTATGCACTTGTCAGAATTCATCAATTGTAGACTTAGGTTTTGTGCAGCTAACTGTATATACACTTTGCCGAAAATCAGATCTGTGAATAGGTTTCTGTTAGTAGGCTTACTTTTCTCAGCGGTATGAGTTAACAATTCTGAAATGAACTTTTGTGTATTCTGGATTTGTGCAAGTGGGTAAAAGTATTGAGGATAATGGAATCCAGATTTCTCATTGTTCAGGAACAGTGACAGAGGGATAAAAATATAGAAAGAGGAGAACCATATGTGACCTATGGTACTGAATTCAAAATGAAACTCTAGTTACTTAGATATAGAAATAGAAACATAGATAGAAATAAATACAGATAAAGGATAAAGGTATAAGTAGATGAAGATATTTTCCAGCTCTCTGCTAAAAGGAACTAGGAGCAATAAACATCAGTACCAATGATGAGACCTACCAGGCAGATCTTAGTTTCTGAATGCCATTCTTGACTAAAAACAACCAGGATACCTTGGAAAAATGGAAGTAAGAAACTGTTCAAAGAATCATGGAGATATGCTGGAAGCATGAAGGAGAGCCTCAGTGGAAGCATGGACTGCAATTCCTGGCCCTCACTGCTGAGCAGAGAAAAGGACAGGCAGGGGCATTGGTTGGGAACGACTCCATAAGAAGCATAGTCCCCAACAAATACTGGCTCCTTGGCATTCTCAACAGCCTCATTCAGAACAATTTAGGTCACAAATTTAAAAAATCCAAGTCAAGAGCCAGAGACCACAGAATATATCCCAGTATACACGCAAAGAGGGTTAGAAAAATTCAAGACAAAGAGAATGATAAGCAACAGAGAATTTCTCTTTATGAATGTATAAAAGCAGGTCTGGACTCTTCTTTGTTTCTTTTTGTATACCTGACACAGAAATCTAGGAGGAAATTGTGTCACCTTTGTACATTTACAAGCACACTGGTGAACAAAAAAAAAAATCCTGTCAATGTTTAAGAAATGAAAGCATGGAGTATGTAAAGATCTACAAACTCCTACAATGAGAGAGAGCAAAATGGTTCCTGAAAATCAAAATTTTGTTGGATGATAGGGGTTCATGGCCGACACATGAAAGGAGGCAGTACTAGAACATCTACAGACCTGATGAGAGCCTCCTGCCATGTCATAACAAGAAAATAGTCATCTTAAAGACAAAAACCAACAGATGCTTTTCCATAAGCCACTGTGCGAAAAACTAAAACGGTGAAAAGCAAAAGAGAAAAGGTCGGTGTATTTGACACCTAACTGGATGTTCTGTTTTACCTGGAAATTATTTTCTAATGTAGGAAATTTCTTACCGAGTCAAGATTATTCTGTTCGGAGGCCTTTCAGTAAAAGGTTGAAATTTAATGAGGCATCTCCTATACACCAACAATTCAGTATACTCTTGAGTACACATAGAAACAAATTTAACTACAGGAAACTGTTGTTGGCGCTAATGAAAAAAGAGCATAATTTGAAGGCTAAAAAACAAAGAAAACAGAGAACAACTTCAAAGGACTCACACTGGGTAATTCTGGAACGACTGTAGATCAAAATAAATATCGTAACGGATTACAACTAACCTAATAACATAAGAATCCATGAACCCATACAGATGTAAGTAACTAGGAGAGAATGCATAGTCTTTCTCATAGTAGAATGTCAGTAAATGCAGAAGGAATGATGGAGTTAAAAATAAACAAGAGATATTAAAATTAGTGAATGAAAAGGATCAGGACATTTTCATAGCCTCAGATTATCTCTTCACAAATTACTTATTAATGACAAAGGGGTACACAGTTGCTCCAAAGTGTAGAAACCTACAGACACCACCTTAACCAAGTGATCCCAACTGACCTCACGTTGCTCCTTCTATCACGCACTGACAGTGGCACAGTATGACTTCTGTGGTATTTCCTCCAAAATGTATAACCCACGTCTCATCATGAGGAAAGATCACACAAAGTCACATTAAGAGACATTTTGCAAAATAACTGCTCAGACCTCCTCAAATTTTCAAGTCAAGGAAGATGAAGAAAGACTGAGGAAATCTTCCAGACTAAAGAAAAACTAAAGAGATATGATAACCAAAGCAATGCTATAAAGAACATTATTGAAGCATAGATAAATATGAATACAGACTATGGTTCAACAATAGTGTATCAATGTCTAACTTCCTAATTTTAAGAACTACACTGTGGTGACAAGACAATATCCTCGTTCTTAGGAAATACACATGTCTAATACTCTTTAATACTTAGAGAAAATAGGCATCTCTTCAACTTATTCCCAAAATACTTCAGAAAAAAATTAGTATAATGTAGAATAGCACTACAAAAACTATTTGATATGCATACGCATTTTACATATAACATACTTATATAAAATAATACAGAAAATGGGCAAAATGTAAACAATTGGTGAATTTGGGTCATGGGCAAATGGGAGTTCCCTGTCCTACTCATCAACTTTTATACAAGTTTGAAATTAAATGTTTTTTTAATTAAATATGTTAAAATAAAATTTTACCAAGAAGTTTTAAAAATAAATGTTGATTAGAGAAAAGAGAGAAAAATATAATAACCTCTACATACTCTAATAATAGAAGGTAAACACAAGTAAACAAGTTTAAGAATGAAAAAGTAGATATAGACATAATCCAGAGGATACTAAAAGGTAAAAAGAAAATACTAGCACAACTCTCCTGATAAATTTGAAAATAATTTTCTGGAAATTATAGATGAAATAGTAGCAACAAAAAATATGCTGTTGAAGAATACTAAATGGAATGAGAAATATTTTTGATATATACATTTAAAAAATGTAGAACAGTTTGCAAATAGATTGACTCTAGAATTACAAAAATAGATATAAAATCAGAATTAGAATAATACATAAAAACAATCTGATAATAGAGATTACATAAACTGATTATGGGTATCTTCTTTTGGGGGGTCCTTTTGCATTTCCCAAATGTTAGGCAATATTGTGTGCTACTTTTTCAAAAATTACAAAAAACCTCCAAAATTTTATGAAATATCTATGAAAACACACATTAGATAAACATGTGCAACGGCTCTGGAAACTAAGGATTAGAATTTATCATATATCAGAATCTTGGAAGGACTCATACTAATTACAAGCAGATGTTAAGGCTTAAACAAGTCTAATCATAGCCAATGACTGTTTGACCTTTTGCCCTGGGACAATGCAATAGGGAATGGACACAGTCCTCTGACAGAAAGAGGGTCAACAACATGGAAATTGGCTGGACACCATCTTCTCATTGCAGATATTTTCTGAGGGAGGAAATTCTTCTCCCTATACCCACCCCCTCATTAGCTCATTCTTTCTACATTCATTTAGAATAGCTAAGAGACCTTGAGAATTATCAGAGTGGATATTTTGCCTCCACAGCTTTGCTTTGTAACAAGCTCTGTCAAAGACTAGCAATCCCAGCATCAGAAAAAGAGTGACATCAAGACGGGGACATAGATTGCTCCTGACTTTGCTCCCTGTCACAAGAACAACTAACAACTACTCAAGAACAAGACACCACTAAGAGAATCCTAGGACACGGAGGTGAGCCTGAAGCACCCTCAGACCATCAGAGACCAAGACAGTCTGCATTAGAGGCGTAAGTGACAACATTGACCACATTGCCCTTCCCCGAAACCAAAGCTGCACTATGTGGAGAGGTCTCCCCTGAGCCTTCAGTTACTCCAGTGGGAAAAGAGAGCCCAGGGGATAACCAGACTCCCAGCATTGTAGGATATGGGAGCCCCCACTCTGCTCTTGTACCACAGGACCACAGGGGAATCAGCAGGGCTCAACCACAGGGAATCTGGCTGACAAAGAAGCGGGGGAAGGGCTTGCAACAACTTCTTGACCAACTTCATACCTGCAGTGCCCAAGTAGTAAACTCAGCTAGCAGTTTGGTCATCCACAGAGTCAAGGCAGGAGCACACTCTGACCAGGGAACTTGGATGGGTGCAGATCTGCCTGATTCAGATCTTTTAAAGATCTGAATCAGCCCTAAAATCCAGTTTGGACACACCCAGGTAAGGAGCTGAATCACGGCCCCACCCTCTGTAGAGAGTGTCTTCTGGTCCCATCTGACCAGAATGGCTGGGGACAACTCTGGAAGCTGTGCGGCCTGGTGGTGCTCAATCCAATAGATGGGTGAGCAGAACTGATTTCCCCCAGAGTAAAGCCCCCAGTACCAGGCATGGAATATTCCTGTGCTATGCAAAGGCTTGGTGTTAATTCATTGCTGAAGGCTAAAGAGAGCTCCCAGCCCCTCCCAAGCAGAAAGCCAGTTTGAGAGTAGCCTAGAGCTGCTCCTTTTCCTCCCACCCAGACAATGAGCTGAATCACAGCCCCCCCCCACTGTGAAGAGTATCTGGCAGTCCCATCTGATAAGGAGGGCTGACAGTAACTCCTGGAAGTTGTGTGGCCCAGGGGCACTCAAGCCAAGAAGCGGGTGGGCAGAGCCAATAGTTGCAGAAAAAAGCCAGTGGCCCTGTTTGGTCAGGGAACTTGGAGAGCAGGTTGGCTCCAGTTAAGACAGCAAACAAAGAACTTTGCTGGTTTTAGAGCTGCTTCTCCCACTGTACCCAGGCAGAGAATCTAATTCATAGCCCCACTCATTACTGAATAGAGCCTTCAGCCTGTCTGACCAGGGAACCTAACCAGAGCACTGGGGAAGCCACATAGCCCATTCAACAGCCCCGAGTATAGTTGCACTTCAACAGAGAGCACTACGTGTGGCTTCCCTGTCTGTAGAGCAAAACTAGAGGCCTTACCTTACCAGAGAATTCAGTGCACACTCTGCCTGATTTGGGTCCCCAAACAATAATCTGTTCAGGGTCTTGTCCTGCTGCCTACCAAGGCAGGGAAGCTAATCCATAACCCCTTCTACTGCTAAATATAGTACCCAAGCCCAACCATTTAGTGAGCCTGGCCCGAGAATCCAGGCAATTGTGAAGCCTATCATACAGCCTCACTTGGGTAGGGAACCAAGTTATTAGTCCTATGCCACTGTTCTCAGCCACTGGCACATACACACTCTATCCTCAGAGCTTGAACAGTTGCCTCACTCCAAAACAGACCATAATAGAAGGGCCCACCTACCTAAGGACATTACCAGTAGACATACCCAGAAACCCAAACTGAGCTGAATGGTGAAGAACTGTCTCTGTCAAAGCAAACCTATAAAGTCTGGAAGAAGAGCCTGATTTCTCAAATGAGCCTATACCGATGTAAGGAATCAATGATCATGAAAAATCAAGTAAATATGACAAAACCAATGGAAACTAATAAAGTGCCAATAAGTGGCCCTAAAGAAAGGAAGACCTATGAACTGTCTGACAAAGAATTGAGAGTAATCTTCTTACGGAAGTTTAATGAACTACAAAATCCCCAACAAATAACCAAAAAACCCACAAGCCACAGACAGATAACTAAACAAAATTAGGAAAACAATGAGAAGTTCAACAAGGAAAGAGCAATCACCAGAAACAAACAAACAAATCCTGGATTTGAAAAATGCAACTGAACTGCAGAATTCAATAGAGTTCCAAAAGCAGACTCAGCCATGCAGAAAAAAGCATAAGTGACCTGGAAGATAAGACATTGGAAATTATCTAGTCAGAGGAGCAAAATAACAAACAAATAAATGATGAAAAAGTGTGAAGTAAACCTATGGAATTATGGAACACAAAGGAAAAAAGCAATATGCACATTATGAGAATTCCTGATGGAGGAGAGAAAGAGAAATAAATAGAAAGTATATTTAAAGCAGTAATGGCTGAAAACTTCCCAAACCTGGGAAGAGAAATGGACATCCAGATCAACAAGGCCCAAGGAATTCCAAATACATTGAACATGGATAGGGCTACACTGAGACACGTTATAATTGTCAAAAGTTAAAGACCAAAAAAAAAAAAAAGGAATTTTAATAGAAGCTAGGAAAAGTTACATACAAGGGACTACCCATAAGGCCATCAGCAGATTTCCCAACAGAAACTTTTCAAGCCCGGAGAGAATGGGATTACATATTCAAAATACTGAAAGAAAATAACTGTCAACTGGGATTTCTATAGCTGGAGAACCCGTTCTTCCAAACTGAATAAGGGATAAAGCCTTTCTTGCACAAACAAAAGCTAAGGGAGTTTATTACCACCAGAACTGCCTTATAAACAGTGCCAAACGGAGTTCTTCGAGTGGTAGTAAAAGAATACTAATTGACATTGTAAAAGCATAAAAAAGTAGTAGAAACCTAACTAATAATGGTAAATATATAGTTATAGTTAAATTCCATAATATGGTAATAGTAGAGCATAATTCACTGACAACTGTAGTTTGAAAGTTAAAAAGAAATGGTAAAGAGAGAAAAGAGGTCATTATATAATGATAAAAGGGTCAATACATCAGGAAGATATATTACAAATGTTTATGTGCCCAACACTGGAGCACCTAAATATATAAAGTAAGAACTAACAGAGCTAAAATAGAGCTAAACGAGAACATAACTAAAACAAGAAATAAGTAATACAATAATAGTTAGGGACTTTAATACCCCACCCTCAACAATAGATGGATCATCCAGACAGAGAATCAATAAGGAAACTGTGGGTTTGAATAACACTATAGACCAAATGGATAAAGACATATACAGAACATTCTATCCAACAAAAGCAGTATACACCTTCTTCTCAAGCACACATGGAAAATTTTCTAGGCTGGAGCTTATGTTAGGCCACAAAACAAGTCTAAGCAAATTCAAGAAGATTGACAGCATATCAAGTATCTTCTCTGTCCACAACAGCATAAAACTAGAAATCAGTAACAAGAGAAAAACTGGAAAATTCACAAACACATAGAAATTAAACATTTTCTTGAACAACCAATGGAACGTAGTCAAAAGGTACAAACTTATGGTTATAAGATGAAAAAATATTAGGGATGGCATGTACAACATGATGACTATTGCTAACAGTGCTGTGTGGTATATAGGAACGTTCTTAAGAGAGTAAATCCTAAGAATTCTCATCACAAGGAGAAAATATTTTTCCTTTTTTCTTTTTTTCCTTTTTTATATCTTTTCATTTTATTTACTTTTTTGTTTGAGAATTTTTTTAAATTTAAATTCAATTAATTGACATACAATGTATTATTGGTTTCAGAGGTAGAGGTCAGTGATTCATTCGTCTCATATAATACCCAGTGCTCATTACATCACGTGCCCTCCTTAATGTCTATCACCCAGTAACCCATCCCCCATCTTTTCATTTTATTGTATCTATATGAGAAGATGATTGTTAGTTGAATCTATAGTAGTAATAATTTCATGATATATGTGAGTCAAACCATCATGCTGTATACACCTTAAACTTATACAGTGATGTATGTCAATTATTGCTCAATAAAACTGGAAAAGAAATTCAAATTAGAGAAATAAGTCAAAAGCTAAAAAAATGCAGAGAATGATAGAAAAGAGAGGTGAAGCAGAACAATACAATAATCATTATTTCATTTTGGCAGAACAATAGAGAAACTTAGAGGTTTAAATATAATTGATTATAACATTAAAATGAGCTAGATAATAAATAATTTACTAAGGAAAAAGAATTTTTAAAGAGATCACTGTAAGAAACACATGGGAAGGGAAAACAAGTCTATAACATAATAAACTAAGGAGTAAATATAAAATAAGTTGAATATAACAAAATCAAATTGAATAATTGATTTGGTTAAATTCCCCCATAAAAAGATTTTTCGATTGGTTTAAGAAATAAAATCTAGCTATAAAGTGACTACAAGAAACAAACAGATGATGAAAATAAGGAGATGGAGAAAGATATGTTAGGCAAAGATGAATGAAAACATCAGACGATAAGGGGCGCCCGGCTGGCTCAGTCAGTGGAGCATGTGACTCTTGATCTGGGGTGATGAGTTTGAGCCCCACCCTGGGTGGGGAGCCTACTTAAAAAAAGATAAAATTAAATTAAAATTTAAAAAAAATCAGATGATGATGTTAATATCAGATGTAGTAAAATTAAAAGGTATTCAACAAAAATGATTTTATGATAAAAATTACAATAGAAATTGATATGACATCACTAATATTATATTTACCAAATAACTAAGTATATAGAGATTCTGAACAGAACAATCTCCAACATATGTATATGTTTATGATATTTTATATCTAGCTATCTCTATCACTATACATATTTCTTAATTCATTACATTCATAGAACAATTGTAAAAAATCATCTGAAGTTGGGCAGATAAAAAGCTTAGGAAAAAAAAGCTTAGAAAAATTTTAAATGAAGAAAGTAATGCTCTTTGAATAAAATGTGAGAAAACTAAAATCAGTAACAAAGAAACAATATAAACTTAGTTGCTTGGTGATTGAGAACACTCTTTAATATGATCTCAAGAAGAAATATAAATTTTACAAGAAGTGTAAAATCATTAAGGGATTAATGGAAAACGTAACATAATAGATAAAAACCTAAAAGAACACAGCTAAAATTCTACTTGAATAAATGCTTCAAGCAGAAGTTCTTTTTTTTTTAAGATTTTATCTATTTATTTGACAGAGAGAGACACAGCAAGAGAGGGAACACAAGCAGCGGGGGGAGTGGGAGAGGGAGAAGCCGACTTCCCGCTGAGCTGGGAGCCTGATGTGGGACTCAATCCTAGGACCCTGGGATCATGACCCGAGCCGATAGCAGATGCTTAACAACTGAGCCACCCAGGCGCCTGGTCAAGCAGAAGTTCTTCTGGATATTCATTTTGATAACTGAGAAAAGAACAAGAAGAGTAACTAAAGTAACAACCAAGAGTCAGCAAACTCCAGCCTATAGACCAAATCTGGCTTGCTGCCTGTTTTGTAAATAGTTTCATTGGAACATAGCCACATTTATTTCTTTATGCATTCCCTCTGATTGCTTTACACAAGAGTGCCAGAACCGAGTAGTTGAAACAGAGGTCACAGGGATCACAAAATCTGAAATATCCACTACCTTGCCCTGAATGGAAAAAATCTGTTGATTCTAAAATAGACCATAAAGAAATTGCAAGATAATTATAGTCATAAAAAAATGATGTAAAACAAATAAATCAATCAATGAAATAGACAATACCCAGTAGATTCATCTTTAGATAGATTGGTCAGGGAAAGTTAATCTGAGGAGATACAGAGGTCTGTAGGATGATTTTATGTCCAACATGTGAAGAACTAGGGAGAGAGCCTTCCTGGCAAAGATAACAATATGGAAGAAAGGCTGATGATCTCGGGAAAGAGAAGGTAGGCTAGGGGGATGGAATACAAGTAAGCAAGGGCCAAGGTAAGAACTAGATCCTGCAGAGCAGGGAAAGAAGATGGGATTTTACTCAGAGAGCAGTAGAATTTACAGTAGAAAGACAATTATAGTTAGGTGATCTATCAATATAATATTTATAAGTACAAAAAGCAAAAATATGTAGTGATATTAATTGATAATTTTTTTAATATGGTAAAATTCATCAGCCTTTCTTGATTACAGTCGTAAACCAAAAGAAACAGAAAGCAATTCCAGAAAGACAGGCTTTCTCAGAGACCAACAACAACACAAATCATACAAAATAGAAAAACACTGAAGGCATTGCCATTGAAACCAGAAAAAAGACAGGAGTACCTGCCATCACCACTATTCAATTTTTTTCTGAAGATTCTAGCTGATGCAAGAAGTACAAGGCGTAAGGACCACTACTGAAAAAAGAGATTATTTTTTATAGTTATTAAATAATGAATCTATGCCTAGAAAATCTAAGAAACTCAAAAACTAGTATAGCTAGTTTGAGAATCTAATAAATGGCTAACAATAAATATGCAAAAATCAATAAATTTTATATTAAAAATCACAGCTAGAAATTAAAATAGAAAAATGTCCTGCATCCATAATAGTGAAAACTTATATGATATTTAGGAATATATTTAACAAGAAAAATAAGATTTTGTGAAGAAGAACTTTTGTGAAAATGTTAAGTACCATAAAACAAATCTGATTACATAGAAAGACATCATTTTCCAGGATGAGACTTCATGTCCAATTGTCCCAGAATAAGATGTACATTGAATGTAATGCCAACTGGAATCCCAAAGATATTTAACTTTGGCACTCAATAAAATCATTCTCGTTACTGTAAAAGAATAAACACACGAAGCTTGCCAAGAAGTTTGTGGGAAAGAATAGTGTTGCAGAAGTTGTGCTACTAGATATGAAAACTTCCTTGAAGCTGCTTGATTAAAATGGTAGGATGCTGTTGTAGACATAAACAAATAGATCAAGAGAGTCTACAAAGTTATCTATGTATATATTGAATCCTAAAGAGAGATTGTGGAGAGTGGGGAGCATTAAAAGTTAGTGGAAGAGGGGCGCCTGGGTGGCTCAGTCGTTAAGCGTCTGCCTTTGGTTCAGGTCATGATCCCAGGGTCCTGGGATCGAGCCCCGCATCGGGCTCCCTGCTCCGCGAGAAGCCTCCTTCTCCCTCTCCCACTCTCCCTGCTTGTGTTCCCTCTCTCACCGTGTCTCTCTCTGTCAAATAAATAAAATATTTAAGTAAGTAAGTAAGTAAGTAAATAAATAAATAAATAAATAAAAAGTGGAAGAAAGAATATATTATTCAATAATTATGTCAGGGCAACTGGTTAAATGCATGGATGATAATAGCCATGTATATATACAAAAATATGAGAAAAATAAGACAATGAGCAAAAAATATACAGGCAGTTAGAAGAGAAAACAAAAGTGACTACTAAGAATATAAAAAGTTGCTCAGTCAGAGTTTATTGAGTCTCTTGGATGTATAGATTTGTGTCTTCCTTTAATTGGGAAATTTCAGCCATTATTTCTTGACATATTGAGTATTTTTCAAGTATTCTTCTTGCCTCCCCCCCTCTCCTCTTCTTCTGAGGTATTATGTGTTTGTTGATATGCTTGACGGTGTCCCACAATTCTCTTAGACTCTGTTCCTTGTTCTTCATCCTTTTATCTTTCTCTTCCTCAGATGACATAATTTCATTTGACTTATCTTTAAATTCTCTCGTTCTTTCTTTTCTCTACTCAAATCTGCTAGTCAGTCCCTCCAGTGAATTTTTCATTTCAGTTATTGTATTGTTCAGCTTCAACTATTCCACTTGGTCTCTTTTTATAATTTCTATCTCTTTGTTGGCATTCTCAATTTACTGAAATATCATTTTCCTGGCTTCCTTTACTTCTTTGTCCATGGTTTCCTTCAGCTCTTTGAGCACACGTAAGACCATTTGTCGAGGTCTTTGTCAACTGAAGTACAGTGTTTGTAGCTTCCTCAGGAACAGTTCTTGTCCATTTCGGTTTTTCTTCCTGGGAAAGAGCCATAGTCTTCTTTCTTTGTATGCCTCATAATCTTTTACTGAAAACTGGACATTTGGAATATTATGATGTAGCAACTCTGGAAATTACATTCTCCCCTCTCTCCAGTTTTGCTGTTTTTGTTTTTTTTTTTAAAGATTTTTATTTATTTATTGAGAGAGAGAGAGAATGGTAGAGAGGGAGCATGAGAGGGAAGAAGGTCAGAGGGAGAAGCAGACTCCCTGCCGAGCAGGGAGCCCGATGCGGGACTCAATCCCGGGACTCCAGGATCATGACCTGAGCCGAAGGCAGTTGCTTAACCGACTGAGCCACCCAGGCGCCCGAGTTTTGCTGGGTTTTTTTGTGTTGGGTTCTAGTTGTTTGTTTTTGTAATTTTTCTAAACTATTTTTGTAAAGACTGTATTCTTTGTTATGTCTGACTCTGAAGTTTCTGTTCCTTTAGTTTAGTTGTTCACTAATTGCTTGACAGAGATTTCCCCAACCTTTGGACGCTAAAAGAAGGAAAAGAGGAAAGAAAAAGAAGAAAATAATTCTCTCCAGGTCTTTGGAGAGTGGCACAGTGTGGAGGCACTCCTTTATTGCTTAGCCTGTCTGTTTACAGCTCTCACTTAGCCTTCACTTCCTGCTTTCATTGAACCTAAAGATCAGCCAGAGGTGAAAGGTTATGGTCTTTTTCATTCTTTTCTGAGCAGGCACGTGTGTGGTTTTCTAGGTTCCTCGTTATAGGCAGAAGCTTTGCAAAAGCCCTTAGTCCCCAAAGATTCTCACTCTCCAAGTTGTTATCCCCTGCTTCTCTGTGTCTATCCCCTGTCTTCTTTTTTGGTTCAGCTGACAAGCTCATTCTTTTGACTTTCTGTCTTGTAGAGGAACACCCTCCATGTAGCTGCTTCTCCACCTAGAGAGTTCCAAGTCAGGGGAAACAAAGGCAGGCCCCTTGCATCAGTCCTTCAGGAAACCCATGGACAGGTCAAAAAGAAAATTCCTAGGAACAAGATCTGCTTGGCTCTCTCTGGAACCATGTTCCCACATCTGTACAGCTCTTGTGCTGGGAAGAGGGGCAGGGCAAGGCTAAGTGAATGTCACAAAATTTTCTTACCCTGTATCTGTGGCCTTACAAATCTTTGACTATCTTCCAGAGTTCCTGTGTGGTTGATTCTGAAAGTTCTTGCCAGGATTTTGTCGTTCTTTGGGAGACACAGGCTCCTGGAGGTTTATGCTTCACCATTTTCACTGACATCCATGTGTCTTAAATTTCTCCTTTAATGGAAGTGTTGAAGAAACATTTTCCCCTTTACGATGCCAAAATGCAGTGCAGGTTGCATAAAAAGTTTACATTACAGACCCATTTTATCAACAATTATGTCAAAAATTTTTGTGTGTTTCATTGGAAAGTGTGTCATTTATACCATATCCTTCCAGGTTGTCAGATTCTAGTTCTGTTCACTGTCTTTGAGCTACTTTGCATCTCTTCCTATGTTTAGGTAACTAACAAATATGTAAATAGTATTTTGTCTGGTAATGATTTTAATTGATTTCCTCCCCTCTCTGAAAAAAATAGTTTTGCCTCCATTTGCAATTCCTCTCAACATTCCTTTACTCCATATAATTTTTCCTGTTATTTGACTTTTTCTGTGAACTGATTGTAACATCTGTTTGGTTCTCTCATGTGGGCATAATAAAAAAATTCTTTAACATATGCATATTTTTATATTTGTACAAGTGTCATGATTTTTCCTTTTGCTGAAAATTATCTGTTATTAATTATAAATATAAATATTCTAAAGACAAACATTTGCAAATAAAATTCGGTATCACAATATCATATGTATGATATCTCAGGAATGCAAAGTTGATTCAATATTAGAATAGCTATTATTATATATTATCATATTGTAATATTTAAAGAGAAAAAAGTCATATATCTTTCCTTTAAGAACTTACGTTTTTAATGGTTAAAGGATAATTTTCAAAAAGGTGAAGTCATGTCTCAAGAAATTATCAAATGAACATATGTCAAAGATTTTGTTCAACTCATCAGTTAATGAGGGACTCAGTAAGATGCTAAAACTAGAGAGCATTTAAGGAGCCAGGAATCTAGAGGTAATTTAATGAAAGAATATTAGTTTAGATTCCTGGTTTATATTTTACAGTATAATAAATGATACTGGGTAGAAGTTATTTATATCTCCACTGGACAAAAGTCTGCATGTTAATTTCTGTCCCTACAGAGTTGTAAAATACTGCCTGCAATAGGAAGTTAATCAGAGCTACAAGCCAACACTGGGCTTAAATAATTCACTCTACTCACTTATGCTTATTTCTGGTTCTGGGACAATTTTCTATCACATTGGTAGAGATATGTTAAATTTCCTGCAGGGCTGGCCGGTGTTTAACCCAGTGTAATTTTGACATTTCTTTAATACCAAGTGACTGGAAAATGTGTTCCCCAAGGTTCTTTTCTTACCAGCAACCCTCTTAATAGACCAGCTAGTGAAGATGACTGGGAAGTCACTGGGAATTTACTACTCAGGGTCCAATATGGTTATAGGATTAGTTTTCAGAGGTGACTTGGAAAGTGGGATGACCATATCCTGGTTTTATTAAAGAGAGATAGGCAAGCCTGGATGAGTTAGCCTGATCCACTGAATTTGAGATCTCCATCATTTTTGGATAAATGCATAGTCACATGCAGCTTTGGGTACATATAAATGAATATGTCTCTCTCTATAGATAGATAAGTAGATAGATAGATAGATAGATAGATAGATAGATAGAAATATAAGAGTAAGACAAAATGGCATTTTTACTCAGATGTGTTGTATCTGGTGTTCAAGATCAAGTAACATAATTTTTATAGTGGCTCTGGGTATTACTGATGGTGCTCATGAACTTTTCACAGCTAGAAACCAAAATTTTTCAAATGGGAAAACTCTGAATGGAGGATGTGGAATGAGCAAAGACAACTCAAGTGAGTCTAGACAGGAGTTATTTACTCACTTTGCTAGATCAAGGCAGTCAGCCTCTATCACTTGCATTTGGCAGAGACTCAAAGGCAGACAGGAGAGTATGAAAGATTTATGGTGGAAAAAGGGCTAACTAGAGATGGGGCATCTTATGTGATTGGTTTGGGGGAGATTATTTAACTTTTTCTAGTTCATCCTGACTTAGAACTGAGGACAAAAATTAGGAAATCTGGCAATCATTGACTAAGTTGTGATCCTTCTGGGCTGATTGCGGCAGATGTTGTGGGTCAGAGTTGGATTACACTTATGATCTGGCCATTATCAGTTTGATATCTGGTCTCCCAGTCGCCCTCCCTGGCAACCTTTGGTAATTTTCTCACTTGTGAGAGGTTGACCAATTCAGGGATGGCTGAGAGGTCTAGAATTTCACCAACTGGGGATTGTTCAGTCACCTCTATAGTTAACTGTACTGAAAGATCTTCAATTCATGAAGGGGTGTTATAAGCTCAGAAAGATTTGGCACCAAATGTCTGCAATATCCAGTTAAACTTAGAAATCCCCTCAACTGTCTTTTTATAATAGGTATTGGATACGTTTGGATTGTCTTTAGTCTATTCACACTCTATTAGAGAGGGCTTTTCCCTTTTTAATTAGGTCATATCTTAAATAATGAGGGGTATTTTGGTAAAATTGTAACATCTTTTGAAACTTTATGTCTCTTTTTTGCTATGGCTGAGAGTAAGTGATCTGTTCCACAGGCTTCCTTGTTCTCTGAATAAAGTATGGCATCATCTACATATTGTAACAGAACTAAATCACAAGGGAAACTTAGATCTTTTAAACCTTCATGGGGTACCTGTTCCTATAGTTTCAGGTTTTGTTTCCATAATTCAATTATGGGTATATATATATATATATACACACACACACACACATAGATATATATATATCTCCATAATATATATACATTGTACACACACATAATATATATATGTATACACGCGTGCACACACACACACACACACTTTTTTTTAAAGGGGGGTGAAACTTTATTTGCCGTTCAGTGCCGGGGACCCCATCCCACCACCCTCCTGAGATGTCTCACAAGATCTTTGTGGCCTCCAGCTGCAGGTCCCCGCCCACTTCTAAGAGGCACACGCACGCAGGTGGGAATTGATAGTAGAAGTGGTGGTACTAGGAGTCGTGGACCATTGCCTTGAACCCTTCTTCAGTGGCAATGAGGAACACTTCGAAGTGCTGCCCATGCTGGAAGGAAATGCCTGAGCCACACTCCTCTCAGCCCCAGGTGCCCTGCTCCAGGGCGTTGAACACCACGGTGGATTGGTCCAGGTGGGGACTGAATGCAGGGCAGCCTCAGCATCCTGCCCCTAGCCGCACGGCAGGTTCACATGGAACCTGCCAGCAAAGCCACGAACGCTCATCACAGTGCCGACTCAGATGCCCTTCGGCAGTGGGGATATTAGAGCTCCCTGCTTTGGCTGGGACAGTGGGGCAGGCAATGGTGGTGTCCATTCAATTTTTATTGGAAATATTTCAGGCATTGTTTTAGGAGACTTTAACCTCATTTTTGAGCCCTTTTCTGACTCTCAGATTTACTGTCTCAAAAAGGGATTTTTTGTAGGTTTCTTTCTGAGTTGATCCAACCAACATTTGCCATCCAGAATTTAGTGTCTCAGGTTCTGATCAACATGTAGGTGTACATATAAGCCAGGTAACCCTGGGTTATATGTGCCTGAAATAATTCATCTACGAATACCTATCAGTCTTGTCTGGGTTTAGGGAAGTCCTGGACCGTGGGAAGAAGACGAAGGAGTCCAGGCAGGTGCAGAAAGAGAGAGATCAGAAGATAAGAGGAAGAGGCAGAGCTGGCTATAAGGAAGAAGCGGGAGGACAAGGAGGCAGTGGATTCACCAGGGAAATGAGTCCAGTTTGTTTCTGATTAAATTTGTTAAATTGCTCCTTGTTTTTGGCCATAGACTCTTTCAGTAAATTTTTTTTCAGAATTTCATTTACGTCTCTGCATACCAACCAAAACATGCTGCTCATTAGACCCAAGAAACCATATTCCCTCCCTTTTGTCAGGTGCCTTTCAAACAGTAGTGTTCACATCAAATGTTCCCCAGCATAGCCATTGGAGGCCCCATTATGCCGTTTTGAAAGATACGTGCAATAGTTAGGATTGTGATGAGAGAATACGTAGGAAGACATTGTACCTGAAAGGAGAAGGTTTTGGCTTAGAGGACTCCATGAGGGCAGGCGGAGGTCAATAGAGACGTGATGCTCCTGCACTCAATATTTCAGGTCCCTAATCTGAAAGTTGGCTTTCAACTGTAGAGCCACTAATCTGTAGCCCCCCCGCAACCCCCCCAACCCCACAGGATAAAACCAGAGGAAACACTCTCTCTGGATCAAAGGCAAGCTTTCAAGACCAGAAGCCAAGACAGAGGGGAAATTCCTGGTTTTTGGTGACCCTCTGCAGAGTTTGTCCAAATGGACACTTGTCCAGTAAGAACAGGAAATTCATGACTCTGTGAGGTCAGCTGGAGCCACAGGCTTATAGGGCCTGGGCCTATGTTTTCACCTGTCATTCTCCTTCTTCTAACAAACACTTCCAGGCAGTACAATCCAGAGCAGAAGCACAAAACACAGCAAAATGGATGAAAAAAAAGTGATCTGATTCCACTAAGAATGCCAAACAAATGGGAACCAATAACAATGTCTGTCTATCAAACAGAGGATAAATAGCCAGGGAACTCAATGCGAAGACAGCAGAGTTCAGACCCGGCGCTGACTTACCACACGGGTCGGGGTCTCCACAGGCCAAGAGCTGCAAGGCACCAGGGGTGACCACGGGTGCAACTGGTCAAAGGCTGAGGTTTGTGGCAACAGCCAGGGCAGATCATATCTAGGTGGGACTCCCAGTAAAACTGTGGAAATAAATGAGTACCACCCAAATAAGAATTTTGAAAGACTATATTCAGAGCTTGCTATGGGTGGGGATGGGAGGTGGGGGTTAGCCACCATTGCTTGCCTTTGGCAGAGACTCCAAGGCAAGGAAGCTTAATAACTGGGCGAAAAAAAAAAAAAAAAAGACAGGTAGGCTTCAGCTAGGCTCCGATTAGAGGTTGTTGGCACGGGAAAGTGAGAGGGCCTAGCTAGAAGTGGGACATCTGACATGACTGATTCGGGAAATGTACGAGGCTTTCTCTGGTCGGTCCTGAGTTGCACGCTGAGCAATCATTAGAGGAAGCTGGCAATCACTGACCAAGTCCTGATGATTCGGGGCTGATTGCTGCAGCGGTTGTGGGCAGAGTTGTATGGTCATATATGGTCTGACATTGCCCATTTGTATTTTCAGTCTCTCAAGGAGACCAGTGATTTTTTTTTTTTTTAATCTAAAAACTCTTCATTGAACTGATAGCTGGAGCAGGTCTTGTGCTTAGTAAGAGGTATAATTTTTGGATGGATTTCTCTAGTCCCCGCTGGACATATTCCATTGGACCATTGGTCTGGGGATTTCTTTGCAGGCACTTTCATTTTTATAGGCTACTTCTGGTTCTCATTTCCTTTCCTCTTATACCGCTGTGTGACCCAGTGCCCTGAAGCTGACATATGGCTACAGCATGTTGCCCTGGCCTTGCCCGCCCAGAAGTGTTCCATATTCCAAAACGGCTGTTAGAAACTCTTTGAAGTCCAAGGCTTTTCCTTTTGTTATTCTTTTAAATTGTCAATAATACGAACACAGTCATCTACACACAGAGGGTGATCAATAAGTGATTCTGAGTCATTTAAAAATGTGCCTCCGATTCACCAAAGCCCAGAGCTCAGAGAGAAACTGGCTCATTAAAATGGTATCACACCAGGTCATCCTTATTATCTTCCCCCCAAATTATTAAATGTACATGTTACTGAGCAGGGGTGCTTTGCAGATTACTTAAAAAGCAAAGAAAATCTATTTTTGATTGTGAGAAAATCTTTGAGAACCGGAGACATAGTCAGTTTCAAACTGCTTTTGCACCTGAGCAGAATTCTAAGTTACTCTGTCCCAGGGAGGAAGAGAGAATTAACTCGCTCATTATCAAGGCTCCTGGTAGTCAGCCCCACAGGTTCAGGCTGACCCTGTAACTCACAAAATTGCCTGCTGGTGAGGCAGTTAATGAATAAAGAACTGAGTGAAAGCTCTGAGGTTAAAAATTACCAAGAAGGGTTCGATATGGTTCAAATAGGAAGACAAATACTCCACATCTATGTTTTTAGCTGTGGTTCTCTGCAGTCGCTGAATGTAGTTCTATTTCTATTCTATAGGATACCTGACTTGCTCACACTTTGTCAGTGGTGGTTAATGACTAGTTGTTAGCTTGCTGCAACCCAACTCTCTTCTTTATAGTAAATATTATTATCAGCGTGAAAGTGAGATTTTTTTTTTTTAAGTGAGTTTTCTATGCCCTCAAGAACAGCTTTTCTGTGTGGAAAAGCTCATTTCTTAGGTTTCTTTTTAAATGACTATTTTATTCACTTGATTCTTTCTTAAGCTTTTAATTTACCTTATATCCTGAATTCTTTTTAAAAGTTTAGCAAATTAAAAAAAAAAGTTTAGCAAATTTTTGCAATTGCTTTTAAGGGGGATTTTAGCACCTTACTAAATTCCCTTAAATATCTGAACTTATTAAATTTTCTTTTATGTTTAACATTTCACGTTAAAATGTTCAATTTTCTTTTCAGCAAGACAATCATCTAACTTAAAGAGTCTTCCTGACTACTTAACTCTGATGGTCTCATAAACTAAACTTATAAATACATTATCTTCAGTTTTTCAAGAATGTACATAAATTGGGGCGCCTGGGTGGCTCAGTGGTTAAGCCTCTGCCTTCCGCTCAGGTGGTGATCCCAGGCTCCTGGGATCGAGCCCCGCATCGGGCTCCCTGCTTGGCAGGAAGCCTGCTTCTCCCTCTCCCATTCCCCCTGCTTGTGTTCCCTCTCTCGCTGTGTCTCTCTCTGTCAAATAAATAAATAAAATCTTTAAAAAAAAGTACATAAATTTAGTAAGAATTGAATTTAATATCACAAACCTAAATCAACTACACAGATACACGTTAGAAAATAGAATTACAGGCTAATTAGCAAACATTATAAAATATAGTAGAAAATATGCAGGATCCCTTACTGCAAAATATTAACATCATGGATTTTATTTTCTTAAGATTTTTATACATACTCCGTATTCTTCCTGGGTGAAAAGATGCTTTATCACTAAAGAGATACTTATGTCATACCAAACAATTTTTGGAGATGCCCTCTGAATAAGGTGAAGTTCTGGAATGATTCTTTCTCCCCCTCTTTTGTTCTTTTATTGCAGTAAAAAATGCATAACGTAAAATTTACCATCTTCACCATTTCTATGTGTACATTACAGAAGTGTTAGGCATATTCACATTGTCGTGCAACCAATCTCCACAACCTTTTCATTTTGAAAAAGTTAAAACTCTGTATCTGTTAAACAATTCCTCACTTTTCCCGTCCCCCAAACATTGGCAACCACAATTTTACTTTCTCTTGCAATGGATTTGACTGCTTTAGATACCTTACATAAGCAGCATAGTACAGAGTATTTGTCTTCGTGTTACTGGCTTATTTCACTTAGCATAATGTCCTCAAGGTTCATCCATATTGTAGTGTGTGTCAGCATTTCCTTCCTTTTTCAGGCAGAACTATTCTAGAATAATTCTTAATGACAACAGTGACAAACTTAGTTATAACCACTATATCTGTGGAGGATGGAGAAGAGTTCCACGAAGGGTTCATGCGCATGAATTTAAGTCACAACTAAGTCATAGATTTCCTAATATAGACACAAGCTGCTGATTCTCTCCTTGGTTAAGATCTTTCCACTAGGATGCATCTTGGATGCCCTGAACTTTCTCTCTCAAAACAATATTTTAGGCTGGTGTTTATGTGGAGAAAAATGTGTATTTATGTCCCCAAAGCTCAATGCAATATTTTTTTATTAAAATGATGAGGCGAAAAAGCCTTGGGTTGAGATCCAAATACAATTGACAGAATGACAGGGTCCATGTAGAAGCCTTAACAAGAGTAATGTAATGCCAGTAAAAGAGACGTGACTCTTAGGATGTCCATGGTGTAAAGAGAGGCATTGTAGCATTACTGCATAGGATACAACCTTTAGTTATAATAACTTCACATCCTAATAATAGAGTCTGCTACTCATATGCACTGGTTTCCTGTACTTTAAGAAATTGGTTGGAGGCACTGAGTTGATGGTTAACATATTAAAAGTTTTCCATTTAAAATAATGAGGCATCGGTTTCTGTTCACAATTGTATGTGTAAGAGCTGATTGTCAGGAACAGTTTACTGACATGGCTCAGGACATGGCTGAGCTTGTCTTCTAAAAGTATGCAGCCCTGCTAGGATTGTTATCCCTTGCTTTATCATCTCAGCTGGATTTTCACTTCTTTGTCTCCTAAGATATTTAAATATCTTCCTGTCCATCTTCAAAAATCTTTGACCTGACCAGCTCTTGCATTCTTTTCATGTTCTAGCTTCTAGGACTATAGTTTTCATAAATATTAGAGGATATTTATAAAATAAACTTTAAAAGCCAGGCATCCTCATGGCTTTGTCTGGTTTCCACACTCTTGACTATTAAAATCTTCCTACCGACACTTACAACAGGCAAGATCATTTTCTGTATGGATCTGTATTGTCTATCTATGTCTGCCTCTCAATCTGGCTTATCAAACTAAAAAGCCCTTTTTGGATGGGTTTTAGAAATGTCTTCATATTTACTGAGTCAAATCATGTTTTAATTTCTCTGTTTTAATAAATGTAAGCAGTGAAATATGTATATTAGGCTTCCAATTCAGACGGCTTCACCAAATTACAATTGACAAAGACATTTTTGCTTTAGTCCAAAACAGTGAAATCATTCCTATTATGAAGTAGCCGGACTGATTCTGTCATCTGTAATCTTATTTTTTGATCTACCAGTCATGTTAGAAGGAAAATGTCCAAATTGTTTGCTTTACAAAAGGGTCAAAAGGGTAAGCTGCTAATTTTTCTTAACCTAAATTTTTATGTAAATAACTGCAAGATATTAAAGTCAGAAGAAATGGTTACTAGCCTTAGAAGTTTGATGAATTTTTGCTAGTTATAAATGGGAGCAGGTTAAGGTAGGATAGGCCAGTGTGCTCGGGAAACCTGAGGGAATCTGAGGTCCAAACCCTGGTGAAACTTCTTTTAACTTTAATGGATTAACAACCAATATCCCCTTTGCCAGAAAATGGAAACAGAAATATTACCAGATCAATGAAAGATAATACACCATTCTAAATAAAGGATATGTTCTAAGGAAACAGAAGAAAATTATTCCTCTGAAAAATATTAACTGATTTTTATGTGGGAAATCATCTTAAGGCAATGATGCTTTGTGGTCTACCCCTGGACAAGCCATAGCAGAGGTCACAGATTAGAAATGTTCAGAGAATTCCAACCCCCTGTGCCATCATGACACAACTGTTCTTCCAGACAACTGTGGTCCAGAGAGATAAGACCAAAAATCAGTACATTTTACTACCTATTCAGGGCATTTCTGCAAACTAATTTTGTCCAGGTGAATATTTGGCTCATTCAGATAACAACTCTTCTATTAGGACAGTAGGTAGCTGGCTTGGGCAAACACCTTGTTTCCCCTTCAATGGTTTACTCATTAAAACACCTCACCGCGTCCACCAATCCGAAATTACTGTGTCAAAACTATCACAGTCAGTTACCTGCCGTGAAAGACTTACTTGAAACCTCATAAACCCTACACCTAAACCCTACAAATACTGTTTCTTGAAATCTCCCTTCTGAGACACTACTAAGACTTTGAAGGTGCCCTTATTACAGCAAGTCTAATAAACTTAGCTTTGCTTGATCAACATGCTTTTCTGATGTTCTTTTGGGGAATTGACACTGACATTCTTGGAGACCATGAGAAGATCTGATGGAGAGCCCCTGGCCGTCATGGCCTGCGACCCTCGGCTCTGAAACCACATTTACCCCTGAGGCTTGAACTTCCTGTTCAGAGGTCTCTCCCACTATAGTGGCCAGGTAGGTCCTGCTTTGGTGCTCAAGTCCAAGAGATTTATGTGAAGTCCTCTCTGAAACAGTTTATTTTGTGTCCTGGGAATGAGGATTCCTTTCAGGAATCCTTTGGTGATCTGGTCAGATTTGAAAACTCTTATATCTGGAGGGAAAGCTGGTTTGTTATCAATAACATGTCTTAGTTCTTTTTTTGTCCTTGTCACTTTTTGTTGTGAGTCCATAAGAGAAAGTTTGGAGGGGAAAAGATGAACGTAGCTTCAATAGTCTGTCTCTCGATCCATCCTTGGAGAGCTGACAGGTTCAGAAGGGCCCATCAGGCACAGCCTCCTTATTGGACCCATTTTGCTGTGGGCCACTGATTCAAACCTAGTAAGACCTTTCCTCAGTCTTGCTTTGTTTCTTTGATAATTACTTAATTTAGTTTCTTTTGCTTGGAGCCGCAAGTCTCCAAGCTGTGAGACTGGCTGATCAGTCAGATGCTTACGAGCGTTGCAGGAATCTTGGGGTCTTCTTTCTTTCACACCCTGGGCCATGCCTATGCTGCCTTCACACTTTCATTCAGGTGCATATTTCTCTAACTGGCCTAATTTCACCAAGGAGAATTTAGAAATACTGTGGCCACTATGGGATATTTCTGGCATGGACTAGATGCATTATTTAAGGGACAATTTAGAACAAATAGGAAGAAAACCTTGGGAGGATATTCTCTGACTTGTTTGTCTGAATGAAAGATCACTTTTTATCGTAAGAGATCACCTTCTCAAATTTTCCTACTTTGGTGATTAGTAAGTACCAGCTTTTTAATCATATGGTTTGATTGAATCATTAAGGACTCTAGCTATTGCTTCAATAAGCTGTAATGCTTTTTCTCTGGTGTGTATAGGTGTAAAAATAGGGTTTCTTTCATCTAACCTTCCTTTCCTTGTAGAGTTTATGTAATTAGCCTTTTACAGTAAAACTTGTAATATAACTGTTTATAGAATAACTGTTTTAAGCTGGCTTCCTCCTGCTTCTTTCCCCCTTCTTTTCCTTTTATTTTTTTTTTACCTTTGGAAATTTGGAAATGAATCTGTTCATGCACATGCTCTGTCATTATGTATAAATTCTAGAAATATCTAGTGTAGATATAAAGTGAAGACTTTCCAAAAAAGGGGGAAAGCAGGGGAAATATTAAATTGTGTGTGCTTCTTTTGTATGTTTTCCCTTGCCAAGAGTGAAACTCAGAAAAAAAGTTAACTGTGAATTCGTGTAATAGACATGGCTCCCAGATAGAAAGAAGAATTCAACACTGGGAACTTTTGGCAAAACTCCAGTCTTTAAATTTTTTGATATTTTAATACAGAGATTTATTTATATTTGAAAAATCAGGAAAAGATATTCTTCTTAAATAGATAATTCTTTGGGCCAATTAGAGTAATGGTAGTTTAAAATCAACATTGTCTTCTTACTAATTTTATTAACATGTAAAAATCTTTAGCAAAATATTTTAGTTAGTACAAGAGGAGTTTAATTTTTCATCATTTAAATATTTAAGATTTCCTGCATTACTTCCATAGATCTAGTAAGTAGTCTTTATTTCCACAAATTATTTAGGGTTAAAAAAATAAAGAAAATGTGTTTAAATGAGAATGTAATGAGAGATGTCTTTTGAAAGAGATTAATCTTTTAAATTGTTATTTTCCAGCCCAAAATGTCAATAGTGCCAAAGCAGAGAAACCCAAAATTATAGATCTAGTCTGATTTGTCCAAGATTTCACCTTGATAATATGGATTTGGATTCTTATATAAAAGTGTTCTGAATTAAGTTCCTCTAGAAAGGGTTTTTAAAAAAGACTAACAAATATAAAATAATAAAATTTAGTTTATTTAATTTCTAGAAATTCTGGGACCATTAGAGATATTGTATTATTGTACCTTATTAACTTGTATAAACCAATCAGAACAGAGCTCTTTTCTTTTGTAAGACTTTACAGTCTAATTTATTAATACCCTTTAGAGATAGGAATATATTTGAAATCACCCCCAAAAAGCTAAAAACTTCCCTCAATCACAAAAACACAGAGAGAGCCTGCAGCCTTTGGTCTACAACCTCAAGTAAAAGTAAACACAGAACACAAAAACTCCCCAGTTCAGATATCAAAGGGTTAGTCTCCTCTCCAATGAACAGAAAAATATTTTCTTAATTGATATGAGTTCACAAATAGTCAAACAGAAAAACAAGCCAGATTTTCTATTGTCTCTTACCTGACAAAGAACAGATCTCCATCATCCCTTGCAGATTACTAAATGGCTAGACCATGCAAACAGACTACCAGTCATTGTTGCAATCAAGTAGGAAATATTTATTGGCTACACACAAATTAAATTCATGTACACACAAGGTGCTCAAGACAGCCTACTCCCTGCTCTTGGTTGTAGAAAGCAAAGAAAGAAAAAAAAAAAACCTGTAGAACCTGTGAGTCAGCAAAGATAAGTTTCCAAAGTTGATTGGAAAACCCTACAGGAACCAAGAAAAAACATGCCTTAGCTTAACAGCTCTTCGAGTTCACTTCTTGGATGATGCCATTTTATTGAATCTAGCAGATAAAACCACTTGGGTATCTCAGTGGATGACCTATCAACATGTTAAACACAATTCTCATACGAATATAGAATGAATACAAGTCAAATATTTTTGTCTAATTTTTTTATTTTATTTCCTTTTCTTTTTTAAAAAAGTAATCTCCACACTCAACCTGGGGCTTGAACTCATGATCCTGAGATCAAGAGTCACATGCTTTACCCACTGAGCCAGCCATGTACCCCTTTTGTCCAATTTTTTAAATAATAAAGAACCTAGTCAAGAACTCTGAGGGGTCTGAGATTTTATCCTGTTTGCAAGCAAAAAATCTACCTGCAGTGGATTCATGGATGCCAGAAGAATATGCAAGATGCCTGGGTCAGAAGCAAAAAGAAATTTATTATTTACAGCATAGCAAGCAGCATGAGCATAAGCATATTTGGTGCCAGTTCTTCAAACCACAATTTCTATACAGTGATATGAAGAAGGACAGGTGACACCTGGACAGTAGTGGGTTGCATTCTAAGAGAGGAACTCTGAGCTTAGGTAATACACACTGAGCATGCCTGACCCCCAGCTCAGGAGGGAGATCTCTCTCTACCTTCCAAGACTGTACGCAAAACTGTGCTTTGTTCTGGAAGCAAATCAATGTATCATTCAAGGCTGTTTGCTGTATAAACATTCTTAGAAAGATAATTCAGAACAAAGGCATTCACCTTTACTCATAAGACACACAGATATGTGAGAGACCATTGGAGGATTGTCTCCTAACATTAGCAATTAGAATGTTAAAGCTAATTCAAAAAACATTTTGAGAAACGATCTATTTATAGGCACTTGAGTAAAGTAATGTTAGAATAAAATCGCTAGGTTACTTCACAGGAAGAAACAAAAAAATACAACACAATTTTGGAAGTTAAATTTTCTATCACACATAAATCTATAAGATAATGTGAATTTCATAGTGTCTGGGCTCTAATCAAATAGTAAGAAGAATACTAAAACACAGGTAAAAGTGCCAGTTTAATTTTCTTAAATTAAAAAATTTTCATTTTTTAAATTAAATAAAGATCCAGTATGACATTAAAAATATATCTGTATTCTCTTGGCTTTATTTCCAAGTTTTGGATAATTTTTCATAAACTATGAACATAACATAATTTGATATCTTTGCATAGAGACTGAGAATATACTTACCTTCACTGTTCACACAGTAAACATCTTCACATCCTTCAAAATCTTACCTGAAACTGTTAGCAAAAACTAATGTCCACAGTTGTCATGCTAATATTCAGAGTAAAATATAATATTATCTAGAACACCGAGATATCCAATTTTCTTTGATAAGTTTGCTCATATCCCAGGAGAAGACAAACAGCATGTCTCCTGTCTGGGGATTTATCAACCATATGAATATTTTTGAAGAGCAAAGTTTTGCCTTGTAAGTTTTCTCTATTGTTGGTCATTTTCAATTTCATTGATTTCTGCTCTCATCTTGTTTCTTTTGTTTGATTTACTTTGGATTCAATTTTTGTTTTAAGGCTTCTGAGGTAGAAACTTAGATCAATATTGTTAAATGTTTCTGCATGCCTAATATAAACATCTAGAATGAAAAATTCCCCTCTAAACGTTGCTCTAGTTGTATGTTGCATATTTTGTTATTTTCTTTTTTTCTTTTTTTAAGTAGGCTCCATGCCCAGCATGGAGCCCAACACAGGGCTTGAACTCACAACCCTGAGATCAAGACCTGAGCTGAGATCAAGAGTTGGACGCTTAACTGACTGAGCCACCCAGGTGCTCCATACATCTTGCATATTTTGATAAGAAGTCTTTCCATTATTATTTAGCTCAAAATATTTTAGGTTTTTATTGTAATTTCTTCTCTGACCCAGGTTTATTTAGAAGTGTAATTTCCAAATACTTGGAGAGTTCCTAGGTATTTTTTGTTAGTATATTCTGCCTTTAATCAACCTTGTTGAGGTATAATAACTGCACTCAATTCAAGTATACAATTTGATGACTTTTAACAGATATGAAACTCTCATGATATCACTGCCAATCAACATGCTGAATTTCTCCATCAACCCCCAAATTTCCTCATGCTCCTTTGCAATTTATTACCTCCCTGCAATAGATAGGTTAAAATTATTTAAAAGGCCTACTAAGTAGACAATAATAAAAAAAAACTTACTGTGGGATATTAATATCATATAATGTAGACCCCAAAAAGGAAATATTACCCAGAATAAAGAAAGATAAAGGACAATCATCCAAATAAACATGGAACATTCTCCTAACAGACATACTATAGGTCATATAAGAAATCTCAAAAAATTAAGAAAAAATGAAATCATACAAAATGAAAAAGAGAAATACAACCCTTGACAATCAGGAGAGATAGCCTGGCATGTTTTCTGAGGAAAAACAGAATAGATTTGTTGTAAGTTCAGTTTGTTCCAGAATATTAAAGAACAAAATGAAGGATAAAACTTGATTGAGTGTGTATAGCACGTTACTGAAGTTTTGATGAAAGTGAATTTTATTGCCATGCTTTATAATATCTGAGTCTGAAAGAAAACAGACAACATATGTTAAAATTTTGGCAAAATTTCCTTAATTTTGGTGTGTTTATTTATAAGTATATGTTAATACACTTTATTGCCAAAGACTAAATTAAAGCAATACTGGAATTTTATTTTCTCCCTGTGAAAATATAAATTGAGCTTGAAATATTTAGTCTGCTTTGAACAAGCGTAATAAGTTCCTGACAATTTTGTAAGCTTCTTCTGTTTTTATTGCATATTGTTGTCACTTTGATTTATGTGTAGTTATGGTATAACTTGTCATTGGTCACAGGTAATTGTGTTCCTGTCTCAATCAAATGACCAAATCTTTTCTTATAATTCTTTATTTTGCTTCCCTGAGATCAGATCCTAAATTCATGAAAATAAAATTTTTAGGATGTCCTTTCCATTTTTTTATTGTGATAAAATATACATAAAGGTACCATCATAACCATTTTTAAGTGTACAGTTCCATAGCATTAAGTACAGTAAGTACTTTGACACTGCAACCATCGCCACCAATCATCTCCAAAACTTTTTCATCTTCCCCACCTGAACCTTCATACCCATTAAACAATATCTCCTTCCTCTGCAGCTCCTGGCAACCATAATTCTGTTCTCTGTCTTTATGAATTTGACTACTCTAAACAGCTCATGTAAGTGGAATCATGTAGTAGTTCTCATATTATGACTCGTTTATCTCACTTAAAATGTCTTCAAGGTTCATCCATGTGGAGCATGTGTCAGAATTTTCTTGCTTTTTAACACTGAATAATACTCCACCTTATGTACATTCCATGTTTTGTTTATGCCCTTCATCCTTCAGTGGACATGTGGATTGCTTTCACTAATGCTGCTATGAACATGGGTGTACAGATATCTTTTCAAGACCTTGCTTTGAAATCTTTGGGGTGTATATTGAGAAGTGGAATTGCTGGATTATATGGTAATTCTATGTTTAATTTTTTTTTTTTTTTTTTTTTAGGAACCACCATACCAGTCTTTGTAGTGGCTGCACCATTTTATATTTGCACCAGGAACATCAAGTGTTCCACTTTCTCCACATCCTTGTCCACACTTATTACTTTCTGTTTTTTTAAAACAGCTCTCCTAATGGTTGGGAAATGATATCTCATTGTAGTTTTAATTTGCATTTTTCTCCAGTGATTAGTGATTTGAACATTTTATCTGTGCTTATTCGCCATTTGTATATTTTCTTTAGAGAATTGTCAATTCAATTTCTTTGCCCATTTTTAAATCTGGTTGTTTATTTTTTTTGTTGAATCGTAGGAGTTCCTTATGTATTTCTGTGTTCTAAGCCCTAATTAGATATATGATCTGCAAATATTTCCTCCCATTTCATGGGTTTCCTTTTCACTCTGTTGACAGTGTGTTTTGATGCACAAAAGTTTTAAATTTTGATATAGTCCAATTTATTTTTTCTTTTGTTGTCTATGCTTTTGGTGTCATATCCAAGCAATCACTGCGCCAAATCCAATGTCTTAAAGCTTTTTCCATATGTTTTCTTTTAACAGTTTTGATTCACATTAAGTTAATCTCTTGTATATGGTATAATGTTAGAGTCCAACTTCATGCTTTGTATGAGAATATTTGCTGAAAAAACATGGAATGCTTTACAAACTTGCATGTCATACCTGTGAAGAAGCCATGCTATCTTCTCTACATCATTCCACTTTTGGTACATGTGCTGCCAAAACAAGCACTCGATGTCTTTTTAAATTAAAATTAAAATTATCTTTGAGATTTCTCAATGAGCCCCTGGAAAATCACAATGATTTATACATTTACCTTATAAAAAGAGAGATGCCAGAAATATTTTACATTGCCCTGCTATAATTTATATTTCTGAATTAGCTTGTCACTATTATAAGAAATTCATGAGGAAAATTGTCAAATGAAAGGATAATTTTGTACAGATAGAATGTTATTCATATAAAATTTTCTGATTGTACATTGTATAAAACAAATTGACAGGCTCAAGAGATTTGTTAGTGCTTTCATTGTCCATGATATGATCTTATCTGTGGAAAAATTCTGATAAAATTGTTATGAAAGAGTTATATATTATAGTACAATGGAAAAGTTTACTCTCCTCAATTTTGATGTTGTTCATTACTATAATAAATCAATCTTATCATTTAGTCATACCAAGAAGCAGGCAGTTCTGCTTCTTTGGTGGTTATAATACAAAAACTATTCTTCACCAGATCCTGGAGCTATATTCTTAAATAGTTCTTCAAGAGACAGACTTCAAAAACTTAATTTGTAATCCATGTAATGAGAAATGAGAAAACAATTTGTAATCCATGTATTGTGACATAATTACTATACCCCAAACAAATTACTTTATTTGTGGAAAAATCTTCAGAAATAGCCTGGAAACACTGCTTTTGCCTCATCAATGGAAAAAAAACATTTTTAAACAAACAAGTTCAGTTTTTGATGAATGTGCTAAAATTGCAAGGTCATGAAAGGTGTTTTTGCTCTTTTTGATGTATAACATGGAGTTACACATTAATATGTATCTTTAACATATATTCAGTTCCAAAATAAAACATATTTCATTTTAAATATTATTCTTTACAAAGTAGGCTTTGTCTTACATAATTCAAAGGAAATTAAGCATCTTTTGTTTTCTTACTGAATAAAGAGTCTAGGGTGCCTGGGTGGCTCAGTTGGTTAAGCGACTGCCTTCGGCTCACGTCATGATTCTGGAGTCCTGGGATCGAGTCCTGCATCGGGCTCCCTGCTTAGCGGGGAGTCTGCTTCTCCCTCTGACCCTCTTCCCTCTTGTGCTCTCTATCTCTCATTCTCTCTCTCTCAAATAAATAAATAAAATCTTTAAAAAAAAAGAGTCTAAACTTATGCTTATATGTTTTAAAATTATTAGATATTACAATTTTAAATATTTTAACATTAAAATTATTATTTAAATAAGTATTAGATTTTATTTTTTGTTGATATGCTAATAGAAAAATGTTTCACTTAAGCTCACTTTTTTATTGTATATCATACAAAAATGGACAAAATATTTTTTAAAATGCAGAGAGTTCATAAGTAAAAGATTAGAAAATGTTGGGCTGGGGCGCCTGGGTGGCTCAGTCAGTTAAGTGTCTGCCTTCGGCTCAGGTCATGTTCCCAGGGTCCTGGGATCAAATCCTACATCAGGCTTCTTGCTCAGCAGGGAGTCTGCTTCTCCCTCTGCCCTTCCCCCTGCTCATTCTCTCTCTCAATCTCTCTCTCAAGCAAATAAATACAATCTTTAAAAAAAAAAAGAAAATGTTCGGGTGTGTAATTATATACTAGTTTATAGATATGCCTAAAGAAATGGAAGAGAAGGAAGAAGAAATATAACCAGGCATCAAGCTTTCTTAATGAAAGCTAATAATAGGTCTATATCAGTTAAAACATAATTTTGTAATAACTCGATAAAAAGGGAAAAATTTTAATAGATATATACATAAATCCTAATTGTGTTTAGGCATTCATAAGAATCATATCTGTGTTAAAGGACCATTTAAAAATATTGAAGTTGCTCAATTCAAAATTTTTACTGAATTTTAAAATTGTTTTAGAAGAGTATTTTGACATTTTATCCACTTTATAAGGCAGCTAGATAAAAAAGGACATTCTTAAAAATGCTTACATAACAATTTAGCAGCTAAAAATGGAAACATATATAGCCTTTGTAGTTTCAACTTAAATAAGGACAGGATAAACCCTCTTTATTTTTCTCTAGTCTGTCGTCCTTGTAAATGAAAATATTTTGCTAATGGCAAATTTAACATGCCTGAGGCTTTCAAGCATGTTAAAGCATCCTCTTCTTTATGACACACAAGTACTGGGGAGGCTTCTGAGCCTTTCAAAGAGTATTATTTTTAATCATTTTGTGTGTGCAGTAGAAGAAACTTCAGAAAACAGAGTAGTTTGAGAACACTTTCAGTATCATCGTAGGTCATTGTTGGGTGTCCCCCCACCTTCAGAAATTCTTTGTGGACACCTCTCCATGACTTGTCCCTGCATGCACCTTCTAGTTTCCAAACAGTGGTTCGAGGTATCATCCTGAAGTTCAAGGATTTACATAGGGCATTTTTTTCACTCTTAAATTTGTATATTCAGATTATGTGTGGGATTTCTGGGCTACAGTTTGTGCTGTTTATGTTGCCACAAGAATATACAAGAGTGGATCCTGATGTGGGCACCTACCAGAGGAAATACTTAAAAATGACAACAACAACAACAAAACAACTTTGGCCAAAGTTATTTTTGAGAAGTATTCTTTAGTGGAAGAGGAATTTAAAGCATTTTTTTAAAGTTTCTCTTCAAATTCCAGTTCGTTAACATGCAGTGTAATATTAGTTTCAGGTGTACAATGTAGTGATTCAACTCTTCCATACATCACCCCGTGCTCATCACCACAAGTGCACTCCTTCATCCCCATCACCTATTTCATACTCTAAATAGCAAAGAACATTTTGCATATTGATGATCTTCCCTTCTCCATCCCCCACTACCACCATTCAAACCCAACCTGTTATTGAGCCTAAGATATAAGAAACAACTGAATGGATTACTATTCATTTGAATATCCCAGTAGTATAAGCTCCAGGTGATGAACAACTACTTGGTGTTACCCAGCCATGCCTAAAGAAATGGAAGAGAAGGAAGAAGAAATATAACCAGGCATCAAGCCACTACAAAACCAGTTGAATTTTGAGTGCAAGAGCAATTATATTATTGTGCATATTGTACTAAAACATCTTATCAAAAAAGAATTATCAATGAAACCATAGCTCAGAAGCATTTTTGAAATCAGCCTTTCTAGAGTGCTGGTATCTCCTGCTATTTCCAACTCAGCTGTTCCCATCGTTGGCAATAACTATTATAATCCTGATCCCAAACCTGGGTGTTCATGCATTTATTCAGCGAACATTTATATTATCAGTTAGACTGCTGCTAGAGTGCGCTGATGAGATGATGAGGATCCAGATCAGGCAAAAGGAACAGAAAAGACAGGTTTAAAATATATTTGAGGTAGAATGTATAGAATATGGAGACTGATTAGAATTAAACAAGAAAAGGAAGTTTGAGATTTTCAAAGAAGACATAATCATGATTCTCATACAAGAGTAAATTGGACACCTGCCAAAGATTTTATTTCATTCATTAATTAATGAGGAAGTCATCAATGTTACAACTGATTCAAATGAGATTTAAAGAATCACACATATATAAAGATTAAGTATGTTAAAATTAATTTGCAAATAGTTCCAAAACTGGCTTATTCCACGGGAGGTAGAGAGAAATCAGTTGTGTTAACCCCAGATAAAATCCACATGCATGATTTTGGACAGCAATCATTTGCATAGCTATTAGTTATCTATACCTTATAAGAATTGTAAAAGAGCTCAAAGACAATGAGAAGTACAGAGAACCTATAGAATCGGATACCAGTAATGGTGAGCTTAGACAACTGTTTAATTTTCCATTGAAGACATCCAGTAGTTCTTTTGGTCCATTTCAAAAGATAAAAGATATGGAGTTTAATTTTTAAATTTTCGAGTTCATGTTTTTTTCCAGAGACTTAAAGACAAGTGCTCTCTCTATTTGGCATTTGGTAATTGGTGTTACTTTTCCAGGGAAGAGTGATAACAAGGCTCATAAGAGTCTTGAGAAGGTTTATTGATCTGAATCTACCAGAAGGAACACAGTAAAACATTGTTAAGAAAATGGGCTCTCAAGTTAGATAGCCAAAGTTCACATTCTGACTTCATTACTAACTAGCTACGGACTTTGGGCAAGTTATTTACTTTCTCTATAACTCAGTTTCTTCGTTGCTAAAATGAGAAGAACAGGATTTAATTTATAGGACCGTTGAGAGGATTTCATTAGATAGTAAGTGTCATGTACCGACATACGGTAAGCACTCAGTAACTGCTATCTATGAGTAGCCTGAGAGAAAGGCTACTAATATCGCTAGTCTTCTTATAAAGAGTACAGTTGGATGGAAGCTTAAATAAATTCACAAACCTTTCCCTGATTACAGCATGTTCCAGTTCCTTGGAATTTCCATTCGCACATATTCTCAGCCTATCACTTTCAGAGCCAACCCTGTAAGATGCCGGTAAGAGCGTCATCACGAGAGGTGGAAGTAGCTGCCCCACTGCCACCATGGAAATCTCATCCCTTCATAACTTACGCCTTCTCGGCATCTTATATCCCATGGCACTCACCTGTCAGCAGTGAGTATATTCTAGACAAATCCAAACTCTGACACTGTGGCACCAACATGTTCGCTAGGTATCTTCCCCGCGGCAAGTACTTATCAATCAAATAAGTTAGTTTTAATTAGGTAAAAATTTCCAAAATTACATAAACCCTACATGTCAACCAGGGAAAATAAACAGTCTAAAACAAAAATAAGACATATTAGTAGGAAATGCTGAATGACAGACGGCTTGGATAAATCCTATTGCTAAAAAATAAAGGTAAAGGAACACTCAACAAAGCAGTTTTATCCATGTACTCCAGCACTTAAGGAATCTGCAATTCCTTTTTTTTTTTAAGTTTTTCTGTTTTGTTTTGTTTTTTTTATTTGTCAGAGAGAGAGGAAGAGAGAGCACAAACAGGGGGAGCAGCATGCAGAGGGAGAAGCAGGCTCCCCGCTGAGCAAGGAGACTCGCTCCCAGGACCCCAGAATCATGACCTGAACCAAAGGCAGATGCTTAACTGACTGAGCCACCCAGGAGTCCCTGCAATTTTTTTTTCAATTGCAGCTTCAATCATTGCAGCTATCATAACAAAAAATGCTTAAGAAAAAATACTGGAAAAATATACATCAAATTATTAACCAGGATTGAGCCAGGATAATGAGTTGATGGCTTTTTTCATTTTCTTTACATTTTACTCTGCTCTCCAAATTTTATATAATGAATCACTTCAATGTTTAATTAAAAAATAAAGGAAACTAAATCCCACAAACCCCTCCAGGATGTCCTTTTGAAGCCTCAGACAGACGAGAAGGGAGAAATGTAGACATATAAGGTAATATAAATTGTCTTAATTATTTAATTTTTTTCACTAACCATCATAAACTGCTATGTCAGTAATGAACATTTCCCTAAATTGTTAATACAGAGAATACTACTCCTGTATTGGGAATACTCTTGAAGAATTATGGAGCACCTGGCAAGGAAAAGTAGCCAACTTTATGATAGAAAGTTCTGTATTCCCCTGGTAAATGCACAGTTGTTATTCCAGCTTTAGCAATAGCAAGTGAGCACTTCTGTTAAAGTTACCAAGTTACTTACGCCCCCCCAGTTTCCATGGTAACAACTTTTGGGGGGGTATATGGTATACGCGTAAGAATCACAAAATTAAGAACGGAATTTTTTTCAGAAGTTCCACAGCACAAGGCTGAGAGCTGGGTGGTCTGCATTTGAATGGGCCTTAAAATAGATCGGCACTTCTGGTCCCTTGGTAGGGATCATAATATAATGTTCCTCAGTCAAACTGAAAGAAGATGTGGAAATGAGAAGAAACAATCAATAAGGGATTTAACTTCAAAAACAGGAAAAATACTGCTTACCGCAGCATGCCAATGGCCTGGAGGTGGAGGGCTGGAAAAGTGATTCTCTCAGTGTTGCTTCTGCAGGCCCCTAGAAAGGAATGCATAGGTTACACACAGAAAATCTCTTTCTCTATGGTTAACAACTTTCCCCAGGGCAACGGGAAACAGGAAGGGAAAAAATTTCTGCAGGTCTGAGGTGGAGTTAAATAGGTGAATTTTTTGGTAAACAATCATACTTCACCAGCTCCAACTCTGTTACCAAGGACCCTATGCTGGCTTGCTCTTCCCCCCGCCCTTATCCTATCAAAGTTGACTCTTAGCAATCTGGATAAATGTTCTCAAAATGTAAATACTTGATTATAGGTCATTATGTTAGATATATACTCACAATAGGGAATAGGAGCGTAACCTCTAGGAATGATGCTCTAAGGATGGCATTTAAGACATAAAGACAGGTTAGAGAGAAAAGAATCCTTTGGTGGGTCCTAAATTATACTCCTGTAGCTGCCTTCTTATAAAGCCATAAAATTAGGCCTATCCGGAAAGATTTTTTATATTTCTTCTATTTTTAATTGTAGTAAAAAACACATAAAATGTATCATCTTAACCTTTTTTAAGTATGCAGTGCAGTAGAGTTGAGTATATTCACATTGTTGTGCAATGCATCTTTAGAACATTTTTATGTTACAAAATAGATTCTGTACCCATTACACAGCAACTCCCCATTTCTCCCTGCCCCATCCCTTGACAACCATTATCCTACTGTTTTATGAATTTGACTACTTTAGGTATTTCATATAAGTGGAAGTGTACAGTGTTTGTCTTTTTGTGACTGGCTAGTTTCATTTAGCATAACGTCTTCAAGTTTCATCCGTGTTGTAGCATGTGACCTGATTTCCTTCCTTTTTAGGGCTGAATCATATTCCATTATTATGTATTGACCCCCTCTTGGCTATTGTGAATAATGCTACTATGAATGTGGACAAATACCTCTGCAAGATCCTGCTTTCAATTCTTTTGGATATGTGCCCCGAAGTGGGATTGCTGGATCCTATGTTAACCATATTTTTAATATTCGGAGGCAACTCCGTACTGTTTTCTATAGCAAACGCAACATTTTGCATTTCCACCAACAGCGCACAAGGGTTCCAATATTCTTGCCCACACTTGTTATCTTATGTGGTTTTTTTATAGTAGCCATCCTAATAAGTGTGAAATAATAATATCTCATGGTGGTTTTGAAGATTTATATTTTTGATACAACTTTTTTCTAATTTATAAATGTTGCCTATAACTTCACTGAATTGTAATATCATAAACCTGCAAATATGACAATACTTGGCAAATAATGATACACAGGAATTTAAAAGCTTAGTGATTTCCCAATACCCACAAGAAATTGGTGATAATTTGAAAGCTGAATTTGAAGCTATGAATCCCCTAGTTATTTACTTAAGTCCTAAAAGTATACATAAACCCCTGGCTTCCATGTTCTGTTATTATTTCTCTATGCTAAAATATGTATGTTTTTCACATGGGTATTGCTGCCACCAAATTTTTATGAAGAACATACATAAAGCCAGTATTTTTCTACATGTTCACACAAAAAGGAGTCTTTACAACAAGTTACTTAAATGAAAATGAAGAGAAAATAATTTCTGATTAATACTAAGCATCATAAAACACAACTCTTTGATACAGCTTTAAGAAAATGTAAAAGCACATAAATCTGAGGCAACAAAAGGAAGTCCGTCAAAATAACACAAGAAATTTTGGAGTAACTTAATGTTTCACAAAATATGTGATTTTCAATTTAAAAGATGTTACCTTGATGGTCCATGTACAATGCTTGATTAAAATTATGTAATAAAGTCTAGTAGAGCACCAAAATTCAGTCAAAATTGATTCATTTATATGTACTAAAGTATAATTTTACAAAGTCCTTTGGATGATTTCGACACACACTGAAGTTTGGGAACCTTTTCCCTAGATAATGCTTTGGTGTTTGCCACCTCAGTATGACACTGAAGGGACATTATACCCAACTTTCCACCTCACTTTCAAATTTTGCCTGTTTTTTTTCATAGCAAATAAAAATGTTAATAATTTGTACTCTTTATTTTTCTGAGGTCTTGAAAATGCCTCCCAATGTCACTTCCACATTTAGGGTCATCTTCTGTCTCTTACTGCTCAGGCATTTTTAATAGATTGAGTCCCAAATATTAAAGAAAGTAAAATGCTACTGTTATAATATTTAAATAAAATAATCTTTGTACATATAATTTCATATAATTTATGGGAAAATCTGAGAGATGTGGGTTGTTAGCCAAATTATAATGGAGACTACCAAAACTCTGTATTTGCCACGGTAGACCTTAGACGAGATCTCATGTTATAATGCTGGTAATGTATTATTTCTTCTGCATAATAAATGTTATTGTTAAATGAATAGTTAACATTGATTCTTTTGTTGCACATTCCTAACGAAATTATAGTTCTTTCTAGGTGTGCTGACAGGACTAATTTCCAATCTCAGTTTTTAGAACTTTGTTCTTCCTTTATACAATAATACTCTGAAACAGTTCTAAGCAATCTAAGGAGGAAGAAACTTCTAGCGGTAACACATTCTATTTCACACTGATTCTCATGAGTCATCTCAATAATATGTTGTTTTGAAGGTCAGCAGCTGGCAGGAAAAAGCAGAAAAGAAATAATGCATGAAGTTTTAAAACTTCATAGTACACCCGGAAATCTCTGCAACTGGTACATACAAGGCTGTTTATGCTTTTAGATTTTTCCATACCTTAAATTTACTGCTCAAAAATGTGATCAATTCTCTATGTAGCCACAGGCATAGTATAATATTTGTCTAGCAAACTGAAGGAAAACAAAAGAAATATTTTTATGTCTAAATGTCCCCCTTTAATTATATACATGTATATTTTAGAAAATTTGAGAAATACAATTTAAAAGCAAAAATAGCATCACTCAAAATTCCACCTTCCAGAATAACCATAATAAATATTTTCATCTTCATATGAAAAATATACTTATGTTAACGGACATATATATAGTTCAGAAAAGAGCTACAAAAAAATTTCTCTGAGGTATTGAAATGAATTGTGTAAATGTCTAGCAATACCTTGCATTTTTACAGTACTACAGTAAAGATGCCCATGTCCAAGAATGTTGGCACAAGTACATATTCTAAATATACCCATGAAAAGGTTGAATTTTCAATCAGACCAATGCATAGTTAGTCTAAGCTAACCTGTTCATTCTGATTTTATCCATTGATGTATTTACCCATGTGAAGTGGGAAAAAAAATAGCACCACCACACTGAGATGACAGTAAAATCACCTTGAAAAATAGGAGTTATACAAGAAAAGGAACAAATCTACCAGCACTGGAGACAAAGCAGGGTGTTATTGTCATATAGAAAATTTGAGGAATTTCTTGAAAATATACAGTGGATAGTGGATGAGTGTTAGAAACCTCAGAGGAATGCAAAGCACTGAGCCAGCAGGGTTGGTAATGTGAGCTGGCCACAGGCCAGTTCATTAAAAGAATTGTGCAATAGCTGGGACAGACCCAATTTGAATGATCTTTGGCTCGCAGGCTAAATCCCATCAGAAGAGTTAAAGAAGGTGGAAATTCTGACTTAAGGGAAATGAAGATCCACTGTGAGCCTCTGGGCTAAAATAAGGTAAAAAAGTAAAATCTGACCCTCAAATGGGTGTGAATGAACATGAAGAAAATCCCAAGGACATGTAGCTTTAGGTTAAAATGAGTTGGACCACAGTGATCTTTTCCTTATCTCACCATCTCAGGTAGCTCAGTGTTGTCTGTTTATCTATGGGCCCTTCAGAAAAATTGCCTTTTATCTCCTGGCAAGAAGCATTCCTTAAGCTTTCCCCCACCACACTTATGGAACCCAAAGTCACTCTTCTTGGGGGAGGGGGCAGTTCTCAATAGGATAGAAAGCTTGAGAATGGCCAAAGCTTGAAAATCCTTCATTTATAAATGTGAATACAAAAGAATGAGTTATAAGGCATTTTGAGGAAAACAAATAGCAAGAGAGATACCAAAATCAATACACAAATATGAAGGAAAAAAATGATCTTCTAAAAATTTATAACTCATGTCTTCAAACAGATTTGAAAGGTGATTGCACCCAAAAAATGAAACTATCAGAATAAGAGGATTTTTTGAAATTAAAAGTGTGGTACTATGATTTAAAAAAAAAAAAAAAGAATGAGTGAAAAGAAAACTCCATTATAGGACTGAAGGGTAATAAAATATTTGTAGAACAACCAAATGACTGAAAGATAAAGTAGGAAGAAATTCACTTTTTAGGTGCTAAGCAAAGAGGTGGAAAAAATAGGTAAGAAAATATGTAGTGACATTTGTCATTCCTTCTAGCTACTCAGCAATTTAGAACATTTTCCAATATTGGAGGAATTTCCCTCCTTATGAATATCACCAGGATAGAAGCCACTTTCTTTCTAACCCTCCTTTGTTTGAAGGTAAAATTTGATGAGTTAAAAATAAATATTGCAAACTCCAGGGCACCCCCTACTAAATTATTTTTTTAAGAAGCATAATTAATATGCTAAAAGATAAGTGGCATCACAAAATGCTCAGTTGAAACACAGGCAACAGAAAAAGAGGGAGGATAAGGGAACAAAACAAGTTCAATGAATAGAAAACAGTTACAAACAAGGTAGATATTCGTCAAACTATATCAATAATCACTTTAAATGTGAATAGCCTAAATACACAAGTTAAAAGACAGAGATTTCAGAGTGTATAAAAAATTCAAACAAAACTATATGTTGTTTACAAAAAAGCCACTTTATTTTTTTTAATGATTTTATTTATTTATTTGAGAGAGAGAGAATGAGAGATAGAGAGCACAAGAGGGAAGAGGGTCAGAGGGAGGAGCAGATCCCTGCTGAGCAGGGAGCCCGATGCGGGACTCGATCCCGGGACTCCGGGATCATGACCTGAGCCGAAGGCCGTCGCTTAACCAACTGAGCCACCCAGGCGCCCAAAAAAGCCACTTTAAATATAAAGATATAGATTAAAAATAAAGGCATGGAGAGAGATATACTATACTAACATTAATAAAAAAAGAAAGCTAGAGTAGCTATATTAATTTCAGAAAAAAGCACAGTCCAGAAAAGAAAATTATTAGGGATAGAGACATACATTAATTACATAATGATTATCAATTGTCCAAGAAGACCTAACAATTGATGTATGCGTACCTAACAACAGGCCTTCAAAACACATGAAGCAAAACTGATAGAACCATTAGGAGAAATATATAAATCCACTATTACATGTGGAGATTTCAACACCCCTCTGTAGGTAATGCATAGTTCAAGCAGGAAGAAAATCAATAAGAATATAATTGACTAGAACAGTATTATCAATCAACTTGATGTAATTGACATTTGTAGAATACTCTATACAATAGGAGCTGAATATACATTCTTCTCAAGTCCACCTGGAGCATTCATGAAGGTAGACTACACTCTGGGACATAAAAGACACCTTTAAAAATTTAAAAGAATAGAAATCATGCAAAGTGTGGTCTAAGATCATAATGGAATTAAAACAGATCAATAAAATTCTAGATCTGAAAAATACCCAAATATTTGGAGATTAAATAATATACATCTATATGATACATGGGTCACTAAAGAAGCCTCAAAGGAATATTAAAATTTTGAACTAAAGGAAAAGGAAAATACAATTTATCAAAATTTGTGGAATGCAGGAAAAACAGTGCTTAGCAGCAATTTTTTCTATATTAGAAAAGAGGAAAATATAAAATCAATAATTCAGCTTAGGAAACCAGATAAAGAAGAGCTATTTATACCTAAAACAAGCAGAAGAAAAGAAATAATAAAAATTAAAGCAGAAATTAATGATATTGAAAAGAGGAAAACGGTAGGAAAAATTAGCAAAATCAAAAGCTGTCATTAAAAAAAAATGATTAGTAAAATTGATAAAGCTGTGGCCAGGCTAACCAGGAAGAAAGAGAAGAAACAAATTATTAATATCAGATATAAAAGAGGGGTCATCAGGTGGTAAGGGGATGGGGTAACTGGGTTGGACATTGGGGAGGATATGTGTTGAAATGAACCCTGAGTGTTATATAAGACTGATGAATCACAGACCTGTACCCCTGAAACAAATAATACATTATATATTAATTTAAAAAAATAAAAAAATAAAAGGGGGGTCATCACTACAGATCCTATGGAAATTAAAAAGATAATAAAGGAATACTATGAACAACTCCATACCCACAAATCTTGATAATTCAGATGAAATGGACCAATTCCTTGGAAGACACAACTTGCCAAAAGTTACACAAGAAAAGACAATATTTATATCTGTTAAAGAAATTTAATCAACAATTAATAACTTAGCATCAAAAACAGAATGCACCAGGTCCAGATGGGTCCACTGGTGAATTATACCAAACATTTAAAGAAGAAATCATACCCATTCTCTACATCATCTTTCAGAGGATAGAAGCAGAGAGAATAATTCCTAACTCCTTTCATGTTAGCATTACTCTAACATCAAAACCAGACAAAGACATTACAAGAAAAGAAACTACAGATGAATTTCTCTCATGGATATAGGTGCAAAAAAACTCAACAAAATCTATAAAAAGAATTACACACCATGAACAAGCGAGATTTATCCCAATTATGCAAGGCTGGTTTAACATTCAAAAATCAATTAATGTGGGGTCCCTGGGTGGCTTAGTTGATTAAGCATCCAACTCTTGATTTCAACGCAGGTCATGATCTCAAGGTTGTGAGATCAAGCCCTGAGTCAAGCTCCATGCTCCATGGGAAGTCTGCTTGAGATTCTCTCTCTTCCTTTCCCTCTGCCCTTCCCTCTGTTTGCTTTCTCTCTCTCTCTCTAAAATAAATGCACTTCAAAGTGTCATAGTTAAGATCATGTAAGTTTTAAGGTGACAGAATTATTGTAGGTGCAGGGCATGAATGACATGTAAGAGTCAGGACTCTTAAGAACACAGGGAAGATAAAGAATATCATAAGCAAGCCTGGTGACGATAGTTTGAGTTTAGTCCTGGGCTATGTTTTGGAATGATGGGAAGATATTTCCTTGGTGAAGTTATTCAGCTTGAGTTGATTAGGGTAGACAAAATTTGTTTGAGCAATAGATGCTTTCTGAAGACATCTTTGACTTCATGTCTCCCCCTGTGGGTCTGCTGCTATGGGCCCCCACCAAGAAAACCTAGATAAATATGCTAGAAGAGGAATGTCAAACTTTCCCCATGAGTGCTAGGTTTCCTCTTGATAGAAAAGAAAATGGACAACCTTAGCAGCAGGTAAAAAATGTAAAAACTTCAACTGGGGCAATCAAAAAGAAAGAGTAAATAACAGGGAAAACAAAATGGACCACTGAAAGTTTACCCCACTTAGTGCTGCAAAGGGGTATTAAAAGGGAGTATATTTGATGCAGCAATAGTGACTCTAGGCCTTGGAAGTTAAGTGTCAGAAGAGTGCATAGAGGAAGACAGATCATATTGGTCCTTATTGGATCCCTGAGGATAGGCTTTGGAGGTATCACCAGCAGCTACAGTTCAGAATTCTGCCGAGTTGGATTCTCTGGTTGACTATATGTGAGGCAAGTAAGAAACTGCACCAGAAGACCAGATTCAAAGGCCTAAGAACTTCCAGGGCAATAAGAAAAGATTGAAAAATGCTTTGGGAACTTTGTAGGAAATGAAGAAATACAGACAGTAGGAGATTTGGAGAATGGAGAAAGCAATGAAATGAATTGTACTTAAATAATTCCTTGACACAAATGTGGAGGAATAGGTTCAAAACAGGGCATGGAGCATTGTCATGATTTAAAGCCCATGCTCAGTTCAGTCCTGGGTGCCAGCAGTAGAAGGTACAAAAGGGGGAAAAAAATAAGTGCTTTTTCTGTGCATGATAGATCACATGAGCCAACCACACTGCAAATTTTTGAATTTTTCAAAAACAAGAATGAGTCAAATGAAATTTCTGCTCAATAAAACTATGTGCAAAATTGGATATTATTCCCCAAATATGTTGAAAACATAGCAGCAGAATTACTATCTTAACAGAGGACAACTTTTAACTGAGGTGAATTTGGTATGTTTGGGTCTCAGAAGAGCTGGTTTTGAATTAACTACTGCCATATAGGCAAAGTTCAAACCAAACTGTTTTCTCTCTCTCTCTCTCTCTCTCTCTCTTTTTTTTTTTTTTTGTTGTTCATGATTCTCTTTGCTCACCTTCCTTTTCTTAACACATGTAGCTCAGAAACAGTGTGGATCTGGACTGTACTATGTGTCAGAAACTGAGTTGTCTACTCTAATTTCATCTGTTGTTTTCTTTCTCCTCAGAAACAGGTCCCTGAGTTTTAGCTGGGTGTGAGACAGGTGAAATGAAATATTACTTTTCATCCTCCACACTTCCACCCCAACACATAACTAAGTTCCAACCGATGAAGTATTAGTAAAAGTGTCTGGGACTTTTAGCTTAAAGGGAGCTGACTCAGCAGAGAAGAAACCCTTTTTGTTTTTCTGCCTTTCCTCTTTCTTCTGGCCAGTAGCTATATAAGACTGGGAGATGGTAGAACAGCTGCTGGAAGTCTAGATCTCTACTGATACTATAGAGCCACTTCACCAACCCTGGACTCTTTTCTTTTCTTTTCCTTCTTTGATTTATTTATTTACTTATTTGAGAGAGAGAGAAAGAGAGAGAGAGGAGGGGCAGAGGGAGAGAGAAGCTTTTAGCAGACTTCTCACTAAGCTCGGAGCCCGACTCTATCTCAGGACCCTGAGATCATGGCCTGAGCCAAAACCGAGTTGGATGTTTAACTGACTGCACCACCCAGAGGCCCCAAAGCTCCCCTGGACTATTTCTTTTTGGTCTTTCATTTGAGAGAGAAATAACGACTATCTTGTTTTAGCTACTGTTACTTTGGAGTTTTCTTTTACATGCAGCTAAAACTAATACCGACTGATGCATACCACACATTTAGGCTTAAGAACATCATTTTGCTTGGTCAAAATTTAAGGAGTGTGGACCATAGTGTGTGTATGTGTGTAACTGTAATACAGGCATACCTCGGAAATATTGTGGGTTCAGTTCCAGACCACCACAATAAAGCAAGTCCAGGGGTGCCTGGGTGGCTCAGTCATTAAGTGTCTGCCTTCTGGCTCAGGTCATGATCCCAGGATCCTGGGATCAAGCCCCGCATTGAGCTCCCTGCTCAACGGAAGCCTGCTTCTCCCTCTCCCTCTGCCCCTGCTTGCTTTCCATCTCTTGCTGTGTGTCTCTATCAAATAAATAAATAAAATCTTAAAAAAAAAAAATAAAGCAAGTCAAATAACCTTTTGGTTGCCCAGTGCATATAAAAGTTATGTTTATATAATACTGTAGTCTATTAAGTGTGCAAAAACATTTGCCTAAAAAAACAATGTACATACCTCAATGTAAAAACACCATATTGCTAAGATGGCGGCAGAGGAAAAGGAGACCTAAAGTGCGTCTGGTCCCAAGAATTCAGTTAGACAGCTGTCAAACCATTCTGAACACCTATGAACTCAAATGGAGAATGAAGAAAAGAATAGCTGCAACTCTATGAACAGAAAAGCTGCTTTCTGGAAGGTAGGACGTGCGGAGAAGTGAATCCGGGGCGATATTCGGGAGGATAGATGGCGGGGGAGGGGGCCTCCATCAGCCGCTACTGGCAAGTGATAGAGCCGCGGAGCACAAAATCGGAACTTTTAGAAGCCGGCTCCGCTGAGGGACGTCACTTCAGTGGGTAAGCAGGGGGTGGAACCCTCATGGGACAGTGTGGTCTCAGGAGCCTCAGGGTCACAGAAAGACCAGGGGTGCCTGAGTGCTGCAGAGCTCCTAGGGATTGGAACAGGGAAGCCGGCTGCACAGACGGAGCCAAGGCGCAGGCTCTCAGCTCGGGGTTGCCATAAACCATGATCCGTGGCACAGTCGGGCCACTGCTCCTCCAGCAGGGACCCAACAAGAGGCAGATCCGGGGAGACTCCCTTTCCTGCCCTGGGAGGAGTGGCGCGGGAGCGCACCACAGGGATCTGCTGGGTTTGGAGACTCCAAACGGGGTCATGTGCCAGAGATAAAAACACTTGGTCACAGGCCAGGTGAGCATGGAGTGCAGCCAGAGACCGGGGAGACGGGAGTGATTGACTGCTTTTCTCTGGGGGTGCACTGAGGAGTGGGGCCCCGGGTTCTCGGCTCCTCTGGGGCAGAGATTGGGAGGCCGCCATTTTCACTCTCATCCTCCAATGCTGTACGGAAAGCTTGCAGGGAACAAAAGCTCCTGAGGGCAAACCCCAGCAGATTACTTAGCCCGGACCCGGCAAGGGCGGGGCAGTTCTGCCTCCGGCAAAGACATTTGGGAACCATGGCAAGAAGCCCCTCCCTCAGAAGATCAGCAACACAATTCACAGCGCTCACCATAGCACATACCCTTCCCAATGTCTGTTACCCAGCCACCCCATCCTTCCCACCCCTCACATTGAATGGAGCACTGGGTGTTATATGCAAACAATGAATCATGGAACATTACATCAAAAACTAATGATGTAATGTATGGTGATTAACATAAAATAATAAAATAAAATTTAAAAAATGAATTAAAAAAAAAAAAGGAAGAAGATCAGCAACAACAGCCAGCCAAGACCAAGTTTACCAATCAATGAGAACTGCAGAACTCCAGCACTAGGGGAATACAGCACATAGAATTCATGGCTTTTCCCCCATGATTCTTTAGTCTTTCAAAGTTAATTTTTTAAAATTTTCTTTCTTTTTTCTTTTTTTAAAATTTTTGAATAATTCTTCTTTCCTTGTACAACCAACTTCTTAACAATTCCTTTTTTAAAAATCTTTTTTAATTTTCACTGTTACAGTCATATTCTCTCCCTTCATTGTATTGAACCTTATTTTTTAATTTCTTTAAAATTTTGGGATGCAGTTTCTTCTAAGAGACCAAAATATACCCAAAATCTAGTATATGGCTCTGTTCTATTCACCTGCCTGATCACATTATCTCTTATTTTTTAAAAAAATTTTCTTCTTTCTTCTTTTCAGCCAACTTCTTCTTTTTTTTGTCCTTTTTTAAAATATTTTTTAATTTTCATTTTTACAGTCATATTGCATCCCTTCATTGTATATAACCTTATTTTTGTATATATATAACTTTTTCTTTCTTTAAAATTTTGGGATGCAGTTTCTTCTAAAAGATCAAAATACACCTGAAATCTAGTGTATGGCTCTGTCTATTCACCAGCCTGATCATATTCTTTTTTTTTTTTCTTTTTCTCTTCCCCCCAGTTTCAGGTCTCTTCTGATTTGTTGATTTGTTTAGTGTATATTTCTCTGGGCTTGTTATTACCGTTTTAGTATTTTGTTCTCTCATTCATCTGTTCTTCTCTCAACAAAATAACAAAATGGAAAAACTCACCTCAAAAAAAATAGAACAAGAGGCAGTACTGACTGCCAGGGACCTAATGAATACAGACATTAGTAAGATATGGAACTAGAGTTCAGAATAACGATTATAAAGGTAATAGCTGGGCTTGAAAAAAGCATAGAAGACACTGGAGAATCCCTTTCTGGAGAAATAAAATCTAACCAAGTCAAAATCAAAAAGGATATTAATGTGGTGCAATAAAAAATGGAGGCTCTAACTGCTAGGATAAATGAAGCAGAAGAGAGAATTAGTGACATAAAAGACCAAATAATGGAGAATAAACAAGCTGAGAAAAAGAGAGATAAACAACTACTGGGTCACCAGGGGAGAATTCAAGAGGTAAGTGGTGATACCATAAGACAAAACAATACTAGAATCATTGGGATCCCAGAAGAAGAGAGAGAGGGGAAGAAGGTACATTGTAGCAAATTATAGCAGAGAACTTCCCTAATTTGGGGAAGGAAATAGGCATCAAAATCCAGGAGGCACAGAGAACCCCCCTCAAAATCAATAAAAATAGGTCAACACTCTGACATCTAATAGTAAAACTTACAAGTCTCGGAGACAAAGAGAAAATCCTGAAAGCAGCTCGGGACAAGAGGTCTGTAACCTACAATGATAGAAACATTAGATTTGGCAGCAGACCTATCCACAGAGACCTGGCGGAAAGGACTGGCATGATATATTCAAGGTACTAAACGAGAAAAATATGCAGCCAAGAATACTTTATCCAGCTAGGCTGTCATTTAAAATAGGAGAGATAAAAAGCTTCCAGGACAAACAGAAACTAAAAGAATTTGCAATCACCAAACCAGCCCTACAAGAAATATTGAAAGGGGTCCTCTAAAGAAAGAGAGAGCCCAAAAGTAACAGAGACCAGAAAGGAACAGAGACAATATACAGTAACAGTCACCTTACAGTCAATACAATGGCACTAAATTCATATCTTTCAATAGTTAACCTGAATGTAAATGGGCTAAGTGCCCCAATCAAAAGACACAGGAGATTGGATAAAAAAAAAAAAAAAGACCCATTGATATGCTGTCTGCAAGAGACTCATTTTAGACCCAAAGACACCTCCAGATTTAAAGTGGTGGGGGGGAACCATTTATCATGCTAATGGACATCAAAAGAAAGCTGGGGTGGCAATCCTTAAATCAGACAAATTAGATTTTAAACTAAAGACTGTAATAAGAGATGAGGAAGGACACTATATCTTACTTAAAGGATCTATCCAACAAGATGATCTACCAATTGTAAATATTTATGCCCCTAACATGGGAGCAGCTAATTATATAAGTCAATTAATAACAAAATCAAAGAAACACATCAACAATAATACAATAATACTAGGGGACTTTAACACCCCATTTACTGCAATGAACAGATCATCTAAGCAATAGATCAACAAGAAAATAAGGGTTTTAAATGATGCACTGGACCAGATGGACTTCATAGATATATTCAGAACATTCCATCCCAAAGCTACCGAATACACATTCTTCTCAAGTGAACATGGAACATTCTCCAGAATAGATCACATCCTGGGTCACAAATCAGATCTCAACTGCTACCAAAAGATTGGGTTCATTCCCTGCATATTTTTGGACCACAGTGCTTTGAAACTGGAACTCAGTCACGAGAGGAGAGTTGGAAAGAACTCAAATAATGGAAGCTAAATAGCATCCAACTAAAGAATGAATGGGTCAGCCAGAAAATTAAAGAAGAATTTAAAAAATTCATGGAAACAAATAAAAATGAAAACACAACTGTTCAAAATCTTTGAGATGCAACAAAGGCAGTCCTAAGAGGGAAGTATATAAGAATACAAGCCTTTCTCAAGAAATAAGAAAGGTCTCAAATACACAAACTAACCCTACACCTAAAGAGCTGGAGAAAGAACAGCAAATAAAGCCTAAACCAAGCAGGAGAAGGGAATTAATAAAGATCAGAGCAGAAATCAATGAAATAGAAACCAAAAGAACAGTAGAACAGATCAGTGAAACTAGGATCGGGTTCTTTGAAAGAATTAATAAGATTGATAAACCCCTGGCCAGACTTATCAAAAAGAAAAGAGAAAGGATCCAAATAAATAAAATCATGAATGAAAGAGGAGAGATCACAACCAACACTAAAGAAATACAATTATAGGAATATATTATGAGCAACTATATGCCAACAAATTAGACAATCTGGAAGAAATGGATGTATTCCTAGAGATGTATAAACTACCAAAACTGAACCAGGAAGAAATAGAAAAACTGAGCAGATCCATAACCAGCAAGGAAATTGTAGTAGTAACCTAAAATCTCCCAACAAATAGGAGCCCAGGGCCAGATGGCTTCCCAGGGGAATTCTATCTTTTAAAGAAGAATTAATTCCTATTCTTCTGAAACTGTTCCAAAAAATAGAAATGGAAGGAAAACTTCCAGACTCATTTTATGAGGCCAGCATTACCTTGATCCAAAAACCAGATAAGACCCCACCAAAAAAGAGAATTACAGACCAATATCCCTGATGAACATGGATGCCAAAATTCTCACCAAGATACTAGCCAGTAGGATCCAACAATACATTAAAAGGATTATTCACCCTGACCAAGTAGAATTTATTCCTGGGCTGCAAGGTTGGTTCAACATCCGCAAATCAATCAATGTGATACACTACATTAATAAAAGAAAGGAGAAGAACCATATGACCCTCTCAATAGATGCAGAAGAAAACCACTTGACAAAGTACAGCATCCTTTCTTGATTAAAACTCTTCACAGTGTAGGAATAGAGGGTACATACCTCAATATCATAAAAGCCATCTCTGAGAAACCCACAGCAAATATCTTTCTCAATGGGGAAAAACTGAGAGCTTTTCCCCTAAGGTCAGGAACAGGCAGGGCTGTCCACTCTCACCACTGTTGTTCAACATAGTACTAGAAGTCATAGCCTCAGCAATCAGAAAACAAAAAGAAATAAAAGTCATCCAAATCAGCAAAGAAGTCAAACTCTTGCAGATGATATGATACTTTATTTGGAAAACCCAAAGACTCCACCCCAAAACTGCTAGAACTCATACAGGAATTCAGTAAATTGTCAGGATACAAAATCAGTGCACAGAAATCAGTTGCATTTCTACACACCAACAATGAGACAGAAGAAAGGGGAATTAAGGAGCTGATCGCATTTACAATTGCACCAAAAGCCACAAGATACCTAGGAATAAATATAACCAAAGAGGCAAAGGATCTGTACTCATAAAACTATAGAATACTCATAAAAAATTGAGGATGACACAAAGAAATGGAAAAACGTTCCATGCTCATGGATTGGAAGAATGAATATTGTGAAAATGTCTATGCTATCTAGGGCAATCTACACATGCAATGCAATCCCTATCAAAATACCATCAACTTTTTTCACAGAGCTGGAACAAATAATCCTAAAATTTGTATGGAACCAGAAAAGACCCCAAATACCCAGATGAATGTTGAAAAAGAAAAGCAAAGCTGGTAGCATCACAATTCCAGACTTCAAGCTCTATAACAAAGCTGTAATCATCAAGATTGTATGGTACTGGCACAAAAACAGACACATAGATCGATGGAACAGAATAGAGAGCCCAGAAATGGACTCTCAACTCTATGGTCAACTCATCTTTGACAAATCAGGAAAGAATGTCCAATGGAAAAAAGACAGTCTCTTTAACAAATGGTGTTGGGAAAATAGGACAGCCACATGCAGAAGAATGAAACTGGACCATTCTCTTACACCACACACAAAAATAGACTCCAAATGGTTGAAAGACCTAAACGTGAGACAGGAGTCCATCAACATCCTAAAGGAGAACACAGGCAGCAACCTCTTTGATATCAGAGGCAGCAACTTCTTCCTAGACACATCGCAAAAGGTGAGGGAAGCAAGGGCAAAAATGAACTATTGGGATTTCATCAAGATAAAAACATTTTGCACAGCAAAGGAAACAGTCGACAAAGCTAAAAGACAACCGACAGAATGGGAGAAGATATTTGCAAATGACATATCAGATAAAGGGCTAGTATCCAAACTCCCTAAAGAACTTATCAAACTCAACACCCAAAGAACAAATAATCCAATCAAGAAATGGGCAGCAGACATGAACAGACTTTTCTGCAAAGAAGACATCCAAATGGCCAACAGACACATGAAAAAGTGTTCAACATCACTCGGCATCAGGGAAATCTAAATCAAAACCACAATGAGATACCACCTCACACCAGTCAGAATGGCTAAAATTAGTAAGTCAGGAAACGCGAGATGTTGGCAAGGAGGTGGAGAAAGGGGAACCCTCCTACACTGTTGGTGGGAATGCAAGTTGGTGCAGCCACTCTGGAAAACAGTATGGAGGTTCCTCAAATTTTGAAAATAGAGCTACCCTATGACCCAGCAACTGTACTACTGGATATTTACCCCAAAGATACAAATGTAGTGATTCGAAGGGGTACGTGTACCCCAATGTTTATAGCAGCAATGTCCACAATAGCCAAACTATGGAAAGATCCTAGATGTCCGTCGACAGATGAATGGATAAAGATGTGGGGTGTGTGTGTGTGTGTGTGTGTGTATATATATATATATATTTATATATATATATATATATATATATATACACAATGGAATATTACACAGCCATCAAAAAATGAAATCTTGCCATTTGCAATGACATGGATAGAACTAGAGGGTATTATGCTAAGCGAAATAAGTCAATCAGAGAAATACAATTATCATATGATCTCACTGATATGTGGAATTTGAGAAACAAGGCAGAGGATCATAGGGGAAGAGAGGAGAAAATGAAACAAGAAGAAACCAGAGAGGGAAACAAACTAAGAGACTCTTAATCTTAGGAAACAAACTGAGGGTTGTTGGAGTGGAGGGGGGGTAGGAGGGATGGGGTGGCTGGGTGATGGACATTGGGGAGGGTATGTGTTGGGGTGAGTGCTGTGTATTGTGTAAGACTAATGAATCACAGACCCGTACCTCCGAAACAAATAATACATTATATGTTAATAAAAAAAAAAAACCACCATATTGCTAAAAAATGGCAACCATCGTCTGGTTTCAATGAGTCTTAATCTTTTTGCTGGGAGGCTGTCTTGCTTCGATGCTGATGGCTGCTGACTGATCAGGGTGGTGGTCGCTGAAGGTTGGGGTGGCTGTGACAGTTTCTTAAAATAAGAGACCAGTGAAGTTTGACACATTGATTGACTCTTCCTTTCATGAGTGATTTCTCTCTAGCTTGTGATGCTGTTTGATAGGGTTTGACCCACAGTAGAACTTCTTTCAAAATTGAAACGAATCCTCTCAAATCTTGCCACTGCTTTATCAGCTAAGTTTATGTAATATTCTAAATTCTTTATTGTCATTTTAACAATCCTCACAGCATATTCACCAAGAGTAGATTCCATCTCAAGAAACACTTTCCTGGGGCACCAGGGTGGCTCAGTCAGTTAAGTATCTGACTCTTGATTTTGCCTCAGGTCATGATCTCATGATCTCAGGGTCGTGGGATCAAGCCCCACCTATAGTTCTACGCTCAGTGGGGAGTCTGCTGGAGATTCTCTCTCTTCCTCTCCCCCTGCCCCACCCCCCTTCTCATGCTCTCTCTCTCTAAACAAATAAAATCTTAAAAAAAAAAAGAAACACTTTCTTTGCTCGTCCATAAGAATCAACTCCTCATCTGCTAAAGTTTTATCATGAATTTTCAGGAATTCATTCACATCTTCAGGCTCTGATAATAACATCAAATATCACTGATCACAGATCACCATAGCAAATATAATAATAATGAAAAAATTTGAAATTTTGTAAGAATTACCAAAATGTGACAGAGACACACAGTGAGCAGATGCTGTTGGGAAAATGGCACCAACAGACTTGCTTGATGCAAGGTTGCCATGAACCTTCCATTTATAAAAAATACAATTTCTGTGAAGCACAATAAAGTGAAGTACAATGGAATGAGGTTTGCCTGTCTTCTTATGTGTTCTATTGTTTGTTTTGTTTTGTTTTGTTTTTTAAGGGACACATGGGAAACTGGGATTGAATTTGAGGGATGCCAAAGAAAGTACCAGCATCCCTTCAGGACCAGACAGTCCAAATGTAAGGAACCCCTACTCCACTCAGAGGGCAGTGACACCCCATTAAGTAGACTGAATGGAATAAGAAACTAGACAGAACAAATTGTGAACTCTGACCTAATTTGGAAGGGCATTTCTTTTCACTTTAATTTCTCCTAGAAGTAGCAGGGGGTTCACACATTCTAACTTGGCTTCCACATCATATGGATTTCTAAATTGTCTATATAATCTAATGTGTGTTTTGTTGGGCATAATTTGAGATTAAAATAATAAATGGGATGAAATTTTGGTCAACACGATGGAATGTTTTGTAATTAATTAGCATCCTATTAAGACTGATTTCAGAGATTTCTGATTAAAAACTAAACTGTCCACCACTGGGCATAAAATAAACAAAGTAGCAGTCTGTGTTGTTGGGGAGATGCCCAAGAATAGGTTTAGGCTCACCTTATCAAGCTACTGATGGCCCTTTCTCCAAATGTGACAGCCACCCCATAGATTTGATTATTAAACCTAACCAGATAATAGAATGAGAAGCTGGGGAGAGTAGAGGGAAACCATTCTCTATCTTATCTCACTCCATATAATGGCTCATCTAACAAGAGCTTGCCCTCCTAGGGGCATTCTGGTGAGGAAATTCTCCGCTGTAGTATTAGAAAGATGGAAGTGACAGTCATTGCTTTTTCATGGCCCAACACTGAGGGCTCCTGGCAACAGAATGCTATCCATTTCTTTGCTCTAGCTCTTGACTTCTGGAATTCAATCTGTCTCCTCTGGTGAACTGTACTATAGATACTTCACTAGTTTTGATATCAAAATGCAAACATCAACCAGAAAGAGTGTGTTCATATTACTTATAGTTATTTTAGTATAATAAACACCAAATATAGGCATATATTTATACTTGTTATACCTATATTTATTATATTATATTTACATTTATTTTAGTATTCTACATTTATTCTATAATGTAGAACACATCAAAGAATGATAGAATATGACACATAATATACCCTATTTAAGATACTGTATTATGCTTACATTTATTATATTATACTACTCTATAACAAATACAAAATTTATGGAACATAACATACAATATTGTATTGGTCTTCTAGGGCTGCCATGACAAAATACCACAAGCTGGGTGACTTAAACACAGAAATTTATGTTTTCACGGTTCTGGAGGTTGGAAATCCAAGATGAAGGTGCCAATAGGACTGGTAGCAGATGACATTCACTCTGTCTTCACATGGTCCTTTCCTCTATGTGTATATGCCATCTCCACGTTGGGAGTTAGGGCTTCAACATATGGATTTCAGGGGGACAAAGTTCAGCCCATAACAAATATTTTATAGAGATTATATGGATTAACCATTTATGGAATACATAAGTATGGAATTAATCAACATTTTAAAAATCCAATATAAAATTATCTAATCCACCTAAACTACCTTTTTGAATTAACAAACACTACACACACACACACACACACACACACACACACATACACACACACACACATCTTTGTAGTAGGTATAGAAGGCTACCTTTTAACCTCTAGGTGTGTGTCTGCAATGGTCCATTAATTATTTTGTGGTAGGGATGTTCTCTCTCTTCAAAGTGGCCCTCTAGGCCATCACTGTGGATTGGAATCACTATGTGGGCCTTTGTCACATGGACTTTCAGAGGTTCTGACCAGAGATTCGATCTTCCAATATGAGAGGAACAAAGTGACAGCAGATATTATGCAGCAGAAGTAGGTGTCATCAAGTTCTAAGTCACAAGGATTTTTATACTTAGTGAACCCTGATATGTTGGTCCTAGAATGGTTAGCTTTCCTGTTAGGAGCTATCACTGAAATGGAGACAACTCTTATACATTAGTATCGATATTGTCCTGAGGACAAACTGGAGCTTAAGTTCTATATTCTGTACACTTATGCAATCTACACAGACTTGCCTTACAAAGGTAGGCTTCTGGGCATATCTATCTTTCTCTTGCTCCCCTGTTAAGCTTTTGATGGGTATGAAGCAGCTCATGTGCCTTCCTGGACTGGCTCTAAAGGTGTCTGTCTACTCAGCACACTTCTCACCTCATGTCCACAACTGAAATGCGAGAGAAGTAGGACGGAAAGCTTTAACCTAAGGCCCAAATTGCATTCTACAACTTAGCTTTACCATAACAAAGATTCATTTTTGGGCGCCTGGGTGGCTCAGTTGGTTAAGCGACTGCCTTCGGCTCAGGTCATGATCCTGGAGTCCTGGGATCGAGTCCCACATCGGGCTCCCTGCTCAGCGGGGAGTCTGCTTCTCCCTCTGACCCTCCCCCCTCTCATGTGGTCTCTCTCTCTTTCATTCTTTCTCTCAAATAAATAAATAAAATCTTAAAAAAAAGGATTCATTTTTTTATACCAATGAAACTAAGCTGGTTTTTGAAAAGATAAACAAAACAGATAAACCTTTAGCTAGACTCAACAAGAAAAAAAGAGAAAAGACTCAAATAAAATCAGAAATGAAAGAGGAGACATTTCAACTGATACCACAGAAATACAAAGGATCATTGAAGACTATCATGAACAATTATACACAAAAATTAGACAACCTAGAAGAAAGGGATAAATCTGTAGAAACATAATGGCCCAAGACTGAATCATGGAGAAACAAACTCTGAACAAACCAATCACCAGTAAGGAGATTGAATCAGTAAAAAACAGACAAACAAAACCTCCCAACAAACAAAGTCCAGGATCAGATGACTTCACTGGTGAATTCTACCAAACACTTAAAAAAGAAGTAATAGCAATTCTTCTCAAACTCTTTCAAAAAATAGAAGGTAAAGGAACATTTCCAAACTCATTTTACAAGGCCAGCTTTACTCTGATACCAAAGCCAGACAAGGACGTACAAAAAAAAAAAAAAAAAAAAAGTCAATAGTCCTGATAATCATAGATATGAAAATCAACAAAATATTCATAAACTGAATTGAACAATACATTAAAAAAGGTCATACATCATGATCAAGTGGGATTTATTTCAGGGATAGAAAAATGGTTTAACATCTGCAAATAAATGAAAGTGATATACCACATTAACAAAATGAATGGAAAAAATCATGATCATCTCAATAGATGGAGAAGAAGCATTTGACAAAATTCAACATCCATTCATGATAAAAAGCTCTCAACAAAGGGGGTATAGAGGGAATGTACCTCAAAATAATAAGACAAGCCCATAGCTAACATTATAGTCATTAGAGAAAAGCTAAAAGCTTTTTCTCTAAAACGAGGAACAAAATAAGGTGTTCACTCTCACTACTTTAATTCAGCATACTATTAGAAGACCTAGTCATAGTAATCAAACAAGAATAAGAAATAAAAGGCATCCAAGTGGGAAAGGAAGAAATAAAGCTATCTCTGTTTGTGGATGACATGATATTATATACAGAAAACCCTAAAGACTCTACTAAAAGCTGTTACTACTAATAAACAAATTCAGTAAAGTGAAAATTTTGCCATTTGCCACAATGTGGATGGATCTTGAAGGCATTATGCTGAGTGAAATAAATCCAACAGAAAAGGACAAATACCATATGATCTCAGTGACATGTGGAATCTAAACAAACAAAAACAAAACCTAACTCAGACACAAAGAACAGATTGTCGGTTACTAGAGTTGGGGGATGAGGGAGAGGACAAAATGCATGAATGCAGTCAAAAAGTAAAAATTCCAATTATAAATTAAATAAGTCCTGGGAATGTAATGTACAGCATGATGTCTATAGTTAATAATATTGTATTTATTGCATATTTGAAATTTGCTAAGAGTAAATCTAAAATCCTCATCATAACAAAAAAATTTTTAAACAGTGTGGTGATGGATGTTAGCTAGACTTCTTATGGTATCATTCCACAATATACAGACATGTTGAATTATTATGTTGTACACCTGAAACTAATACATTATATGTCAATTATATCTCAATTTAAGAGTAATAATGAAAGAAAAAATGCTTTTTAATTCACATCTAACTTCCTGTGTTCATTTTCAAGTAGGTTAAAAAGAGGAGAGAGGTAATCAATCAGCGAATGTTCTCCCAACCCCAACATTGGATTTTGATGAGGTTTAGCCCCTAGTAACAAGGCTTAAATCTAATTCTCAGAATTGGGCATTATTTCAGTGTTGGACTGATGCGGTAATTTGATATGCCAATTTGGTGGTCCTAAAGCTAGTAAAATGCCATTACCCTACTGTGGGTAGTGTTGAAACTTGGGGTGGTACTTAGATGACTCCAAGTTATAGAAATGAGCAAAACATAGTCTTAAAATAAATTTTGGCATAGAATGTAGGATGTTGTGCTATTTTATTGGACTTTAACATAAGGTTGATGTAAATAAGATTTAAATAAGGTTGAAACCTCTTAGTAATAGAATAGAAAAAAATGTTTTTATTATTTTTAAAAAGAATTTTTATCTATAATGAATTTTCACGAGGGGGTGTTTTTGAGTATAACGCCCACCTATTTCTTCCATGGTTTATGACATGCACTGCTTGAGAAGAACTAGCCAATGATACAAAGTTATACAAGTGATAATTAATTTGAATTCAGTGATTTTCTTATCTAAGGTCTATAAGGCCAGATATAAAATAGTCATTAATGATCTTCAAGAGGTTCTCTTGCTTTGTCTTTGGGATTATTTTCATGGATCAAAATGGTATTCTGTAATTTACACTGATTTCCCGGAAAGCCGTATTCTAGATGTACCTGTGTCACCTATCTCTAGGGATTATCTGGGAACAGAATTAGGGAACTTTAGCGTGCGCTGAAAGAGTTCCTTGGGAGAAAAGAGACATGTAGCCTCCTTTTCTCTTATCGAGCCTTTCTAATTCTCAAATAAACACTAATCAAAATAAAAAATTTCAGAAATTCGATGCATTCTACAAAAATAATTAAAATGCCAAAAATTAAACAAGATCTTTTGTTTGCACTGAACGATGATGACATAGTGCCTGTTCACAAATGGCTTGGGCAACTATGGTGCCAAAGAGCAGTTGGGGTCTTCTGGCTGGAGAATCCTTGGGTGCTCATCCTTCAATTGCACTAGTGTAAGGTCTGTGCCCAGCACTGTGTACCCCAAATCCTAGTCTAGTGTTTGGCACAATGAAAGAAATCAATAAATATCCAGGCACACAGACACACAGACTTGTTTGTTTATTCCCATCCAGATTCAAGATTCTTTTCTATATTATACTTAAAGAAGCTGGAAATCAATAAACACACACACACACAAACACATACACTATTTATTTATTTTCATCCAGATTCTTTTCTACATATATTCAAAGAACTCAGAAATCAATACACACACACACACACACACACACACACACACACACTCATTTATTTATTTATACCTGAGATTCTTTTCTATATTTTTAAAGAAGCTAGAAATCAGTAAATATACAGACACATATAGACACAGACATGAACTTAATTAATTTTCATTGAGATTCTTTTCTATATATATTCAAGGAGCCCGTAAGTCAATTAATATACAGACACAGGGGTGCCTGGGTGGTGCAATCAGTTAGGTGACCGACTCTTTTTTTCAGCTCAGGTCGTGATCTCGGGGCGGTGAGATCCAGTCCCTGGCTGGGCTCTGTGCTCAGCATGGAATTTGCTGAAGACTCTCTCTCCCTCTCCCTATGCCCCTCCCCCAGCTATCTCTCTTTTAAATAAATAAATCTTAAAAATATATATACAGACATAGACACACAGACACACACCACTTTATTTATTTCCATCCACATTCTTTTCTATATATATTTAAAGAAGCCAGAGATCAATAAATATACAGACACACTCAGACACACACACAGACACACGCTTTATTTATTTATTTTCATATTCTTGTCTGTATATAAAGAAGCCAGAAATCAATAAATATACAGACATACAGACACACACGCATTTATTTATTTATTTCCAGATACTTTTCTGTATATATTTAGAGAAGCCAGACACACACACACACACACACACACACACACACACACACACACATTTATTTATCTAGCTAATTAATTTCCAGATACTTTTCTATATATATTTAAGGAAGCCAGAAATCAATAAATATTCAGATACACAAACACACACACACACACACACACATTTATTTATTTACTTCCACTTAGATTCTTTTTTACATATATTTAAAGGAGCTGGAAATCAATGAATATATGGACACAGACACAGACACACACACACACACAGACATTTATTTATTTCTTTATTTATTTCTATCCAGATTTTTTTCTACATATATTCAAACAAGATGGAAAAGAAGCTAATGGTAGGGGTTGGGTATGGGTATTTACTTTATTTCTTCAATGAAATATTAGGTGCTTGAATAATAAGTTATATCACATATTTTATAGGTATGTACCAGATATTTTCTTATTGTGTTGTGCACATTATTTATGAATTCAAAACCATTCATCTTAGTTTTATTATTCCATGAATAATTTTATCTTTCCCCACCATTAAGCTCTTCTCCCTTCTCATATTCTTGATTTATCCGGAATTTGTTGGTGTATTTTTTGATGTATGGGTCAAAAGTGATTCTTCTTCACACTCATATTTGATTACTTTTATGTGTTTTTTTAAAAGTTGTATATTTTCCCATTGTTGTGTAACTTATTTTGTATTACTAATATAACTTATTCAAGAAAGGTAAGGGCTCCAATCAGTGAAACATAGATCTCTCTCAGGATTGACCAGAGTACCAGGGTGGCTCAGTCAGTTAAGTGTCTGCCTCTTGATTTCAGCTCAGGTCATGACCTCAGGATCATGAGATTGAGCCCTGCATCAGACTCCATGCTGGGCGTGGAGCCTGCTTAAGATTCTCTCTCTCTCTTCTCCTCCCCTCCCCCTCACACCGCCCCTCCCCACTCATACTCTCTCTCTAAAAAAAAAAAGATTGACCAACAAAAGTATATTTATGAAAATATATTTATGTGTTTTAAGTTAAATAGTGTGGTCTTCATTTTAAACAATTGTTTTGGTTAATTATTGGCCTCAACTATGCTGGATAAGAGGGATTCTTTATGTAATTCGTATAGCTACAAAACAGACCTTGTTGATATCTCTCTGGGAAGCCACTTGTTTTGTAAAACTGTTCATGGATTTTAACAAATATTGCCATTGCTGTACAAAATAAGTTTAATGTTCTAGAGTAGACTTGTGATCCAGTTGCATAATCTAATACAATCTTGAAGCTCAGCACCTTTTTGTTTCCCCTAAACTTTGTTTAATCACGTGGTTTATGGAGAGAGGTGGGGGGTCAGGATGGGGAGGAGCCTAGGTGTCGCAAAACAGGGATGAATAGGATATTTCCATTTTCTTTCAAAGTGATTTGATTGATAGCTTTTCGCCATATTGTTTAATTTATAAGTAACTCTTCAGGCAGGCATTTGATGGGCATTTTGTTGTGCCCCCACTCCCAATTTCCCCAATTGCAGCCACCACTCTGTACACCTGTGGAAGTCTGTGTACTCTGGGCTGAATGGACAACTAGCCAGGGTAGCCTGATTCAAAGGAGAGACAGTTTTTAATTGTGTGTTTTCATTAGCTCCAGCTCTTTCCATTTAGTCACCACCTTCCTAGTACCCTTCCCAATAAACCATCATGTTTCTGTGACCACCATGTTATATGAACCCAACAACTCTTCGAAACTGGCACATTAAAGTCCCTTTTTCAAGTTTTCTATATGCAACCTATTACAACTCTGATGTCATTACCTTTTGAAATATGATAGGATGGACCCCATTTGTCACTTTTCTTTACATAAGTTTCATGATCACTCTTTTAGTGTTAATTGGTATTTTAAAAATCCACATGCTCATTTCCAGCACATCACCATGTTACTTCATTGGAATGTCTTCTTTTCAGTCCTTACTAATGATTTGATAATTTTTCTATTAATAAATATCAAGTATTCCATGAAGGCTTGATATTAAAGTTTTTTTATTATGTCAATAGAACCACTATTAATTATGTGGCTTTATTTTATATGTTAAAGTTTTGCATCTTAAAGATTTTATATTGTATCAATAGAATATCGTATTGCTTTATTTTTATTTTATATGTAAAGTTTTGAAGCCAGGAGTAATTTAGTTGATTTCCTGAAGTATTCTGGATAATGGATACTGGGTTGTTTGATCTGTTCTTTATACCACCCCCTACTTCCAAACTTACCCCCGCCCTCCCTCTAGACTCCTAGACCCTCCCCACTGCTCCAGCCCTATTGCTCCACCCTCCCTTCTCCCTTCCTCCCCCCACTCCCCCCACTCTCCCCACTGTCCCACCCCCATTGCTCCCCCAACCCTGTTCCTTTGATGTCGGTGGATGACGCTGAAATGATCAGGACACAGTTTGCACTTAACCACTAAATCTTTATTAATTGAATGTTTATTATAACATCAATACAATATTAGTAAATAGAGAGAAATACAGCAATAAAATGGGGAAGGGTAGGGAGGTGGTAGGGGTAGGGAGAAAAGGCAGGGGCAGGTAGGAGGGCCACTGACAGGGTTCTTATTCATCACTTTTCTGTAACTTCCATGAATATTTACCATCCTTAATTATCAATTTCATTCCAGCAAGAATTTCTCAAAGAGTATCTACTCATCTTATAACTTTCCAAAGGCTTTGCTCACAATCTGGATCTCTGGCGTTAACACCCAGGGCAAAGTTAAATTATTTATCCAATCACCTTTGAACTTTTTCCCACTAGAGTTTTATCCATGTCCAATTTGCCCTAAATAGGTTGATCTCCCTGCAGTTCCCTCTGAGTTTATCTGAAATCTTTAGGGGTAGCAATCATAGGGTAAAGGATCACAAGTAAGTACACATGTCCACTTATAGAGTTATCTAATACATAATATCATGCTAACTTTTAAACTAACCCCACCCACTTAAGATTACTTAATAGTCCCTCCCACCCTAAAATACTTATGATTATGTATATCCCCTATTACTTAAACTGATAACATAAAGAAATAAAAAACAACGCAATTTCCACAGACCAATTCCATCAATCGCATTCTACAATCTGAAACAACAAAGAACTTTCAGTCCCACTAGATGTTCATTCTTTCCATGAAAATGCAGCGTGGTTCCCACCTAGCTCTTCCTCTCGGCAGGTGGTCCTTCATTTCTGCCCAGGTCTTCCCAGCAGAGTGTTCCCTGTTGCCAATCTTGGAACTGTATCTGACGTTCGACGTCTGTGGTGGATGACAAGCAGATCAATTCAGGAGCCCAAGAGGTACCTGCAAACTTAAACACAAATCCAGACTGCACTATATAGATGTGCCTCTCTTTATTTTATGCACCTGCAAGTTCCTTATGTCACCTCACCTGATTGAATCAAACTAATTCTCTATTTTCCAGCATCGACTGCAAATACCTCATTGCTCAAACTAAGTTGACCCTTCAGAAATGTATGTAAACTTCCTCCCTTTCAAGATCTTAGCATGATGACCTTCACTAGTTCCCTCCAGGTTTGCCTAACAATGGGAGCTCCTATCTTCTTCTTCCTTGATTTAATTAACACCGACAATTTGGGTCAAAAGTTAACCAAATTTGCCAATTTGTTTCAAAAAAAGGTTGACTATTGGCTCTAATAATTCTGTTTTGTTGTATGTCCTTTATGCTTTATTTTTCTCCCTTTCTAACTCCCTTAGAGATTTAATTTCTTTGCTCTTTCCTTTCTTATGAATAAAGACATTTTGTGGGAAAAATGCCAAAAAAGAGAAGTATCCAATAAACATAATCAACAGCAACAAAATAAATTCAGTGAAAGGAAACTTATCAAATTCTGATACTATAGAATAAATTTGAAATTACTTATCCTTAACACCTACATTTATAGATAGTATATATAGCAATAAAGCATAGAACACACTGCCAACAGTTTTTCACAAGCTTTACTAAACAGCCAAATGTGCGCCAGGGTCTTCATCCATGCGTAGCTGACCCATACCACCATGCTTTCCCTGACAGCTGCTGTCGTTGGTCAACATCTCCAGATTTCCGCTTGCAGTGATGGCAAATGTCCGTGTGCTCATGCCGGGGCTGCAGACAATGACCTATTTCTAGGCCCTCAGCAGCTTGAAGATCAAGTGACAACTGTAAATTTGACACAAAACAACTTGAATTCAAATGTATGGGTGATGGGTTGATCTGAGGTAAACGGAAGTGACGCTTCAAAATAGTCCAGAAGCACAAACGCACCATTTTAAAGGTAATTACTCTAAAACACATGAGTGACTGACAAGCTTTCGGATTCCATTGAAGAAAATAAAAGGGGGAGGGGGGAGAGTTATTTGGAATTAAATAGCCAATTAGGTATCTTTTTTGAATTTGTAGGTCTTTTTGTGTGATTTTTAAAAGGCCCAATTAATAAAATTGAAATTCTATATGACATTAAACTAGCAGATTGAAGATGAATGGGATGAACTACTATACAAATACTCCAGTTCTGAGGAGCCTCTCATTCACAGTGTTGTAAGAGAAGTTCACAGTAAAGAAACATTTTATACTATGTTACTCAATTTTAATTAGTTTAACAATAAGAATTGGGTAGTACTTTGTAATTCAATGGAAATAACTTCTGAAAGCAGTCACCACTTTAAAACACTGTTAAAAGACACTAGTCACCTACGGCTAAAACTTTTAAGTATTTAAACATGCAAGAATAAGGGTGGGTGATAATGAATGGGTGATAATGAATGGGTGAAAGATGTGGATGAAAAATGAAACTTCACCATTAGACTCCTCTTCATGATATGCAATTTGAAATCTATACCATGTTGTCTACTGCTCAAACTGTGTTTTGGCAATTGGAGGTTGTGTACTGAAACACAAGCCTCTTGAAGCCTGCCTCTTTCTTCTCCATGCGTGGCAGCAAAATGGAGTCTCAGCGCCAGGCAGGAAAGATGACACAAATCCTGCAGCAGGGTTAATGGCAGTAGTAAAGAATTAAACAGAAAGAGAGAGGTTAGACAGAGAGTTCAAGGTAGTAGCAAAAGACCAGGCTAAAGAAGTCAGGCAGTCCCAGGTTAGCACAAAGCATCCAGGAGACTAGAGGTCGACACTGGATTGAAGACAATGCTTGTGTTGTCTGTTGCTTTGAGTCATATGAGTTGCTTTGAGGCCTTTCATTCTTGGCAGCTTCTTTTTGTCTCCATCCTCTAGAGGGGACCCCTTTCCACTGTGTGAACTCTGATCCTTTTAAAGTGAGGTTATCCATCAGGCCACCCTCTGGATTTAAAGCTCACTAAAGAAGTCCGAATCTTCAAGACAGTGTCCAGTGCCCCAATTCCTCTTCTTCAAAGATATTCCTCGCAGGCATAGGAGTGTGGGTCTGGGTGCTAAATTCATGTCCCCTCTCTAAGCATCCTTGTGCTACAGTCTAGTGAGGGGACTGATGATGAAATGCCCAGATGCATATGGAGGCAGACACATGGAGAGATGCTTCCAACACTTCAGGTGATCCTCTTCCAGCCAATTAACAACACTCCTGAAATTTCTTCTTAAGTACCAGGATACATTGGTAACGTTAACTCAGAGTCTCTTAAGAGCTAGGTATGGGACTGCAAGGTAGTCACGCCTCATAAACGTCTAACACACCTGGAGCCACCAACAGTCTCTGGTTACCAGGTTTAACATTTTATGGAAGCCATTACCAGCATGATGATGGTAAGGTGTTGTGAGAAAGCCAGAGTTCTTGGGTACATGTGATTTGCACCAGGGTGTGAAGGCACACTCAACATGCAAGAGTCCTTTCTGAGAGAGCACTTCCTTCTGAGGCCTGAGGTGTTTCTGTTGCAGGGGTTTTGCCTGCTCCTGTGAGAACCGGTCCAGTTGCTGCTCCTTGAGAATTAACGGAACCATGAATGTGGAGTTTGAAGATGGTGAAGTTTCTAAGGGTGCAGCAAAAAGATCACGGAAGCCGTTTTACACTGCACCAACAATTCTGGCTTCCTTAATAAGGCGTCGGTCCTCCAGTGATGTAAAGAGAGTACCGAGACTGCAAGAAAATTCATGTCGTCCTCCTCCGTGTCTCCCCCTCCATAAAGAAATCAGCATTTCCTGTGTTTGCATCAGCTTCTCTGTAACTGTTAAATGTGGAATCTGGCAGCCTATTAATTTAGATGGTGACAGAGGTTTTAGCAGGTAAAACCCAGGCTTCCAGGATTCGCTGGGAAGTAAACTTGTTACGAATTTTAGTTAAATTGGCAGTTAAGGTGGGAAACCGAGAGAGAAGTTGTTGGTAAATATTCTGTCGCTCTCCGAAAATGGCGGAGGAGGTCTTTTGGTGCTTTCTTGGGCTGTGCGCCAGTCCAGGGTGGCCCTGACCTTTCCGTAGCCATCTCAGAGAGGGCTGTGCCTCAGGTTGGCCTGAAGATGCAGTAGCCTAATTTAGCACACAGTCACTGATTGAGAAGCTGAACAGAAGTAAATCTGAGGGTAGAGATCCTGAAGGACACGACAAGTGTTTACATGGTGCTGTAAGATGGTGGCGGCGGCGGCGGCGGCGGTGGCGGCGGCGGCTGCGGCGGCGGATACTGGGGTACCGGAGGCTGGCGGTACCAATGCGGATTCCAAGTGATCATCACGGGGACATAGAGCGATCGTCCATGTCCATCTCGCCCCACTGGGTACCAGGCGAATCCTACTGGGTAGGTCGGGTACGTGGCGTATGTGGGGTACGTCTGGTATCCGGGTATTTGAGGTACGTATTCAGTGTACGTTGCCAGGTGAGCCTGGTCATCCAAATTTGGAATAGAGAGTCGAGGATACTGATTCTGGATGGTGAAACTGTTGGGAGCTCGGCAGTCGTAGGAAACTTGCAGTTTCCACCCCCTCTTCACCTGGAGAACTTGGGCTCCATTTGGGGCGATTGTTGGAGTAATCAGCCCGTCTTTCACGTTTCTGGCCACAAAATCTCGCAGGGCTGCCATTTCGGGTTCGGACAGTGAGTACACGTGTCCGCTGGGAATACTGTGTGCTCCAGGTATCATTTCAATGGTAGGGTCAACCAGGCGGTGGTCCGGGTAGACGTTTTCATCCACTGGAGTGTACACATTCTGGACATAGTAGTACCTCACTGGTTGGTAAACTCTGTATCCATCCACCGGGTAGTAAAACGACGGCTGTGCTGGTGGTGGGAGTGACGGAGGTATTGGAGAATACATCCGGCAGTGGTATCGGCAATATTCAGAATCAAAGACGATCGATCGGGTGCTCCATGTGATGTTGGGGTCGTGTGTGCTCAGCCAGCGCACCCCTAGGACGACGGGGAAGAACGGAGACTGAGTCACATCGAATGACAGCACCTCACGGTGATCTCCCAGGTCGACTATCAGGTCGTGCGTTTCGTGGACAACTGGGCCCGATGCTATGGGGCGTCCATCAATTGCTTCTACCAGTATTGGCCAGTCCTTGACCCTCAGAGGAATTCCATTTTGGGCAACGTATTCGTGATCGATGAAGTTGCCAGAAGCACCAGAATCGATCATGGCTCGGACGAACAGGGTGTGTCTGCCCGGGAGATGAATCTGGAGCATCACTTGCAAGTGTGGAGATGAAGCATCATCTTGTGGGGACCTTATTATTTCTGGCCCGGTCGCTGAAGGTCCCTCTACAGCGGGGCCGGGGAGTTTCCCGCCGGCGAAGCCTTTGAGGCCTTGGCAGGACAGTTGTCGGCGTAGTGACCTCCATTTCCACAGTAGAGGCAGAGGTTCAGCTTTCTGCGTCTTTCTTTTTCTTCCTGGGTCAGGCGCATGCGGGCGCCGCCCACAGGCTCAGTCGGATCTACCTGGTGGTGGCTCGTGATGTGCGGCAACACGAGTGCGCGCGGCGGGGAGCGCGGCTTGCGAGCTGCAGCCGCTCTGGCCAGCCTTCTCTCGATGTGGATGCATTGGCCGATCAGCGCCGACAGCGACTTGGCCACTTCGAGGCGCGACAGCTCTGCCTGAATGTGGTCGCTGAGGCCCTCGTGGTACTGGTCAATCAGGGCGGGCTCGTTCCAATCCAGGTCCTGGGCAATCATCTGGAAAGCGTTGGAGTAGTCGATGACTGACCCCATGCCTTGGCGCAGACGTCTGATCTTGCGTTTGGCGGCCTCTCGCCTCTGAGGGTCTTCAAAGACGTGCTTCATTTCGGTCATGAAGGCTGGGTAGTTGTGCATCAGGTAGTGGGATCGCTCCAGCTTCGCAGAGGCCCAGCGGGCGGCACGGCCGGTCATCATGCTTGTCACGAAGCAGACGCGGACACGATCGACTGAAAAATCTCTGGTGCTCTTTTCCATGAAGAGCTGGCACTGAGCCATGAAAGGAACCAGCATGTCTGGGTTGCCGTCAAACTTCTCAGGAAGGTCATCTGGGCACTCTTCCTCTAACGGAGTGGGTGGGGCAGCAGCCGCCGCAGCACCTCGGAGCTCGATGTCATCCTCCTCATCCTGAGGGGCAGGCTCCACTTGCTCACGAAGGGAGGTGTTCTCCTCTGTGAGCTTCTGCACCTGGTTCTGCAGGTTGTTGTTCTCCTCGGACTGCTTCATGACCTTCTCTCTGAGGTTGTTGATCTCTTCAGAGAGATCGTCCCGCCTTCGTTCGGCCAGGTTGGGGATGTACTGGCCCCTTTGGGCGCTGCGTGAGGATGAAGAAGAGGAAGAGGAGGAGGAGCAAGAGGAAGAGGAGGAGGAGGGGCCGTTGGGGGGAGGAGGAGGAGGAGGAGGTGGGCAGTCGGGCCCCAGGGTGAGAGATGGGGTGGGAGGAGACCTCCCGGGTGTAGCTTCGCTCCTGTGGGGATGGAGGCCCGGATCCTGGCCTCCTCTTCCACCCTTTCTTCTTTTTGTTTTCAAAAGCTTTTTGTTTCTGTAAATGAAGATAAAAACATAAATTTAACATACACATTCAAAGCAGCACATTACAAAAAAGACTTTAGCATTTAAAGTAGCCACTAAAGTACTTTAAATACATGAGTATTTAAAGTATCCAGCCACTAAAATACTTTAAATACATGAGTATTTAAAGTATCCACTAAAATACTTTAAATACATGAGTATTTAAAGTATCTCTTTGCTCTACTTGCTTATATTAATAATTAATAAACAAACACAAATCTTGCAAAAGAGAGAAAGGAGTTAATCAATTAAGATAATAGATAACATAAAGCACCCTACTTTTTCATGTCCAAATGACCTTTTTCTCCTCAAAGGTCACCTGTTTATTATGATTCAACAATTCATAACTATATCAACAGCAAATTTACCTTCACTGATTATAAAAGAATGCTGAGACATTCTAAACAAATAGTTTTGTATCAAGAGAGCACTGCAAGAAGCTTTCAAGTCAAAGATGGAGACCAAATAAAAACACACAAGTAGAGCCAAAATGAGTTATTAGACAAGTTACCTGAAAAATTGCTAATATTCCAGCCAATAGGGAACCAAAAAAAAAAAAAAAAAAGAGTGGGGGGATTAGAATCACAATGCTTATATTCATCAACGCTGGGGGAAGGGGGCACTACCTCCATGGAGGTTACTAAGTCATTATCAAAACAAACAACAACTGTCACAAAACCCACAGGATTGTCTAAATCTGACCGTAATCTGATTTCCCAAAGAGAATTCCCTATGGGACAGAAGTGGCACTGAGCAGCAACATGTGTCTATCAGTTTCCCTCCTTATTATGCAGTCAATCAACAAATATTAATTGATAACTCCTAGGCTAGGAAGAGCTGGGCTATGAAATGGGACATTCCAAGAAGCCCAATAATAGTACACCTCAAACGTATAATATGGATTTAATTAAATAATGCAGGAAAAGCAGTGAATATTCAACAACTGTTAGCTAATATTAATAAAGTTATTAATAAGAAAGGTAACTTTCTGTGTAGGGGCTAAAATTAAAACAGGGAGGGGGCTGCAACTACGGCAACCTAGGCATGCATTTCCCACCTAAAGATTAATTAATTTTATTACTTTGGATACACTGTTGGCCAAACAAATCCATGGCCTCATTTGATTTGCAGGTCACCAATTTGCAACTTCTGGTTTTGAAACAAGTTTTTAATAGCACAGCCCCACCCAAAAGTTGGTAACTTAGAGCAGGACAGGGCTGTACTCCTTCCTAGGTGATGGGTAGCTATATGGGGGGTTAGGGGGAGTGGGGAGATTAAAGGTCTTAATTATGGGTATGGTGACAATAAATCATACATACAATAAATCATACAACAGTGCCTATGTACTGCCTAAAAAGAGGGTTAAATGCATTTATAGTAACTTAATTATTTTAACTTTTTAATATTTTTTAAATGAGCATTAAATTCTCATATTGGGAAAACTTCAAGAAAGTGCTCAAAAGTTTAAAAACATAATTTATAAAGCAGGCAAGATTGCCTGTTCACTAAATTTTAACTTGGCAGTCCTGGCCACCTGTTCTTCTCTGACCCATCAAGGCAAAAATGGACACTAAATTAATTATATTAATTAAAAAACTCACAAAGATAAACGTGTTATTCAAAGAAGTTAGGTGAAAAATAGCTAGTATTTCAATAAGGTACGAGGAAAAACAAAAGGCGGTGGTAATCAAACGTGATGCATGCGTACTTCAGCCTGGTCTCTGGCTGTAGAGACATGCCCCTTCCTCCTCCTTCCTTAAAACCCCTCATAATCCTTTAGGCTCCTCCCCTGCACCCCCAACCCCCCACCCCCAGCCACTTCCTCTATGTTCTGTACTGTCCTTGGAGTGGCTGTATAGCAAGCAGAGTCTTTAAGGGACAGAATTACTGTGCCATTGTAAGAGTTTTAATTGGCATTCAAGATAAAATATTCTAAATAGTCTGAAAGTTTAGAAAATAATACATCATAACCTGTGACACTGTTTCATTTCCAGCTCCTGAAAGATAACTGTATTAGTGTGACACTCAAAATATAAGGTCACAAAATAGTGCAATTTTTATTTATTAAAAGTTTTATTTTTATGGAATAATTTTTTATTTCATAAAATGAAATTATTTAATAAAAATTTTTATTTAATAAATGTCTCATTTATTAAAAGTTTTAATGTCCCATTAAAAAACCACTAATAAGCACAAGTCAGGTGACTCAGGTGCCACTTCTGTCATCTAGACATTAATATTTTCAAAACTTAGAGAGAAGACTTCTGGAAAGGCATTCAGAGCATGGCCTGGCGCTGCCTGACCCAGGTCAGGAAGGTTAACAACCTACATGTCAATCACAGTCACTGGGGTGAGCTTTATTGAGGCCCAAGTCTGATGGTTTTAACATCTGCAAAACACAATAATAGGACAGATATAACAACATGTTCAGAAATCAGCAAACAATCATTGTATTGTTTAGGGAATCAGAAGATCAGTAAGGGTTAAAAATTCAAATGCTTTTGGTAGACAGGAAGGTAACAAAAGTGAGAAGAAACTGCAGTTAAAACAATAAGGAGGGGGCTGTGACTATGCAATTTGGGGATGCATGTCCCCTCCCAAAGACATTAAATTCTTTAACAGATTTTTAATCCAGTGCTGGTCAAATTAAGGACCTTATCTGACCTGCAAGTTCACCAGTTTGAGACCCCTGACCTTTACTGAGATCAGGCATCAGATACCCACCTCTGGGGTTTTGAACTTTGGGGTGAGACTCTAAGTCCTAAAGGAGATAACTGCCCAGAGAAGAGTAGTTTAACCTTTAAAAATGAAAGGAGGGTGGGCAGGCAGGTTAACATTCAGTGTAAATAAAGTTTAAAAACATTTAAATAGCAACTACAGCACCAGTTAACATGGAAACAGGAGCACTGTGACTTGATTTGAATTATAGAACTATGACTCCTTAACCACCCCCCCCTTTACGAGGGGCTGGATTGCCGAGATGGGTTCAAGAGGCCCCATTCCTAAAACCTGAAAGGACACACAGCATAGAGCCAAGCCACATGGGACCGATGTCACCTTTACATATGATAAAGAATTCAGTGTTAGTCTATATAGGAATTAAATACATTTGATTAATCTTTGACTCTTCATGATGACGTCTAAAAACTTCTTTTCCCCAAACACACCGAAGAGTAAGAGTAGCCAAAAACCATTGCACATTAAATATCTCATTAGAAAATGACACTTCATTAAGCAACTCTTAATTGCTTTACATTTTCAAATGTCCCAATTTCTTTTTTAGTACCATGTGTACTATTTGAGAAAGGCAAAGTATATTAATACACACATTTTTATCATTGTTTTGAACTTTAAAAGAATGCAGATAACAAATTTCCAAAGGGGGTGGGGGTTAGGGGGGCAAGGTGGGCCTAGGGACTAACTGAAAGCTGTAATTACTTTAAGTATAAATATGTAAAAATATGTAAATTGTATACTTGTTGTGGGGGGTGACAGATATTTGGGAGTCAAAGTCCTGGCTTATAGCTTATAATATAGGATACCAGGTTTTAAAAGTTATGTTTAGTTAGAAACATAAACATGGTAGTCTGACTGAAGGTAAGGCATCAATGTTTTATATACATATTTTATAATGCCAGTTAAAACCCTCCAATCTATATTTTGTAATGTAACCACTTGATTATACGAAATTATATGAAATTTAAATATGACAATTATGTACCACCATTAAGTATTCCATTCACCCCAAATAATTCGCTTTTGCTTTTCATTTTTAAAAAGCTAATTATTTTAAATATCTTATATAAGTATAGTTTTGTATTATAATTACAGCTTACATTACTGGAGTTTAAAAATGCATACTTTTGTTTTTTTGGATCCTGTTAAGTGTGAGAGATAAGGCAAGCAAGGCCTTGGACAATCCAGGACAGCAAAGCACCATAGGAAAAAAAACCAGAAAACACCTGCAGACACCAAAGAAGGCACTGAATAAGCCAATTTACTCTGGTCATTTAACACATATTTAATGAATGCCTACCCTGTGCCAGGCACAATTAATAAATATGTAGGCAAGTTAGCCAGGGCTAATCCCTTAGAGTTCCAAGGAAAAAAACCCAGCTTCATAGGCACACAGATAAACACCTCATCCTTGCCCCAAGGCCAAGCCAAGAGTACCAATAAGGCACTTAAAACTCCTATGAAACACAGTTCAAGTTATTCCTTATTTTGTGTCCACCAAAGAATCTGATTCCAGTTAGCCACCACCAGTGTCCATTAGTGTCTCAAAAAAACCTTAAATGTGAAAGTATTCAAAACAATTTATTTTTCATTTGTAGTAAAAACATTTAGCTGGATTGCCCTTAGGGGCACCAGCCATGTCTGCTCAGAAGCACTTTTCATAACCCACTATCAAGTTTAAATTGTGGAATTGTTATTTAATATATGCAAAGCACTTGCAAAAAGTGCTTGTAAATCCCAGGTATAATTACCATTGTTGCTAATTGTTCTTATTTATTATTCTTATATTTATTAGACACTAGTGGATAAAAAGCAAAATCGGCGCCGCCAAGAAACCGCAGGAGGGAGGGGCTGTGCAGCCAGGCTCAGGGAAAACAGTGAAGGCACGCAGGCGCAGAGGAGGTGGGCCTGTAGGGCGGGGCTGGGGGGCTCACACTGCGCAGGCGCAGGTGGGCTCTAGGAGGCGGGGCCACAGGCCACTTCGGAAGAGGCAGGCTCAGGGAGGGGCCAAGCTTTGGAGACGCGGTGTCTGGGCAAGCCACCTCAGAGGAGGCAGGCCTAGGGAGGGGCGCTTTCTGGGAGTGTCGCCTCAGAGGAGGCAGGCTCAGGGGGCGGGGGGGAGAAGGGGGGAGAAAGGGGGAGCCACCTCAGAGAAGCGCTCAGGGAGAGGCGGAGTCTGGGGGGGAGCTGCCTCAGAGGAGGCGGGCTCGGAGAGGCGGGGTCTGAGGGAGCGGCCTCAGAGGAGGCGGGCCCAGGGAAAGGCGGGGTCTGGGGGGGGAGCCACCACAGAGGAGGGGGCTCAGGGAGAGGCGGGGCTGGGGAGAGAGGGTCTAGAAGGCGCGCTCTAGGAAGGCGCGCTGCAGAGGAGGCGCGCTCTGAGTAGGCGCTGGGAGGCGCTAAGCACGCTCTGAGCAGATACTGCAGAGAAGGCGCGCTAGAATGGGCGGGGCAGGTCTGAGACTGGCTGTTTGCCTCTCCCAGGATCCCCCCTCCCAAAACCCCTCCCACCAGCCTCCACAGCCAGATTCATTTCATCCAACAGAGCAATCACCCCCAGATCCAACACCCCCCCATACTAAGCAAACCAACAGTTTCCACAAACTGTTGCTGGACGCCAATTCGCGCCACCTTCACAACTACACCGCCACTTCAGTCAAGCGCAACTAGGCAAGGCAGCCCGCTCTGCCACCACCAAAAGATTCCCTTATACACTCAAGTCAGCGCCCCTCCACTCCACTGCTATAGCAGGAATGGTGTGGGCAGAATGTTAAACACTAATTTTTGCCCGGGGCTCCATTTTGTCTAACAGCACCATCATGCAGACAACCGTCCTGCAAAAAAACATAGTGGGAGCCATTCCAAAAGGTGTGTTAGAGACAAAGGGTGGGGTCCCCCACTAAGAAGACAGAGTAATCTTACTCTGCAGCTCTTGTCCCTTTACAGCTGGTTTCTTTGTAGCGTAAAACAGTGCAGCTTGTATACCTCTGCAGCTGTTATTACTTTATAGCGCATTTTAGGTGTAAATTCTCTGCAGCTCATGTACCTCTGCAGTTCCTGTGCCTTGGAGCACAATGAACCGCTGTTGTAGTGCGAATGATCATTTTTGTAGCGCTAATCTTCCGCAGCTCAGATTTTGTAGCGCATTTAAAGCGCAAATCAGTCATCAGTCTGCAGCTCATATACTGCTGCAGTTCATAATGGTTTGTAGCACATTGAAGCGCCCATCAGTTTATAGCGCAACTGAAGCGCCCATCTATCTATAGCGCATTTGACGCGCTTATGTTTGTAGCGCATTGAAGCACCCATCAGCCTGTAGCGCATTGGAAGCGCCAGTCTATAGCGTATTTGAAGCGCTTATCAGCTTATAGCGCATTGAAGCGCCAATTAGTTTGTAGCGCCTACCACTACGTAGCGCTTTTGAAGAGCAAATTACAAATCGCTCTGTAGCTCATGTCTGTCTGCAGCTCATGTCTGTCTGCAGCTCATGTCTGTCTATAGCACTTATCTGGACTTGAGTCCTGGAAATCAAAGCCCTGAAGGCTTGGTTTCTCCACTCTGTTTTGGGGTACTGCCAGTGAAGGCGTGACAAGATTTGCGTGGAGACATTCAGGGGCACTACTCCATCTCCCGCAGCTCCCGAAAAGGACAGAGAATGAATGTGATCTTAATAAAAGAAACATCCTCACCGCATACTCACCACGCGAGGACTCCTCTGCGAAGACAGAAGGACGGGATCCCACACCTGTGCCAGGCGTGGGTTCCGCTGGGTGCTCCGCAGCCCGGAGTGGCTCCGGACGCGAGCCCGCTCAGCGGACCTTTCGCGAGGCTCGGTGGACCCTCTTCGCTCTTCTCCCCAGGTCGCAGTCAGGTTTCTTCGACACACACCAACCGAAGTTGAAGCGCGTGTACCGGGAACGCCGACTGGGAGCCTTATATAGGCTGAACAGAGGAGGGGGGCGCCAAATCCCAGCGTGCTCTGCGAGTTAGGGGGGCGGAGGGGAGCGGGGGCGGAGGGGGGATGGGGGATGGGGGTGGGGGCGATGGCCACGCTACACTGGCCCGCCGCTAGAGGGAGTACGGGATTAAGGAGGGGGTGCAGGATGCTGATGCTGAACTGGCCAAGCTGGGAGGAAAGAAGAAAGGGAGGGGAGGGGAGAATCGAGGACGGCCGGCCTAGCCAGGCCAAGAATGCAATTGCCCCGGTGGTGGGAACTGGGAGACCCTTGTGCTTGGACAGGACAGGGTCGGGGGACACGCAGGATGAGCCCCGCGACCACTGGCACCTTCTTGCTGACAGGTTAGTGGCCCGCGCGCGACGGGAGGTCCTGGGGCCAACAGGCCGCCGCCTCCCCATCCCCCGCCCGGGTTTTGGGTATCTGGGTGCATTTTCTGGGTGTCAGCCCCTCTTGCTGCCCCTCTCCCCACTATACCCCTCCTCCAGGACACCCCATACCCCAATTCCCGGGCCCTGTGAGTCCCTTCCCAGGCTTGACCCCTGGCCTTTTCTTTTTCTCCGCGCCCCCGCGGGCCCCTCCCTGCCCAGAACGCGCAGAAATTCCATCTCCAATTTCCATTCCTCCGCCCCCCCCCATTCCCAGCCCTGGTGGTGGACCTCTCCCCATCCCTGCAGCAAAGACTTGGGGGTCGTTGCCCGTTTTTCTGGGGGTTGTTACCACACGAATGGGGCGCTGCGGCCCGGAGACAAGCCATAGGAAATGGGTGTCAAGCTTCGTCCCTTTCCACACAAACACGTCCTGTCTTTCCTTTCCTTGAATCCGAACGGGAGAGATCACAAAAATGTGCAATTTGAAACACCTAATTCCCCCTCTTCCTAAGAGCATTTCTCCGGCGGAGATCTCGTTTTTCTTAGGTTTTATGGAGCGGGGAAGCGGAATCATGAAATGCTGGGAGCTAAACAGGGCGTTCAGGTCAGGGTTAACCCCGGCTGGGGGCCAGAGACGCTGCAAACAACACCGTTTGCCCCACCAAGTGCACTATTTTGAAAAGCTAAAACAATTAAAAACAGCTGTGGATGCCTCCAATGTGCTTGGAGGCTTCGGCGGATCCCAGCTATGGCCTTTTGGTGGTGATTACAAGGTTTACACAGAGACCTAGTTCTCCCTGCAACGTTACATTTTTCTAAATCTTGTAGAGAGAATGAGTACATTTAGTCACGGTAACCGCATGTTTAATCCTTTCAAGCGTGTTGCTGAGATTCGGCCACAAATGTTTTTGTGTATTTATGCATATAAACATACATATTTTACCTTAGATAAAATTGCAGGGGGTTACAAGCCTTTAAAATACTGATGAAGAAGGATGCTTAAAAAAAAAAAGCCATAACAGGATTTCCATTTAAGCGCCCCAAAGTGTTAGGCTCTGAGAAAAAGGACAATTTGTTGATAATCTTAGAAAAAGAAGTTTAAGTTAAATTGTCTACAGCTGAGTGAGGTTCCTGAAATACGGATGAGACACATTTGTATTTGAAGGCTAAAACTGAGCATATTTTAGTAACATTGCTACAGATTATTTATACGTATGGGATAAATAAGAATTTGGCCCATTGTAGATGACAGGGTGTCAGGGATTGCATTTAAAGCTAGCTTTTCTAGGAATAAACAAAACTGGAGCACATTTACTGAGATTTTACTTTTTATCAAAAATGAAATGTTGACCATCCGATATATGAATGAATGAATGAAGTGAAGATTTCCAATAATGAGAGATATTTTTCTAGGAAGTTGGGTGAGCACAATTATACTTTTTAGAAGTGCCTTTTAATCTTACGATGTTCATCCTTTCCTGCAAGATAAAATAATTTTAGAATTCTTATGTTTGCCAGAGTACCATTCTCATGACCGCCAAACTATCAACCCCTTAGACTTTTTTTCAATGTAGAAAAGTTACTTCGTCTAATTGTTAACTGATAGATTTCTTTTTCTAAAACATGAGATTAAAAACCAGTATAGATGGTAGGGAAAAGGAAAGTTTAAAAATTGATCCCAAGACACTTAAAGTTTGAACCGCTTTGAACCAATTTAATCTTTTATTTCAAAATGTTAACCAGAATTTTTAAATATAAATACAGCTTTAGTATTATTTTTATCATACTGAATTCCTACTTACTGTACAAAATTCAGGAGAAAAAACTCCAGAAAACTGGGGAAAAAATCAAGAAAATCAAGATCACCTGTAACTTCTTCATCCTGAGCTAAACCCCGTAAACATTGTGGAGTTTACTTTTTCAGACTTTCTTTATGCGTACTTATGTACCAAAATAATATATATTTTTCATAGAGCTGCACATTATTTTTAAAAATAAAAAAGGGGTTCAAATTAATTTTCTTTCCAAAGAGACCTAACAGTCAAATAACAGTAAATTTGCAGAGGGTTTTTTTTTTAAAAGAAATGATATTAATTACTTTTTCTAATTAAAATTTTAGATGAACAACATTAGTACATATATATTTAAAACTAGAGAACTGAGAATTTCCCCTGACTTCACTATTATAACATACACATAGTTATCATTTTGGTGTATTTCCTTGTGCTTTTATTTCTCAACATATACAATAATTTTTACTTTGCTTAGAAATATAATTTTCTAAGAAAACAATATCAACAGGTAAGTAATTATAAAACTTTTCAAATCTGAAACAGCAAAACAATATTAAAAATAAACATAAAAATACAACTTTGATAGAAAAATACTTTAGATAACATTTGTGTTATCTACCAAAACATTAACCCCCCCATTAATAGACAAGAATTTTAAACACTTTTTTGACATTTAGTATCCTAAGTGAATTTTGGATTTTCTCAGATATTTCCCAGTGTTGACTGTTTCTTACCCATTTTGCACAAGATTGCGTGTAAAGCAAAAAAAGGTGTTAATGAGCAGATTTACTTTTATCAAATAATAACTGGGCATTGTATTTGGACAGTTTAATCCATTTTTATGAGCACTTGCTATGGATCTATGAAGCTGTTGATTTACCACCTGTATTTAACTTCTTATGTAGTGGGAAAATTGTATTTCAAAACAAAGTAGAATTTTCCCTTGTCAAGCAGTAACTAGACTTTCTACTTGGACATTTACCTATTTTATGACAATTTGCCATGTATCTGTGAAACTCTTGACTTACCGCATGTATTCAGCCTAATTTGTAGGGTGGAAGGAAAATTGTATTTCAAGACAAAATGGAATTTTCACTTGTCAAATAATAACCAGACTTTCTAGTTGGACATTTTATCTCTTTTAAATGAAAATTTGCTATGGACCTAAGAACCTGCTGTTTTACCACATGCATTTGGCTTAACTTTTAGTATGCTAGGGAAAATTTATTTCTAAGCAAAGTAAAATTTTTAGTTGTCAATATTAGCTGGACTTAGTATTTGGTCATCATATTAGACTTAGTATCTGGTCATCTCATCTCTTTATTATAAGAGTTGCCATCAATCTAAAAGCTGTTGGTTTACCTGATGTATTTAGCTTAGCTTCTAGGACAAAGGACAACTCGTATTTCTAAGCAAATTGGAATTTTCACTTGTCTCCCTCTCAAACATTAAAAATAGCAAGGGACAGCACCAGAGAAAACTAGTGAGAGACCACCTCAAAGAGATAAAGACAACATGTATTTCAGATTCTAACACTAGTTTACCACTGATGAAAACCATGCTCTAAACAAAATGCTGAAGTAGTGAAGAAACCCTGACTTGTTAAAAAATTCTCCATCAAATTTTCAGATTGTTTGAGGATTCCAGCAAGGGCAGGATTTATAGATCTTATTTTCTCCCAAATAACCAGCCACTTTGTTTCTTTTCCTTTTTTACTAACTGCAGCACACATTTACTCTTTCTGACTCCTTTTCTTAAACCTTACCCTTGCTACTCTTTCTGACTCCTTTTCTTAAACCTTACCCTTGCCTCAGCTCTAAACAGCAAAGTGCAAATCCTATTGCTGATCTTATTTCCTGCTTTTAGTGTAAAAAAAGGATTCCAGGTGAATAGATGATACGAATTTATGTGTCTGCTAGAAATTCTTGGGATGGAGCTGTGTTTTAGTCCAAAGCTTCACAGAACTATTAACATGTTGGCTTTTTTTTTCCTTTTCATCCTTTTGAACTTCTCCAGCATAGATAGAGAGACAGACATAACAGACAGACAGTCAGGAACAGACTTTCATTCTCTCTCTCTCTCTCTCTCTCTCTCTCTCTCTCTCTCACACACACACACACACACACACACACACACACACGCACACGCACGCACACAAAACATTCAAGCTTTTTCTAAACTTTAGAATACTGTTCTCCGGTCTACTGTCTTCCTGATTTCCAGAAATGTTAGCCAAAAACAGGAATGCAAAATTCAAAAAAAAAAAGAAGCTGGTGTTCCTAAGGATCAACAAGTCTTTTTAAATGAACATTTTTTTTGATTGGGGTTTTCAAGTTGGTAGCATCAGATAGAGTCTCAATGCTCTTAAAGCTGTTTCATATGAACTGCCTCCAAACAACATTCTCTCTAAGCAGAATTCCTACTTCAATTTTTAAACAACGTAACTAAAGACAGTATTGAATAAAAAACAATCTCCACAGTCTGACGCTAGAATAGACATTTCCATTGATGCTCCTTTCCTTCTAGTCTTTGTTCCGTGTGCATATGTATTTTTCAAAGACTATGATTTTAATATGTGTAGTTTTGTACACTTTGTTTTGAAACATAAGTGAATCTTGCTTTCAGCGAAGCATTTGTTAAGGCATTAGATGCTCTTATGTGAGAGGGTGTGTAGACTAGCCAGATTGCTTTGTAAGTGTGAGGCAGGCTAAACTAGCACCCGCCAGGTGTGTGGGTTACTTGGTTGGGGTCCAAGAGTGGTCCCTGGGGAAAGATCCAAGCCTTTGCCCGGGTCTTCTCTTTTTCAATGAATTTTATGAATGACTTTGATGAAGATCTAAGATGCTTGCTTTAAAATCCAGGAATGACTTGCAAAGGGGTAACTGTTATAAGTAGATAACAGAATGTAGAGTTAATATGGCTTAAATAGGCTGCAGTGCTATGCAAAAAGATATTTTATAGCAGTAAATGCATCATAATTCATTGGTGTTATAAGGAAGGAGGTGACTTGATGTGGTGGCAATTTTTGAGGAAAAAGAAGGTTAATATGAACCAGCAGCTTGATGTGTCTGCAAAAAAGAAAAAAAAAATCAAATTCAGATTCTGATAATAGTATAGTGTCCATATGTCACAAAAATTAATAGTACCCCCCTCTAATTAACCACATCTGTAGTATTGTGTCCATTTCTGGCTGTCACATTTAAAGAGAGACGTTGACAAATTAGACAACTTCCAGAACAGTCCGTGGGGATGGTGAGGGGTCTGGCAATCCTGTCATAGGAGGTATCCTCAAAGGGTCTGGAAATGTTTAGCTTGAAGACGAAAAGTAGACATAAACTCTCTTCTGTTTGTTTCGGAAAGCAGAACTAGCACCAGTGGGTGAAAGGTAGAGATGGATTTCAACTCCAGACCTTTCTAACAGTTAGTGCAGCTCAGCAAGGGAATCAACTTAACACCTTTACTTGGTCTGTTCTTTTAAAACATCAGAAATATTCACCTTTATTGCAATTAATGTGTAATCTGAAGGCCACAATAACATTTTCGCGTAGGACAGCAAAGAAGCTTGTGATGGAAACATTTTATTTTTTTCTGATAAACTGTCTAAAAAGAAGAGTCCTGTGTGTTGCAAGTTGATCTCTTACAACTTGAAAGTAGCTGCAACAGGGCAATTTAACACATTCCTTCCTACCCTCTCATTCTGTTTCAAACATGAATATTGGAGAAGAGAATTAAAGGGCTTTTGGCTTTGTTTTGGCTCCCCCCTCCCTGCCCCCCTGCAAAGTGTCCTGGCCTTAACTTGTTTCCTATAGTTCTTCCCTTCCTGGTGTTTCTTGCTGGCTGGGAGCAGGCTTCCCCGGACGGAGTGGCCGCAGATGCTGGGGCACCCAGGGTTAAGGGGGGGGGCAGCCGCTGCTGGCTGCTGGTGCAGGACAGCTAAGCCCTTGGCTGCTGGATCCTCTTACCCTGGGGGAAGTGGGGGACAGTTCTCCTTTCTGCAGGTTTCACCACTCTTATATGTCCTTGCAGTACTCAGTTACAATTTTTAGCTTTTCAATTGAAGATAAAACCTTTCAATCAAAAGTAGCTTCCGACCCTGTGCTCTTTTAACTTCTCTCCATTTCAGGTTAGCCTGGATTCTGTCTCAGGGGCACATTCTTAGTGTCTTCAAGATGTCTTGTGGCAGATTTTCTTTCTCCTCCATCCACCTATTGATTGCTTATTTTGATTACCATGTCTAACTTTGGAAACTGGATTGCTCAAAATTCATCTGTAGAGTATGCAACAGAGGACCCCACTTCTAGGAGCGATAACCTGTAACACATCTGACTCCACGGAAACTGTTTTATTCCCCGGAGCCTTGAAAACTAAGGGGGACTCGGATGAGAGCTGGAAAGAGAGAAGGACATATTCTTCAGACATCTTTTTTAACCCACTTTTTCCTACTTCTTTTAATCCTGCCTCTTCCGACCTCCCCACCCCTCCCAACCTACCCACAATGTTCTCACTCAAATTGTTAGGTCAGGAACATATGGTCACTCTAACTCTGACTGTGTGAAGTATATTTTTCATGTTGAACAAGTTTTTCCTTATTTTCTCTCTCTTTAACAAAAGTGCCATGCACTTTTGTGGGATTGTAATAATGCACAGGGCAACTTGTAATGGCTCGCTTCCCAGTTGTTGAAGATGCCAGAAGCGTTCCTGCACTGAGCTCATATTTCCGAGAGAGAAATGCTCAAAGATGAGCTTCTGGCTTGTCAACGCTCATTCACCTGATCCACAGGCAGCTAGTTGTGATTCCTTGAATGCAATGCTTGCTCCCGCTCTTGGGAAATAGTAAATAATCCTCGTGTTAAATTTTAAAACTTAAAGAAGTTTTAAAAATAGGTGGTCTCAAAAACATAAGCAGCTGGCATGATGACTAATGTTATATTCTTGGAAAAAAAATTAACGTGAGTAAAGCTAAAGGGCTGTTGTCTTCTAGAGTCACTTTGGTAGAATTTTTATTTTTTGGATCTTCCTTCATCTAAGAATTTTTACACGATATTGGTGCAATAGTGGTTTAAATGGGTTTTATTACTTACAAAGCACTCATCTTTAGCACGTCTCACTTTCTACTTAATTGCCTTGGACTAATCAGATTTTTAGAATAGATCTTCGGCATTCTGTACCACGGGAATTGCCACGGCATCTGTTGTGACATGGAAGGCAGACTTTTTCTTTTCTGACAAATGAAGCTGCTCATTTCAAAAAATGCTCAGGAGTTAGGCAGCTCTGGTGTAAATTCTTTCCCATTCTTTAATGTTTCACTCATTCATCTGGTCACCACTTTGATTATTATGGAGATTTGGGGTTTATTGCGAATTTGAAAGAAGAGATCACAGTTAATTTTCCTATAGTAGTTAAAGAGAAATATTTTAGTTTCCTTTTTCTTCAGCGATAGGCATAGATGTAAAGTTATTCTTTTACCTTGGAATGCAGAAGAAAAGAAAAAAGTAGCCCCAGAGGTCTTTTATTTTTTTTCCTCCTTAGCAAATTGGTGTTTCTTGTTATGCAGTAAAATGACGGTGGTTTTTTCTCTCCTATGAAATAGTTGATCAGTGTAGCACCTTTACCATTTTCCATTTTCTATAGCTCTAGGGTTGATTTTCATCAAAAACTAGTACTGCAGAAGTGCAAACAGAACAGGTCGTTACATGTGCTTATCAAAATTTGAAATGTATGCTCTTTTTTTTTTGTCTAGCCGTTTCACTTCTAGGAGTTTAGCTTACAGATAGACTTGTGAAAGTGCTCAGAAGTAAAAGTATAAGGATGTTTCGTGGAGTACTGATAGCAATAATGAAAACTGAGAAAGGGTAGTGGTCATCTTTATTAATTATTCTTTTATTTATTTATTTCCTGGGTGTCAACCTGTTTTGAGACTCCGTGTTAGATGCTGGGAAACATACGGTCCCAGCCATTATGGAACTTTTACACTACTGGGGTTGACAGAGATTAATCAAATAATCGCACACATAAATGTGCCCTTTGAGCTATGGTAAGTGCTACCCACACTACTAGGATTTCTAAGGAGAGGATTTGGCCAGGCAGGGGGATTAAGGAAGACTTCTCTGAGGACGTACTCAGATCTGAAGGATGAGTAAATGTTAGTGAGGTGAAGAGGAAAGGTGTATTTGAGGTAAAAGGAAGAGCTCTGTAGAGGCCCTGGGGCAGGTTGACTTGGCAAACAGAAGGTGCTGGAAGAAGTCCAGTGAAGTTGGATCCGAGAGAGAAGAGGGAACCCAATGTAAGAGGAGAAGTAGGAAGTCAGGGAGAGAATTTTGCAGGACCTTTTAGACCACCTTAAAGAGTGTAATCTGTATCCAAAAACCTATGGGAAGTCTTTGGAGGGGTTTTAAGCGGGACAAGATCAGATTTGCATTTCAAAAAGAGCATTTTGGCCGCTTTGTGAAGAAGAGGTTGGGGGTTCAGAACTGCTTGCCGCACACTAGATCCAAGGCTACTTTTGTAATCCCCAGATGGAGATGAAGCCCTCCTGGGCCAGACGGTGCTGGGGAAATGAAACGAGGCGGGACTTTTTGAGTAAATAGCAACAGCAGTGGGTCGTGGACCGAATTCGCCCTGGAGATCGGCAGGAAGAGATGTCAAGGATGATTTCTAGATTTCTGTCATATTCAGGAGGATGAATGGGGGTGCCATTCAGGGCAGGAGGAATGCCAGAAGGGACCCAGACTTTAAAGGAAAGATCAGGAGTCCTCCCTGGGACAGGCTGAGTTCGAGGTGCCGACAAGGAAATTATGTTTGAGCAATGCAACCTTCAAATGTGATCTTATGTAAACACGTCCAACATATATGCTAAGGGAAAAAGTGTGGTCACGTTATGTAAAAAAGAGCACGGTGTGTGTGTGTGTGTGTGCGCGCGCGCACAAACATATGTCTGCGTCTGCATACACGTGGAAAGATGCAAAGTGGCTTCCCTAGGCATTGGATGGGGGGCCACAGATAGATGAGAGGGGGTCTTCATGTTTTATACCCTCCTGCTTATACTATTTGAATACGTGGCAATGAAGATATAGGGCTTCTATGATAAAGAAAAGGAATGACAGTTCCAAGTGAAAAACCAATATGAGAGTATTTCTCTTTCAGAGGTTTCATAATTGGAAAAACCTTGCAAGGATTATTGTATTTTTTATTTTGAACGGAATTTTTCTGACAGTTTGACTTCCCTAACCCAGTAGTAGCTCTTACACTCTGCCTTTTAATCCTTTTCCACTAGATTGCACTATTACACTAGATTTCACATAGTCTATGTACTCTTTTGTATTCTACCTTTCGCTAATTTTATTAATTTCAAAATAGTCCAACATTTTGCAGATCAGGACATTACATTATAATGGTGCATATACCTACTGCATATATCAGGCATCTCTTTTGTTAAGGGTCCCATTCCTCCTCATTCATCTAACATTTCTGAGATGGAGCGTAGATAGTACCGTTTCTGGGCTGTGGAAACACAGTATATGTTTTGGTCAGGCTCTTTGAGCAAAGGAGGAAAACTACCAAGAGAAGAGGGTAACCGTCCCTTCTCCTTTAGCTATTCTATCAAATCAACACTTTTTCTTTTATTGGACATTGAATCTACCCCCCCCCCCATTTTGGTATGTATGATGCAAAGCTGAATCTTGTGTCCATGCAATTTTTGCTTCTGTTGCACTATTTCCTCAGGAAAAATTCCTAAGAGTTTATGAGAGTCAGAGATAGCACATATCAATATGACTTGCTTCTTATTGCATCTGGCTTTCCTCAAAAGGATTAAGCTGCAGCTCTCACCCAGCATGCCTGGCCAGTGCCATCCCCTTAGTCCGCCAGGAGGCCATGTGGACTGGGGGGTATTTGGAGCCCCTGGGCTGTTGCCTCTGCTCATTAGCAGCCTCCAGCATTTACTCCACTCAGCTATAGAAATATTATAATTTCTCATGTATCTTAATGACTGTGAAAACAAAAAAGATAGTGCTAAAGTCTCTCTTGCTAACTGTACTCACAACTTTTTTTCATTTAAACATCTACTTTTTAAGAAATCACATTTAAAGGAATCCAAAGTTTCCTTCATATTAGTTGTAGATTAAATGTAATAAGAGCTCACATTTTTTGAGAACATATTATGTGCAAAGCCCTCTTCTGAAGGTTTTAAATGTATTGTCTCATTTAATAACTCATAAAATGTTTCTATGAGGCAGACACTAAACTGTCCCAGCCAGAGGAGGAAACCGAGGTACAGAGACATTGCATAACTTGCCCAGTGGACAAAAACTGGGATTTCAACCCAGACATTCTGTCTTCAGACACTCTGATAGAAAACACTATCTTTCTGTATTCCAACTTCATTTCACTCTGAAGTCTAATATCTTACCTAGCTTGTGCTAAAATTATAAAACTCAAATAATTTTCAAATGTGTTTAATAATTCCTGATGTCTTGCCCTGCTGGAACTCTAATGTTTTAACAAAGTTTGAAGACTTCTTATTTTGGCATTCTTGGGTTTAAAATCCTGCTGTAACATTTCTCTTAGCAATAGCTTTTCCTGAGGTTGGAGTGGACAGTCCTCCTCAGCAAAGCTTTCTCCCCTCATAGTTTCCAACTTTCTAGATTTCCTATTTTAATGAAGTGTGTGTGTGTGTGTGTGTGTGTGTGTATTCATGCACATAATGCATGGAATTAATTTTTATGGGCATTGCCTCATTCCAGCTATTTCTAATCTACAGTCAGGGGAAACTTACTTTTTCTAGAAAGAAAAATAAGTCGAAGATGACCTACTAGTAATAACAGTACTTCAAATTACATTTAAAAATATGTAGTTTATACATAGCTTTCCCATTTAACCATTTGGGGTTAGTATTGATGAGTAGATGACATGGACTTTGCAGTAAGCCAAGAAATGGGTTCAATACCCAACTCTGCCACTTAGTAAACACATGACCTGGGGTAAGTTTCATAATTTCCCAAGACTTCTTGTCCTCATGGCAGAATGGAACTAATAATACCTACTCCACATAGACGATAATGTAAGGATTAAATCAGTTAATATGTATAAAGCCCTGAGTGTAGTGCCTCACACTTAGCATTCAAAACATGGTAGCTAACAATAATGTCAAAGACCATTGTTTCGAGAGACAAATATGAAGATATCTTAATATAAGGGACAATTGAAAAAGTATTAAGGATGGTTGCAGAAAGGAAGGGAAGAGAAGATGTAGGGGACAAGGAGGCAACATAGCGACGTGGGGAATGGTGAGAGAAGCAGAGAGATGTTGGGGACGTGAGCTATATATCCACTTTGTGAAAACAAAGTCTGTGTCCCATTCAAGTGAAATATGAAAAGAGACAGATGAGACCGTGGACAGAGAAAGACGTGACAGTTCGGTTCTAAGGTGAGTGCATTAATCAGATTAAATTTCATTTGGCATTTCCTGCTGTTTACTTGGACAGCGGTGTCGGAGTAAGTTACTATTTATTATTTCTTTCCCTTGACATTCTGATTAGCTCATCAGCAATCAGTCACCATTCACAGCTCTTCAGTTATTTTTATTAAATAACAAACCCCTTCTCCCCAAGTCTGCAAATTATTCAGGTTTGGGAAAGAGTAATGTCTCTTCAGAGCGTGCTCGCCCCAGGCCAGATGAAATGTCGTCAGTCATGCTGCTACAAGACTCAGAATAAATCGTGGGATCTTAAGACAAACTTTAAGCATTGTATGGTTTCGAGGGAATTTTAAGGACATGCCAGCCACGTTTGGATTAATTCAGGCTTTGATGATTTCTGAGAGGGAGCGTTGAGGAATTGGTTAAATTGTATATGCCAGTTAATGGTGTGAATGTCTTCTTATTTGGGGCTGTGTAAGCACAGTATGTATGTTATTCTTTGCTTTTGTGTTTATGAATTAGAGCAAAACTCATATCCAGGTACAATTGTAGCAGAGATTATCATGAACTCAGTGAGCACAGTGGAATTTCTTTCAAGATTTCTGAGGATGGTCTGTTATCTTTGGAAAGAGTCCAAGAACCAGTCTATACACATTAAAATTTTTTTGCACATTATATTTAATCTTGAAAAGTTATGTATAGGGCAAATATTTTTTAAATTGAGTTATATTTTCCCATGCTAACTAAGGAAATTTGTTCTCACAGAAAAAGAAATGCTCTGGTCCCTTTCTAATAAAAATCAAACTTTGAAATCATAATGTTTTTTGGTGAGTATCTACATTTGTCATTGCACGGATTATAGTAATTTTCTATACAAGAAGCTAGTCGAGTGGATCCACGATCTCGGACAACAATTAAAAACAAACAGTTATTTCCATGTTACTGAGATTTCTCCCCCTGAGGTGTGGGACTTGAATGTTTAAGCAGACACACCATCCATGATGTTGTGTCTTGCCTTTAGTGACATTGTCTGGTGAGTAGAGTCATAAAAATGTTGTCTTTTTTTTTTTTTTTTTTTAGATTTATTGGACTGCAGTCTTCTGTGGTCAGAGGAGAACTTTAGATGGATCACTATGAACTTTTTAAAAAATGAATATGCTCAAAGCCATGCTGGCCTTAAAATAGAGCAATATCAGTGGGATATCTTACGCTGCTTCCATTTTTTAATGATTGGGAAACCAATCACATTTGTCTTTTGAATCCTGTAAAAACCAACTGGTCTACCCTTACATAGGACCTGGAAATTATGAGCAATGATATGCTAGCTCACCTGGCAAGGACGTGACAGAGTGTAAGACAAAAATATCTCACGGACTTGTTATCCTAGTGAATTCTTTAAATCACCCATAAAGTACAATATGTGTAGTTTTGTGTGTATAACTCCAAATACTGATTCTTATGCATACATAGTCTGAGAACCAATGGGCTAGAATAAAGGAAGGAATAAAAGGGGTGCTGTCTGGATACTCAAACCATTCTTTCTTTATGATAACTCCCCAATCCATGGGAGAGTTTTTCATCTCTAAGGTCAGCCTACATTTGGCACATATGCTATGACTCAGTTGAACATCCTATCTACCCTTGCGTTCTGTAGTTATCCTCTCAGTCTTCTAGAGTTCATATTTGTATATGAGAATTGCCTGATGAAATTGTGTAACCTAAACTCTCCACAGTGGAGTCGTGAATATGTGTTTTTAAAATTTTTTTTGTGATGAATTTTTGAGGGTGTGAATATGTATTTTTAGAGAGGTACAAGTGATTCTTATGTGTTGCCTTTGGAACCCAGTGATCAGGAGAACACAGGGAGTGGGGTATTTTGCCACAGCAGACTACTATGAACATTTTTCATCCTATTTTAGCATAAATTATTTAGAAAGTGATGACAGTATTTTTCATCTAGATTTAAAAGGACCTAATTTCAGTTGTTAAGCAAATCAACCATTTATTAGGTGAATCATCCAGAAGATTGATCTTTTAGTATATATAAAATTAGTACACTTAAGTTTACATATTTTAAAAAATTACACACCAACCAAGTCATTTATTTGCTTGGGATGCTAGAGCCTTTGATTTCCACTCACGGGTTATCACTGAAATGATCACCTGAGGTTTTGTTTGCTTGTTTGTTGGTTTTTAATAACTTGGGTTTTGAATTGTATTCTTTTTTTTTATTTTGGAAGGGAACTTGATATTTCTCCTAATTTTAAGCTCAGAATTTTCTTCAAAATTCAGTTTAAAAAAGAATTTACATTTCATCTCTGATTTACTAAGGTGAGGAGCCCTTTCAACACGAAGTTTCCTGTGCCCCTACCAGTGTTTGTCTTCACTTGTCCTTACTTTCTGAATCATGAGGTGTTTTCTTTGCTTGTGTATGCTGGTCTCACCCATTCTGGTTTCTCTTGCATTGCATCTCATCGGTTTTGCTCCTTTCTTTATCCTCCGTCTGTTTCTCTCTTGTGTTTTCCTCAGCTTCTGAACAAAATCTCTTTCCCCACGTTCACATAACCAGCCCTCTCTGCATCTTGCTGCATCTCAGTCTATCTAGCGTGTCATTTCATCTCTTTGCTCCCCTATCCTGGCCAATGTTCTCGAAAGATTAACTGTATTTGCTACATCTACATCTTGACCTTTTGCGGTTTGGCTTCTATTCTTATCCCTTTGTTGGAACTCCACTTTCAAGGAGTTACCAGTAACTTCTCACTTTACACATCTAGCAGTCTTTTCTAAACTCTCATTCTCTTTGACCTTTATGTGAGGGTGTGGATTCCACCCTCCTTGATATCTCTTCTGTTGACATATGTGACACTTCAGGCTTGGTTGTCCAACCTCTCTGACTACCTTGTCTCTGATTTCTTTGCTGAATCATCCTCTGTGCTTGCTATATAAATGTATTTATTAACGTGTTCTTCTGCCTTTGCTGTCCCTCCCACTTTTTTGTGTGTGTGTGTTCCTAGTTGCTATATTTCAGCTCCAGAAGCTAGGACCAAACTGTGGGGTATATCCTGGGGGATTCTGGGACGGAGCTGAACCCAGAGGGAACATACCTGAGATGGCTAGATGAAGGGAGAATGAGATGGAGACCCAGTGTTATAGTTAGGAAAACGGTACCCAAATCCCATGTCTGACAGGTAAGAATAAAAAATAGGGCAGTAAGCCATAAGAGTGGTAGTTTGGTTGATGGGAAATAGGGTAGATGAATGACTCAAGAACATGAAGGTGTATTTTCTCCGATCACTTTGGATATGAGAGTGCCTAGTACATGTTACCTGGGAGCATGGTCTGTTTAAAGAATTGTACTGGGGTTTGGCTTCAACCGTCATTCCGCTGGGGATGAATGTCCAAATCTGTATCTGAAGCCCCAGTAAGTTCTTTTATGCACCAGAGTTCTATTTCCATCTTCCTCTTAGATGGTTTTACCTGGATATCCATGTGGTACCCCGAATTTAATATGGCTGAAATTTATCATCTTTCTCCTGAAACTGACTCCTTTTTTGGGGGGATTCCTAATGTATCACTGTTTTGTGTCACTCTGGATCAAATCTTCAAAGTCATCTGATTCCCCTTTTTTAACTAACCCACATGCAGCAATTTGAAAACTTTGTCAGTATTATCTCCATGATGTCATATAACTAGCCCCACCTTTATTTTCAATTTATGGGCTGACTGCTACCCTACGTTCCAGAGATAACTCCCTACTTATTAGCCCCAACCCCAATTATGTTCATTTCTGCCAGTGTAATGTTTCCAAAACTCGACTGTGAAATTTAAATGATACTTAAACTTATGACAACATCCCTAGCCAGGGATAATGGCTTCGCCCCTCAGGGTTTTGTAGTACTTATGTTTTCTACCACTGTGTGCATGTGTAATTATTATGTATGTATATGTATATATATATTTCATACATATTTGGGTACATGAATTATCAATCCTTGTAGATTGTAAACTTGTTGGGGTGTAGTTCCTGTGTCTTGTTTACCCTGTATCCCCACATATGCCTTGTACTGACATGCAACAAATATTTATTAAGTGGAATTAAACAGCTAGTTGGGCTAGAAGGAATCTAATCTCCGTTAATAGTAGGTGACCTGGAATAGTCATTTTAATTTGACATTAATTTCATTTTTTGTGCATTTGTTTTATTCTGAAAAGCTTTTTTATTAAGCTGTGCTGATGGCATAAATGGAACAGTTAACTGGAAGACCAAACAGGCCAACAGTTTTATTATCAGCAGAAAAATGACTGGTGGGAAGAAAGATGGTGAGTTTAGGTGGTAAATCTAAATCTCCTTTGGAGAGTCAATTAAATGTCCGCTTCCAGTATTCCTTTTGCTTTTTTAGTCATGTGTGGATTTTTTTTTTTTTTGATAAGTCAGTCTGAAAAACTCCAGTTTTGTTTTTCTAATCTTCTAAAACTTCTGATCCTTTATGTTCTTAATCCATTATTTTCTAAGTTTTTTTCCTTTGCCATAGTTTTGCCTTTTTTTTAACTAAAAATAATTCCTGTTTTTAACCTATTGTGACCCTTATCCAGTCCCTAGCTTGCCACTTATAAAAATTGTTCCAGTGTGGTCATTATAACAATTTATTTATAACATTGAAAAACATTAAGAATCATGCTTAACATAAATCATTTTAAAAACAGTATTTATACAACCTTAGAAAAATGGTCATAAAATATTTTGGCTAATTGTGGATGATTTCCTGACAGATTGTTTAGTTGCAAAACCAAATTGATATGTTTTGCTATTAAATAATTAGATGGCACTTATTATCTGTTGGAAAGGTGACCTGACCCTTGGATGATTGATTATTTTTTCTAAATTTTTTCTTCCCTATCATAAATGTGTCCATTAGCAATATGCCAGGACCTTTGAAATAATGCATTTCATCAGGGAGAAAAAGACTTACTTAATAACCAAAAGATTAGTAGTTTTCAAAATGTCAGTTTTCATCATGAGCTTTTAGTTAATATTTCTTGATTATTTGCCTTTAAGACCTCTCTGCCCACCACCCCTTGCCCCAGCCCCCACCCCCCCACACACAAAATTTTGGCTATATGTGGTCATGCATGTTGATATGTAGCCTGGTTTCCATAACTTTGGGGCAACCAAAGTGTCTATGAAAATAACAACAATTTAAAAATGTTTTTAAAAGAACAGTCATTTTGGGTGATAAAATAGCTTTACCGCCATATAACAAATCCTGGGTACCTTGTAGAAGTGATTCCTGGCTTACCTCGTTGTCTACATACAGCCCTAAAGTTGGGAATCACTAGCTTTTTCCAGTTCATACCAAATGATTCCTTAGGTGGAATCACCCACTTCCAGATCTGTTTCACAATAGGACAGAGGCTTCCAATTCTCCTCTACTCTGCTGTTTTTGAAACAAACCCGCAAACACCTTTGCATTTCTAAGGAATTTTTATTGCTAATATCTATAAGAAAACATAGAGTTTTATAACAATAACTTTCCATGAGAGGATCACAAAAATTTATTTTAAAAAGCACTAAATGCATTTATTTTAGGTCCTAAACCCATCATCTCATAGTCCTTTCCCCACACCCTCCTTAGATATTCTCAGGGGATTCTCCCTGGTTTCTTCAAGGGAATTACCCCTGATGACCACCTGTGTCTGGTAGATTCCTTAATCAAGCTGAGGGCCCTCAGCTTCTTAGACACATCCACTCTGCCTGTGTTCTAATCCTCCTAGTTATGGCCCCAGGTGGTCCTCAAGGTTGCCATCTGCAATGTTATAATGCTCTGTCATCTCCTGAGGATTTGGGACCTGCCCTGATTTCCTGGTGCCCCATATGAGATCACCAAAAACTTTCCGTTTGGACTTCATACCATTCTGCACTAAATTTACAGTCATCTTTTTTTTTTTTCTTCAGTTCCTTCTCTTTAACTTTGATCTCTAGAACTCCTGTCATCTTTGAATATGTTCCTCTGTTTCCATTTGATTTGCTAAAAAGGTGTTCTATAAGAAGCTCTTAAACGCTGTTGAGTCACCTACTCAGGTGCTTTCTTAGTGAAATGTACTATTCCAAGACCTTTGCATACAGCCTTCTCCAGAATCTTCAAGAGATACTTGTCTCTTCCTCTTTTAAACTTCATGCTCCCATTGGACCCCCATTTGATTTTTCTCCTTGGAACCTGAGTGATGACCATAGTTCTCAAAATAGAAGTGATCAATATATCTTGAATCTACTGAGGTACCACATCCTCAGTTTCTTTGAACTCATCTTTAGCTTCTTCTCCCTTCTTGGTCTCCTCATCCAATTTAAATCCTATCATTTTAGTTCTATATACAGAGAATATGGGGAGAATAATACATTTCATTAATTGTATAAAGAGAATTATTTCCAGTTGCTGATGTAGCAAGGCCATTTTAAGTGTTACTGCAGATATCAAATGTTCTTTGAGATGTTCTTGACCATGAGTCCCAAGCATCTCTTTTTGGCAATTTCAAGAGAGCACAAAAGATTGTAAGAGCATTTATATAGTAAAATAAGTTTAGTGATTGTATTTTTTGTATAACTTTCTTTTAAAATAATGTTCAGTTCTAAATTTTAGCAGTGGGATGGTGTCTCTTCCGTAAATAGGATTTTGAGGAATTTGTTAGAGTCCAGAGCAACACATTTGGCATCATTCTACCTTGATATACATTCAATACTTAAAAAAAATCATAAAGAGTCCTCTAAATATGGAGTCCCTTTTCTTTTTCCTAGGGTAGAGTTAGACAAACTTAAAATTTACCCCAGAATAATGTAAATAAAAAAGGAATAAGCTTTCATATTACTAACTTATATACTTCACTTAGATAAATATTTTTAAATTCTCCTTTCTTACTTAAGACAACTCATTTTCCAAAATGGGTTAGCCTTAGGTTTACTGACAGACTTTCATTGCTTTTTTTCTTAAGAAACAAAAAATAAACTTCCTCCTAAGAGCAAGTCAAAATAATCATGTACTGATTTCCTATTTATTTTCCACTTAAATGTTAAACTTGAATTTGACCTTCTTGGGAATGAAGTACTATGTACTCTGAATAATTTGTTAGACTTTTCTTCTGCCATCTTAGAGGAGCTCCTCTTTAGCTCACTGACAGTTAAGGAATGGGCAAGGCTTGAAGATAGAAATATCTCTCTAGATGCCTTCTTTTTCTGTGTGGTTGGAGAGGAACATGAAGTGCTCCTAGGACTGAAAATACATGCTCTTCTTTGCCTCTGAAGGGTGGCAAAGTCAGGACGAAGAATCACAAAGTTCCAAGACTTCAAAGGACTGTCTATCAGGGAGATGAGTTTCTCCTTCTAGGCTCTGGTTATGCTGGCTGAAATGTCTCCTTTTAAACTTCAGGTTTGTTTCTTTCTTTAAACAAAAGAATCTTTAGGTTTGTTTCTTTCTTGAAATTGTGATTGTCAAAGCACTTCTTCCAATTGTGCGGTGTTATTACGATAACTTCACAAAATAAAGAATGAACTTGGATTATCTGGTCAAATTCTGGTTTGTCATCAAACAAGAGAGACAATTAAGAAAGTGAAGGTGTTATGCAGCATAATTAGCTTGCCGTAGCGAGTCATAATAATATAATGTACAGCCACCAAATGTATTACCTTATGTTTTCAAATCAACAAAGTACGTGACTTCCTGGGTTCAAGTCACTGGCTTTTCCCCTTACTATTCTTGTAGGCTTGAACCTATCGTTTTGTCTCTCTGGATTCAGTTTTGTTGTCTATAAAATGAAGGACTGAACTCTCCAGGAGAGCAAGTGCATGCCAACTCTGATTGGTAGTATCTGTCAGGAATTCTGGGTTAAGTAGAATGCTGAGGCCATATCCAAGTAGGAAGTAATGCTATGATCTCTCTTTAGTTAGAGAAATATATTTGGCATGCTCAGACAGGATGACATCTAAAGCCCTTTTCAACTGCAACGTTCATGAGACTAAGTTTATTGATCACCAATTAACAATGGTTTGCAACCACTTTCCAGCTGACATTTAAGAAAAAAACAACAGGAGAAAACAAAAACATGTGATCATTATATGGAAAATCAAGACGTTTAACAAAATAGTTTCGGTAAGTGGCTTTGGTTGGGGGGGGAATCTTTTTGCTTTTTGTAGAAAAAGACACAAATCGTGGTTTGTCCTCTTCATGTAAAGAACAGTGCCCTTATCTCTTAGAGGAATGAAGTTTAAAAAGGCAATGTAATGCCTTCCTTGTGATGAATTCTATGGCCTAGGCGTGCTCTGCAAAATAGAAAGGGTTGCTGGCCACCACCAAATGAATGGCCTACAGCACTTTGATGTTGAGTAAACTCAAAGGTGAAGGGCAGACAGCTGAGAAAAGTTTCTGATTCAAAACCAAGATTTTTAAAGCGGGACTGTTAAAACACCAGGTAAATCTTGGTGAGGAAAAACAACCAAACAGGTTGTGTGCCTGGCTGGTTACTGATGTCCCTCAGAATATTTATCTACAGCAATTATCTGGTTTGATAATTAAATTTTAGTTTGACTATAGAAATAACACATTAAAAAATAGATTGGGAAGGAAACCATAAATACATCAGACTCTGAAAACCCTGAAATGAGTTCTCTCAATTCAGAGATAGCAAATGAGATTCATCTCTTATAATCAATTCTGATTAATTGGTAGCAGCTTCTCCGAGTGCTATGGATACCAGGGCTCCGAGCCTCAGAGAGGGCTTTTAGCTGTTAAAGCTATAAAATGTAAGACAAGTCTTATTTTTTTTCTGACAGAACTTATAATTTTTAATTATCAGGGGTGATCATGTAGTAAAATAAGTTTAGCAATTATATTTTTAATGTAACTTTCTTTTAAAATAATATTCCCATCCTTAACATTAGGATTAACATAAGGATTCTTAATGTAAAGAGGATTTTGAGGAATGGAAATGTCTTAGTCTTTAGGCAAAAGTTTATTTTCAAAGCTATACCAGATAAATGACTGTTCATTATCTTTCATCTTAAACGTCTTTAAAAATCTTCATCATTTTTACCCCCAGTTTTTTTTTTCTGGATAATACTTACTATCAAGGCAATACTATGAAGAGTTGAGAAATATGCATCATCTTATTTAAGTAATTTGCACTCAGTTAAAGCACCCTTGTCATGCTTCCCGTTGAATAGCTTATCTCTTAAAACTCTCTGAACATGAGAGGCAAATTAACAAAATTGAAATGCTTTTAGAAATAGACTTTAATTTCTTATTAATAAATTACTTATTAATTATAGTGCATTATAATATTCTTAGGCTGACTTAGCTATTGCTAAGGGTAATAGATCACTTAATCAATAGATCTCTTTGTTTAAATTATGCAGTATATTTCCCACACAACAAATATGTAAGAAATTATTTTATACAGCACATTAAATCCATTCATTTTGATTTGACAGTTCATGTTTACATAATGTATGGGTTGAATTAAGACTTTCTATGGTACACTTATTTATTTCTGAATGCATTTAATACATGGAGTTTACGCTGCCATTGCAAGTAATGGCTATGTCCCAATTATAGCAAGATCATCTATTCAGAAGTATACCGCATCAGCTAAGGACCAGGAAATAAGCCACAGAAGGGTCTTCGGGTGGCCAAAATCGATGTGGCAAACGCAGGCTTCTGTTTTTCACATCTAGCAGAGCCCCGCGTGCGTTAAGACAGAACAAATTTGTTCTTACTTCAACACACAGCGCCACCTCATTTGGTAGTCTGGTTTCTAAACCTGCAGCAGATTAATAGCAGCAAATTAGAAGGGATAGAGAAGCTGCTATAGGAAACATACTGATAACAATGAGAAATGACAGCTGACAAGTTGTCTACAGAGGAGAAAACAGAAAATCTATAAAACAAACAACCTGAAAAAGCATTAGCAGACTGGGACCCGCTAGCAGAGGTGTGTGATCAGTAAATGACTAGGCAACCAAATGGTCCGTAAGGGCATCGTTATATAATAGAGCAGAGTGCAATTATTGGTGTGCCAAATGATGATTCCTCTACCATCATGAAAAAGGATTGAGTCAGTACTTGAGAAAACTCAGCTCTCTGAAATGTTTCCTTCTTTGGGGGTTTGTGGTAAAGTGAGGATTTACTATCTTAAACCTTAAACATTAGCAAGTGATGGTGTAAATGGACCTTTTAGAATGATTAATTTGTTGATAAAGCATCTATGAGAGAGAGATACACATAATAGGTACCTAACAAAGGCCACCCGGACGTGAATACTGACAATACTTTATGACTTTCTTCTCAAAGAGTTCTGTGGAGAGACAGCTTTGAGATTTAAATCTAGCTGGGACTTGCAGGGTCTCACACTCAGCAGCTAGTTTATCTTATGACCATGTACTCGTTCTTGGTGATGCAGGCAAAGGTCTGGTGAGTGTTCTCTGGACTTTTTTGCAGAGAAGGGACTTGGTACATGCCTGTGCACGTGCGTATGCCATTAAAAATAATCATTGTGATAATTTGAAGTTATATGCGTAAATTCATTAGCAATGCACTACCATAATCCTTTCAAAATTTAATGTTTACTAAATACATCCAAATTTGCTTTTGTTTTTAAGTCATTGTAAATAAGCACTCAAATGCACACGCTCATCACGATGTTGCTCCCTTAGGGAGAAAATTTCAAGTGGACTATTAATAAAGGGAGACAGGATGCTATTTAGCTAGCATGAGGTCCCACTTTATTGCTATGGCCATCACCGTCTGTTACTTGATTCTTGGCTCTCTGCTATCACATAATTGTTGAAATGGCCTGTAGTTTTTCTGTACCTTATGACTAAAATGTACAGAGAACAGTTTTTGTGAAGTTTTTGGTGATATGGTAACGAAGGACATTGAACTGCGTTTAGGGAGGGTGATGTAATTACCCTGGCCACTTGCCCATACACCCTTTTGCTCTTCTCAGATGTGTAATTTTTCCTTTAAAAAAATCTGTTATTTATGACTACCTGTCTTCAGTTTTTAATCTTTGCAAATCTAGCTACCCTTGCTGTTTGAAGATGATGTTTTTGACTCCCTGTGGGTTGGACTTTTGGTTTAATTGTTTTTCCCATTAATGGTGATGGATTTGCACGGGATTTAGCCACACACTGGTTTCCAGTTTCATTTGTATCCAGTGGCATGTGTTTGCAGAGGTAATGGATTTGCAGCTGTAGACAATTGCAAAGCCATGCGATACACAGAGAGACCAGACCCTGTGACCTCAGCTTGATTAGCATGACACTGTACACGTGTATATTTCAGAGATTATTAGATTTTAGTACTGTGCATTTTTAGAGTTTAAATTTGATTTTCAGGATTTGCTTTTAAGGAAGACAGTATGCTTCAAGCTTTCTGTTTGTGAGTACTACTTAGATACATGTGAGCGCAACACGTGTTAGCCGGAGTGCAGCCATTGTTGCTGTTGGTGCAGACCATATCAGCATTATTTATATAGCTCGCTTTTAGAACAAGAGCCTATAACTTCGAATCCTGTGTCATTTGTTGTTTCCAAAAGGAAGCAAGGTGTAAATACTGCCCAAATAGCCTCTGTTGAAGAGCGATCTGTTTTTTAAGTAGCAAATGGGGAAGGTAAAGGTAAAGGGCGCTTCTCTAAAATGTTGTGTGGGTGCCCATAATTTAAACTGATGCTACAGAAAGGAAGTATTATTTTCACAAACAAAACACAAGGGCTTAGTCATTTTCCATTTCTCGATGATGAATGTACCATACATCCATATCATGTTTTTCTCAAAGTGAATGGCGTCCTAGACTTATAGAGAAGCAGTCTTTACTGTCGAGTTGCCAAGGTAACTGACCAGCAAGGATGCGGCTCAGCAGCTTGCAGAAAGGCAATTGAGTACATGTGACTATGGAAATGTGCATGTCATCTTAAAACCCATGAGGGCCATGGTGAATTGTGGTTTGGCTCTGGAGATCACAGAAAGGTTTTTTATGAACCAGAAACTGAGATGTTCTGTACTAGTCCCTGAAGTGAGGTGATACTAGTCCTTGAAGTGAGGGGATAGGCAGTGGCAGGTACCCTATTAGGGTTCCACTTCAGGCCTTGGCAAGTGCTATATAGAAAACAGAATCATTTTAATATTGCTTCATATGAACAACCTTTCTTTTGGCTTTATAAGCTAGCTTTTACTACCTTATGGCAGCAAAAACGAAGGGAGACTGTCAGGAGTTTGTAATGTAAATGGAGGATGATAACCCATCAACTGCGACACACCTGTGAGAATTAATTCAAGTTATAAAATGAAAATTTAAGTGAAGTATTATATATATACTTAGTCCACAAACATAACACCTGTGTTTACCTCCACAGTGCTTTTTAACTAGAAGGTATTCATCCATTCAATAGGCATCGATAAAATTATTCAACTATGGCAGACACCTTCTAGGTGCCAAGCAAATAACAAAGGTAAATAAAATTTAGTGCTGGACTTCAAGGTGTTTTAATCTCTAGAAAGAATAAGCTACATAAACTCTGGAGAGATTCCTTTAGGTTATTCAAAATACTCCTGTGCTTTGAATGTAGGGTTGTGATCTGGAATTTAAATACCTTTGGGTATAGAATGAAGTAACTTCTCAGTAGGGGTTCACAAATCTCCATAATTTGACTCTTCTTACCAGTTTTTCTCCTTTTACCTTAATTATACTCCAGGACCACTGGCTTAATTTTTTTTCCTTGAAAGGCCCCCCCCCAGTATTCCACAATTGTATCTTGTACAAGTTTTCACCACTGAAATGCCCGAATCCCCATCTATGAGTTTCAGAATCTTGCTGGTATTTTACGAGCCATGTTGAATTCTACTTCTTACGTAAATCTTTTCCAGATCTTTTCCAGCTTCCATTGCTCCTCGCCATCTTTCCAGGTATTACCAGAGGAGTTTATACCTCAGGTATCATACCTAGTGAGGTGGGCGTTGGTCTCCCAAGCCAGATGGTGAGGAAGGCAGGGACTGGGTCTCCTTCGTCTTCACATTCTCCACAGCACCTAGCACTCAGGGGACATTGTGGAGTCCAGTGGGGGGGGGGGAGGATATTGCAAATTCTCATCCTCACTGTTTTTCTGTGATTTGTTCATTCTTGTTCTTTGGAATGGGACCATTTCCACAGGTGAGTAAATTGTTCTTGGGGGCAAGAAGCTGGGTACTCTAAATGCCATGCAAAGACTACTGAGGAATACTAGCAAAGCAAGTCAGGAAAGGAGGAGTCTCTCAACATACCTAGTTTAAACGTAACTTGCAGCTTCCTTCTGTCTGTTATATAGCCTTTGAAGTTGTGTTTTAGTAGCAAAGCTATGGATACATGAAACTACAAGCCAAATATTTTAGTTCAGTTCTCCATTTTTGGCAGCCATCCACAGAACTGTAGGGACAAGTTTTCACAGATAAAGAAACATTTTGTGGGAGTTCCTATTTTTATGCTGAAAAATTTGCTGTCAATGATCTTGCTATCTAGGGCTTTTAGTTAGTTGTGAGCCTAGGGTGAGCAACATTGAAGTTCTCAAGGTTAATTACTACATTTACAAATCCTTCAGTGACTAAGAAAAAAGGACTGGATTTATCTGTTTAAAAATTACAGCCACTAGCCAATCAGGAAGATAGAAAAACTAAAAGAGATTGTAGAGGCGACAAGTGTAATGGCAGTAATGTGTTGGTGGAGATGATGATATCACAGGAAAAACAATAGGTGGGAACTAATCAAACCAATTTAGCCAATTTAGTGTACTCACATCACATATCTTAAGTAATCAGCAAATCATGAAATCTGTCCCATTTCATTTAAAGAAATCATTTGCACTGAACTTTATTATCTGATTGTTATTGTTTATTTAGGATACAGCATAGTAGAATAGATTATATTGTGTGATTTATTAAATGTCAGGATCGGGTAAAATGGAATAAAGGAGAGATATGAGGAGAGATACAAGAAATAATACAGAAAAAGTATCCAATGCATTTTTTATGAGTGTATATGAAATTCACCTTATATATACTGATGGCATTATATAGTCTGATATGCTATGTCTAGCAAATAGTTAATACGGTTTAGATTCTTACCATTTAAAAATTACTCTTTATACTTTACTTTGAAAAAAGGAAAAAAAATAAACTGTAGTAATTATGTAGTCATTCAGTTCTCATGATATATTTTGTTGGTAATAATGCCCATAAAAAGAAATTACTGAAAAAATATTATGGATGTCTTCATTATTTAATAACAATTTAAGTTATTAAATGTGCCTAATTTTGTTTATATAATATTTGAAAATCTCTAAACATACCATGTTGAAAGAGTTGTTCCATGTTTTGTCCTGAAATCACTTCTCTTTAAAACAAACTTCTTAACAATATCTTGCATGTTGCTTTAGTTTTCCCAGAAATTTCTAAAGAAGTGAAACACTTCTTTACAGCATAAGTGAATTCATTATTTGTCTCTCTATCTCTTATCTTTCCTCTTTGTTTTCAGTGTACACTATTTTCTCGAAGGTGCACTCTGATCGGAATGTATACCCGTCCGCAGGTGTCCTCTTTGTTCATGTTTTGGAAAGAGAGTATTTTAAGGGGGAATTTCCACCTTACCCCAAGCCTGGTATGTTCTCAGTGGGAAAAAAAAAGTGGTTAACTTACTAATTTTTCTTTTTGTTCAGTGTGCATAATTTAGATGATATATGATCAAATATTACTAACATTATTTGAAATGGTCTGTGTGTGTGATAAATTGGTTGTTGTCGGATATTTCCCATTTTAAGATTAGAAATTTAATTATAGAAGGAAATAACTCATTTTTGAATTTTTTAAAAAAGATTTCTAGTTTTCCAGTGTTGAGTTTTGTGTGTCTGACAAATGACCTACCTACCTATGTTCATGTAGAAATAATTATAGCTGTACAATTATGATTTTTTGTATTAAGACTTAGATTCTTACATAGTACATTGATTTTTGGAAGACCAAACATATGTTGTAGAAGGGAATGAAATATGGTATTAAGAAAGAATTCTCAAGAAAGCTTTTACAGTATGAGATAATTTTAACTTCATAATAATATAATGGAGATTAATTTTTCCTTCAAAATAATACCAATTGTGGTGCTTTATTTAATTCACCATTGGTTTAAATGATGTTATGTTGGATTATCATAAATGCCATCAGATTAATGAAGATATAGAAAGAATAGCAAGAAAAAATATATTATTACAACTACTTAAGTAACAAAAAAGGAATTTTCTGAAAATTAGAGCATTAGAATTAATATAAATATTATTTTTGTGGGTTATATGATAAATAACATACCTGAAAACAGTCATAGAAAATAACCATGTTCTCACCAGCAGTAAGAAAAAGTAATCTTTTCATCAGTTATTTAAAAAATGTTTTTTTATGTGGCATTCTATGTTTGCAAAACTATATAAATGAATCTTTTGAACAGTAGCTCCAACGTTTGGGAAGAAAATATGTAGTTAAGAGCATAGTTTCTGGAATCAGCCAAGATTAAATTCTAATCTCACCATTTGAGAAGGTACTTAACTTGAAAAATTACATATCCCATCAGTAAAATTAGGGCTAATATTAGTTCCCTTTATAGGTGTGTCTGAAAATCAGGTGAAACTGTGCCTGAAGAGGCCAGGCACATTCTAACAAATGATGCTGTTGTTATTATTATTCTTAGTTATAGTTCTTTTGGATTTAGCAACTCATTCTCCAAAGTTTTAAAATTACATTATTTTTGTTTTGATGACACTTTTATCATTTTGAGATATCCCTTGAGATTAGTTCGATAGTGTCCAGAGTTTTATGAAAGAAAAGAATTCTCGAGAGAATGACTACATCAGCATGAGTAGGGAATTTTCCCGAAAGATAGTTGTCTCATTGGCAGAACTTCCACACTCCTGTGTGACCAAAAAAAAAAAAAAAGGAAAGAAAACAAAATTTCCAAAGACATTGTATGACTGCTTTCTTTGTTGTGTGAGATTTCTAGGCAACTAAATAACCAAAAAGATTTTTTCTGTACTTGAGGCTCTAATCTGAATTCCCAGATGGAATTTTTTTTTTTTTTTTGGTGTGTGTTTAGTTTGCTACAAATGTAAGAAAAAGATTTTAGAAATATTTTGATTGAAATTATGAAAGCAGCATGTGTGAAAATAACTGTTTTATGTCTTAACTCTGTGCTTCTTATCTAGGAGAGATTAGTAATGATCCTATAACATTTAACACAAATTTAATGGGTTACCCAGACCGACCTGGATGGCTTCGATATATCCAAAGGACACCATATAGTGATGGAGTCCTATATGGGTCTCCAACAGCTGAAAATGTGGGGAAGCCAACAATAATTGAGGTAATTTAATTAGAAAGAGCAAAATTATGTTTTCGGGTTTTTTGTAATTTGAGTTTCAAATGTTGAAATTAAAATTATATGACAGTGGTTTTCAGTATTTTATGCATAGGAACACATTAGATAACATTTGGAAATGTACCATTCCTTTCTGTTCATTTACAGAGGTCTCCGTTTTAGTTCTTATGTATAAAAAAAGAGCAATCTAAATTAGTGGAAAAAAATTTAAAGCGATTTAAAAGAGATAGATTGTTGGGCGCCTGGGTGGCTCAGATGGTTAAGCGTCTGCCTTCGGCTCAGGTCATGATCCCAGGGTCCTGGGATCGAGTCCCGCATCGGGCTCCCTGCTCCTTGGGAGCCTGCTTCTCCCTCTGCTTCTCTCTCTCTCTCTCCCCCTCTGTCTCTCATGAATAAATAAATAAAATCTTTAAAAAAATAAAAGAGCTAGATTATTATAATATGAATTCTATTTAAGAAGATAAATGCAAACTTAAAACACTTATTTGCTTTATATATTGATTTCAAATTTTCATGTTCATTGAAATACAGTCTTTAAACAGACTCTGATAAGCTCCTACCGTGTGCTAAGTATTATGATAACTGCTGGTGGTAGAACTTGAGTAAGAGGTGAGTCCTGCCATGATTCTGGTCCAGTCTTTGAAGCACTGGAATGGAAATCCATTGTTAGCCAACATCGTCATAACCATTCTAATCAGAAGGTACTGTTTGATGCTGTCGTAAAAGGGTAAATAGGAATTCACTTTACAAGGAGAAGGAAGGCTATCTTAGTTAGCAAAACAACACATCAAAATCTTGGAGGTATGAACAAAACCACATCACCTCAGAGAACTCTAATTGTGACTAGAAGGCATGACACACCCTAGAGGGCAAATGATGGGAACAGAGGTGTTGATGTTGGTAGGGGTAGATCTTTGAGAGCTCTGTAAGCCATGCTGATAGGTTTGACCCTTATTCTTGAGGTGGTATTAGAATTCATCAGATTCTAGCCTAGTACCTAACATCACACCTGGAAGGTATTAGAAATTAAAACAATAATAAAAACAAAATACTGACATTGAGGCTTTAATGGGAATTAATATGTTTTAAAAAAGAAAATGGATATAAAATCTAGTAGAAGTGTTTCCTGGTCTACTATACCCACCAAAATCAGAATTATAATGGCAGTTAATGGCAGGAGAGTCCTTTATGCCCTGATGCCTGCAGGAGCTTAGATTCTAATTTAACTGATCAATTCCATAAAGATTTAGTGGTAGTGACCAGGGCAGCAGCATAGGAACTACTAATGGAATTTCCAGGAGCTTGTACAGGTCCTGAGTGGCATGTTTTCTATGTGGTATAAACTCTCAGGGGATTGCATGCTTTGAGTTTTTCTCCAGGGTTTTAATCAGCCATAGATTGTGGATATGAGCTTCCATGTTGGCCAAGAGAAGGTGTTTCTTCTTTTGAGTTGAAGTTTGTATTAACACGACTTTTCAGTGATTTCTATGAATAAATCTGTTTCCTTAAGACAATACATAGATACATAAATGGAATGTATAGACACCTATATCTATGTAGATATGGAAATATATCGAGATATAAAGAAAGTTATTTTGAGTTATTGTCAAAATAATTTTTTAAAAAATTCAGTAAAATTATATAGGTTATTTACCCAAAATAAGAGAAAATGTCATTTCTTAAATGGGAAAACACTAGAGGAATTCCATTTAAATTGAAGAGCAAAACAAGAATGAACCCCTCCACCACATCTATTACAGAATATATTAGAAGTCCTAGCCAGTGCAGTAAAGTAAAAAATATTAAATCTGTAAGTATTTAAGGAAAGAAATAGAACAATGATATAAAGAGTCTACAGACTACTAAAATTTTAAGAAAGCCAAGTAGTAAGTTATAGCCTCAATATAAAAAAAATTTGGTTATATTTCTGTACATGAAAAACAAGTATTGAGAAAATAAATGTTTTAAAAAGTTACCATTTTTAGTAACAACAAAAATTGTAAGGTACTTAGAATAAATCTAACAGAAGGTATGCAAAGTTTGTATGGAGAAATTTATAAAACTTAATCGATACTAAGATTATATAAGTGAAAAGGTTGTCTATTCAGGGATAGGAATACTCGAAATCATGAAGGCATCACTTTCCCCCTAACTGATCTATAGATTCAATGCAATTCCAATAAAAATTGCAATAGGTTTTTTTCATGAAACTAATGTCAACTAATTCTAAAATTTGTAAAGATGATAAATGGCCAAGAACAATCAAGATACTCCTAAAGAAGAAACAAAGGGGGAAAGTTTTCTTTCCTTTCCAGATATCCAGATTTATTATAAATCTATGGTAATTATCATAAGGTTGTTATTGATACAGAGATAGACAAATTAGTCAATTAATAGAATAGAGAGCCCAGAAACAGGTACATCTACATAAGGAACAATGATGTATTTCAGAAGAGATGGTGCCGCAGATGATCGGGGAAAAGGATGTCTATTGAATGGTGCTCAGAGGATTGGTTTGCCATATGGCAAACACAAAATTAGATTCTTACTTCATAGGAAATATAAAACTCAAGTCTAGATAGTTTAAGGATTTAAACGTGAAAAGCAAAATTTTAAGTTAGTATATGAAAATGTTGAAAAATATTTTTCTGAGTTTGGGGTAGGGAAGCATTTCTTAAATAATACCTACATATTTTTACTTGAGAGATTGAGAAATTTTACTGTGTTAAACTTGTCAACTGGTGTTCATCAAAATAAACCATTAAAAAAATAGACAACCCACAAACTGGGACAAGTTATTTTAAAAATATATAGCTGACTAATGATGTGTATCTAAAATATAAAAAAGGGGCGCCTGGGTGGCTCAGTTGGTTAAACGACTGCCTTCGGCTCAGGTCATGATCCTGGAGTCCCGGGATCGAGTCCCACATCGGGCTCCCTGCTCGGCAGGGAGTCTGCTTCTCCCTCCGACCCTCTCCCCTCTTGTGCTCTCTATCTCTCATTCTCTCTCTCTCAAATAAATAAATAAATAAATCTTTAAAAAAATAAAATAAATAAAATATAAAAAAGGACTCTTATAATAAGACATGAAAATCAGAAATAAGACATGAACAGACATCTCACTAAAGAGAAGACATAAATGACAATTAGGTAAAGACACTCTCATCAGTAATGAAAAATGCTCAAATTAAGACCACAATGAGAATTTTACCCTTGGTAAAAGTCATTGAGGTTGGATATGGGTTGGATAAGTACTTTGGAAAACAGTATTCAATATTTTACATAGCTGAGTATCACTGTACCCTATGACCCTATGTATCCCACTTCTAGGCATATACCCAAAAGAAACATCTGCAAACGTCCACTGAAGGCATGGACAGTCATGCTTATTGAACAATGTTTGTATAGCAAAACACTGGAAATCCACAGAGCAGTGGAGACCCAAAAGTCTATCAGCATGAGAACAGATAGAAAAGTTCATCAACAGAATAGATAAATAAATTGTGGAGTTTTCATACAGTGAATTAAAAAAATTTTTTTTTAGTAGAGTTGACACGCAGTGTTACATAGTTTCAGGTGTACAACATAGTGATTTGACAATTCTCTAGTTATGCTGTACTCACAAGTGAAGTACCATCTGTCACCATACAAGTCTATTACAATATCATTGAATGTTTACAGCAACAATGTCAGCTTGCCCAGCAAGATCAATAAATGCTGTAAACGTAATGTTGAATAAAAAAAAAGTTCCAAAAGACTACATAGAGTTAAACATTTCTCTGGAGCTCAAAAACAAGCAAACTAAATAACAGATTTTTAAGCATACATGCATTTATCATAAGATGATATTTAAAATGAATGGGATGATAAGCATAAAACTCAAAATGACTACTTCTGTTTGGAGAGAGGGATAGGAGAGAAACACGTGTGTTGAGCCAGGAGTCTCAGGGGTTCATGATGTTCTCATACTGTAAATGTTATAAATATGTCAAATAATATGCTAAAAAGATAATGATGAAAATTTAACATCTTTTTCATTTAACACAAGTAGTGATTAATCTGTAAATAACATTTCTTTATTCATATATAGTAACATATTTACAGTATTTAAAAAATTCTATAAAAGAATTTTGCATATCTTAAACTCATTTAATCAGATAACCCCCCTGATTAATTTATTCAGTAGATATTTATTAAACATCTAAAATAGATCAGCCACTGTTCTAGAAATAGGGGATCAAAAAAGTATACACACATACCTCTCTGCCATGAAGGACTTCACATCATCATGATAAGTAAAATTTTTTTTTAATTTTATTATGTTAATCATCATACATTACATCATTAGTTTTTGATGTAGTGTTCCATGATTCATTGTTTGCATATAACACCCAGTGCTCCATTCAATACGTGCCCTCTTTAATACCCATCACCAGGCTAACCCATCCCTCCACCCCCCCTCCCCTCTAGAGCCCTCAATTTGTTTCTCAGAGTCCATAGTCTCTCATGGTTCGTCTCCCCCTCCAATTTTCCCCCCTTCATTTTTCCCTTCCTACTATATTCTTATTTTTTTAACATATAATGTATTATTTGTTTCAGAGGTACAGTTCTGTAATGCATCAGTCTTACACAATTCACAGCACTCACCATAGCACATACCTTCCCCAGTGTCTATCACCCAGCCACCCCATCCCTCCCACACCCCACCACTCCAGCAACCCTCAGTTTGTTTCCTGAGATTAAGAATTCCTCATATCAATGAGATCATCATGATAAGTAAAAGTTGATTGAGAATGTTACTATATTTAAATATCTCATTAGAAGTGATAGAAGGACTGCATTCTGTTATAGCTGTTAAAATTAAACATTAAATATAAATTCAGGTAATAAAATTCTCTTCCTGATTTATGAAACATACCCCCCCTCTTCAGGAGCCTATGACTTTAAAAAAAATATTAGAATTTATGAAATTTATAATAATGAAATTTGTGATAATTATGGAAAGGCTAGCCATAAAAATCTTGCCACTAGCTAGAAAATGTCTGTTTCTGAGTTTTAGCTGTGAGATAGTCTAACAAATAGTAGAAAATTGATACTTTTTTTTCCATTGAGAGTATGATTAAATTTTTTTGCAGGGTAAACCTTTAAAATCATGAAGATTCTCAAGTCTTTTTTCATCATTTCAGTTGCTTCTTTGTGAACAATAGTTCCTAATTTATTTTAATGACTAGTCTTAATTTTAGTGTCCCAAGTGAACCTTGTTGATTATGTGTCCCAACAGATAGCAACAAGGAAGTCATTAAATCCAACAGAAATTTGACAAATTGAGGGCAGAAAAATCCTTTTGACTTTGTACAATAATATGCTTTTCAGAATATGTACTTTGAATTAAACGTTTGTTTATTCCAAGATTCCGGTGTTTTCTTTTTCTCTCAAATAATATTTCTGATAAGTGTGATTTCTTTCATTTAAAGCTCATATACGATGCTATAAAAATCTTCAGTATTTATTTTTAAACAGGCAAGAGTGTTCTTTTTAGTTTGAGTCAGTTTTGTCCTGCTCCTTCGTCTCAGTGCTCACTCCAGCTTCAGTCACTGCCAGGAGCCTAGTACTGGGATGCTGAGACTATTGCACAATCATTTGTGGTTTTTGAGGTACTGCAGACCTGTCTGAGTGATTTAATATCTGTTATAAAGTTAATTATTCCTTAATTTTTGAAGCCATATCCTGTTGTTGGCCTTTGCTTTGTTTGTTGTTTGCAGTGGCTGTTTCTGAGTTGACTTTGATGTAAGTTCATTGGCTCTGCAAATGTTTACTAATCTTTGACTCTACAAAGGTATTGATTTGTGTTTTGGGGCATGTGCCATAAGCCTTAGAGACTATGAGCCTTACTGCTCTACTCCCATCATAAGGGAGATATGATTTCTAAGGGGTTATTCATGCATATTTTGACTGGTTGGTGTGCAGTTTAGTACTGAATGCAAGCAACACAGAAGATGTGCTTTTTTTTTTTTAAAGGGTACTTTTTAGTATAATCCTCAAGCTCCATTTAAAAGTGCAAAAATATATTGTTTTGTTTTGTTTTGTTTTTGAAATCTTAGAACGGCCGTGGTAAGTAACTTCTAATGGTTAATCCATTTACTAATGATGCATCTGCATTGCTGCTAGCACTTAACGGTGTTCTGTAAAAGGGTCTTTCGGATTTTAACTTTTTGTTTTAGCATGTTAAATAGACTTGCTTAATTATTTATTTTCCCATAACATTGCTAAAAGCTCTGAGTTGTTCTTGCCTGGAGAAGGCACATTTTGTAAGTACATAAATAATGAAAATGGAAAGAACGACAGTTTGTTTTCATTTTGTCCTTAATGAATTTTGTTTCCCAAATAACATTTCACTTCTTTAATATGATTTTCTTTTTCTAATAGATAACTGCCTACAATAGGCGTACCTTTGAGACTGCAAGGCATAATTTGATAATTAATATAATGTCAGCAGAAGGTAGGTATGGAAGATATGTTGCTGATTGTTTTCTTATTTGCAAGAAGTATTTCATTATGGTTTATATCTATGTAAAATACAGTTAAATATTTTCAGGTACCACATACTTAATGTAACTAATGAAATGGTAAGGTGTAGAAAAGAAAGCTAAGCAATCTTTAATTGGTTATAAAATATCATGATGGGTGTTGGTGCTGAAAAGCTCAGAATAGGGAGCCAAGCACATAGGCCACTTATCTCTGTGGGCTTTGGTTTCATTATCTGCAAAATGAGACTAAGACTAGCATTTCTCTCCCAAGTCTGGGGTAAGGAAGGAGTCTATGAGTTAAGGATTGAAATGTGCTTAACACAGGGCTGAGCACAGGGTACACGATCAGTAATTAGTAGCTAGTTTTATTATAAAACTGATGATAGGTAGTGGTTTTGTTGTGTGTGAAGACAGAGAGTTGTTGATGGAAATAAACTGGAATTTGGGTCACAGTCTCCTTCCTGAATAGCTAATCATGCATTGTTGGAGTCCATCAGCAATTTGGAGTTACATATACTCAAATTGTAAATGATTCCCAAGGATTTGGAAGTTTAGGGACATGTTCTAAGAATTGTGCTGTCAAATATTCTGATCCTTCTTTGGCATTTGATTGGGAAAAATACGTACTGCTAAAGACTTTGTAGTTAAAATTTATATATCATGGGATACACCTCTCTATCTTAGATACCATTTATGAGGGTAACAGAAGAAGAACGGACACAGCATTTTTACCCCTAAAATTAGTAAAACAATTGCGCATCTTAAATAGGGAATTCAGAGTTCTCTTTGCAAGTACAATTAAATGAGCAAATACTAATTTGGAATTCCTGGTAGTTCATAAAGGTTGAGTTAAAAATTGCCTTTGTACTGTATGAAGGAAAGTAATTTCTATAGAATTGATACTGCAAAACATAACTGGGAAGATTGCTTAAAGATTTTGCACCCCTTTCCATGAGTTTTCCCCCCAGGTATTTTGGCAGTATCAATTGCAGACAACACGTGTGCTAGTTTAAAGTTTAAAGTGACTTTCATATATGAAAAGCAAGTCCAAAACCCAGTTCTGTGGGCCTGGACAGAGGATTCCTGTCCCCTCTTCTACGTCCCAAGGGCTTTTGGTAGGTATTCCTGCTCGGAACAGGAAGACTTTCACTCCCAACTTCAATTGTAATTAGATGCTTGCATCCCACCTAAAGCTATCCCTGCAGAATTGGAATACCATTAACGATCACAATCATCACAACATTCCCTTTCTCCTTAGGAGTTCATCAGTGCAGTGATATGGTTACATTACAGTGGGCTTGGACCACTAACCTCACCTTTATGCTCTCAGGGGGGCTCCCCATTCTCAGGTACAGGAGTCCCTACAGACTGGAGGACAACCTGATCTACAGTTTGAACTTCCTTCTCAAGTCTGGTCTCAGTCCTGGTAGATCCAGAATATACCAGTATCCTATTAGGTGTTTGATGTGCAGGGACCCGTGTTCAGGCAGATACTAATGGAGGACTGCTAGACATCTGTAGGATTGGAAGTTGGCTTTACAGGCTATTCATCTAAATTGGGGATTTTGAATGTGGGTTGGTGAGGGAGGAAGAGTAGACAGGTTTTGGAAGCCTCCATTTTCATTTCAGGCAGAGCTGCCCCGCTGCCTTTTACATATGAAAACCAGTGAGCCAAAGAGCGTGCATTTATCCTTGCTGGTCTGGACGGAACGTCTATGGGCACTAGGATAGACACATCTTTGAGCAGGGCCTACACACACGCCATTTCTCCCAGATGAGATGAGTTTAGGAAAAGAAGTAGCAAGAGTGGCATCTCAGGATAATCCTGCTCAGTCTGACTCCCTGCCCAGCTGTCTCCTGCTCTGAGAGACCTAATGGGAAATTAGGCATGGAGAATCACAGAGTATGAAGCTCAAGGAGAGTACATGGAGTGATTCTCTAAATTGGGTTGAGTGCCTCAGAGGCCTGCCACCAATCTGTTGGCCTACTGTTCGCTTGGCCTCTGTGATGTCCAAATATAGCAGGCGTGGGATTTCCCCAAAGTTAGAAAGCTCCTATGACTCATCTTTGGAAGGTCTGGCGGTGGCGCTGGGCTCGGTAGAGAGCGGGCAGCTGCTCGGCCCAGAGCTTCTAAGGGTGTGGCAGCAGCGGGTCTCAGAGAGGAGCCACAAAGCAGGGTCATGTGGATTAGGAAAAACCAAGGAACAGTTCTCCAGAAAGGAGCATTGAAAATAAGAAAGATGTTTTGCATGCTTTTTTAGAAAAGTGGATGTAAAAACACTGAGTGAAATGAATGGGTGATAGACTTCTAGCACCCTCAAAACTATATTTGGTATTATTTATAAATATTATTTATTGCCAAGAAACTGTTCTTCATGACATATTTATGCATGGCTGTTTTTCAGTATGGAGAAAAATGTGGCATGATTAAGCTACTGTTTATCTATATAAAACAGGAAATGTATCTGTATAAAACAGGAAACTTATCTACATAAAATAGAATAAATATATCATATTTTAGAAGACTGCAGATGGGCCATACATCAAACAAATATAACAAAATCACAAGCAGAATAAATGGCAGTGTAGAAGATGAATGAAGAACCTTCTGTGATTAGAGCCATGAAAAACTCAATCTTTAGGAAGAGACACCACACTCTAGAAAACTCTCTTGAAAATTCTAAAGCCTGAACATCTTCCCTGACTCCCCCTCTGGCATCAGGCATCCTTTAGTATTAAAGAGGCTTCATAAGAAACAAGGTCATCAAGATTTCAGTTATTTATTGTGTAATTTTTAGTTTTTACTACTCTTATTGAATAAGAGTATAATACTTTACAGATATATGACTTTTTAGTGAAATACATCAGAGGATAAATGTAGTGTAGTTAACTACTGAGGGCTTTAAATGTGTGTATAGTCCAGAAACAATTTCTTTTCTTTTTGAGGGAAGAATTCAGGTAAACAGCTTGTTCATGTTTATAATGATTGTTAAAGTTTACTGTTTTATAAGTTCTTGTTCTAGGCTGGAACTCCACTGAGCACTTTATATAGTCTCCTTTAGCTTAGTGAAAAAATCATCTGAGGCAAGTTTAAATGATTATGAAAGCCTGGGCCCATCTACAGATTGGTTTCTCCCTCTGAAAATAGAGGGCAAGCACCTACTCACCCCCAGGTTGTGAGTATTAAATGGAATAATTCACCACACTCCCTTTAGCTTGGCCCACCTCATAGTAAGTATTCCAAAAAAGGTAGCCTTTATTATTATGGAAGTATTATTAAACAAATAAAAGCTATTCTTTACCTTAATAGAACAGTCAGAATACAGGAAATGATGTTTTTGAATTGAAGAGTAGCATTTGAGAAATTGAAATACGATTGACCTTTGAACAATGCAGGGGTTGGGGTGCTGACCCTTGAGCAGTTGAAAATCTTTTTGGCTCCCAAAAAGCTTAACTCCTAATAGCTTACTGTTGACCAGAAGACTTTCCAATGATAACATATATAAGTCGAGTAACATATATTTTGTATGTTCTATGTATCATATACTATATTCTTACAACAAAGTGAGCTAGAGAAAAGAAAATATTATTAAGAAAATCCTAAGAGAAGATACATTTACAGTACTGCACTATATAAAAAAAATCCACATATAAGTGGACCCACATAGTTCAAACTCTTTTGCTCAAGGGCCAACTGTAAATTCTGTTTATTTCTATCCTACTTAGTTATACCAAGAGTCTGAGTTAGACATTGGTTACTTTAAAATAAATATTAATTTTAAAATCTTTGGAGGGAAAGTTTGATGAGATACTGAATAGGAAAAAAGCTAAATGGCTAACAGGAGATACTGGAATTTTGTGGGAAATTTAAAATATAATTCTCTAGAATACTTAATTATGAAGTGATCAAAAGAGTGAAATTACTATGACTTCAGATTTCTTCTGGAAACTATAACCGATATTTATTTTAGTAAAAGTAATGTTTTAGCATGCTCTAAAAAGATCAGTAATACTGCAAATTAAACATACGGTATTTCAAATTATCCATAAGCAACTCACAAGCAGTTACGGATATTTTGTAATGTCTTCTGTATTTGGAGAGGATGTTGCTGTATGCCTCAACTTCTTCCTCCATTCACATGGGCATAGCACTACCTAGGGTTGTAATGATTAAATGAGACAATGTACTTGAAAAAAGATCTGTCAGTTTTGAAACACTACCAATACAAAATATTATTCCTACCCACGGTGGGTTCTGGAAATGCTCCTTCTACCTGGGAACCTTGGTGGAGGAGGAGATTGGCAGGTTACTGGCAAAATGGAGGCGGACTTGGCAGTTTTCTCTTTTTTGGCCGAATTCTATAATTATAAATTGCCCTACAGGAGCTTTCTAAAAGTCCCTCGGATTTGATTACACTGTAAGTAAAATTCTGTGTCAAATGTATGTTTTCTGTCTTTAGATATGTCCTCCGTTATACAGAAAGCCTTTAAAGTCAATATTCATAGTGTTCCCCAAAGCCAGGATTATGACAGAAATCAACAAATCTCGAATTTCTCTTTCTAAAGATGACTTCATTAACGATATGCATACCCTTTTTCACCAAAATTAGACTTCCCGTTACCATACCAAGCAGAATTCTTCATTAAAAATATGAATGTAGAAGAAATGTTGGCCAGTGAGGTTCTTGGAGACTTTCTTGGGGCAGTGAAAAATGTGTGGCAGCCAGAGCGTCTGAACGCCATAAACATCACGTCGGCCCTAGACAGGGGCGGCAGAGTGCCGCTTCCCATTAATGACATGAAGGAGGGGTAAGCAGACCTTTATCTCGTTTCCTTAAATCTGTAATTTTTTTTTTAATTTATGACATGATCTTGAATTTTTTAACTATGGTGATCTTACCAAGTTTATTATAGATGGAAGATGGCCTATTGCATTCTTTATAATAAGAAGTAGGTGTAAAGATATGGAAACACTAGCAATTTTCTATATTGACAAAGAGGTTACGTTAATGGTTCTTTATATCTGATGTCCCAGGTCCTGTGAATTCTAATTGTAGATCAGGATCAGCATCATAAATTATAGCACTAAGTCTTTTGTACCTTCCCTAGAGAAGCTGATTATTTAGGGCCCTGCATTTCAAAGGAAATGGATGCCCCAGTTATCAGCTGCAGGATACTCAGACTGCTGTAACTTTATTCTAGGAAACTATTTCTTCGCCTTTAACATTCTTTCCACCATGTGTCGGTGATGGATGGCTGGAGTGGATTTGAAACCTATTCCTAAAGCCTGGCCTTGTCACTCATAAGCTGGGTGACATTGGGCAAATGCTGCACCCCTCTGTGCCTCGATTTCCCCATTTGCTCCGAGGGGAACTTTTTCTTCCCTCAGAGTTGTTATAGTGTCTAAATGAGACAGTACATTTGAGAGGGGTTTGTCTGTTCTCGTGCCTTACAAAGTTTGACTTAGACCCTTGTAGAGTTTAAGAAACACTTTTTATGCCTGGGTACATTGAGAGGATTGAATGTCAATGTCGAATCAAACTTTGATCTTTAATTTTTAACCTGTAGGTTGAAGCAGATCTGCCCTTTTTTTTTTTTTAACCCATCCTATAAACATATGAGATATGGAATAAATCACAGTTAATATAGCATATCCCTTTCCAATTCCTCCTTTTTCTGTACACATGGTAACATTTTTATACAGATGATCTCTAGAATTAACTAGAGTACCTAGATTAATAAGAATTAAATTTCAGGGCAGCGTTAAAGGAGAACTCTGTTGGAAATGAGGGAAGAGATCACAAATAGACATAGAGGAAGTATGAGAGAGGGGGCAGGAGAGGGATAAGGGATGAGCGGTGAGCTGTGAAGTCCAACTTACAAATTTCAGAATTAAATTGTAGCTTGTATGTTACAGTAATGGATTTTGAAGTCAGTCAAGCACACGTAGAAGTGCTTTGAGAAAAAGAGTTGCTTTATCTCTTGTCTATCTGTTGGTTTTCTATATGAAACCATAATTTTAGAGCTTACATTTTTTTTACTTCAGCATTCCAACATGAGTCTCTGTCCCACTGAGTAATTAAATTAGAACCAGGGAAAATGACAAACAGGGAATCTCCCCTGAAAACATTCTCCAAATATGAAGTCTTTTCAAGAATTTCTTAAAGTAATATGGTCCACAATGATTGTTAAAACAATGACCAAAAGATGGTTGGAGGAAGCAGCCTGAAAACCAGGCATGGGTAGAGTTTTGCCTCATTGTGCTTTCTTCAGGGCTCACTCTTCCCGACTCAGTCATGCAGGCCGCACCCACAGAGGCCCTTTCAGAAACAACTAAGCTGAACTACACAACTCTCGAAACCAGACTCTGACCTAAAACAGTGCTTCCCAACCATGTCTTGCCTAAGAATTGCCAGTAGCACTTTAATAAAGATATAGATAGGGGCGCCTGGGTGGCTCAGTCGTTTAAGTGTCTGACTCTTCATTTCAGGTCAGGTCTTGATCTCAGGGTCATGAGTTCAAGCCTGTGTTGGGCTCCACACCCAGTAATTTAAAAATATAGATAGATGATAGATAGATAGATGATAGATAGATAGATTCCTGTTTTCTGCTTCCCCCTAGAGATTCTGAATCTTTGAGTGTAGGGCTGGGCCTGAGCATGCGACTCTAAATTAAGAACAGAATTTTGGTCCTACAAGTACTTGTTAGAGAATTCAGTCATTAGCTGATCCCCCAGCACCTGCTAGAGGGTGGCATGTGCTGTCAGATATTTGAGAGAGTCAGTCTTGTGGCATTTATTTGGACCCTGTTGTCTCAGATCCCTTCCCAACTTGAAATGCTTTCCATGAGTTTTAATTTAATGTTAAGCCGTAACCTTTACAAAGTATTCATATGATAAGTCTTTTAAAATAGCATTTCTATAAATTGTACCCAATGCCAACCCTACTGCCCCAATGTCCCTTATATGAGCACCAATGAAACAAGATTGTACTTGAGGATAATTTCAGAAGAAAAAAATTGTCCCTGGGAATGATTTTGCATATTTCCTTCAGTTGTTATCTAATGCCATGGTAACAAAAATAATTTTTTACCTTATTGCCTTAAACCTAGAAACAAAATCCTGTGCTTGGCTAACTCATCTCTTGTGCTGTCCTTTCTTTTTGTTGATGTATATCATAATACTTAAATTTATCTAGTAAACTTTTTGCTCCCGTAATTTCTTTTGAAAATAGCATGGGCTATAATCCCTTTTTAAAATGAAATATTGAAGAAAATATAAAAAACTAGGGTCAGACATAGCAAAGGAATTCCATCCCTTTTCTAAGGTTTTATTTACAAATGTTGTCATACACTTCCATCATATTAATTGAGCACCTGACCAAAGTGTTCTGCTTAATACTCAGTGGCAAAAGTCTCAGTCTCTGATAAAAAAAAACAAATAAAACCTCCATGAAATTATTTCCTATTACTCATGGCGGCCACAATCTACTAAATGAAAATTTTCCCAAACTTGATCTCTACGTAGTCAGATACATAGCGGATGAATAAGAAAAGCTCTCAGGAGTAGACCGTCAGAGTAAATCCCCTGGCCTTCCACAGCCCAAAGCACCATTAAATGTCGATCATCAAGAAGGTACTCTGCAGCATCCCAGCTCCTCTTCCCTCCTGATGTACATTTGTTCACCTCTTTAGACTCACTGACAGCTTTCAGACTTGTCCTAAATCTAACAGAAAACAATTATAAAGATTTACTTCAAAGTCAATAAGCTCCTGCAAAGGAAAGCTGAGCCTCCTGAAAAGATTTTCTTTCCCTTGCCAGACCCATAACCCTGGGCAATTGTGCTCCCTCCGGGCATGGTCTCTGTGCTGCTTTTGCTCCTGATACTGTGCCAGAGGCTAAGGACTTGTGGATGCATTTAGCCTGGGAGAAAGCTGGTGGAAAGGGGAGCAGGTTCATATTTCATTCTAGGCATGGCATAGCTGCCAACCCAGGGTGAGTGATGTGGTGTAAATGGCGGCTCTGAAGGGAATGATGGGGTGTGAAGATTAAAGAATATACTCACTTTTCATAAGAGATTGTCAAACCCACCACTATTTCCTCTGGTTACCGAAGCACGTGGATCTAGCCTCAATCAGCAAAGAGAATTCTAGTTTATTCGTTAGACGGTCTCACAAAGTGCTCCCTCTAATTAATTGTTTGCTTTCTGCCCTAGAAAGCCCTCAGTGAGAAATTACACTTGAGGAAGAGACTGTAAGTCAGTGGCTACCAAATACTCCTCTGATGGAAGGTCATGATCCTGGGCTAGTCCGTAGTGCTCTGCTGAATTTGTCCCTGTGTTTGGTGATCTATAAGATTGTCCTTTATTCTTAAGTTAATGTGCCTCCTACACTTTTGGTGCAAATATTCTTTTATGGAATGGTGGTGATATATGATAGGAACTTCTAAAAAGAGCCTTTAATAATGTAAAAATTGAAAGCTCATATAAATCCATTTTTTTAAAAGTATAAAAATAAACCAATACATGAAATCCGTGTGACTATATGTCTCAAATCTATTCTATGTTCTACACATAGATTCACTTATTAACTATTTTTCCTGGGGAATACTATATTAATCTTTGTGGTATAGTGATTAAAAAAAAATCTATGCTCACAGTCTAGTAGGGACCAGGCAGGTAATCGGATAATTAAAGAACAGTGTTATACATACCCCTGTTGACCTCAAGAGGTCACAGAGAGTGTTCCTCCTTCACTTCTGGTCCATGCCTGGAAAGGGTTCATAGAGGAGGTGAAGATCTGAGTTTCAACTGTGTGTACAAATTAACCTGCTCAAAAAATAATAAAGAGAGATTCTAGATAGAGGGGTCAGCTTGGGCAAAAGCCCTGAGGTAGGAGCAAGCCTCATGGATTTGGAAACCTATTTCATGTGGATTCGGGGGACAGGGATCCAGAAGTGATCGTCACCAAGGAGGCAAACACCAGACCAGGTAAGGCCCCAGCTAGCAGCAGAAATTGTTTGGATTTTATCCTGAAACATTAGGGATGTTTGCAGAAAATAGCACATGGTTGAAAGAGTAGACTGCACCCAAATGCCTCCTTTCTGTAAGCAGGACGATCTTTCCCCATCACATGCACACAAAACAAGAAGGGTCTGACCCTTGTAAGCCAGTTCCCCTCTTCGGATAATGTATTCCTTCTCCAATGAAGAGGAGCAGGCAAGTAGTAGAACTAGAGTCCAGAAGTGTCACTTCTTTTCTTTTTTATTATGCATTAGATCTTTTATTTAGTTTAACTATTCTTTATTTTTCACCTTACTTTTTGACCAATTGATTGCAGATATACAGAGAACAAAGAAGTGGTGTGGGGGACAGAGGGCAGAAATCATAGTGCATTTTCTTTTAAGAGCTCAAGAGTTCCCAAGCAACACGTAACATGTGGGCACATTCTTCTCTAAACTGTCTTTTATCTCCTATCTCCACAAAATAATCAAACACATTTGTTGCTTGGACAATTAGGTCAAATATGCAATCATTGGATCCATTTACCTGGCAGAAATCTGGCTAAAAAAAGCAGAGTTTTGACTTTTTTTTTTTTTTTAACCTGTTACTTGGTTTTCCATGTTGTATGTGTAAAAGCCACAGTGAATATGTTCTACCTCAGGGGAAGTTGAGTTCTTCAGACTGGAAGAAAAGACTCCTTTATAATGAACAAATTCTGCCTGTGTAGATCAATTCTTAAGAGTTTGAGACATCGGGGCGCCTGGGTGGCTCAGTCGTTAGGCGTCTGCGTTTGGCTCAGGTCATGATCCCGGGGTCCTGGGATCGAGCCCCGCATCGGGCTCCCTGCTCAGCGGGAAGCCTCCTTCTCCCTCTCCCACTCCCCCTGCTTGTGTTCCCTCTCTCGCTGTGTCTCTCTCTGTCAAATAAATAAAATCTTAAAAAAAAGTTTGAGGCACCATGTTTTGTTAACATTGCTTGAGAGCCTCGTACTTGGCACCATGTTCCCATCTGTTTACACCTTTGAAAGTTTGAAAACGTGGCTGAGGTCATAAAGATAAGGATCATTTTCGTTTCACTTTATAAAAAATTTACGTTTTTTCATGTCAAAAAGCTAGCTAAAAGGAAAACAGATTATGAAAAATGTAATTTTAGCATGTATCGCATAGAGTTATTATTCACAGCCTCATACAAAATTATTTTTTTTAAAAGACAACATGTTGAAGCTTACTGGCTCTACAAAAGAAACAATAAATACACATTTTTTTTTTACCTGCAAAGCAAATCTAATATCTCCTCTTGAGCATGACATTTGCTGTCTGTTTGCATTTTATATATTAACTTATTGATTTTCCCAGTATTCTTGAGATATAATTGACATATGGCGTTGTACAAGTTTAAGTTGTACAACAGAATGATTTGATGTATGTGTATATTGCAAAACAATTACCATAATAGATTTGGTTAACATCCACACCTCACGTAGTTACAATTTTTTTTTTCTTGTGACGAGAACTCTTAAGATCTATTCTCTTAGCAACTTTTGAATGCACAGTGGCTCGTGTTTTGAAACGGGTATAATGCTTCTTATTCATTCACTTATTCTGCAAATAGGCTCCCTGAGGACAGTGAGAAAGACTGGGTTCAAGGAGAACTGTTATGGGGCTGTTGCTTCATGCCCTGTGGAAAGCGATGGTGATCAGAACTAGGGTGTAGGGAAGATGGAACAAATTGGACAGATGCATGTGAGAGTTCCTCTGGGGTAAATGTCAGAGACTGATGATGAATTGAATATGTGGAAAGAAGGACAGGAGTCAAAGATGCTGCTGCTTGAGCATCTGGCCGTGCCAATCACCGGGAGAGAAGAAGATGGAAAAGGAGGAACAGGTGAAGGTGGGGTGGGGTGACGATGAGCTCAGTTCGGAACATATTAAGTTTGTGAAGCCTATGGATCATCCAAGGAGAGATGAAAGTAATTTGGCAGTATGTGTCAACTGTCATAAAAATGTTTCTACTTCTAGGCATCTCTTTTAAGATAGTAACATTAAAGAATATGCACAGAGATAGTCTTTATGCAATATTATTTATAACATCAAAAAAATTGGAAGCAACTTACATGTCCGACTCTGAAGTAATTGTTGAATAAATCATGTGCACTTACAAAATTATATTGCCATAAATCTAAGACTGTACAGTATGGTAAATGCTTATGACGCATTAAGGGAAAAAGGGTACAAAATTGTATTTTAGAGATTATTGCAATTAGGTTAAAATATATGCATTTGAAAAACATTTTGCAAGGTACATTGGAAAATGAAAATAGTTATCTTGGTAATATAAATTAATTCTGTTTTTGTATCCCAGGTTTTATGTAATGTTTTTATATCGCTTTTATAATTTAAGGAAAAAATAAAACATTTCAAAGCACCAAGAACTCTATGCCCATTTATGTTATCTTGAAGTGAATTAATTTGAAATCTTACTAATTATAAATGCAAATCAATGTCATGTTAAAATAAGTTAACAGTTGTAAAAAATGTTCATTTTATTTCTGTACTTATAAGTATATGTCACAATTATTAAGGAGATATATGGTCTTGGTTAGGCAGTCAAGAGGGAATAGAAATTGACTTTATGTGAAGCTTACAAGTAAGAACTTGTTTTAAATGGAATATATTTATATTCACTGATCATCTAAATACTTTACCAATAGTTTCTCATACACACTTTTGTTCTGAATTTTTTATTTTCATCTTTAGCTTTAGCCCATTATATACTATTTATCTCCCGAAGGCACCATAGTTTTTGAAAAAATCTTCCTTCAAATGAATCTTAAGTCCAAATACAAATTTGACATAAAGAACGACCAAATGAGTTTGTGTAATCAAACTCTGGGATATAGTTGTCAGCTCAGGGTGTGAGTTCATACTTACATTGACATAGCTTTGAATTTTTGTGATGCACTTTCACCTAATTTCATTTTGAAAAATAACAGCTTAATTAGAATGTAATTCACATACTGTACAATTCACCTATTTAAAGTATGTAACTCAATGGATTTTAGCTTATTTTACAGAGTTGTGTTGTCTTTATCAGCATCAATTTTAGATATTTTCATCATCCTAATACCTTCATCCCATACCCATTAGCAGCCACTTACCACCACCACCACCACCACCACCACCACCACCCGACCCCACCCCAGCCCTAGGCAACCACTGTTTACTTGCTGTCCTTATAAACTTGCCTACTGTGGACATTTCATATGAATGGAATCATGCACTATGTGATCTTTTGTGACTGGCTTCTTTCACTTATCCACAGTATTGTTTTCAGGTTTCATCCATATTGTAGCACGTATCAGTACCTCATTTCTTTTTATGGTTGAGTAATATTCGATTGTATGGATATTCTACCGTTTATTCATTCATCAGTGAGCATTTGGATTGTATCCACTTTCTGACTACTATGAATAATGTTGCTGTGAACATTCATGTACAAGTCTTTGTATAGACATCTATTTTCATTTCTCTTAAGGAATATACTTAGGAGTGAAATTGCTGATTCATATGGTAACTCTGTATTCAACCTTTTGAGGAACTTCCAGACTGCTTTCCAAAGTAGAGGCACAATTTTACATTGCCACCAGCAGAGTAGGAGAGTTCCAATTTCTCCACATACTCTCCAGCACTTCTTATTATCTGTGTTTTCTATTATAGCCATCCTAATGGTTGTGAAACAGTGGTTTTTGTTTTGTTTGTTTTTTTTAAGATTTTATTTACTTAGGGACACCTGGGTGGCTCAGTCCATTAAGCGTCTGCCTTCAGCTCAGGTCATGATGCCAGGATCCTGGGATGGAGTCCCGCATCGGGCTCCTTGCTCAGCAGGGACCCTGCTTCTCCCTCTGCCTGCCGCTCCCCCTGCTTGTGCGCTCTCTCTCTCTCTCTGACAAATAAAATCTTTAAAAAATTAAAATCTTTAAAAAAAAGATTTTATTTATTTGAGAGACAGAGAGAGAGCATGAGAGGGGAGAGGGTCAGAGGGAGAAGCAGACTCCCCACTGAGCAGGGAGCTCAATGTGGGACTTGATCCCAGGACTCCGGGATCATGACCTGAGCCAAACGCAGACGCTTAACCAACTGAACCACCCAGGTGCCTCTGAAACAGTGCTTTTGATTGTGGTTTTGATTTCTCTTCTGCTGAGGGCTAAGGGTGTTGGACATCTTTTCATGCACTTATTGGACATTTGTATACTTCTTTGGAGAAATGTCTATTCAGAGCCTTTGCCATTTTTAAATTGGATTATTTGTTTGTTTATTTTTGAGTGGTAAGCGTCCCTTATATATTGTAGATACAATTCCCTTATTAGATATATGATTTGCAAATATTTTCTCTCATTCATGGGTTGCCTTTTCACTTTCTTGATGGTGACCTTTGGAGCACACTATTTTTAATGTTGATAAAGTCCAACTCATCTAGTTTTTCTGTTATTGCTGGAACTTTTGGTGTCATAGCTAAGAAACCACTGCCTAATGCCAAGTCATGGAAATGTATACCTTTTTTTCCTCAGAGTTTAATAGTTTTAGCTCTTACATTTAAGTCACTGATCTATTTTGAGTTAATTTTCTTATATGCTAAGGGGTAGGGGCCCAACTTTATTCTTTTGCCTGCGGATACCCTGTTGTGCCAGTACCATTTGTTGTAAAGGCTGTTCTTTCCTCCATTGCATTATCTTGGCATTTGTGACAAAAATCCACTTACTAAATGTAAGAGTTTATTACTGGACTTTGAATTTTATTTCATTGATCTACATGTCTGTCCTTATGCTGGATTACTATTGCTGGTTGTTTTGATTACTATTGCTTTGTAGTAAGTTTTAATCAGTAATTGTGAGTCTTCCAACTTTGTTTTTCTTTTTCAAGAATTTTCTGTGGTTATTTTAGGTTCCTTGAATTTCCATATAAATTTTAGGATCAGCTTGTCAGTTTCTGCAAAGAAGACAGCTGGAATTTTGATGGGTTTATTTCATTTTATAAGTAGCTGTAGCATTGTCATCAGGAAAAAGAAATATTTATTTAGAGTAATTTCCCGGTTTTCTCTCTTCTTTTGAAAGACCCATGAGATTCCCTTTTCTCGAGCTGCTTCAAGATTATTTCAATGCTATTATCACTAACTTTTTTTGTGTTGAAACTCTTACTAATTAAGTAGAGTTCTTTCTCCCTGATTACTAAGACACACACCAAGAAAAATTTTGCTTGCCTAATTTGTGCTTATCAAATAATAGTTTTTCTCTTAGATTAACTTCTTGGAAAAAAAAGTGAGAGACCTTGTGGTAGGAGACCTAACAGTAGGGGTCTGTGCAGTAGAAAAGCTGACAGAACTCTTGGGTAAAATAGCTAAGTGCCTAAAGCTCTAGAGATGTAATTTCACCATCTTATTAAAATGAAATCAAGTGAGATTTATTACCTACAATTATTTATTGGCTTAATGATAGTGTTATTTCTAAATAATTTACTTTAGGAGTAATTTTTAAAGGTAAGTAATCTACCAAACATGGTAAAAACAATATGACAGACACACGCTTACTTTGATTTAAAATAAATAGGATGAAAAAAAATTTTTTTACAAATTAACCTAGAATCAAGAGAGTGTCTAGAACACCGAAGCACTCAGTAAATATTGCTGGAATAAAGGAAAGAATGGAAGGCAGCTCCTACATGAATCACTGCTTTTAAAGCCCAGGCCCCTACCTTCGGGATGATTCTAGATAATCCCTTAATTCAAAAGGATAAATCCTGCTTTCAGGGTAGATTGTTTTTCAGTGTTTCCAATTTTCTCAAAGGATAACCTGAGAGTTTCACATTTTTGCAGCGTTTATGTCATGGTTGGTGCCGATGTTCCGTTTTCTTCTTGTTTACGAGAAGTTGAAAATCCACAGAATCAATTGAGATGCAGTCAAGAAATGGAGCCTGTGATAACATGTGATAAAAAATTTCGCACTCAGTTTTACATTGACTGGTGCAAAATCTCGTTGGTGAGTTTTTATTTTATTTTGTTTTTGCAAATGTAATTGGAAGTGATGTGGCTGGAGATAAAATTTGACTAAAACCTGAAGTGCTTTGAGGTACAAATCCTGGGTTTACTTTGTTAACGCAATTGACTTCTCTTGACTTTAAGAATTTGGCAATCTTGTTGATTGCCAGTCTACCCTTGATTAGTTGTTGGGGCTGCATTAGCTTCGCAGGTGGTCCAGATGACCCCCCTGGATATCCAGGGGGCTGCTAAGCCAGGATAGATTACAGAATCAGTGTGACATGTGAAGAAAGTCTTAAATATGCTGCCATTACCCACCTAGGAAGGAGAGACTGGGGTACAATAATACACCTGAAAATAAAGCAATATTGTGCTACGAGTTGGTGTCCTAAAAATTCAAATTGTAGGGCAAGTTCGAGGAATAAGAAAAAATTCCAAGTGAGCAAAATTAGAATCTTACCCACAGCCCCATAAATACAAAATATCTCCTTCTAAATTACTTTTATTTAGGAAGCTAAAAAACTTAAGAAAATGTAGGTAAGGTTTCATATACACTTGATATATATCTATAATATTTCATATAAAATTTATATTATTTTTTGATCTTGCTTTCTGGAAGATTGGTAAGTTGTTTTACTTCTTTAGTGACCTTTAGATTTAACTTCTGTCAACTCTTGATGATTGGTGGTGAGTGAATTAGATCTAAGTTTAAAGTTGACATTTGAACAAAGTTATTGACACATAAACACAACTGTCACTTCATGTCTTAGAGAACCAACTGCAGGCAACTGTCCCAGATCTCCCAGGACAGGAGAACACAGTATTCATGTCGTAGCACTTAGCACCGGTGGCCCTTGGCCCTAGACTCCTCTTTTTATGTGACTGTGTCTTAGGAAAATAATTTTCTTTGTCTTCTTAAATCAAGTAAAATTATTGAGCCGCTGTGGTTTACGTGTGCTATAGATGAATGTTGACTTTGCAAAGCTTAATATTTCTATCATGGTGCTAATCATACAAAGATGCCAAAGACTGAGTAACTGCAGTCCTAACTTGAGTAGATACCTGTAACCGGAGTCAGCAGACAGCTGGCCCTAACAATGCCATTTAACTTGTGTTTGTGCTGTGAATTGTTTATGTTTAGGAATACTACCGAATTTCTGAAGTTTTAAAAATGACTTAAGCTTTGAAGCGTTTAGTTTCTATGGTAAGACTTTATAAATGGAAAAATTGGGATTTTCCTTTTTTATCTTACCTGTATTTATTTATGTGTCACATCTTACCACAGAAGATATCAGGAGGCTTAAATGAAATAGTCAAGCAATACACATAATAAATAAAATAGAAAAGAAATGGAAGATTGGGACCTGAACTTCATTTAACAAATAAGCCTAAGGTCAAGTTTGAAAATAAGCTTCCTATGTCCAGGATTAAAAGAGGAAATTCATCAGTTACTTAGTTCTCCTTCTTAAAGGAGACAGAGCATCAATTCCTTGGCAGAAAAATAAAGGTTTCACTAGCACTGTATTCTTGACAAAAGTCTTCAAATGGTTTGGTTTTTTTTTTTTTTTTTTTTTGAGAGGATACTGAGAAATGCCACAAATCATTTTCTCCAACATATTTTGGGGAGAGGGCATTCAGGGGGCAAACGTAGGGACAAATTTCACATGGCTATTTTTACGGTGCCCTTCAATAAAAACCACAACATAATTAAATGCAACTCAGTGAAAACAGTTCAATGAATGTGGAGGTAAATTAATACAGTGCCAATGTGCATTTTTTTTATTCTGGGATAGAATTTAGTAAAATTATAGTATTGGATGAGTTCCATGTTCCTTAGGCTGTCTTTCCTCCAAATCATTTCTGTCAGCTGGACAGCAGAAAGATCAAGGTTGTAATCATTTAGAAATTGTCTCTCATTTTCTTTTTCTTTTCTCTTTCACTAACATTAGAGACCACACCGGCATACCTGGTTGTCCACCAGTTCATGGTTTGTTAGCATCTGCACTAGAAGTGTGTCCCTAGGAAACAAGAAATGTACATGGTAGTATGAAGGACTTCTTCTTCAAAGGAAGGAAACTAGGAAGAACAACCACATACACACATACACTTATTATGTATGCATTCATGTACATATGTCTGTATGTTGTGGAAAGGGCATAAAATGTTGGCCAACATAAGCCCTTTAATCTGTTTACTTTTGTTCATTACCTCTTCCTAGCTCCCATAAACAGTGGCATGTTCAAGATGATAACGTAATTGGAAAAGATGGCTTTTTAGAAATGTGTCAAAGAAAGTTTTGATATGTCTAGGTCTTCAACTCTTGTGTTTGCAGCTATTAATTTTGATGTGTAATTGTGTTCTTTTATATCAGGTCGATAAAACAAAGCAAGTGTCCACCTATCAGGAAGTGATTCGAGGAGAGGGGATCTTACCTGATGGTGGAGAGTACAAACCCCCTTCTGATTCTTTGAAAAGCAGAGACTATTACACGGATTTCCTAATTACACTGGCTGTGCCCTCGGCGGTAGCACTGGTCCTTTTTCTAATACTTGCTTATATCATGTGCTGCCGACGGGAAGGAGTGTGAGTACTTTAAAACACTAATAAAAAATTATCGAGCCTACTAGGATAACAACATATAAGATTCCATTAAAAGCCAAGTTTCATTTGGTTCATAAAACACTTTATAAATTAATTGAAATTGTGTTCAAGTCAACCTATAGTACTTTATTCCTTTAAAATGAATTAAAACAGTTTTGACTCTAGTAAATCAAATTAGGGGATATAATTACTTTATTCAACAATTATTAAGGCTAGATGTAAATTCATGCTGGCAAAACAGTCCCAAGAATAACTGAGGCTAGCTCTTTTGGTTATATAAGCCATTTTGTGTAGAGACTGTGGAATCTATTGACATGGTAATTGCACTTTAAGTAAATAAATTGTCTTAGTTTGATCAGAAGTGATGGTCAGAATTCTTCTTGCAATTGTTCTGTCAAACGGGTGACCTAAGTGTTTAAAAGATACATATGTATACACATAAACCTAGGAGTAAATTAGTGAAAATAAGAGTATAATTGAGTGTTCACTTCATGAACAGTTAGCACTTTCAGGACATCTGTGTCAATTAAAATAATCTCCCAAGATTATCTGGAAGTCAGGGCAACAAAGCAAAGGATAAAAAATTAATAAAGCAGCAAGTAACAAATTCTTCCATTTTTTACATGTAGCCTGATTTCATTATGTCATAGAATTTATTTCTAAGAGCTTAATTCTTAATCTTTTTTTTTTCATTTTTCTGTGTGTTTCTCATCAGTATTCCATCTCTTTATGTGTACTCATCCAAGTAATGTCATAAACCTGGTGGCAAATGCTGCCTGGTTGCATTTAATAGTAACAATGTCAGCATTTCCACATCATGCAAGATCCCATGAGCATATAGTCTTAATGTTCCAAATATCAATGCTATTATTTAATTCATAAATTTTGTTTTGTTTCTAGGGAAAAGAGAAACATGCAAACACCAGAGTAAGTGTCTTCTTTCCTGTTATTTTCTTTATCATGTTTTTTCACTTCTCAGTTGCTCATCATGCTCCATACATGTGCGTCATGCTTTGATTTTGTCATTCATCATCTTTCATAGTTTATTTCATAAATGTGAAAGCTGCTTTTTAAATAGAGATATTCAGGAGGGGTAGAGACTAAAAATAAAAAGCTTGAAAACTAAGATTGCGTAGATAAAAATTAAACCTAAAATTTCAGATTCAGAATATTAACTTGCCATTTATATGATGTGATTTCCCAATCTGCATTTCTATAAACCAGAGAACAGATGAAAAGAACTTTCATACACGTTTTCCTGAATCTACAGTAATAACCTACCATAAAATGAAACTTCTGTGAGTATTTATAAATGCCCCATCAGAAGCACCAATATAAAAGCTATGGTAGTTTAATCTTAATCGTAGAAATTAAATAGCATACTAGTTTGTTACTTAGGGCTATAATATTAACACAATGCTTTATAGCTTAGTTTCATGCAAGACACCTTTATTTAAAAATTGGTTTACGATGTTCAGTTTTGCCGTGTTAAAAGCATGTGAAATGTATCTCTTTCAGAGATAACTTGTAGAATGCCCAAAGTGCAATAATGTCTTATTTTAAAAAGAAAAAAAAATTCATAACTTTTTCAAATTTGATGACCCATCAGGCTAATACTTGATTTTAAATACGTGTGTGTTTTATTTCTTTTTGATCTAGCATCCAGCTGGTCCATCATAGTGCTATTCAGAAATCTACCAAAGAACTTCGTGACATGTCCAAGAATAGAGAGATAGCATGGCCCCTGTCTACGCTTCCCGTGTTTCACCCTGTAACTGGGGAGATCATACCTCCTCTGCACACAGACAGTTACGAGAGCACGAATATGCCACTGATGCAAACGCAGCAGTAAGTACCCGTGTGCTCCTGTCATTATTAATATGCATGAATATATCCACTTAATTTTCATAAAGACCAGAACTTTTCATTATTGCTTCTGTTTGTTTGTGTATAACTCTAAGAGAAAATACCAAAAAGACATTGATAGTGTAGATCCCCAACCCCATGGTGCTGACACAAATATAAAGGATTACTTTCAGGAAAGGCATTTTTTTTCCACTAATTGAAACAAGATGACATTCACCTTAATATTTCAGAAATTGACACTGTTAGTAAACTAACATGTGTGCTCAAAGATGAGTTAATTTTGAAAAGAAATGCATATCCTAAAGCATAACAAATTGATTATTTTTTAGAGTTATTATTAGAATTATTGGGTTCTGTTAACCTATTTTTTGATGTTATTACCACACCTCTATTTAAGCTAATTTTTTTGTGCCTCAGGATAGAAGGTTTTTTTTGTTATTTCGTGTGATCTGCTTGTATATCAAAATGAGTAGTTCCAATTTTGACTGTAAGTACAATTTATTAATGCCAACCTTTGTAGTGCTGGAAGGACTGTGATCAGAAAGCCAGGAAGAAGCCTTTGTAAGGGGTACTTGTGGGAGGCAAGGGGTTGAGGAAATTGCCTAGTTGCTCTTTGAGAACCCACATTATATGCCTAGAAGCTCAATTTCAATATAAGGGAATTGTAGGTAAAATTGCCATTTATTTTTAAGAACATGGCTCCTTTTTTCCCTCCAATTTTAACCATATGTTGAGATGGGTTAAATTCAGTTTCCCAAGGAAGTCACAGGTTGGCTTTTGAGATCCTCTTCATCACTTTACTTTTGTGAATATGATGGATATAGAGAAAAATCTACCTCCTGCCACCACATAAACCTTAGGGTATGATATACAGGTAACCTCTTACTGATTAAAGATTTCTCTGGGAACCATCCTGGATGCAAACATTTTCCCATTGCAAATGCTTATTTTGTAACCATGCAAAATGTATGTGGTGATTTGGAGATTAAGCAGTAATGAATATGAGGAGTATAGATAGACTCAATAAGTTTGTCCAAAATACTTCAGAAATCTAAAAGTATTGTATTTTCCTAAACTTATCTAACATTATTCACTTACTGTTGAATAGGCTAAGGCGTGTGTTTATATGTGCATGTATGTGTAAGTAATTGAAGTCTGATTGACAGTGGAGAAAATTGCATACATTTAACATTTTGAGTTTTAGAAACATAAATATTTGATCAGGGATGTGAATATTAAAGTCTCACAAAATATAGTTGTACTGAATGGAAGGGATAGATTTCTATGTTCTCTGATGGTTAGTGGGTCATCCTAAAACCCACTTTACCAGGATTAGATACTGATGAAAAAAATTAGTATAATTTCAAGAATATTATAATAGCTCACAACTTAGCAATCTCTCCTGCTTTTTTTTTTAAATGAAAATATGAACAGCCTTTTCATTCATTTCCAAATGGAAAGAATTTTAAAATTCTTTTAGGCTACCATTCTGTATTTTCTTTACCCAAGAGTTTACTAGTAAATGTGGCTATATATTCCTCAAATGTTGATATATATTCTCAAAACTGAAATGATCAAATACACTTGAGAAACAGGTTTTGTTTTTTGTTTTTGTTTTTTTTTTTGTCTTAAAACTACAAGGGTTCTCAGAGGCCTTGAGTGTTGATATGCTTCATGAATCCATGGAAAAAGGCCAGAAGAGGTAACTCTTCAATGAACACAGTCTGGGAAATGCTTCTATTGACAAATAACAATACTATCAAATTTTGGAATAGAGAAATATTTGTTATAATGAGTAGGGGAACTTAAATATGTTTGTAAATCAGTAAAACTCTGTTGCTAGTGAAGTTTAAGGGAAAGAAAAAGGCTGTGTCATTTAGATATGCTTTCTAACCATATATGTTGAGAATGAGAGTAGCTCCTTAAAAATTATTTTGATTTTCTGTGGTTAGGGTTTTGCAATGTTTCTACTTACATACAAACACAACAACATTTTCTATCTAGTTTACAACCAAAAACATCTTCCTGGTCCTCCCATAACCCCATCAACTGTCATTATGTTGATGACATCTCTCTATTTGCAAATGCAATAGGTTATTCTATTCAACTTGTGACAATTTGACCATATATGTATTTTTAAGTCCAGAAAACCTTCACATTATTCAGATTTCTGCTAATGGAAAAACTCCATTAACTAGCACTTCTATATAAATAGGGTAGATAGATAATTGATGATGTGCACAATGATTATTCTGAGGCACTGCGAGATCATCAAGTACGTCTGACTCATCAGAGGGAAATTAAATTACATTCGGTGTAGTTTCAGTGTTGAGTGTATATTATCTTTCTTTTATTCTTGGAAATGGATAATATGTGCACTGTCTCTATGGTAACTCCCTATAAGCCAGAATATGTGATTAACCTCATTTTCCAACCATGCCAGATAATAGGGAAATTCATTGTATCAGGTTCGTCACAGCTGTCCTTTACGCAAATTCAGCTTTTACTCTCTTACCTTAAAAGCATGGCCCTGTTTTTAAAGTTTTATTTCAGCACCAAGTACACACAAACATACATACATATTTTGGTCATTTGGATTGAATTGAATTCTCCACATTAAAATGAGATATTATATTTGATGAGGCATTACAGTACTTGATAACCAAGTACATGCTTAGAGAATGCTGCCTGGTATTTGTTAATTAACCCTTCCTAAAAGGGCATGCATTTCATCTTCCCATATTCATAGTAACCTTACTGATTCATAAATGATTTGGCTAGCTACAGGATTTCATGTTTATTCTTCAGACTTGACACTGGAAATATTCAGGCATAAGGACATGGCTGAAAGTTTATTTTGGCTTCTAAGCAAGACTCAAGGACATTATAAGACTTTTCAAAGCTTTCCTTCAGAGCTACATGGAAATTTGGTTGGGTCTTTTAAACAAGTCAATCCAGGAGGTTTAGAGAACCTTAGAAAAGTGTGAGGTAAAGAGGATTCAGTAACAGTTGTATGATGAGGGGCTGCCACCGTAATTTGTCAATTACACAGTAATATTTTCTTTTTGGTACAGTGCTTCACAGGATCTAGACTGGCACCATACCTTAGACAGCAAAAAAATGTTTAATCATTTGCAGATGATAAAATTAAGGCATGGATAAGAGACAAAGCTAAATTAGGTAAAAACTGAGATTAGATTATTTGCCTACCTTGCTATTAAGTCAAAGATAATGTAGTCATTGAACTCAGAAGGATCTCTGATCCAGGTTACAGGCAAGGGATTGAATAGGTCATGGAAGGGGAACCTGGAGAGGGACCAGGAGATGGAGCATATGCTCAGAAGGGACAGTTTCATTTTGTACAGTGCTCCTTCTACATTCCAGATTACAGAGACAATATAAACAGGCTGTTAAAATGATCACATAGTCAATTTAGTTTGGTCTTTGCTAATGTGTTTATTAATAACTGTTTTATTTTGGAATGATTTTCGAGGTTCAGAGAAGTTGCAAAGATAACACAGAGAGTTTCCAGAGATCCCTCACCCACTTTCTCCCATTGTACCTTTGTCAAGACTAAGAAACCAACATTGGTGCTTTACTATTAAGCAGACTTCAGATTTTTTTTTTTTAATAATTTGAGATTTCACTAGTTTTTTTTTTTTTTAAAGATTTTATTTGAGAGAGAGAGAGAGAGACAGCCTGAGTGGGAGGGGCAGTGGGAGAGGGAGAGAGAGAATCTCAAGCAGACTCCCTGCTGAATGAGTGTGGAGCCTGACTCAGGGCTGGATCCCAGGACCCTGATCTCGTGACCTGAGCCAAAACCAAGAGCCAGAGGCTTAACTGACTGCACCACCTAGCCGCCCTGTGAGATTTCACTAGTTTTTCTCCTAATGTCCTTCTTTTTGTTCCAGGACTTATGTCAAGGACACAATAATTGGCATGTCTCTTTACTCTCCTCTGGCCTGGGCAGTTTTTTAGACTTTCCTTGTTTCCCCATGACCTTGATAGTCTTGAAGAGCACTAGCCACATATTCTGTGGAATGTTCCCCATCCCCTATCACAGTCAGGCTTTTTGCATCTGTACTTAGTTATCTTTGCAGTTCAGTGAGCACATGTTACCATTAACAGTAAGAACTTTTCTCTTTATAAGCTGTCACCTCATTTCCATTCATTGCTGGAGATTACATTATAAAATAATTCTTTTTTTAAATTTATTTTTGATTTATTTTTGATTTTCTGAGAGAGAGAATGAGAGAGAGTACGGGAGCAGGGTGGGGAGGGGCAGAAGGAGAGGGAAAGAGAGAATATTAAGCAGGCTCCATGTCCAGCAGGGCTCCATCTCATGACCCTGAGATCCTGACCTGAGTGGAAATCAAGAGTTAGATGCTTAACCAGCTGAACCACCCAGGCACCCCATAAAGTAATTCTTAAAAGTAAATCTGCTTTGCCCAAAGAATCATTGTTGTGATTAGGAGTTATCTTTTTGACCAAAGATTTAACTTAAAATACATTACAGATTGACTGATGTACCTTGAAAACAAAACTTTGTAATGATTTGAATGAAGAAAATCAAATTCCAAGTCATAGAATTTTAGGTCCTAAAAGGTATGTTGAGAGAGAGTCTAGCCTGGTTGTTTCCAAACCAAGCTGAAGATCACACTCACCTGTGGAGCTCCTACAATGCAGATCCCAGGGCCCTAGGTCTACGGATTTGGAATCTGGTGGACTTGTGAGTCAGGTGGAACAGGAAAAAGGGTTGAGAATTCCCAAATAAAATACTTGATGGAGCTAGGTTTGAGGATTTGGGAAAGCCAGCTTGGTGTTTCTTTTGGGGGTGGAGGTGGGGAAGGGGTTGTTATTCACATTCCTCCACCTGGAGTTTTAAAAGGGGAACAGTGTCTCCTGATTCCTCCCTAAGACGTATGTACAGAAGAAAAGTGTGAAAGGGGGCGGTTCGGGTGCTTGATGTAGAGTGTGGGGACTGTTTGTGGGTTTATACTTACCAGCTTCAAGACTTTTCGCACCTCTTTCAGTTGCCTGAGGAAAATGGTGTAGAGAAGTGAGAGATGAGTACTGATTAGTACTGAATGGGATAGAGAAATGCAGAGCCTCAAAAAATGAAAAACCACTGGGAAATTGTGATTTTGCACTTTTATGGGAGGCATTGGCTAGAGAATTTCAGATACTCAATTTTCTGAAACGGAATTTATTCTAAAATGTGTGATATATTATGTGTTTTTTTAGGGGGTAGATCTGCCTCCTTATTACTCTTTTCTCATACCAACATCAATATCAATCTATTTTTCCTGAGTGGGAGGCATCCTCATAGAAGATTTTATGTAATGAATAATAGGGAAAAGTGCCCAAACATTTTCTAGAAAGATTTTAATTGTCTATATGAAAAATTTCCTTATTCATTATACTAAACATGGTATCTAATCCAGAGTAATTGGGTCTCCCTCAAAACAGGAGGTAGGTTGTGCTTAATCTTTTATAAATTAACGAATATAAAACTAGAATTAAGTCTTCTAATTAAAGATATAGTAACAAATCATTTTAACTCTTGTCTAAAGTATTTTTCCATTTGTCTTCCCCTGGGTAATAATGAGAACTAACTATGGTAAAATTTCATAAATAAAAAATCAGATTTCAATGAAAGTTAATATCAGTTGAAGAGATTGTTTTAGGGGACCAATATAATGGTTTCCTGTTGACAAGAAGTGTCAAGCGGCCAAGGATATTTCAGAGCCATTGACGTTGTTTTTTGTTTTGTTTTGTTTTGTTTTAATTCAGCAATGGATGCAATATCTCTTTGATAGCTTTTGGTTCTATAGGTTTGTACTGCTTCAGTTTAAAGCCATGGTAGGCTTGCTTTTGGCTTTATTCAAGCAGGAGAAAATAACTAAAATAAATAAATAAATATCTCCTTTCTCATTTATGTTCCATGTATGTTCTACACTGATTTTAGTTAAAATTAGGTTTTGAAATTAAAAATTATAGTGATGTTTTCCAATTTCTCTGTGTCCTTCCTTCCTTAGTCCAAATAATGGCCTGGTTCTTTAGTAAAAGTAAGTAAGGGGTCCAAATCGGCATTTTTGTTGGAAAAAAATTATAGAAAATTCAAGGGTTAGGCAACATCAATTTTGCTGAAATAATTGGGAAATTCCAAAAATATACTACTATAGTTAAATACATTACTTATTGTTAAAGGGCTCCATACTAATTCAAAAGAGAAGTGTTTTGTATTCTACATAGCCAAACTAATGTCCTTTATTTTCAACTCTGGCACAGATTCTGTGGCTTAATGCAAATCACTTAACCTTTCTTTGCTTTTGAGTCTTCCAGCAAGTTGGAATAGAATGTTGATAATCATCAACCTAACTCATAGAATTACTCTACAGGATATCCAGGAACATCAAATTACCTTAAAATGGTTGTACAAATAATAAATAATTGTGTCCTCCCCCCAAATCACTTATTTATTAATTTGCACGTTATTACCTTTGCTTCCTTGAAGAATAAAGTTTGTGCAATGGCCAATTTACATAATTTTCTATTTAAATGCATGCAATTAATGGTAGTAAAATTAGAAAATAATTAATGCTAATAATTTAGAGAACTCCAGTTTTCTTAAATCTTTTTTCCTCTGTAATGTAGTTTACACATAATAATCTTTCCATTAGTCCATTAATAACGTAATTATTGTAAATAGTTTTATGACTTTGTAGAGGTCCTTTCTTTGAAGGTTTATTGGGCTTCTATTTGAAGTCATCCCTGCTCTCTTGTGTAATTGCCTTCAGCGGTGTGTTTTCACCAAAGATGGAAATGCTTCCATTTTCTCGCTGTCTGGTCTGCTTGACTGAAGCAGAGTTACTCCTGAGAATTTCTCCAGTATCCCTGAAGCAGTGCTCTCATGAGGTAACTCCGTTCAACACTTCAGTGGAATTCACACTTCAAGTATGCCCATCATGGACATTTGAACCCTCTGACACTCACAGGCTCACCTGCAGTCACAGGTTTGGGCCCCCACCCACAAAAACAGAGCCAGCTCTGCCCACCCAGGAGATGCTGGGGATATGTGCTTCTCCATCTATTTCTTGTCGAGCACCTTTTTGCACATAGAAGCACTTTCATAGAACTCATCCATAGTTCAGTTGAAGTTGCAAGTAGTGCATGTACATGGCTCAAACCTAACCAATTGGGACATGCACTGCAGGTAGTTTTAAATCCCTAAACCAAAGTCCCACCATTACTTTCTCACAGATCTCCAGATTTCTTGCTACCTTGTGTGTGGCACTTTCTCAACCAACCGTTCTCCTTGAACCTAGCCAAGCCCATTCCTACTTAGATGGTTTAGTAGTGTTGTGGAAGAGGAAAAAAATCAGGGGCTAGAAAAGAAATTACAGGGTGGAGATTGACTTTGATCAGTGGTTTTCAAACTCTGTTCCACAGAAGGGTTAGTTGGGCTGAACAACGGGAGTGAGGGGGCTTCCAACTACTAGCCAAATATTGATTTTGATTTGGGGCTTTTGAAAGCTTTCCTTGTCATCGTCAGTATTTTTGTTTTGTCAAAATGTATTGATTTAATCCATTGATAGGCTAGGTAGAGCTAGAGGTGATGGGAAATGAAGCGCACGCGCGCGCGCTCGCATGTGTGTGTGTGTGTGTGTGTGTGTGTGTGTATAAGATGTGCTGTAATAGCTTCTAATGTAGAATAGATAGGCCCACATTAGTTGTACCTGAGAAGTTAAAACAAAATTCATATCCCCCTCCCAAATGCCCATGAAATTGTGTTTTGACTTCTGTATTAAAGATATTTGTTTTCCCACCTTTAACTCTAAAACTTATTTTTTCTGTGGTTTATAAATTAATCTTTTTACTTCCATGATCAAAACCAGTATAAATACATTGTATGAAATACTGTAAGAATAAACAAGCATATAAAATACTCCATGAGACCACACAAGGATAAGTAGGGTTGTTAAGTAATGGCAAACAAGAATATAATTATTGGGATGAATTATTAAGTAACTTCCTCGAATTGAATTGGAATTGATTTTGTTATTTCCTTAACAATATATTTAAAATGGAGCTGAAAATCTAAAAAAATTACTTGAAGTCATTAACATTCCTATAGATTAATTTAAGAGTTTAAATAGTATTTAGCCTTTATAGCTTTCCACTTTAGATCACTGTATTTGGAACATAATATTTGCCTGCCTGAAATGATTCAGATCAATGGTTTTCAACTCTCTTTCTTGGAGGTTTCTTAGAAATGCCTTAGGGGCCAGCATGTGGGGCAAAAGAAACAAAGCAGACGGGATTCCTGGCTCCCTTGTTTCAAACCAGGCAACCTCACATTTATCTCTTTTGTACATCAAGAGTTCTGCTTAGGATTTCAATTAAAAGGAATTCCATTGCTGAAGAGAAACAAAAAAACTGAAAACTCCTGGCTTGGATCTAACCCTACTCTGTAGTGAGGGGCTGACTCCTAGAATTTCTTCCACACAGAATCTCAACTGTACATTTTTGCAAATCAATTTTAATATCAAAATTTGAAACTAAATGAGTATGAATGTTAATAAATATGTGTATTTTCTGTGAATCTTTCTAAGTATCTGCACTTTTGCACGTATTCATTCAAAAATTATTTATTGCATGCTTACTGTTGGGGAGACTGAACAAAAATAAGGGGTTCTTACTGGTAAGGCACTTTAACATTATGTGATGAGAAATACAACAATCAGCAATGTACAAAACCATATTAAATGGTAACCTAATGGGGAGGCAGTGCTTAGAGACTGAGGAGGCTAGAACAAGTGGTACTTGAGGTATTTTTTAATTAAAACAAATAATAAGTTAAAAAATCTTCATTAACATTCTTTGTGGAATAGTTTTAAATTATAAGACTAACCGTGTCCATTGTAACAAATTTTAAGTTGAGTTTGCAAGGACAAATGGGAGCTGGTTGGGTACAAGAGATGGTCGTGGCCATGGTGGTGGTGCTCCATGTAGGGACCAGATATATTGATGGTCTTCTGGGCCAAACTTAATTTGCAGGTAGGCATAAGGAAGTAATGAAATGTGTGTTGTTTGAATGACATAATCGGCGTTGTGTCTTAGAAGATCATCTGACAGCAAAGAGTTCCCAAGATTGGGATGGGGGAAGGGAAGGAGGGAGGGGTCGATGATGACTTCTGCATCTTGACTCTACAGTTGGGTGGATGGCCCATGTCATTCCCTGGGCAGGGAGAGAAGAACATAGCTTTGGCATAATGAGTGAAGATGGGTATGTATGTTGTTCTGTGAGAGTATGTGAGCGTATATGTATGTTCTAGACCTGAATCTGAAAGTGTGTGTGTTCTTAAGCACAAGTCCTGGAGTCCCTGGATTCATATCCTTATCTGCCCTTAGCTATGTAGCCTTGGACCTCTAAGCCTGTTTCCTCATCTGTAAGTTGAGAAAAATAATACCTACCTTTTAGGGTTGTTGTGAGGTAGAACATAGCATTTAATAGGAGCTTTATGAATGTTATCAAATATTATTATTTATCTTCTTCAGACCTTAGGTTTCTCGTGCATAAACTCATGGGGGTAGGCTGGGTTAGATGATTTCTGGGGATCTTTTTAGCTATAAAACTTTTCATTCTAGTATGTCTGCTGTCTGTTTGCATGTGTATAAACAAACACAGTTTTACTCAAAAATACCAATCATTTCTAGGAACTTGCAACATCAGACTCAGATTCCCCAACAGCAGACTACAGGTAAGTACTAAAAGTAGTAAGTTGATATTAATGTATGAAGCTAACAGATTAAAAGATTATTATAGGACCATGTCATTTATGAAGCTTTAGCTTCATCAAGTAAGGCAAATCAGTTGTGTCATTCCTTAATCAGAGTTGGAACCTTAGAATAATAGCTTAGATTATTGCATAGATTGCCATCAGAGTGATAAATACAGGGTAAATGATCTTAGAGCAAAAGCATCCATGGAGGTCCTGTCTAATTAAGGAAGACTGAATAAAATCCCCTTCCTTCAGCGAAGCTCCCTATTCTTCCCCTTGGTATGAAAGATTCTTAGCTTGGATGCATCCAGGATTTGTCTCAGTAAGTGAGCAGCTTGAAACTGACTCTTACAAAAGGAAACCATTGTGACTAATCATTGAGGCTTCAGGGGGATAAATGAGAAATGGTTGGCCTGGTTTTAATGCCACTTTAAAAAGCTGTTATAACATGACCAGTGACAACAAGATGGCGGACGATTCTCCCTTGACTATTTTATTTCCCTAAGACTTGCTTTCTTTAAGTTTATTTCTTTCAAGTGTCCCTAAAAAATTTCCACAGCCAATTATTTCATTCATCTCGGTACCAAGTAGATAACTTATTCATGATTGTCTTCTAATTAGTGGTTGATTCCTAGTTCTAATTGCCAGGCAACCAGTAATGCCTTTTGTGGCTCTCTTGGAAAAGCAAGAGAAGTTTTAAAAATGTAAGTTGGATGTGGAATTCTGAGTATGAATAGTGGTATTGTAGTAGGGAAGCTATTAAGTAAGTCTCTTAAAAACTTTAGGCACATATAGAAATTTATTGGATGTTTTTATTCAGAAATTATTTTCTCTATTACTGCTTTCGGGAATTTAAGGAGATTTTCGTTTGACAACTTTTCAAAGATTTGAGGCAAGTATAATAAAGTTGTTCATCAGATTTTAATTATGAGATAATGTTTATCAGAATTTTCTCCCACAGTTTTGATCACTTGTTTTAATTAAATGCTAACATGTTTCAACAAGGGTGTTCAATATATTGATGTGGTGGTGCTACTGTGTAAGCATTCAGGAGATTGATGAAGGAATAAACTTTGTTATAAATATCTGTTACCTAAAGAGCAAAGACAAAAACACATCCCTCTTAACACTAATTGCCTGGCTTTTTTTTTTTTTAACAAGAAAACATTTAAAGGAATATTTCTACATTTCCCTCATTAAATTCATAGACTTCTAAATCTTCTAAGATGCCTTTCCTCTGATTCTTAATTATTTCATGCAAGGAGTGAGTAGAAGGAGACAGTTTCTAGTTAAACAGTAAATAACTTATTTTTGTGTTTTAAAAATCCAGATTTTACTTATTCTCCCATTAGAGGAAATAAGGGAGCCTGAATAGATGATATTAGAGAGACATATTTGATAGTGGTATAGATTTTCAGCAAGCAGACTTGTTAATGTGCTAGTTTTTAGTAATAGGCAGCATTTCCAACTGTAAGGACAATTTATGCTGAGCAAATGGGATAAGAGCCAAAGAATTTCCCTAGGGGAATTTTAGGCTGTTCAACCCAATTTTCTAGATTATTTTTCTAAAACAGATTTTGGGGAGCAGGCATTTTGCTTGAGTCAAGGAAGCTTTGATCTCCTTTTTAGTTAATATGATAGCCTATTACCTCCTTGTTTTCTTATATTTTTCTGTGATTTGGAGCACATTATTGACTAAAGTGCACTAGCTCCTCTTGGTTGTTTTCTTCTTGTCATTGTTGTTTTCGATGAGTCCCCAAAGCATTTAAGTGCTAAAGGGAGAGAGACCACCCTAGCATTTTTTATAATTATAATAGATTGTTGTGTTTCTGCCTCTGATAAACGTACAACCAAATAGAGTTATGCCTCCCGGAGAGAAGAACTGAATGGGTAGGTTACGTTCCTTATTCCCATTCCGTTTGTTTGAATGAAAAAATAGTTTGTTTCTCAGTTTCCAAGTTATTCCGCTCTGTGTTCACATCCATGGATTTAGGGCTCTTTATGTATTTTCCTGGGTACAACAGCTTTTCTCTCACTCCTTCCTGGTCGCCCTGGTACCACAAAGAAGCAACCACATTTGAAATAATAATTTGCTTTTTCCAACCTCAAAGCACTATGTAAGGTCACAGTTTTCTTTATGAAGGTAATTTAAGCACAGGGCTTGTCTCTTGGATACCAAGTAATTTTATCTCTAGCTACTTGTATGGAATTTTTCGGGAAGAGTATATTTTGAAGTTTGTTTTATTTAGTTAGTTGTTTTTTGTTTTTTTTTAAATGATCACCCAAAGTTTAAGAAATGAACTAGCTGCTGGTGTTGTAATCCTGGACTTAAGCACTTGCTGGGATAATAGAGCAGTTACAGGCTGACATTAGCACTGCCTTTTTGGACGAGGCCCAAGCCATTAGGTTCGATGCCCCTTCAGGTTTTCTCATTTTCTTTGCCCTTCCAGCCCACACAATATTTTCTAAAAAGCTGCGATTAACAGGTACAGTCATACATCCCGCAGTCAACCCCATTCTTTTTGTTTATTGTGGGAGGAAGTTTCAGACCATACCTTCTGAGAAGTACAAACCATTACGTCTTTGGCCCAAGAAGGAGAGGACTGATTTAGAATTTTTTCCTTTTTTTTTAATGCAGAGAAATAATGTCAACATGATTATTTTAAATTGCATTGAGAAGATAGAAAATTACTCCTTGTCATACTTTGTTTTGCTCAAAATCTAAAAAGTGTCCATGCCCTGACTAACTCATGCCCATGTTCGTTCTTCCACACTCCAGGTAAATGGTATCCCTGAAGAAAGGAAACTGACTGAAGCAATGAATTTGTAATAAGACAGCATAGCAGTTATATCTCATTTCTTCTCTTCTCCACTAATGCATGAGCTTTTCTGGCATATGGTGTGCATGTCGACAGTATTAAGTGTGTAGCAAATAACACAATATAACTTTCATTTTACTAATGTATTTTTTTTGTACTTAAAGCATTTTTGAAAATTTGTAAAACACCGATGACTTTATATTTGTTACAAATAAAAAGGGACCTTTAAAATAAATATTATTAATGAAGCTTAATGTCGGGTGAAATTTATTTCAGAAAATATTTGATTGCCTTCTATATGGTAGGAATCTTCTGTTGCTAGGAACAGGTTCATGTGGTCGTTCTTTATTCAGTAAGATTTTATTAAGCACGTTCTATAAATATAGAAAAATGTCTATGCTCTGTGTTCCAAGGGAACAACCCATTTAAATAGTGCTATTATCCTTATGGCATGTCTCAAATCTGTTCTTTTATATACTACTACTTGGAGTGTTTTAAGGTAGACCAGGTTGTAAGAATTATGGATCTGATGATACCTTGTTTATGAAGGATGGCCCTGGGCTGCATAATTACCTGTTTCCATTATCAGATACTTGTTTTTAGAAGCAAGCCAGGAGCTATTACTCAAAAAGAGAATAGTTACCCGCTGTTAGTGACATGAATTAGCTCCAAACCCCTGAGTTCCCCTGTAATGACACTACTTTCAAGGCTTTCCTCCTACCATGGTGGTCTGCTTCATGCGTCTTGGATACTATTGGTTAAAATGTGGTTATCAGGCCAGCTCGCAGGGCTACTTTTTTTTTTTTTTTTTTTTAATAGACTAGACCAGCTAGAAAACTTTCTACTCTGCTCTGGGCAGATTTCTGTGTTACTTGTTAATTAGTCAAAGGACACACAAATGCTATGTAAATCTGATTCCAAAATCTAAAAAGATTCCCTGTTAGCATTGTTTGCAACAATGTCTCTTTCACTTAGGGGGAATATTCTATCATGTCCTTGGCATTGGAACCCCCCTTCCTGCCTGCCCCCCAACGCCAAGGACATGATAACTTAACAAAGGGTGTAGGTTCTTTGATTTCTTAAAGATTTATATTTTTATTCCTTCCCAAGACAAATAGAGTGTTGCTACTTGCTATTCTTCAGGACTTACCAGCTTGAGGTTGTAAATATATTGGGTCAGGTTCAAGTCCTAGGAGGAAAGGTTGCCATGACTCCAGATGACTAGATTGTGACATGGTGGCAGAGAACTAACAGACTGTTGCTCCTTCCAGTGAAATCAAGCAGGAACTTGGAAGTCCAAGTAAACAGGAACAATAATACGTGATCCACAAATAAGGAACTAGAGATCAAGGGTTAGGAACTTTATTCATCTCTTCTAGGAAAGAGGCCACTGTGGAGGTTGGAAAATGCAGTTGGAGTTAGCATTGGGTTTTTGCACTGAGCATATTAAGGGATGGAATAGGATAAAAATTATTGGTCAGCATCTCACAAATTGGCAATAATTGCCTTAATCTCTGCAATTCTCTCTGAAAACGTGATCTTGCCTCTGACTTAATATTTTGATGGGGACTAGCGATGTTGAACATTTTTTCATGTGTCTGTTAGCCATTTGTATGTCATCTTTGGAGAAGGTCTGTTCATGTCTTCTAACCATTTCTTGACTGGATTATTTGTTTTTTGGGTGTTGAGTTTGGTAAGTTCTTTATAGATCTTGGATACCAGCCCTTTATCTGATATATCATTTGTGAATATCTTCTCCCATTCCATGTGTTGCCTCTTAGTTTTGTTGACTGTTTCTTTTGCTGTGCAGAAGATTTTTATCTTGATGAAGTCTCACTAGTTCATTTTTGCTTTTGTTTCCCTAACCTTTGGAGATGTGTCTAGCAAGAAGTTGCTGTGGCCAAGGTCAAAGAGGTTGCTGCCTGTGTTCTCCTCTAGGATTTTGATGGATTCCTGTCTCACATTTAGGTCTTTCAACCATTTTGAGTCTATTTTTGTGTATGGTATAAGGAAATGGTCCAGTTTCATTCTTCTACATGTGGCTGTCCAATTTTTCCAACACCATTTTTTGAAGAGACTGTCTTTTTTCCATTGGACATTCTTTCCTGCCTCATCGAAGATTAGTTGACCATAGAGTTGAGGGTCCATTCCTGGGTTCTCTATTCTTTCTGTTGATCTATGTGTCTGTTTTTGTGCCAAGACCGTACCATACTGTCTTGATGATTACAGCTTTGTAGTAGAGCTTGAAGTCTGGCATTGTGATGCCACCAGCTTTGGTTTTCTTTTTCAATATTCCTTTGGCTATTTGGGATTTTTCTGGTTCCATACAAATTTTAGGATTATTTGTTCCAGCTCTGTGAAAAGAGCTGATGGTATTTTGATAGGGATTGCATTGAATGCGTAGATTGCTCTATAGCATAGACATTTTAACAATATTTGTTCTTCTAATCCATGAGCATGGCATTTTTCCATTTCTTTGCAACTTCCTCAATTTCTTTCATGAGGGTTCTATACTTTTCTGAGTACAGATCCTTTGCCTCTTTGGTTAGGTTTATTCCTAGGTACGTTATGGCTTTTGATGCGATTGTAAATGGTATCATTTCCTTAATTTCTCTTTCTTCTGTCTCGTTGTTGATGTATAGAAATGCAACTGATTTCTGTGCATTGATTTTGTATCCCGCCACTTTACTGAATTCCTGTATGAGTTCTAGCAGTTTTGGGGTGGAGTCTTTGGGTTTTCCAAATAAAGTATCATATCATCTACAAGAGTTTGACTTCTTCTTTGCTGATTTGGATGACTTTTATTTCTTTTTGTTGTCTGATTGCTGAGACTAGGACTTCTATGTTGAACAACAGTGGTGATAGTGGACATCCCTGCCATGTTCCTGACCTTAGGGGTAAAGCTGTGTTTTTTTCCCCATTGAGAATGATATTTGCTATGGGCTTTTCATAGATAGTTTTTATGATATTGAGGTATGTTCCCTCTATCCCTACACCGTGAAGAGTTTTAATCAAGAAAGGATACTGTACTTTATCAAATGCTTTTTCGGCATCTATTGAGAGGGTCATATGGTTCTTGTCCTTTCTTTTATTGTAGTGTATCACATTGATTGATTTGCAGATGTTGAACCACCCTTGCATCCCAGGAATAAATCCCACTTGGTCTTGGTGAATAACCCTTTTAATGTATTGTTGGATCCTATTGGCTAGTATCTTGGTGAGAATTTTGACATCCATGTCCATCAGGGATATTGGTCTGTAATTCTTTTTGGTGGGGTCTTTGTCTGGTTTGGGGATCGAGGTAATGCTGGTCTTGTAGAAAGAATTTGTAAGTTTTCCTTGCATTTCTATTTTCTGAAACAGCTTCAGAAGAATAGGTATTCATTCTTCTTTAAATGTTGGGTATAAATCCCCTTGGGAAGCCATCCTGCCCTGGGCTCTTGTTTGTTGGGAGGGAGATTTTAGGTTACTACTTCAATTTCCTCGCTGGTTATGGGTCTGTTCAGGTTTTCTATTTCTTCCTGGTTCAGTTTTGGTAGTTTATATGTTTCTGGGAATGCATCCATTTCTTTCAGATTGCCTAATTTCTTGGCATATAGTTGCTCATAATATGTTCTTATAATTGTTTGTATTTCTTCAGTATTGGTTGTGATCTCTCCTCTTTCAGTCATGATTTTATCTATTTAGGTCCTTTCTCTTTTCCTTTTGATAAGTCTGGCCAGGGGTTTATCAATCTTATTAATTCTTTCAAAGAACTAGCTACTAGTTTTTTGTTGCTCGGTTCTACTGTTCTTTTGGTTTCTATTTCATTGATTTCTGCTCTGATCTTTATTAATTCTCTTCTCCTGCTGGGTTTAGGCTTTATTTCCTGTTCTTTCTCCAGCTCCTTTAGGTATAAGTTTAGGTTGTGTATTTGAGACTGTTCTTGTTTCTTGGCAAAGGCTTGTTTTGCTATATACTTCCCTCTTAGGACCACCTTTGCTGCATCCCAAAGATTTTGAACAGTTGTGTTTTCATTTTCATTTGTTTCCATGAATTTTTTTTAATTCTTCTTTAATTTCTTGGGCGACCCATTCATTCTTTAGTAGGATGCTCTTTAGCCTCCATGTATTTGAGTTTTTTCCAAATGTCCTCTTGTGATTGAGTTCTAGTTTCAAAAGATTGTGGTCCGAAAATATGCAGGGAATGATCCCAGTCTTTTGGTACCGGTTGAGACCTGATTTGTGACCAAGTATGTGATCTCTTCCGGAGAATGTTCCATGTGCACTCAAGAAGAATGTGTATTTTGTTGCTTTAGGATGGAATGCTCTGATTATATCTGTGCAGTCCATCTGGTCCAGTGTGTCATTCAAAGCCCCTGCTTCTTTGTTGCTTTTCCACTTAGATGATCTGTCCATTGCAGTAAATGGGGTGTTAAAGTCCCCTACCATTATTGTATTATTATCGATGCGTTTCTTTAATTTTGTTATTAATTGGCTGCTCCCATGTTAGGGGCATAAATATTTACAATTGTTAAATCTTCTTGTTAGGTAGATCCATTAATTACTATATAGTGTCCTTCCTCATCTCTGATTACAGTCTTGGTTTAAAATCTAATTTGTGTGATATAAGGATTGCCACCCCAGCTTTCTTTTGACATCCATTAGCATGATAAATGGTTTTCCACCCCCTCACTTTAAATCTGGAGGTGTCTTTGGGTCTAAAATGAGTCTCTGGCAGACAGCATATCGATGGGTCTTGCTTTTTTATCCAATCTGATACCCTGTGTCTTTTGATTGTGGCATTTAACCCATTTACATTCAGAGTAACTGTTGAAAGATAGGAATTTAGTGCCACTGTATTACCTGTACAGTCACTGTTTCTGTAGATTGTCTCTGTTCCTTTCTGGTCTATGTTATTTTTGGGGTCTCTCTTCATGTAAAGGATCCCTTCTAATATTTAATATTTCTTGCAGGGCTGGTTTTGTGATTACAAATTCTTTTAGTTTCTGTTTGTCTTGGAGGCTTTTTTATCTCTCCTTCTATTTTCAGTGACCGCCTAGCTGGGTAAATGATTCTTGGCTGCATATTTTTCTCATTTAGCACCCTGAATATATCATGCCAGTTCTTTCTGGCCTGCCAAGTCTCTGTGGATAGGTCTGTTGCCAGTGCAATGTTTCTACCCTTGTAGGTTATGGACCTCTTGTCCTGAGCTGCTTTCAGGATTTTCTCTTTGTCTCTGAGATTTGCAAGTTTCACCATTATATGTCAGGGTTTTGACCTATATCTATTGATTTTGAGGGGTGTTCTCTGTACTTCCTGGACTTGAATGCCTGTTTCCTTCCTCGGATTAGGTAAAATTTGCTCCAATATACCTTCTGCCCACCCCCCCTCCCTCTTTCCCCTCTTCTGGGATCCCATTTATTTTAATATTGTTTCATTTTATGATATCCTTTATCTCTCGAATTCTCCCCTCATGATTCAGTAGTTGTTTATCTCTGTTTTTCTCAGCTTCTTTATTCTCCATTATTTGGTCTTGTATATCACTAATTCTCTCTTCTCCCTCATTTATCCTAGCAGTTAGAGCTTCCATTTTCAATTGCATCTCATTAATAGCCTATTTGATTTCGACTTGGTTAAATTTTTGTTCTTTTTTTTTTTCTCCAGAAAGGGATTCTCTAGTGTCTTCTATGCATTTTTCAAGCCCAGCTAGTATCTTTATAATTGTTATTCTGATCTCTAGTTCCGACATCTTACTAATGTCTGTATTTATTAGGTCTTTGGCAGTCAGTATTGCCTCTTGTTCTTTTTTGAGGTGAATTTTTCCATCTTGTCATTCTGTCCAGAGAAGAATAGATGAACGAGAGAACAAAATACTAAAATGGCAACAACAACCCCAGAGAAATATACACTAAACAAATCAGAAGAGACTCAAAACCAAAAAATAAAACAAGATAAAAATTTTTAAAAAGAATATAACCAGAAAGGTGAACAGAATAGAGCAATACACTGGATCCTGTGTGTATTTTGGCCTGTTTGTTAGAAAACTAGATCCTGGGCGCCTGGGTGGCTCAGTTGGTTAAGCGACTGCCTTTGGCTCAGGTCATGATCCTGGAGTCCTGGGATCGAGTTCCACATCGGGGTCCCTGCTCAGCGGGGAGTCTGCTTCTCCCTCTGACCCTCCCCCCTCTCATGCTCTCTCTCTCTCTCATTTTCTCTCTCAAATAAATAAATAAATAAAATCTTAAAAAAAAACTAGATCCCAAAATTATAAAGAAAGAAAAACGTATATGTGTACAAAAATAAAATTAAATAAAATTAAATGAAAGGATAGAATATAACTGTAAAAATGAAAATTAAAAGAGGAAAACAAAGAAAAGGAAAAAAAAAGGAATATAAACAGGTAAACAGAACAGAGCAATACACTATTTCCTGAGTGTATTTTGGTTCGTTTGTTAAAAAAAACTACATCTCAAAATTGTAAAGAAAGAAAAACTTTATATATATATATATATATATATGTGCAAAAATAAAATTAAATATAGTGAAAGGATAGACTATAACTGTAAATATGAAAGTTAAAAAAGGCTTTAACAAAGCAAACAAAAACAAAAAAAAATAAGGAAAAAAGTAATTATGATCAGACAGGTGAAGAGAACAGAGCCTTACACTAGATTCTGGGTGTATTTTGGTCTGTTTGTTAGAAGAAACTGCATCCCAAAATTGTAAAGAAAGAAAAACTTATATATACAAAAATAAAATACAATGAAAGTATAGAATGTAACTGTAAAAATGAATATTAAAAATTTTTTTTAAAAAGAGTTGATAAGAAACTGGTTGAAAGAGAAAAAATTTACATTTGAAAGACTTAAAGAATCATTGTGGGGGGAATCATGAATTCTATATTCTATATTCCCCTAGTGCTGGAGTTTTGCAGTTCTCCTTGATCTATAAACTTGGTCCTGGCTGGGGGATGTTCTGGCTGGTCTTCTGGGGGAGGGGCCTGTTGCAGTGGATCTCAAGCGCCTTTGCCGGAGGCGGAATTGCCCCGCCCTTGCCGGGTCCAGGCTAAGTAATCTGCTCTGGATTGCTCTATGTGGCTTTTGTTCCCTGAAGCCTTTCTGCACAGCTTTGGAAGACGAGAATGAAGATGGCGGCCTCCCAATCTCTGGTCCTGGAGGAGCTAACTCGGGGGCCGTGCTCCTCAGTGGGCCCTCAGGGAAAAGCAGTCAGTCACTCCCATCTCCCCGGTCTCCAGCTGCACTCTGTGCTCACCTGGCCTGTGACCGAGCGTTTCTATCTCTGGCACACGACCCTGCTTTGAGTCTCCAAACCCTGCAGGCTGCTGTCATGCACTCCAGCGCCGCTCCTCCTGGAGGAGGAGGGGGGTCTCCCCGCATCTGCCGCTTGTTGGGCCTCTGCTTGGAGAGCAGTCGCCCGACTGTGCAATGGTTTGTGGTATATGGCAACCCTGAGCTGAGAGCCCTCTCCTGGGCTCACTCTTTGCACCCAGCTTCCCCACTCTGATGCTTGGGAGCTCTGTTGCATTCAGGCACCGTGGTCTTCCTATGACCCCGTGGATCCTAAGACCACACTGTCCCACCTAGGATTCTGCCCTGCTTCACCACCTGAGCATCTTTCAGGCAGGGAAGTCCCTCAGTGGAGCCGACTTCTAAAAGTTCCAATTTTGTGCTCCGGGGCTCTATCACTTGCCAGTAGCAGCTGGCGGAGACCCCCTCCCCCGCGGTCTATTTTCCCGAATATCGGCTCGGATTCGCTTCTCTACACGTCCTACTTTGCAGAAGTGGTCACTTGTCTATTTGTAGAGTTGCAGCTATTCTTGGATCTCTGGTTGAGTGCACAGATGATCTCTGGTTGAGTTTGCAGAATGATGTGATAGCTATCTAGCTGAATTCCTGGGGCCAGATGAAATGAAGGTGTCCTACTCCTCTGCCACCTTGGACTCCAACTAAATCATCTCACTTTATATTCAGTTAATAGACTGCAGTTCTGCTTAGGTAATTTACCATGTAGTTTTCATCCTGGTGTTTATATTTGTAAAACTGTGGCAGCCATGGGGATGTGCAGCTTGGATCTTCCTTCAGGAAAGAATTTGCCAATCAGCTGCCAAAAGGGTGGTTAACTGCCAGCTGCCAGCTATTAGCACCTTCAGGATCTGCCTTGTCCTTTGAACAGGGAACACTTTTCCTGGGCAGCCACCCTCCGGCCATGGCTGAGCATGGTGTCAGTACTAGGGCCTAGGACTCCTCTCATGGGAAATCTTTACTCTGGAGCTCCCTGGTAGGTTGCCTGAGAGCCTCAGGTTTGCATTGCAGTTGGATGACCTTGCCCAATCATGCTTCCTCTCCACCCGCTCCCCTTTTAGAGAGGTCAGATCTCCATCATAGATTGAAGATTTCCCTTCAATTCAAAGTAATAATAAGGACTGATTAGAGTTCCATTACAAATATAGAACATAAGTCTGTGCCCTAGAATACGTGATCTTTTTGGTAAATATTTTATGTACAAGAAGCCAAAAAGTGTCAATCTTAAAAGTGGATTTTATTGAATCAGAAATCTGCTCACTAGTTACCAACTCAGTAACTAGTGTGTTGTTTGTTTTTGCACCATTCTTAAACAATGTGTAATTCCTTTCTAATCAACTGGGAATCAAATTGATTGCTTTTATAGAAGAAATTCACAAAAGACAGCAATTCAACCGAAATTTTGAATTAGTTTGGTTTCCCCAAAACAGGTTGTAAATTTGGGGATGATCCCAGGAAGCCAGAATATGAAAGCACAAAGATTGAGGAGGTGAGGAGGTTTTGAAGGAAAGCCAACATAGAGTATGTTATTGATCTGGCTATTGTTTGGAAAGCAGAACTCTGTTCTACTGGGGATCCGCTAAGGAACTGTGTAGAATACACCTCAGAATTTCCCTTCAAAGTGACAAGAGATTTAGACTTCATCCACAGACTCACCATCCTGCAGCTGAGTTGCTCCAAGGGACATTAACTATCCTGTACTTCTGGGACTTTGCTGTGAGTGGGCTGAGCAAGATCCTGGTGCTCTGGAGAAAACCCTGGGGAAGGGAAGCTGAGAGATGTTAGGGAAACTCAAAGTGAGAAGAAAGCTAAATAAGCTGTTAGTAGCATGTCTTGATCAAGCAAGGGACACTGCTGGATTTTGCACAGTATCATTGGTATGCAGTGTTAAAAGGCAACTACTATCATCTGACCTTATTGGTTAACGTTTCAATTTTCAGTGGGACAAAGTTATTGACACGTAACCTGTAAGTCAACTTGTGATAGACCTGACGTTCATATTTAAAAGAGAATTGCTTGATGAGTTTTTTGCTCTGTGCTGAAAACTCATGCCAGGAAAGGATGGATTTTTATTTGGGGAAGAATTATTTGGTGAGCTGTGCTGATGTGACAAAAATATCCCTGAAATCACAGTGGCTTAACACAACAAAACACTATTCACTCATATCACAGGTCAGTCTTCCTCCATCCTGCATGCTATATATCTGGAACATATGGTATCCAGGATTTCTATGGGAGAGGAAATGAGAGTTGAAGGGTCACATAGGATGTTTTTCAGAGCTGGGCTTCAAAATGGCTTCCCTCACTTTCATCTATACTCTATTATCTGGCAATATCATGTTCTCCAAAGGTAATTGCTGTGGATGCCGGGAAATGTAGTCTTCCTGTGTACTTAGGAGGAGGAAATGGTGTGGTAAACATGAGCATTGTTTTGCCACACATGTGGACTGGGCAAAACATGTAATTAGTGATTATGAACTAATTGATGTATATAACAAGGAAGGATATAATTACACGAATAAATAGTTCTATCATCCCCAATAACCTAAATTGTGAGTTAGAACTTTCAATCGGAAATAAAAACAACTACTACAAACAAATGGACTAGATAAACAAATTTTGGAGAAATATTGCATTAACTTCTTATAGAAAAATATATGACTATAGGTTCACAATCCCTTATCTGCAATTCCCAAATCCAAAGATTTTAATTTCTTCAAGAGTTCATAGCAAATTTATCAAATGGTAGAATCTGACCGGAACAAAAATGAGGTTTATTTTATCTTTCTTAATCCCACTTGGTATGAGGCTTTGCTATAGAAACATTAACATTTTGTTACAGGGTATTGCCCTTACCCTACTGAGTATGTTACATAATGTAAACATTACATTTAAGGAATCTGAAAATAATTGAATACCAAAATGCATGTGGTCCCAAGAGGTTCCAGTAATGTATTGTAGACTTATACTACTAATTTTGTTAAGTGTTATTTTTAATTTTTATATGATGTTTATACAATAAGCTTCTTTTTATTACCTAAATTTGGGGTTCCATGTGTGTTCTTAAAGCAAATTAAATGGTAAAACAATGAGAAAAGATTGAAATAAACTGGTTTAACAGAATAATGCATCTTCTAGTTCTATCTACTGAGAGGATCTAGAAGCAATAATACCTCATGAAACCTTTCACTGAAATTTTGGTTTCTAGGAGCCAGGGCTTCTTGACAAAATGGCTGCTTTCAGGGCCTCAGAAAAAAAAGGATAGATGAGCCCAGAACCCAGAAAATAAGAAAAAGGATAGATTTATCAAAAGAATTCAGGAGCCAGCTAGACGGGGCTCAGCTCACACTGGCCAAATATGAGACAATTACTAAATACAGTAATGTCTTATAATCTATAGATAAAATAAGATCCCTGAAAATATACTTATATAAATGAATGAATGAGTAAACGAATGAATGAATAATGAATGAGAATGGAAAGTACTTCCTTACAGTAGAATGCCAGCTGATGCAGAAAATATGATGGGATCATTTTGCAACCACCACAGAAGCAACTGTTTCACACAAGAATCATGAATAGATAATTATATGGAAACCAAAATCTGGGCACCAGATATTCTAGGGTGCCATTGCTTCTTTTATTTTTTTAAGATTTATTTATTTTTTTAAAGAGAGGGAGAGAGAGAGACAGAGAGAGCACACATGGGGGGAGGGACAGAGGGAGAGGGAGGAGCCCAACACAGGGCTTGATCTCAGGACCCTGAGATCATGACCTGAGCCCAAATCAAGAGTCAGACCCTTAACTAACTGAGCCACCCAGTGCCCCTGGGTGTCATTCCTTCTGAGTCCTCCAATGGACAGACCTAGAAAATATACACATGTATATGTGTAAGTACACATCTTCTATCTCTATAATAAAATAGGATATTTACATAGTCTCAAAATATCTCCCTACAATGCAATAATGAATTACTATATTTGTTTCCTAGGGCGGCTGCAGTAAAGTACCATAATCTGGGTGGCTTAAAATAGCAGAATTTATTGTCTCACAGTCCCAGACACTAGCTATCTGAAATCAATGTGTCAGCAGGGCAAGCTCAGGGGAACATCTCTTCTTGTTTTCTTCCTAGTTTCTGGTGGTTTGCTGGCAATCCTTGGCATTCCTTGGCTTGTGGTGGCAGCCCTTTGATCTCTGCCTCTGTGATCACATGGCATTCTCCCCCTGTGTGTCTGTGTCTCTCCTCTTCCTAGAAGGACACCAGTCAAATTGGATTAAGGGCTGACCCTAGCCCAGGGTGACTTCTTAATTAATGATATCTACAGTAACCCTATTTCCAAATAAGTTCACATTCTGAGGTACTAGAAGTTAGGATTTCAATATATCCTTCCCCACCCTCCACGTTTAATATGTTTATTGCTGAACTGCTTTCAAGAAGGTAAAACCAATTTACATCCTTACCCATGCAAAGACAGTTTGGCAAAAATGACAAAAATAGAAATACTCATTTCTGGTACTAGTTCTAATCAATATTTATATGATTATCACTGAGGATAAACACTTTTTTTCCATAATGTTCTGGTCATCTTCTTTTTTTATTATAGGGGTAAAAATATCAAAATAACATTAAATTTATAATTTCAACCATTCTTAAGTATATATATATGAATGCTAAGTATATTCACATTGTTGTGCAATTCTCTAGAAGTTTTTCATCTTTCAAAATTGAACCCATTATACACTAATATACACTGTATTTACCCATTAGACACTGATTTATCCTCCCCTTTTCCCCAGCTTATGGCAACCATCTTTCTACTTTCTGTTTCTACGATTTTAACTACTTTAGCTACTTGCTGTAATGGGAGTCATACAGTATCTGTCCTTCTATGACTGGCTTATTTCACTTAGCATAATGTCTTTGAGGCTCAACCATATTATAGCTTGTGACAAGATTTCCTTTCTTTTTAAGGTGCTATAATATTTAATTGTACGTCTAGATTATATTTTCTTCATCCATTCGTCTATTAATGGACATTTGGGTTGCTTCTACCTCTTGGCTATTTTAAGTAATGGGGCAAGGAACATGTGCAAATATCTCTTTGAGATCCTGCTTTGATCACTATATCTTAGCATTGGCATGGAGAAAACTGTCACTCTACTGTGAAGATACATGGAAAACATCACTTTAACCAAATGATCAAAGTTACCATCACCAGTGATGGGACAAATTGATCTCATGTGTCTTCTGATATGATGCACCAAAAAGAACCATCATTTCTGTGGTATTCCTGCCAAAAATGCATGCCCTGAATCTAAATCTGACAATATAAAACTTAAAGACAGTCTACAAACTAACTGGCCTTACTCTTCAAAACTATTGAGCTCATGGAGATATAGACTGAGGATCTCCAGATTTAAAGAGACTAAAGTGACATTACAACCAAATGCAATGTGTGATGTTGGACTGGAATTCTCAGCTCTTTTAGAAAATAAATGGTATAGCTAGAGAAATGAATGGATATACAGATAGACATGATAAAGCCAGTGTAGTAAAATATTAACATTTTGTAAATTTGAGTATATGGGAATAGTGGTACTATATTTAAAAGTTTTTGCAAATCTGAAATTAATCTCAAAATAAAAATTCTTAAGAATAGCATGCTAACTATAATATGAAGAATGGATAAAAGGGCAAGAAATTAATGCAGAGGAAAGAAGAGCAACTGTTCAGGAATACAACAGGGAAGAAGAAATGGCTAGAAGTGTTTGTCTTTGAGAAATATTTTGGACACAGAATTAATAGGATTTGCTGACAGATTGGAAATGTGGGGGAAAGGAGGAATCAAGATAACTTCCAGAGTTATGGCCTTAGTTCCTGGGTATATTTTTGATCAATTTACTGAGTTTGAGAAGGTTGGGCAAAGAATATCTCAAAGAGAAAGTCAAGACTTTGGTTTTGAACTTTTATTCTAGTTACAAATGCTCTCTTACCAGAGCAAAGAGCAGGGTAGATGTGCCATCTCAGGAATTTCTACTGCCATGTGCCAAATTTATGAGTATATAAATTTATAGCAAGCCTCTAAAACAAAATTTATTGGCTACAACAGATAATATTAGTAAAATGTTAACTAGTATGTATACTAATGCTTGGTAATGTCTATATCAGTGCAAAGTGTTCAAAGGTCTGCCATGGATAAAGATAATGAAGTTCAGGGGTCTTGTTTCAGGTGAATGTGTAACACAGGGCTATCTTAGACAAACCTAAAGAGGAGCAAATACATTTCAAAAGTAAATAGAATTATGCCCTGATTTATCCATGGTGAGAGCTCATCTTTGAAAATGATTGGAAAATTGAAATGAATAATTAAAATTGCTTCCTCTTTGCATTCATAGATTTGAATGTTGACATCATGAGCTCCCAGGCCAAGCCAAGAAATCAGGGTCATTGAAATAGAAGAGTTCTTTATTGATTGTCCATGGAATTCCCAGTGAGACATAGCAATGTACATTTATGCCACATCTTGATAGATGATAATCATGGATTAGATACCTAGGGTCTTTGTTAAAAGAGCTCAGATCTATCATGTACACACACTGCATCAGAGTGACTCAGAAGCCTATAAAGTCTATTTTGTAGGAAATGCCAAGTGCCTAAAAATAAAAAAATGGGATGGAAGATGTATCTTTCAACTAGATTATGCTGTGTAACTTATTTCTTGATGTGTCATTTATCTGCTACAACTGGGCTATGTAACACCTCCCCTGCCCCAAATAATAAGTATTTTTTTAGTTTCCTATGGGTCAACTATTTCAACGGGGTTTGATTAGAAGTATCTTCTAATCTCAGCTGGATTTCCTCATATGTCCAGCTAACTACTGGCTCGTCTTGGATGACCTCTTTTTGGATGATGGGAAAACTTGGTTTCCTCCAAGTTTATCTCATTTAATTAGGCTGGACTGGACACGTTCTCATAGCATGGCAGAAACACGGAAGAGATTATCAGACATGCAAGAGATTAGCAGACCATGTGCATCTTCTTTAAGCCATTCTTTGTGACACATTTGCTGATATCCCATTAGTCAAAGCAAGTAAACTGGCCGAGTCCTAAATCAGGGTGGGAGAAGAATATAAGATAATGGGGCAGACTGTGACTATGGGGTACCTATTAAGGGGGTCCATTAATGCAATCGATCTACTATAGTCTGCATACTGGTCCTGATTATTTATGTTCTTTCCACACACAAAATACACTAAACGCTTTTCAAGACTCCAAATTCTCAAGCACGGCAACAGACTTAAAGTAATTTTTATGATTTACATCAGGTTCAGATGCTTCTCCTTGGATGTGGCTTCTTTTGATATGGAGACACATACTGAAACTCTAACTGGCGCCACTCCCACAGCTCAACATAGAATGATGACACACAGATTTGATAAATATGATACTTGTTTTAAAAGAGGGAAGCATTGGAGACACATAGTAGTCATTGATTTGTTTTCAATTACTGTAAATAAGAAATACTACAAAAATAAAAATGATCACAAAATGGATCAAAGACCTGAACTGATATCTAAAATTATAAAACTCTTAGAAATATAGATAAAACGGACTTCATCAAAATGAAACACTTCTGTGCATCAAAGGACACCATCTAAAGGATGAAAAGACAGCCCTGTGACAGAATGGGAGAAAACATTTGCCAATTATATGCCATAAGGAATTAATATCCAAAACTGTTACAGAAACTCCTACACCTTCACAACAACAACAAAACCAAACAGCACAATTCAAAGTGGTCCAAGACTTGAACAGACATTTTTCCAAAGAGATACAAATGTCCAGTAAGCACATGAAAAGATGCAAATGAATCTTCAATATTTTAAAGTATGTAATATATTTTGTATTATAAAATATTTAATTTCTTAATTATGTTAATTGACCTGAGAAGAAAAATGAGATGATCATCTTTATAGAAGCTGAAAAGTCATTTGACAAAATTTTCAACTTTAATTTTGACCCCCAAATACTCTAAATATATATTTGATTGCTACTTTCTTAATATGACTTATCCAGTCAGCCTTGTGGAACACCAAAAACATTACAGGCACTCTGACTAAATCAGGAATATCTTACTTGAAGGCTCATGACAAGACAACATAAAGACAACAAGAAACAAATGTCAGAATAAGATAATATAAAAGCATTAGAGGCAGAAAATAATAAAAGGGGGAGGTCGAACTATCAATATTTAAAGATGATATGATTGTATATCTGAAACCTTAAAGAATCAACTGAACGAACTATTACAAATGAGTATTATTCATATATAATTTTATTACTCATATACAAATGAGTAATAAAAAATTCCCTGGGGCACCTTGGTGGCTCAGTCAGTTAAGCATCTCACTTGGGTCATGGTCTCAGGATCCCGGGATCAAGCCCCGAATCAGTCTCCTTGCTCAGCGGGGAGCCTGCTTCTCTCCCTCTCCCGCTGCCTGCCACTCCCCCTGCTTGTTCTCTCTCTCTCTCTCTCTCAAATAAATAAATAAATAAAGTCTTTTTAAAAAATTCCTTAAGATAGAAGGGATGTAGATTTAATATAGACATCTTCATATACTAACAATTACTAGTGAGAAGTTACAATGAGAGAAAAGACCCCACTTAGAGCAGCCATCAAAAAGAGAAAACATCCAAGAATGAACTTAATTGGAAGAGAGCAAGTCTTATCTGAATAGAAACTTGAATGTGCCCCTGACTGATGTAAAAGACAACTTATGCAAATGGAAAGGCACATAATAGTTTTGGACCAAAACTATAACCAAAATTTATCTAAATTACTTTATGAAGTGAATGTGATTCTAATATAGATACTAACAGGTTTTTTGGAAACAGACAAGCTGATTCTAAATTTCATTTGGAGAAACAAACAAGAATAGCTAAAAAATTCTCCCGTTAAAAAAAGAGCAATAGGGTACTTTCACTAGACATAAAGCCATATTATAACATTTTATGACATAATATAACATACGATAAAATCTCTATAATTAAAACCGTGTGAGGCTGCTACATGCATAGCTATTGATTCAGAATAAAAAGTACATAAATTGTCCCATACAAATGAATAAATTTAGTATGTTTTATAGGTAGCATGTAATGTCAATGATGGAAAAAGATGGCCTCTTTTTAACAAGTAGTATTAGCCATAGGTAGTCATCTGAAAGAAAATTAAGTTGGATCCCTATCTCACATCATAAGGTATAGAAAAAAAAACACAAGTGATTTCTTTTATCACTTTGGAGTGAGGAAATCCCTAACTATTCAAAAACTATTCAAAACCCAGAAGTCCTAAAGGAAAAGCTTGACAAAAATCTCTCATATATTGAAAAAAGCTTCTACAAAGCAAAAACACCATAAACAAAGCAAAAGACAGGCTGAGAAAAAGTATTTGTATCTTATGTTATAGACACAGGACTAACCTCCCAAACATACAAAGAATTCTTCAGAGTTGACAAGAAAAAGAACTAACCATAGATAAATGGGCAGACAGTATAAGCAGAGTGTTCACAGAAATGGAAATATTAATTGCTTTTAAATATATGACAAGATGCAAGTTGATACACTGCTGAGGTTGTGGGACTGCAGGAGACAAGCACTAATGCATTGCTGGTCCGGGGTATAAATTGCTGGGGTCCCTAAGGATGGCAATCTTGCTGTAAACACCAAATTAAAAATGCATATACCCTCTGACCCAGTAACCCCACATCTGGGAACTCTGTGGAAAATGACACATAAATAAATACTGTAGTATTATTTGAAATAGTAATTGGTTAGAACTGATTAATAAGGGAGTGATGGATCAACACAGGAATCAGTGAGGGGGATGGTGGCTTGACGGTGGGACACTGATGTCATATAACACTATGGTAACAAAGAATGGGGGAAACTATACATCGATAGGGAAGTATCTCCAAGGAATATTACGAAGTGGGAAAAAAGTAGAGACCTGAATCATATGGTGTCCTTTATGTTAAAGAGAGCAAAAATAGGAATATATATTCCCATTTCTTTGTACTATATAAAGGAACTTTGTAAGAACACAGAAAAAGCTAGTAAGTACGAGCCACAAGTGGTGGTCCCGAGAATTAGGGAGGTGAGCGCCTGTGGAGGAAAAGTAAAAGTTTTCACTCTCTGCCTTTAATATTTTTTGACTTTTGAATCATCTAAATTTATTTCCTATTCAAAAATAAACACACAAAAAGAATGACAGTGAAGGCAGTTGACCTTGGTAGGGGAAACTAGAGGACACGGGCTGGCGCCAGTATACATTCCTATTTCTGTTATCTCCACATATCTCCCCTGGTATTTTAAAGATGACCAGAATGCTGAGAGAGATGTTTGCCAACCCTCCGGCGTCTTCTTTCTGATCTCCCCTTATAACTCCATTGGTATTTTCAAGGCTAGCACCTTGCCAGAAAAGAAGTGTGCACATGCTTCATGCGGGAAGTGATGGACCATGGCGGTTTGTGTTCCAATAATATGCCTGTTCTTTTTACATGTCTCTGATCAGATAACATTAGAAGTCTGAGGAGAGAATTAAAGATAACCACTGGAATGGTGGACGCAGGGGATAAAAGATTTAGATCAGTTGAAAACAAAAACTGGACGATTGCAGCATGTTAGAAAAAAGAAAAATAAATCACAACCATAAAGAGTAATAAAATAAGATAAAATGGGATGGGCGGAGTAAGACTGAAAATTACAGTTAGCAGAGAAAAATAAGAAAATGTCAACCTCCTTCTGGCAATATCTGGACTGCAGCTATTTTGTTTGTTTGCGAGTACAAACTTAAACACGAGCTGACAGGGAACTAGGGTAAGGGAAACATTTTCTTTGCATATCGAAAACCGGAAGAACCATCAGAGTGCCACACTGTGGGCAGTAAGGACCTGGTAAGATGCTCCTCAGGAAAAAACTTGGAAATGGCTCTTAATCACAGACAGATGGACTATTGAGGACCCAAATTTCTGCTCCATATAGCACAGACTCAATAATTTTGTTCCGTAAAATGTTTAAGGAAGGCATAACCAAAAGCCTACTGCTCACATTAAAAAAAAAAAAAAAGGAAAAACGCAATAAAGCTCCCATAGAATGACCAGCTTTGAGCAGTGTTGCTTCCTGATGTACCCTCCAAGTTAAACTATTTATGTAACATAAGTCCAAAGTAATGGAATGAAGTGATGCACTATATGGAATCATAAACTATAAACTAGCCGTAAGTTGGAGAAAAACTTGCTTTAAAAAAATTGTTAAGACTTCTTTATAGAAGGATATTAAAAGTAGGTCTGTTAGTTCTAAATACCTTTTTCATTTTGTCATTTAATTTATTTATGGCATTTCCTTTGACCAAGAGAAATATTTTTTATGAGTATTACGATCGTATGCATTTTGTTTTCCTCTTTTGTTCATATGTTTAAACTATCTTCTCTGTATCAGAGATCAGATAAAAATGAAATTGTATTTTCCTCTCCTTTCCTTGCTTATTTAAAATTCTATGTTTACCAAATTATGAATTCTCATACATACATACATGTGTGTGTGTGTGTGTGTGTGTGTGTGTGTGTGTGTGTGTGTATGACTCTTCCCATTTTTTTCTTTTGGTCTCTTGATGTAGCACATGAGTTTAATTGTAAATTTCTGGGTTCCTCCTCCTCCCCCTCCTCCTTCTTCTTGAATGCAAATACTTCCCTCCTCATTCTTCGCTTTGGCGGTGGAGGTGAGCTGCTCAGATCTCACTTCAGAAAAATTGATTGTGAGGTCCAGCCTGCAAAAAAAAAAGAGTCACCATTTTGGAAGGGGCAAACGCTTCTGGTCAGCAACAGGGGGTAGGGCTGCTTTCACACAATGACAGATGGAAAGAATGTGTGCAGAACTGAGGTGATCCACTTAGGTTCTGCTCCCTACTCCCTCGTCCTCCTGGGACTGTGAATGAACAAGTGCAGCACTCTCAGCCTAATGAGCGTGATCACCAGGAGCTCAGAGACCCTTCCAGAAAGAGAGTCTGGATCACAAGCCCCTTCCAGAAAGAGAGTCTGGATCACAAGCCACCAAGAGCTGCTAGCTAAGGGCAAGAGGGATTTAGAATTGACGGTGGAGGAGGAAGATCGGACCGAAACCGGTTGTGTCCAGGAGGCTCACGGCACAAAGACAGGGACCGCAGCTTGTCTCACTGACCTCTCTGTTTAAAAACTTACGTTCCGAAAAAGCGGCTCATGAAAATCATGGAGGACAAATTTCCCGAAGACGTGTGGATGCGGATTTGGGCCCAGCACCAGGGCTGAGCGGTGGCGGGTGCGGCAGTGCCCTGTTCCCGTCTCCCCTCAAGAGAAGCTGACTGAAGAGGGTAGGAGACAGTCCGCACAGACCGCACTGTTGGGTCCGCCTGGCCGTTGAGGTCGAGGTCCCAATCGCCGGGCGCTGCTCCCAGCCGGCACTGAGCCGCGCTGGGGTCCATAGACCAGGCTATTCCGCTCGGACGCGGGCCTCCCCTGAAGGCGTCATTTTGTTGGGGGCGGGGGGAATCTCACGGCCTGGCTGAGATTTTGTCAGGGTTTCACGCGAGTAGAAGCTCCTCTGACTCAAATTTCCATCCTTACCTCTCTCCTTTCATCCTGGTTGGAGGGAAAGAGAGCAATCAAAACGACCAGTAAATTTTGAGCTTGAACATTTTTATGTTAAAAAAATTATAATCAGTCAAAATAGAAGACAAATGGCAACTGGGGAAAGTATCTGCAGCGTTAGACAAGGGGTTATCACTTTATTTTACAAAGATTGCCCGAAGATTGCCAAGAAAGGGATAAGCCTTTAAGTTATATATGGATAAAAGAAATAAGTGGACAATTTTTCTCTTACTAAGAACAAAATTGAAAACTGAAAATAACAAATTATGGCCTGATTCTCCTGTTGGCCCAACCAAAAAAATTACCTTCCCTCAAAGAATTCCTTAGCTGTGTATGACAGAGTTTCTCGGAGCTGAAATATTATCTCCCCAGAGAGGCCTGTTTGGACTTTTGCATGGACGTCGCCGACGTGGCCTCTGTAGCATTGCCTCCTTTTAGGAAACAGGGAAAAGGGGGTAAGGGAGGAGGTGGTATAATTTCCTTTTTTTCCCACAGCATCAATATGTTGGTTTTATGTTTGCTTCTTGTTTACAAATGTAGCATTCAATATATGCTGTTTTGCACCTTCTTGTTTGTTTGAGTATAGTCTATACACAAGGTTACATTAGTTTCAGGATAACCTCCTATCTTGAGTGGTCTACCTAACACCTTCTCCGTGTTCCATGCACCTCCTTGAACTCTCTTTTCTGCTGAGGGTGACTGCTCCCTCTGTCATAGATACTCCCTGTCATGGATCCCAGACTGAGGATTCACGGGTTAGAGCCCCCTACAGGTAACACTGTGATTTCCCCAAGCGCTCTGTGTGGAAGGTGGGGGTACCTTTGTTCTCCTTCTGAGCACCATCCTATGTGATGGGGCCTCAAATTTTTCTGAATGGCCAGGAAGACGAACGCCACAATGAAGAGAGGAATTTTCTTGAATCTTCCAACATCCTCTGGGATACAGGGAAAAGGGGGCAGCTGAGACCACATTCTAGTGGGGGAAAGAGCCTCTGATTCAAGGTCTAAGGTATAGAGCCCCTCGCTGGGGCCGGACGTTCTCAGAGCAGGCTCATGATGACAGGTGATAAGAAGCAAGTGTCCGTGGAAGTGGTCACTGCCCCGTGCTTAAGACAAATGTGTACCAACATCTCGAGTCTGTGGCCTGGCATCTGGTCCTCAGAGCAGCTAACGTCCAAAACAGAAACAAAATTGGTAGTTAGGGGAGAAGGAACCAGCACGGATACCACTAGAATTTTTGGTAATCTTAAAAAAAGAAAGAGGAAAGAGCATTGGCTGAGAAGGAGAAACAATGTGGAGAGGAGGAGGAGCCCCATTGTTAGGAAGAGGTGGGGAGAACCTTGAGCATTTGCTGTCGGGATATTTTATGAACTGTTCTGGGTGCCCTATTGCTCGTCTGGCAGGTGTGGTCTGAAGAAGCACTTACGACCATCACACTGTCTTGTTCCAAAAAGGACGTAAGAAGGCTTACTGGGCTGGGCAAAATATAGTCAGATAACTTCGTTTGAAGTAGATGAGAAGGATAAAGGGGCCATGAAGGAGGCTAATAGAAATAATGAAGGCCAAAGTGCCCTGGTTTTGGGGATGAAGCACAAACTTAGCTCTAGCTTTTTATCAGCAAATATGAAACGCTAACTCACAGTGTCCCTAAGATAGTAGCAGATAAACTGTTCAGGAGAAGCACAAATATTCCAGTACAAGGGCCAGAATGAAATAACTCTCGAGAGTCCATATAAAGAGGCCATTGTGTAACATAATCAACAACATTCTTACAGTTGACACAATGATGAATTTCATATAACTGTTTTGTAGCATGTCCTGCAAGGCTGACCAACGGCTTCAAACTGAAGAGAGATTCTAGAATACATAGGGAAAATGTTGTACAGGCGGTCTTTGCTAGGTGCTTGCCTGACTTCACTCTGGGTACATTTTAAAGGATCTGAGGAGGTGATAAAGAGCAAATTCTCTATGTTCCTTTATAAATGCTGTGCTTCAAACCCAGAGCTGACAGATATTAGGTAGCTGGGAGTTCAATGCTGCACATCCTGTTCATGAAGTTCCGCTGTTCCAGGGATCTAGGAAAAAAGTGGTCTCAACAGGACATTGAACTAGTGTAGGAGCGACATCTTTTGGGGAAATTTAAGTCCAATGATCAGGAGTGTCTGAGGGAATACTATAGAATTTGGCCAAGGTTCTTTTTAGGAAAGAAACAACACAATATGCACTCTCACGCAGACAGATGGGTCATTGGGTTCCACATTTCTGCTCAATATAACCTAGTCTTAATGAGTATTCGTCTGGAAAATGTGTAAAGAAGGTATAACTAAACATAGTGGCCATTAACCCCCACACCCCAGCTTCCAAAAAACATCCATAGAAAGCCTAGCTTTGAGTACTGTGATTTCCTGATGTTCTTCCAAGCTAAATTATTTGAGTAATGTACGTCAAGGTAGCTGAATGAAGTGAACTTCTGTACAGAATTAATCAGGAACCAACTGAAATTTGGAAAATAGTTTGGTTTTTCTAAGCTTCAGGAACTCTCTATATACTGAGGATATTACTTTTTTGGTCAAATACTCATGTTCTAAAATTTTCCAGCTTGTATTTTTTCTATATATGACTTTTAGTATATTGGCTTTAAATTTTTATGTAATGGGATATAGCAATTCTGGTTTTTACCTTTTGCTTTATCCTTAATGGGTCTTTTCTCATCTTGATATAGTCACTTATTTTATGTCTTTAAACCCATTACTCATCTTAAATGTCTTTTGGTATATAGAGTAAGAACGGGAGTCTAGTGTCCTCATACCCATGGTTAAGCAATTGTCTTGGGACTATTTAAGGAGTATTTCTACCTTTCCCTTGTAATGTGAAATCAAACTATTACCTTACCCTACTATCACCTGAGGTAAAATCTGTTTCTGTGCTTGCTATTCTGCCCATTAATCTGTATATTGTTGCATCTGCTATTCCACACTGATAGAGTTATAAATTAATAATGTGTCTAAATATCCGATTGTCCGAGTCCTACCCTTATTAGTCCATTTAAATTTTTTCTTGGATATTCTTGCCCATGTATTACTTCTTTACAGCTTCCATGTTAAATTTTGTAGTCTCTGAGAAAGGGCTCCAGCTCTGTGTCCCTTCTGTGTGTGTGTTTTGAAAGTGCTGGGCCCCTCAGACTTCAACTACATGTTTTCTATCTTTTTTTTCTCTCCCAGTGATAGTGTGTCCTAAGGTGATGAGATGGAAGGAAGCAAAGAAGAGATGGCTTTTAGTTCTAGTTTGCTGTTTCTATACAGAGATGGCTGTCACTGTTTTTCTCCTGAATTACCTCAGAGAAACACATCTTGCCCCTGCAAACGTTATTTATCTTCTGAAACCAACCTCGTGTATTCTCACAGGGGAGAATCTATTCCTTTTATTAGCAGGACTTTGATCCGATGACTTGTTAAACAACACAACACAACACAACACAACGTAACTGGCTTGGTTATGAAAGAGCTATAGTCAAAAATCAAGTACTTACTGTGACGACACAGAAAGGGCCATGAAGAGGGCTAAGAATTAAAAAACCCCCCACAAAACTGCCAGATGCCAAATCAAGCTTTATTTTTACTGTGTGATAAGCCTTTAATATGACAAACATTTATAATATTGGAGATATTTTAAATTTGAAAAGTAAAAAATAAAGGGAAAATAAATTTAATTAGGACATTTTTCTTCCCTGGGTAAGAATCTTGATACCATCTTTTTACTAGGATGTAAAATGTCAGAATTTTCATTGTGATATTCAGTACAATTTTACCTTTGAGTCCTTTAGAGACAAGGGGTATGTGATTCAGTTTTATAGTCTCCCAAATTCTTTGTAATTTTTACTTTTGAACATGGATAAAATACCTGCATAATAGTATTTATATTTTAAGGCCAGTATTCCTAATGTCTATGTAGAATTCAGGTATTCCAATTTTGTCATATTTTGGTTCTGGCACCATATAAAATGGCAGTCATATAACTTCCACTGTGTCCCTTCATTTTTATTATCACTATTAATATGGAAAGGTCAAACAAATAGTGTTATTAAATTTTTGTAAGCCTTAAAACCAGAGAAGAATTTCTAGAAGTCATTCTTCAACATCACAACTTTGAGAATGTCATTGTCACCACTTCTTTCTCTGGAAACCCTTTTTAGCATAAGAAAATGAACCAAAATAACATGTTGCCAAATAAGTTTCCCCAAATCACGATTCTCCTAAGAGTGAACAAATTAAGTTGTATATTTACACGACCAGTTTTGAAAGTCTTTGCAGAGAAATATTCAAACTGGTAAGATGGGTTGAACTGCCAATCAAGATGGACCATCTTGATTCCAGTCTTTGCAGTTAAGCCAACGGGGTCATTTTTTCTTGAATGATGTGAAGAATTAAATTTCTTTCAATAGTTCCTTTCTAGGTACAGTGCCACCTAACCTCCTGTGATATGGCAGACTCCCATGTGGTACATCCAATTTATTAAGCAAAACACCAACCTGTCTATAACACAAGCCAAGGAATACATCCTCTTTGTGATATAAATGATTGTGTCCAGAATACATCCCAAGGTCTTACTTAGCATGTAGTCATTCCCAGGGAATGAAACAGGTGGACCTAAGTTCTATGTCCTTTTGAAACTAATTTCAGTTTCATTTTGTAAGTCCATGGATCATCACAATAGCACTTTGTTATCATACTTATTAATTATAACTTGATTAATGTTAATATTAGCCTTTATCAAACTTTAAGGTTTTTTTTCAAGCAAATTGATCAGTAATGACATAGGTATGGTTCTGAGTCACTTGGTAATCTTAGATTTTTCTCTGAAAGTACACATAAATATAACTAAGTAGGTGGTATTGTTGATACCTGGGCTCTCAACTGCAATAGAAAATGTCACAAATGAACTTTTCATAAATTTTTCTGTAAGTTCTCAGCTATATCTCGATATGCTGAGGAAGATAAAAGAATTTTCCCAGTTAGCCTTCTATTTTCAAAAGCTTATTTCTTTTTGGCATGTAATTTCTGCTTATTTCTTTGGGAATGTAATTTTTGCTACATTCAGTGGATATGCTTTTAAAAGTTACCATCTGTTAAATGTTTTGATGCAATTTTTTTCACTTAATATATATCTGAATTTCACAGCATTATTATTTTTAAATTTTTTATTTAAAAATCAAGCCTTGTTAAAATGTCAGGCTCATTTAATTCATTAATCTTATTTATACTGGCACCCACATATACATTTCTAAGTACTGGCAATGGGTTTTAGTTTAGTTTATTTCATAATGATTTTTTAAGTTGTATTCTTTGACACAGTTACATTTTGCCTATTAAACACAGAGGAATATTTTTGACTTCCACAAAAAGCACAATCTCTTTCTTTTTTAAAATACATGGCTCTCTTGGTTTATCTTTTTATTTTCATACTTCCAATAGGGATATGAGTCCAAATAATTAATTCTCTACTACAAGAAAAATAATCATATAAGTGCATTGGGAAAATGGCAGGTGACATCTGGCCCCAGTGTAAAGCAAGAAAATGAGGAATGATAGGATGAACCCACAGTGAGTAAAAGACTTATGGTCTATATGGTATGGCTGGTGCTCAATTCTGCAGGTAGTTGCAATCGAGGGCAGAAACTTACCCTGCTGCTGAGTCACTATTTACCTGGCTGCATGAGTGAATTACATTTTTTTTATAACATTATGCAAATCAACATTCTAACAGCCAGACAGAATATACCTTTAGCCTCTTGTCCAAATGGCTAAGGAAAAGTTTTTTTCCCAGCTGCCTCACCCTTGCATGACTGCCTACCTACCTCAAGTGGGGTTAGTACTTGACACTGTTTTTTGCAGCATTCATGAATTCATCCAGCAAATAACTGAGAAAGGCATTGTTCTAAGAGTTGGGGATACCATGGTGAAGGAATCAGAAAAATCCCTGTCCTCAGAAAAATCATGTTCTAATGGGGAGGGATGGAAAATAAAATAAATAGATAAGTAAAAGGTATGAGCGGGTCATAACTATGGGACAAAAAACGGAGCCATTACAGTATTCCAGGAAAGAGCCAGTGGGGTTTTGGAACAGGGTGATCACATTGGAGGTGATGAAAAGTGGCTGAATTACTGAATTGTGGATATATTTTGAAAATGAAGCTGACAAGGTTTACTAAAATTTATGATGTCAAGCTGTAAGAAAAAAGGAGTCAAAATTGTTTATCTGAGCAAGTTGAAGGATGTAGATGCCATTTACTGAGAAGAGAAAGATCGGGGTGTTTTTCTGGCAAGTAGTGGGGAAGCTTAGTTTTGGTTTTGACTTAAGTTTGATATGTGTTTTAGATATTCAAATGGAGATGTTAAGTAGGCAGTTGGATATCCGAGTTTGAATTGTAGAGAAGAGGTTTAGACTGAAAATATAATTTTGGTAGTCCTCAGATTATAGATAATGAAGTCATGTCACTAGGTGATCTCTCTTAAGAAGTGAGTGTGGAGGTCTGAGTTCTGAGTTTTGGGGAACTGCAATTTAGAGGTTGAGGGTATGAAGAAGACCCAGGGAACAAGACTGGAGAAATGGCCACTGAGGAGGGAAGAAAACAGGAAATGATGATGTCCTGGAAGCATAGTGAAGGTGGCTGAACAGGGAGGCAGTAAATCAACTGTGTCCAATACTGCTCATAGGTCAAGTAGGGTGAAGACTGGAGAATTGGTCATTGGATTTAGCAATAGGGAGGTTCTCAATGATCTTGACAAGAGCAGCTCGGGTCTGCAGGAGAAAATAAATGAGGCAGTAGCTTTGGGAATGAACACAAGAGATAAAGAGAAGTTCTCTTTTTAAGATGGGAGAAATAAAGCCAGAATCCCTTAGCTGATGGCTAAGCCTCTTTACATCCACTTTGTGTCTAGCACCTTGCTATATCCATAAGAAATACTCTCTTGACCCTGGAGTTGTAACCTTACTGAAGAAATGGAAGAAATGACAAAATGGTGGGACCAGGTAATTAGTGCTAGAGTAGTTTTTAAAAAGTAAGATAATGCAAGTATTGTTTTCACAGAGATGGTGGAGTTCAAATTCTTAAATTCTTAATTCTTGAAATAAGTTGGATTTAGGTAGATGAAGAGTGCGAACCAAAGAAGAGTATGATATTTGGGGAACAGTAAGATTAGCCTGGCTAGCATTCATATTAAGAAGAGATGGCGTGATAAACACAGAGAGCTTTTACCATCAGCTAATTCCGGCTTTGTTATTTTGGCAATGGAGAGTAAAAGAATTAATCCATCTGCAGTAGCTGTAGAATTAAAAAAAACAAAGTCTTGTTAATAGTTTTCTTTTTTGTGACTTTATTATTAGAAAATTCTCCCAAATGTTTTTTCAATAAGGAGTAAAAGCTAATAAAACTAGCTGAATTTTAAAATACTGTAATAATTACTTTTAAACATGAGGATTTTGCCCTACGGAAGACAAAAATACCTCTAGGTAACCACAAATTTCCTTTTAAAATGTTCATCTGTCCCATTTTTATGCTCTGGGATGGTATTTTAACATTATTTTATAAATAAATAAATAAGTCATTTCTAATTAAAGCATTAGATATTTTGCAGTTCATAGTATCAACTCTACTTTTGGAAAATAGTCTCTTGTTTACATTATAGATCTAACTTTGAAAAAATATAAAATATTTCTAATCTGTACAAGACACTAGAAGGGATTTCATTAAAGGAAAGACAAATATAGATTTAATGGAGCTTTTCAAATTAGGTGTATTTGAAGTTTTCACCAATCCTCAAAATCACCCTAAATAAAACCAGACTTAGTATTTGGAATTTTTGAAGTAGTTGTCCGGATAAGTTCTGGAGATAACTATCTGAATTACTTTATTTTTACAAAAGGGAAGCTGTGAGGTTAAGCCATATGAAACTGCCATTTTTACAGGCTAAAAATGATAGCATGGTAGTTTTAATTAACGGCTCAACATAAAAATTCCAACTTGGCTCTCCCGAGGTTTGTTAAAGTCCCAGCCTCAAGGGGGAGGGACAATCTGAAGGAAGCAAGGTATTGTCCAAGAAATTGCACATTCTTTGGAGAACTGGCTTTTATTATCTATTACATGAAGGTTCTGCCCTTGGCCCTATAGTTTGTTTACTTATTTATTTACCTTAATGTTTACAATCTAGTAAAAAAAATTAAATATAAACATATGCACTTATTATTAAAGTTAATTTTACTATACTTACAAGCTTCCTATGCTAACATTTGAAATGATAAGGCATTTGTGGAGAAAAAAATTCACTCACCTTTAAAATTGTAACTGGTTAACTTATCTTACAATGGAATGGTAGGGTGCAAATGTTATTTTTACCAGCACCTAAAACAAATCATAGGATCTAGCTTAGTGGTACAGTGAATGATTTTAGGTCAAGACTCTGAATTTTTAAAGTTTGTTTGTTTGTTTATTTGACAGAGAGAGACAGAGATCACAAGTGGGCAGACAGGCAGGCAGGGCAGAGGGAGAAGCAGGCTCCCTGCTGAGCACGGAGCCCCATGCATGGCTTCATCCCAGGACGCTGGGATCACGACCTGAGCTGAAGGCAGATGCTTAACCAACTGAGCCACCCAGGCGCCCCAAGGCTCTGAATTTTTAATGCTATGTTGGCTATCCATAAAAATGGGAAGGTTTGGCAAAGGAAACGGGGAAGGATTGCGGTAGATTTGAGTCAAGCAAGTCCCTTCTGGGTCCAAATGGTAGATGTCTCAGTGCAATTTATGGTAGAGAAAATCTGAGTTTAGAGAACCTCTGTGGCATTATCTCAATTTTAGTGTGTCAAAATATTCCATTAAACATCTTTTTCTGAAGAATGGTATGAATGAGCAATGCTAGTCAGAATCTAAATCAATGCAGAGAAGGTATTAAAACATATACCATACGTAGATGCTGTTCTTTTTTCTTCCTGTTTACATTTTTTAAATTTTATTTTGTTATGTTAATCACCAGACATCATTAGTTTTTGATGTAGTGTTCCATGATTCATTGTTTGTGTATAACACCCAGTGCTCCATTCAATACGTGCCCTCTTTAATACCCATCACCAGGCTAAGCCATCCCCCCACCCCTCTCCCCTCCAGAACCCTCAGTTTGTTTCTCAGATTCCAGTCTCTCATGGTTCGTCTCCCCCTCCAATTTCCCCTCCTTCATTTTTCCCTTCCTACTTTTTTTTTTTTTTAACATATAATGTATTATTTGTTTCAGAGGTGCTATGGTAAGCGCCATAGATGATGTTCTTATGGCAACTTCTACCACAATCCCCTCTCAGCCATAAGACTCATTAAGAAAATTAAATGTAAATAGAATATACTTCAATTACAAATGCGCTATATTGTAATTATTAAATATAACTAACTAAAACAGTGGGACATATTAAATGAGAGTATGTGATGAAGAAAGGGCTTGCTAGTTAAGTTTTAGGCTTAAATTCGAATAGGAGAGAAAACATATTCATTGGGTATCACTATTGGAAGATATAAGTGCTTCCAAAAAACAGAGAAATGCTGGTCATCTTTCTTTTTCAATTGTTTCATCGGGAAGAATCTTTTTTAGGTGATAAAACTTACAAGCTAAATTAAAATGCCCTCTACTCATTGGCAAGCCACACCAGCAAGAATAATGTGATCATGGTACTTGGAAGTTTTTGATTTATAACTATACTATTCTCTACTTATAAGGCTGCAGTCTAGGAGGCAGAGCAATGAATCATTACAATTGTCTATCTGGGAAATGTCAAAAGATTAAGTAAGGGCAGAAGAAGAGAGAAAAAGAAAGAACACACATTTCTGTCTGAGAATTATTCCACAATTAATGGGAAGATATCACTAGCACATAAATCCAGTGCTAAAGAAATAATAATTAAATTTTTAAGATCTTCAAGTAAGACTACTAATAAACCATAGTGCTTGAACTTCCTGGGTAGAAAGGCAGATTATCCTCTGACACTCTGATAACTGTATCATTCCTTATTCAACTATCACAGTGACCTCTCCCTATGCACAAAGAGTTTGGAAAAGTAAATTTAAGCTGAAGAAATAAATTAGAAATTTGACCCAATCATTAATGGATCCAGATTTTTTAAAAAAAGGACACATACAGTTTAATTGATACTTTGCCAATACAAAAATAAGCATCCACAGAATGTTTATTTACTGTTTAAATTACTCCATATATTCATATACCATGAACAGAAAATATATTTTATCCCACACACAATAAGAGCAAACAAGTGCAATCTTTCAAACATTAAACGTTATAATCAAATCTGTACAACAGATAAATAAATTTATACCTCTAACAGTTAGCTTGTAACAAAACAAAATGAAAAACATATATTGCCCAAAGTCACCGGTTTACTTAAAATTCTACTTATGGTTATACATCTCAGTCATAACAACTTGAATCTTTACTACACTGCACCAGTTAGATTGATAAATATTTTTTTTAAAAAATAGGGGGAGTAATAGGAAATACGAAAATGAGTATAAAGAGCTTTCCAAACATTGGAAAAAATAGAAATTAATTAGTTGGAGGAAAACATATTAAGTGGATCCACAGGGTAACTGGTATCACACTGGTATAGCTTAGGGAAAGGACACATATGAATAGATTGGAAAGAAAACTTGGTCTTTTTATAGAAAGAAGCAACAACAACATCAACAGTGACAAAACCCTGTCATGGAGCCTAGAACAACTCTGTGAGACAAAATGTACAAAGATTTAGGTATACCTGAAAACCACAGCTAGGAAGAAAAATCATGTCAGGAAACAGGTAACATCAGAACGTGAACACATATAAATTAAAGGCATACTGTTTATCGTTCCGCATCATTGCACATATGGTAAGAAAACAATACTGCAGACATTCTTGAGTAAGAAAGTTTTCAGTGAAGTAGGAAGTTCCATGATGAATACAGGTAGAGACAATCTTATTACCACAAATTTAGTAAAGATCAAAACACTCAGTGGTGCCACTAAGCTAATTAAATTATGTTTTTCCTGGAAAGGTAATTATTTCCCTGCCTTCATGTTAACTTAAAATCATTTATAAATGGAAATATAGATCCAGTAGAAAAGACGTTTCACATGCAATCCTATACAATGCACTCTGCTTCAACTGTTTTTCAGGATTTCACATTGGAGACGTACATTTCCAACATATACAACCACACATGTTCCACAATGCCACTGAGCTGTCCTCTTGCCACACGAGTTTTTAATTTACATATACATTTATATCTCCAGATAGATGCTTTTCTCCTCTAGGCAGACACAAAATTAGCCTGAAGAATGTAAATTTCTTAGGATTTTAGGAACCTAATGTCTTGACTTATCTTGAATCGACGATAAGATGAGGAGTCCACAGAAAAATGCAGCTATACATGCCAACCTTTTCAAGAGAGATGAGTTATCTTTAGGAATAATAATCTGTGCAAGATCATTAGTGATCTGAGAAATTTCGTGCGCCACACAAACAAATATGAAAGTGCTGACGATGATGTTGAGCATAGGGTTTCCAGGTATGAGTACCAAGATGCCCCTGGTGTCGGCGGCCAGCCATATGTGATATTGGCAAATAAAGAGCTGGAAGGAGAGCAAAGTTAGATCATGTACAGAGGGTCAACAACTACATCACAGTTTTGCCTAATTTAAACATTTCCTAGCATAATTATGTTAGAAGGCTTTTTCCAAACCATTTACTTCTGTTTCACTCTTGGTCCTGAAAAGTTGACTGCACTCTACTCTTCAGAACTCCTACTTGTTGAAGCGCTGTTTCAAAGTCCCCAAGAAAACAAACAGGAACCTTACAACTTTAAAAAACATCTTTTTTTTTTTTGCATGAGACAGAAGACAGCTGACAGAAGGATTTCTGGACTCTGGTCTTTAGACCAGAGTATTACTAGGGGTGTGTGCACATAAGTGCATACTGCATATTTATATATATTTGTGATTATATTTCTGTATGTGGATATATGAACAGGAAGTGGTATGGGCGTTAAGATGTCCTCAAGTTTGCTCTGAATGGCCAGACAAATGTTTTCAACTGCATCTGCATGTTCCTAAAGTATATTTCAACTTCCATGTGAGTATACATATTAGATGAAACCACTACAACTTTCAGTGGTGGTTACAAATGTGGTTCTTTCATCACATTTGTTCAAAATATCAGAGAGCAGAAAAATGCTTATGCTACCTCTCAAGTAGGAGACTATAAAATTTTGATATTTTTACTAGAAATACCAAATTATAAATTCATTCATTAAAGTTAATAAAAACGCTCATGCTCCAAATATTAAGGGGATAGCAAAATAAACATTCTTTTATCTACTGAATGACTTGATAAGTCATTCTTGATTAATAATTCTAAATTCTATTCAGTCTCACTTATGAGACCAAAAAAAAAAAAACATTTATTAAAGAACTCAAAGAAAAATTTATTTTCCCTATTTTAAGGACAACTTAATAATAAATCTTATACTCTGAAATATGTCTTTTATGATTACAATATGAATTCTACTGTTTTAAAATGTTCTACTTTGAATAATAGAGCTCAGAATATTCAGAATGTTTTTCAAAACCTATTCTAAGGTTTTAAATAAGTCATATTCAGTACTGCATACAAAATGTAAGAAGGTTAAAAAATTTCCCCAAATTTCCAATCATAAGGGTGAATTTTATTCGCATAAGTATTGATAAACTAAATTCCAGGAATATTTAATTGTGGAGATGAAGAACAAATCAAAATCCCTTCAGCCTGACTTCATTTATATCTATAAATTTCATTTGTATCTATTTAACTTTTCTCTTTTCTGATCTCAGCAATTTAGTGCTTACAAGCTTAAGACAATATAAAGAATATTTGAAAGTCATCTATGTCTAGTCATTAAATAACTAGATTAAAAATATACTACTTTATTACTGTTGAAAGTTCTGAGTTTCTTCTCTGTATATCCATAAATAGCATAGTTTTGATTTAAAAAATGTATTTTGGATTTATACACATACACACATGCATATAACACTTGGCTGTGTAAGGTAGAACAAAATATTAATGTACCAACCTCTAATGAAATTTTTCCAAACCAAGCAAAAAATGAGCTATAAACTGATCGGGCATATCCAGGGATATTCCTTATTAGGATGAAGGCTAAAATCTAAGGAAGAACCACAAAGACAAAATAAATAATCTGTTTACTAAAAGCATTTGCTTTCCTTCAAGTGAGAACTTTATTATCTATGTTCTTGAATTTGATACATACACAATGGTTTTTGTCAACAGAGAAAGTTTTAGCAAGTTATTTTTGTTCTAGACTCTGTCCAAGTTAGATTTCTCAACATGCGGTCTGTATACTGTGTATCAGTGCAGATTTTGGGCAGTACATGGCTGAACAATTTTATGTGTATTTGAAAAATTATAAATCCACCTCCGTGTAGAAAGAAATGATGTCATATTTTGTGTAGCCAAACTCAAAAACTCCCATGATACAATTTAGCTACACAAAAAAAAAGTATCTGCCTGATTGGCAGCAACATACCCCTCTTGCAACTCCTCCATAGCCCCCCTCCACTAACACCCATGTAAATATGAGAAATGGCATGATTTTTAAGATGTCCTCATGTTTGCTCTATATGGCCAGGTAAATGACATCTTGAACTGCATTCACGTGTCATGTATTTTCCCCTTTTGATCTCTTCTCCCTAAAGACAACCTCCAAGCTTTTGGGCGCCTGGCCTTCACCCTTTCTCCCCCATCCTTTTGTACCAGGTGGAACAATCTTGAATTTTCTAAACCTCTAATTCAGTGTCACATTCAGTAGCTAGTTTATCAAGCAAAGAACTCTCTTTAGAACCTATTCTCCTTATAAAGAAGCAAGAAATTGTAAAGAAAAAAACTGTTTTCACTTTCACAAATACCTTTCAAAAACTTTCTCATAAAAAGATCGAAAAATCTATTTACATTTTAGAGAAAAACCCTATATTCAGTGTTGATCACTCTGGGCATCTGGTCAAAGGCTTTAGGAAGAGGCTCTGGGATGCATACAGGATGAGCAAATAGGAGATTTGTGGATCACTCTATCATTTGTGGAAAAAGGAACCAAAGTGAACTACTCGGGTACCATTAAGTTGAGTGATCTTCATGGGCAGTAGCGTCAAAGAGACTCAAGTTTGAATCTAACCTTTGCCTTGTATTAGTTCCGGGATTGAAGGTAAGGTACTTTACTCCCTTAGGTCTGTTTCCTCATCCGTACGAATAGGGATAAGATTTACTCTGAAGGTTGATGTGAACATTAGATGGGAAAACATATATAAGGTCCTTATCATAACATGCATTGCGAGCCATTTAAAGAAACACATTAGGTAATTAATAGCACAGGTGGTATACATAAATGGTAAAAATCATAAAGGTGAGACCTAAATAAAGCCCTTAAACATGAAACCCTTTAATGAGTTATTATAATTAAAGTATTGCACAAACTGTAAAATGCTCGAGAGAGAATGACACAAACACAAATCACTAGTCTGAGCATCAGAAAATCTAGGAATAGCCCTAAGCAAATCACTTTCCTTCTTTCTAACTTTAATCTATCCTTTTCAATGTGTGCTTATTTCTTTAGCATATTCCAGTCTGTGTTTCGTCATACACTTAGTAAACGATGTGATTAGGGGAAGAGAAAAATCAAAGAAATGATAGTCATGGAGAAGACAACTGGGGTCTAGGGAGTCATCTTTATTGGCCTGATAAAGAAATAATAACAACACTTAAAATGTGTTCAGCATTTGTAACTTGCTGGGTACTATGCTAGCACTTAATATCCATTATTTATGGTTAATCACCTGTATGCTGTTCTACAGCAAGCCTTTCTGGACATTTCTAGCCAGACTGATGGGCAAAACTAAAAGGTCAGGAGTCAAGGACTGATCTATAAGAGTGAAGTAGATAAAGGGGATTCAGAGCACACTTATCTTGATGAGCACTGAGAAATGTAGAGAACTGGTGAATTACCACATTGTACACCTGAAACTAATATAACACTGTTAACTGTACTTGAATTTAGAAAAAAAGGATCGATCCATAAGCCTTCTGCAGGGTCAGGCTGAGAAAATACTTTCTAATGGAACACTAGGAATCTTGTACATGTTAAACTCCTAAGAAGCCTCCTCAGATAAGTATGCTAAGGACATCTAATCATATATAAATTTTTAGTAATCACATCCACACCCACACCCACCCCCCCACACCTACATCACCTGTTGGTATCTGAGAATAAGAGTGAAACATGATAAGGAAGTAAAAATTTGGAGCTCCCTGAATGCTCTGATTTTTACAACAGGGGACTAGCGCCCTTGGAAAGAAGTAGCTGCCAATAAAATTAGTACTTGCTTCAATTTGTGCTCCCCGTCCATTCTTGCATTCTGCAACAGAGGAGCTGAGGCCCTCGCTGAAAAAGTACTAGGGAGTTAGGAGTATGCGGAGGGTAGTGACTGGAAAGGCAAGTGATAGGGCTCAGGAGGGCTTGTGTCTTCTTCTGTGTAGCCGTTCTTTCCCTTAGTTCTCTTTATATCCTGTACTGGTGCACTGTGAATGGTGACACCTCCTTTCCATCAGGGGTAACAGAAATGATATCACATACGATATGCAAAAAGTTACTGGTAAGCACTATTCCTGTCTAGAGAAGTCATGAAAATGCTACATGAATACAGTATAATGCTTAAAATTTCATTATCGATTGTATTTGAAGAGTCTGTCACATGCTCAGTTCTACTGACTCTAGAGAGGTTCAAGGGGAATAAAATAGTTCCTGCAGTGAAGAGAACTTAAGACCTAAGAGAAGATCCTCTAGAAATCATCCTTGCTCCTCTTTGCTGCACTGCTCATTTTTTAGGTCTCAGTTTACATACTGCTTTCTCCAGGAACCCTACTCTGATACCAAGGTGGGTTGGGAAGAAGTCCCACATGTTAGCAAAGCGCCTGGGACTTAACTATTACCACACCATCACAATGTCCCATAATGACCTGCAACCAGAGTTATCTCTGTAAAACATCAGTCTGATTTGAGTTGCTCCTTGCCTCTGCCCACCTCCCAGTCACTACCACATACTTCTCTAGACTCTGGCTCTCTGAGCTGTAGCCCGCACGGCCTTCTTCAAATTCCCTGAATGTAAATATGCTCCCTTCCCCACAGGGCCTGAGTTCTTGCTGTCTGCCTTCATCCCTCCATTCTCAACTTAATTTTCCCAGGGAAATAATTTCTGACCCCTCACCATGCCTTGCTTCAACTCCAACTAGGTCAGATTCCCTTATTAGATTCTCTTGTAGCATCATGGACTACTATTTATAATTACACGGTGATTCTATGATTACTACTTGTAATAGAAGAATGGAGGCTCTGGGAGGGCAGGACCTAGGTCTGATTTGGTTACCACTGTATCCCCCCGGCCTAATATCTAGTGCCTAGTAGGTAACAAATATTTGTTAAATGATTAAAAAATGTTCAATGAATGAATGTTCACTGGTTCATAGCTCCATTAGACTGTAAATTCCATGAGGGCAGGAGCTGTGTGCATCTTAACACTGAACTTCTTAAACATGTATGTATGTGTACGTACGGCATGGGACTTAACACATTAATTAGTTATGATTAAATAAATATGAGTAAATGAAGACAAAACAAATATGAGGAGAACCAACAATTTTCTAAGTGCCTACTAAAGTGACCAATACCAATCATTTCCATACATTTAATATAACAACCCTTTAAAAGAGATTTTAAAGTCCCTGTACAGTAAAGGAAGGTAGCACTTAGGAAGATTAAGTAATATACCTACATTTTATGGTTTGATCTCAAATCTCACTGCCTCTAAAGATGTATTCTTATCAAGAATTAAGAAAAAAAATTTTCTAAATCAAGACAATTACCTGTACCACAGATACAGATGGGTGGAGTTCATTGCACTCTGCTTTGTTTTTACAACTGCTAGCCCAGATGGAATAGGTCTAAACCAAAAAAAGATATGGATCAGTTCATGAAAATAGTTATGCCTTAATGAGACAGGTTTCTCAGCATCTTTACACAATTATTTTCTTTGTTTACTACATTATACTCCATGATGCTATTTAAAAAGCTTCAGTAAAAATGCCCACATGTTTGGTCATCACTTGTTTTGGTTTGCTCAGCTGCTCAAAGAAAAGAAAGCAGAGAAAGAGGAGCCACAGGTCTGTGCTCTTCCAGAAATAGTGATCATGAGGCAGTGATGACTCTTCCTGTCAAACACCTTACATTATATTTTTCCCCAAATTTATTACAACTTTAAAAATTTCTGTTTCACTGAATCCTCAGTTATTCTTCATACTTAACTTCCAGATGCATATTGTCTTAGCATTTATGTTCAATTAGAAAAATACAGAGCAAAGGATTTTAAAAGTAACAATTTTATACATTAAAAATAATTTATTAAATTCCTGTTTGTTAAAGTTAGCTTTCTGTATCATTTAGGACTTTGAAAATTTATAAGATTACATTTTGAAACTTACCAAGAAAGAAACTACTGAAATAAACAATAGAAAATTTGAAATTTTGTTTGAAAAAAGAGGTTCACCCTTTCCTTCAGAAAGTACTTGACGCTTCTGTAAAGCCAGATAAATGAAAGCAAACAACATTCCATGAAAGACTACCTGAAAAAGAAGAAGAGAAAATTTGTTTTAAATGGCAACTTTTCAGTAAATAGCATAAATATTTGGTAAATGAGGACAATATGTACAAAAGTAAGTAGGTTAAAAGCTGAAAGGTTGAAAGTTTCTATGAGGGACTTAAACTTCAAGAAATAACAAAGTTGGGCGCCTGGGCGGCTCAGTTGGTTAAGCGACTGCCTTCGGCTCAGGTCATGATCCTGCAGTCCCGGGATCGAGTCCCGCATCGGGCTCCCTGCTCAGCAGGGAGTCTGCTTCTCCCTCTGACCCTCTTCCCTCTCGTGCTTTCTATCTCTCATTCTCTCTCTCTCTCAAATAAATAAGTAAAATCTTAAAAAAAAAAAGAAATAACATAAAGTCAACGATTGTTAGAGACCATCTGCAATAGGACAGCAAACAGCTCTTGCAACAATCTGAGATAAGCTGGTTCATTCTGAGCAGTCTCAGCAGCAAGTGAAGAAACAAAGATAACTTCAAAATAATGACAAAAACACAAGAAACAACAAGTGTTGGGAAGAAAAAGGAGAAAAAGGAACCCTTGTGTGCTGTTGGTGGGAAAGCAGATGGTGCAGCTGCAATGGAAAATAGTATGGCGGTTCCTCAAAAAATTAAAAGTAGAACTTTCATCCAGTAATTCCACTACTGGTATTTGTCCAGAGAACAAAGACACTAATTCAAAAAGATACATGCACCCCAATGTTCATAGCGGCATTATCTACAATAGCCAAATTATGGAACTAGTCCAAGTGTCCATTGACCAACAAATGGATAAAGAAGTGGTATATATACACACACACACACACACACACACACACACACACACACACACAATGGAATATCGCTCAGCCACAAAAGAATGCATTTGCAACAACGTGGATGGATCCAGAGGGTATAATGCTAAGTGAAATTAAGTCAATCAGAAAAGACAGATACCATACGACTTCAGTCATATGTGTAATTTAAGAAACAACTGAATGAAGAAAAAAGGAGATAAACCAAAAAGTAGACTCTTAACTACAGAGCACAAACTGGTGGTTACCAGAGGGGAGGTGGGTGGGGGAAATGGGTGAATCAGGTGAAGGGGATTAAGAGTACAGTTATCATGACGAGCACGGAGTATTGCATAAAAGTGTTGAATCACTATATTGTACACCTGAAATTGATATAACACTACATGTCAACTCTACTGGAATTAAAATGAAAAAAAACAACAAAAATAATAAACAAAACTATTATGGAGATGTATGATAAAATTTAAATGCTAAACCAAAATAAAACACATTTTCTATTGATACTTTCAACCAAATAAATCAACACTAATACCACCAAGATCATGCCTTTAAGAAGGAGCTTATGTAACACAAGAATGGCAAAAAAAATACGGTGGGCCAGAAAGCACATAAAGCTTCTTTTTCTTTTTCTTTTTTTTTTTAAGAGTTATTTATTTTTTAGAGTGAGTGCGTATGTGCACGCGCATGGGGGGGAGGTGCAGAGGGAGAGAATCTCCAAGCAGTCTCCCTGCTGAACGTGGAGCCCTCCCATGACCCTGAGATCACAACCTGAGCCGAAAACCAAGAGTCAAACGCTTAACTGACTGAGCCACCCAGGCGCCCCAAAGCTTATTTTTTTTAAAAACAAGGACTTAAAGTGAATTATCATAGTACACTGTTCTAATGACAAAGTTGAGAACTTAAAATTATTTGATATCAAGCCTTTAGCAAAGCTTTTTATTCATATGTGGTTCTGAAATGCCCTGTAGTACACTGGCAAGTACATAGGTATTAGATACCGGAAATGGCACAGAACAGGCATTAAGAAAACATTTGTGGAATGAAAAAAAGGATGAGTGAAATATGGAAGAAAAAGGGGAAAGAGAGAAGAGAGGTAATTAGTATTTATTCATTGTCCATTATTTTCCAAATACTGTGCTAGATGTTTTACATTTTCTTGGCAAGCTGAATCTTAACTTTCCTTCACGATTACATTCACGGAATCACCCTCGACACTGGTCTCTCTTCTTTGCACACTCCTATCATAAAATCCACACTGCATAATTCAGCACCTAATTATAAGTAGTAATCTTGGGTTTTAAACTCAATTGTAAGGCTTAGAAGCCTGGTGGTATGTCTTCTTTCTCTACTATACGCCTTCCTCACAAAACCAACATCTAGAGCATACATCAGGGCTCAGTAAATATTGTGTTGAATGGCTGAAGCATATACACGAGGAATCATTTTTTTTTAAGTTTATTTATTTAAGTAATTTCTACGCCAGACGCGGGGCTCCAACTCATGACCTGGAGATCACTCCACCAACTGAGCCAGCCAGGCACCCCTATGAGGGATCATTTATAAGTCAAAATTAGGACTCAAACAAAGGCCCCTTTATAGACAACATTTTTACAGTATTTTCCTGTTGATATAAATACCCATGCATACCCTTTCTCTGCTATAAAAAAAAGGCGGAGCAGGGCTGCTTTAATTTACCAAGTCAACACGTTTCCTTATTCTAAAACTAAAAAAAATATATAATTTTCCAAATAATATTTTTAAGTATAATTTGAAATGGCAAAAGATCACAAGATAAATACATACGTAACGGTCTAACCTCCATCTGAACCACCATTCATATACATTCCCTTTCAGTTCAAAACACTTGGACAATGGCCAAAGAGAAAAGATCTTCTCAAATGCACCCTATGAAAAGGAATCCAGAACACAGATTAAGATGGTATGAGTCAATACTTGTTTTCTAATTCTATTATAAATTATAGTTATCTAAAGTTAGGATTATCTAAGAGTCATTCACAATTTAAAAATTCTCTTTCATTTGAAATTCGTTTGAAAAGAGATTTATTTTACTAAAGACTAACAAAGATGACTTAAAACTTTTTGTTAACTTACTTTCACTGCACATGAAAGGCTACTGAGACTGCAAAATTAAAAAAAAAAAAGGCAAGCTGGTAACTGGAAAATTCTTCCATTTAAGGTTTTTAACCTAGTATACAAAATAGCTAATATTTACAGATCAAAACACCAAAATACAAAAGACCTTGGCCAATATGATATCAATATCCTAAAGAATGATAGTTAAGGTTAAAATAGTTTTTCTTTCTCTAAATGTTCTTAATAATCTACAATTAACCATTTGAGTTAAAAGAATGCTCTGAATTAGTCACCTTACTCAATCAACCATACCCAAATGCCATTACTAGCCTTTGAAACAAAGTTTACAGTTTTACTGTGGTCAAGTTAGTGAATGGTACCCTCTTATTAATCTGACAAGCCTGGAAAATCTGGGAATGAAGGGGCAGAAGTCTTGGGTGCATTCCTGCACATTAATGAAGTCTTTCAAAGAAGAGAACAAAAACCTCAATTTCCAGACTAAAGAATGGCAACAAACTCTATTAAGGAAAGCTCCATTATTAGACCTAATGCCATAGCATAAAAAATGTAACATAACAATTTTTAAAAAGGCTATTAAAAAGCAAAAAAAAATGAAAACATAATTGTATTTTAGGTCATGCTGAATCTTTAGGTTAGAAGAAGTTTATTATTTTAATGAAATGTAATATTCTCCATTTAATCATTTAAGAATTTAAAATACTTATAGCTTATTAAATAGAGGTTCTATCAAAATCGATGCCTCAGAAAAGAAGATGATTCTTACCAAGATTTGCAATATAAAGTACTTACAGATCATACATATGATATGTATATGAAATACAGAAATATAATATTGATATGAAACAGAAATATATAGTATCTGTTAGAGATACATGGTCTTATAGATCATATATATATGACACATTTATCATTAAAAATTTGTTTCTTATGTGATCAACAGGCGAGTATTTAGTGAGCACCCATTTTGTGCAAGACACTGGGCTATACCAGGCCAAGTATTTTTTTTCCAGTGCACTGACCCAAAGCTGGGGAAACCTTCTTAGTCTCTTTATTGAACCCCTGGTTCACCTTCCCTTCTCTCCCTCAGATGCTCCACGGAGTGTCTGGAATTTTAATGAGCAAATGTCAAGCAGCTGTTGCAGTTACCTGGCTATTTCTTTATACATTTGCTATCGTTTCCTGCTTACTTTATAAATCTCCTGTAAAAAACCTTGGAGTTCAGGCAGAAATAAAAATGCTTTATTTCTAAGAATGAAAATAAAATATAAAAGTCTACAAAACAAACAAACAAAAACCAGCTTATAAGATCACACACACACACACTATGCTTATGTGGCATTTGCACCTGACACAGCTAAGTCCAAGACAGGGAATGTTGGAGATGGGAGCAAACTGCAGAATATGTCACAACTATAGGTATTCAAATTAAAATATTTTGTTATAAATATCATGTTGCCCAAATAATCTGTCTGCCTGATGGATTGACCAGCAGGTAGCAGTTTGCCACCTTGCTAAAGTAGTTGAGAAAACCTCAACCATCATAATAGGGGGAGATAAAATGGTAGAGATAAGAAAATGACCAAAAATTTTATTAAATTAAACATACTACATATATACAAACTCATGTGCTCCTAAGTTGGTTTTGCTAACTGCCAAAATTTTACTCTATGCAGTTATGAAAAAATCAAGGAACACTCTGATGCAATGAATAATGCACAAACCAAGTTGCAAATTCTGTCAAGAGAATTTTGATCTCCACTTAAGAGTAGTGTCTTATAAGAGGCATTCAATAAACGTCTGATTGATCAAAGTCAAGTAAAATGGATTTTGAACAATTGCCAGAGGAAGAGCTTTAAATTGCTCTTACAACAAAAACAGTGGTAACAAAAGTAGATAGGTCTCAAAAGAACTACACTGAGTAGTCAACTACAGAGTGACACTTTTATTACAGTCATTAAAAAATGAAGCTAAAAAAAAGCTCTGACTCTTCTCACATACTTTAATAGACTTGAACTTTAAAATAACATAGAACAAAATATAAACTGAAAAGACTGTACAAACCTGAGAATATGCCAAAAAACATATACATAACAGCAAGAAGGCTAGTTTCAACAGTAAGCCAAAATGCCAGAAACAATTTCCTAAGAGAGAAAATATTTAATTTACTAAAAGGTATAAGTTTACATTAGAAAACATATTAATAGTCTCTGTTTAACATAGTAACACACTGCATAGTTCTTAAAATAATTGAAGGCTGCCCACAGGATACATAAAATGTATGTAAGTGGTATAAATTATAAGAAGGGCAAAAAGGAGAAGATAGAGCATCCCCGCTAGGAAAGAGGCCACAACCTATGCCTGATACCCTCCATATCTCCTGTTCATCCACTATAAATATATCTGAAAATACCTCCTGGATTCAACTATACCTATTTATTATTCAAAGGCACAACAAAATTTGGAACAATATGTTCAATATAGTTCTAACGTTCATGTTGAATATAGCTTAGGTAACACTGCTGAAACATTAGAGTTCCAAGGAGAGAGCTTGAGAACTCCCTAATGGATCAGGGTTTAACCTTAAGATGTATTTTAACATACGCATATTTTAAGTTATGTGCTCACAGTTTATATATATTGATTTCATTTGATTAATACGCTAGGTTTGTGTCGAGGGATTAAGCTACAGAGGCTGTTCAAAGACATTAATGGGCTTGATGAAAGGCTGGAATTCAACTTTTACCTGTAAAAGTTATTTGACATTATAATGGGAGTCAGTGGAAAATATTTCTGATATACGGTATTTGGTTGAAAGAATTAAGTTAAACATTATTAAAAACAACAACTTTTAATTTTTCCAAAAGGGGGAAGCTTTTATTTCAATGATATGATCTTGAGGGAAAGGAGCATTAAGATAAATGAGCATGGCCTCACTCTGAACATTATCAATAATGGGATGTGTGGAGTTTGAAGGTGACGACCTTCTGGGCCCTGAGGTTTCCTTGTATGTACAACAGGTTGAGAGTAACTGCGTTAAGGGTTGTCTAGAAGATAAATTATATTAGTGCTCTTTATACTTGGCTAACACAAAAAGCCTTTTTGCAAATGAACGCTTATCCAAAATTCTCGATATAGGTAAAAAATCAAATAAAGCAGAGCTGCAAAAGACTGGAGAAGGATGCAGGGGCCCAGAGCCCTGTTTGGCTTGCTCTTCTCTCTTCTAGTGCTCTCTTCACTCTGGCTCTATACAAGACAGTCTGAAAACTGCTGCATTAGCTGATATGTAAAATGACTTTGAAAAATTTAGATTAAAAAAAAAAGAACACACACATACAATATACATGCAAACTACTAATCTGCCCTGTTATATCACTTGAATTAGTTAGCTGTAACATTTTAGAAACATAGTTTAAGAACAAAGTTTCAAATGTCAAAACTACACATAAATTTAAACTATGTCTCAATAAAAAAATAGTCTTTAACAACTAAAAGGAAATTTAGTACATTAAAAGAACGTATTTATTAACAGTAAGAGAATATATTTACCGTTTGCTTTTTTTTGGATGATTTGTGGCCATAGGGCTAAAGTAACATATATGACCATGAACCACACGGTGACCAAGGGGACAAAATAATAGAATTGATAAGGCCGATCCATCACTATACATAACACCACTACCAGGAAATTGAGACGAAACAAGACCTATTAAAAAGGAGAAGAGAATGGTTTTCATTCCAGGTATGCATGAAGAGCAAAGACAGATTCTCTCTGACAGAGTATAAACATTTATTTAAGACTAAAGTAATAACTGTAAAAGTATATTTTACTAATCCTTAAAATTATATTTGTTCTACCATCACTGTAAGGAGTTGAATATAAAATATTTATGCATCATTATATTAACTAAATCCAAGCAAAGCACCAGCCTGAGCTGTCCTCTGGCTACAACTGCCATCTTGTTAAATGTGGGGGAAGAATCATAAGCCTCCTTCCTAGGGCTACAGTTTATAAGCAGAGATTAGATTACCGCAACAAAGGGGTGTCCATTTCATCTCTGTTTGATGTTGATTTACCCCATTTAGGATTAAATTGAGAGTTGTCATAGATACAAAATAATATTACTCAAATTAAAAAGTGTCTTTGGGACCCCTGTAACAGTCATTTCTGACAGTGTGATGTCATTCAAAGAACACAGAATTTGAGCAGATTGATATTAGAGCTTTACCACTTACTATGTGACCATAGGCAAATTATTTAACCTCTCAGAGCCTCAGTGTCCTTTCTGTAAACATGAAAATCACAACTCTGGGTTGTAATGAGGGGTAAATAAAATAATATTCAGAAAGCGCCCAGCACAAGATAGAAACTTAATAAATATTAATCCTCTTCTTAAAGAAAACATAACACATTATAATAATCCCAGGTAACTGTACATTTCTACAGAACTGAACTGAATGAGCAATGTTGTCCCTTGTGTACTGGCGCTTTTATTAGACACTCATCTAAATTACATTTTCCCTTCCCTCAGTAATAAATTATTTATCTCGAATTATTAACCACAGAACACAGAAATAACACAACTTTAATGTGGAATTTCATAAATTCAAATTATCTGTGTCCTTATAATGACCATATTTATATTTTCACGCCAAAGTGAAAGAAAAAGAAAAGAGCTGAATACATTCCTACCTGACAGACTCTATGAATTCCAAAGTCTCCTTTGATCCAAAAGTATGAGAAATGCCCGTACCCTGTCTGAAAGAGGTATGCAGCAACCAGAACCCGGATGTGCATGTACACAGGCAAAAACTGTTGGCAAAAATAAATAGGTAAAATATGTTGGCACTAACTATACTTTGAATTCTCGTAACCAATACATTTAATCAAGACAATGGATCATTGTTACTTGGCATGAGCTCAATGAAAGGATTTATTTTTAAAACTTAGGCAACATAGCAAGAGTTAAAAAAGATGTAGACTTTGGAATCAGACCTCAAATTCTGGTTCCGCCACTTAACTAGCTACGTGACTTTAAGTGAGTTTTCTAAACCGCAAAACAAGGTTCTTATGAGGAATACAGGAGTTAATAAAGGTGAAACACTTTGTACATTTTCTCCACCTGGAATTAAATATATCATATCCATAATTATTAATCACCAGATAGGCTGAATATAAGGTAACTGTAGATTTCACATTTTTCCAATGAGAAGATAAAAAAACAAAACAAAAATCCCACAAATTTTGGCCCCCTCAACTACACAGACTTTAGATTTGTAAATTGTCATATAACTACTCACAATATATAATTATTTAGCAACAAATATATATTAAAAAACATATGCAAACATAATTTAGAAATACTATTTCCCTCCCATTCTTAATTTATAAAACAATTTTATTCTATACTCCCACATCAATGTTTCATGACCGAGACCCTTAGAATCATTTACAATGGTTTTTCAGAGCAACCTAGCTTCATTTCTAAGTTAAATGAAATGTAACACGTTTCTGATCTATATTTTATGGGAATCACTGGAAATATCATCTCATTTGTAAGTCCTAATTCTCATAACCCTAGAACACTGTCATTCACCCTGTCCATCAGCCATTGGTCCTTTACGTGTATATTCATAATCTCCACAACACAAGTAGTACTCTGTTTTTTAAAATGATCTTTAAAAGCCTTATTCAGTGACATCCAACCCTTGCAATTATAAGACTATTCTTTCAGGGATAATTACTAAATCTATATAAAAATTTTTTGGCTTCTATTTTATAGACTCATCTGATCACCTCTGTAATTATCCAGCATTGACACTGCTTATGTCCACTTCAGGTTAATGTGTCTTTCCCAAGTGATACTTTGTAGGAAAAAATAATTAAGTAGACACCCTAAATAGATTTTATAAGTCCTTGAATGTATGTATCTTTTGTATATATCCTTGAACGCACCCTTGAACACATCTTTTTCTTTTCTGAGAAGGCAAAAACCCCTGAATTTATAATAGGTCATAGATTCTTCAATACCACCTCCATTCTAGCCAAACTGTTAAGATTCTCTGTCTCCCATACTGGTCCTTCTGGTGCCTCCCTGTCACCTTTCCTTTGTTTATCTGTTTATTCTACCCTGGAATGTTCTTCTTGTGACCACATTTTCCTTATTCAAATCCTAGTCTTCTTTACAGCCCTGTTCAAAATTTCCTATCTTTACTCTCACATGAAAGGCATCTTTCCTTCCTTGGCATTCTTAAAGTACTCACAATCTATATACCAAAAATAGTTTTTATTTATTGCCCTTCATCATCAGTTCTTTTTAAATGTCTTATCTCATCACTGAATCAGAAATTTTCAATGAAGGTGTAACATACTAGAAGGTATGAAGGTAGCAAACGTCATCTTAAAATAACCTCAGGATTTATCTAATCTAAGCCTGTTACCTTATTCTTGAAAGTACTCTAAAATATTCCCTTCAAGTATCTAAACATTTTTTTTTAAGAGGGTGGGGAAGGGTGGAGCAGAGAGAGAAGGAGAGAAGGATCTTCAGCAGGCTCCACGACCCAGCGCGGACCCCTACACGAGGCTTGATGTCACAACTCTGAGATCATGACCTGAGCTGCAATCAAGAGTTGGATGCTTAACTAACTGGGTGGTTGGGTGGCACATGGGTGGCACCCCCTTGACCATTTTTTAATAGCAAAAAACATACAAATTCCCAAGGCAATCCATTCCATTTTCAGATGATCATTTTCTACCATAAAGTTCCTTTTCCAGAAAGGTTGAAATGTAACTGTGTAAAAGCTACCAATTTCAGCTCTCTAGGACAGTGCTATGCCGTCAAGATAAAATGCGAGCCACACAGTACTTTTTTAACATGGCTACCAGAATATTTAAAAAGCTAAAAGAATCAAGTGAAACTAATTTTAACAAACACAATACATTTAACTAAATATATTCAAAATATTATCATTTCAACATGTAATAAGCATGTAGTAAGATATTTTCTATTTTTTACACCAAGTGTAACTCAGTATGCATTTATCACAACGAATCATACTTAACTGGTATGTCTGCCATGTTCACAGAACACCTCAATTCCAACGAGCTATAGTTCAAGTGTTCAATAGCCACATGTAGCTAGTGGCTTCCATAATGGAAAGTCTAGCTCCAGAGCCATTTGTACACACTTAGTCACTCTTTTATCTGACTACAAGTATCTGAAAAGAGCTATCCAATCTAGGCTAACTATTCCCAGTTACTTTAACCACTGTCCATAAAACATGCTTTGAAATCCCTTCAAGACTGGGGCTGGGCCTACAGAGTTGAGACTTGGTTATTACATTTAAATAGTAAATACTATTCATTTAAATTAAATTAAACACCATCACAATAATCTGCCAAGTACCTGCCAATGTCGGATTATTACAAATTTCATGTAATACTTCTCCCAAGTTTTTATTTTAACATATTTTAAGTCAACAGAAAAACTGAAAGAATAGTACAGTGGACACCCATATACCATGCTGACCTATTTTAAAGAATGTTGTACACAACATCATCTCTAAATACTTTAGCAAGTATCTTCTAAGAAGAAAGAATAGTTTCTTACATGACTATATTATCATTATCATACCCAAGATTTAATATGAATATAACAGTATCTACTGTACAATCTGTATTGTCCCAGTAGCAACCTTTACGGTTTAAAAAAAATTTTTTTTTAGCAATCTTGAATCAAGGATCACACATTGCACTTGGTTGTCATTCCTCTTTATTCTCCTTTAATTCAAATTATTTTTCTTTTTCTCTTTCATGAGTCAAGTATTACAACAAAATTTTAGTATTAAAATATATTTTGATTTGCAACTGCATTATAATTAATAGCTAGGCTAGCTTCTGATTCTGTTCTTTTTCTAGTCCCACAAATTTTTCCTCAAGATCTTTTATTCAGATTCTTTCATGAAAGTTACTCATAAACTCCCAAAGGAAAAAAACCCACAGTGGAACACAAAATCATCTACTGTATAAAGCTAACTTGCTGTACTCTCCATATTAAATTCACAGTATTTTATCCATATTTCCTATAAATCCTGTTTTAAAGGAATGTTTATACCAACAACTGCAATCTGCCAGACCATCTGGATTATTTTAATAATTCTCTGTAATTTTTTATGGTTTCTATTTTAGTATAAAAACAAGGCACAACTAAAGTTTGACATATTTTACTCAAAATAAAAAACATTAGGTAATTAAAATAACCGTGGCAGTTAAAAAGAGTTTTTAATGAGGGTAATCCCTCAAATATACAAGAATCAAGTTCCAAGATACGTTATAACCCATGCTAATAATGCTTTGCCAGTGTAGATACAGGTAATTTTTAACCACAAAATCCTATTACATAAAAGAACAGGAATATGTTAATTAATCATAACAAATGGTCTGTTAATGAAAAGTATGTCCTTCCAGAACAGGGATTTTTTAAAAATTGTAATTTAGGATATATTGGGATGTAGTCTAAGATATATTAGAATTAGAATGCTAGCTTGGCAAATGATTATAATAGAATGCCAAATTGCCTTCATCTTTTTATGATCCAAATTCTTTCTGGAATCACTGAATTGAATAACTTAATCTGCCATTAATTCTTTCTATCTGATTTTTTTAATAGGAGTATCACCCTTTAATATGTCAGCAATTAATTATGTATCTAAGTGGCATTTTCTTAAAACAGTCTTTTTTCCCTCTCAAATTAATCTAATCTTTATTCATATGTCAGAGATATTTCTAGGATTCAATATTCATCTCTACTTACTTTTTAGAGAATCTGACAAATATATCCTCCAAATTCTGAACTGGGCTTATAAACTCAATCTTACTCTCCTCACCTGTCCTTGCCTTGGGCCTCTTCTACTGTCTGGGATCTTCTGGAACCACCTGAACACACTAGGTCCCCCTCAGCTGCAGTGTCACGGGAATTTCACTGCTGCCACAAATATACTTGTCAGAGCCATACAATTTCAGTATAAATTATACTTCATGCTTTTACCTTCTGCCCTCAAACAAACCATCCATAAAATCACTGCCAATTTTTGAAAATAATGAAAAGACTCAATGAAGAATAACATTATCTTCAAATTGTTAGAGACACCTGTTAGAGAAAAATTGTTAGAGAAAAAAACCTCAGTATTATTTACCTTCCTAACTGCTGCTATGGAAATTTCAAAATATTGCTGTCTGGACAACACTCCCCCTCTTATCTCAATTTATCATTGATTCAAATACTATTTACAGATGTGTGCTTTATATAAGCAATAAAAAACAGTTTGGTAGCTCCATAATTATGAATGAGTTTCTTAAATTTTCAAAACATATTTTATAGAAATTAGTTTGTATCTTCACTATAAAACTTGTGTGAGAAGTGGTTACTAGATACCTGCATTCACCCTCAAAAGCTCATTTTAACTGCAATGTAGCTAGAATGTTACAATTCGGAATACATTTTTTCCTACCCTTGACAAATCCAGAGTATTCCGAGACTATGTGAATCCTGTCTTTTAAGACACCTAGGGAGAAGGAAAAAATGATTTTGTCCAGGTACAGAAGGCACTAGGTGAGCAAAGAAAGGGTCCTCCAGCTCATGAAGGAGGTAATACTTAGGAAGTAGGGCACAAAAATGGTACAATGGTAGTCCCTTAGTACCTGAGTTCTTTGAATACTGGGGCAAAAGAATTCTAAGGTTTTTAAATTTTAAAGGGGTAAAAACAGTTGGCCAAACTTCCTAAAATACAAGTAAGGGTAGAAGATAAATATAATCATCTAACTTGATTTCTTTTGGTAGGAACTTGCCTATTTGAAATCCTTTGCATCTACACAGTTTCTTCTTAAGTTTAAATTAGCTGTCCAACAGGGTGGCATGAAATAATACCCTTAGATTATCGGCTGTTTCTACTAATTAAAATTAAGGCCAAGTATTACAAATAAATTATTGCCTTAAAACTATACCTTCTCAAAGAGTCCGGTGGTAGGAGAAGAATGGGAAGGTATAATGATTGGGTGGGCAATAAAACAGGTTTCTAAATGGTGAAGAATATAAAACACAAAAGGAGGTGATGCCCTGAAAGAAACAGCATAGTCCCACCATTTCCTATGTCTTCTGAACATAAATTCAAAATACTTACTGTACTTGCTCCAGAGATATGATAAATCAGAATCACAAGTTGCATCCAGCCTTTCCATTCATCTGTTTGTTCTCTATTTAGCACTTTAGTCTGTGGAAAAGAACCAAAGTCTGTTTTAAAATGCACTATGAAGCTATTATTAAGTAAATTTTTTTTATAGGATATAAAGCTAATGTTTCTGTCAAAAGAACCTTGTGGGGGAAAAACAATTAAAGATTGGCATTTGATTTGATAAAAGATATAATAAAACTATTTAAAATACAATATGAATTTGAAGATTAATATAAACTAAAAGAGATTTTATATATTTAAGTTGCTACTTATGGTTTTATATTAAGATTACATTTATATTGTGACAGATATGTTTGTAAAACTAAAAAACGGCATTTTATAATTTTCTTTAAAAGAAGTCTTAAGAGTTTCAGCTAGAAAAGACCTTATAGTTCTCTTACACTTTATTGTGAAAAAAGGGTCTATTATCATAGTTTATTTTCCCAAGGATATTCTCACTGGAGATTAAAAAACTGATTAGTAATCCTCATATGAGAGTTTATTAATTCAAATAAATCATGCCTTATAAAGAAGTTGCACCAATACTCTAAGCAATTACAATAATTCTAAAATAGGAAATTCAGAATATTGTAAGCAGTGCCCACATTATTATGTACATTCGAATTTGTGTGTATACTTGTCTGACTGTATAAATATACAAATATAAAATGTGCACAAAGGCATTTGTTAATTATATTTTTCAGTTACATTGTTTTTCACTTGATATAAGATAATAGTATCTCATGTTTGCAGACCATTATAAAATTGGGAGCACCTCCACTTTCTCCATCCCCAAACAGGCAAAATAACACTAAGTTATGACATCTTTTTCACAGATCATTATTTACCGACTTTTCAACAATCTTCACGTGACTCTTTGAACTTTTTCCAAGCTGTTTCAAAAAAGCAACTGTTAAAGAGTCCACCACGCAAAGTACAACTACAATATCCCTTTGTCTTCTATATACATGTTTGAATATTCTGGTATGATAAATGATATTATTTATTTAATCCAGAGTTTGTAATGAGATAAAAAGGATAACATTAGCTAAAAAGAAAATGACTCTTACCTCCTTGGTATTTTCATTGTAAAATACTCCCAAAACCAAGATGTAGATAATTGGAATAAAGAAAGTTGAATGTGTATAAAATTTATTTTCCTTCATAAATAGATTTGCACGGTCACACATATAGAAGTAAGCCATTATCAGGCCAAGTTTGCAGAAAGACTGTAAAAGTATTTCTAAGGGAGACACGGGGGTACTGATAATATTTTTTTTTTCCTCTCCACTTTCCAAATCAGTACATGGCTTATTCTTCCGGTGAGCATTACGATGGATTATATAAAAAATTAAATATCCGATAATAGATAAAGTGAAAAAACAAGCAGCTAGCTTCTGTATAAGAGTAAGAGGTGGCCGAGGTTGACAGCAGGAACCGTCTACAGGCTTCAGAATCTTATTGCAATACACGTTCATAAGGATCATTGCACTCTGTGAACAAATCAAGTCATTTGGTTATTATCTTGTCAGTAATATATCTTGCATTAGATTTTTCTCTTGTGAATACTACTGAGTTTTCAGCACCGAAACCAAAATGCCTTTGTACTTTTTGCTACCATTTCCCAAACACTTATGCATATAATGGTATTCCTTCAAGCTGTAATAGCCAGTTCAGGGTTTTTCAAACTTTTTGGACTACGATCCAAAATGAAATATTCATCTTATAATGTGACCCAGAACACATATATAGGAAACAATACCTCTCCTTTCTAGTTGGAATGCACTCTGACATTTTTCTATTCTATTCTTTTAAAAAAAGAAATACCCATTTCATGGCTGCTAATGGGCCATGACCTTTGGTGAAAAAAATACTGACAGATGTCAAAGCCCAAAGAATTTTAATTAGCAGACTTTCAATACAGAAGATACCAGGATACTTAAGATAGAGTCCCAGTCTTTGGACGTAAAAAAAAAAAAAAAAAAAAAAAAGATGTAAAATTGCTGGCACCAAAAAAATCACTAATTCTTAGCTAACAATATTTGTAATTTGCTTTTCATTTGGTTTATAGTTTATGGGCCACTTAGGATTCTAATGTTTTAAGGTTTCTAATGTCAAATAAATTGTGGAAGCTTCAACATGGTTTCATTATAATAAAAATCTGGACAAGCTGCCAATAGTCTGTCTAGTTGAAGTTCACTCAAATCTAGTTTTATAAAAATTTTATAGTTTAGGCAATTTTGGAACTCTAAAGTGATTATATTTTTTAAGCCTAAGCATTCAGAGAGACTCAACGATTTAGAAAACCTCATCCTTTTAGCTCTGTGACTTCAGGAAGTTCTATACCTGGCATTCTTGAAGATACTAGCCTACAAACTCCAGCCTAAGGTTCTTAACCAGTTCCAGGGTCCACAAAGCCCCTTTAAAGTCTATGGAGAACCATGTGTGTGAATATGCAAACACGCATTTTTCTGCGTGGAACAGGAACAGAATCATTGCCTTTTATTGAGTCAAAGGGGTTATGTGATCCTCAAAAAGATTCTGCTTTATAAGAAAACAATAAATAATATCTGTTGTACTGTGTGTGAAAATTTACAATTAGGCAGTTCTCTTTCTTATTTGACCTAAAATCCCTTTCCATCCATCAATCTGGATTTGCTCAGTAACTACTATGCACTCTGACTAATACTTAGGGTTTAAGAACTATAAGGAAATAATAAAAATGATTCCACATATTTTAAAAATGTGGGCTTCACAGAAGCTTAGTCTTATAAATTTAAGGCTTAAGGCAAAAAGAACATAAAGTAATAGTTTTTAAACATGAACGTGCTGAGAACTTATAAGCTTCTTAGGAGGTAAGGTATATTAACAGTGACTAGCACTCAATAAATGAAGCTTCATTTCCTCCCTTGCATAACTTCTTCCCCTTTTTACTAAAACTCTCACTAATATATTCAGCGAGGTAATAGAAAGCAAAATTATGTGTAGATATATGTTTAGATAGAATAACTACAAGTAATTAAGATTGCAATAAAATAAATTATTTGTTACCATATTATAGTGATGTATAGTTATAACCAATAAGATATTATAGTTTCTATCTTCTGACAGATACAAGAATTCTTACAGTTTCTCTGCTTGATTCAGGGAGATGTAAGCCATCCAATGATTCCATGATGGTTTCTTGAGCAATTAATTTAGAAACACTGAACATCTTAACACTTGATTTAGAATTTCTGGTGCTACTATTCAAAATACTGACTGCAGCTTCATTGTAGGCATCTATCTTCTCATTAGTGATCATTTTCCTATTTTCACTTAATAGATCTTCATAAACAGGATCTGCACGTGAAACACATATTTTTAAAAACACATTTTAAAAGTCCCTATTTGTAGAAATTGTGATCATGCAAGTTAGTTGATTGCATTTCATATTTTGCTGTTAAAGTTCAGATGCTTTCAATCAATCAATATCTCCCTCAAATTTAAAGAACTTTCATCCCTTTTTTCTCTTACGTACACAGCTTTCAGGAAACATTTTTATGTTCTAGCATGTCTTAAGAGTTTAAAATTTGGGGATGCTGAGTTCTACTGGGCAATGGAATTTAAAACTGGACTGGGGAAGACTGCCTAATAAAGAGTAGCAGTCAATCTTTTTTTTCTTCTCCTGTCACTGCTTTGTTGACACAATTAGGAAGTAATAATATTGAGGACCAAGGTCCCTTATCACTTACCATAAATAATTTAATTTTTTCTCATTTTAGTAAGAGAAAGGTTAACGATGAGTCTATAAATAATATAGACTGCAGAACAGATTATCACCACCCTTGTTGTTCCATTCAACTTGACATTCAATTTGGAAATAATCATAAGAATTTCTGACAAGCAAGTTGAATTGTTAAAATATCCAAGGCAATTTCATATTATGCTAGGCATTAAATAATGGACCTTCAACAAACTCCTGAAATGACTTGATCTAATGTCAACTTTCTCTTAAAGAATTTCATTACCAAGTATAAACTAGATGGTATGATTTAAATATATTCTGTCAATTCCAAAGTACATTTATTTACTTCCAATGAGTCTAATATTATGAAACAGACTTAATAATTTTTTCTATATTTCCCAATTATAATAAATATACTTTGTAAGAAATAAAATCAGAGCTAAACATCTCATTTGCCTTCGAGAACTTATTCTCTTTGTTATATTCTACAGCCATTTTGTATACAGAGGCTCCTTGAAGGATATGTTTATTTATTATTTATTTTTACTTATTATATTTATTTGTCCCTTAAGTTCAGAAAAGGAAAGCAAATAACTCAAATTATTCTAATTTTGCAATCCTTATTTCAAGATTTATTCTCACAAAGGAGTAATTTTGCTTCTTGAGACAGGAGACAAAACCCATGCCTCAAAATACATACAAAATGACATTTGTTCATTACTCATTCCTTACCTTGTAAGACCCAATAAACATCACTAGTCTTTGCCAGTTTTTCTAAAAGTGGTGCTATAGAGGTAATGTTCATTTTATATTGGGAAAGCGCTTCGTTGCTACCATTATGAATCTTGATAGACCACTAAGAAGTAAAAATTAAGCATTAATTCAGTATTTATCACAGAAAAATTATAATTTGCTCTATTGTAACAGAAGTTATTATTTTAAGATAATTCCCATTTTTATTCAACATTAGAATAAAATTTGGTCAAATTATTTCATGAAATCTATGAAGGTAATTAGAAAAAGCTGATATAAAATTAGACACACAATGTATAACGTTCAAGAAAAATGTAATTTTAGATATAAAATAATATTGACATTTAACACCAAGTTTATGAAGTTCACTCAGATTTTTTTCATGATAATTCATCAGCCTCATTAAGTATAATAGAAGTGGGAATTGATATCTAAGTACAATCAAGAATTTTATTTAACATAAGTTAACTTTTTCTTAGCATGTCCTTAAGTATGAAACAAAAATCACCATGTAAGAATATAGATAATAACTTACTGTGGCAGCTCCCGCTACAATCACATGGGGCTTTGCAACAGAATCCTAAAGAAAGAAAAATCTTTGTCATAATGTTCTATCCAGTTAAGGGAATTAATATAAGTAACATCACTTACTTCTTGCCTTGAATTTAAGTTTTTCCTTCTAAATGCACTTTAATTTTCTGGAGTTCCTTACTGGATTCTTGTTATATAACAAGATGGACCATCCAATGCCTAAAACCTTACATGGTTATGTGGTTAACAGGATGGCATGAAGCTGGTATGTTTAATTCTTTGATGTTCTTAAAAAAAAAATCACTAAAATCTAATATGGCCTAATATTCTCCTGAATTCTGAGTAAACTGTTTATAGAGTATATTATGGCAGCAAATTAAAAAAAAAATATCCATGGAAGCCTATAGGGTACATGGTGTAAATGTTAAATAAAATATAAAAAATGTCTCTGGGAAAGCTAAATCCAGTATGTATTTAACAAAATACTGACCAAATGGAAATCGTCCTATTTAACAAATCCTGACCAAATGGAAATTGTCCTACTACTAATATTACCAATTATATAGTACTTGGTAATTTATTAAGTTCTGTTAAATTAGCTTATTTTAATATAGATTCTTGCCACTTGTGATCTAGGCAAGAAGATATTATACATATCTTATAAAATTAAGCATACAGACTCAGAAAAGTTTACAGGGTATTGCTGAGGCCTGGTAGGGACAAAGCCAGAACTTAAGTCTTGTGACTCCTGAAGTGTACTTTCCACAACATCAAAGTCCTGATGTTAGAAATAGATGCACAAGGAACAATTAAATATAAGCAAGAAATTTAATGAGAAAAAAATCTGACTCATCTATAAAAATAAAAATGACAGGTATTGTCTCATTGTAAATGTAATACATGCTAGTGTAGAAGACTATGAAAGCAGAGAAAAAGAGTAACAATAATTTCCTTCCTAGATATTCTTATTTCTAGTCTAGTGTGCTTCGTTTTACACTGTTATTTTAGTGGAACTTTTTCCTCAGCTTTAGATGGCTCCTTTTCTCATTCTTCACATTGGTTATCCCAAATCTTATTTCCCTTCTACAGGTCCCTCTTGCCTTCCTTCTTACTTTCAATATATAATTTAATTCTCAAACTTCATAGAGAAAACAGAATTCATCTGGCTTGTGTGCTCTAGCCTTTCTTCCTCCATTCTTACAACCTCAGACAGCTTATCTTTCTTGAACAACAGAGTCAAGAAATATCTCCCTATTCCTAATGGCTAATCCTTACTGTTTCTAGAGCCTCCCTCTTTACATCCAAGGCTATACCCATGAATGATCCGTCTCTAACTCTCATCAATCTTGTCTTCATTCTCTAGTCTCCTTCCTTCCCCCATCTACAAAATGCTAAATCATCTTTATCCTCAAAGACACATTCCTTCAACCCTGCCTCACTCTCAAATCCTTCCCCCTCACACTGTTAACCAACAGATTACACGGAAGAGCATTTTGCCCTCGCTATGACAATTTCTTTTCTCTCTCATTTATGCCTCAATTGATCACGTTTTGAGTTGGGGCTTGACCTTCCCATCAAGGAACTCTGGATTGCCACATTCTGTTAGCTTCATTCTACTCTGTCTAGTTCCTTAAGTGACACTTCTGACTGGCCACTTTTTTAAAACTCTTTCCTCCCCTGTGTGTTACATTACAATTATTCTTCTGCTTTTCCTCTTACTCCCTTTACTGCCCCTTCTCACAAGTTTTTTGATCGTTCCATTACAAGCCCTCTTCTTTAATCTCTAAACCCACTGCCTATTCAATGTCTTCTATTTAAGTAACTTCAAATATCACCTCACACTGTACCCAGATTCTCCAAATCCACCTGAGTAGCTCAGACTTCTTAATGACTACCACTTACCTATAGTATTAAATCGAAATTGTTGGTTTCTTCACAGGTTAGCCTAATTTTCCCACAACTACCCCACTATGTCATCATTCTCTTGTTTAAACCTTTCAGAGGGGAGCCTACTTCTCCCTCTCCCCCCCTGCTTGTGCTCTTTCTGTCAAATAAATAAATAAAATCTTAAAAAAAAAGATCCCCTGAATAAGTTACACTCTATCTTCAGTATCTTTGCATATACTATTTCCTGTGCTTGAAACAACCCTTCTTTCTCACACCAGGCCCTCCCCCTCCTTTTTTAGATTTTATTTATTTGGCAGACAGAGAGAGAGCACGAGCGGGCGGAGCGGCAGGCAGAGGGAGAGGGAGAAGCAGGCTCCCCGCTGAGCAGGGAGCCCGATGTGGGCCTCGATCCCAGGACCCCGTGATCACGACCTGAACCGACGGCAGACGCTTAACGACTGAGCCACCCAGGCGCCTCTGGGCCCACACCCTGAAGATCACTTTATCTGAAAACTAGTTTTGAAAACTCAGAGTTAGTGCCTACTCCCTGTAATCATCCTGCACCGTATTTTCCCCTATTTTGGTATGTGTCACATTACTTTCTTAATTATATGTGCCACTCATCTGGAAGCTCTTTGAGGAGAGGAACTCTATTATGTTAACCAAGGTATCAGCAGCTTTTAACCCAGTACCTAGAAAATGGCAGGCGACTAATAAATATCTGTTGAATCATAGTGGAGTTGTCTAAATTCAACTTTGCTTTTATGCCTGTAGGCTTCAATAATGCTATCTCCATTAATAAGTGTGTCTTTCTGACCCCACAGTTCTTCTGGGAATATTATCTCCTCTGTAAAGCTTTCTTTTTTTTTTTAAGATTTTATTTATTTATTTGACAGAGAGAGACACAGAGAGAGAGGGAACACAAGCAGGGGAGAGGGAGAAGCAGGCTTCCCGCTGAGCGGGGAGCCTGATGTGGGACTCGATCCCAGGACCCTGGGATCATGACCCGAGCTGAAGGCAGACGCTTAACGACTGAGCCACCCAGGCGCCCCATGTAAAGCTTTCTTAAACTATCACCTATATCTAACCAACCTCCATACTAAGTGCCTCTATCCACGGTGCTTTCATAGTCCATTGTGCTCAATTCTGTAGTTACTCTTCATTTTACCATATTATTATTCATCAGAAAGTCACTATCTACTAGATATTATAAATTCTTTGAGGGCTGAGACTGAGGCTAATTTCTAGCCACACTCCTAATACCCAGCATAAAACTAGCAATACTACGTAAATCATAAAAATATGGATCATTGTATTCTTAGGATCTAGCAGCTTACTATGAAAACTGCCAAAAATAAATACATAAATACATGCATACATACATACTCTTTAAATAAATGAAATCAATCAATTAATCAATATTAGGTAATGACACGGCCATCTCCCTAAATAAGCTGAATCTTTTCTTTCCCCCAGTAGTGCATATGGAGTTTTACAAGAGAAGCTAATGCTCCAAAAATTAGTTTTAGCAAATTATAAGAACTGAAAATCTGGATATGCAATGTATCTCCAAGTTAGTAAATAACAAAGGTCTTCTGTGATTCTGCAGGACTTGTAAATTATACTACATTGATGTTTATTTAGCTGTGAATTTCTACTACTTTCATGGATATACTTTTAGGTCCAGCACAAATATAAAACATATGTTTAAATCCTTTGACATATACATGTAACATTATTCTATATTTTTGCAATAAACATATCAATAAAAACAAAAGACAATTATGTGAGACTGCAATTTACCAGAAAGTTGAATTCTAGAAGTTGTTTGCATTTTTGTTTTTTGAAAACTTAAACACATTTTGTGAAAGAAACAAAGTTAGAAATGTTGACTACATAAGCTTATTTGGCGTATGAAGTGGTTGCAGTACTAAACATGTAACGTGAAAAGAAGCAAAGAAAAATACCATTGCAGCACAAGTAATTAAGCAAAACAAGATCAACAAAATTGAATATTGCTTTATCCATCCTGAATGCGAACACCTCTGGGAAAGAATACAGGTTTAATTAAAGGACAGACCAAGAGCTCCACGGAGACTACTGTGGAGATTGTAGAGTGGACTTGTGAGGACTTAGGGGTTTTCAAGGTTAATAGCATGCTTGTCCTTATATCTAATTTATCTCCGAACATTATGAGCCAAAATATACCAGGCTCCATTTTTGCATCACAAGTGTAATGATAAAAGGGAAGAAAACAGGCTTTTTAACAAAAAATAGGTTCCTAAAGAACCTGGGCATGAGTCTGAAGGACAAAGTGGGAAAACACTCAAAAGAACGTATGTTGTGCTAGGAAGATGACCTGGGTTTGAATGAACTGGGCTACAGCAGTAACAGAAAATTCTGGCTGGAAAGTGTGGCATAAGCATAATGGCTGTAGGGTCAGAGTGGTGGCAGCAGAGGAACTGGATCAAAACTCCCTCTTCTCAGTAAAGTGACAGCATCAATCCACAACTCACTGAGCAAGTCATTCAATGTCTCTGTGTCTCACAGTTTATTCACAATTTGGTCACTATTAAGAAAGTTGGCATAAAGTACAGAAGAGTGGGACAGGTGAGTAAGGGGGAGCAAAACAGTGTGTGTTCATGAGCTTTTAAAATGTGGTTGCTTAAAACCAGAAAGGCCTATATTTTCAAATACAGACCTCGGTCCACACTTTGATACACTGTTTCATAGAACCATTAACTTCCGGATGCCACAGAAAATCCTAAAAAAGAAACGTATGAAAAGAAAAAGTCAAAGAAACATATCTACCATTCAAAATAAACACACACCTGTCGTCCCGAGTACCTAACGTACACCACCACTGGTCTGTGACACCTTCGCTCCCACCTCAGTTTCCCAACGGTCTCATGATACTTCTTGTACCCACTTCTGCTTCCTTCTAAATGACTCCCTGTAGCAATTGCTTCAAAATTTAAATCTGATCTCGCCACATTCTTGCTTAAATATTCAAGGACTTTCAATGGTCCTCAGAATAAATTCCAAAGTCCTCAAAACTGCTAAGGAGGTGCAGGATCTGGCCTCTACAAAGACATTCTGCCTTTTCTCCTGCTGCTCTCACCCTCACGCTAAGTACCCTTCTGGTTCTCGTTCAGCTGCTAGGATGCTCTATGTGCTCCTTTTTCTCCAGGACTGAGCACATACTGTTCTGTCTACAATGCTCATAAAACTCTTCCACGGGGCCTGACTTGCTCCTATTGATCCTTGAAGCTTTTTTTTTTTTTTTAAGATTTTATTTATTTATTTGACAGAGAGAGAGACAGCGAGAGAGGGAACACAAGCAGAGGGGGTGGGAGAGGGAGAAGCAGGCTTCCCGCTGAGCAGGGAGCCCGATGCGGGGCTCGATCCCAGGATCCCAGGATCATGACCTGAGCCGAAGGCAGATGCTTAACGACTGAGCCACCCAGGCGCCCCAATCCTTGAAGCTTTAGTTAAAACATCTCTTTTTCAAGGAGGAAACTATTTTTAATTCCTTGTTTTGTACATTCCTAATGCCCCATTTTTTCCTTTTTACCATCCTTATTCCACATTTAATGCATGTAGAGAACTATAATGGCTTGCAAAATCCATTAGGTCTAGGACATCTTTGTCTTGATCCCCACTGTATTCTCAGTATCTAGGAGAAGTCACTGCAACTAGGAATTCAGAAAATTCACATATATTCTTTTACGGATATTAATCCTGAACATCTACTGGTTTCAAAGTAACATACAAGATTATTTTTTTCTGGATTAAAAATCTGAGAACCAAATTTTCCATTTTATTACACAAAACAGTGCATACAAACATTTTAACTATTCTTATCTACTCTAAATACATTGAAATATATTTAGTATACACAAAGCATTAGGGGAGCTACAAATTAACCAACAAATACAGTTTCAACACAACATTCTGCTTACTATTACATGAACTTACCACTTTCACTGATGCAATCTTGTCTTCAAAAGGAATGTTTCCATGCTGTCATTTAAAAAAGAGAAAACAAATATTCATGTACAAATTAATTTTATGCCACTAATTCTCCCTTTAGCTGCTTTTATTAATTTATTTGCGCACCACATCTCAATTATCTATATTCAACCTGAAGGGAAAAAGACCTGCACAGAAAACCAAAAAATAAGTGATACTGCATTGTTTATATGTGATTTTTAACATCTAAGATATAATTCAAAGACAAAACCTCAACTCCAAATAAGCAAGCAAATATGTAAACATGCCTACATAAATTATCTTTTTGTCAAGGCTGCCACATTCCAGTTTAGTCCTACTATTATTATCTATGGCAAGGATGGATTGTTCTGCATTTCCTGAGTCCCGTCCCAGCCCCCCAATCCGTTAGAACTACATGACTAGTTCTGGCCAGTGTTACATGGCTAGATGTGATGTGGGTCACTTTCCTCTTCCCAGGGCAATTCTCTAGTCTCTAGCTTAACCTAATGCTGAGACTGCAGAGGCATAATATTCCAAATGGTATAACTAGAAGATGGTACAAATTCCAACAAGCAGGAATCCCTGACTGAGCGCAAAGAGCAAAGCCTCTTGCCAGCCCACCCACAACATGCAGCACTAAGTGAGAAAAGAATTTAAGATCATAGAGTGGTTTTGTTGCTGCAGCAATATCTAGTCTGTTCTCACCAGTATACTAGTACCAGTCCTGTCTGAAGAGGAGCGCACATACATGACTCTAGGTTATTTTGGGCTTCGCTTTGAAGACCGTACATAAGTGGTCCAGTTGAAGAAAAAAATAAACGTTTGGAGACAACTTCTTATAACCAAGCATTCCATAAAAGGAACAGAAATCCTTTCAGAGTTAAAAATCCAGGGTGGGGTGGGGGTGGAGGTGGTCAACTAAAGAAGCTAATTCTCTTCCTAAAACCAAGGCTGAAATGTCTTCATTAATTTAACCAAATAGTATTTATACTTATATCTCTGTGAAATAAAGCTTGCTTTTATCAGCAGGCTAATATTTAAAATTCAAGCATCATTTCCCAAAAGGACTCTTGGGACCAATAGTACTTTAAGGTGTGTTCTATGAAAAGAGTTACCTTGGTCCAATAAATCTTGGAAATACTGGGTCAGACAAAATCACACGTGTGTTTTCCTCCTCCTATCCCATCCCGACCTTGTTAAAGTTCTTCCTCAGAGAACTAATGTGTCGTGAACTTTCTTTTTCCCCCTTTTGCAGAGTTCAGTTAATTCAACTCAATCTCTCTCTTTTCCTTTACCATTTTAATGTGACATTTGATATATACAAAAGAATATGTCACATATGTAATCACAAAGCACAGTAAACATAAATAAGCACTCCTGAGTCCATGGCACAAATCAGAGCACGACCAACCCACTGAGTGATCTACGTGGACTTCTCCTTCTGAATTCCTTGCTTCACCCAAAGGAACCACTATTTTGAATTTTGTTTTTTATTTTGCTTTCTATTACATAGTTTTGACACATGTATATGCATCCTTAAATGATATATTGTTTCACGTAATTGGCTTTCTCTCCAACTTTTAATTTTGAAAAATGTCAAACTTAAAAGAAAAATGTCAAACTGAGAGCAAAACTGACAAAATTATAATGAGCACCCCAACCACCCTTTATCAATTGTTTACATTTTCTACACTAGCTTGTCTCTCTCTGCAGATATGTACATTGTTTTTCTCTTACTGAACCATATGAAAGTAAACTGCAGACATAGCATTTTACCCTTAAATACATAAAGCATGTATTTCCTAAGAACATAAATATTCTCTTATGTAACCATAATACTATAACCACCTAAGAAATTTGACATTGACAAAATCTAATATACAGTCCACATTCAAATTTCCCTAATTTCCAATAATGTCCTCTGTATAGCTCTTCTATTTTAATCTAGAATTCAATTAAAATCAGGTATTTAGTTATCCTGTCTCTTTAATCTTTTATAATCTAGAACATCTGGCCTTTTAAAACCTTCCTACATCAATTTATTATATTTATATATATCAAATATTATGTTTATTATTTTTGTAGAGTTTAGGTCAATTGATACGATGCACCAAATCTAGATTGTAAACAGCACTGATAGTCACCTTCTTGTAGGTTTCTTAATAAATGAATAATAAGAGCTTCCCTAATAATAGTTCTATAGGTTCACAGGCTATATAAATGTTCACCCTCACATGATAATGGGAGTTATTTTCTGAAGTGTTTGTAAAAATTTATACTCTCACCAACAGTTTGAGATACAGTCTTTAATAAATCTTGTCAGACTTCATATTTTTCACCATTGTAAAACTTAATTTCTGTCACTAAAGTAGGTATATAATGGTATCTCACTATGGTCTTCATTTGAAATTCCCAAATTATGAATGCTTAAACATCTTTCAGATTTACACTGGGATTTATGTTTCCTCTTCTTTGAAATGTCTGGTCATGCCTTTCCTCTTTTGTTTTCTACTGGGTTATCTCTTTTTTAATTAATTTGTGAGTCCTTATATCTCTTGGATGTATGTCATAAATACCTTCTAGTTCGTAGCTTACCTTTTCTTCTGGAACGTATCTTTTGATGAACAGATTCTCTTAATCTTAAGGTATGTAAATTTATCCATCTTTTATTTTATAGTTAGCACTTTTTGTTTCTTATGTAAGAAACTTCTCCCTACTTGAAATAATGAAGATATTCCTTTGCATTTTTTTTTTTGCTAAAGGTTTAAACATTTTAGCTTCCACATTAAGTTTAAATTCGTCTAGAAATGATTTTACTTGATGAGATGAGGTAGGGGTTCCAATTTCACCTTTTTTCCATATACATAACCAATTGCCTCAACATCCTTAATTGGATAGACGTCCTTTTCTCCAGGGATGTTCAACGGCATCTCTGTTACTTATTAAGTCTTTTCATATGCAAGTGTTTATTTTATTTTATATATATTTTTAAAGATTTATTTATTTATTTTAGAGAGAGAGAGAGCAGGGGGAGGGAAGGAGAAAATCTCAAGCAGACTCCCTACTGAGCGTGGAGCCTGATGCAGGGCTCAGTCTCACAACCCTAAGATCATGACCTGAGCCGAAATCAAGAGCCATACACTTAACTGACTGGGCCACCCAGGCGCCCCACACATGTTTATTTTAAAGCTCTATATCATGTTCCATTCTTTGTTTAGCTCTACCAATACCACACTGTCTTAGTTATGACAGAGTTAAAATAAATCTTGATATTGGAAAATAAGTCTCTTCCACCTTGTTCTTCAGACCTGTTGTGGTTATTCTTGGTCCACTGCCCTTCCACATAAAATTTAGAATCAATTGGTAAAGTTTCATAACAAATCCTGTTAGGATTTTATTCAAATCACATTGAATCTATAGATCAATTTAGGAATAACTGACATCTTTACAATATTGACGCTTCCCATTCCAGAATATAGTACATATCTCATATTTAATTTTATCATTCTAAATTGTGTTTGCATAAAGTTTTGTGATTTTTCTACATAAAGACCTTCCACATCTGCTAGGCTTATTCCTATGTACTCTATGGTTTTTGTTAACTATTGTACACAGTATTTTTTAAATGAGTTTGAATTCTATGTTCCTTGTGTGTAGATAAGCAATTCATTTTTAACAGCTTCATTAAGTTACTACAATTAATTTTTGTATGTTCATCTTAATATCAGCTATCTTGTTAAAATTTTTATTACAGCTAGTAATTTTCTATAGATTCTTTGGAGTTTTCTTTGTAGATAATTGTATCATACAAAATTCTGAGTCTATCTCTTTCCAATCTTTACATCTTTATCTTTCCTTGGTAAGACCTCTAATACAATTTTGAATAGAAGCAGAAATAATGGACAACCCTGTCTTCTCTTTGAATTTAACATAAATATGTCTAACATTTCACCATTTGGAACGTTTACTGTAGGCTTATAGAATTTTTATCAGGTTAAGTTAGAATATAAAAGAGCTTATCTAATAGAGAAAGAATGATACCAATTCTCTGATATTGTTGAGGCTTGCTTAATGGCCCAATATGTTGTCAAAAAGATTCCATGTGTGCTTTGAAAAAATATATTCTTTGATTTTTTAGTGTATTCTTTAAGTATTGAGCTGTAAGTTCATAAAATCAGCATGTTAATAGTCAACTATATGCTTGGTAATTTTGCTTTCCTATCATTTAATGCATGAGCAGTGAGCAATTCTCTCATTTTGATGGAGGATTTGTCAACTCTTCACTGTAATCATATTAATTTTGCTTTATACATTTTAAGGTTAATTTATTTCATGCCCATGAGTTTCAAATCTTAGTGATTTAAAACTTTTGTCATTAAAAAGTGTCTGTATCCTTGATAACACTTTTTGCCTTACAATCTATTCTTATATTAATATGACTTATCTTTCTTTAATAAGTATTTGTCTAGTAAATCTTTTCTCATTTTTAATTAAAACCTTCCATATCCTTTTGTTTTAGATATGTCTTTTTAAGCAGCAGAAAGTTCTTTTTAAAACCAATCAGAAAATCTGTGTTTAGTTGACAAGTTTAGACCACTTGCACTTATTTTGATTATGTTTCTTTCATCTTACTTTTTGATTTTTAGCTCCCTCACACATACATAGGTTTTTTTAATATATGTGGAATATATATAAAAAGTGATTTTTACATGTATATGTTTTTGTATATGTAGATATGAATGTATTTGTATGAGCATGTGTGTGTGTGTGTGTGCATGTTATGTATGTGTGGGACATTAGAAAACTTTGTGATCATACCCCTCTGACTTACACGCTATTATTAGCCAGTTCTTTAAAACTGTTTTTTTATAAAGTGTAGAAAGACATTATCATTTTATATAGACACTGTTTGTTTAGATTTACATGCATCCTTAGGATTTTCTTTAACCATTGCTTCTTATACTTCAGGTCATTTTTTTCTGAATTATTTCCCTTCTTCCTGATGTTTACCCTTTAGAAAATCCTTTATTATAAATCTATCCAGCAATAAACCCTGATTTCATTTATCTGAAAATGTTCTAAATTTCAAGAATAGACATTTGTATGCTAGGAACACAATTCTGGATTGAAATTTCCTTTCTCTCAGAAGTTTAAAGCTATTATTCTAGCATCCTCTGGCTTCCAAATATTACCACTGAGAAATCTGCTGGCCCAAAGCTTCGTCTTTTACACACAGAGCATTGCTGCTATTGGCATCTGTCTTCAGGCCAGCCTGAACCACTACTGAGTGCCTGCTATTATTGTTCCCATCTCTGGTTTTGACTCATGGTTTGTTCCTTTTCTGGGGAGTGTCTACCATTTCCTCAAAGTCTAGAAATACATCAACAAGTTTTAATCTAGGATCTAGCTGGTTTGAGGTTGAAGGGGCCTCCAGAGTATCTAGTTTGCCCTCTGGCTGAAAGCAACAAAACAGGGTTTTTTTGTTTGTTTGTTTGTTTGTTTGTTTTTTACTGCAAGACTTCTCAAGTTTTTAATATCCCAGCCCAAATTAAAACCATCTAAAAGGGGGATAGGATATCCAGCTCTGCCCAAACTTATTCGACCAGAGTTTTTGCAGAACCAGTCTTCTATAAAATGGAATTTGAGAAGAGTCCTGCTCTACAGCTTTTTTTTTTTTGCCTCAGCACAGAGAAGAAAAAAATTCAAATAAGGAATTATCTTCAATACTCCTATTCTACCCAAACAAACCCATACCAAGGCTAAAATAATAAAAGTCAGCCTCTACAATATTCCAGGCTGTGCGAGGCACAACAAATGTATTTAAAAAATAAAAATAATTATATACGATCCCTGTTTTCAAGGTGTTCAGACAAGGGAACTAAGTAAAATACATTTTGGCAAATGTTCCACTAGCAGTTTGAACTAGTTTCTCAGCAACTGTCTCTCAGACTATGACAAACTGTTCCTTTTTTAAATGCACATAAATTTAAATGTATCTTGTTTGATAATTGTGGGTTAACTGGGCACCTCTAGAAAATAAAGACTGGAAACCTACTGTTATAACCAGGGCTCAGAAACAATGTACCATATTGTACCTACTTTTGGCTGTAAACTAAATCGTTATAGCTTTTTTCAACTAACTGCTCCCAAATCCATTATTCCAATTTTCAGAAATTCACACTATTCTAAACCTAGAAATATTAAAACTGTTTCTTTGAAGTCAGAAATCTCTCTCCTTTACAAGTTCAAAGTATTTTACTTTAAACTGTGATAATCTCATGTCATTAAACATCAACTCTTCTGTATAATTTTGTATATATAAATACAAATGAAAAATGTATTTACAGATACCAAAATAAATGAAAAGTGGACTTTATCATTTTCCATTATTCAAATTTAAAATCTATACTAGCCTTTCGTAGCAGACAAAAATCTCTAATAGCTGATGGACTCTTCTCACAAGGAATAGTTCTCAAGGATGTAGTGATTATGTGACTAGATACTTAGCTGTGAAGTCCCTCATTTTTCAACTCCCTACCACATGGCAAGTTGACAGGAACAGGCAGATTTTCATCATAAAATCATGAGCTATTTCCCCTACAATTCTAAACTTTCTTGTATTTTACTTTTCTCTCCTTGCTATCACCCACTCCCAATCATCTGCAGTTGAAGACAGGGATTAGAATTTTGGATCACTTAAAAATGTGTACAGAGAAAGGATGAGATAATCCACAAAGTATTAACTGACCAACCAATTAATTAACAAGTATATGTAGAGAGAGAGAGAGAGAGAGAGAGAGATCCATTCTTGTTAATTTTCAAAGACAGATATATTTTTAAAATCAGAAATTTTCTATAAAAAGAGCAGAAATTTGTCACATTGTTGTTTTAAGTATACAGTGTAACTGCCCAGTGCCAGCAAAGCTGTAGAAAATTAGGTCCTGATGGACATTGAAAATAGCAGTATAAATTAAAATAGTTTAGCAATTAGTAGTTTTTAAAGTGTTTATATTCTTTAACCTAATATTTACATTATAGAGATTCAATTCTTCAGAAATAATCTAAAAAGCAGTTTTCACACAAAGATGTAGTCAAGAATGTCCTTTTCTTACATTGTAAAAGAAAAAACAGAAAACTACAAAAAGAAAAGAAAGAACTATATAAAATTACGTATATCCACTCAATAACACATTGCCATTATGAAGATACTTACGTTGATTATATAATAATACGGTGAATTATGGTAAGTAGTGGGAAAAGAAGACATAAAATTGTACATGCTAAAAGATTACAAGATTATTACCATTTTTAAAATTTTTTATTGTTATGTTAATCACCATACATTACATCATTAGTTTTTGATGTAGTGTTCCATGATTCATTGTTTGCGTATAACACCCAGTGCTCCATGCAGAGCGTGCCCTCTTTAATACCTATCACCAGGCTAACCCATCCTCCCACCCCCCTCCCCTCTAGAACCCTCAGTTTGTTTTTCAGAGTCCATCGTCTCTCATGGTTCGTCTCCTCCTCTGATGTCCCCCCCCTTCATTCTTCCCCTCCTGCTATCTTTTTTTTTTTAACATATATTGTATTATTTGTTTCAGAGGTACAGATCTGTAATTCAACAGTCTTGCACAATTCACAATGTTCACCATAGCACATACCCTCCCCAATGTCTATCACCCTGCCACCCCATCCCTCCACTCCAGCAACCCTCAGTTTGTTTCCTGAGATTAAGAATTCCTCCTATCGGTGAGGTCATATGATACATGTCTTTCTCTGATTGACTTATTTCACTCAGCGTAACACCCTCCAGTTCCATCCACGTTGTTACAAATGGCAAGATCTCATTCTTTTTGATGGCTGCATAATATTCCATTGTGGATTGGAAGAACAAATATTGTGAAGATGTCAATGCTACCTAGAGCAATCTACACATTCAATGCAATCCCCATCAAAATACCATCCACTTTTTTCAAAGAAATGGAACAAATAATCCTAAAATTTATATGGAACCAGTAAAGACCCCGAATAGCCAGAGGAATGTTGAAAAATAAAAGCAAAGCTCCAGTCTACCAGAGGCTTTAAAGCCAGGAGTGAGATTTTATCTCATGATCATTAAAAGAGTAAAGTCAAATATTTTATCAAACCCAAGTAGACTAATTATCAGTATATGTAAAGTCATGTCCACTGATCAAGGCAGCAGTACCTGTCCAAAGATCACTATAGTTCCACCTTGTTTGAAAAGAAGCACGACCCCACTGGTTGATCAGAATGTATCTAATGAAGAGGCTCAGGGAATAAATGGAAAACACCTGCAAAACACTCAGCTGCAAGTCCAAAGCCACAAGTGCCTCCAAAGCCATTACGTCTGCAGAATTCACCTTCATCCAATATACACCAAACCCCCAGGCATAAAGCTTTATCTAGTGAGAAACCAAGGATGGAGGAAGTGAAACCTGCCTCTGCTTCTTGTGTCTCAAAAGAAAAACTCAGTAAGGTATCAGATCTCATCAGTCGCTTTGAAGGAGGCAGCACATTATCAAATTACAGTGATTTGAAGAAAGACTGGTGTGAACCTGAATGTTCCTAGAACCCCAGGAAGGCATGGACTGACAACCACCCCTCAGCAAAAGTTCCTCTCCTCACACCCACCACCGAAGCCAGAAAATGACGCAGATCCAACTCAGGGTGCACAGACTGGTGTGGCTAATGGTGTGATGGCAGCACCAAACCAGATGGAATGTGAGGAGGATAAAGTGGCCACTCGTAGCCCAGAAACTCCAGTTCAAACCTCTGAACCTTTGCATGTTGTGAACTTAGTGAACAGAGAAGGAGAGGAGGAAGCGACCACAGGCCCTGCATCCCCCACAGCAAAGGACTATGATGGAAATGTTTCTGACAGTAGCTACAGGACTGCCAGGGTCAGCCAGGTGCTCCCCCTAGAAGAAGAAAGGGTGGATACAGAAGCCAAGGTGCAAGAGCGGGAAGATAGAGAAAGCCCTCTGGAACTGGACCAGCTGGACCAGCACCACGAGATGAAGGTAAAGCATGAGACTGGCTCATAAGTAGGAAGAAGCACCAACTGTTCCACTGTTTTTAAAACTCTACTTAATAGCACCCATGAAATGAATGAGTCAGATCACCCACACTGCCAGTTAAACAATTTTTAAACTTTAGCTGCTAATGGATGTTTCCCCTACTCTCTGAGGAAATATTTCACTTTTTTTGGTATAGTTTCTGTTGATCTTTCTATTATGATTTCAAGAGTCAGAACATTCTGAAGACTTTAATATGTGTTTTTTAAAAAAAAAAAAACACAAGCTTGTTTTTTTTTTACTTAGAGAGGAAGAAAATGTTCTTTGTTACTCTAGATATTAGGGCTACATCCCTAATATTTATGGCCTAAGCAAGAGGAAATTGTATAATTTTCGCTTTTCACACATTTCTAGTCTAGACCTGGAAGAGTAACTTGCACCAGCAGATGTTTCATTTAAGGACACAAATACGAAAGTATTCACAAATTATTCAACAGATTGTAACCGTAACTCTTTCCAGGCTTCTGATTATTATTTTTTTAAAAATTTCTAATTAGTATAGTTTTAAAACAATCTACTTCATCTTGGATTTAGAAGCCTCTTTAAAGATCATCTTAGTTAAGCAGTTCAATTATAGAAGTAGAGACAGTTCCAGAAAGCTGAAGTGATTTTTCAGGTCACAATAATAGCCTGGGGTTGCCTGGGTGGCTCAGGCGTTAAGCGTCTGCCTTCGGCTCAGGTCATGATCCCAGGGTCCTGGGATCGAGCCCCGCATCGGGCTCCCTGCTCGGCAGGAAGCCTGCTTCTCTCTCTCCCATTCCCCCTGCTTGTGTTCCCTCTTTTGCTGTGTCTCTGTCTGTCAAATAAATAAATAAAATCTTAAAAAAAAAAAGAAAGAAAAGAAAAGCTGGCAGCATCACAATTCCGGACTTCCAGCTCTATTACAAAGCTGTCATCATCAAGACAGTATGGTACTGGCACAAAAACAGACACATAGATCAATGGAACAGAAAAGAGAGCCCAGAAATGGCCCTCAACTCTATGGTCAACTAATCTTCGACAAAGCAGGAAAGAATGTCCAATGGAAAAAAGACAGTCCCTTCAAAAAATGGTGTTGGGAAAATTGGACAGCCACATGCAGAAGAATGAAACTGGACCATTTCCTTACACCACACACAAAAATAGACTCAAAATGGTTGAAAGACCTAAATGTGAGACAGGAGTCCATCAAAATCCTAGAGGAGAACACAGGCAGCAACCTCTTTGGCCTCAGCCGCAGCAACTTCTGGCTAGAAACATCGCGAAAGGCAAGGGAAGCAAGGGCAAAAATGAACTATTGTGATTTCATCAAGATAAAAAACTTTTGCACAGCAAAAGAAACAGTCAACAAAACCAAAAGACAACCAACAGAATGGGAGAAGATATTTGCAAATGACATATCAGATAAAGGGCTAGTATCCAAAATCTATAAAGAACTTCTTAAGCTCAACACCCAAAGAACAAATGATCTAATCAAGAAATGGGCAGAAGACGTGAACAGACATTTTTCCAAAGAAGACATCCAAATGGCCAACAGACACATGAAAAAGTGCTCAACATCGCTCGGCATCAGGGAAATCCAAATCAAAACCTCAATGAGATATCACCTCACACCAGTCAGAATGGCTAAAATTAACAAGTCAGGAAACGACAGTTGTTGGTAGGGATGCGGAGAAAGGGGAACCCTCCTATACTGTTGGTGGGAATGCAAGCTGGTGCAACCACTCTGGAAAACAGTATGGAGGTTCCTCAAAAAGTTGAGAATAGAGCTACCATATGATCCAATAATTGCACTACTGGGTATTTACCCCAAAGACACAAATGTAGGGATCCGAAGGGGTACGTGCACCCTGATGTTTATAGCAGCAATGTCCACAATAGCCAAACTGGTGGAAAGAGCCAAGATGTCCATCGACAGATGAATGGATATTATCACTTTTTTAAGAGACCAAAAAGAAATATGGCAAAATATAAAAATAATAAGGGATATTTGCTCTTAGTTTTCTTTCTAAGGAATTCTAAAAAGTTTTTCTATCGAAAGAACTTACTATTTCCAAAAAACTAGAAGTTTACCATAATGAAAGGTTTACTAATACCTTACCCACCACTTCTTCTTGTGTTCTCCATTATGTTCCCCATTATGGTTATCATCCCTTTTCCCCTCCACCTTTCCCACAACCAAAGTAAAACTTTTATAGTTCTGTTAATGTGGAGAGGCATACTCCTCCTATAACTATCCAGTTGGTTAACTTCTAAAACAATACCCTAATGAAGAGGATAGATAAGGTTTACCTTATTTCCTTCTTCTTTGAATTGGGGATTGATTATTTTTACAAAAGAATAAAACAACTGACGAATTCTGGAATCTCCAATAAATGCAATATGTTTATCTATAAGACAGTTCTTTGCTTCACTGAAATCAACAAAGAAACATTAATTACAATAAGTAAAATCAGCATGTTGGCATTTCAAAGCACATAGTTTGTGAAGAAAGTAGTACAGGATTATCATACACACAGTTACGTTGCTTTAGAAATAGGTGGCCAGCGTTTGTTTAACCAACCAGCCCGTGGATGATCAACTAACTCTACAATGATTAATAATTACAACCCTCATTTATTAAGTGATTAAGAAGTACTCTAAGTATATTAAGTGCTTTCTATCCATTATCTCGGAATAACTCCATGAGGTAGCTATTCAAGTCCTAAAGCTAGAGTCCTTCACTCCGGGCTACTTATTGCCTTGGGCCTGGTTCTCTCTCACCCGAGATAAAGAAGCTTGGACAATTTCTTTCCCTAATGCTTTTGGCAGGAATCTTCATTTGGGCTCGCCCCCACCCCCACCCCCCACTCTGTCAGCAATTCTCTACCATCATATAGAGGAGTACCATATAGTATTTTCTTTGCTTTACCAACCCCTCTCCACTAATATTAAGACCTATCCTAGAAAAGAAAACAAACAACAAAATGAAGAAAACTTACCTGATTTTGTATTTATGCATCATGCAACTGTGAGGTTGCCAAACTTTGTCTCCAAGAAATCTGCCACTTGAGAGAAGGTATTCACATGAATCATTGCCTGTAATAGTTCAATAAACAGTGTTGTAAACAATAGTTATATTTTTATACTTTGATTATCTCACCTCATGTAAGCTCTTTGAGATGAGAAAGTACAAAGTTTTCTATGCTTCACTATACCTTCTAGGTGGATATTACTCATCCATGAGAAGCACAGTAAATATCACTACATTAATATTCAAGAGGATAAAAGCCACTAATGACAGATGCTTCACTGTAGAAGGGACTCCTAATTCTTAAACGCTATATTCACTGTTTTGGCAGTGCCTTCTTCTTCAGGAGTCTTTTTTCTAGGGACATCATCTCAAACTCAAACTAGCTTATATCTGCTTACCACTCCTAGTTGAGAATGAAAAGTTTAAGGAATAAAAGAGAAGACTTTGGAAATGGCTTCTTATTCAACTATTATAATGTATAATGCATTTGCACAACTGGAAATGCAGTAATGAAGATATTTTACAAACCTACTCCCTGATTTTCACAACTCCCCTGTGAGGAAGTATGCTAGCCCTATTCTGTAAATGTGCAAACAGAAAAAGATTTATTCAAGAACTTCCTATTGAACTTACTAAAATTTCATCCTGTTATAAGTTACAAAGATAAGTCTTTTTTTTTTAAAGATCTTATTTATTTATTCATGAGAGACAGAGAGAGAGAGAGAGAGAGAGAGAGAGGCAGAGGGAGAAGCAGGCTCCCAAGGAGCAGGGAGCCCGATGCGGGACTCGATCCCAGGACCCTGGGATCATGACCTGAGCTGAAGGCAGACGCTTAACCATCTGAGCCACCCAGGCGCCCAAAGATAAGTAAGACTTAAAACTATGTTAGCTACAAGGTGGCCAAAGGTACATGGTATCGGTATCAATAACAAATGTAGATTTCATAGTTATTAATATTCAGCCTCTCTGCTTCTCTTGATATTCTTGCCTTCCTTTCCCATCATCAGTCAGCCCCTCCCAGTTTGCTTGAGGCTGTCACGGTTTCATACAGGAAGTTCCACACCTGGGAAACCCCTCAGTCTTGTATAAACGGGACAGATGGTCACCATATTTCCTTTGGTCACTTTATTAGACATTAGCTTACATGACTCAAGGAGTTTAAAAGGGAGTTGGAGGCATTAAAAAAGTCCAAACATGTCAAATGGGTAAGGGAGAAATGAGATACTTAGAAAAACCATGGGGTTACAATGAAATATACGTATTATTTAAATTAATCACTAGTTCTTTATTAACAGTCACAAATATATTTGTTAAGGTCAGGAGAGAAACGCTATGGCACAAAAATGGTACTGAACCATTTAGGGTGGGGATAGAGAACACCCAAAGACATTTCAAGTAGAACATCTCTTTTCTCAGCTGGTTATCCATTTATCTGGCCAACATACAGATAAAAGGTGATACAAATAAAAGATAGGTATGCATAAATAATGAAGGTGCTATTATTTCAGTGTTATAAATTCCAAAATAGAAAAGGAAGGAAAAGTGAAAATACTGCATTGTTGTGCTGGTAGAAAACTGGATAGGGAAAGCAAAATATCAATTATTAAAATTATGCAATTATACATGTAGCCTGTGCAGGTTTTTTTTTTTTTTGTATTTCAAAGATTTTTTAATAACATCTCTCTAAGGAAACTATAAATAATTAGTTCTTAATTCTTTCCAATTATTAAAAACTAATTCTAGTTCTAAAAAACAAAATTAGGCTACATAAATAATCAAGAAGGAGTAAAGACTGTAAGAACACACAATTAAGTTATTTTTCTAAAAACATCCTTCTGCTTCATTCTTTTATAATGGTTCTATACTAAAATCCTATTAAAAATCTAGTAAATGTTTAAAATTAGAAAAATTCCATATTTATAGCATTTCTACCTCTTTAAATACATCTATAAACCAAGCAAAAAGTTAGTAACATCTATTTTCTAAAAAACTTCTAAGAAGTTGCAAATAACTAGGTATTAATTCTGTGGACTTTTTCTTCCTTTTCTTTCTTCCTTCTCCCTTCCTTTTGTTGTTGTTATTTGATTTTTGTTTTTTAACAGAACTTGAAACAGAAACACATCTTCAGTATGTGGGATTATGTTATTTGTTAAGTATCTACAGGGTTTTCAATATAGTTTTATTAAGATGGAAGTACAATACCAACATCGTAAAATAACCAGTCTTTTCTCCACCAGAAAATGTGTTTAAAAATGCAAAGTTCTTTTTTTTCCGCAATACTACTACTCACACATTGTTTTTTAGTAGTTCAGCTAGTGGGAAAAACAGCTCTAAACTGATGAATCCATATTAGAGCCCCACACTCCCTGCCCCCCCACCCCCCGGGCTGGCAAAACAGATTTGGAGTTGCCACTAACCACACTGTAAACATCGTATTTTAGAAACCACCGGTCTTGGGATGCCTGGGTGGCTCAATCAGTTAAGTGTCTGCCTTTCAGCTCAGGTCATGATCCCAGGGTGTTGGGATCAAGTCCTACATTGGGCTCCTTGCTCAGTGAGGAGTCTGCTTCTCCATCTGCCTGCCACTTCCCTGCTTGTGCTCTCTCTCTCTCTCTCTGACAAGTAAATAAAATCTTTTAAAAAAAATAGAAACTACTGGTCTTTCCAGGAAAGAAACTTCTAATTTGCTAATGAATGCTAGTTGATGATGACACTTCCTAATATATTTTATGACGCAAAGTTTTTTTTAGTAATCCTTGTATCTGAAATCGATAGCCTCTTTATCATATTGGTGGAAGTTCCATCAGAAGACAGAAATTGTATCAGCTATTTTAATAGAGAGAATCTAATATAAAGAATTGTTAGAAAAGTAAAAGAACTGCTAATTAGACAACAAAAAAGGCAAGAAACTTTTCTTATACTTGTCTGAAAAATAATATAAACAGTGGTGATAATAACTATTATAATCTGATTGAAAATAAATTAACCTAATCTAAAAAAGAAAACTCCCACAAAATTCCATACTCTAAAACAACTTCTCTTTTCCTGAGAAGTACTTTTGGACCAAATCACTAAATGTAATCTAGATGTTAAAATAAGTTGAAGTCCCACATCTTTATCATGTATACTAAGTATATACAAATATCTGCTAGCACATATTTCCCTTTCAAAATCCACCCAGAAAAACCCCAAACAAAAGAAAACAAAAAATCCCAGTCATTATTTTCATTTGTCTCATATAATTTTGATAGCTAGTTTAAAACAACCAGTGTGAGATGCAAGTTGCCTACTGCTCAGATAAATTAACCTAGAAACACAATAAAAAAAAAAAACACAAAAAAAAAACACACACACAACTAGAGGAATAGAATTCTCTACTTCAGCTATCTCCAATACTAAGATTATCTAGATGAATGGCTGTCTTCAGTCTATTATTTTAACCATAAGCATTTTGGTTTGTGAATCTGAAGTCTCAGGTTTTTATGTATAATTTTTCTATAATAGAAAGATACTAAAAGCAAACAAAGTAAGTAAAAAGACAAACACGTGTTAAAAAAAAAGCTGAAAAACAAAATATAACAAGTAAGGAAAACATCTAATGTGCTAAGTAAACCATAGCTTTTATTTCCCTTTGAATAGAATACCTCTGGCATACTGCACCCTTAGACTGGCTGAATCATCCTACCAAAGCTATCTGTTTCTTACTACCAACCATGAAAATATCAGACCATAAAGTTTTTAACATGATTTGTGGAATATTTTGTTTGCCTAAAATTCAGCAAGGTCACACTTTGGTCTGTGTTGAAAAATCACTTCTAGGGGTGCCTGGTTGGCTCAGTCAGTTAAGCGTCTGCTTTTGGCTCAGGACATGATCCCAGAGTCCTGGGATTGAGCCCCACATCGGGCTCCCTGCTCAGCGGGAGCCTGCTTCTCCCGCTGCCTCTGCCTCTCCCCCCACCCCCTGGCTTGTGCTCTCTCTCTCTAATAAATAAATAGATAAAACTTAAAAAAGAAAAATCACCTTTTATATTTTTCTTTTGACAAACTAGGAGTGCCTCTATTACAGGTGGTGTCATATATCAGGATCTTTCTGGCAAAGAGAGAAAAGGCTAAGAGACCTACTGGCCTCTTGTCACAGAGATGATGTTTTTAATCTGTAATCACAATATTAATGGACATTTTGTGATTTAGTAATGTTAGAGATTGAGAAAATTCAGAAGAAATATAGTTAGTCGGATTATTATTTAAAATGTCATTCTACTATTTTATGTGAAAGTAATATTAATAAAAAAACCCTCTATTTTCTAAAGTTGAGATCAGAACATACTATTAGAACATGAAATTCAATGAAAACCAAAAGAACCAAATGAAAGGAGAAAAACAGAAGGAAATAAGGATTTTGAAAATCTATTTATCCAATTATTGTTTATGGATTTCCTTCTGTGTGTTAAGCTCGGATGATTTAAAGATGAATAAAATACCCTTGGAAGCTCACAGTTTGTGTGGGGAAGATGGATACAAATTATTATGATACAACATAAGTACGTACTAATTGCTATAGAAACACTAAATTCCTAATTCTTATTTCTGTGATGGTGACATTTGAATCAGACTCTGAAAGAAAAATCTGTACTTTCTTTTAAGGAGAGAGGTCACTGCGGGTAGAGAAAATCAGGTATCTGTGAGATATGTAAAAGGGCAAGGCATATTGTGACTGTGAGCCTGGAGTTTAGAAAGAAGGGAAAAGATAAACATAGGTAATAAAAAGTAAGCTGGTCAGATTTTGAAGTTTTACACATTCAAATTTTAGAAAATCATTTTATTTTAAAAAGAAAAGGAAAAACTCTTGACTGATACTGTGAGGCTGAATTAGTGTTTCTAAAGTATTTAATCCATGTCCCTCTGGAAAATGCTTTCTCACTCCATCTTCTATACATCACCACTGTCTAAGGAGCTCTGAGAAAGGCAGTCTATAACCTAATGGCATGAGGCAGACTAACTGGGTTGTAAATCCTAGCTCAATCACTGACTAATTGTGTGTCCTTAGGCAACTTAACCTCTCATGCCTCATCTTTAAAATGTAAATAATACCGTAATTCGCTGGATCTAAGACCACTGATTATAAGATACATCATTATTTTATGTAACACTAGGAAAAATGTTATCAATTAAACTTTGACATGCAATAAAGTTTTAAAAATTCATCCTGATTACAGAGATGTCAAAAATGGTGGTGGGGGAGTAGAATGGAGGATGAAATATGGTAATTTTAGCTACCTCACAAAATGGTTGTTAAAGACAAAAGGAGTTCAAACATGTAAAACCTTTCGTAGCACAGCACCTGGCATATAATAGGTACTCAAAGTTAGCATGTAGTGTTTGCCAAGCCTTACTTTCTGCCATATGCAATTCTTTCCTTCCTTTCTATAGTTTGTAAAGCAAGAGATACTGAAGATATGTATTCAAACTGCATTCACTCTACCTTGCCTGAGGTGTCCGTACACCCACACACTGGAGATTTTAATATAAAGCATAAACCTCTGTATCTAATAGTCCTTTCTTATTCTAAAGATTTATGATATTGTGATGCAAGTGTAGGGTTATCTTTGTGTGAAGAGCATTACATTTCACGCAGTTTGACTCTGCCAAAGCATGAGGATGTCTAAAAACTTCTTGGTAGGATCATTATTTTTCCCAAAAAGTGTCTGGCTCAAGTTCTTGACATTCAGTCTAGGCAAGTACACACACCAGGTGTACTGCTTCACGCTGAAGACGCTGAAGCACCTACGGAAGCTGGTGACTAGCTTCTGGAGGAGGCTTTATAAACAACCCCAGATTGCTACACTGACTCATAAAGTTCCATCTGACATTGTTTTCCCTGCTGATGACAGATCTTGAAAGGATGAAATGTAGAATCTAACTATAATAATTAGTATCCAGGTTTATCAAAAGACAAAAGCACAACATAAAGTTAAAGGGAGGAGGACCAGAGATTTACCTTTAGCACGGTAGCACCACACTTATAACATTTATCTTCACTACCTTCACACAGACAAAATCGAGTTAGGTTACTGTCATCTTATACCAAACTAACATAAAATGCTTAATAGTGGTTAGGGAATTTTCTTCAAAACAACCACGAATTAATGCATCAACATTGCTAGTTTCACTTTACATATGAAAGTCTGACTTCCGTTAGAGCCACTGCCAATGAACCAAAGCCCAGCCAGATCATATGGCTGTGACCTATAGGAGGGTGAAAGAGAAAGGCCAAAAGGGTATAAAGAATTTATCTTTTAAAATCGATTCAGTGCATTTATATACAGAACTATTCATCCAGTATGGTACTAGAGTAAAGATTTTTAATCCTCAAGAATTGGAGAGGGTGGCTCAGTTGGTTAAGTGACTGCCTTTGGCTCAGGTCATGATCCTGGAGTCCTGGGATCGAGTCCCACATCGGGCTCCCTGCTCAGCAGGGAGTCTGCTTCTCCCTCTGACCCTCTTCCCTCTCATGCTCTCTATCTCCCATTCTCTCTCTCAAATAAATAAAATCTTAAAAAAAAAAGAATTGGGAAAACAAAGCAGCAAAACTGCTCAAAATGTCCTACACTTGGAAAGATCTCCTGGGATGAGAACAGAGCTCAGATTCCAATACCCCATTTACTGGATATTCTGCCAAAGTGGGTGCGAAGTTAAATGGGAACAGCGTGCACCTGTCCGTTACACATTACATCTTCACCAATTAAGCTCATAGTCACCCAGAGCTCTCCAGATAATGGCTTCGATAATACTAAGAGCCAAAAATAAAAGATCCTATCATTATTAATTTAACCTCAGCTTGTCAGCCTCTCTGCTAGTGGCATTTTAACAGAGGAAAAAAAAAATCAATCAACAAGGACAAGTAAATATCCCTTGATTACTGAAAGATAATTCGTTCTGAAATAAGGTCATATTTCCTTTTCCCCTTTACACCAATTTCAAAAACCCACATCGAAGGCCTCCTTTCAAAGTGCTTCCGACGTAACTTCCTTGCCCACCTAGACTCCTGTCAACCCACAACTTCTCAAATAATCTGCCCCAGTGCCTTTACTTTGTAAAAAGTGTGCAGCCAGAACCCTTGAAACGTTTCTGGATCACCGAGGCTCCGTGACACCTCCTCCATTTGGCCAAGGGCATCCTTTGCCAGCTGTCACCCAGGCGGCAGAGGAAAATGGGGCGGCCCTTGCCGCTGTCCAACAACAGCTCGGCTCTGCAGTACCGGGCAGAGGCCGGGATTAAACAAAGCCTAAAGAGCCGGACCCCTAGGGCTCAGAATCGACGACCCCAACTCTGGCAAAGGGGCCCCTGGCGGGGCGGGGGGGGGGCCTCCGCCTTCGGCGCCCCGGGCTGGCCCCCGAGGGCCGAGGGTCCGACCCGGTGCATGGGAGGCCCGGGCCTGGCTCGGCTCCCCCGGCGCAGCTCGCGCAGGAGCCCGGACCCCGGCAGCAACTCGCGCCAGGCCCGAATCGGTTGCCCCGACCGCAGCGCAGGCGGCTAGGGGCCCCAGGACCACGGGCCCTTCTCTAGGGGCGGCCCGCACTGGGGTCCGCTCAGTCGGCCAGGGGCGCCCGGCCCTCAGCTGGGGACACCGGGGGGCACGTGGGGGCACCGCCTCCCCCGCCGGCCCGGCGCGGGGGCGGGCGGACGCGTGAGCGTGGGCGTGTGTTGGGCGAGGGGGGCGGCCTCCAGCCGCCGCGTCGCCTCCTCCCCCGGCCGGCCCAGGCAGGGGGAGGGCCCGCTCACCTCGGTAGCGGCGGGAGGCGAGGTGGCACGCTGCGAGGAGCAGCACGGCCACCAGCGCCAACACCTTGGCGCTCCTCACGCTGAAGTAGTGGTTGATCTCCCGCTTGCCCAGGTTGTAGGCCAGAGCCGCCATCTTGGTTCCTCCATGACAACAGTGCGCGGCGGAGCGGGGAAGGGGCGCCGCACAGGGGCAGCACTGGGGCTGCCGCCGCCGCAGCCAGGCGGGGAGCCGCCGCCAGCCCCCGCGGCCGCCACCCGTGCCTCCCGCCGGGGAGCCTAACCCCGCCGCCGCGGCGCCCCGGGCCTCCACCTGCCCCTCTTCGGCCGCGGCCGCCTTGGCGGCTTTACCCCAACCTCGCCACCCCTGCTCGGCGGTGCCGGTTCCCCAGGCGCCCTGGACGCCTGTCTCCTCCCCTTCCTCCTCCTCCCCTTTAGCCTCCTGCCTTAATAGCGGCTGCGCCTGCGAGGGGGGGTCCGGATGCCCGGTGCTCCGGGGTCACGGGCCCCAGACGGCTCTCCGGGGTCAGCGGGTCATGGGCGCTGGCGGGCGGCAGCGGCAGGGACGGGAGGATGTGAGTAGAGGGGACAGAGGGTCCAACGTAGCCCGAAAGCGAGCCCTGGGGCTTTCTCCTGTCTTTCTGGCCACTACGTGAGCCCAGGTTGGGGGCAACAGAACTACAGTTCCAGAAGAAAAGTACACGTTATTCCACTACCCACCCCTTCCCCAGCACACCCTTTCCGAGCTTTCTACCACCCCGGAAGCTGCCCCGCTGCATGTGATATCCCGGGGCTCATGGTCAACCTATCCAGTCAGTCTGGCTGCTCCTCGATGCTTGCCAGGGGTTGAAAGTGCTGATGGCTCTAGCACCCAACCCACGAAGACCAGTCAACCCTTTAACTTACTTCCTTGGCCCATTTCTCTTGAAAGTTAAAAAAAAAAGAAAAAAGAAAAATCCTCAGTGGCCGAATTCCCGTGGGCGAAGGTATACTGCGAAGTACAGAGTAGAAGGTACAGAATGAGCCTAGCTTAGTGTAGGTGTTGGGGGGAAAAGATCCTCACCCTTCATTTGTATTTACCTAAGGGTTGGCTAGGTGGGTGCGCCAAACAAGGAAAAGTGTGCTCATGACAATCATTACTGTTCCTAAAGTTGGTTAATATTTTGTGGCTATCGATAAAGCAAGTATGCCTTTCCTTCTATTAAGCGCTTGTTATCCCTCACCCAACTTTTTTTTTTTTTTTTTTTTTTTTAGTTTCTCCTGTGCTGCCCCCCAGGTGGGAATGGTTATTTATGTCGCTTTCCTATCTGCTTGCCTTGTTTAAAGTGAATCACTGGTTAGTTGGGGTGTTTTCAAGTATTCTTTACAACTTCCCCATTTAGCCATTCCTGAACTTGTGATTATGAGCCCCTCTTAAAATTATAGAATGTTAGATTTGAAGGGACTATCGAGATCTTGTCATCCCAATTCTTTTCATCCAAGGACTCTTTTTATTATGTTTTCATCCGTGGACCCCATATCTTGAAAGATTTTGTCACTTAAATGAAATCACATACATCACTGTCATGGATGTAATGCTAATAAGCAATAAAGTTAAATAAGTGTACAAACACTAGGCACTGTTCCCTGGAAATGGTCGCTTAATTTTGGCTGTCACTCTTCTGATCCGAGGTTGATCACATGCTGGAGGAATTAAATCAGATATTGTAAAAACCAGATAAATAACTCTGCTAACAGCATATGGTCCACCAATAACATCCTAGAAATTTCTATGATGTCATCAACAGCAAATTAGAATTTCTGATCCGCGTGTGATAACCAGTGTTAGCCCGCAGGGTTGATTTAATGCCTGCCAAAAGTAAAGAAACTTGACATTTTATTTAATTGCAATTTCCAGAAGGCTTTCTGAAATATTGTAAATAGCTTGTGGACTTCATTTTTCCTTCCCCCTAGTTTAAAGCTAATCCCTTTCCTCTGCTCTAAATCTCTTTCTGTCCCCCTTTCTTGGGGTGTTGATGACTCCATCAGTCATCCCTATGTCAATCATCCTCTCTGTGTGTCTTCTTTAAACTCTCCCTCTCTCCTGGCTATTTCCCTTCCGCCAGTAAGTTTCTCATTTTAGTGAAATACATCCATGGACTCGGTTTCTGTGTGTTTCCTTCTACAGCTCTCTTTTCTTCTCTGAACGAGTATGTAGAAAGAGTAGTTGACTTTGAGGTCTCCGCTGGCTCCACTCCCATTCTCCCTTATACCTAACTCTCAAATATACTGCCTCTGCTCTATCCCCTTGCTGTTTCCTTTGTTAAGGCATGATTTCTTGCCTGAATTGCCTATTCCTTTAACTCATCTTCCTCAATTCTGGCTCAAAAATCTAATCTTACTGCTTCTCTGCCATACCTCTAACTAGACTGAACTTTTCTAAAACTCAAATCTGATGATGTTAAAAACTAGATAGTGGCTCCATGTTCATTTGCCAATCCCTAAACCATCCAGAATGTTTACCAATGCTCTGCAGGTTACCTCACCCCCTAATAATCTGATTAAAAAGGGAAACCATCCGATAGGAACACTTTCAACTGTGCATTACTTAAAAACAAAAGCAAAAACAGAAACAACTACCACATTTATCCCTTTTCTTCTAACCAAATATCGATTTCTCATTTTACCACAGGAGGTCATGGAGCTAAAGAGGACAGGAAAAGGAGACGAAATGGAGCAGCCAGAACAGTAGGAGGAGCACAATTTTGAGGTGAGAATCTTCTGGTCTAAACTGTTTCTGTTTCACTATATTCATTCATTAGTTTATATTGACCTAATTTTTTATTATGGTATAATTGACATAACAATCTCAGGTGTGCAATGTAATGATTTGACATTTATATATAAAGTATTACAAGGCGATCACCACAATGACTCTAGCTAACATCAGTCACCATACAGAATTATGAAGATTTTTTTCTTGTGATGAAAACTTTTAAGATCTACTCTCTCAGCAACTTTGAAATACCCAATACAGCATTATTAACTATACTTCTTCTCTGATTTGAAAAATTCCTTCTTCCTCTTCCCAAAGCTGTCTCTTTCGTCTGTGTCTTGGTATACCCCCATTTGAGAACTTGGTCTCGTTAAGTTTCCCTTCTTTATTTCTACCTTCAATTTATCCCTCTTCACTGTTTGCCCTACATATAAGCTCAAATGTTTCCTATTTAAAGCACCTTCCTTAATTCACTGCACAATCTCTCTTCTCCCTATCCAACTTCTTGAAGGAACAATCTGTGATTTCTTCCTTTCTCTTTTTCTTTCTTTCTTTCGTTCGTTCGTTCATTCGTTCTTTCCTTCCTTTTCTTTCTTTTGTTCTTTCCTTCCTTCCTTCCTTTTCTTTCCTTCCTTCCCTTCTTTCTCTTTCTTTCTTTCTTTTACTACTTATTGATTTTTAAGAACTTGAAAACTGACTTCTACTACTATTACTTTACTTAAACCACTTGTTCAAATGTCAGCCGCATCCTAACTGACCAAACCCAATGTCTCTATCCTAACTTTATCCTTCTTCCCTGCACAGCATTGTTGGAATATTTGCTTTCTTAAAATCTTTTCTTTTTGACTTCTGTGACACTACAGCCTTCTGTCTCCTTTCTCATGCATCTCCAAGAAGAATTCTCTTGCTTTTGCAAATCCTTATATGTAAGTCCTTTTCAGAGTTTTCTTATTTACCCACTTTTCTTCTTGGGAAACCTACGTTACAAGTTGGCTTCAAGCTATCACACTGGATCCTGCATGCAACTTCGATTCCTCTCACATGCTCCATACCTCATTCATAAATCTCAGGGATAGCTTCATCGAGTCTCTCATGGTACCTCAGACTCAATGTGTCAGAAACCAGTTTTATTTTCCTTCCAAACCCATTCATCCTGTTATGTTTACCATTTAGTTTATTGACACCACTGTCCTTCAAGTCATGCCTGCAAATCTTTGACTCATCTTTCTCCTCTGCTTTATCTCAAGTATGGGTTTTCAGTTGGTTGTGTGATCACAGATAAGCCATTGGATAGTCAGAACAAAGTACTAAAACTTCTCTTTTATAGTGAATTCCTGTTACAAATGATTTTAAAAGATAGTTTCGGTGACAAAAATAAATTTCACTTAACACCTCATGAAACGGATAGCTCCTTTCCGTTTCATGAGGTGGAACTGCAAAATGTGGTGGAAGGCAAGGAATTTTAATTGGATAAAAAAAGAACCAAGGAAGAGAAAAAGAGACAATATCCAATTGGCTGGAGTCACACAGTCAACTTTGTTTTGGATGAGAAGAAACAAGGAAATAAGTATACAGCCCAGAGCTAGCTTGGCATTTGCGATTTGGCTCGTTGCATTTCTGGTTCAGTGGGGGCATTTACAAGAGACACAAAACTTAGAAAAGTTTTGATTTGCTGATATGGCACCCCTGGGCAGGAATGGCTTATCTTTGGCCTAGGAAGTTATTTCAATATTCCTAACTACAAGAAAATAAGGTTTTATTACTATTTCATATAAGTACTTCCCTTGTACCCTAACTTGGTCTATAGGTAGAGTCATGTCGAGTGCACATGGAGAGGAATCCTGAGGGGAGTGTGGGAATTCACATTTGTGAAGAGATCAACAACGGCTCACTTATTTGTTGACTTTAAGCCGATTGTGCCTGTGAGCCTAACAAATGGATTCACAGGTTGTATTATCTACTTTTACTTAAACTCACAAAATAGAAGGTGACTTTAAAAATCCCTATGGTGAATGAGAATTGAAGATGATTCTAATTTATAAAAGCACTAGCAAACAAGAATGTGTAGAGTGGAATCTTCTGCTAATTCAAGCTCTTCGTCAACTACATCACATGTTTTAAAAAAAAGTGCCTATTTATCATATACACACATATAGCTATGTCAGATATGTACAGAGATTATATATCATCCATGACATACACAGACATGGACAACTTAAATCTGTAAGAAATCAGAAAAAAATTTTGAAATTATCCAGATTATTTGAAATGAGAATTTACATTTGCTCATTGTAAACCACAGATCTTGCTATAAATCTGTGGTGCTTGGAGGTGAGTTACTACTAATACGAAGCCATGGAAATTAACAAGACATTTAGAAATTAAGCATCCAAACACGAATTAAACCACTCTCTTTAAAAGCAAGAAAAGTTTGTGAGCATGTATGAGTGTTTGAAATTACATGGATTATATTAGTTTATTAGTAGAGCAGTACATTTTTTATAACTAAATATGCATTAGTTGGAGGAGTTCATGCTCTAATTTTAACGAATATTACACAGTCAAAAACCCCAGATCACTTACTTAGTGAATTACTGAATCCTTTTTATTCTGGTTTCCTCAAAGCTCTTTCCTTCTCCAGAATGCTCTGGTTTGGGCTCCAACCTGACCATTGCAATAGGTTCCTACTACTCCTTTTTCTGATATCTCACTTTTTCAATCTCTCTCTTTTTTTTTTTTTTTTTTTTTTTTTTTTGCCAACTGCTGCTAGAGTTACTTGTCTGAGGCTTATATTTGGTCTTGTCGTTTCCCTGCTTAAAAACTTTGGGGGTTTCCTGTCAGGACACATAGAATTCCTAGCCCCTTATTGTGTTGAGGGTTGGCTGTGGTTTGGCCTAAACCACCAAGTCTTCCATTTAGCTCTCATTTCCTTCAACCATGCTAACGTACAAGCCAGGAACATTACATTTCTGTCACTCTTCTCCTCCTCGAAACTTTGTTTAAAACACCTTTCCTCCCTGCACCTCGCCTTCTACTTGTTTAAAGCCTGTTTTCTTTTTTCCCTACTTCAACTTTATTGAGGTATGGTTGACAGAGATAGTTGTTTATATTTCGAATGTTCAGTGTGCTGGTTTGATCTATGTAGGCTTTGAAATGATTACCACAATTTTCTCCTTTAAAGCCTGCTCCAGGGGTGCCTGGGTGGCTCAGTCTTTAGGTGTCCGCCTTCTGCTCAGGTCATGATCCCAGCATCCTGGGAAGCTCCCTGCTTCTCCCTCTCTTACTCCCCCTGCTTGTGTTCCCTCGCTCACTGTCTCTGTCAAATAAATGAATAAAAATCTTAAAAAAAAAAAAAAAAGCCTGCTCCATGAAGTAAGCCCATGGCTCCTGATGGGAATATAACTCTTTCCTTTCTCTGATTTCTCATAGTACTTTGTTTCTGTCTGTGCTTAAGTATGCATCCAGCACAGGCACCATCCAATCAGAACAGATACCTTCTTTACTTGGGCATATTGTGTGTATGGGGAAATTATCAGCTCTGTCTTTTGGGATATATCCCACTGTGCTTTATAATCTATTCAGTTATTATGTTTATCTTTGTCTTCTTCATTCCCCTCCTTCTAGATTTTATGCATTGGGGCACAGGGAGTTAGTACTTTCTGTATTTTGTAGAGAGAACTTGTGAAAGACTTAGAAACGGTCCAAGGTATTGTGGTTGTCTTCAATGGAAAAGTAGGCATTGTCCAGATTATCTGATTCTATCGGGTCTCTGAATCTTTTATTGTCTTTGAATTATTTTACATTGCTCTAAGTTATATAATACTTATAGTAATGCAAATGGTTTTTGTCCATAGAAATGCAAATTGTATCTCATTGGGATTCAGTTGATTATTGCTCTGTGGATATTGAGCAGTTTTGAAGTTTTACATTTGTTAGGCAAATTTATTTCGCCCTTCCTAATGCCATATATGTGTGGTTCTTTTAATTCTCCTTTGAACCAATTGTAATATCTTCTGGTTCCTTCATTAATTAATGAATTAAATAAAAGCTTTGACACATGTTCATTTTTATATCTGTATGAAAGTCATGGTATATCCTCTTCTAAAAATTATCTTTTAATACATGAATATGCCTTGAACTTAATAAATATTAATGTTTCTTAAATCCACATTAAAGGTCATTTAATGAAGAATACTGGAGAAAATTGAGACACTTTTCTTCTAAGAATTTTTGAGACCATGGGGTAGATAAATATTTTCCAAACTGAATTTTGGCTTGTCTGAACAAGTGAATAATTTCCTACGATAGATTTAAAACTTGGCTTTTACCACAGTGAATTTGAATATTGGCCTTTGGATTCTTTGATCAAGTTGAGTGTACCTAAAACAAAACCCAAACATCCAATTTGTCTTTACTCAAGTCTTTGAAAACTGATACAAAAAGGAATAATAATTCTAAAGTATTACTCAGTTACCTTATTATATGTTTTTAGTTGCATTTTTTTTTTAATCTGAAAGATTTCACCTTGAAAAAATTTTTCAGAAATCTTCTCAGTAATCATTTGGAAGTTGTATAAGGTAAAAGTTTCATACATGATGTAATAGTCTTAAATATAAGAAACACATCCTGCACCTTATGTTCACATCTGTCCTTGTCTTCAGATTAGGAAATGTGTGAGAGTCACCCTCAGGTCTCTGGGGGCTTTTTTAATCTAAATTCTCTGCATATCCCAATTGTATTCTCTTTCTCCCACTTTAACAGCTTCTCTTCTATCTCCTTTCCTTCTGCTCCAGTTGTGTTTCCAAATATCTGTACTTCTGAGAAAGCTCTTTACTACCTACCCTCAGATTCTCATTCACTTTACTGGTTTGGACAAAGGTGAAATCAGAGGAAATGAGAAAAAGGTGGACAGATTGGAGACAGACTTTAGAAGTAAAATAGACAGGACTTGCTGTTGGGATTGTGTGTGGGAGATGAGGAGGGAGAACTAAGTGTGACTGACTTCTGTTTCTGGCTTGAGCAACTGGTGGCTTCAAGGATCATTTACAGACATGGTGAGACTGGGGTGGCAACAAGGTTGGGAAAGATTATCATGACATTGTTTTCAGTGTCTTCTTCTTTATACTGAAGTATGCTTAAAAATTAAAACCCAGAAAATACAGTACATACTAAATTTTCATGTGTGAAATTCTGCTGCACCCACCACTCTCAACACCCTTTCTTAGGGCAGAAAAAATGCACCTCCCACTCCATTCCCAGTTGCACAGTTTTTGTTTTTTGTTTTTTGTTTTTTAGGTGAAATCAACATTTTTTGTGTAAACATTTTTTTAAAGATAAAGGGGGAGAGGGATGGTAGTGTAACAATTATTTTGCCCTAGGTCTTCCTCAAAGGCTAAGACAGATTCTCCTTTCTGTAGAAGTGTTGTTTAAATTAGCTGGAAATTCACAGTTCACTGCTTTTTAAAAGGTACCCTGTCCCTTAGGGAAGGAGAATATTAATATCTCCCACTGTTTCTAAGGTGAAGGATGTTAACCATTGATCAGATCAGAATGGAGCAGCTTGAAGGGGAGAAAAAACTTCTAAATGACCTGCCTGGTTTCACAGCCTTCTGGCCCAAATGGTACTGACATTTTCATTAAGCAGGTTAAGGAAAACAATAGAGGTTAATTAACTTAACTTAGTGGTATTTCAGCTGAAATGGCCGAAACTGCCCTAGGCCTCAGGTAAGTCTAATGTTGTTAGTAGCATCTTGGCCTTCCACTTTACACTATATCACCTTTGAATGTCTGTAAACAAATTAGAATCGCTTTTTGTGGGGGGCTGTGTAGCTCACAGGGATGTGTGAAAATGTATTAGGTAACGTCTGTAAAGCACTTTAAATGATTTATTCTTGAGCCAGTTTTTCCTAAGGGATACTTTGTCTCACACGCTTCTAATTGCCTTCTAGCTAGATGAGAAAGAGCGAACTTCAACTAAACACTTAGTGGGTTGCAGGAGATGACTCATAGATCTTTTACTCCATGCACGCAGAACATATACTTACATTTCCCATCATGAAATTCTGCCTTTTTAACTAGCATATTTTTCTTTTTGGTGACATTTAGATATCATTTTTGGTTTGCAGAAGTGGCAGGTATGACTTTGTGGTTATTAGGAAAAAAGTTTTTACTACGGGGGTAGGTAATGTAAAAAGAGCGGAGGTTTTGAAAGAATGTTCGGGGTTTGACACCTGGCTTCACCATTTACTAGCTAAATAATGTGGCAAATCATTTTGCCTGTTGAACTTCAACTTTCTTACTTGTAAAATGAAGATAATAATACCTATCACTCAAGGTTGTTTTTATGACTAAATGAGTAATGTATAGTTTTTGACACTTGGGTGATGCTCAATAAAAGATTCTTCTTTCAAAGTTCATTGTCACTGGTAAATTCACAAGCAGTTGTTCTTCAATTTGCTCTCTACCAGTCAATATCTACCACTTCAGGTATATGTCACAGAGTCCAGGTGTTTAATAGAAAATAGTCAAGCACAGATACATTCCTTTAGATGATTAAATAATACTTGATTTAATCTGTTAAGCGGTACCCCAGTATGTTCTTGAAAGGTGCTGCCACCCACCTTTTTGCTTTATTTCCAAGTTTTAAATAATTTTGCTTAACCATCCACTCTTGATCATAAATAACCTTTAGAGATTATTTTTGATCACTCACACACACACAAACACACATGTCTGGTTTCATTATGTTTGTTTACATAGTTCAGCAAAAGGTATTAACTAACCATATGTGCCTCCTTGAGCATTCAGTATTGAGCAACTATGCAGGGCGAAGAACTAAATTCTGCTGAATAATTTCATTAAGGGATATAGGATTCAGTCATTTAAAAGCATTTTTTTTTCCCTATCCCAAGATTAAGACAATCTACCCACCAAGATTTCTTCTTCATTGCTTATAGATTCCGGAGAACTCCTTTCTACTTGAAGTCCCAAATACACTGCAGTTCCTGGCCAGCCAGTGAGTGATGCTGTCTATAACAGGTACCAGACCAGTGTTCTTGGGTGGTACCTGGTTTATGGTTTCTTTCTTTTACACATAAAGTACACTTGCTCCTTAATGATGGAATTTTCATAGCTGATTAAATATCACTTATTTTCAAATATGACTCTCAGGACCTTGTGTGACAGCGTCACAATTGAAGACAGTAAAACTCTCTGTTGGGGTAACACATAATTTTTTATAAGAATTTGATACCTCGTGAAAGGAAAACAGCTTCTTATTGACCCTATGCGGGTAACTTTATTTTCATGTAAAGTATAGAGACTCAGTACACATAATCGGTTTTAAATTCAAGGAGGCACTAAGCCTTAGAAGCCATTTTTAAAATATTTCACTTGATGTTGAAAGAGAGTTAGAGGTTAAGTTACCAGGTAAAAGAAAGGACCTCTTCATACAAGTATCAGAAAATAGACAACAAATAACTGCCATCAGTATTCTAAACCAAATATCTATGATTAAATTTAGTTCATTTCATTCATTTATGTATTTATTTCTTGTTCTGCTACATCTTGGGTCATCAGGCTGCTTTCATGAAGTCATCTGCTTCTAAAATAGAACAGGTCTTGGAAATCCCAACCGTTCCCACATATATCTGACAATTGTGCAGGCAGTGTTATCTTTATGCTCTAGAGTTGCAACTCATGAGCCAATTTGTTGAAATATCAACAATTAAAAGAACACAGTACAGTCCTTTCTGTGAAATTCTGAGGTTGCCCTTATTGTTGAAGATACAAATTTTAACCTCTGTGCTTTTTTGGCAAGCTTCAGAAGATAACAGGAGTCACAAGATTAAGTGATTATGGTTATTTTACCGTGGTAATGAGCAATGCCAAAATTGAAGCAAGTACAATCTCTAATGAGTGCAGGACATAATTTTTTGTAATAATATGATTAGTATTTTTCCCAGGAGTAAGAATGTGTTATGAACAGTGAGAGCGCTGACAGATCTCCAGGGCCTTTCGATTCATTCTGTTATGTGTACAATCTCAGAAATGTGTATATGAGTATTATTTTATCTATAAAATTTACCCTTTAATTTGACCACTCTTTTGATCAGTTCTTAACGGTAGTGTTGAGCTAATCGAGGAAATATAGAACATGTCAAGAAAACAACTATTTGGGGGCATCAATTCTTTTATAAGGCAAAAGAACAAATCTTCATGAACTTCCAAGACCCTTATGGGAAATTTTTAAAGAAGCTTTATGTGTAAAGAAAAATCCTGAAATTCTAATTTTTCTGAATGTGGAATGTGATCATGAAAAAGCAAAATCAAAAGTTGAGTATCAGAGTACTTTAGATCATCTATCATGACAGGATCAGGTGTGCCTGAGAAATGATAAATTGACTACTTATTAGAGTGACAATACAGTATTCTACATGACAAGAAGGTAACACAATTGAAAGGATCTTTCAGAATGAGGAACTTTATGTTTTTGTTGCTTAATAATCAAGGGCTTGACGAAGTCAGCACAAAATACAGAAGACTGTTTTGATGGGATATGGAATTTCTGCCACACACACAGACAGATCACAGAGAATGTGAAAGAATAACTATTTACTATCCCTTGTTAAGAGAAGGCCAAATAGTTCAAGATAAACTGTCATTTTAATATATAGAAAACCAAATTTTAGTTTTGCATTAACATTCTATTTAGCAGTAAAGGACTGATGAGCTCCCTGCTCTACTTTTTAAATTATCTTACAAATAAGTCCACCAAAACTGAGCGAACTTTGTCAAAACTTGAATACATTTTATTTTTTTTCAGACTCATTGCCTGCAGTTTGAGACAAATACAGTTTTTTTTTTTTCTGCCAACTATAACTTTCTATATCTATTAAAAGTTTGTCTCACACAATCCTCTTTTACGTTCTGGAAGAACCAGATTTTTTTTTTAAGACAAAGCACCTCTCCTTTCTCAAAAACAAAAACACCTCCCATTGCGTTGTATTCACAGTTGTAGTTTTCTGCAATGGTTGCTTTGGTCTGGTCTTTGATTAAATGTATGGATGATAACTTTTAGTCAAAGTAGCTAATTTATATTTCATAGAGAAAACTGGAAGGGAAATGTAGAAGTATCTATCATACACTGTTTAGCAAATTGGCAAAACTGAATACGCACGTAAAACTCTCTAGAGTTTTATTTACACTTATATTTACATTTTAAATTAGCAAAATGAACACAATCATTAACATGACCAACAGATATACCCACTGTAAGAAACAAAAGCACATATATATTAAAAATACATCGAGTGACCGCATTTCAGTATTATAATTCACTTGGAAATTGTCTAAGTGTCTAAGGTTAGGCATTAAATAACTTCATTTAAGAGTAGCCCAGGATTTTAAAGTTAAATAAGTATCTTGGTTAAGTTAAGTAGATATACTACAACTTAGAAAATCATTTATCAGAATTAAGATTTAAGAGTTTAGATCCTTTATATTCACAGAGCTTGGGAGTGAGAGCTGAGATTCCCTGTATCAATTTGACTTAATACTTGTTCCAAGAAATTCTTGGCTCAGGAGGATAAAGATATAAACCAATAAACAATTTTACTGTTTGCTTTAGGAAATTCCTGAAAAGCAATTTATCCATATGATTTGTTCATCTGGCCAAACAGCTCTGTCTCCTATCAGGATAATAAATTGCTCACTTGGCCAAATAGGTAGCTTATAAAAAAAAAAAAATTTACTTATTAAGACTCATGTCAAGAAGCTGGCTTTGCTATATTTCTCAATCCTAAACTATTATGTCAAGGACTGTCCCCCGTGTCAGTTAGTTTTCTGTCTTGACAAACTTGCCTTCAACCACTTAAGCCCAGATCCCCGAGCCCTATAATTATCCTCCCCTAATTTCCCCATTTTGAGACGTTACCAGGATCTCTCAAGGTGGTGTTATCTCTTACTGCAGTAGGCCTAATGAACTTAGCTTTGATTGATCAACAGAAACTGTGAGTTAATAAATGTGTATTGCTTTAAGCCTAGAAGTTTGCGGTAATATTGTCATGCAGCAATAGCAAACGGATACAACTGCATTGATAAAACCAGCGGAGAGTCAGATAGCTGTTTTCAAACCAAAAGTTATCAAACTCACCTAGATTGTAAAAGACACAACTTTATCATGTGAACTCGTGTTTTTATACAAACCTGCTTCTGACCTTGAGGTTCCTGTGAGAAATTTTTAAGGCTAGTTTTATGTGTCCATTTTTTTTTTTTAATTTCCTGAGAGACTTGGGAATATTAGAATTATGTTAAGTGTTTATTTTTCTTTATGAACCAATTAGAATGGAGCAATTTGGATCAAAAGACCTTATAATTTATTTATATGCTCAAGAGGTAGGAAAATGTCAAACACGTAGTGAGAGGTAAAAGTTTTTCTCAGTTACAGATGCACAGACTTGCTGAGAGCTTGCAGGTTTAGCTCCTCCACCTCAATCATAGGTTAACAGTAAACCCTGAACCATGACAACCCGCAAGAGCAGATCTCAAAGGATCTCTACTTTCAATGAGAATAAAATGTTTTCTTGACTGAGCTGAGTTCAACAACAAACAGACAAACAAAAAAAAGGTTAACAAAACAGATTCTTTATCATCTCTCCCCTAACAGATCCTCCATTATATCCTGACGGAATCACCTAGCAGTTAGATCATAAAACCGGAGTCCCAGATACTGCTGTTGTCAGTGAGGAATAACTTGTTGGCTGTGCAGCAGCCAGACTTAACATATACACAGGGTGCTTTCTTGACCATGAAATTAAGACTGGCCCAGTGGTCCAGTGTACCCACTGGTCCATGGGTCCAGCTGTGGAGGTAGACAAGACATGAACAGATGAATAGTCTTGGCCAAGAACCCGCGAAAGGAAACAAAAGCTCCCACAGTGTACTCATAAGGATTTAGGCTCTTTTAGTACTGATGAGTTTACGTGGGGGGTAGGATGGCCAAAGGGGCCATATTACTGATGACCTTGAATGTTCAGAAGTGAGTGTATCATTGTTGGATGTTAAAATATACTTCTTTTTATTTATTTATTTATTTATTTTAAGATTTTATTTATTTATTTGACAGAGAGACACAGCGAGAGAGGGAACACAAGCAGGGGGAGTGGGAGAGGGAGAAGCAGGCTTCTCGTGGAGCAGGGAGCCCGATGTGGGGCTCGATCCCAGGACCCTGGGGTCACGACCTGAGCCGAAGGCAGACGCTTAACGACTGGGCCACCCAGGCACCCCAAAATATACTTCTTTTTAAAAAGGTAAAATCATAACGTTCATACAGATATAAAATTGAGTCGATGTTAACGTTTTTATTTAACTCCTTAATGAGGAAACTGGTGAGGTGTCATAAGTTCAAGGGGGAATTATTAAAAAAGGACACATTCATAAATCAGGAATATTGAAATAAATGTGCAAATGGAGGTAAAGCTGGCCTTATGGGGGTGGGTGGGAAGGGAGGACAATTAATTGACTCTCCACCAGACAGAATTTACACAATTACAGACAATAATTATCGTGCATTGTTATTGGTTATCTATATCTTACAAAATTGTAAAGTAACTCAAGGACTAGAATCAGATACTTGGAACAGTATGACTAAATAGTATGGGGTTTTTTGTTTGTTTTGTTTTTTACACTGAAGCATAATATTCCCCTACCATGAGCCTGACTGACTTGATAGTAGAAAGTAGTGGGCCAGACCTGAGAAGTGCTTTAGGAATAGAAACTATACAGCTTGGTAGTTGCTTACATGTAGTAAGTGGGAAGGATGATTCAAAGATCATTCATTACAAGTGTGGCATTTGCCAGAGTGGTTAGTGGTTGCTTCATGTGGGCTAGGGTAATGAATGACCGGCGTGGTGCTGGGGACAACGAAAGGAAAATCGAGGAAGTATTTTAATAAGGGATCATTTTAGAAACTGAAGTTCTGTGACAGTCAAAAGAGGCCTTTTGGTTGGGAGAGGGAGGTTTGCCATCCACACCATTATCATTAGACCCTCCTTTTTAATGGTTCGCTCAAGTAGTCAGGAAATCTAAGTAAAAGTAGTGTGCTTGCTCAGCCTGATAGCCCCTGGGTAAGTCCTCTGGCTTTCCATTTTGGAATTGACTTAGAATATATCACCTTTCCTGATGCACTTGATTAGGAATCATTTCTGGACCTACAGATAAAAATCCGGAGGGAATTTAGGGATGTCCTGAAATGAACCGAGGAAGACATTACTGAATTCGATTAGAGAATATTCTGAGTAAAAAAAAGAGAAAGAGGGAGAGAAAGGAAAAAAGGGGGAAAAAAAGTAGGAGGAGAAATTGGAGAAATATTACCCTCTCTTCTAAAAGTTTGGGTGAAAAGGCTTAATATTAATATGACCAGGGATATTTTTTAAATTAAAGATATGAAGAACATGAGGTTTCTTGTCTATTGACATATTACTGTTTGCTTAGCTTAAGGTCCTTTGAAATTCAGTCCTATGTCAAATATCTGCTCTAAATTAGTCAACCTGCTGTTCTGGTTTCCCAACATTTCAAAAATTTCACCTTAATATAATCTCCTCTAGTTATCCATGTATAGAAATGAGATAGTCTGTTGCTTTGTTCCTTCTTTAAGAAAGAGGAGACCGAGGCAAGGAGGAAAGGAAAGAGGAAAGGAGAAAGGGACAGGGGACAACAGGAACGGGGGAGTAAGGGAAGAGAAAGGGAGAGAAAGAAAAGGAAAGTGGGGGGGACCCCCGATTCTAGTTACAGTTTGGTTACTAGCTTGTGGTAGCAGTTAGTCTGGTCACTGTTACGAACTTGGGATACCTTTTCTTGTTCTGCACATGGGGTAGTAATAAAACCACCAAACTACAGCTTTCCTTAGACTCCCATTATTCTCTCATTATACTGTCAATCAATAAATATTCAGCACCCCAGATGTGCCAAGCCCTATACTAGAGGCTGGGGATATGGAAGTGAATTAGGGCATTCTTGCCCTCTTTGAACTTTTCCTCCGGGGGGAGGTGCTAAAAAATGAACACGCCTAAGTAAAATACAATTTAATACAGGATACTCGGTAAGGACCTTTTTTGTTGGTTAGATACTCCTAGATTGATGGCTAGAAGCCAAATCTGAGGTTAAAAAATGTGCTGAGTACTCCAGATTCTGAAGACAACAGCAAAGAAGTGGGGACAGGCATCCCCTCAGGGCTGTGGTTGCTTAAGTACTTCTACCAAGTGTCTGGCCATCTCCTCTTTCCATTTTCATTCCACCTCTCTTAGAGAGGGGACAGAGAGAGAAAGAATCATTTGCCTGAAGTGAGAGTGCAACTTTCCTCTACTACATTTGTTTCTTCGGTACTTAGCGGAGTTGGGGAGGTATCCCCTAAAAGTCAAGTGAATGTTTGTTTAACCCCAAAAGCCAAGGGCAGGGAGCTTCGAGATAGCCATCCAGAGAGATTGGGAGTATCTGCAAGAAAGCAAAACTGCACCTTGTTTTCCATTGGGTCAAATGCTTATGTATGTCCTCTCTGATCTGCCTCTCTGCCATTTCTACATTGTGAGAAAAAATCGGCAACAAATCGCAGAACAGAGAGAGGAGGTGGCCTGTCCTCCAACCTTGGCATGGCGAATATATATATTCCCCAGTTCATATAGACACTGTAGATGGACTCAAGCTGACCTCCTGGTAACCCTACCTGGTGAGTAGATCTTGACAACCAAGAACTTCATGGTACACCACTAACATAGCTGCTTTGGGAAAGTTGGAAGAAGTGAGCCAGAATGGGATTGAGTATGCCAGGGATCCCTCGGAGTTTTCTGAGGAACCAGCCTTTGGAGGCTTGCTGGAGGGAGAGCATCAAAGCCTAGATGGTGTTACCTAGAGCAGCCTCTGTGACCAAGAGAGAACCACCAACAAGCAGACAGTTACATAAGATCTTGGCTATATTTTCTTCCTTTTCATCCCCAATTCCGGAAGTCCTAATATTGGAAGGATTGGAGAGGAGTAGTGAAGGAAGGTGCTGGGAAGAGACATCCTGAGAAGGAGAATGAGACTGAGGTTTATAAATGAGCTGGTCTGGATTTTTAATAACTGAAAGTGACCCAGCAGCTTTGAGAGCTGCCTGAGTTATTGTTAAAAGGCAGGAAAGGAAAATTGAACAGTGCAAGGTTGAAGGCAATGGTTGGAAAAAAAATAATATGTTTTTGTTTGTTTTTGTGCAGCCCCCATAGAGTACGAACTATAAGTAAACTGGTTACAAATGGGTGAGATAATTGTATTTGGTGTTAATGCTATGGAAACTCTTTGGGTTGAAGACTTTCATGAGAAAGAGGCACTCATTCCAAACTCTGGGATAAAAGTGTAGAATGCTCTAAGGTAAGATCTAGAAATAAGGTCAGTGTAGATGGAGTTCAGCTAATGAGGCTGGAGTGATAGAAGATACTTCTGGCCAAGGGCAGAGGCCAACTAACAAAGGGCCTTGTAGGCCTTGGTAGAATATTTTGATGGCGACTTTGCTTTTCTCAAAAAATTTTCAAGCATTTTCTTGGCCCTAGCCTCCCTGTAGATTTGTTAACCTAATTTGATTTAATGGATCACATATACCGTATAATTCTGAGTGATTCTGGTCTCAGAGGGAAGAAACTGCTAAGACCACTTCCATCTGTTCTCTTATAACCTCAGTGCTACTATCAAGTTATAGTTATAGTTATAAAACTTCCTTTATGTTAGTCCAGGTTTCCTCTCACTCAGCTCTTCATACCCAAGGATTAAATCCTTGCGCATCAGGGGGATGCCCATACTTACGTAGTTATAATTGACATCTGGATTCTAGATGACATATCTGCTTGTTATAAGATTGAAGTTACGGATTTAAGTGTGGTTATAAATCGTTTATATTAATCATGCCAAAAGAAAGAACAAACTATTAATTTGTTAACATAGAAAATGGATGGAAAGCAATGAAAACATGGCAGCTAAAGAAAGGTTGTGCTCTTTGATATTTATGATTTAAACCCCAGAACAGGAAATCTCTCCTTCTGGACTTAGCTTGAAACTCCAGAGATGGGAATCTCTGGCCGGAGCAGTACGGATCGTCTCTCATTGGAGTGCAGTTTTTCCATAACCACGTTATGTTATGCACAGACAGCAAGGGACGTGTGCTCAGCCCTCTTGTAGCAATGTTCCTGGCTTCTTCTCTAATGTGAATTACAGACCTCTCAGCACAATTCTTAAACTTCTCCCTGCTACACTTATGCAAATAGTTACTCTGAATCCAACGTGATACCTTTTGGTTAATCCTGGAACATTAAGTATTGCAGCTGTCTCATGGAAGAAACTGAGAGAAAAATTTCTGTTCAGTATGGAAATAACTCTATAAAGCCCGTGATAAATGAAGGCTTATGAATAGTATATCAGTTATTGCAGTCATCATTATAGGAGTATATTTCCTTGGGTTCTTATGGGAAATTACTTTCTTTGGCACAGTCTTGGGAATTATTTCCTGTGTTCCATTAGCTCCGCGGGATGACATCCTAAAATGACGGATGCAGTTCTATTGTTTTGTTAGAGTGCTCTATAACTGCTCTTAGGGCTCCTTGTTTGAATGCATGTTATGTTCTCTTTGAATATTATCTGAGAATATGATTCATAGTTTAGTCTTAATGTTTCCAAAAAAACAACTTAGTGAACAAGAAGGAAGCTTGTTCTGGTGCAAAGAGTAATAAACCGCAGAACAGGTAATCCTTGTTCTAGTCCTGATCCCACTGCTAAGTGTGTGAACTCTGGCAAATTACTTTAGCTGTAGGGTCTGTTTCTTCATCTATAACTTCTTTCTTTAAAATCCCCTCCAGCTTATGTTTTCTGCTATCCTCACATTTTCAGCATTTAGTAAATATTAACTCTGTGACTTAAAATCCTGCTGCGGAGACAAAAGTGAAGTACAAAAATTATAGGAAAATGTACAATCGAGTACTGACTTAGAGAGTACGTTCATAAGGGATATCAGTTGCACGCAATAGAAGTTCACTGACTAAGCAAAATTGAACTGACTCCAGAAAGTATCAGGGGGCTCTCAAAATTAGTTGGAGGTTAGGTAGAGGGCCAGGCTTGGGAATGGGGACTATTCCAGAGAGTTCTGAGGAGCAGAGAAGCAGGAAGTACAGCCACTGTAGCATGGCTGAAACAGTCTCATCAGGGATTCTGCTGTCATATGGACACTGCTGCATATGACTGTTAACCGTTCATTTTGTCCTTGCCTCACTTGCTCAGCTTCAGAGTGTGGGATGAAAACATTCAAAGGGCTGACATTAGGTCATGTGCCCACCCTCTAGCTGTACTTAGAGATGGGAGCCCAACAGGGCAGGCACCTACAATTACTCTCCCAACTATGATCGTACACCAAAAGGGGAATTCGTTCCCTAAAAGGACGTTAGAGTGTCTTGAAGTAGAATGGTTCATGACAATTGTCCCCATATATATTCAATCACAGAGACTGGAGAAGCTAGCTTAGTTTATACTGGAATTATTGAGAAACTTTATGAATAAATAGAAGTTGAAGTGAGGTCAGTGGAGGGAGATTAAAAATGCTACACCCAAGGAAGAAAGAAGCAACAACAACAACCACACACGCGCGTGCGCGCGCGCACACACACACACACACACACACACACACACACACACACACACAAGCAAAATACATCTAAGCCACCAATATTCAGTCTGTGGAACTTTCAGTATTATTTCTAATCAGCAACATTGCGCCTTTTAGTTCTCAGAGAGGCTTTATGTTCACTCATGGGAAAGAGAACAGTGTAACTCTTTTTTTTTTTTTTAAAGATTTTATTTACTTACTTGAGAGAGTGAGAATGAGAGAGAGAGAGAGAGCACATGAGAGGTGGGGAGGGTCAGAGGGAGAAGCAGACTCCCTGCTGAGCAGGGAGCCTGATACGGGACCGATCTTGGGACTTCAGGATCATGACCTGAGCCGAAGGCAGTCGCTTAACCAACTGAGCCACCCAGGCGCCCGAGAACAGTGTAACTCTTAACACAATTCCATCTTCTCATCAGAGAACATGCTCCTTCTTTTTCCAGAGGCATCCTAAAAATGCATACCCAGGACCTTGTCCCAGGCCACTGAGACCCTGAGGTTCCTTAGTCTTCCAAGCCATTCAGAAAATACCTCCTCTTCCAAGTTACAAAAACAATAAGCACTAAAATATATTTAAAAAGAGCTAATACAAAAGATAAGAAATCATACACTTTTATTACAGATATCATTTATTATTTGTGGGACATTTTCCCGTCTCCCTTTTCACGGACGTTTTATTGATGAATTGGAATAGGGTGGTTCATATGGTGATGGCGCTTAGAATTTCTAGCAGTAGAAGCACACTCTATTTCCACAGCACTGTGTGGCTGTGCGGGGCAGCAGCTGTCCCAGCGTTAACCAGTTGCAAAGGCTATTAAGGATCAGTGGACTACACCTAGACTTCTGTGGCTGAGATGTTCAAGTTAAATTTTAATTCCCCTTCACCCATAATAGAGTGAGAACTGAGGCTTATAGATCTTATTTCACTTTTCACAGAGAAAGGAAAACACACTTTTTTATGGTAGCAACATGAGAGAACAAATGAAGACCCCCACCTGTCTCTGTCTCAGTCTCAACACCATTTCAAATAAACACATAAAACCTCCTTCAAATATCACATTTTCATGAATATAAACTTGGGGATTTCTCTGTGCTGAGCACGCATATTAGGGACTCAATAAATATTGGTTGATTTAATTCAAAATACATCTAGAAAGTGATAGAGAAGTGCTTCTTCATGTTGGCTGTCATGAAATTACATTACTGTTGTTTGTGGTAGTCCTGTGAAGTAGAACTCTCACTTTTCCCCAGAAACAGTAGGAAAGCAAACAACTCTCTAGATAACATGGGTAAACATGAATAAAATATATTTACAGTATCCTACCTTGATGATGGATTTGCAAATCTGTCTGCTTTCAGATGTTCAAGACAGAGAAAAATTGCACTGGAAAAAAATCGTGTATTTCCTTATCAAAACTGGTGAAAGTAAACATGTATAGTAAATTGGAAAAAGCCTGTAAGTCCGGAATATTTTTTTTTAAGTGTTATCTTTTGTGTGTTAGCTTGGTGTTCTTGGTGGCGAGAGGAGGGCAATGATTATTGACTTTCCCTTCTTTAATTTTGTTTTTCTTCTAAAAGTGACAATCAGCAATTGACACAAGTGGGATGAGACAAAAACTGAAGTGTATCTCCCCCCCAGTTAGTTGTGAAGAATGTGTTCTCTTTGTGGTAAATTCCTGCACATAAGGCCGACTAGGATGCCAACAATTAATGGGCTGCTTTGGTTAACATTAGTGCACAAAAGTAATAGAACTGCAAAGACAGGCCCAGTCTGTGAGAGGTGCATTGTCGGGTTCAAGCCAGCAGCTGGCTTTCTAGACACCTTTCAGAACCCTGTGAGAAGGCTTTATTTTGGTGAATTTATCACAGTAAGTGATCTGGCCCTGAGCTTGTCTAGGCTTGAAGCCCTGAAGTTTTAGTCGACTCAACGAGAATAGATGCATTTCTCAAGGACACTTTGATGGAAACCAAGCTCATAGGTTGATATTTAAAATTGAGCACCAATTTATTAATTTTTAATGGGAAGTATAGTTGTCACACTAAACCAGAGAATTCTAGTCTATTACAAACAGTCCATTCTACTTCTGTAGATAATTGAACACGACGTGTCGAATTATAGCCTGAAACTTATTTGAGAAGTATGAAATCAGAACAAAGGGAAGTGGTTAAACAAACATTCTTTAACTGTTAATACACTCAGGACACAGTCAACTATTCTTTTCTCTTTCATATCTTTGGTGATTAGTCATTACACGCTAAGCTTAACCATCATAGGGCCATCTTCCCTCATTTCCCAGCCTTAGGGAAAACTTTAATCCTTCATGTACTGATTTCAGGAGAATTCTATTTTTAACTTTAACTCTAGTGTGGTGTCATTTATAAGGCATAAATTGAGATTACAGGTGCAGTTATAAAAATGTGTATTTGGGCAGCACATAGAAGTCACAAGTATTCTCAGAAGGCTGAGAAAAGTTGAGGAATACCGAATCTCTGAAACAATGCATTGGCTGTTACCCACTGCTAAAGCAAGCCAGGAAGGTGTGTCCAGTTGTGGACCAGGAGAGGGACACCGAATCTGAAGGGCAGACAAATTCCTGTCTCTGAAGAAGTGTTCCTTGGTGGGAAGACTTCATCGTGCCTCTTTATACACTGGACGAAATGTCCATAAACACTGAGCATGTAATTCTCCTCGGGCTCCAGGCCTCCACATACTTTGGTAGCAGCAAAGGAGGTATCCTGAATTGTGCAAACTGTGGTAGGTGCAATTGAACTCTGCTGGGGTCCTGTGTCTGATGGGCCTCTGACTAACAGTCACATTTCATACGTGTACGACACCCTCACTTTAATTTTCCCTTAACTGTTCAGCAAAGGCTGGTGTGAATGCAGACAAAGAATGTGAAGAACTGGAGGATGTTCAGTGTCTGTTTCCACATTTCCCATCCCCAGAGGCAGAGATCCTCATGGCACCACATGTGCTGAGGAGGCCGGCAGTCTAGGTGTTCTAGGTCACTGCGGATACTTGGCCACACTCAGACCATTTTGAGGGGTGCTCTAGATCCTAGACCTAAACCCAAACTGCGAGGGTTCACTGGTATTACTAGCAAAAACAGTACCCTTCCCCTCCATTTCAAAAGCACATTTTAAAAGGATTTTGTCTTTTTGTCCTGACTTTGCTGCTTCCCAGTCCCAAGTGTTTTTGTAGATGGGATTCCCTGAAGGTATTCAAGGGAAAACAGTTGATTAAAGAGGAGTCTCTGTTCCAGTTTGAAGAATTCTTGCTTCAGATAAGGGAAAGGGGACCGAGTTAATATATTTCCAAGAAGAGCAAGAGCAAGAAGGAGGGAACCTGTTTGTTGGGAGGCAAAGTTTTCCAAATGTAGTGGAAAGAGCGCATGCTTTTAAGTCCCATAGCCCTGTGTTTGAATCCCAAATGATCACTTACTGCTCGAGTGATGGCGGACAAGTTACCCTGCTGTGGTCTCCTGGGTCTCATGAGGAAGAAAGACATCTACGTCACAAGTGAGATCACAGGAACAAAGTATGCATCAAGGTGCCTGGGCCACTGTGTGTTCAAATGCCACTTTCTTTCTTCTTAACCCATGATGTTTAATGGTGACCATGTGAAAAAAAGAGGACTTCCAGGATAATAACCTTTTCTTCCTAGTTGATTGAAAGTTTCTCTTCCCATAATGTGATTGCCCTGGTAAGACCCAGAGAAGCGCTCTTTCACGCCTTGTCTGCAGACATCCCCGCCAGCAGTCTCTTTTCCTGATTCACTTAGTGTACTTACCCTTGCTGTGATCACCCATAAGAGAGGAGATTGGTTCAATTCAGCAATGAAGAGAATATGTCACTGTCCCACAGCAGCAGTAATGGCCCTTCTGCCCTTGGGGAGAGAGATAATAGGCGCTACTAAGTTATTTGAAACTTTCATCTGTATAGTTTTGTCCCTTTTCACTTCTGCCCATTTGATCGTATGCTTTTTTTTTTTTTTTTTTTTTTTTAATACTCGATCCCATTCAAGCCTGGGCTTTGGAAGTGGTTCATTTATTGTTATATTCTCATTTGTTTTTTGGATTTTTTCAAGATGGGTTCAGCTAATTAAGCTTTTTCATTTTTTCAGAATTAAGTAACTTCTAGAACCCTTTGATTCTAAGAGTTCTTTACCTTCTGTTTGTGCCCCAAATGCCATAACTACAATATTACAGTGAGCCAACATTTTCACCAAGGAGAATCGAATCGAATCTCACTAAACTTGTTTTTCAAATGTAAGAGCCAACACTGTGATTACCTGGGGGGCCCAAGGCATGGAATGGAATAGGAAAACAAGAGTATAAAATAGGGCAGATTGTTTTCCAACAGGAGTATAGACATATAATTAAAATGATTTTCAACCTACAGACACAGCCTAGATTTGACTATATCCGGGATGGCCAGAGACACAATGAATACCTTGTTTCTTTGACTAACATTGAAAACATCTCATTAAAAAAATATGTTTTCGACAGTTGTACCCTAGACTGCAGAGCCAATCACCTAAACAGAAGATATTTGGACAGAGGATGGTTACTATATATCTATAAAGAAATCTAATATGGAAAATTTGATTTGATTTTGGTCATTTGGTCATTTGATTTTGAAAGAAAAGCTAATAACATGCTATAGTTACGGCAGAGACCTCAAAGAAGCCATTGTATTTTTGCAGTTGAATTTAAGTTATAGAAAATTCTGGGAAAGCTTTTCAAGTTGTATTTACTACATTGAGTGAATCAGAGGTGAGAAATGTTCTAAATCAATAACCAGCATTCTAATGTGACTTTTATATAATTCTTCGAGAGGAGATCTTGGAGACCCAATGCAATGTGACTTCTAGTCAAGCCCAGACAACTTGCTATCCTGTTCTCTCAAGAGAAGGATGAACACATGGGGATGACAAAAGGCTACCCACTTGGGACCCTATTGATTTTCACATGTTATTTTCCCTTCTGCTAGCCTCCTCCACCAACCTCTCACTCCCTGCTATTTCTTTCACTGCCTGCATGGCAGGGGGAAAAAATGTGGTTATTGGTACATGTTGGTGGATATTATGCATATTGGTACTTTGAATAAGGTTTTCTATTTTCTGTTCACAGTGCAAGAATGCACACAGAGCAGGGGAGTTTTTCTACAGTCCTAATGGTCCCTTTGGCCAGAAACCGACTGATATCCAGCTGAATTTAGAAATTATTTCAAATGGCCTTTAAATGTGTTGCTTTACAGGTAATTAGGACTTAAATTAGATTTCAGAGAGCCACCATAGCAAATTGATTAAGGAATAAGCTCTGGAACAGAATCCTGATTCTACCTCTTAGTAGATAACGTAACTTGGGCAAATTACTTAACTTCTTTGTGCCTCAGTCTCCTCATTTGTAAAATGATGCTAATCATAGTGTTTGTTGGGATAAAATATTTTGATATATAAAGCACTTTTCCTGGCTTATGATAAATGCAGTTTGAATGTTTTGCTGTCACAGGTCCATGATCCCTTATTTGCAATTTAAAATTAAAAAGCTGGGGGAGGGCGCCTGGGTGGCTCAGTTGGTTAAGCGACTGCCTTCGGCTCAGGTCATGATCCTGGAGTCCCTGGATCGAGTCCCGCATCGGGCTCCCTGCTCAGCGGGGAGTCTGCTTCTCTCTCTGACCCTCCCCCCTCTCATGTGCTCTCTCTCTCATTCTCTCTCTCTCAAATAAATAAATTAAAAAAAACTTTAAAAAAAAAAAAGCTGGGGGAAAAAATGGCACATCTTATAGAAAACTCCTTAAGTGGTTAAGATCTGACATGAGCTGATCTGTGGTGATTTATAGATTTTATTTATCCTACTTTGTGTGAATATTCATATGTGTGATTAAAGAATTATTAATATGTTTGATTATAAGCTGGACACCCCCCCCCCGGGTTGTTACATAAGATACTATCCACTGCTTTTTAAAATCCAAGGTGTTCTGAATTCCAAAAGACATCACCCAAGGGTTTTTTGAGGCTCAGTAAAGCAAAGTACAATAAAACAAGATATGCGTGTGTGATAGTGTGCTTTTGAATTGACTGTTTAAAAATTATATTTCTGTATCTCCATTTCCAGTTATTACTTTTTGTCCTAAAGATCACGTTATTGGGATCTTCATATAGTCACAACACTTCTCTTATGGTTAGCGTTTGTATTTTACCTCTTTTTCCATATATTTCTTCCAACTTTTGTTTTCTTACATTTACGGTGGTTGTCTTGTAAGCAGCATACACATTTTTAAAATCTCTTGAACTTTGTCCTTTAATTGTAGTAGTCACATATTTGTGTTTAAATTTACTATATTAGGCTTGATTTTATTTCTCTTGCCTTTAGGTCCTCCTTTTGCTTTTTCCCTACCTTTATTTGAATTAATATGTATATTTTATTATTCTCTTTCTACTTCTTTAAGGTTGGTAGTAATGCATTTAAAAATATTCTTTTGGGGATGCTTGGGTGGCTCAGTCAGTTAAGCATCCAGCTCCTGATTTCGGCTCAGGTCATGATTTTGAGCAACAGGTGCTTACTGGTCATTTGTATGACCTTTGGAGAAGTACTGTATTTTGCATTGAAAGTATTGAAAACCTTGGCCCATTTTAAAATTGGGCTATTTATTTTTTTAATTGTTGAGTTATAAGAGTTCTTTACATATTCAGGATGCATCTCTTATTAGATATATGATTTGTTAATATTTTTTTCCATTCTGGGAGGGTTTTTTTAAATTTTCTTAATGATATCTTTTAAAGTACAAACATTTTAATCTGATAATCTGGTAAATTCCAATTTATCTACTTTCTTTTGTCCCTTGTGCTATGGTGGCTTATCTAAAAAACCATTGCCAAATCTAAGGTCTTCAAGATTTGTTCCTATGTTTTCTTCTAAAAGTTTTATGGCTTTAGCTTCCCGTTTAGGGCTACAATCCATTTTGAGTTAGTTTTGAGTTAGAGGTTGAACTTCATTCTTTTGCAGGTGGATATGAGGTTGTCCCAATGCCACCTTTAAAAAGACTTTTCTTTCCCCATTGAATTGTCCCCATTGAATTTCCTTTCTGACTTTCACGTGGAGGTTTTCTAGTTACTCTCTTCCAGTTTACTAATCTTTACTTTTGCCTTATCTGCTTTTAAACTTATGTATTGAGTTTTTAATTTCTGTTGTTATCTTTTTCAGTTGTACAATGTCTACTTTATTCTTTTTGGTAGATTTCTGTCTTTTTATAAATTCTTTGTTTTCTCTATTTTCATGAATATATTAAACATTGTTATTAAAATTTTATTGAAGTATAATTAACATACAGTGTTACTTTAGTTTCAGGGGTACAATATAATGATTCAACAATTCTGTACATTACTCAGCGCCTATCACGATCACTGTACTCTTAATCTGCTTTATCTGCTTCACTCATTCTTCCCTTCTGGCAACCTCTAGTTTGTTTTCTGTATTGTAGAGTCTGTTTTTTTTATTTGTCTCTTTTTTCTTTGTTATGTTTCCTAAATTCCACATCTGAGTGAAATGATAATGGTATTTGTCTTTCTCTAACTGACTTATTTCACTTAGCATAATACCCCCAGGTCAGTCTGTATTGTTGCACATGGCAAGATCTCATTCTTTTTTGTGGCCGAGTAATATTCCACTGTGGCCTTATCACATCATCTTTATGGCTGAGTAATATTCCATTGTAGCTATGGCACACCTTCTTTATCCATTCACCTATAGAGGGACATTTGGATTGCTTCCATATCTTGGCTATGCAGCAATAAATATAGGAGTGCATATATCTTTTCAAATTAGTGTTCGTTTTTCTTTCTTTCTTTCTTTCTTTCTTTCTTTCTTTCTTTCTTTCTTTCTTTCTTTCTTTCTTTTTCTTTCTTTCTTTCCTTCTTTCTTTCTCTTTTTCTTTCTTTTTCTCTCTCCCTCCCTTCCTTCCTTCCTCCCTTCCTTCCTTCCTTCTTCCTTTCCTTTCCTTTCCCTCCCTTCCTTCCTTCCTTCCTTCCTTCCTTCCTTCCTTCCTTCCTTCCTTCCCTCCCTCCTTCCCTCCCTCCCTCCCCTTCCTCCTCTTCCTTCCTTCTATTCTTCTTTTCTTTCTTTCTTTCCTTTTTTTTTCAAAATACCCAAAATACCCAGAATTACTGGATCACATTGTAATTCTATTTTTAATTTTTTGAGGAATCTTCATGCTGTTTTCCTAAGTGGCTGCACTGATTTGCATTCCTACAAAAGTGCATGAGGTTTGCTTTTTCTCCGCATCCTCTCCAACACTTGTTATTTTTTATGTTTTTGATTTTAGCCCTTCTGACATATATAAGGTGATACCTAATTGTGGTTTTGATATGCATTTCCCTGATGATTAGTGATGTTGAGCATCTTTTCATGTGTCTGTTGGTCATCTGTATGTTTTCTTTGGAAGAATGTCTATTTAGGTCTTCTGCCCATTGTAATTGGATTTTTTTTGGTATTGTATAAATTCTTTATATATTTTGGATATTAACCCCTTATCAGATATATAATTTGCAAATATCTTCTTCCATTTGATAGATTGACTTGTTTTGTTGATGGTTTTGCTTCACTGTGCAAAACCTTTTTATTTTGGTATAGTCCCAATAGTTTAATTTTGCTTTTGTTTGTGTTGCCTGAGGAGACATATCTAGAAATATGTTTCTATAACCAATGTCAAAGAAATTATTGCCTATGTTTTCTTCTAGGAGTTTTATGGTTTCAGGTCTCACATTTAGGTCTTTAATTCATTTTGAGTTTATTTTTATGTATGGTGTAAGAAAGTGGTCCAGTTTCGTTCTTAGCATGTAGCTGTTAAATATTGTTATTTTAAAGTCTCCAATGATAATTCCAGTATCTGAGTCATCTTTAGTTCTACTTCTATTCTCAAATGTTTCCTAAATTTTTTGTTATATGTTCCAATTTCTTATTTTCTCTATTAATATGTGATGAGTATTGGACATCCTGAACAAAATATCTTAGAGGTCTTAGATGATGATGTCTTTTCCCAAAGGTAATTTAATTTCATTTTGACAGGAAGATAGATATGTGGAAGATCACCTTGATCTGGTTGAGAGATCTATGCTCTCAAATGTATCATGGGGTTATTTCCTACATCCCTTCTACTTTTGTGATCCCTGAATTATAATCTGTATGTCCTCAGTACCACCATACTACTGAAATTTTTGCCTAGCTCTTTAGCATACTGCTATGTTGGCTAGGTTTCTAGGAGTCTTGCTCTGTGTAGGTGCAGTTTTGGAGATGGTGAACTCTTTCAGGGAAATTGCATGCAGGATTTCAAGCTCTCTTTTATGTATTTCCTCTTTTTTCCCAGGCCTTAATCCCATTGGCTGCCCTCAACTACATAATTCTGTCTCTTCAGCCCAGTAAGAGTGCTGCAAGCCTGGTTTGTCTTTCTGTTTAGCATCAGTTTCTGCTACAAACCTGCAGCTGCCTGGAGGGGAAATACTGCAGAGAGGCTCACTTCAGTGTGCTTACCTTTTCTGCAGGACTGCTGCTTCTCAAGTCCTGCCCACTGTCAGGACTCTCTGCTGTTGTCAAACTATTGTTTCATGCATTCGATAGCTGATTTTGGCAAGAGGAGTATTCTGATGTATGCTTTTCTGTAAGAGCTGGAAGCAGTTTCCCCAAATTTCTTTGGAAAAATATATAAGGAAATCCCTATATTTTGCTGCAATATAATTCTGTCATATCAGTAAGTAATGTCTTTAAGAAAGTCAGATACTTTCCTTGTGTTTTAATTTAGGGTTTTATTTGTGACCAAAAGACTTGGCACCAAATAAATCCGAAAGAGAACCCTCCCCCCCAATTTGAATGCTATAACATTTCCACAAAGATATGATCATTTAAAATTGTAAAAACAGGGCTAGGTTTCTTTTTGCTATGTATAAAGGACTTCAGCATATGTGAAATGTAATATATTCAAGAAAAACTCTATTATATCAATGTGTTCATCCACAGTTAATATGGCGGTTACCATTAGCATTTAGTTCATTATACTTTTGTCTTAGAGCACAACAATTTGGATGAACTAGTTCTCTTTATAATGTTTCCAATAAAGTTTGAACTACTTGCTACATTTTCTCTCAGTAACCTTTTTTGAGGATTAATAGAATCCTTTTATTGATCTCTGTTCTACCCAGAAGTATTACAGCACATATAAAAATATTTATTGACATTGCTGTTGATGACTATCAAGATGTTTCTTCTACTGAACATTATTTTTAAAGTAATGATTGACAAAATATTTTTCTCTCCCTTTATCCTTGTCTAAGTTTTTGCAAACTAAGTATATCTAGTAAGTATCAGAACAGGAACTAATCATTTCTGCCTACTCACTGTCATTGATACTTTGACAATTATCAAAAAGCCTTGACATTTATTATCCACATGAATGATGAACATTTCCTTTAAAACAGAATACTCAGCGTGACTTATAGAATTGCAGAACTAGCTGTCACAGTTTAAAAATTGTATTCAAGTAATACTTATAAGGGAAAATTTAAGACTTTGGAATAAGCAAAGAAGACTTCTGTCTATATATTCAACACAGTCCCAGAGCCTTTGGGGATTATCTGAACCTATACGAATATGCAACCTGTCTCTAAACTATTTTACAACTCCGTACAGAGTGAAGTTAAGCTGTAGAAAATGGCTAACAATGCAAATAATTCTTGTCTGTAGACATGCACAGAAATTTTGTATAATAGAGGGAAAACATTTTTCCTCCTATGGAAAAGCCAGTTTTGCAAATTCGTGTCAATATTACAGATTCATAAATGTGTCTTCTTTGAGGTCTCCTTTTGAACCCATTGTAATGGGTCTCTCATTTAACTAATGGGTTAAAGAACACCTTTGGCATATGTTAATTTTGTATTTGTATGAGAGTCATGATTTTATCTTCTTTTGAAAATTATAATCTAACATAATGCTTCCTTGGGCTTGTTCATTTATGGAAACTCTTTTATTTATTTTTTAAGTTTTATTTTAATTCCAGTATAGTAATATGGTATACAGTGTTATATTAGTTTCAGGTGTACAATATAGTGATTGAGCAATTCCATACATCACGCTGTGCTCATCAGGACAATTGTGCTCCTTAATCCCCGTCACCTATGTCACCCATTGTCCCTCCCACCTCCCCTCTGGTAACCATCAGTTTGTTCTCTATAGTTAAGAGTCTGTTTCTTGGTTTGTCTCTCTCTCTTTCTCTTCACTTCTTTGTTTCTTAAATTCCACATGAGTGAAGTCATGTGGTATTTTTTTTCTCTGACAGACTTATTTCAATTAGCATAATACCCTAGCTCCAATCATTTCATTGCAAATGGCAAGATCTCATTCTTTTTTATGGCTAAATAAAATTCCACCTCTTCTTCATCTAGTCGTCTATTGATGGACACTTGTGCTGCTTCCATAATTTGGCTATTGTAAATAATGCTGCTATAAACATAGGGTGCATGTATCCCTTTGAATTAGTGTTTTTGTATTTTATGGGTAAATACCCAGTAGTGTAATTACTGGATCATAGAGTAGTTCTGTTTTTAACTTTTTGAGGATCCTCCATACTGTTTTGCACAGTGGTGATACCAGTTTGCATTCCCATCAGCAGTGCAAGAGGGTTCCTTTTTTTTTTTTAAGATTTAATTTTTTTTATTTATTTGAGAGAGAGAATGAGAGAGAGAGCACATGAGAGGGGGGAGGGTCAGAGGGAGAAGCAGACTCCCTGCCGAGCAGGGAGCCTGATGCGGGACTCAATCCAGGGACTCCAGGATCATGACCTGAGCCGAAGGCAGTCGCTTAACCAACTGAGCCACCCAGGTGCCCAAGAGGGTTCTTTTTTTTCCACACCCTCGCCAATACTTGTTGTTTCTTGTGGTTTTGAGTGTAGCTGTTCTGACAGGTGCGAGGTGATATCTCATTATAGTTTTGATTTGTATTTTCATTTATGGAAACTCTTAAGGAAGAAATGCATTCAGGTGTTAATGGAAGTTAGGCATGTTTGGGTAGAATGATGGTCCATGAAAGCATGAAAGATAAGAGCTTGCCTCTGTGAAATTTAAGATATAGACCCAGTCAACATAGGAAATAGGTCTGTAAGATTATAAAGGTTGCCTGGTGTTTTGTTGTTGTTGTTGCTGGAGTTTGTTTCTTTGTTTTAGTAGTTACAATACAAAATCTGTTTTTGCATTGAATCTGTTACATTGCAACTATTTTTAATATGATTTCTATTTCTTGTACTTTTTATTTCAAAGTCTGTAGATTGGTTCAGTAACTACAACTGCCCACACTTCTGATAACAACTATCAATAAAGAGATGTTGAGATAGCTGGGGCATAAGCTATTGTGTTTGCAAATCCTTCAGCTGGAGGATAGTCTCTGAGGCTACTTACAAAATAAAGTCTTATTCATTTCTGTACTCTTTCCCCTGCAGTAGAAATGCAAGGAGTGATTGCCCTGTCATTCCTACTATACTAGTCATCTAGGATTTTCTCTCTCCTATCTTGGGTTTTGAGAAGTCCTGGGGTATCATAATCAGGAGGGAGATTTCCTCAATGGGCTATTCAGTAAGAGATTAGTAGAAGCCTATAACCCAGAAGTAAGCATCCCTGCTTAAAATCAATTGGTGAAGCACTGGGTTCTAATTAAGTCCTTTATCTTTGCTAAAGAGAGGATCAGCTGGAGTAGTGACGTTCGCACTAGAGTGAGAGTTCCTGCTTACTCACCTTCCATTCTTTTCTGGGCACTAGAATAGTGCTCTTGGCAGTAGTCCTTAAGTAGATCTACCCACTTGTTTCTTCCCCATGCGGCACGCTCTTTCTTGGGCTGTGAGGCTCCTGGGGCTCCTTCTGGTACTCCCTTTCATTTACTCACCTCTTTCCATCTTCCTTTAAGCCAGGGATAGGGGGAAGGTGGTGGAAAACCCACTTCTCTCTATTCAGACTTCCCTCACAGGCATTTTCCCTTTCTCAAATTTAGTTCTCCTGGTTTTTTTTGCCCCCACAATAAATTTTGATGGCTCATTACCATTGGAGGTTGAATCATTAACAACCAAAATATTAGTTCTTTTTCTTAATATTGAAACCCTGCCTCTAAGTGAGGGAAAATGTTTGCATTCCATCATTCTCCACATGAAAGAAAAGAAAGAAAAAAACAGTTTAAGTTTGCATATTATAATGGCCATAAAATTGTAGTCTTGCCACAGAAAAATACTTGATTGGGAAGCTTTAGGAGGTGGAAATATAGATATTGGAGCTGAACAGCTCCCCTCTTTACCCCTTTTTCTTAGGTTAAGAATGCAGAAGAAATACTGTACCAGTCTACATTTGCTATAAAAACCACGTGAGGTCTGATGTGTGTTTTAGAGTTCAAAAATTTTTAGATTTTAGAATGGTACCGTAAATCCATATACCACATGTGCATTTATGATGTAACTTCTCCCAGAGGGGCCTGGGTCAGCACTGCTTACTCAAAAATATGATTTTTTTTGCCACTAACATAGGAATATCCATACTCTTAGTAGAATAAAGTCTTTGAATGGCCTCTTGTCAATTTAGATCAGCTTTTGCTACTAGATGATTTCAGATCAGATTATATTTTGCACCAAATAAATATAAAATCACTTTAGATTTTCAGAGGTTTCTGGATTTTGCAATTTTGAGTAAGAGATTTGGGCTTATATTTCCTCAATTTTAAGATGCCATTAATTATGAAATGCCCTATCCATTTACTGATAGTTTTGAGAACCAGAAAATAAGTGTTTCATTTACTATTATTTTATGTGTTTTTATTTTGTTTTTTTGCTATTTTAGTTTCTATATCTAATTTCATTGCATGTGGGCGCTGAACATGGTGTGCATAATATCAGGGTTTTCTTTTTCTTTTTGTGTTTTGTTGAACCTTCCTTTGTGGGTAGCACATGGTTATTTGTTGTAAACTTATTTATATTAGAAAAGGAAGGTTTATTTTCTGTGTGCAATATGTGTGTATACATATATATATATATATATACACACTCTGATATGTATGTGCATATATATACTATATAGATTCTATGTACATATAAGTGTATACATAGATATACAGGTATATATTTATATATATTAGCAAATGTTAAGTTGTGTTATTCAGATGTTGATATTTATTTGAATCTGCTGGATCTGGGCACTCACTTATGTTCATTGTTAGTTACTAGAGTGTCATTGCTCCTAGACCCTCTCAGTAGAAGGTAGAAAATATATATGCGTATATAAACATGCACACACAATATTATGATACATATATGTCTGTGTATCTACCCACATAAATATATCAGACAAAAACATGAGTTCACATTGGTACCTCCAATTCCAATTTAACAGTTCAGGCCTCTTTCTAGCCTTCCTCCTTTTCATATTTGTAATTCACTTCTCCAACATTGTTAGATCTGGCTCCCATTATCCTTAACACGGTTGCTCTTTCCCCTCCACCCTCCTATATGCAACTAATCTCCTGATCACAGGAGCCATATCTTTGGCCTTTAGCTTCACCATCATCTCCTCATTGCTCCCCTTTCCCTGTCCTCATGCATACTTGGCCCCTGTCTCTACTGCACCTCCTCAGATACAGTGCTGGCCCCATGGCCCAATCACCTCTTCAGCTCCAGGCCCACTACTGCCTCCTGTGCTTTTGGCCATCCTATCACCTCCAAAGAAAGCGAAGTGGAAGAAAGGAAAGTAATTAGGTAGTGGAAAAAGAGGAGAAATAGAAGGGTTTATTTCTTATCTTTCATGGTCTGCAATTTTACTCTGAAGTTTCTAGACTTGGATTTTTTTCTTATTGAATTATTTTTCTGTAGTACTTGGTGAGCTCTTTTAACAAGGAAATCTTGTCACTTAGTTCTTAGAAATTCTTTGCCTCTGTTTCTCCAAACATTGCTTTTCCTGCTCGTCTTTCCTCTCGTCTTATGAAAATTTTTTGAGTTATTAGAACTTCTGAATCTATCTGCTATATCTCCTAAAATTTCCTCCAGAGTTTATATCTCATCGCCTCTGTTTTATGCTCTAGAAGAAATCCTCAGCAATATATGATAGCTCAGCAATTTACTCTGCAGTAATCCAGTCTTAGTCTGTTTATTAAGTTGTATATTTTAATGAGGGAATTTTTCATTTTAAAAATCTTTGATTATTTTTATTGCTATTCTTGTTTCATAACTACTAGTTCTTGTTTTTAAGGTATTTGATTAAATTCCCTGCTTTATTTCTCCTATAGTATGAAATATTCTTTGGAGACCTTCTATTAACTCACTTCCTCAGGTGTAAGTTCTTTCTTGTGAGTTGAGGGGTTGAGCTTGTCAGCAATCTTTCATGGTGTTGCTATGGGATTAATAAATCCTCTTTAGACATTTATCTTCCACGACAGAATTCTCCTGTATATATGCTAGGCCATGGCGGTCTCCTAATGGCATCCAAATTGACTCCCAGTGGGGTGATGTAGTTCTCCTGATAGAACATGATGTAGCTATAGCAAGGGCAGTATCTTCATTCGGGATGGCTGTCTTAATGTCTTAACACAGCAACTGTGACGTGCTCCAGATGCAAAGGGCCCAAAGATTTTTTTTGCCTATAATGACTTCCAATTATGATGACTTCCCACACAGTGGATGCCTGGATGCCTCCTAAACTTATGGCTATAATTGTGGCTCATTGCTATGGTTGCCAGTATTTCTTTCAGTGGTACCTCACAGGTTTACACCCACCAAGAGTTTCCTTTCTAATATTAAGATTTCCCTCCATCCCTCCCTTCCTTCTTTCTGTTATTCTCTGGTTTTATGTGTGAAGAAGAGATATCAGCATGTATTAGTCTGTACCTTAGAACCAGAATCTATTAATAAAATTTAGTAACTGTGTGTTAATTAGTTTATGTAAACAATGATATTTTTATGTCTTTGGCTTCATAGAGATTGAATCTATATATTTGGAGTCTAAAGGCTCTTCTGAATCATTCTCTCCATCTATGGACAGTCATTTGGAAAACACTTCCTAGGAGACTAACTTCTTTAACTTGTTTAGGATTGACACATTGGTACTATAACAGGAGAGCACTAGAATTTTGTAAGCATTGCCTATTTGATTAAACTCATACTTTCTTTTATCTGTAATTGAATTAAGCATTTCTAGAAGTTAAATAACCTCTCTTGAAAGTCAGCCAAAGATTTCTGACAGATAACTATTGGAGGCCTGGCTATGGTTCTTTATAAGCATGTATCGTTTGCCCCCATCTCGCCTAGCTTTGAAAGTTTGATGATTTATTAAAAAGATTTGGCAATTTCTGTTGCCTTTAATTGCATTGCCTGACTTCTGCCAGGTAATCTTTATCTTCTGCTATCGCAATGTTTCATTTCGGTGCTATTTCATAATGTAGTCGTTTTGAAAGCATTTTAAGTGAAAATTTGGAATCTGAATTTGTCAGTGTGCGACTGTATGATGTGTGACACCAGAGCAAAAACAGATCCCAACTCGATATACAAGGCTCTTCTTTTATTTAGCGAAGTTTTGTCAGTGTTCAGGCAATGCCAGCTACATTATAACTTCGCAAAGTTTCTTTGGACATAAAGTATGACAAAATATGCTTTAGTTCAGGAGATTTGGTATTTTTGTTAAAGATCTGATATACTGAATTAGAGAAGGGAAGAGGACACAATAGTCACAAGTTAAGAAAAAGCAACCAACTTTGTCTCTCAGATAGGTGTCCTCTGTGTGTGAAAGGAAGGTTAACTCCAAATAGCTTAAGAAAAAGAACATACTGGTCCATGGAACAGAATAGCTTGGCGTTTGATGCAGGACTCAAATAATATCATCAGGGCCTAATTTTGCCATTTGTCGGAATTCTGCTGTCTCCTGGGCTTGCTTTATTCTCAGGGTAGCTCTAGACCTAACTTCTCCAGTGTTCAAGTCCAGAGGAGAAGGGAGAGAGTGTCTACTTTGGTGGTTTTCTCACAAATCCTTCGAGCCATTGTGAATAACTTGGGTCATGTGATCCCCACCCAATCTCCTGGGGGATCTGTTGCTCTGATTGGCCCGGGACCAGGATGGTATGCCACCCAAATATACAGATTGATTGTTGAGAGGTGGATAAATAGTTTACCAAGGAAAACTGTGCCATTTACTCAAAGAAGTAGGAGATGAATATCGGGTAGTCAAGACCAACAACAAAATATCTTAGAGATATGGGTGGATACGGAAGACTGATGACAGAGAACTAATTATGAGGGTTTTTTAAAGGTCTCTAATTAGTTCTCTGTCATCAATCTTACATAACATCCCTCTTCCTAAAGACTATTTAGGATTAAACTAAAAAATAAAAGAATTATATAGGGATAAAACAAAAAAGTAAATGTTTTGTTAATGATCCAAGTGCACTTACAACTCTTATTATTTAACATGATGACCTGGAAGACTAATAACATTGCTCCAGTTGTCTCTGGTGAGTAGGTAAATAGTAGCAAAAATCCTACTGGCTAGCAAACTGGAGGTAAACCACACTATATTTTTTGTTGTTCTCATAAATCCCAAATACAGTATGCTGCTTCTGGTCAGAACTCGATTACTGTTGTTTACTGACCCACTCAGTAGCATAAATATATGCAAAATATGATTGTGATGTGGTATTCCAGCCTCAAAGCTGATCTTCCTCAGAGATCTTAACGCAGACAAGCAGAACAGCAAGAAAATAAACAGCTACTCCCTTTCATAACCAACAACACTCTTGGCCTTTCCCTGTCACTCTGCCCCCACACCCACACCAATGGGACCAGATAAACACATGGAACTGAAATGTTCTCTTCTCGTATGGTAAGATCAATACTAAGTATGCTTGAGTGGTGTCTGTCTTTCAACATCCTAAGGCTTTGCCCTAATAGATATAAGGTGTGGTCTCTCTTAAGGGTATTTGCATTATAAAAGGAAATTCTCTGAGGACTCTAAAGAAGCCCTAGGAGCAGTAACTGGAATTGTGGAAAGATCCCCATCTTTGGGGGAGATGCCCCATCTCCACATTTTCAGTGGAGCAGCAAACATAGTTTCTGCTTATAGATTTAAACCTAGCCACCTCAAAGTGCATCCATTTCTGGGCCTGTGTGTGTGAATGACTTAAAGATACTAGGCTCCTTCCCTCTTCCAGGTTGTGAGAGAGTGAATAAATAAAGACTTGGCAGCCATGTCACAGAGGCTGCTGACACCTGCTCGGTCAAATCCCAGGGCAGTGTGCTTTCCATCTTCATTGCATGTTCTGCACGAAGAACTCAACTCTGTTTATCCTCCATCCAGCAAGAGATTATATTTCATGGCCAGCTGGTTTGCTTTGAGGCAGAATTTGGCTCCTTAAATATAGTACTTGTCTAGGTAAATGTTTAAGTTGTTTAACGAAGAACATAAAATCACTTTTCACTTTTCATTAGTATAATAGGGATTATTCATATATTTATTGACAAATTTGTTTTGTTTTGCTCCCTCCCCTCAGAACAGTATAGAAAGACCAAATATTTTATTACTGTGGAAGGAATTCTTTCAACTTTATCATTATTCACAGCACTGTTCTCCTGAGGCTGAGAATATGATCATAAGAGGTCTGGAGTTATTGGCTTTCAATTAATATAAATACTCTCAATTGATGTTGGGGGGAGGCTTTTTCCTTTTTGGTGTATTTCCCTTTGGTGTTATGTAGTATCTTCAATACTCACCACTGTCATGATAGCCTGGCATGCTTAGAATTAAAAACTTAAAAAATTAAAAATTTTTTCCCAAGGAAAAAAACCTTAAGAAGTATATCTGCTTCTAAAGATCCATAAACATCTCCCAAAGCCCTACAGTGGATACCCATAGTATCTATTGCAGTACCTTGCACACATTATGCATTCTGTCATGCTTGTTTTTTTGAGTGAAAAGAGATGTAAATAGTTTTAAATTAACTATGTTAACTATCCCCAAATCAAAAATAGATCATAATATTAGCTCTGTTCATAAGTCTTCCATTACAGGCTATTTTGATGTTTATGCTGCTCATTTTCACGGAGCCCTAACCTGCCAACGTGGGCTGGATCCTCATGAATGCAGTGGACTCAGATGTGACAAAGCTTCAGACTGTTTCATTATGTCCAGTTTGCCTGGTTTCACATAAAAAAGGGAGCCTAGAAGTGTCAGTCCCTGAAGATCAGAAAGCAGCCACCATGAACTAAGCTAAATGAGACACCTCTGATTTTTCGGGCATGACTGAGAAACTGATGGTGCCACAGCTGTGTAGGGAGAATGCAGAGCAGAATGGAGTCAAGCTGTCTAGGTTCAAGAACCAGATCTTCCCAATTACGAATGTGTACTCTTGGATCAATTATTTAACATCTTTAAGGCTCAGTTTCCTTGCTTGTGAAATGGAGATAATAATAGTATCTAACTCATAGGGTTGATGTGAGGATTAAATGAGATCATGCTACTGAGAGAACACGGGTCAGAGCCTGGCATGGAATAAACACTCAGTGAATGTTAGCTGTTAAGTCCTGTCTGCCATAACTACTCCTTGACTCTGAACTACTAAAGCTCTTGGAATCTGCCATGCTCATTTTGGCACTTGATCATGCATTAATTCATCTATCACCATCTATTGAGGTGACTTTAATCCCCGCTGGAGTGCTGAATGTGGTTCACATAGTGTTTAAGATAGCAGATTGCCTATTTTAGCACTGTTCACATTAAACTGACCTCTGATAAATATTTATTCAAAGCTCTAAGTCAATACGAAAAAAGCTAAAGGAATATTGTGTTCTATTAATGCAGAAAAAGGGTCCAGTTTACAGGAGCCCTGCTTTATTCCTCATTGATAGGATATTGGGTTTGATTATGGTAATCTATACCCTGAGAATGACACTGGTAACGAGAAGCAAGTGGGGCGGGGGGCGTCTGGCAACCTTACATTATATGAGAAATGGTTGAAAAGACTGGGTAAGGCAGGGGATGAGAATGTCTCTTTCTTTGGTGTTAGATGCTAGTGAGGAGGTTTGCAGTTTTTAGATTTCTATTTATAGTCAATTTTTAATACAAATCCCCGAGGCTGGGTTGGGGGTAGTTACCATCAGGGGTCACCACACTTTAGAAGCCCTTACTCTTACAACCACTATGGCTTTATTTCTAGGTCTAGGTCAGCTTTATTGTCCTTCCCCCCCTCTCCTCCCCCCCCTGCTCATAGTGCCCCTAGAGGCTCTTCAGTCTACTGAGGGAGCACTTAACCAGTTTGCCAGAGGGCCCTCAGCATTGCTGAATCCTGAGTCAGACTCTCACTGTGCCCTGCTCCCCCAGGCTCAATAGGTTCTAAAGCACTGGAGTAGAAACAGGTGGGAAATTGGAACTAACAGACTGTAGATAGCCAACAGGCCAGGATTCATGGTCAGGAAGAGAGAACTGGGTTGGACAGAGTGGATTCAAAGCTTTGTCTTTTTGAGAGCATGTACTCTGTTTGGAGACACACTCTACAGCTTTGCAGCAGAGCCCTACCCTCAATCTTAGACTGCCTGGCATGTTGAAGATTCTCTCTGTCTCTCAAGTTATTGTACTATTTAGTCTTTTTTTTTTTTTAATTATTAATGCAAAAAAGAATATGGTTTTTCTACAAAATAAAAAAAAGCCATATTTATACTATATTTGGCTTGGAGACTACGTATCTAAATGTGTTGGTCAAAACTATCAGTGGAAGTACCAAGAACTGCTTTCTTTCGTAATCTGATGTTTGGGATCATTGAATTTTGCACTTAAAAAACCAAGTACTTTGATTTTCTACTCATTTTTGATTCTGAAATCGGAGATAAGTGCAATTTCTGGCTATTACTTACAAGTCCATCCCCATGTGGATTCTCCTGCCCTTATAAGCCTTCTACCATCCTGACTGCTTTAACTCTAATGGTGGCTCAACTTCGTGTTTGGATGTTTCACCAATAACTCAAATTTGCTGTTTTCCCATCACAATAGTATTCTCCATTACTTTTTGTTTTGTTCTGTTTTTCAGCAATAGTTGTAATTCGTGTAATTGTAGGATGTTTGTTTGATGTAAACTCTTAGTCCTATCTGGAAATATTTAAAACACTGTGTTCTTTGGAAGCACCTAAGTAATAGTATTTTAACACATAGCTTTTATTTTCACCGAGCCCACATTAAGCCAAGGTAATTTTGTTCCATGTTGTGTAATGTTCTCACTTGTGATTATTTCTTCAGGTTTCTCGTTTTCTTTTTTAAATCACAACAACTGAAGGGCAACAACAGCTGCTGGAGTTATGTTTGTCAGACATTTTAGGTTAGTTTTCCCCTTTGCACGAACGGGTTCCATTGACAGCACCAAACTGGGTATATGTTGAGATTGCCACCCGCTGGTGAAATAGAGAATTTTCATTTTCACCAGTAAGAAAACATACTTGTTTTCTGTTTTCAGAGTATGAGCTCATACATTTAGGTTCTTTAAAAAATATATTTCAAACTCCATTAAAAGGATAAAGAATTTCATTATTATGAAATAATTTAAAGCTTTATGAGAAGAATAACAACGCCATTGTTATAAAACCATTTAGAAACCTTTATTTACATCTCTCGTAGCCTCTACAAAGTGGTGAAGTGCAAAAAAAAAAAAAAAGCTTAGAATTAATTATGCCAAAGTGTTATCAGTGGTTGCTGTTGAATACTAAGAATAAGAAGGATTTAACTAATTTGTGTTGCTTCTTATACTTTTATTTAGTTACAGTTTTTTTCTGTAGAAAACTTGTATTGCTCTAACCGAAAATATAAATCTGAAGAGGAAAAATAATTGTATGTGTGTATATAAATCAAAATGTAAGTCTTCAATAACAGCACTTTATAGAGTGTTAAAAAAAAAAAAAAAACACCACCCTAAATCAATGCCACATTTAACTAAGCAGATACAAAAGGAACAAAAGCTCCGAGATTGAACTGCGGCTTTCATCACTCCACTAGCACAAATTTTAAATTCAAATGCATACATAAGAATTTATTATGTGATAAAGATGCCATTTCAATTTCATGTGCAAGGATGCTTGGTTACCTCACATCATTTACCAAATAAATTCCACATGTGAAAATTAAAAACAAAATAAATTTTAAAATACAGAAATGAATATTTAAGCTAAGCAAAAATGCAAAGGAAAATTATGAAGGAAAATACTGAAAACTTCTGTGTAAGAATATTATCATAAAAACAAAGGAGAAGCTGGGAAAAATATTTATAGCATATAGAACTGACAAGATAAATAATTTTTTAAAAGGCCTATGAGCATTTGAAAAAAGTTGAATTTCATTACTAATCAAAGGATTGCACATTTTTTTGAAATGAAAAATTTAGCTATAAATTGGCCAAGATTTAAAAAATACCAGTGTTGTCAACTATAGAGCTACTTTGCTATTTGAAGTTATTCCTTAAAAAGATACTTAATGACATGAAAAAAAATGCCCATATCAAATTTAGATTACAAATAGCATTTAAATAATAATGCAGTTTATGTATATCTCTCCAGAAAAATATTATTCCAGAGTTTTAATAGTGATTTTTTTGTATTACTAGAGTTATTGGTGATAGTATCCTTCTTCGTGCATTTCTGTATTTTTTAACTTTTGGCAGGAAAAAAATTACAAATACACAATATGCTCATTAAAATTCACTTGAGAATAATACAGGTAGTTTGATTACTAATTAATAAAAATAAAAGCATTTGTGTATATGATATGTATCATTATAATTTGTCTATGTAGATTAAAATTGTTTTAGAGTTTAATAGTGATTATTTGTATGGTTATTACTTTGTTTATATTTCTGTGGTTATAGGTGATTACTTCCTTCACCATTCATTTTGTAATTATTTTACTACTGATTTTACTGAAAATCATCTTTAGGAAGATAGGTAAAGACATGGAAAATATTCATGAAAACTTAATAAACGAGGGAAAATATATGCAGTATATGCAGTTTGTTCATAGTTTGTAGAAGTAGAAGCATATATCTATTTTATTCATACATATATATGAATAGATTTTTTAAAACTTGGAAGGGCAATGTTTTAAAGGTTTAATGGTGATTATAGTACTATGAATATAGTCGATAGTTTTCTTCTTTATTTTTCTGACTTTTTAACTAGAAACAAAGTCTACCCATGTATATCAAATATATACATTGAATTTTATACTTTAAATATGTGCAGTTTATTGTGTTGATGCTTCAATAAAGTTGTTGAAATATGTAGTTTAAAACTGCTGCTCAAAAACAAAATAGAAACAATTCTCATCTTTTCTTTCTGAAAAGAAAATTTAATATTTAAAAAATGTAGTGTCACTTTTAACTAGCCTAATGTTTATTTCATCCCATTTGTAGATATGTAGAATACTAAAGACATTTAAAAATATTTCTTCACTGGCATTTGGCACAGTAATGAATCAGCACTTTAAGCCAGTTTACACAAATTTGGATCTGCACATTCTTTTCTAGGGTAGGGGGAATGGGGAGGAATATTTTTACTTACCAAGATAATGTTAATCCCTATCATGTGCAAGGAGCCAAGTACCTTGTGGAAACATTTAGCTATTTTTCCCTTGAAAGAAGGTGATTTCTTATGATTAACAAACTTAAACAAGCAAACAAACATGATTTGACTTTTCAGAAAGAAACCACTTACTCAGATATTAGAGTCTCTCATTAACACATCCTGTGCTTCAGCAGTAATTTTATTGATTATGTGAACTGTTAAATAGTCCATCTGCAATGCAAATGTAACTTTAAAATTAAAAACCTGACATCAATTTGTTTTCCTCCAGCAACTTCAGAGCTAAATTAAATAAAACCCTTGATTTGAGGCAGCCAGCCTTTTCTGATAAAGCTTTCAAATATCCGGCATGTTAAAAGTGTGTTGCTAGGTACGTGAAAGATGACACTAGACAAAGAATGACACTGTTTCAATCATTTTTTAATAAAGGAAAATATACAGCTCTCCTGCGCAGCTGCACACTGCTTGACTGGTGGGCAATACTAATATGTGTCCAGAGATACGATGATGTATCTGCTAGTCTTGCCGAGCTGTGCTGAGACCTCTTGTACAGATGCCCCTGTGTGACAGCTGGCTGTGTCGTCCATTCTGCCTTACTTGCAGGGCTTGCACTCTAAAACCCAAGCAGCTAATTTTAAAATAGTAATGCATGGCACAGGCGTAAAGAATGAATGAAAATACTCATCCCCGAGGCATGTCATGAGTTGATTATAACAAAAATTGCTTAATTATTTATTAGTAGTTGCTTTATAAATCACTCTGGTTTTGCTGAAGGGTATAAACTGTGAGATGGGAGAGCAGGGCTAGAGAGGTGAAATTGTCAGGGGACACTGTAGTGAAGGGTTTCATATACCACACAGATGCCTTTTGACTTTATCCTGTAAGCGATGTGGAAACGGAAATCTTTTAACAGGACATTGAAAGGTCAGATTTGTGTTTTCTCTGTGTGATGGCATATGGATTTGAGGGGGGACAGGAAGAGAGGCAGGTAGCAGTTAAGGTGAAAGACCATGAAAGCCTAAAGTTGCAGTACAGGGGGGAAAAGATGGGAGGAAGCACCAAAATATTTGAAAAGGAAAGCGTGTAGGAAAAACATTCAGAAGGATCTGGTAGTTGAGCGAATATGGGGGCCAGAGGTAAAGTCGAGGAAAGAATTGAGTTTTCTTCTTTGTATAACTGGGTGGATAGTTAACACTGTTAACTGATACTGAAATCACAGGTGCTGATGGTGATTAGAAGGGGAAAACATAAGTGGCTGGTTGACCTACTTTGCTAATGGATACATGCAGTCCCTCAGAAATTTTACAAGAGCAAATTGTATAGACAGACATACAATAAACAATGACAGTGAAATTACAGACAAAACCCTCCAACTAAATCACACAAGGCCAGGAAAGCACAAGAACCTTTTTATGAATCTGATGTCAGAGACATGAACAAAGATGGAACAATTAGATTGCATTAATTGTATTTGTTACGTTGCAATGGCAATGATTCTGCTCCCAGCAATAATGAGCTCTGTTATAATGGGCATTCACCTTGTATCCCACCTATTCATTCATTAGAATGAGTTTTTTTTCCCCCTTTTACAAAGTAAATACACAATAAGATCAAATAAATTTTGATGATTGCCAACAGATGGTGAGGGGCTCAACCTCAGACCATCTGATCTTTCGCTTTTCAGTTCTTTCCGGCTGTTCTTTCTACTTAATTACCTTCCCCTCACTTCCTAATCCCTTCCATGTAATTCTACACCAAGATTGGGTCTAGCACTCTCTATTAATTTTCCACAGCCTACACTCCTTTCTGATAAGATATTCTTTCTTTGTAGCTGTGTTGCTAATGGATCTAAACAGTCTGGTTTTAGCAGAACCTTTCAATCCTACTTGAACCATGTCTTTGCTCAATTTATTAATTCAATTTAATGCTGAGAATTTAAAACTGACTCTTACAGTTTAATCTCATTTCACATCTGACACAATGGATCAACCACCAGTAATTTTGCACAATCAGAGAACTATTTTAACTGACCTGTCTTTGAAATCCTTCTCATATGAGACATTTATTTTTTCCAATCACTAAAACAGACTTTCTAGAGTGATATATGTGTTTCCGTGAGAAATTTCCTTTATTACATGAATGTGTCTATGCATTTTTTATGAATGGAGCCGAGAGTGTATGGCTGTAATAGGTATTTTAATGAAATTTTAGGCAAGTGCATAAAGGGTAGGAATTCAGGGAAGCTCAGAAGGCATCTCCTAATGTAATTTACTATAGACTCTGTATATTTACATAATCCATATCTAGATAGAACCTTCTTTTTTCTTTTGACAAGTACAGTTTAATGTCCAGTTCAAAATAAGGAGGCTGTTTCTGTGTCCTGGTCAATAGTCCCTAATAACACTGCTTTGACCAAGGTAGACTAATAGAATTCTGTTGATTGAGACTTCCTGCACTATACGTATGTTCTCATGTTTCTGTTGTGTTAGCAGCAGTTTGTTTAACCAAGTGCTTGTTCTTTTGATATAGAGGTTGCACATCAAATACTATATATTTCTAAGCATTTGTAATCAAATAAGGCTTGGTTTTAAATATATCATCTGTTTTGTGAGTGCCAGTTAGAAACAGTCACTATTTTTTGATAAAGCAATAAATGTTCATTTAAAAAACTTTTTTTAAATACAGAAAAATAAGAGGCGAAAACTCCCCACAATACCCATAATCTCATTAGAGATGATGGCTGTTAAATTTTTGCATATACTCTTTCTGGATCTTGTATGCATATCTGTATAAAATGAAAATTTTATTTTATTTTATTTTTGTTAAAGATTTTATTTATTTGACAGAGAGACACAGCAAGAGAGGGAACACAAGCAGGGGGAGTGGGAGAGGGAGAAGCAGGTTTCCGTTGAGCAGGGAGCCCGATGCAGGGCTTGATCCCAGGACCCCGGGATCATGACCCGAGCCGAAGGCAGACGCCTAACGACTGAGCCACCCAGGTGCCCCTAAAATGAAAATTTTAAAATAGACTTGGACTTGTAGATGATGATTTATACAGATAATCACTACACACATTTAACTTATGTGAATTTTACTCTGTGTGTGTGTGTGTGCAAGAGGACAACAATTTAAATAGATTTAAAAAATATTCCCCTTCATTTTGTTCACAAGTATATGTCCCAGAATAAGCACCAGATGGGTGATAGGAATTTACTGTTTCCTCAGTCTCTGTGTCTCAATTCCTGTGTTTCTTTTACGGTATGTGCATCTTGCTGCAGTGATCATGACTCCAGTGGTAAAAATACATATTTTTCCTACAACATGGTCTCAACTCAGGCCAGCTGCTTTGATGCTCAGTCACAGACACAGTTACCTATTCTAATGCTAAAAAGAAAAACTATGGTGAAGTTATGGTTATTTGGCTATCCAACCTGGAGATTTTCAAGGGTAATATTAACTGTATGAGATCTTTTTCATCATGATTTAAAAGCCTATCTCCTGTATGAGAGGCAACTTCACTGTAATCTACTTGTTTATTTTAGTGTATAGTTATTAATCCCCCCCATATCACTAAGTATTCTTTGAGAACATTCTTAGTAACCATATTGCGATCCATCATATGGATGTGCCATACACTCTAACCAAGCCACTATTATTAGACATTTGGTTAATTTCCAATCTTTTGCTATAAATAAGGCTATGACAACTGTTGCGCCTGAGATATGATACGAGTGATTTATTTTTGCGCCAGTACTTACTGCTGTTGTAATGTCTTTCCTTCAGGCACTTCTATCACGTTCATGCTGATAAGATACAGGAGGCGGGAGAATGTGATTTCACAATAACCAACTGAGGATTGACTTCAGTCAAAGAGGAGACAGTCAGACATATTTTTGAGTACAGTCTTTTGGTGTTTCTTGGAGGCTCCTTACCATGACACCTCCTGTTCAGGAGGGTTGGATTGGCACTTAGGCAAGCGAGCCAGTTCAAAGGGTGGATTGGCTGTGGCTTTTTTGAGAGCTCCAGGGTTCTGGTTCCTTCTGTCAGCTTCATGCTGCAAATAGCCACGGCATTTCTCAAAGTTAGAAGACTTCTGTGATTCATGGGCTTGTCTTTCATACCAGCATAGCTCTCCCTCTCCCAGCTTAGGTTGCTCTGGGTGGCTACACGACAGGACAGCTATGTGTTCTGACTTGGGCAGGGGAGGGAAGACTAGAGTCTCACTCTTCATACAAACTCTGCTTGTTCAAAGCCTTTAGAAAAATTAAGGATTCATTTCCTAGGATACATTCTAGGGTGTGGAATAATAACTGCTCAAAAATGTAAAAATATTTTTGAGGTTTTTGGTACATACTGATAAATTGCTCCCCAGAAATTTCATACTGATTTATACTCATGGCAGCCATACATGAGACTGATATTTTGGCTAAAACACTATTATTTTTAAAAGAAGGATAACCATAGACCAGTTAAGATCGTACTTTTTGTGTCTTTATTAGACAAGTCGAACATATTTTTTTGCATATTTAGTGACATTTTCCTCTTATTTTCTTTCTTTCTTTCTTTTTCTTTCTTTTCTTCCTTCCTTCCTTCCTTCCTTCCTTCCTTCCTTCCTTCCTTCCTTCCTTCCTTCCTTCCTTCCTTCCTTCCTTCCTTCCTTCCTTCCTTCCTTCCTTCCTTCCTTCCTTCCTTCCTTCCTTCCTTCCTTCCTTCCTTCCTTCCTTCCTTTCTGAATTCATGTTCTTTATCTCCCCACCACCCAAGTTTTTTTTGGTGCAAGTATGTGTTTTTTTAATTAACGTCTAAGAACTTTTTTGTGTTTTACGTTCTTATCTAAAGACAAACTACTCAAACCACGTGAAATAAGATACACATTTTTCAGGAGGAAGAAGTGACAGGAAGAGAGTGAGAGGATAGCTAGGCTGCATACTTCCAGATAGAGATGTTGCTTATGGCCTTTCATGCCCTCACCCCCTTGAAAAATAGCCCCACCCGTGGCTTCTGATGCCTAGGTGGCCAGGTGTTACATACCACATGACTTTAATGATTACAGTTGATGGGATGTCTACTCAAAGGTCATCAGTTAATAGGCTGCCAAGGGATTTATGAACTGCACTGAAATCTCTTCCTAAGGAATTAGGATAGCAAGTAAAAAAAAAAAAAAAGACAAACATGCGGAATATGAATGAACCAGATTAGTGGTAGAGCTGCAGAGAAAAGAGTCACAAATTCCTGCTTCTGAGCTCTCTAAAGCCACCTTAAATAGAGAGGCACATTCCAGCTCTGGTTTCAGCAAAGCTGTTTACCTTTCCCACTCTAAGTATGTCCCCGATGCATGAGCTTCCCTGAGTCATCTCTGTTATTCACAGTTAAATGAACTTGAAGAAACAATGATTCTGAGGGAACGTACTTAGGCTACAGATTTAAAACTATCTCAGAATTCCATACATATCCCAGCAGAGTCATTTTTATAGTTATTTCTTTGATTTAACAATTTGTTCAACATAAAATCATCGAGTATACAGTCTATATTAGGTATTGAGCTAAGTGATAAAAGAGATACAGAGACGAATCAGACAATCTCTATGATCTAGAAGCATGTAGTTCAATCATACTTTTCTACATAGCGTGGTCTTCTGTTACTGCAGAGTGTCAGATCAATGGCAACCAACTAGTTGCTAGGCAACTTGAAAGACGGGAATACAGATCTGAGGCAGCTCCATTCTGATATGTATTTTTCTTTGAAATGTTTGTCAAGAACTGTGGAGGGTCTGAAATTTTCTCTGCTTTAAAGCTGAGATGTTAGCCGGCCACAGTGTAACAGATGCTGGCAGAAGACATGTGACTTCTAGGTCAGAGACAAGGGAGTTATTACTCACAGTGAGGCAAGCAACAGAAGCTTTATGCTGGCTTTGCTTCCCTTGCCCCCAAGGCCTATGGGGCAGTGTAGAGCAACCCAGCTGGATGTGTCACAAGAGAGGAACACAAAGCATAGGGAACCCAAATGTTTTACAGTGGGCTGCAAGCAAACCTGCCAGATATTTGCCCTGTAGGGAAACATTATCTTTATTATATTGGACAGTTACCTGTTCTCCACTCTGGAAGGAGACACCATCTCCCTCTTTCAGGGCTGTTCACTATCACTATACAAACATCCTTGAAAAGATAGTCCAGAACAAATGTTATCAGTACCTTTGTTGGCAAGATATTCTGCAGAATTGTCTCCTTACAATATTCTTTCTCTGGCTATTTTTTTTTTTTTTAGGCCACTCAAATTTTTGGTTCTTGTTTCTACTAACTTTAAGTATCTATTTACTCTAAGATCACCCTATAGGCCTCTGTTTTTGCTGTTCACTCTGTATCCTGTTTCCTAGGTGTATGAGTTAAAAATTTTTGTTTTTTGTCATAGAAATCAACTTTTCTCTAACTTAGGCAAAACAGATAGTGGAAGGATACTGGATTATTTCATAATTCAAAGCACAACCCAAAGCCTACTACTGTTCTAGGACCTCATCAGCAGAAGTTTATGGCCACCCCTAGCATGCTGTCATTAGCATGCCTCAACTTCAGTGGCTCCCAGTCTCTGTCATTCTCCACTCCCAAGTTTTAAATTCTCAGGAAAGAAGAGTCAAATGGCCCAGTTGGCTAAGGCTCTGCCTCTATTTTTTTTCAGTTATGGAAGGGGAAAGGGCCGTAAAAGCATAAGCCTAGTAAATCTTGGCTGTTCCCAAATTAGGAGAGATCATTTCTTGGGAGCGTTGGAAGCCATCCCAATTGCTTTCTACTCTGTCTGGATTTGTTTTGATTGATATTCCATTGCTTATAAGAGAAATATGGTTATTGTATGCAATTTTTTAAAATCAATTAAATACAGTTTTGCTTTGCCTGTTATTTTCTTGGCCATCTCCTGCCATTTCTCAAAAAAAATTTTTTTTTGAGTCATTTTGTGACCTGCTCTAAACCAACTTAGTGATTCAAGAGTTTCGGGAAAATATTGGTAGCTTCTAGTGGTTGGAGATCAATTGGACTATCTGTCTTTTCTCGTCAATCTTGCTGTTAAGTGGCAGGCTACCAGTAGAGCAAGGCTTATTAGCTCAAATTTTGTTAATATTAAATATTTATTAGCTAGTCATTCATCTTCAAGACCATTATTTCAACAATAAAAATTTATTTTGTACATATTTTATACTAATTAATATATCCCCTGACATAGATTTCAATAATGCCCATTTGAAATACCACAGTAGCCACCTCTAAAGCTTGGATTTTCCTAATTACGGTATCTCGGAGGTTACCTAATCAGCCCTGGAGTGTGGACTAATGTTACCTTATTGCCCACATGGACATATATACGTGAGGCCTCCTGTGGAAGTATTTTTAAAGTAAATTACCAGACAGACAATATAATAGGTCAGAATTTAGGCATTTAGTCATGCACTCATGCTAATTTCCATACTCCTTTGTAATTAACATTCCTGCTGACTGGATTAATTGGGTTTGCAATAAGTAATCACATTTATAATACTGCAACTGTTCCCAAATTAATTGCTCACGGGTTCAATGAGCCATTACATGTTCTCATTTAAAGCAGCTTAGAGAGCCCATGATTTTAGAGCTGTGGTCCTAAACATTTTGGGGAGAGGGGCACAGAATCATCCAAGAATATGTCAGTAATATGGTGACAGCAATAAACCAGTGGTTCCCAAACTTTGAGAGTACATGGGAATCACCTCAGTGGTAGTCATTGAAAATGAAGATACCTTGACTCCACCCCAGCGATTCTGGTCAGGTAGATATCGTATGGGCTCTGGAAAAACTTTAAGTATTGCACACCATCTTCCTAGAAAAAGGCACATTTGCACCTACTTCCAAATTTACCAGTGATCTTAAGGGAGCATTTCAGAACCCTGTGGCATTAGCTGAGTACAATTTTCCTCAGCACTGGTTGCATATTACAATCACCAAGGGAATTTTAAAACAATATTTCAGACCAATTAAATCATAGTATGAGTGGTATAGGGTGACTAAACGGTCTGCATGGTTTTTTCCCCCAACCCAGAATGGAGAGTAGAGATTTTTCCCAGTGTATCAATCTATTTTACTGAATTAGACTCACTTGACAGTTACCTAACAAAAGTGATAATAAAAAGAAGCCCACTTACCCTATAAATCTTACAAAATGCACAGTTTAATTTGTGTATTGGTGAGAAGGCACATCATTTTTGGCATTGATTTGTCTTTCTCTCTTCAAAGGTTCAAAGGATTTAGTGGACTTTATACTCTGTTTGATAGATAGCCCTCCCAAGCTTGGGAGAAGAAAAGCAAGGCTCTTTTTATAATTTATGGTGACAAGGTGAGTGTTTATTGTGATATTTTAGTTGAAGAAAATCTAAATACACATGCGGAACTTCACATTGACTGTAAGTTTACTATATTTTAATATTTAACGAGAAGTAAATATTCATTATGAATAAACCCAGAGAAATGGTTAAATGGGCAATTTTCTAGATGTTATCTGAGGAAAGTCTTTTTTAATTCTTTTGATTAGGAACATGTCATGATGAGCAAAGTAGTCGATAGAAACTTTAATTTAGTGACACTGACTGATAAGGTTTAAAAAATTTTTTGAGACTTTTGTATTATAAGGAAGAGGAGACCTATAATCAGTGATAGAAAAACCATGTTGGAAATGACTGTAATCTAGCTTCTTTGAAGTGGTTCCACTTATAATAATACTCATATAGACATTCAAAGCACTGGCAATAATAGGTGATTTAATGATGTTCGAAGCCCTTGAGGAAATTCATATAGGCTAAGAAATTTCCCCAAGGACATGAATTTAATAATTATGATCATTTCTTGTGCTGATAACCCTTGAGTTAGAATTTCTGCTGCCAGAGACAAAGTTTTAGAAACTCAAATTGTGAAAATTAAGTGTCAGGAGTTTGCCTAATTCAACATGTATGTATGAGTTATAGTCCATTTGTGTACAAGAATTGGCTTCCAAGTAAGCAAAGGGCTGTTGTCTCAGCTCAGAGAGCTTTGTCTCCCAAATTGGATGAACCTAATGGCATATGGCAGAGCCTAGTTGAATACCAAAAAAAAAAAAAAAAAAAAAAAAAAAATTTTTTTCAGAAGTTTTACCTTTTTGTTTTTGCTGTTGGGGTGGGATTGTTTTTTTCTTTGTAAAAAATTGAGAAGATTTTCAAGCTTCTAATGAAAGCTCGGTACTTTTTTATTGGCTGGTGGAGAAGGATTCACCGGGTTTGGAAGTTTGCTGGAATCCATTTGTAGTAGGAGAGATTGAAGTGTCATTGAACTGTAGATGTGCTATCAGTCTAGGCCGCCCTCCGAGACCTCGGAGAAGCCAGCACTCTTGGAAGGGGATGGATGGAGTTTCGGGCTACGGGCTTCGGGCTTCGGGCTTCGGGGAAGGTGCAGCCTTGCGGGTCCTGGGGCCGCCCCCCCGCCGGCAGTGGTGCCATGTGCTCACTCTCCAGCAGCCCTCCCGTTTCTGATCTCTGCTGTCCAGCGGGCAGTTCATCGTTATCCCCATCTTGCAGAGGAGGAAATGGTGGAGACAGGGCTCATATGCAGACAGCTCTGCCTCCTGAGCCCTTCTGCTTTCTGTCCCATCCTCTTCTGTCTGTTCTCTATAATCCCTAAGACTCCTTGCTTCGCTAGAAGCTAGTCACTGCATTGTGGGGCAACATTTGTAGCATTGGGCATCTCTCCTGGCCCAAAAGGCCATTCTCCCGTTCTCCTTTTGAACTTAGTTTGCCTCCTTGTAACTTCCATTTTACTGGCTCCATGGGAGAGATATTAAGGATAGATTTAAAAGGGTAAGTTAAAAAAAAAGGGAGCATTGAGAACGGGAACATAGGCTGCCACGGAAGCTGGAGAGAAGGCTCTGTGTCTGGGGCAGACAGGAAATAAGCACAGGAGGCTATTCCATTTTCTCTGAAATCTGAGTTTTCATTCTCTGATGGTGTGCGTGTGGCTGCGTTCAAAGACGGGGGTGTTCTATTATCCAGTCAGCAGGGGGAGCAGTGAACTCAAAGTGACATCCCGTGGGGAGAGAAAGGCCATCTACTCAGCACCGTGGTTTATGAGTAGGTGTTCTTATTCTGCCTGGCATTAATAGATTCCATTAAAAAAAATTGTTTCTGCTTTTTTTCCCCCATGCTGTTGACGGTTAATTAAGTCATTGGGCACCAAGAGCACTGCTGCACTAGAAAAAATTCACTTTAGCGGCATTTTGTGTTTGTGAATTTCTTTAAATATGTAATGAATTGCAATTTTAAGGATACCTTTCTAGAATCCATGAGGATTGTTAATTCTGGCCAAAATTATTCTTATAGCTTGGGCTCAGAATAATAGCTCTGTTTGGGAAGAGCCAGATGAGGAGGAGACCCTTGGTTCTGAGATGATTTGAAGGTCCTGAAGAACATGTTCCAATTATTATCCTTACAGTCTTTTATAGTACCAGGAATTGCAATCTGTTTTAAGTTAAACTTCTTTTAAAAAATTAACATAAGCATATTTTACCTAAAAAGAATAACTCATTAATCAGTCTCCATTACTGATTTTGTTTCTTATTTGTTCGTGGACAGGTGCACTTTGATATCGGAAAGTCCAACTCTGGGTCCTAAAGCATCTGCCAAGCTTTGTTAAAACACAGGAGAGAGGGCCCAGGGCAGGAAAGTGGAAGAAGGAAAGAGATAAACCTCAAGTTTAATGTGGGTCAATGCTGGTTGGTTCTCTTGGGCCTTAGGACAAGAGAAGCAGCATGTTCCGGGTGTGAGACCCAAGATGAGAGATGAAAGTCATAGTTCAGGAAAGCCCAGGGTTTATTAAATAAGGAATACCGCCTTTGTGCCGTAGGTCATAACATGATTTTGGGGCATGAACCCTTTTGAAGTATCTGAAGAAAGTTGTGGATCCTCCCCCTGAGAAAAATGCACATACACACAAAATTTAGCACCCTATTTCAGGACTTCACTGATGTTCTGCCCTCCCCTGAAGCCATCGTGAATCCTTGTTTAGGGCACTAGTCTCTCCAACAGGGGGTGGGAATGTGTGTGCATCCCAAGGGTGTGTAACACAATCCACTGGAGTATGGAATTTTCTATTTGTATTTATTTTCTCTCTTTTAAAGGCTTTTCTTTTCCATGTAGGTTTTACATTGCACATCATACATTAATACCATAGTACATAGTACGTGCATAACATTTATATATAAATAGATTAACAAAATTCATTATAAGGGCTCACATTTTTTACTGACGGGGAGGCATGACTCAAAATGGATCAATTACCAATTTAAAGAGAGGTGCTAATAGAATTTAAAATCTAGGCTCTGCTCTCCCTACATTGGAGGGCCAGGGATAGATTAACTCAAGAGGGGACAACAGGTGACTGGAAATTTTGGACCTAATGATGGCATGTAACGTTTGCCCACACTTCATGAGGCACGTTCGCGTCTGCCCCATTCGGTCCCCCCGGCGGTTCCGTGGACTAGGGAGAGCAGGTATGTTAACCAAATTCTTAGAGAACTTACGAGACTTTCCCAAGTGCCCTTGGCCAATCGGTGGTGGAGCTGGTGCACATAACCTTGGCTGCTGACCACAAATTATGTGCTTATTTCAACCAGCAGCAGGGATAAGTCAATCATTATGGGCTGTCGGTGGCCGCATTGCTGCAGTTACTGGTGCCCCCTGCGGACAATGAGTTGTTGAATCCCTGGCTGACCCAGGCACAGGGATAGAAAGCATATTTTAGCTGCTTGATCAGAGGGCCAGGAAGCCGAGCTAACAATTCAGCATTAGCTCTCTCCTGTTGGTACTGTAATACCAACATATTTCAAAACAGATAGAGGGCTCTGGAAGGGTTTAGATACATCTATGTACAAAAAAGATTTACAGTGGGTTATTAAATGGGAGTTTTGAGGCTGGTTTCTCAGGAAGTGCCAACCACTCTTTCTCCCAAATTTCCCTTGGTGCCCCTGTCAAAGGCAAAGTACTCATCTAGATGGATTGTTGTTCTGACCCAAAACGACATTTCCAACTTCTCTTATATATAATCCAATTTCTGAACTTCTTTTTCAGTGATATTAAGTGGAATAGCAGAAAACAGTATTTTGGCATTAAAGATAATAAATGTGTTCTGCATTGGTCAGGTGTCCTTGCTCTTTGCCAGTGCATTAGCTGTATTGATTTTAGAATTTTAAATGACCCTTTTTACCAGACTTGATTAATGTCTCGTCCCCCAATCTTGGCTACCTGCTCCTTCCTTTTCTCATATGCAATCTTCTTCCCTCTCAGACTGGCACGAGTTAGAGGCGGCTGACCTTCATAGGACCAAGGGTCAGGAAATGTTGTGAGGAGGGTCCCTCGGGCCCAGTGATTAGCCTCTAAAGGGTGGGGGGGCGGGGGGCTGGTCATGCAAGGGTCAAGCCTCCAGTACTCGGCCCAGGCCCCGGGAACACTCACAGGGGACCTCCTGGCTTGGTAAGTACCAGACAGTTCTAGTATGTGGCTTCCAGAGAAGAAACCTCTGGCCAGATAGAGGCTTTGAAAGTGAAATGAGATCTCTGGCAAAAGCTGGCCAACTAAACCCAAATGTCACTGTTGCTGTGTGAAGCTAAGATTAATTTTCTGTGATTCCCTCTCATTAATTAATAGTGTCCTCCACTATCCTCAGAGGACACTTTGTTTAATATTGTGTTCACACATTATTTTATTCTCTCTCTGCAGCCGAATTGCGGAACCCCCTGAGGCTGCTGCCGCCTGGTATGTATGGCTTTGTGCACCCCTCCCCGGGGCCCCCCAGTGTGGCCGGGTCACAGTAAGCGATGACTCTGAGGCTGGGCTTTTCCTTCTCTTTCAGAAGAGAAGTGGGTGGGAGGTGGACCACTCTTGCCCTGGAGATGGCCACTCCTCACCCAGGATTGTTTTCACTTGCTTGCTGCTTGTTTCTTTTCATAATATTTTAAGGGTAAATTTGTTGTAAATGATAGAGGTGATATAACTACATTACAGCAAATTTGGAAAATTTAGACATAAAATTCACTCCTATCATTACTCCATGAATGCACCTAATCTTAGCATTTTGATCTATATGTTTGATAGATTTCTAATGACAGTGTACTTGAATGTGATATTTTAAAGATTATAACATTCCATTCTAAGCTTTTTTTTTGCTTAATCATCCTCATAAATGTTATTGGGATATCAAAATATATTTTTCACTCTTCCTATTGTTGTCTATTAGGTATACCATTATTCATTCCTCATTAGTATTGATTGGATATACCATCATTTATTTCCTCATTGTTATTTATCAGATATACCATTGTTTTTTGAACTATTTTCCTGTAATCCCACACTCCTGATTAAATGATGATCAACATAACAATAAAAAAAATTTAAAGAAAAAAAATAATAGCACTAAAGTGAGAAAAAAAATGTACGTCAAAATGACCAGTCTCATAAATTATGGTTTGTACATTAAAATAATATTATGCAGGTACTCAACTTGCTATTGCAGAAATATATGAACTGACATAATTTCTGTGATCACATGTTTTTGTAAAAATAAAATGGATGTGATATATAAAAAAAATGATTATTAATGCCTATTGGCTTAAGAAATCTGCCTATTTGGATTCAGTTTGACAAAGAGCATTATTAACATCTAGCATAGTATTTGGCTCTCAGCTGGTACTCAGGAAAGACTTCTTCCTTCTTCATTTTTGCCTTAAGACAACTTTCTTGGACTGTGGACCTGAGGGCATAACATATTGAAGAAACCCAGCAATTTCTAACTGGTTATCATGTAAGTTTGTGCTGGCCATTTCAGTTAATTTGTTGGGAGCGCTTGTATTCTGATTACAGGGGTTTCATTTTCTTTGTGTCATTTGGTAGGTATATTGCTTCATTCTTGCCAGATACAAAATGTTAGAACTTCGAAGGGCTGTGGAAATTACCGTATCCAGTGGTTTCCAAGTGGATGCACAACACAATTTTGCAAGGTGCTTAAGAATACTGATTCCTTACTAAATCTTAATTTGGTGGTTGAGGACTGGGAATCTGCATTTTAAAAAGCATCCCTGTGTTCTGATGCAGGTGGTAGATGGACCATAATTTGAAGTTACCGTTTGGTTAATAGACCTTGCTGACTTTTTAGAGCTGATGTTAGATTTTCATCATGTTCAGTTTTTTGCTTTTAAAACTAATTGAATCTTGAGATGACTTATTTCAGGAGGCAAATATTACAATCACAATTATGTTCTGCAACAGGAAATAAGCTCTAAATGAATCTTAACATTTTACTTGACACATTACTATGTTTAAGTGTATTAAAGATGTCATTGAAAGGTGCAGGGGAGGAAAATGAACTTGATTTGGCAGGTAGGTGTTCATGGTACTATTATCCACAACTGTCTGTGCTGATTGACAGCACACACATTACCTCCTAACAGTCATTGTACTCAGTTGCATCAGATTTAAGTGTATGGCATTTTTACTGAATATTTGAAACTGTTTTAGTTAATAGTATTAATTGTACATAGACCAACTTTCAGCCACTGTTTCAAAGTGCTTAATAGATAATAAACCAGAAGGTTCTGTGGATCTCCGCTTAAACTTAGGTCTACAATACCATTTGTTTAAATCTTATGTATTTTGAGTAGGGCAAATGTTTTATAGTTTAGAGGAATCTCCCCCCCCAACCATAGTATAGATAGGGAAATTAAACACAGAAAGGTGAAGTGCTCAAGGTCACTCAGCCACAAGGAGCAGTCAGAATTGGAGCTCAGATCTCCTGGGTCCTTGTTCTCTGCTCTTTCTACTAGACCAAATTGCCTTTTTTTGCATAGTTTCTAATGAGAAACGCTCAGTCTAATGGCTGGTAGAAATGCTATAATCCATATTTATATTGCGAAGAGCATCGAAGCAAGGAATTCTACTCAATATTTTCTTTTGGAAAACCAAACATGCTTTATTTCATTTTTTTTCACAATTTATTTAAACATCTCACATATACAAAATAGGTACAATTTTTCTGCTTGTCCGAGAAACAAGGCTTCTTTTTGGTACCACGGGAGAGGATGAAAATGAGACTGGCAAAGAAATGCTGAATTTAAAGAAGAGGACAAGGTTGGGCAAGTGATCTGCATACTTTTATTTGGGAATAAGATGTAAAATGCTTATGCTAAATCAAATGAAAAAAGAATACACAATACAACTCATTACAGAGGATTATTTCTTCTCAAATTCTTCTAGCACCATCAAGGGTCTTCAAGTATCTGAAATACTATTAGCACCTTTGTATTCTGAACAAAACAAAACAAGTACCTCAGCTCATCTCTGTCTAGGTCAGCACCTAATGATGTGGATCACACTCACAGGAAAGTGTTTTGAGGTAGTTTTAAACCTTTGGAAGTTTGGGTTTTAAACTTCCCTCTGCAGAAGATATTCAAAAGCCACAAGTGGTGCAAATGTTCATGGTTTTTATTTTTCAATTTTTATTTTGGTTTTCTTACAAAGGTTGACATTTTCCACAACAGGTGTAGGAGTGTTGAAAAAAAAATCCAAAAATTTTTGGGGGGGGTGGGGGGAGAGGGAATGAATGAAATCATATTGCACTATGCTCTGATCAATCCTTCTCCTTCTCTTTTGCCCACAATTTAAGCAAGTAGATGTGCAGAGGAAATGGAAGGACTCAGCTTTCAGTTAAAAAAGAAGAAAAAGAAATGGCAAAGAGAGAAAGTTTTTTCAGATTTCTTTTCTTTTTTTAATTTAGGTTGAGTTCATTTATTTGAAACAGACGGGGCCAACGTCCACCCTGAATTCTTGGTCAGTATCACCGATGTCCAAAGGTGCAATATCAAGGATAGGCAGGCGGGATGGCTTATTTGTTTTGTATTCAATGATTGTCTTTCTCCATTCATTCGTCTTTTTCTGTTTAAAAAAGAAAAAAATATATATATACGTAAAGCAGCACTACTTCTAAAGCTAACATCATCAGCAGAACCTTAGACAGTTAAGAACCACTTTTGGGCCTGTTCATTCTGAGGTGTGTCTCAGATCAACATGTTTATCTTTGAAACAGAAGCATTAGGGGTATTTTTAGGGAGAGAGATTTCCTACCAGTCTAATTTTTTAAAAGAAAATTTCAATGCCTATTCCAAGTGGTTTATTGCTACAATATCATTTTTGGGATAGGTGTGTGTCGGTAGGGAGAGCTGGCTGGGTATGCTGTAAATTTTAATTTTTCTTCAAATGTATAGCATATTGTAGAGAAAAATTACAGGCAGACCATACTCATAAGTCAAATAAGGTACATAGAGCTATAAATTATACCTTGGGACCTTTTAATCTCAAGTACTTTTAAGTTATGGGCAGACATCATCATTTAACAAACTCATGTTTAAAGAAAAACAGCTAATGCACGGACATGGTATGTATTTCAGCACTTCAGAGAATTTCTGAAGGCAAGATCTGATAAGAATCCTCAAGATTTGCCATCTGAATTTAAATCAAGGTAGGTCTCTCCTTCGCCTGTTCATTCAATGGGTCTAAGCTGGAACTCCAACCCTACTTTCCCCAAATTTCCCTATTACTTACAGAGCAGCCATCTACAAGAACAGTGTAGGTGAACCTGCTGTTGCCCTCGGCAACCAGTTCAACATCATTGGAGCCTTGCAGAATGACAGCCTTCTTTAGGTTGCCAGTCTCCTCATCCAGGTAGGCAATGCTGTTCTTGCAGTGGTAGGTGATGTTTTGAGAGGCATGGTTGGCCAGCAGGCGCATGAAGGCGAGTTGAGTGGCCATTTCCTTGGTGGTTACTCCTTCAGCATTATATTCAAACTGTAGAGAAGAAGATAGAAATGCTAGTTAAGTGGAGAAGGACTCAAATACTAAGTAAGTCAAAAAAGAGAGGGGTGGGGGAAAGGCTGACTTAGGGAGGAATGATGGACTCAGATCTGAACCCTGGGGAAAAAGGTACTTTTACAGGAAACTCAATTCACTTGTCTGTGCAATATTAGTTACCTAGAAGGCACCTAGGAACTACCAGGCTGAGGCAAGATCATCTCATCTCAAAAAGGTACGTGTTTTAGATAAGCCTTTACGTGTATGTTTCTTCTTGAGAATAAGAGAGCAAGGAGACAGGGTCAGATCTCTTTCTTTTTCTGTGATTCCCACCAGTAGGCATTCAATAGAGTTGGTGAAGAGATTTGATTAAAAATTCAGAAAAGCACATGTCCTGAGAATACATATGCATGGGCACAGGGCTAGGTGCTGGCCAGCACATCCTCATGCTAAAGGGCATGAGTTTCTCCAGTGATTATCAGTTAAGTCAAATTTGAATAATAACTTTAGATGGTATGGATATGTCCAATCACTCCAGCTTTAATGTGCAGTCCAGGACAGAACTGAAACCCGAGAAAAGAGGTTCTTTTTAATAATCCCACTTTGGTAAAGGATTAAAATGCAGATCATTAAAAAGCAAACAATCTTAACATTCTTTAGTAGAAGGGCTGTTTGTAGGATTCCTCACCTGGGTACCACCATTGATAGTTTCTCCTAACCAGATGTGCTTCTTGACCTTGGAATTTCTGTACCAGTTCTTGGCTGGGATGTTTTCAGGTTGAGCCCGGATGCAGGTTTCACCAGTAGAGAAATCACAGTATACTTTGATAGCATCCATAGTGCATCCTTGGTTAGGGTCAATCCAGTAGTAACCTTTAAAAAAAGAAACAAGACCCAGCTCATAAAACCTCTCCTTGAGTGCAGCAGAGGTTCTAATAATTACTAGACAAAGATTTTTGATCCCCACATCTAATAGGGAGAGGATGGATATTTTTAAGATTAGACAGTTCCTCCTCTCTTGTCCTCCATGAAAAAAATCAAATCAGAGTATGTTACCACAAAAAAGGCAAAAACTCATATTAAGAGAAGCCTGGGACTGGGTGCTGGCTGGGAGAAGAAAATGCTTTTTTAGTTAGGTATGATTCCACATAATGCAATATTTACCCCAGACTTTTTCGTTCTAAATGTCAGTGGGAATGGACTTGTCAAAGCCCAGCTCGTAAGAAGGGCCGGTCCGGCTTGGACATCCTGACTTACCGCTGCTCCACTCTGGGTGGCTGAGTCTCAAGTCACGGCATGTGCGAGCTGGGTTCTTCCTAGAGCCTTCAGGAGTAAGAAGGGTCTCGATCTGGTTGTTGAGGGATTTCAGAGTAGCATCAACTTCATAATCCTTGGGTCTGAGAGAAGGTGGTGAGCGAGGCTGGTCAGCCCTGTAGAAGTCCCCTTCATAACCAAAGTCATAGCCGCCACCACTCGGGCCAGGAGGGCCAGGAGGACCAGGGGGGCCGGGAGGGCCCTGCAAAGGTGAGAGCGAGAAACAGGAGGTTTCATACTTGGTCACGGGGACAGATGTCAATGACAGCAGACTGTCAGTTGAGTGTTACACACACGCACGTTCTAGTAAGTAGAAGAGACTAACTCGATCCCAGGCATGCTGGAGGGGATGGGCTGAAACAGCTCCTTCCATACCATGGCTACACGGCTTAGAGCTGACACATGGAAGTGGGGGACTCCTTGAGTGTGCTGTCTCAGCCATCTTGGGTTTGTCTGAGGAGAACGTTATTTCCCAGAACGGTACTTACAGCAGGACCTTGGCTCCCCTGAGAGCCACGGACGCCAGCAGGGCCAACTGTACCGGGATGTCCGGTGCGACCGTCCTTGCCAGCAGGGCCGGAAGGACCAGCAGGGCCCTGGGGAAGAAGGACACCAAGTCTGAGGGAGTCAGTAAAAACCCCACAAGGAAGGAGGGGCCTGGGGCTCCCTCCCTGCCATAAGCTCTCATCTCAGAGACCAAGGTCTCTTAGGTTGACCTACCCTAGGACCGGCAGGCCCCACAGAACCAGGTGCACCTTGATCGCCATGTTGACCCTTGAAAGAGAGGACAGGAAAATCACACTTTCAGAACACATGTCGACAAACAGATTTTTTTTTTTTAATTGAATGGAAAACTTTAGTTTCAATGGACTCTGGATTGAGAAAATTGAAAATGTAAAAGGGGGCTCTTTTCTCCCATTATGTCTATTATATTCAATTACATTTTTTTTTCTACAGGCTATTTCAGCAGTGCAATATTAGTCATTCCTCTAATTATATTTATTTTAAGTGGGGTTGAAGGACATTGTTGCCAGGAGATTTTAATATATGTATATTTCGATCTCCCTTAACCCTCACCTTTTTGTGTTGGGATGAAATAGCATTATCTCTGTGAGATGCAGTCAGCCAGAGAATGGGAAATGAATACGATGTAGTTCATTTTAGAACAAGAGCAGTGAAAATTTGAGGAAGGCCATTTAAGATCTGTACACATGCAGAATGTCCACACTTTACTTACAGCGAGACCAGGAAGACCTTGCAGTCCATTATGGCCCTTTAAGCCAGGAAGACCTCTGGGCCCCTTGTCACCAGGCTCTCCCTTATCACCTCGAACACCTTGTGGGCCCTGTAAAGAAAGAGGAGGACAGACAGGGCATTTTACCTTCCTTTGAAAACGACTCTCACTTCCCCACCAGTATTGCTTTATCTGTTTACAGAGCTAACTCAAGCCATGCGTAGGTTTAAACGCCATGTGGGTGTTACACCCATCTACTCCCCTAATCTGCTTTCATTGAGCCCTCCGTTAAGTGGCTAGATTTTGGTGATTATTTAATACAAACAGCCAGAAGAGATTTGAAATGGAAGAGCCTTAGAAGCTATATGTAGCAATTCTCAGCATGGACTGAATTTTTTAAAAAATATGAGGTCTAGCTTATATATTTATTTTCTTCATGGACAGTCTGGACCGAGTTTCCTTAAATGTTCATTTGTGAAGAAATCGTCATCAGGTACGTACACTAGGGCCTCTTGGGCCGGCAGCACCGACTGGACCCACAGAACCAGCAGGACCCTGCAAATTGGAGAAGCAAAAGCGAACTCGTCAGCCAAGCCCAAGCCCCTCCCCCCAACCCCCCCAACCCCCCATTTCCCGAGTGTGCGGAGGTCAGAGTGAAGCCTCGGAAGGAGACAGCACTAAGGGACTGGTATTTACGAACTCACGGGTTCACCACGGTTTCCGTGTTTGCCAGTGGGACCCACGGGGCCGTGAGGACCAGGTGCGCCCACAGCGCCAACGGGACCGATGTTGCCAGGGTAACCACGCTCTCCCTACCAAAGGCAAAGTGAAGTTTAGCATCCACTGGCCTGGGTTTTAGTCACTTTTAAATTGGAGAAAGACAAAGAGGTGTGCTGACCTTGTGTCCGGGTTGACCATCGCGGCCTGGGGGGCCATCGTTCCCAGGGTTGCCCTGTGAAGATACCACACCAATTAAGGCGCTTCATGAGGCTCTCTACCCCACCAGCCCCTGTAGTTCAGCTTCTCTGTCTTTATCCCTCCCAGTGCTCCGCAGTGAACCCCCCGTCAGACCATCACACAGGCCAGTTAGAACTTGCCAGCCTAGTTTTCTTAGAGGTGTCTTTAGTATTTTGGCCAGATCTGAAGTATACCATTTAAAGAGCCACCCCCCGACCCCCTAGCCCAAGTAATTTTTCACATTTTCAATAGCAGGAGTGGTCAAGACCCATAGATACTATGGGGAAACAGACCATCTTGTTCAGAGACTTGGAACAGGAGGAACTCAGCTGGGGACATGAAGTCACGCACAATGGGCTACAGTTTGCTTCTACAAACCACACGTCAGACTCACATCACGACCAGCTTCGCCAGGAGCGCCGTTCACTCCGGGTGCGCCCACAGCCCCGGGGGGCCCACGAGCCCCAGACGGGCCAGCGATGCCGAGAGGTCCGGGTTCACCCTAGACGCGGAGAAGAGGAAACATTCCTCTCATTGGATTGAGTGCAAGTCTCACCCTCCCAACACAACCCTGGCTAGGAGATTCCATTTTGAAAAGAGAAAGTGCGGGGGGGGGAGGGGCCACAGAAAGGCCAGAAGCCTCGTTTGTGTTATCCTCGGCCTCATCCTACGCACGTGGATGGCTGGCTTTCTGTCATTTGGGAACATCGCTCTGTACTAGGTGAGCCTAGCTGCATCTGCTGTCCCAAATGAAATGAATTCACAAAGTTGAGAGAGTTTACGGAGATGAGAGGATTCTTAGGTGCTGTCATGTGTAAGATTTAACGGAATGATTCCGAACTTCCAGAGTTTCATTCTGCCTACAGGATAAATGTTGCCAGCATCTCATGCTGCAGAGGAGTAAATGCAATTAGAGCTTATATAGTTCTTAAGCATGTAAAAAGAACAAAAATCATTCTGCATAATGTTAAGCTGTATCTTTATAGCGTGTGTCTAAGTAAGGTGGTATTAAAGCTTCTTAGATAAGTGACATGTGATCTGTATAAAGAAAATGCCATGAATAAAAAATCTTAAGTGGAGTTATTCAGTGATCAATCTGTCACATCTGAAGTGGCAGCTTTTAAAATCTTTTATTATGTTAATGAGAAGAAGAATGGTGTCAAACACTTACCACAGATCCAGAAACACCTGGTAGACCACGTTCACCTCGAGAGCCTGGGAGACCCAGAATGCCAGGAGCACCAAGGAGACCTTGAGGACCTGCGGTGCCAGGAGGGCCCTGAACAAGAGGAAAAATACATCACTGGTGAGCCGTGAAGTGATAACACACGCTGGCTTGAGGATTGTGAGAATCCTCTATGCTCAGTTTAGAAAAAGTCTGGTGACCTTCTAGTAGGAGGACATATCCTTGGACATCTTTTCTCTAGTGATGCCAAGGAGTTGACAGCTTGGCAAGTATATTTCTTTGCACCTGGTTCCTCCTTGAGACCAATGGAACAGCAGTCAAAAATATGTGATTGAGATTAATGAAGACATCTGGGGTGATGCAAGAGAGTTTTATAGAATCTATGCCAAGAAGCAAATTTTGACCTTGGCCTCTAACTGAACCCGGTCTAGGAAAGGCACATTTCAGAGTAACATTGACAGACAATGCATGTTTAAGAAATGGGCAGCTTACTGAGATTGATTCGTGTACAATAGGATGACCATGGCAATGGGATTCTGGCTCTAATCCCAGGACCCGTGAGGTGGCATTCTGATAAAACAGTGAGTTCCTTCATTTATTGTCCTCCCTGTCTAGTACCTTCTAAGCAACTGCAGAAGCCCCGACACCTCAGTATGTGCCGGACAGATTTCCTGGCTCAACGGAGCTCTACGTGAAAGCCCACAGTACTCATCAACAAATAGATGCCACTTGAAGATCTGTGTAAAGGCTTTATTTTAATTCAATACAAGGTATTATGAGAGAGGAGCCTGAAATCACTTACAGCGGTACCGGGCTCTCCAGAGGGACCCTTCTCGCCGGCAAAGCCGGGGGGACCATGTGCGCCGGTTTCTCCTGTTCGGCCAACTGGACCTTGGTCACCCCGAGGCCCACGGAGTCCTTCCTTACCAGCAGCGCCAGGGGGACCAGGGGGGCCGGTGATACCCTGTGAGCCAATGACAGAGTCATTTAACCCATCACAGACCCGGGAGAGAGCATCTGAGGTTCTAGAGATGAAGATGCAAACAGTGTGAAGCAACAAAATGCTATCCTGGCCATTCGGGGGCCCTGTTGGGGGCTTTGTCACATTCCTTGTAATGGAGAGAGGCAACTCCCTGTCCTCCTCCTCTGGAGCCTGTAATAAAGTGACTGACTGAGGTTGAAGCTGGGCCCAGTGTCCGTGAGGAGAAGAAAATGCTGTGCTACCAGGCCCCCGGTGTCTTGGGGTCAGAACTCCAGAGAGTGAGAAGAGGCAGTCGTAAATGAATGGGACTTGGGGTTTGGGAAGACCCTGCTCATTTCTTTTTGAAGAAAGCCAATACTGGCATTTTGTTCATCATTGAGGAATCACATGTGCGCTCCACTAGGTTTAATTAAATGCCTACAGGGAATGAAGATTTTTCTGTTATGAACCTGTAATAGGGTTCCAAGAAATCAACATCTTTGCTGTTTTTTTTTTTTCCCTGAAACCTTAACCGGAAGACTTAATCCTTGGTAATTAATTAAATTCTCTTGAGTCCTGACAGGAGAGTCTGAATCAGAATTAAATTAGAGGCCAAACCACCTTTAAATTCAGGAACAATTATACCTGAACAACGGAGGCAGAATGTTGGCCATAAAGGGTAATTAGATATAGAAATATCTGATATGTGACTAAAACTGTTCTGTTTTTTATTTTTAACGAAGAGACCATGCCCCTAAAAGGGGACTTGTGTTCACATGAATAAAAGCCTCTTAAGCTGATCTTATAAAATATAATTTGTGATGATTTTGCCTTAATGGTTCAGGAAAACTGATTTCAGACCAGGAAAGTAATAGCAAAATATTAGTAGCGTGTTTCCAGACAGTTTCTTACCAGTTTCCTACTAGAGGCAAGGCCTTTTGGGTAGAGTAAATGACATACTTTGAAGTGATTTACTTACAGAGGGCCCAGGAGGACCAGTCCGTCCAGCAGCGCCAGGAAAACCAGTAGCACCCTAAGAACCAAGCACATTAAAATTCCACAATCAATGCCAACTCTAGGGATTTGGGTGAGATGGAAATTTCTCCTCTGGCCAGTCCTCAATACACGTGACCAAGGATGGACCAAGGAGTAGCTAGTCGTAGCCCCATATAGGGTATCATTTAACAAGGACCCCAAAGGCCCTCCATCTCTGCACCTCTCTCCTACCAGCACGCCCCGGTTGCAACACCCATATTTTGCATTAAGGCTTTGATGGTCCCTTTTGAAACGCTAACATATAACCTGATGGTTGTAAGAACAAGAAGACAAGACACCATGCCATTATTACACATTGATGTGTATACAACAAGAACTATCTTAACCACCTGGTGGGGTGCAAAGGACATGGACACTGGATAAGTACTTTTGTTTCCAGAGGAAGGTACAACAAAAGACCAAGAGTATTAATTACTGTCCAATGAGAGCAGGAAGGAGTCACTGCAGTTCATTCCTAGGGAGGTCCTGAAGGAGTCAGTGTAACAGCACCAGGCACCAAGAGAAAGGGCATGGTCAGGCAGGAGAAGGGGGGCATCAGTAAAAGGATGCGGGGTACCAGAGAAATGATTTTTTATCCATTTCACAATTAAACAGCCTGGGGTTAACTTTGGTTATTACCTCAGGTGAGGTGGTAGCAACATACACTGCACTGAGTTCCAGTTGGGCTTAAGTTAGTAGCCCATGATCTAACGGTAACTTCACTATCAGAATTTCTCTGAAAGAAGTGAACTTGGATCTCAAGAGTCCCCTTATTATAGTTCAGAATTAACCAAAAATCTCCAAACTTTCAAGTTGTTTTTAATAGATTCTAAAGAAAGTCACGTTATCAGAGTCCATTGTGAATACTCACAGGGGGGCCACCATCACCACGACTTCCAGCAGGACCAGGGGGACCATTTGGACCCTAAAATGGAAACAAAAAAAAAAAACATGGGGTCAATCACAAGACAATTTTTATAAACGTTGCTTTTTTCTTCGAAGGTTATCATTCCCATGTCTATGAGAAGCCAATCCAGAAATTAAAAATGATGATCTGCGTCATAAAATAAATGTCCTTCAGTGTGACCACCCTCAGGGGGTTATACCAAAGAAGTGAGATGAGATGTTTATGAAATGTTTACAGATTATAAAATGGAATGCAAATGTTACTTCTTATTTTTTAAATCATTTTCTATCTCGCATGTTCCCGGTATACAGCAGGCACTTGATTGATCTACGTTGAATTGTTGGATTTCATGGGTAATGACACAGGCTGTGTTGACCACCAGTGAATTCAACTTACAGATGGGCCAGCAGATCCGACGGGGCCGGTGGGACCGACGGGACCATTTTCACCCTTGGGCCCTTTGGTTCCTCTCTCTCCTTTAGCACCAGGTTGACCAGCAGCACCCTGATAGAGAGGAAGAGTTGGGGTCAGGCGTTCCAGCTCACTCTACTTGCCAGCTTGGGATGTTTTCCGATTAACCTGCATAAGATACTCACAGCAGGACCAGCAAATCCATTGGGGCCAGCGGCACCGACCTCACCACGTTCACCCTAGGTAGGTGGGAGAGGGGGTTTAAGAATGTCACAGCAATCTTAGCTTCGTTAAGTTCTGAAAGTTCTGAGTGCCCCAGATGCCCCAGGTTTCCACTTACAGGGCTACCTCGAGGACCGGCAGGACCGGCAGGACCGGCAGTACCGGCTTCACCCTATAATGGGACCAGAGAGGAGTTTGTCATCAGGCTTCACATCGACGCTCGCAGAGGAGGTGCGGGGAGGGACCGGTGGTAGACAGCGGGCTCTTGTCAGAGTTTGCAGCGTGTGTCAGAAGAGAAAACTAACGCACATCTCAGGGAGTGAAATAAAATGCATTCTTGCTGTGCTTAATGTTGTATTCATTTGGGGGGCTGAAGTGGTATTGGTCATACGCTTGCAAAAACACGATAAATCAGTGCCCACAATACGAGGAGGAGGAGATTTTAATTTTTAGATGGACACAGAGCTGATCTATTTGCTGCAATCTGTGCAGTACAATAAATAAGGTCTATTTTAAGGGGACTGCTCGATGTGAAATGGGCACACTATGTATTTTATTGATTTTTTACAATTGAAGGCTTTGAGGTGGCTCAGTACATTAGGATATTGTTAATGGGCAACAGGGAAAGTCTTTAAAACAAATGATAGGGATGAAAGTATAGATCAGCTAGCTGGCACATCTATAGGAAGGGAAAGAGAACTTTAAACACACAGCATTTGTTTCCTGCGGCCCCATCACAACAGATAGGTTTTTAAATAAGCAGGCTTTCTACCAAGTCATAAAAATGAACTGCGGGGGCTCTCTGGGGCGAGGGCGGGCAGGAGACGCTCGATGCTGCGGTTGGCTCCGTGAAAACGCATGCTTACCCGGTCACCAGTGGCTCCAGCAGGACCAGGGGCACCCACAGCACCAGGGGCACCCTAGCACCGAAAGGAAACAAGTCTTATTAATTACACCCCCAGGCCATCAAAAGTGTCCCTGCCATTCGCCCTCGCTGTGCTTAGACCGTGAGCGAGCGCTGTCACTGCACACTCGGGGTGGACATCAAGAAAGCCTCTGATGCACTTCAGTTCTAATTATCAAAACTACCAGAAGCGACTCTCGGGAGGAAAGTACCCCAGTGATCGGAGGGGATGGAAATGTGGAAGTCAAGGCAGGTTAGGAACTGGGGAGATCCCGAACTCTCTGCTCTTGTCAAGCTCCCCGGAGAGCAGCAAATGAATAGCCTTGTTTGAAACCGCCAGGGCTGTGGGATTCAGAGAAGGGACGATTTTCAATGTGCCAGAGCGAGTTATCAGCTCTGAGGGAGGGGAGGAGGAGAAGAGCCAAGGTGGCTGACGGCCCGGAAGAGCCGTGTTGCCCGCGCTCGAGGTAGTGTTATTATCCCTTCATGGGATGATCTTTGGCATCTCCGTGGCATTAACAGCTCATCACTGGGGCTGCTCTTTGGTCAATCTTAGGACATGCATTTGAATAAATGGGACCTTTGTTAGAGGTTCTGGCTTCTTAAAATGTGAGAGTTACTGGGTTTTTTTTCTTTTTCCCAAAGTCCTCTAATAAACAATCACTTAAAAGTTCTATGAAACCTAGAGCTTTTGGTTTATAATTTGCACTTGGTATAGTTAACACTAAGGAAGGTAGAAAATTATTCAGGTTATGATTTTTAAAGGGCTAAGTTCTGTTTGAATCTTTCTTTTGGAACATGTTAAATGATCCTACTATTCATAGATCCAGGAAGGAAAGGAAGATTCTTACTAAACCTGGATCCTCCTTTTGTCAGTTCTGTTTTGGAGAGCCGCTCAACTCGAGTGAAATGTAAAAACAGTAACAACAATCTAAGTACAAACAAAATCCTACTCACACGGGCACCATCTCTGCCTGGGTTACCAACTTCCCCTCTGAGACCAGTTTCACCCTGAAAGTATAAAGCAAGAGCAACTTTTGGTTTTCTGGCCAAATTTTTTAATCAAAGTGTATCTGCATTGTTTTTTACAGAAAATCCTATACACCTTCAGTCATTTAACGTTTGGCAATGTCTTGAGTCCCTACTCTTCTCTAGGATGTTGAAGGAGAAAAAAAATATATATATATATATGGGAAAAAATAATTCAGGGCCCTCTCCAGATTATTGTTAAATACTCTTTTCTAATTCCAGCCCGTCTCCTGCGGCCTAATCAAGCAAGGTACAAATTCCTGGGGACGGAGTGACAAGGCAACATCACAATGGGCTCCGGCGCCCGATCTCTCTTACGGCGGAACTGATGCCGCGGCACGTTGGACAGCTGTTCAGCGTAGCTCCTTCCCGTTAATTAGGGCCGGATGAGGCAGTCTTGTTCGCGGCATTAAAATGAGCCTCATGTATTACTCAACACCATCTGTTTGCGTGAAATTCCATGGTAGCCAGCAATTTGGCCAGATTAGTGAGTTTAGAAATGCGTAGGTGCTAGGTGGCAGAGGGAAATGGGTAGAGATCGATATCAAAATGCTACCAGCCCACCTACCAAGAATTGCAAAAAAACCCCACAAAAAAAACCAAAAAACACCAAAAACCAGACCAAAACCCGGGCAGCCCTGCGCAGCCTGCTTCGCCAGAGCTCCTCAACCACACGTGTTAAGGGCCAGCACTGAGAGCGTACCTTTTCTCCCTTGCCTCCAGGTATGCCGGCAGCACCCCTCTCTCCTGGCAGGCCACCGGGACCAGATGGACCCGCGGTGCCCGGAGCACCAAGCACACCAGGTTCACCCTGGAATCAAACACACGTGAAATCAATTATGTCAGTGGCAAAAGAAGAAAACGAGAACCCGAACTCTTGAAGGATTCCAATTTAAACATTTAATAGATCGCATTCTCGCCTGCTTAGAGACACAAAGGAGGGCTACTGAAAAGCAGGGAGACTGTAACCGAGGGAGAGGTTATTAACGACACGGTGGCTGAAGGGAAGAGAAGTGGGAGCGGGTGGCGGTGGGTTTTCTATGACCCGCTCCTGGTCCTCCCCAGGCAGGCAGGCAGGCAGGCAGGCAGGCACGGGAAAGAAGAGGCCCCGGACAATAGCAGGCGCAGAGGGAAAAATGTTTGCCCACAAACCTTTTTCAAGGATAAGTCTCTTAGCCCACACAGGAAATGTGGAGAGAAACCTCATCAACTGGGGAGATGTTTACATTTTAATCTCCTTAGAGTGGGGACTATAAGCTTCCACTTCATATAAAAACCCTACAATTCCACGTACTTCAGACCTATTGACTAACTTCTAAGAGAAAACTCTGAGAGTACCATCCTCTGGACCATGTTTTCTTTCTTGTTTCCTCTGTCTTCGCTTTTTATTGTTTTTCTGATACCCTTCCACCTACCAGAATAGCTTTTTGCCCCTAATCCTTGCACCCCTCCCCCGCCCCGGGCAATGTAAGAAATCAGGAGTAATAGGAAATGCCTTCTCTTTCCTGTGGTCAAAGTAATCTGTTTTTCAGAAATGTGTCATTCCACCTATTTTAAAATGTAAACCAGATTCTGTTTTGAAACTCAAATTGTCAGGCTTATGTTTTGGGGAATGAATGCATTGTCCAGTTAGTTTTCACCTCTCTTACTATTAAAATTTGGACTACCTTTGGAAATTTTACTCTCTGAAGTAGGATGGTGAGAAGGTGAAACTTTGTTCTTAAAAACAGTGTCTAAATGTATGTGATGTTTCCAGATTAAAACCAAAGTATAAGCAGTGTGATGACACGACAGTTAAAACCCATACTAATTCATTTATGTCTGTAGAACACTGGGACTTCCTTTCTTTTGGAATAATTCAAGTCCACTGGAATCAGATTGTCATTTACTGTGATGGAAATCATCACAGAGTAGGAAATAAAAAAATCTGAAAAACAATTCATTTCCTATTGTAAACAACCTAGTTACCCTATAGTGGGCCAACGCAGCATGAGAGAACAGAAAATTTTACCTTGTTTCCATCGGGCCCAGGGGGTCCAGAAGGACCTCGGCTCCCAATAGGACCAGAAGGACCAGCAGCACCACTTTCTCCAGGGGGCCCACGCTCCCCCTTTAAAAAAAAAAGAGAGAAATTATTTTTTTTAAAGATTTTATTTATTTATTTGAGAGAGAGCACGAGAGGGAAGAGGGTCAGAGGGAGAAGCAGACTCCCCGCCGAGCAGGGAGCCCGACGCGGGACTCGATCCCGGGACTCCAGGATCATGACCTGAGCCGAAGGCAGTCGCTTAACCGGCTGAGCCACCCAGGCGCCCCAAGAGAGAGAAATTAAAATGTTGCACCCTACATAGCTTTCAGAGATACCATTTTACACATCAGAGTTCATACTTTTTAAGCTTTTGAATCCTGTCTCTGCCATTGACAAATTATAACTATTTTTCCTTAATTTCTCTACCAGCAAAATGAATGGATGGGATGAGATAATCTCTAGAGCCTCATTCAGCTTTAATGTTCTGTGGCTACAACTCTAGAATGTTTTTCTTCTAGAATATTCAACCTTGGAATTCATTCTTTTTTTTTTTTTTTTTTTCTGGCTCTTTTTGTAATAGATCCATAGGTAAAAATAAGTGCCAGTTATGCGTGGTATTCATACGAAAGATTGTGTCGTTTCAGGAGAATAGCAATGCTAGGTGTAGATAGGATTAGATATTCTCACAGCTACCCTCCCTTTTTCTAATCTTATGCAAGAGTGATATAACAGTTATAATACTTAATAGGATATACATGTGTATGTGTGTCTGCATGTGTATAGCAATCTATCTACCTATCTAAATTTCTCCCAATTGCACGTCAGTATCACCATGACAAGGTATTCCATGGGCCAGATAATTTAACATGTATGTAGTCCACATTGTAACTGCTTTCAAAGGCCCTTGTTATAATTCTGGTTCTACGATACTAAATTTGTTTGGGCGTCCTAGATATATGGTAACTAACCATGTAACAGGATACGTGAGGGGCAAACTCATCATTCCAGTTATTCTACTGACCACAAATCTATTTTTTTTGTAAGAGCAGATTCATGATTTCAGCTTCAGACTGAACATCAACACACATTGCAAAAACTGATTTTAAATCTCAGTAAGATATTACTTTTCCTTGTCAGGTTGAGCCACTTTCATAATTACATACTTGTCTAATATAAATTACTGAATATAATACATGTATTCGGTCATTTATGTTTCTTATAACTGTGTGGGTTTTGGCTAAGAAATACGAGTAATTAAAAAAAGTCTACTTTCAATTAGAAATCAAATGTTCTCTACAGATTATGTTTGACTACAGAAGAGTGTCAGGAGCTTGTTGCAAGGTCATCAATAGCTTTTAAGAGAAAGCACTACTTGTTTTAAAGACACATTGCCCGAAGCTTATGAAAGTAAATTAAATAACACTTACTCTTGGACCAGCGGGACCAGGGAGACCAAATTCACCCGGGAGACCCTAGGCAGAATGTGATACAGAAATAAATCATGAAATGTATACATGTTCTCGAAATCCACTTATGATTATGATATTTAGATAAGTTTTGAAATAGCCAAACAAAGCCAGCTAGGCTCTAGCTCCCTGAGAGCATAAAAGTACAGGGCTATTAGGAACAAGAGAATTTTCAGTTGTATGTGGACAGATAGAAAAAGTGAGAATTCCATTGATATCAAAGTTATTTCTCTGCTAGAACCTGATATCAGAAAATTTGAGTTTCCATTACTTAGTTTATTACTTTAAAAAAAATGACAAAACACTATCTCATTTGATAATATGATAAATAATGATGAACAATATCAGACACTGCCTATTTTTAGTTCCATAACAGACTGCTTTCTTAATAGAAATGATCATATTCTGCACATTACCTAGTTAATTGTATACCCAAGTGTATCTCCTTTATTCCTGACCAGCTGTCTCCTTAATGTGCCCCACTGTTGACAAAGGAGACCAGGCCACAGAATGTAACTGAATTGAGGCACATTCATCACAATTACCAGAGAAAATGACTCAGAACTCCTGCCCTGATTGTGGCTAGCAGTGTCATGTCTGAATGCCAAGAAAAACATTAAACGCAATTTTTCAGGGTCTAGTTTGATGGAAAAGCAGTGCATTTACTTTTTCACCATGGGAAAGAAAATAATTTGCATGTTAACGTCACCAAGAACCATACAAAAAGTAAGGCTATTAAAGGGAATGTTCATTGATATATTTTCCTTTCATAATGCAGTGTTTCATTCAGTCTTTAAAACAGAGGAGTTGTTATTCCAACGAGAGAGCACAGAGTAACTGGGTTTATTCTCTCCAAAGTACCAACTTAAATAGAACGCTATCATTAACATATGAAATACGAAGTTTCTTTTTGCATATTATAATTGCACTGCAGTCAGGTGTTCGCTATTGGGTGGGGGGTGGAGTCCCAAGTTTCACTAAGCCTACTATCCCTTGTTTTACTCACCCTTTCTCCTGGTTTGCCAGCTTCACCAGCTGTACCTGCGGGGCCCGGCAGACCCTAGATGAAAAAAAAAAAAACCCACAAATTTCCATCTTACGGCTCTATTCAGAGGATTTGCTAATAACTAGTTTTTTCTGGATACCATCTGATAGCGACATGATCACGAACTACTCTGTGTTATTAAAGAGTTACACAAAAGTTTGCCTTGAAAAAAGTGGGCCTTTCTTTACTTCAGTTCTGAAATCATGCTCTGTGTGCTGGGGACGGGGGGAGGCAGTGCTATGGGGATTCACAGTCGGCTAGTCTGACCAAAGGCAGTATTCTGTACGTCTCAGTTGACTTACCTGGAAGCCTGGAGGACCAGCGGGACCTTGTTCACCTTTTCCACCTTGGACACCCTGAAAGTAATAGTAAAGATAGCGTTAAGTAGAGATGGATACCACCATTGCTGTCTACCTGGATAACTTCTGGACTGGAAAAAAGAGATGGTCATTTGGCAGGACTAGATTCATTCAGGGCGGCAGAGGACAAGAATGCGAGAAATACTCACCTGTGGTCCAGGAGGCCCCTGAGCACCATTGTTTCCATCAGGACCTGGAGCACCCTACAATAGGTCACAGAAAGGCTCAGCGTTACCTGTGAGTCAGACAGTTTAAGAAGACTCGAAGCCTCATGCATTACTTTCTCAACGCGTATCATCTTAGCATGACTCATTGTGGGTCCCCTGCCCAAATACCAACTTTTGGTATGGCTTGTGGAAAGTCCACGGATGGAGGGCAATTTATGAAGGCCAGAGAATGCCACTAGCATCTGCATAGCTTTTTAGTCCTAGAATAAATTAAATAAAAATCAAATGCACCCATAACTAATTTTGACCTAAGACATTCTGATTTGTTAGAGCTCCATCCACTGCCCTATAAGTGTGGTTGAAAAAGAAAAAAGACATTTTGTGACAGTTAAAGGATCTTTGGGGATGCTATTTTAAAAAGAAAATGACAGAATTATATCAGATGGCCTCAAAGGATGTGTGTTTCCTAAGTGAATACTACGTGGGCAGATACTCGAAGTTAGCACCTACCCGAGCACCAGCAAGACCAGCATGCCCTTTCTCACCAGCTTTGCCAGGATCACCCTATGATAAACATTAAAAAAAAAGTAAACACTTCATGTCAAATTAACCATGACAATTCTGACTTGTTAATTTCTCGCTTGCTTTGCTTTTCCTTTCTTTTTTAAGGTTCCTCGTCTTTGAATTCTGTTAGCTAAGGCACGATCCATCATCTTGCAACTCCAAGTACAACAAGGCACACCTGTGTCTGCAGGGGCGCAGACTCCGGAGACGGATTTCCATCAGGTGTACGGTGGTATACTGGAGATCAACTGTTAATGTGCTAAGGGGCTTGCAGTGTTCCTGTGTTCTACCCTTGAGGTAGAATGGACCGAGGACAGCAGAGAAACCGAGTTTGGGTAAAAGGCGGCACAGAAGGGCCGAGGGAGGAGAGGGTGTGGTGTTCTTACGGTGGGGCCCTTGGGTCCAGGGAATCCGATGTTGCCAGGCTCTCCTCTTGCTCCAGCTGGGCCAATTGGACCAGGCCTGCCATCAATACCAGGGAGGCCCTGAAACCAGAGTTTATTTAAAGTTCACTCAGCATCGACCGGGGTCTCCCGACCTCAAGCCTGTGATGCTGCCACAGGATGAAACAGAATCATTCTCTGAATGCATAGAGCTTCCTGGTATAAAGTGTCAATAAATTATGAATCCACTTTCCTTTTCTAAATAGGATGTCAGTACACACGCAACCAAGTCAATCTCGTATGTACCCAATTCCCTCCTTCCCCTCCCTTTCCATCCCTCGTCACCCGCTTCAATTTTCCCTGCCATGGTTTCCTTTTTCCTTTCCTCCTTCCGGTCCTGCGTTCATCTGGACTCCATAATTACAATCTATTACTTTGCGTTCCCAGATGATGTATGTGGCTGATATTTATTTTCAGTGTGTTCATGTATAAATAAGTCACAGAATAGACTTGATAAGGGTGCAATAAGTGTCCTTGAAAATATAATGGAAAATGAGCAAGTCTTACCATGGGACCTTCTTTACCAGCTGGGCCAACATTTCCAGGGGCACCAGGAAAACCCTATAAAGTAAATGAGGATGCTTTCATGTCGGCACTTTAACGCACATACTCGAGGCTCCAATTTATTAAAATCTCACAAAAGCACTCCCCCACCCCCCACTTCTTGTTTGTTGCCTAGGGTAAATCATTCGGGGTATTAGCCACTAGCTGGGAGGTATGAAAAGAGCTCTGAAATCTTTCTTCTATTTTCTATGCCTTTCCTTTCATGGGAGTTTAGCGCAACTGATTCATTTACGGGTATCGCAGAAAACTGTGAAGCAATATACTATATGGGCAAAATGTATCAGGTTATTTACCTCATAATAGAAAAACAAATACTTTTAGTAAGCAATTTCCAAAGTGGATTTTTTATTGCTATATTTGGTGTCTTTATTACTTGTTTATGGTACAATTACAGATGACACTCATCCATAAGAGATAATGGAGGCAAAAAGAAAAAATAAAAATCACTCTATTGCTATGGAGTAGAGTGTCTACGAATCTAAAGGTCATTTCTCCATGGCTAGTGTGATGCTGAATACATTAAAGCATTTTGTGATTGCTGGAAAAATGATTTCACTTATGAGTCTAATACACTGATAATGTATAGTCCTAATACGTTTCATGGACACCTTATATAAAACTCACAAATTGAGATAAAAGATTCATGCTGATAGGAGAACCAACCTAATTTGGATATATTAAAATAAATCTATTCTTCCAAAAACCTCAGAGCCATTGGATCAAATAATAAATAGGAAATTTATGACCTAACCAAATCTGTAAAAAATATCTCTGGGCTTTGATAAAGTTAAATTAAAAAGGCAACCATCAGCAAATCTACTAACAGATTTACTTCGGATGATTTTTTTTTTCCTTTTTATTGTCTTCAAATATCAATCCTCCCTTTCAAAAAGGAAACAGTGCCAGATGTGACTTGCTCCGCTTCAATCTGAAACTTACTCGGGGCCCCATGAGGCCAGGCTCTCCAGGGCGACCAGAATCTCCATTGGGACCTCGGACACCAGCAGGGCCAGTTGCACCACGGGGGCCGGGAGGGCCCTATTCCACAGAAGGGAGAGGGGAGGATGCTGAAGTGGACAGACCCACCAAAAGAAGCATCGTATTCCCTGCCCGGGGGGTGAGTGCTGGACAGCGTACCATGACACCAGCTCTGCCGTCAGCTCCAGGAAGACCACGAGAACCAGGACCTCCCTGTAAGAGATTACACGAAACAGGAAAGATTGGGGAAAACCCTTGAATCCAATAGGGCAGTGTTTATTGAAACATGGCTGCACGCCAGAAATCCTGATCCCCTGAAGGGAGAGATACAAACAAAAAACCAAGCCAAAAAACTTCACCCAAACCCCAAAGGAATGTGTGGGGGAGGCAGGTCTACAAAAGTAGGTCAGCATTGTTTCCAGACCAAACTGAGAGTCACTGATTTAATAAAGCAGATGGAAAGCAGATGCTCCCTTTGTCTAGAAAACGCACTCGGTGATTCTGACCAATTCCCAATGAAAGGGTGTCATCAGACCCCTCTGGTGTGTCAGGGCGTCAAGAGCGTCTGGAACCTACTCTCAGCCCAGGAGGTCCAGAGGGGCCAGTGGATCCGGCTTCACCATTGGGGCCTCTCTTTCCTTCTTCGCCACTGGGACCGGGAGGACCTTGGGGCCCAGCAGAGCCCTGTTTCATGAGAAAAGCAAAAGAGGAGTGAACAGGAAAAATCATTCTTATGTCCTATCCAGCCAGAGAAAAAGTAATCCCTCTTTTTAAAAAGTAAAAGTAGGACTTTTTGGATCAAATAAGGAATAAATCCATAAAACTGTGATCACCGAACTACTTACGGGCTCACCCTTGTTGCCGCCCTCTCCTTTGGAACCAGCTGGACCAGGCTCACCCTAGGGTTCGATACAAACCGGGGGTCAAAGGACAAACGTGTGCCATAACGCTCTCACAGACAAACATCTTGGAATATTTATGGATCCAGATAAAGAGAAGTTCAAGTTCTGTAAGAAGGGTCATATTCAAACAGCTGACGGGGGGCTGGCTGCATTGAAGGGACTTGAGTGATCTAGAAGTGTACCTCACTGCCCTTTGCGGAGTGTTCTAGGAGAGCAGGAGGTGTGTGTGAGAGAGAGAGAGAGACACGCAGGCAGAGAGAATGGACATGTGCGCGCGCGCACTCACACAAGTAATACAGACTACAAATGCTCAGGAAAGAAAGCATAAAACTGCTAGGACCACAAGAGGAAGTCTAGACGGTGACAAAATGACAGCCGAGCTGGCCTTTCAGGAGGAGGAGCGCCGCGGCCACGACCACTTACGACGAGTCCCCTGGCCCCAGTAGCACCAGCAGCGCCAACAGGGCCAGGAATTCCGCGGGGTCCAGGGAGGCCGGGAGCCCCAGCCACACCGGGCAGGCCCTGTGAAGAGAAGGCGGCGTGGCGGGTCACAAGGGGCCTGGCCGACGAGGCGGTGCTCATCCAAGTGCCTCTGAAGGCGGAGCAGCCCCCGAAAGCCAGATACTCACAGCAGCACCCTTAGCACCAGTCAGGCCGTTGGCTCCAGGGTTACCCTGTGGGAGGAGAAAGAAGGGAGAAGGCGATCAGCTACAAGGAGTGTTTCCGTTCTTCTTTGAGCCCAGCTTCGCTCTTTCTGCCTGCTCCCCCTCTGTGGGGTTAATGACAGGGGCTACTTACAGGAGGTCCAACGGGGCCGGAGACACCCGGAAGACCCACTTCACCGCGGGGGCCCGCGGGACCGGCAGGACCAGGGTTGCCCACAGGTCCGAGTTCACCCTAAGGGAGGGAATGACACGGAGGCATTGGTCTGCAAGTAACGAAAGAGCGTATCTCCATTTTTAGGCCGGCAAGTTCCGTGATCTTTCTTCAGAACTGCACTCATTTCCCTCCTCTGGTTTGGTACCACCGACCTGGATCTGAGTTCCATCTCAGCTCCCACCTTCACCCACTTCTGTCTCTCCGTGATAGAGACTCCAGTTCTCAGCTAGTCGGTCCTCGCTAGTTTGGGCGTACATCCCAGAGGGGTCCCATGGAACACATTTCCTTGTTGGCTCCTCTATCTATGTTCTTGGGCTCAAGTGCAGAGACACTATTTCAAGCGTGGAGTGAGAACACGGGTCATCCTACATCCATTTTGAAAGGGGGACTCGTTAAATTCCCTGTTGTGTCATCATCTACCTGCACACCCACGGCCTATCTTTCCCATCACAATAAGAAGTTGATCAAGGCAATGACAGTGGTGGGCAGTGTTTTTACCTTGGGGCCAGGAGCACCTGGAAAGCCTGGAGGGCCAGCAGACCCAATGGGACCCTGAAATCAAAGTAGAATGTGGTAAAGAGACTTCCTCCCAGCAAATAAATAACACCACAAGACCAGAAGATTGAAGTGGCTTGATCTTATATAATATTGGCAACGAGAAAACGGACAGCTAGTCTGTTGCCATTAATACCAAAGGGGATACATTCAAGGTATCCCAGGTGAGGTAGAGTTTATGTAGCAATGAAAAGCCCTAGGGATAGCAGTACTTACAAACAGAACCTTCGAGAGACCACATAGAACATTTGGTAAGGTGTCTAAAATGGTGTTATTTCTATAAACTAATAAAGAAGACAGTTCGCACCCCACACTCTCAACCCCTTCCAAATTCTTTGGTGTCCCAAAACTTACAGCAGGACCCACAGGACCCACACTTCCATCACTTCCACGGGCACCCTGTGACGAAAATAAGGAGACAAAGTCAAGAGGAAAGTTAAGTGGCCATTATTAGAAGAATTTCTTAAAAGGATAAGGGACAAAAACGGAAGCAACTCACAGCTGGACCAGGGGCACCGACGCGTCCTCTCTCACCAGGAAGCCCACGGGCTCCCTAGAAGCAGAAATATTTTCAGTGAAATCCAGAATGCTAATTTTAAAAATGTCACAGACATCATTTGCCTTGTCCAAGTTCCAACATGCGCAAGAATCCACGAGAAATAAATAGGTCTTGTTCTAATTCCAACTAAAAGGTAATGGATTTCAATTAAGTATGCAGAAGGTTATTAGAAAAATATCAAAGAGTACAATGCCGAGGGAAATGGTAATTAGCAAAAACATGAAAGAAGTTCCAGCTTGCACAGAGGGTACACATTTAGATTTACAGTCAAGTCATCGATACTTACTGTTTGACCTGGAGTTCCATTTTCACCAGGGGCACCGGGTTCACCCTGTGTGGAAAAGAAGGATTGAGTTTTTGTTCGTTACAGGTGTCAATTATTTTTTTTTTTTCTGATTGGGTCATTTTTACCCTATTATTTTAATTTGAACCATTTATATATTTTGTAACATTTCTTACACAGACTTTCTCAATTATGCCAGTCACATAAATTTTTTAAATTTCTAAAATATGAGTTTTTAATATAGATAATAGCAAATATCACAGTACTAGGGAGATGTGGTCATTTGAGGGTTATGTACCCCAGCTCTAGTATTTCCCCTTAGATTTTGGGCGTCATTTTGACTAGGCTTATGTATCAGGAATGATATCATAGAAAGAGACAGCAGAGGATAAATTGCGTTCAATAGAACCACATTTACCCTCTTTGAAGTTATTTTTAACACTCGGTTTTCTCATTTTTGTAAAACATGCATGGAAATTTAAAGCTTTGTAATGTTTTTCAGAGCTGTCTTATTTATTTCCAACCTATATTCTTATCTTGAGTAAAAACCATGGTGGTGACGGGGGGGAGGGGGAGCAGTAATTTAATAAAATGGCACACGTAAAGGAAGTTTGCTTCTAAGTAATCTGATTAATACCTGGAAGAAACAGATTTGAGAGACCCTTTAGGAACCCTCCATTTCTAGGCTTCTATGTGAAGTGTATTCTTTGGGAACAGGCACAAAGTCCATTCTTTGATAGTCAGAAGCTCTAGTCTCTGCCCTCCTAACTACTAGATGTGTGACTCTGGGCAAGTCAGTCATTCTCTCTGAGCCTCAGTTTCCCTCATCGGCAAAATGAGGGGGGTCTCCAACGCTCCTTTCGGCTCTAACATTTTATGATGCTGGGACTAGTAGTCTGAGCTATTACATTAGGCTCTAGGGAGAATGAGTTTGACCTTATCCATTTCTGTGGCAGCTGGAAAGTTAGAACAGATTCTCCATATTCATGTTCATTTCTGGTCCCGCTAGTATTCGTTACTCATTAATTTGTAATTACGTTGGTATTCACTTTAATATCACATTATCTCCTTAATAGGAGAGAGAACATTTTATAGTTGAAAACGCTGTCAGAGAAGAACCTAGCCAAGAGATAACACACTTCTGAGACTTTAATTACCTAATTAAAATTTTTTTGAGTGTGCACAGATAAATCACAGGAAAGAGGTTGAAAAGTGTATTGTGACATGAATGTACCTATCTAATTAGCGCATGGCAAAGGAGAATTTACAGTTTAAAATAACAGCGTTCTAACATCTGATTATATGTTTATTTACTTTTATTTTGGCTGCAGAGATCAGCTGAAATTGTAGGAAGATAGGAAGTGAAGGCGGAAACTATGGACATTATTTTTATCTCAACTGTTTAATAGATATTGAATTAAATAAATAGTATTAATAATTGGCCTTTTGTCACATAATCCCATATCCTCACCACTGAGGGCTCTGAAATACCGAAGAGAAAATAAGATACTCTTTGGAATACGAGCAGTCTTCACTAAAAATATCCTTTCTGATGGGCATGGGGAATTGCAGTCAATTGTTTTAAAAACAATGCTTCCGATGTAGTATTTACCTTCACACCTGGAGCTCCGGGCTGTCCCTTCAATCCATCCAGACCATTGTGTCCCTGAAACGCAAATCCTTATTATTAAAATGTCGTTCCATTATAGTGCTTGGTCAAATCCTGACCCGCACCCCAGGTGACGGCCGCTTCCGTGCAACGCCCCCGGGTCCTGCGCCCAGGAAGCTCGCTCCCGGGCGAACTTGCTCCATTGCCCCTGGTAAGTCACTAAACCTCCCTGCACTTGAAAGGAAAGGAAATAGAACTATATGCTCTCTCACAGCCTTTCCCTCCTAAATAACTTTTACAATTTTCAGATGGGTTTAAGGACCTCTTAAAGTCATACGCCTTTTACCCAATTTTCTCCGTAGGGATCCTCATTTCTTGGAAGCTAGGAACATACTGCGAAAAGTGCACCCCACTCTACTTTTCAGCCATCTGGACTCTTCTCTAACTCTCTTTACACGCTGGCAAATTCTGGGAATTTGGAAGCCAGTATGTGTCACCCAGGGGTTTAAATATAGTCGGGGCTTTTCCCAAAAGCATTTACTCTCCTCTGGGGAAAGAATGTGCTCACCCTGATGCCCTTGAAGCCAGGAAGTCCAGGAGTCCCAGGGAAACCACGAGCACCCTTGAAAAGAAACACAGAAGACAAATAATGTTTTTGTTCTAAATTAGAAAACAATGATTTCTTCCCTCCAAATTATTTCTTCTCATTGAAGTTCAAGCTTGGAACCAAAGAACTAGGAGATTTTTAAGCCTGGAGCAGCAAATTCACTTGCTCTCAGTTGAGTAACTAATACTAGGGTGTGTGTACAAAACACGATGTAGCTTATGGTACGCTTGCTGTCATTAAAACATTCCTTGCATTAACACAAACCGCATGCATTCTTAACCAGGCTCCTTGGTTCGTCGGATGCCTTCAGTGAGTGGTACAAGTGTTCAAACATCCAGGTGGCCATTTAGACTGATCCCAGCTTTACCAACCGTCTTGCATGGAAGACGCCACTGGCATCTGGACTGGATACACCGGCATAAAAAGCTTACCTGTGGTCCAACAACTCCTCTCTCACCAGGTCGTCCAGGTTTGCCAGGGTGACCCTAAAACATGAAAGCATCGTAGGGTCAGCCTTTTCTTGCGGAGCCATCAGGTGAAAGTCGGAACATCTTGGTTTTTTAAAATGGGGGAAAAAGGCATTCTATAAAAATGTGGGTCCAGATATATATTTAATTAACAACGAATTTCCTTACATACACACAAATTAAGATTTCATTAAAATAACAATCTTCCATATGGGGAAGACTTATGTCAGGCATATTCAGCTTTCGGCCGAATACTTCATTCGAATCCAGAAATTCTTGTTGAGGCAGGAGTGTTTAAATGGCATTTTGGAAATGCTTATGAGTAAATACTCACATCCTCCCCAGCCTTGCCAGGAGGCCCAGGTGGACCACGAGCACCCGCAGGACCCTGAGAAAACAGGAGACCAATCATTTCGTTAAGGTTATATTAATCAACATCTTGAAGAAAAAAATCTATCACAACAGGCGAAAATGTACTCACAGTTTGACCAGGTTCACCGGGCTCACCAGCAGGTCCTTGGAAACCTTGAGGGCCCTAAAAGGAAACAATACGTCATACTCCACACCTTTCTTTAATTCTGTTTTTTGTTTTGTTTGTTTGTTTGTTTTTTCCCGTAAGAGAGATTACACGCTGCTGGTACTTACAGGAGCTCCAGACGCACCAGGTGGCCCTCGAGGTCCCATCAAACCCTGGAAAGAGGACAAGTCTTAGCACTGAGAAGTTATCGTGGCGTCGGTTTGAGTTAGAGAGGACTGGCATAGTAGTGCCACCGACATTTTGTGGTAGACAAACAGAATTACCCTGGTTTTATTTCATTCTTGTTTCTGCCAAGGAGGCTCTTAAGGACCGACATTTCCTCCACTATTTCTCTGTCCTTGCTTCTGCCTTTTCTCCTAACCCAAATCAGCAGAGCCCAATTGGGTGGGTGGCCACAAGTTCCTTAAAGTTGCAGACAACTGGGCAGATTGAGATTGTTCTAATGCAATGAAGCGGATCCGTCTTTGCACAGTTCCGGATCTACAACCACCTTCTAGGCAGCGGAGGAAGCCTTTCCATTTGGATTCCCTCGATCACAGGCCATCTCCCCATGTCATATTTACCTAAGAAATTGATACTTTTATTGCCACAAGGGTCATAAATTGAAAAGGATCAAAGTTTCCTCTCAAGGATTAGAGGGAGGTTTGTTATATAACCTTGTAGCTCCTATTTTAGGGCTCCTGGGGACTGATGAAAATGTCAGACAAAAGCAGATGTGGTGAGGGCTGAAGGAAAAATAAAACAGTATTGAAACATCTTCCTGGAGGGTTCTAATATTATTACTGAAAATGTGGCCCACAACCACAGCAGATGGTTCTTCCTTTTGTTCTTCCTCCTGTGCACACCAGTGGAGTGAGACTGTTACTAGATGGCGAGCTAAATCCACATTCTCGACTCCCCTTTGCAGTAATCAATCAAGCTCTCCTGTAGGGACCAGCTCCTTCATGCTGAAAAGATTGCATAGGCAAGTCTAGAGGAATTTGTTCATGACACACCAACCATGGGGACTCCGCAGGCAAGTCTGCCCCCACGGTATTAATGCCTAGAGGGAAACAATGTGGACTTTATTAAAAAGCACCTCATCTTAATTGTAAGAATTATTTGTTTGGTTTTAGAAATTGCTTCCACATTAAAAAAAACTGTCACTTTTCAATCAAAGTAATTTTTTAGGTATACATTAAAAATAATTTTCTTTGACACCATGAATGTTTAATTACATTCATTTTTCTGCATATTTGCAACAATTTCATTTACATAAACGGTAGTTTATTTTGTTGAGGCTGTGCGACGGACGATGATTACTCATTAATTCAGAGAAGAACCCTGTGGGGTTTTATAGTTATTGATTTTCCAACATGGAAAATTATTTTAATACTTTATTGCTGCCTATCTTTCTTATTTGTGAACCACATATCTGTTGATTATATATATCTATGACTGTGTGTGGATGGTGCAAGCTTAAATTATATTACACTGATATTTAAAAGTAAAACACTCTCTTTTATGCCCCCCAGAGAATGTTCCAAAGTCAGGGGAATCTGAAATCCATATTAATTTTCTGGGCTTATGTAGGCTATTTTATTAGTGTTTTGCTTCCCCCCCCCTTTAGCTTCTTCTTGAGACATAGGTACCGCTTTAAAGCTGACTAATGTTCAGCATTAGCTGAAATGGCTGATTTCAAATATCCAATATAAACAAAGCCAAAGAAAATCTCTACTTCTTCATTTCAGATATGGATGTTTTAAATTACCAGGAAAAATCAGGAAATTGGAAATCATCAATTAAAGGCACATTACTTCTCAAGTGAGAGTTTTAATTTACAGAAAATATTATCTTGCCCTTATAGTGTATTAGCTTATTGCGGACCATTAGGTCCAGCTGAACATCTTCTTTTGAAGACAAGAGCACTGAATGCATTGTCCAGGTAAAATTTATACTTTAGAGACCATGTTAACATTAAACTGTAGTGTTTAATCAACTTAATATTTTTAGTTCCAGCAATTTTTCCCTTTATTTAATACATACTAGTATATATTGCGCATGCTCATATTATTTTTTTTTTCCAACACATCTCATCGATCCTTGTCGGAAGGCTCGCTTGTTTAAAGACAGACCATCATCATCATAATCATAGAGGGAACTTTTCTAGATGTGACTCAAATTATAGGATATGTTGCTAACTATTTGTGCTGAGTGATATGAATGCTAAATTATACTCATATTCTCTTCCATATGGATTTATAATTAATAGACTAAAAAGGTATTAATCAAAAGGTATTAGAAGAAACATTTCCAGTACTTTTAACTCCTTGAGGGAGGGTGAAATTCTGTCATATTCACGGCTACATCCCTAGTGCAGAGTACAGTTTGGGGCTCATTGAAGGCACCTGATAAATAGTTGTTAATACAGTGACGTTTTATTCAAGTACTAGATATGTGAGACATGATGTCGCTGATTATCAGACATCCTGCCTGGAGGCTAGTCCTAGTTTTGCCATTAACCACCTCCGTGGCCCTGGAACAGCTTAAACTCTCTAGTGTAGAATAAATGGGCTGGGGCACCGGGGTGGCTCAGTCGGTTAAGCCTCCGACTCTTGGTTTCGGCTCAGGTCTTGATCTCAAGGTCCTGGGACTGAGCCCTGCACTGGGCTCCGCACTCAGCCCAGAATCTGCTTGTCCCTCTCCCTCTGCTCTTCCCTCCCCTCCCACTCAAATAAATGAATGAATGAATGAATGAATGAATGAATAAATAAATAAATAAATAAATAAATAAATAAATAAAATCTTTAAAAAATGGGCCGGACTAGAACTTGCTGCTCCTTTCCAGCAAGTTTATAGAACTTAATACCTCTGTGTCTCTAAGGGTTGCTTAAAATTCTGGCAACGTTAAAGAACATAAAAAAAATTATTCAGTGTCCCTCCTTTGAATTATATTGATTTATCTAAGTTATAGTTACTATGTCCAGATATTATTTACACATTGGAAACATGTTTGCAGAGAAGATTCAACCCCCAAGATCTAGGCTTAGATTGTTATAGATTTGAATACAAAAGGAGTTGCTGCTTTTATCTGATCTAAGTATTGAGTGTTAACCTGGGTAGTTAAGGAAATGACGATGTGAGATTTTTAACATAAAAACAAATTCTCTATTCAGTAATTTTTTGGCTAAGATTAAAAAGAGAGAAACATACCATTGGTCCAGGGCCAAGGCCAACTCCTTTTCCAGGATCATACTGAGCCGCAAAATTCTAGACAGGAAAAAACACATTATATCTATTAAAATTACCAGCTCTGTAGTTCACTTTCTCATCCTGCTTGTAGAGATTTTTATGTTGTTGTTTAAAAGGGAGCAATATTTTTATATGTTTATTAGTTTATAATTCCATATTGAGCTAAGTTCCCTAAAAAGGAGAAAACACAAGTTTAAAATTGAGTCCCCATCTGGTTTGAAGTGGGAAGCTTCCCTACCTTATTTTTTCAAGCCCTTTCCCGCCCTGCCGTTCACCTCTCCCTTCTCTCCACCCTCTATCTCTACCCTGAGAAAGGGGAGCTTTCTAACTTTAAGTCGCTGGAGACCCCTGATATATTGAGCAGAGACCAAGAGGTCACCTTTGCATTTCTACCTGTTGCCCTGCTCCTCCACAGCTACACAAAAGTGACTCAGAGACCTTTTTCTGGCTGGAGTTTCAAGAAGGATATAAAGAGTCTTCAAGTTTAGAGGAAAATTAAATTAAAATGCCCCTTGGAAGATTAAACTTTTTAAAAAATAGTTCACAGTAATAACTTTACTGTTAAAGATCTCTCTTATAGTAGTAGATCTATTAAAGAAGGTGCTTTTGAATGCACTCAGTAGATAAGCAATCATAATAAGATCTTTTAGGGGAGAAAGGTCTTATTTTACTGGCATACAGTTGGGTATTAGAATCAGGCTTCTGATTCATAGTGCTAACCAATTAAGCAAATATGTTTTCCTTCCTGCAGCGAGGCCAGTTGGCACTCATACCATTGTTAAAGACATAAAGCTAAAAGAAGATATTAATGAAAAAGGGAAATGTACTTTTCTCAAATTAGTCTCAAGCAAATTAAACCTAAAACTACTTTGAATGTTGGTTCAGCAGACCTCAAGCCCAGGAGAATGAAAAGATTAGGATGTTGGTGAAACTGCTGAAGATCAGGGATTTCACTTATAATTCAATCTAATCAAACTCTTCAATAATGCAACACCTCTTATTTGTGCCCTACTGATGAAAGATATTAAATCCCCAAATTAAATAACAGTCGTGAGGGCTGCAGCTACCCGCAGTGAACACAAAGACCAGTCCTGAAATTGACAAGGGCCCACAAAGAGACCGGGCAGAGCAAAATCTTGAATGAAGAAACCAAAGAAATGAAATAAACTGTACTAATATCCAAATAGCAGACTTTCCCTTAACTGCTAAAAATAAGTTCCACAATTGAGCCTTATTTCAGTAGAGGTAAAAGACACTGAAGTGAGCTAAAAGTGAGCAGTACTTAAAGACACCTTACCCCGCCAAGACCGGGGGGGCCAGGAGGGCCAGGTGGACCTGGAGGGCCTGGCATACCGTCGTCACCATCTCTGCCTGGTGGGCCTGGTGGACCCTGTTTTGTAAAAAGTGAATTCGGTCACGGTTAGACAGACCCCCCACAGAAACCTAAACATATAAAAGGAGACCTATAATACATACTAGTATATATTGTGCACGGGGTAAGATTCATTGTCCAGACCTTTCCAATGTGCAAGTGCTAAGGAAATTTAATACGCCATACTTGTCACTAATCGAACTTCACTTATGACCATAGAAGGAGCTTTAGTGACTGATACAATACAAAGAAGAAAAAGACAGACCAGTTCCTCTGGAAGAGGGATTTCTCGGCCTTTGAATATTAATTCATAATGGAGCTCCAGGATTCAAATAAAGACGGAAATTATAGCTACCATTTATAACCCTTAAACTTCATATGGAAAACAGTGCACAAGTGATGTACTCTGTATAGTGGCTGTCAGTTTCAGACTGATGAACTTATTCAACTGTTTTGGTATATTATGTATGAATGGTAGATTAACTGATATGATAATTAATGAAAGTCACTTTATCACAAGGTAGAAAATCCTGCAGATTTCCTACCATTAACACTATTTCTGTTGTTACCGTAATTTGCTGACATAATGCTACCTCTAACAGACGGTTTGAGTGGAATACATTTTAGACTGCACTTCCCAATAGATATTAGATACATAGGTATTTATATATTGGCAAAAGTGTTACATAATGTAGTTATACATGCCAAAAAAGCAGAGCAGGGAGATGTAAGAATACCATGGATAAACTGTAAACAGTTTGCACATTTACGAATTTAGACAGAAACATGTTGTTGAGAGCCATTTCACTACTATTCCCAGGCTATGTAGGCGATCTTACTTGAAAAGCAAACAAAACCTATGCAAAGAGAGGACTGTGGTGGTTAGGTAGATACATTTCCATTGTGCATAAGTTGGACAGGTCAACTGAAAACAAAGACAGACACACCATGCAAAGAATATGGCTGCTCACAACAGCTTTGCTTTCTAAAAAGATAATCTTCTTCTAAAAAAATAGTGATTATATATAATAATGCTCATTCGCCTCTTCTGTAGGGCATTCTCTGCTTAAAAGGTGGTGCAAATATCTGGATACATAATACTCTTGTAAACTGTCTAACCTGTAGTTATTCAAATATGGTCCAAAGCTTTTCAACAGTTCAAAAATTACACACCCTTTCTCCACGTGGTCCTCTATCTCCGGCTGGGCCCTACGAGGAAGATACAAACAGCACAATCATAAATGTCTAAGCAATTTCCAGTGAATGAGCAAGCATTCTTGACAATAATTAGTCGATAAGATTCATCTAAACACACTACTATTAGAAAGTAGGGGTAACAATGGCATAATACAATAGAAAAAAAGTATATTGTTTTTCTTCTGATTACATGTAATGTTCTTAAACCAGGAGACTAGAGGCTGCAGTCTCCGGTCATTAGGCCAATAGTATAACTACTATTTTTAGAAATATGACTTCTGTGGATAAAATTGCCATTTTGTTACATTGTTAACAGTATATTGATATAGATAAAGCCCTTTAAAATCAACTTTCATTTACCACCTCTAATTAACATAATACTCATTCCATCTCCAGAATTAAAACAAGTCTTTTTTTCTTTAGTATGTAAATCACCAGTTTGTATAATATAAGTATAATTAGAGATAATTCTGGAAGATAATTAAGCTTGGTTATCTTAAACATCAAAGCTACTTTATTTTATGGTCTAGCTAATGCATTTCCATGTGGGCAAAATCTTGACCAAGTATCTTCCTTCTGTAGTTTACTATAAATTTAGTTAAATCAGAAGTTACTTCTGACCATTTCAGATATGATGGAAAAGTACTGGACTCTTACCTTTCTTGCAGTTGCCTAGAAAAGAATAAGAAATAATTATGAGGAAAAACTGTATGTTTTTTAAAATGGCTCCCATTTCTGTGTAGTATACAAATATATCTACAGAGAATATACATTGTGCATACCATTATTCCAATATTTCAAAGTATGATTTTAAATTTTACAAATAAATTAAATAACATATGTTTAGAACCAAAATGCATACTTATCTGTAATTATGCCTCAAACTCAATTCATGAGCTAAGAATTTGTTCCTAATACTCTTGCAAACGAGTCCAAGGGAGTAACAAGATTCTCTAGCTCTGTGAAGTCTCCTGCTTTGTAGCAGCAGATGCTTAAAACCCAAACTTCCACTGGATTATCTATTCTGTTTCTTATGAGCATTCTTGTAAGGGTGGTCTCATTCAATAGCACCGCCCATTTTGGAAATTGGGGTGGGTACTTTCTAGGCAGCCAGCAAAGTCTGACTACCATAACTCTTGATGATTTTCTTGGAAATCCAGGTTGTTCCACACCAGTGTAGCCTCCTGTTCCTTCCCCAGAGAAGGCATTAGTGTGGTCAAAGCCATCTCAGTATTAAAAAAAAAAAAAAAAAAAAAACTCTAAAAATAATTTTACTCACCTCTTGTAAAGCTGTAGAGGAAAGGGAAAAGAGGGAAATAATCATTAGTGTCATTTCATTGATCAATAGCAGTGATTAACAAATAGATATATTAGCCTATAAAATGGACTTACCTAATTAAAAGATCAAGTATATTTTTTACAAAGAATATTCTAATGACTTGGAAATTATGCAGGTCAAAAGTATGGCAGGGATCAGCAGGGTGATTTGTTTGCAATATTAATATGTAAATACATTTTGAATTAAATTGTTAATTATTTACTATTTTATAAATGCTGTGAAATATTAATGCGTCTGAAGGATATTTCCAGTGTGTAGTAATTAAGTTGGTAAACTGCATAGGTGGATCGCTGAATGGGAGACCAGTACACTGATGAAGAAATAATTTATGGTTTAGATAGTTTTTGATATTAAAAAATCTAAAAAAGGGAAAATTTAGGGAATTATGTTACCTAAATTGTTTTTTATAAAAATTACCTAGTGCTTCATTGAGCTACCTTAATGTCCTTTTTCAAAAGGTCTAAATTGCAAATCAGTCACTATGAAAATGGAGCCATTTGGACATCTGAAATTTTGCTTTAAACTGGTTCACTTAAATTAGGTAAGGTATTTTATCAATATGTATCACTTTTGTCCCTGAGAAGGAACTGCTCGGTATAAACGGAAAAACTGTGGATTAAAGATCTTGAGAAGTAATGGGAAAAACACACTCAAGTAATATCCCCCCCCCCCTTTGCCATAATTGCTCTAAGTCCTTAAAGACTGAATTCCTCTCCTACGGTATAAAAATTATAGGTTAACACAGGATATAACGGTGGCCAAGCTGGCAACAAGATGAATCACCCCTAAAAATTGCTTTAATTAGGTGGCCAAGAAGTGTGTCATTTGGAGTGAGAACATCTGTTGCAATAGTCACAATTCAGGAGGGTGGACCACATCCAGCACTGATATTTAAGGGCAATTTATGAGAATTACTTTTAAATTAGGAAAATGATATGTTTACTTCATTGTGTCCATCAGTAGGAAGAATAATTATGCCCAGGCTTGATTAACGGAACTCCTTATGATTTTGGAAATTTGCCTTTTAATTACTCATGAGGCATTTTGAAGAAATGTGTGTTTGGTAACTTTTATTCCAGACTGCAGTTGGCTGTTGGTCAGAAGGTGAGCTGCCTTTTGTCCCTTCAGACTTCCCTAGGTCTGTTTCCATCTTTCCTTTAGGAGCCAACTCTTTCCTCCATCCTCAGATCTCATAAAAACGAAATCGGTAATGTGAATTTGTTCTATACAATTACTCCTTAGTATCCATTGTGTGTATACTAAAAGTGGACAAAGGGAGAAAACGCACACACAAATGCATCGGCAATGATGCAATGGTAGACACCGTGGCATGTGGGTGGAGCAGACTTTTCATAGAGTGTTGGGTGTGGGCCAGACACCCCTCAGACCCTACAAAGTCAAAATCTTTGGTGATTAGGCAGCCATTTTCAAAAACGGACAGATTTTCTCCATTCTATCTTGACACAGAAGTCTGGTCATGAAACCTATGGCTGAAAGTGGCCTCGGAGTCCATCTAATCTGCATTCTGCGTTTTAGCAAAGGCTTAGCTGGACTTGCCCGAGGTCACATGGTAAATTAGAGGCCAAGTCATTGGAAAACCCCGGGTCTCTTGAGTTTCGGATCCATGTTGATATTTTCCAACTTGCTGTGTTCAGAATGTCTGATTGTCACTGAGAACATGATAAAGAGGTAACTTGCAGGCTCAACGAAAGGCAGAACAGGTTTTAATTAAATAGTGTTACCATTTCCATGACCAGATAATAAATGGAAAAGCTAATTCTACTCTTCAGACTGTATCCATTCCAAGTAACATCATTTTCTTTCCCAGGCTACACCGACTAGCTACGGGGGATGGCTTCAATCAGAAATGCAGGTCCCCTCTCCGTGTAAACCTGTAGGGTCTCGCCTGGGGATTCCATTAGCGTTAAGGCCTGGTGCCCTGTGCTTTCACTGTCCTCCCTCCAGAGGGCGCCTCATAGTTATCGTCACCATCCAGGCAAGCCTTAAACCGCCCAGAAGAGCAAAGCCCTTAGGGGGTGAGTTCTGTATTACTAAATTCAAGGGCTTTTTAAAGCAGGCCTCAAGTTTTACGGGGTGGGCGTCAGTGCAGCCATGGGGCCTGATAGTTGTCAATATCTCACCCTTAGGAAAAAGACTTTCTGCTTTCTTTGAGCCTCACTGATCCAGATCAAATTCAGACTCACTTCGAGTTGAGAGAAAAGTTCCCTAACTTTTGGCGAGGGTTGAGCCTTTTCTGTTTTCATTTCTAAAATAATTTCCACGTTTCTCATCCATGCCTGCGTTTCTCCACATGCCAGGAAGCCTTCCTTCCAAGCTGGCCCTAGAATTGACTTTAGGTTTTCTTTTTTCAGACCAGGGTGCCCACCCATCTAACCTTTCTCCCCCGTCTGCCCCAAACAAGCCGAAGGCACTTACATTGGCATGTTGCTAGGCACGACGTTACTGCAAGCAGCAACAAAGTCCGCGTATCCACAAAGCTGAGCATGTCTACCACTTAGACATGCAGACTCCTTGTGTCGCAGAGCCCCTGGGTCACCGGCGGAGGTATCACCTGGCGGGCGCAGGCATGCAGTCGTGGCCAGTACCTCCAACTTAGCTGAAACCTCCTGCCGCCTTGGTGCTAAAATAATAAAGCCCGGATCTGCTCTATTTATACGGCCAAAGTTTCCCTGGCCCGAGGGTGCCTCCAAAAGCGCCTCCACCAATCGCAAGGCTGGGGCTGGGGGCCCGGGCAGCCACAGCTGGGAGGAGACTGCGGGGGCGCAGAGGAGGGAGCGAAGGGGGGAGGGACGTGGCCACGGGGCTGGCTTCTTAAATTGGTTCCATTCTTTTTGAGGACGTGGACACTTTTGAGGCTTTCAAGGGGAAACTCTGACTCGCTGTCTGCATACCTCCGCCCTCCCCATCCCCCCGCCCTTCCCCGCCCTTTCCAAGTTTGGAAACACTTTTGGACACGTCGGAGCGCTCTGCAGACACCGACGTGGGCACACTTCGCAGATCTCTGGGCAGCCGGGCAGCTGCAGAAGGGACGGGAACCCGGGGATCAAAGCAGGAGCTGTCCAGCCCTGGCTCACCTTGTGCCCTGCGGGCCACCCGCAGGGTGGAGGGCGCGCGCCGGGCGCAGAGGAAGCAAGGGAGGAGGGAGTGGGGATTAGACAGCGTGGCGCAGCCGGAGGCCGCCCTCCCCCCGCCCCCTCTCTCCGTCCTCTCCCCCGCCCGCGCCCCAGCTTGTTCCAGCTTTGGGGCGTGTGTGCCCCCACTTTCTCAGCAGTAACGCTCTCTCCTGGCTCCGGGAGAGGGTGAGAGGGGGCTTCTGTCTGTGCAGGGTTGGGTTGGAGTCCGAGGACGCCTGCCGTTGGGGAGGAGGGGGGGGAAACACGCGAGGGGTAGCGTGGCACCGAGCACGGGGGAGGATATGCTTTGCGCACTCTAGACGGGACCCAGCCACTCGGGAAGTCCTTCGACCTCTACTGAGGCCGACTCTCGACTCTCGGCTTAGGCTTTGGAGATTATCTGGTCCTGCGGAAAAGACTGAGATTGACGCCTGGATGCCTCTCTTGGGGTCTCCCCTTTCTAGGTTGCAGTGGAGAATCCATCCTCTCCCTTTCAGGTTTCCACTCTCCACCTCCTCTTCTCCACAGATGCCTCTTCTCCACGTTGAGCCTGGACTCAGATTAACTCTCCAATGAGTTCCCCCAATGCCTCGACCTCCGTGTGCATTCACTGACCCCACTCACGGGTAACGCCCAAGCACATTCTTGGCTTCCTCATGGCTCCCTTGGGCGACAACACCTTGGGGAAAATGCCGAGCCCATCTAGAGGAGCTTCCAGTTCGACTCTGAGATGGGGCAATCTTCTCTGGTCACACCCCAAGCAGCAGCCTCATCAGTGTGGATATTAACTCCCTCCCGAAAACCCAACTTCCTTCTCCCCTTTCAGCCCCATCCCATTCTCTGCTCCCCACCAGGGAGAGGAGGAGTTGAGACCTTGACCCTGAGCTCAGGATTTGAGGGTGGAAGACCTCACTGAGAGCTCCTGAGAATTGTGAAATACTGGGTGCAGTCCACTTCAGTGGACGGCCCCTTCTCCTACACTCTTGAGATGTCATTCCAGGCCCATGAGGCTGGGGCTGCACTTCTGCCTGCTCTGCACCCCCAATGAGGCAGTCATGTGCTGCTCAGAATGCCATGGGCTCCCAGAAGTCAACGCAAAAGGGGCATCTTTAGGTCAGTTCCCTCTGTGCCAAACAGAAGTGAGTGGGCTGCAGTTCCTTGCTTCCCCCTCCCCCCCCTTCTTTCTTTCTCCTATCGCTCCCTTCCTTGGTTGGTGTTTTTTGGTTTTTGTTTTTTGTTTTTGGCTGTGCTTTAAGGAAGAATTTCTGCCTAAGTTAACTCCATCAGCAGCTCCTATAAACCAAAGGGACTGAATATTCTTAAACTGGTTGCTTCCTCTAAACTTAACAAACAGGTTAATGGAAATAAAAGGGAACAAACAAAACAGTAATAAGCCCTTCTTTTATTCTATTTAAGGGCACCGACTTGGGAGATAACTTGGAAAGACTTTCTGAAGTAATTTGGAGGGAAGGAATTTGAAAAGGTATCTGGTCAGTTCTAGGAGGGTTTTTACAAGGAGGAATCCACAGTCAAATCTGATAGTTTAAAATGGAGAACATTTTGTGGAAGTGTGACTATAATTTCTTTTTTAGCATAAAAAATGCTCAGTTAGTTTTTGAAAACTAGAGAAGTAACAGTTCAAGCACACATTTATAAACTTAAAGGAAAAACATCTCTGCAGAGTAAACTGATAACTTGAAACACATTCCTGGAAACTGATGCAAATACCAAATGCTGCCAGGCTCCTTCCCTGCTGATGTGGCAGAGTTTGAAGCAGGCAGTCCTCAGCGTTTGGTGGGAGGCCCTGAAACTAGACGGAACAATGAAGATGGTGAAAACCAAAGGGGAATTTTTCTTTTTTAAGCGGAGGACCGACTGCCATCCCAGCCATTTTTATACATTATTTTGACTCTTTCTTACTCATCACTCATTGGGGAAGATAGTGTTTACAGTGAGATATCCGTTAAATATTTTGTGCCTCAAACAGAGAGAAGCTTTTTGTGTCCCTGGGGGTGGGGCTGGGAAAGAGAGCTGACCCAAAGCCTACAGGACAGTCCTGGTGATGACTGCCTGGTGTGTGAGTGTAGGGGGGCCTGGCGCCGTGGCTGGGGATTGAGCAGGAGGAGAAGATTGAGTGAGGGAGTAGAGGGGGAGACACTGAGGGCTGAGGAGTAGAAGGCTGTTAGAAGGGAGGCAGAGATCAGTCTGCTGCTGCCTGACAGTTAACACCTGGGTTCCTATTCCTAAAGTATTCTCTGTTGCAAAACAGATGGTCTCTTCAGCTTCCTACACCCCACAGATTTCAAACGGGGCCACACCTTCAAGTATGACCCGAGAGTCTGCCTGATAAAGGGATGTGAACAGCCTGATAAAGCCTTGTTGTCTTACACTTTTATTCCTTTCTTTTCTTGGATCAAAGTAAGCATCAGACTGATGTCTCCTTTCAAACATTTGTTGAGGACCCACTCTGTGGAAAACCCCCAAAATACCCTCTCTCGTTCTAGTTTGAGTTGAGTTGGTTGTCAAACAACTGCCGAGAAGGGATTAGCTGATAATTAAGGTGGTAGCTGACATGGTTTGAGGGCTGCCTTCTCTCTGTGATATTTGCAAGACGTGGAGATTCCTGCCCTACATCCTTTCAGTTGGGTTATTCAGTTCCCACTGACCATTTAAATGTATAGTCATTCAAGTAATATTTAGTGTTGTGCCAGGCACGGTACTAGTTGGGGGGTTTATAACTGGGAAACAGAATGACATGGTCATTGGCCTAAGGAGGCTGGCTGATAGGCTGTTGCAGGATAGAGGAGAGTGTGGAGAGGACTGCCATGGGGAAGGACAGGATGTTTTTGTGTTTATGGGAGGATTTAAGGTGGACACCTCATCTAGACTTAGGTGGGTAGAGTCAAGAAAGGCTTCCTGGAGAATGCAGCAAGCTCAAGCCTTAAATATGAATAAGATTTAGAAGAGATGGGGGTGGGGGAGATCCAGGTACGGAGGCATTAGAAAATGCGGGAGTTCTGAGGAATGGAAGCATGTTGGCATGGTAGGATGATGGGGTGGGGTAGGGAGAGGGGGGACAGAGAATAGAGGAAGGAGCCTGAGATGAGGTTGGTGGATTTGGCAGGAACCAGATCAAAAAGCAAAAGTGTGTTTAAACTGTATTCTGCTGTTTGTGTTTTCTAAACTGTGCTATGGGGACTGTTTGGATAATTTTAAGCAGAGAAATTATGTAATGAGAGAGTGCGTCTAAAAAGATGGTTTCGGCTACAGAGGAGCCAGTGAGGAGGCTACAGCAGTAATTGTCCCCAAAAACAACGGTGGTCAGGACCAAGGTAGTGCTGTTGGAGTTGGAAGTAGTCTGATGTTTGGTTGTGGGGATCGAGGGGGAGGGAGGACTGAAGGAGCGTCACCAAGTCTCTGGCCTTAGCAACTGGCTGCCTGGAGGCATAGTCCATCCAGCTGGGAAACCTCTGAAGGGAAGAGCTGAGGTGAGGGGAGGATGAAAAGGCCAAATCTGGGCAAGTTGAGTGTTGGGTGATCATGGACTACCCAAGTGGTTAGGTGCCATAGACGATGAGCTACATAGGCCTGAAGTCCAAGACTTATACTTGGTCTAGGTTTATGGACAAAGGAGTCAAAGACATTAGATTACGGATGTCATGGAAATGGATGAAATCCCCCAGGTGCATGTGTGTGTAGAAGTGGACAATAGGAAAAACCCAGGACAAAACCCTGAAGAGGTCCAGCGTATAAGCAATGGACAGAAGAAGGGGAAAATGCATCCAGGTGTCTGAGAAGGAATAGCCATAACAGGATGGGGGAAAACCATAGTGTCTCCATCACAGAAGGCAAGGAAACAGGTTGTTTGGGGCGGGGGGGGGGGGGGCGTAGTTTTTTGGGTGTTGAAGTTTCATGTGTTTCTGAGAGGTCAAGTAAAGGCTAGAGAGACTACATAAATTAGCAGTCTGGAGGTCACTTGTGATCTTGGTGAGATGGTTTCAATGGAATGGAATCCAGCTATGAGAAGGTGGAAGAGTGAGTAATAGACACATCGAGGGCAGGATTGAAGTTATACCGGGACTGTCACAGGAGTCAGGAGAGAGCTGGGGTACGGTTTAAGGATGATGTGAGGATTCATATGGCAGAGAATTATGTATGTTAGAAAGAGACCATCCGAGGCAGATGTTTAATCTTAACACAAACCCCATTCTAAAAACTTCCACTGAAATGCTCTTCTCCTTCTTTAGGCTTCCTACATTATACACCTCCTAATTTGCTTTTTAGCACTGAAGCAAGGAGCAATTATGTGCTTACAGATTTTTTTTTTTTTTTTTTTTTTTTTTACTTGATAGTGAAGGATCATTTTTTTTCAGGAGTTCTCTTTAAAATGTGTAGACACACTCGGTTTCTGGGGAATTAATCTGGGATTCAGTGCCCCATTTTTCAAGTTTAGAAATATGAAATAAACAATCACTTCTTTATTTCTGCAGGACTCCAAGTATTCTTGTGTGCAGATTGTATGGATATATTTGTTTTGTGGTATCTTGTTATTGTCTATTCTAAGCCCGATAATTCCAAAGGAATATATTAGGGCACACGAATTTCAGCTTTCAATTAAGTCCACCTCTTCTTTGAGAAGATGCTGATTACATTTCTTCAGCTAATTCCAGATCTATCCTTAAATTGAAGAGCACCAGAATGCTGATGCATTCCAAAAGTCCACTCTGGCTTATTAGAACTTTGGTTGGCTTGGTTTCCAAGCTCATATTTTTCAATTCGTTTCAAGTAGCTGGAAGAAATAAGGAGGCTTTTACTTCAGTTGCAAGAAAGCTTCTGGGTGTTGGTAATTAATTGATTCACCCATTAAGCTGAATCGAGATACATTGTCTTTGGTCCCTACACTGCATACAGAAAAAGAGTTATAAAGACTTAATTATATATGATACCATATTTAGAATTTATATAATTTATATTTCATCTTTTAAAAATGACTAGCAAATTAAGTTAATGGTATTATTGACGAACTCTTTAGAGTTTAAAATTCGATCTTGACTTTTGGAATTCTCTATCTGCATGGATAATCGTGCAGTTAGTTAATGAGCCATCGTAACTACCTATTATATTGTGTGCTAGGTACTATGCTTAGGAATTTGACATAAATGGTCTCAAACCTCCAACAATCATTATCTAAATCTCAGGAGGGTGTGTGTTTTATTATTCCCGATTTTACAAGTAAAAAGCCTCAGGCTTAGAGGAGTGAAGTGACTTGTCTAAGGCTTCCTGGATACCTTAGAATGAATCAAGTCTCCATTGTACGTTTTCTTTTCTTTTTTTAAAAAAATTCCAGTGGAGTTAACATATAGTGTTATTTAGTTTCATGTATACCTATAGTGATTCAGCAATTTTATACATTACGCAGTGCTCTTTAAAAGAAATGTCTCTTAATCCCCTTCACCTATTTCACCTGTGCCCCCCATCCACCTCCCCTGTGGTACCCATCAATTTGTTCTCTATAGTTAAGAGTCTTTTTTGGTTTGTCTTTTTTTTTCCCTTTGTTTATTTGTTTTGTTTCTTAAATTCTACATATGTATTTGTCTTTCTCTGCCCGACTTACTTCACTCTGCATTATACTCTCTAGACCCATCCGTGTTGTTGCAAATGCCAAAATTTCATTCATTTCATTCTTTTTTATGGCTGAGTAATATTCCAGTGTGTGTGTGTGTGTGTGTGTGTGTGTGTGTACACACATAGGACATCTTCTTTATCCATTGATCTATCGATGGACCTTTGGGCTACTTCCATAATTTAGCTATTATAATTTATAAGTAAGTGCTTCAATGACTGTATGGGGTACATATATCTTATTTAATTAGTGCTTTCATATTCTTTGGGTAAATACCCAGTAGTGGAATTACTGGATCATACGGTCATTCTATTTTTAATTTTTTGAGGAACCTCCATACCATTTTCCAGAGTGGCTGCACCAGTTTGCATTCCCACCAACAGTGCACAAGGGTTCCTTTTTCTTCACATCCTTGCCAACATCTGTTGTTTCTCGTGGTTTTGATTTTAGCCATTCTAACATGTGTGAGGTGATATCTCATTGTGGTTTTGGTTTGCATTTCTCTGATGATGAGCGATATTGAGCATCTTCCTGTTGTACATTTTCTAATGCCTTGTACTTCTAATATCTAGTAGCTCTCACAAGGACAATTGATTAATTAATGAAAGGAGTTAATTTCCCATTGACTGACCTCATTTAAATGTGAGGTCATTAATAGCAGAGACAATGCCCATTTTACTCACACTTCCAACCCTTTATCCTAGCATGGCGTCTGCTAAATAATAAACGCTCAACAAATATTTACTCAGTTAACGAGGACTGATTTGGCATGATGTCACTGAAGAATATGGAACTTAAATGTCAGTTGTGGTTATTTTCTTCATTGTTGGTTTACCATCTAATCCACACACTTAAAATTTTCTTTTTATTGGTAGGTAAGAGTGGCAGCTAACACATGAAATTTCCTTGAATAATACGTGAGTGTGTTTTAGCCTATTCACCCAATAGTAGCACCTAATTTTTCCTTGGGTATCTCATAAACATTTCAAGCCCAATTATTGAAGAACAAAGAGATTGAAAAACAGGAAAAAGCTAATTTTTCCAATTATAAAGTCACAAAATTTTAGAGTTGAAAGACAACTGAGGGATCATCCAAAACATAATCATAATTCTAAATGTGTAGAATTAGGATTTGTTTTCTACCATATTTTTAATGTCTGGCCAATGTCAGGCACACATCAGGTATTCAGTGAGTTTAAGTTGCATGAATTAATACATTTTATAAATGAGGAAACATGCCTAGAGAGGTTATATGACCAGCTGCCTTATTATAGACCTGTGACCAGGGGGTTTCCTGATTCCCAGTCTCTTGATTTTTCCTTTAAGTTAAAATAACAACTAGCATTTCCCTGAAATATTTTGCAGCATTTAGCCTTTAAAACAATCTGAAAATTAGTTATTTTAGAGAGGATAAAATTGAGGCTCAACAAAGTTTAAGGTTTTCTCCAGGTCAGTGGTTCTCAAAATATGGTCCCGGGACTAGTAATATTAGCATCACCCTAGGACTTGTTAGAAATACAAATCGCATGCCCCATCCCAGACCTCTACTAAATCAGAAACTCTGGACATGGGTTTAGCAGTAGTCTGTGTTTGAACAGCCCTCCAGGTGATTTAGTATTGAGGAATGTGACTTATGGTTAAGCTTGAATTAGATCTAAATCTAGCATCATGGAGAACAGAGTGAACATGACACCTTTCTATCAAAGGTGGGAGAGTCCAGGTAAGAAAATGTTAACTCCTTTTCTCTATTCTCCTTCACTCCAGAAAGCCCCCATTCACATCTGCTTTTGCTCTCTTTCCAATATATCTGTTGACCTGCTGCTTCTTTTCTTAATTCTTCTTGGTTCAAGGGAATGGGTAGCTCAACATTCTGAAAGGCTATTTTTTTAAATTTATTTATAGTATTTGTAACATTAAAGGAAGACCGCTTCAGTTCTGTTTTGCTGACCCAAACTCTATTTACGTTTATCTGGATAAACAGCATTTATAGTGGGAAAATGTGTGAGGAAGGGTATATGTGAACTCTTGAGGAAAGCTGAGTGTGGTTGGCCTCATGGCTGGAACTTGGTGCTAGTGAAGTCCGGGCTGTAGCTGCAGTCCCTCTGTGGACCAATTAACTTCTCCCTGTTACACTACCTTGGAATTCACCACTCTGTGGTCCTGGGTGTAATTCCCTGGGTAGTTAGATCAGGTGAGGCAGGAAAGATTCACGGTTTACTGCAAATCCATGACTTATTCTGGACAATACCCCCCAAAGGCCCAGTTGATGTTTTGGAACATTTTATTTATATACTGACATCACAGACGTATGCTTCCATTCCCTATGGTCCCCAAGTCACGTTTTGATACTTGAATTAGAATGGCACTCCAGAGCCTTAAAAAGTGGACGTTCCTTCTGAAGACCCCGAGAGAGGGTGAGTGAATAAATCTTCCTACTCAGAGTTCCAGAATGTGCAAGATGCTAGACTAAAGCAGTAGCAGAAGTCATTGTTCCTGCCTGGGAGTCCCCACTGGGCTTCCTGACAGGGTCCCAACTTTAGAACTGTGGCCATTTATGTACATCTTCAAGACCCAAGACCCCGTCCTGCCCAGACTCTGGAAATGCACCCTGTCCTTGGATAAGATGAAATTAAGAAGCTCCAGTTCTAGCATTTTCTGCCAGTCTTTGGATCTGACTCTGTGGCATTGTTCCTTTTGTCTGGGCTTCCTCTAGCTAAAGCCCAGTCTAAATGTTATGCCCATTCTTACAACATAGATTCTGTCTCTTCTTGCACCCAAGTTCCTCTTTTGATAATATGCTTATTTCCTTGATGACTGGCTTTATTCACTCCATTCATTCAGTCACTCCGTGAATCTGTTACTGTCCATGCAAGACAGTGTTGGGAACTGACTGTGAGATATGCTCCTGGCAACCCTCCCTTGACCGCCCTTTCCTAACACCCTGAAGACCGGAGTCCTGCCCCTAACTTCAGCACCCTGTCTCTAGGTTCCTGTCTGGTACTGTTGCGGACCTGTCTGCCTGGATCTGCAATAGTGCTTCCCCAGGGCTCTATCTTCCAACACCTGTGGCAACACCTGCCTTTCTTCTTGCAGGACCTCACTGACGGCAGTCCTGGGGTGGCCCAGCACATCCTCCTTATCTCTGTGCTTTCCCTGCTTCTGACTTCCAGCTATTGCCTGCAGCTGAGTCCATTTCGGCCGCGCCTGCTCCCAATCTCCACTTTTCTCTCAGAGTCTCCGTCTGAGAGAAGAGAATGGGTTTTGCTAGTTCCTCTAGCCACATCTTGTTTTGGACTGTATGCTCAACCGGGCCGGAGTTCCAGTTGTGTGCCAGGTGCAGATGTGGGGATAGACAGAGGGATAAGATAGAGTTTCCAATCTCGGGAGATGTCACAAACACTGCAGAATCTCCCCAATTGTGAGGATAAGGAGATATTTCAGTTCAAGGTACTTAAGACGTAAGGGGGAAAATAAGGTTTTGGAGGGACTAAATGCAAACCCTTACAAATGTTTGTATCACCTCTAAAGTAGAACCATCAAGACAGCATACTAAATAAAGAGAGTATCAGTAACATTTTTCACATCTTAAATTACTAATAATGGTTATGGTACAATTGCTTTCCATTTACCATCTCTTGCTCGATAGAAATTTTTCAGGGTCCTTCTCCCCTGCCATTTCAATGAAATGCCCATAAATTTGCTTTGCTTTGCTGAAGGTAATATGCATATGAAAGGATTTTTTCCCCCTGTATCTGGTTCTCCATCCAAATGCGCAATGCTTTTCTGATTTCATGATTTGGAATTGTTGACTCCTGCATCCTCAGTCCCAGAGATAACTCCCCAAAGCACATGCCATCAGGCCCCTCTTACACAAATATCACTTCCCTGCTTCCTTGCAGCTGCGGGAGTGCCATTTTAAGGTCCTGGTTTATGTCTCCTCAGATTCCCTTATTTCCTAAAGCCTCAAGGCAAAAACCTCTGTTACTGCCATGCCATCTGCTTTACTTTACTTTTTTATTCTCGACACCCAACTTCTTTTTTTTTTTTTTCTTCTAATTATCCTCAACAGGAGTGACTTATAATTCTTATATACAGGAACTAAAATTTTGTGGTTGGGAAAAAGTATACAAAGCTAAATCTGCACATACTGAAATCCCTTGGTTGCTAAAATTTGAAGTAGGGGCAATTAACTCATGAGGAGAAATTGCCTTACATAACTGGAGAAAATAACACATTAACTCATTAAAACAAAGATATTTTGCGTTTATTCAGTGAACAACGTATTAATAAGATCTAAGGGAGTCTCCAGCAGGATCAAAGAAGAAGTAACTGATTCTGCTGGGGATGGTTGACTCGGGGAAGGAAACACTGAAACTGACTCTTGGAGGAATTCATTAGGCCAAAAGGAAAGGAAAACCCTTCCGAGGGAGGTGGTACAACACGTGTAGAGGCCGATGACATTTACCATAATCTGTACTTAAAAAATAATTAATGCTATAACAATTTCCCTCTAGAATACTGGGTCTCAACCCCAGGCGATTTTGGCCCCAGGAGACATTTGGCAACATCTGGAGACATTTTTTACCATCACGGGTGGTGGGGGGCTGGTGTGCTACTGGTGTCTAGTGGATAGAGGCCAGGGATGCTGCTAAATATCCTCCAATACACAGGACAGGCTCCATAACACATAATTATCCACTTCAGATAGCAATATTGCCTAGCCTGTCTTACTCACCCCAGTGTCAACAGGCAGAGGTAATACCGACTTAACATTTGTTGAGTGAATGGAGGCATGAAAGAGAGGGGACATATTGGGGGAGGGGAAAGACATATGCAGAGTTAGAAGTTAGGGTATAATTAAAGATCAGTGAAAAAATAAGGCCATTGTAAGTTAAAGAAAAACTGTAGGGGCACCTACGTGGCTCAGTTGGTTAAGCATCTGACTCTTGATTTCAGCTAAGATCATGATCTCAAGGTCATGGGATGGAGCCCCACATCAGGCTCTGCACTCAGCTCAGAGTCTGCTTGTTCCTCTCCCTCCACTCCTCTCTCCCCCCCCTCTCTAAAATAAGTAAATAAAATCTTTAAAAAAAAAGAAAAAAGAACTATAAAGGGCATCTTGTGCCATATTAAGGAGGCTTCTTTTAATATACAGTGTGTGGAAAACCACCAGAGGGTTGTCAGCAGGAATATGATACCATCCAATTTGTGCCCTACCAAGGAGCAGTAGAAAGAGCCAGGAGTCTGGGAAGTCACTTAGGCATTGTAATAGTGCAGGGATGATGAAGGCCTAACCTAAGGCTGAAGCAGTAGAGATAGAAGAGGGGCAGATCTGAGAGATTTTCAAGACTTAAAATTAATAGGACTTGATAATCAATAAATATGGAAAATGGAGAAGTTTTTGCCTTGGCTACTAAGTGGACATTGGTATCATTACTAGAGATGAAGAAGACAGGAGGAGAAGCAGGATTTTGTGTGTGGTGTGTTTATGAGCTTGTCTTTGTATATTCTTTAAAAACATTAACTTATATCATTATAACTCAATAGACTTTTGATTAACCAATTATCTAGGCACTGAGGATATCAAAATAAATAATTCCAGTCCTTAAGAAGCTGACATGTTCATAGCAGCTCTATTCACAATAACCAAATGTGGAAACTACCCAGATGTCCATTAATGGGTGAGTGGATACACAAAATATGGTATATCCATACAACGGGATTTTATTCATCGGCAGAAAGGAATAAAGTACTGATAAATGCTTTTACAAGGATGAACCTCCAAAGTATTATGCCAAGTGAAAGAAGCCAGACACAAAGAGCTTACATAATGTATGATTCCATTTATTTGAAATATCCAGAATAGAGAAATCCACAGATGATTTGGTGGTGGCCAAAGGGCTAGGGGAAAAGGGCAACAGAGAATGACCACTTAAAGGGTATGGGTCTTCTTTTATGATGATGAGAATGTTCTGGAACTATATATTTGTATGGTCTCACAACACTGTAGAGCTACTAAATGCCACTGGATTTTACACTTTAAGGTGGTTAATTTTATTTTATGCAAGCAGTTTTTTTAAAGGAAGTTCACAATCTCATGAGAAAGACAAGTAAAAAATAAGGCAAATCAATGTGAACTATATATTATTGTCTCGAATAATGTAAAATGTTCTTCAAGTCGAGGAAACTGTCCAGATAAAGCTTCAGCAGGTATGAAAGCCCATGTCAGGAGTGGGGAGCAAAAAGGGATTTAAGAGACCATTTGCTCTATTTTTACAGGCCTGATTACCACACTTCATGTGAAGCATAATGGAGTTATTCCAGAGACATAAAGTGGTTCCATCAATGTCTTGTGACCAGACAACAGCAAAGGTCTGAAATAGTGCAGTTCACCAATTCTTGGAACTCAAATCTCCTATAGACTTCATCTCTAAAATATTTGTAGAAAGTGAAGTCAGAGAATGACAGTGGTAATTCAAAGAATTACAAACAGAAAAATAATTAAGAAAGAATAGTGGAAACTCATAACACAACTTAAAACGGTATGACCTCTAATGTTTTAGATGGGTTTTTTTTTCCCCAAAGAACATTAAGGAATCTCCACTACTTCAGTTGTTTTTAAAAAATAAAGAAAGGGTTAAAAGAGGTACTGTAGTGAAAAATAAGGAATTGGGGGAATAGTCTCACAATTAACTGAAGGTATATTCCTAATGTAAAATGACTATATTAACATCCTTATTTTCTGTATCTTAAAAAAATAGACTATTGCTCCTTTTATGTTGATGATGCTTTCAAATATGGTAATGAAGAACTGGAATCACTGAATAGTTATGATAGCTCCATCCTCCGTATTGGAAGAAATACTACTTAACCTACCTCTTTCTCAAGTGAATCATTTATCCATTTATTCAGCAAACATGTCTTGAATCATAGGCCTGAGAAGAAACGGTTGCTTAAGAAGATAATTGTCTTCAAGTTGCTCATAATTTAGTGGGGATGTGTGAGAGAGAAACAATCCAATATGATAGAGGTCTTTCTGTAGGAAAACAAATGAGGTCTCTAACTTTGTCTGAGAATATGAAGGTGGATCTCCAAGAGGAGAAGATGATTATTGATGGGTGAGGGTTTGTTAGGTTGGCACTGCAGGAAATCAACAAGAATATGTAAAAGCATAGCAGCATGGTGCAATAAAGTTATTTATTCATTTATTTATTAAATAGTTATTTTATGCCTACTATATCTCAGTATTTTATGCCTACTATGTCTCAGGCACCGTGACGGGCACTGATAATCTAAAGCAAGAGGGTTCCTGCTCTCATGATCTATAGTCTAGCAGAAAAGACAGGCATTAAACAAGTCTGCACAGTAAACTGTGATGAATCTGACAGGAAATATGTGGGGAGCTATGGGAGTAGTACATGGCAGGGGCCCTAATCTAGCCATGAGACATAAGGAAGGACTCTGGGGAAATGTCAAACTCAGAATGAGAATGGTGTCTTAGCTTGGGCTGCCATAACAGAATACAAGACTGGCTAAAACAACAGACGTTTATTTCTCACTGCTCTGGAAGCTGGGAAATCCAAGGTCAAGTGCCTACAGATATGGTTCCTGGTAAGCACCCACTTTTTGTCTTGTAAATGGCTGCCTTTCTTGTTTTATCTTTATATGGAAGACAGAGCAGGAGCGCTCTGGTCTCTCTGCTTCTACATAAAAGGATACTAATCCCTTCATGGAGGACTCACTGTCATGACCTCATCTATACCTAACAATCTCTCAAAAGTCCCATCTTTAAATACCATCACATTGGGGGGGGGGTTATTCATCACAGTTGAATTTGGTGGGGACACAAACATTTAGTCCATAACAAATGGGTGCCATTTAGCTAAGGGAAGGGAGATGGGTGAGGTAGGGGTTGAATCCACAGAGGTATGCTCTAGGTTAACCAGAAGACAATCAGGGAGGGCCTTGAAAGGCATCTCAAGGAATTTATTCTAGCAGGAATGAGAATCCACTGAAGAATATTAAGCCCTAAGCCAAATGTTAACCCTAACCTTCTCTCTAACTCTAACCCCAATCAAATTTTGTTTAGAAAGACAACTCTCTGTGGTCTTGAGAATGAATTGGAGAGGGGTGAATGGCACAAGACTCTTTAAGAGAACTTTAAGAGATTTTTCCAGATGAGAGATGATTGGTAGTGGGGTCTGGGGTGATAATATTGGGGATGAAGAGAATTAGGTGGATTTAGGATATGAGAATCAGGAAAAAAGAAAATCAAATGTGACTATCAGTTTTCTGCCTTGTGGTAACATTCCTTTTTTTTTTTAAGATTTTATTTATTTATTTGTCAGAGAGAGTGTGCACGCACGTGCAAAAGCAGGGGGAGGGGCAGGCAGAGGGAGAAGCAGGCTCCCCGCTGAGCAAGGAGCCCCATACGCGGGACTCAATCCCAGGACCCCGGGATCATGACCTGAGCCAAAGGCAGACGCTTAACTGACTGAGCCACCCAGGTGTCCTGTGATAACATTTCTGAGACAGAGAATCCTAGCAGAAGAGTGCATCTAAGCTTGAGAAAATGATAAATGCCCTCTCAAGCATACTGTTTTGAAATACCTGTGTATAATTTCCCATGGATGGAACATGGGAGCTGTTTATGGCAAAGAATCAGAAGAGAAGTAGACAAGTAGGCAGCATCCATGTCATGGAGGGCAAAGGTCTATCTTGTAGGGAATGGAGAGTTATTGAGGGATTCTCACTAGGGCAATTCTGTGGTTTGATTTGTGTTTTAGAACAATTATTCTGGCAGTGGGAAGGATGGATCTTGGGGAGTTGAGATTAGAGGCAGGCAGTTAAAAAGCAATTGTATCACATAATGTGGTGGTGGGTTGGACAGGAGGAGAAGGAGAATTGTGTTTCAAGGGCAAGTTCATAGAATTTGCTGAGAGAATATCAGGATTAAGGGAGGAATTGTGAATGATTCCTAAATGTCCTTTGGAACACTGAGTGGATGATGGTGTCTAATAAATTTGGGGAAAGAAGGGAGAAAGGCAGACTTGTGAATTTAACTTAGATTTGCACCTGGTATATTTCAGGACATTATTTGCTGCTGACTGTCAGGCAACTGCTACTGTGGTTTCTGTGAAATCACCACTGGTAGTCTTATGAATACTGATCCATTTCAGTTTCCCTCTATAACCTCTTTCTTTCTCTTGATCCCTGAAGATGGGTCTCCTCCCCTCTCTGTACACTATTGCTCTGAGAAGATCTTTTAACAGGGAGGTAACTGAATATCATCGTTCTAATGTAAAGCACCACCACTAAATGTTGACTTTTGTTCTATGAACTCAATGTTAGCCTTATATATACAACCAATTCTGGATATTTCTATTTGCATGTTCTGCCATTTTCTCAATTCAACATATTCACATCTAACCTTTGCAAAATTCTTCCATTATGTCCAAAATCTTTGTATTTTCCCAAGTCTCTTTGTACCATAATGGTCTCTCAGTTGTACATCTGAAACCTCAAGATCACCTGTGATTCTTCCATAGTCTTTGTTCTTAAAATTCAGTCAATCGTAACATCTTATTTTTTTCCTTTAAGATGCCACCTGTGTCAACCTTCTTATATTACTATCCCAAATGTTCTAGTTAATAAAAACAGAAAAGAAAAACACGGATTAAGTCCCATACTGTGTGTCAGATAATCAAAGCTGCTCAGAGTGTAGTACCATTGGAAATACAAATACATAAATCAACAAATGCCATTTAGTATGATGTGGAATTATTACAGAGTACAATGTATAGTGGAGGCCACGACAAGAGAGCTATTAATTCAAACTGTGAAAAATCAAGGAAAAGTCAATAAGAGAAGCAAACCTCTCAATGAGTTTTGAAAGAGGAAGAGGATGGCATGGTAGATAAGAAGAGAAAGACAAGACACAGAGGTAGGGGGTACAGTATGAACCAGAGTGTTGAGGCTACCCTCCATGGTTAATGGGGCTAGGGTACAAATTACGTAGCAGGAAGTGGTGGGAAATAAGGCTAGCGAGGGACCAAATCCCTCATCCTAAAGAAGCAATGCTTCACACAACTTGCAGATTGCTGTTCCAACTTTGTAGTTGCTTTGATGCCTCTAGTCCCTCCTTCATCTGACTAATAAGAATTTATTTCATATGGTATTTAGAATGAGCTTTCCAGTACTGTCATGTATATGACCCATTTAGCCAGCATAACAATCCCTTGAGGTAGTAGCAAGCTCAATAACTTTTTTGGTATCAACAAACCCAACTTTAGACCCTAGATCTTTTATATCAGGTTGTCAAATGCTTGCCATTCATGTATGCATTTTGTGTGTTTATGCCAAACTATCTTCCGCACAATGCTATGATTATCATTCTACTGCTCAAAACTTTCATTTACTCCCTATTATCCTATATCAGCAAAAAGAGCCACTCTGCTTGACGTTTTCAAGCCTCTCCATAATTTGGAAACATCATACATATTTAATCTTATTTTCTACTACTCAACAAAATTCGCCTTTGTGCTTTGGTTATCTATTGCTGCCTAACAAGCTAGCCTGAACCTTAGTGACTTTAAACAACAAATTCTTGATTTATGGCTCAGGAATTCAAGTGGGGCTTAGCTGGGTGATTATTCTGTTTTACTTTGTATCGGCTGAGGTCACTCAGGGTTCAGCCGGCAGCTGCTCTGGTCCAAAGTGTCCAAGATGGCTTTGTTCGTATATGTGGTATATGTGTTGCCTTAACAGAGATGACTGAAAGTCTGGGCTCAACTGGGACTATTGACAGAAATGTCTACATGTGGTCTCTCCAGCACAGAAGTCGGTTTTCTTATTTGGCTCCCACAGAGAGCGTTCTAAGAGACTAAAGCAGAAGCTGCGAGACTTCTTCTGTCTTAGCCCCCATAGAATGGAGGTGATGCAGTGCCACCTACACTACATTCTAAAATCACAAAGAGAGCCTCGGTGCCAACTAAGATTCAAGAAGATGGGACGGCATAAGTTATGATCACCTGGAATCATGGTTATTAGGGAGCCACTTTTGGAGATTAATAAGCATGCTTGGCTTTAGTCCAACAAATCCTTGGTATATATGCACATGTCATGCTTATGCCCATCTCTGCATCTTTACCCATGTTGATCTTTCCACCAGATTCCATTCCGTATCTCCTTTCACTTACTGAAATCCTCCTTGTCTTTCAAGGGGTGTTCAAGTCTCATCTTGAGCATTTTGAGTCTTTTTCTGAATACTCTTGTTCTCAAAAAATCTTCCCCTTATTTAAAATGCAACATTATTTCCAGTCTGGCAGTAGGACAATTTCTAGTCTGAATTGGAGACATCTGGGTGGAAGAATCAGCAGGGCTAGATCCCTGTTTGAATGCTGTGGGCTAGTGTAGGAATCAGTCAGAGATGATGTTGTAGCTTAGAGCCCCAACGGATGAGAGGATTGAGCTACTATTCACGAAACCAAAAAATACCACGTGAGCAGTGGATCTGGGAGAAAAGATTAATTCCCTTTTGAATACGTTGTTTTGGGGGTATAGTGGAAGAGCCGGATGAGGGAGTCTTGTGAACAATAAAGAGAGAGGAATGGAGATGGGAGAGTGGTCAGAATTAGAGAGAGGGATCTGGGAGCTCTTGTTGATGAGGTGCTCTTGAAGCTGCGGGGTTGAATAAGCTTGCCAGATGAGAATTTGTGGAGATGGAAAATAAAACAGCCAATGGCAGTTCTGGGAGGAATTTTTTTTTTGCAGCAGAAGGAATATGAGGATACAGAGAAAGAGCAGAGAAAGAGCTAAGAAGACATCTGAAGGAGAGCAGAGCTCCTAATGCAAAGGAGTAATGGGCTTCAAGAAGGTAAAGATGGTCAAGCGTTAAGGCTGAAAATATGTTTAAGAAGCAAGGGACTAAAGAAGACCATTGAACTTTATGATTAGGAGGTCACTGACCACTGATCTAGGAATCATGAGAAGGAAAGCTAGGTTGTACCCAGTGTAAGTGGGCAGTGGGGCAAGAAGTAGTGAGGCAGACTAGCCACTTTTTCAAGAAGTTTAGCATAAAGGAAAAAGAGAATATCCTCTGCAGCAGAATTCCAAATAGAACTCTTAAAGATGACTGTTCTTCTCTGATGGTAGTCATTAAATGGGAGTGCTGTGTATGTGTGTGTGTGTTTAGGGATACACTATGTAGCAGTGCTTTCTAAGCCACGTTCTGCATTAATATCACTGGAAGACCAATTACACTTTCTAAGGCTTCAGGTCAGAATGAGAATTTTTTAGGGGTGGGCTCCTGGTATCTGCAAGTTAAAAAAAAGCTTACAGACACGGATTTAAGGGTTTTGGTACATCCAGGGACCTTGGGCTTCACAAAATAGTTGATGTCTTCATGGGAGCAGGGTGAAATGGAATCAAGTTAAAATGGAAAACTGCAAAATGAAAACTATAGTAAGAATTCCAAGTGTGAAAAAGAAGACAAAGGGCGCCTGGGTGGCTCAGTCGTTAAGGGTCTGCCTTCGGCTCAGGTCATGAACCCAGGGTCCTGGGATCCAGCCCCGCTTCGGGCTCCCTGCTCCGTGGGAAGCCTGCTTCTCCCTCTCCTACTCCCCCTGCTTGTGTTCCCTCTCTCTCTCTCTGTCAAATAAATAAAATCTTAAAAAAAAAAAAGACAAATATCTCTAAATTGAAGACAAATATTTAGCAACTACAGAAATCCTATGCTTTAGATTTATTATTGTTGTTGTTGTTATTATTAACACTGTTTGCCTCAGCAAGCAACATGGACAATTTTATGAAAGTTTATCGTCAGAATTCCAAGCCATTTTCCTTTTCCTCTTTTTCTTTCTCTTAAAACTGGGCTGGGGGAGGAGGGCAAAAAGAATGTGGTTTGTGAGACAAGCTAAACCTCAGGAATTATTTCAAACCAAACACTTTTTCTAACTATTTGAAGCCTGGAAGTCTGGATATTGGGGGCCAGGGAGTGAGCAAAACTTGGGCTATGGAAACATTTGTCATTTCCTGGGAGGTGCCCTGGAATTAACCCTTGAGCACACTTTTGAGATGTGACCGAGGTCAGGTCTAACCCCAGGCTTTTTCTTTATACTTTTCAGACTGGTGTTTTCTTGATCTACATCTCAGTGGGAAAAAGAGTGGCTTTCCTTGAGAAACCAGCAAACGGCGGTGCCATTTGGGGATGTCAATGATACCAACCCTGTTCAGTGCCTCTGTGTTCTCACACGTTTCTGCGGTAATCCAAAACACAGACACAAACAGTGTCACATTTTATTAATCATATTTAAATATTAATTAGTTCGTGGTGTTATGTTGTGTGTATGTTTTCACGGGAAAATCTTTATCAGCACTGAGCATCTGGCTTTAGTGTTGCACTGGTGTGCCAGGAAAGGGTTACAGAAGCCTGTCTTCTTGATGTATAACAGCTGGTAAGAAAGCTCTGCTTCCTGCTAACTCACCACCATCACCACCCCCCACTGCCTCTCTCTACTTAGTAAAATTCCTTGCAAAGTTGAAATCCAGTGGTAAGCAAAGGAAGCAGCGGTGGTTCATTAGTTTTGAGAGGACTAAAGATGACATTGTTACAGTTGAAAAGCAAGTCTTAAATGCACCAAATGGTATACAGTCTCCAGGATTTGTGGTTAGAGTGTTGTTCCTGAAAAGGAATCATTCGGGATAAAGAGTAGTCTTGGACTTACTGAGAGCCTGAGCTAGAATTGGAAGCCCCAAACCAAAATCACAATCAAGTCTGAGCTCGGCATCTTCAATTACGTGAACACCGCTTGGCAGCTTCTTGCTATATGCAACTTACAGTAGATAACAACTTCCACTGCCTCTCTAATCAGTGTCGTACAGAACTGGGCTTGCTTGCTACAAATAAACAGGGACACACAGATGAAGTGTCCACAAAATGGCACACCCTTGGGTCAGCATAATAGCCACTTAGGCTGTGGAGAAATCCACATGATTCATGAGGTCCTTAACTAAACACATTAAGGAACTATATATTACATTTTCTCCAAGTTAGAATAAGCGCTTTAAATAGCAATCAGGAAGGAGAGGTGGAAACATCCATCTCAGAATGGCCCCCCTCTCTCTGTCTCTGTGTCTCTGTGTGTGTCTCCCTCTTGCTCTCTCTCGTGAAGATAAAGTGTCAGTGTGTAACCCTCACCTTTTGAGTAAAATTAAGTCCCCAAGGAAATGAAAACAACTCATTTCTCATTTAAATCCAAGGATTATCTGGATGGACCCAATACACTACAATGCTCATTGTGAGAGCCCAGAGAAACTGATTTAAAGGACAGGAGCTGGGAAATGAAAGAGAGAGAGAGAGATGGTAAAGTTTTCTAAATGCATAAGTACTGCTACAGAAAGGGATGGCTGGTTTCTTGGATGGCAGGCTGAGGGCAAATGCCCTCTGTCAGAGCACCTCAGCTGAGCCACGCTGGCTTCTCTCTGGAAGGGCGGGCTGTGGGGCCGCAGCTGGGCTGGGCTCCAGCTGGTCAGCTATGTGGCACTGCTGCTGTTGTTGAACAAAATTCTTTCCTCATTACACATCTCTCTTCTCGATTTAATAGAAAGTACAGTTCTTGGGATTTTTTCTCTTTGTGAACCTGAAGAAAATCAGAAACAAGAAGCTTATTTTCCCCTCATTTAACAAGGGACGATTTGCTGGATCTGTAGCTTGAAGCCACTTTATATGAAATTAATTCTAAGAACACAGAAGAAAGAAACAGAAATTTGATCAATGTGATAGGATGAATATTCAAGCAGAATCCATAATTTACGAATGGAGAAGTCCGTTAGGGCTGATTGGCTGTTTTTAATGGACCTTAATTCTGTGGCGATTTGCTTTAAATTGCTTGTGTGAATTTAATGATCAGTCCAATATTGTTTCTATTATAGATGTTAAGAGAAACTTCTGGAACTGGAACATTAATCTTTTTTGGAAAATTATTAAAATCCTGGCAAGAGCAAAAATGAAAGAGGGGCAAGATCCTTTTGAGTCTCATTTTTTAATCTGTAAATTGGGAGGAATACTTTCTCAGCCTACATACATAGAATGATGAACAGAACCATTATTTGTGAATTCACCAGTGCTTCTGAAAATCAAATGGAAAGGCTTTGCAAATTATAAATCAGTGATTCTCAATTGGGGGTAGCAAAGTTGGAGGAATAGGATTGTTAGTCACCTACGTTTTTAACTTAAAAGAAGACTGTAGCCAGATTTGAGGACACCAATTCATGATCTTTCCCCTTCGGTTTTAGGATCTGAGGCCTCTAATTCCTGGTTAATATGGCCCCACATCAGATAGAATTTTGCACAATCAATTATCATTGAGTTGGTACTCCTGTGTATTTAACAGCTTGGATAATTCTGGCCAAAAAACAAAATCGAAAGCAAGCATAAATAAGCCCTGTTCTTGCCAAAAGCCAACTTGAAAAAAAAATTTTTTTTTAACCAAAACTTGGAGTCCAAATTCTCTAGAGTGCCATGGCTGTGACAAGCCAGCCCAGTGATTCTCAGTGTGTGGTCTCTAAAGCAGTAGAATCAGCCTCACTTGGGAAACCTGTTAGAAATAGAAATTCTGGTCTTCTTCCCCAGACCTAATGACACAGAATCCCGAAGGGTGGGGGGCCCAGCAATCTATGTTTTAAGAGGTCTTCAGGCAATTCTGGCCCACACTCAAGTTTGAGAATCACTCATTGATCTGATCTAATTCTGTTGGCCATTTGGTCACATCACCCATTTGAATAATTACAATGATTGTTGTCTCTCAACCTCTACTCCTCTCTTCTTCTAATCCCTCCTTTGCCTTGTCAGTACTGATCTTCCTCAAGCACCATTTTAATCATATCATTCCTCCTCTCAAATTGTCTCAGTGGATCCTATTACCTGCCACATACATTTATGCAGATATTGTAGCTAAAAGAGGTCCTCACTATCAAATCCCACCAACTAGTTTTACAAAGGGGACCATTCTGAGGCAGAGAATGAGGGTGGGCAAATCAGATGAGAAATCCCTGTCATCACATCAGCCTATTTCTATCTTGTTAAAATGTGGCTATTGACAGCTTTGGGGAAGTGGGACAAAGTTAGTGCCATGAGGGGGTAACACGCAGATTGGGGTGTGTGTTTAGAAGGGGCAAGAAGTCTAGGATCCAAGCTTTTTATTCTTTGGGACAGTCAGATCCCCTTTTGTGTTCTTGGAAACTAGCTCATGGCGTGTATTAGTTTTGCTAGGGCTGCCTTAACAAAATACCACAAACAGCACGGCTTAAATAACAGAACTTTATCGTCTCCCAGTTCCAGAGTCTGAAGTCTGAGTTCTAGGTGTTGGCGGGACTGATTGCTTCTGAGGGCTGAGAGAGGGAGGGATCTGCTCCACGCTCTCCCCTTGGCTTGCAGATGGCTGTCTTCTTCTTCCTGTGTCTTCACATCACCTTTCCTCTGTGTGTACCTCTACATCCAAATCTCTCCCTTTTATAAAGAATCAGTCCATACTGGGATTACAGCCACCCTAATGACCTCATTTTAACTCTTTAAACTCTCCCTTTTAACTCTTTAAGAACCCTATCTTCAAATAAGGTTGGAATCCGAGGTACTGGGGGTTAGGATTCAACATACAAATTGGGGGTGGGAAACACAATTCAACCACCAACATGGACTTATTACCACGTTCTCCTCTGCCCTTGGATGGTCTAGTGTGACGATCCCAAAAGGAGAGTGCTGAGTGAGCAGGTGCCGTTCCACAGCCATCTTTTTTTTTTTTTTTTCCCAACCTGGGAAACAACTCTCATGTTAACTCTGTTTCTAGAAATGAAGAACGCTAACACTGGAGATGCTTTTTTTTTTTTTTTTAAAGATTTTACTTATTTATTTGACAGAGAGAGACACAGCGAGAGAGGGAACACAAGCAGGGGGAGTGGAGATGGAGAAGCGGGCTTCCCACTGAGCAGAGAGCCTGATGCGGGGCTCGATCCCAGGACCCTGGGTTCATGACCTGAGCCAAAGGCAGATGCTTAACGACTGAGCCACCCAGGCGCCCCTGGAGATTCTTTTAGAGAACTTCTACCCTGACCTCATCATTTGAAACTGATGGAAAGAGTTTTGCCCACAGTCACAAATCAGGCTTCTGATTTCAACTACTGTGCTTTTTTGAGTATGCTGCATCCCTAAGTGATGAGGCCACTGACCCAAGGTCACAGCAGAGATGGGACCGCCAGACTCAGTTCTCCTTACAGGACTCTGTGCCCTTTACTGTTAGTGCTGAGGGACAGATGTACTTCTGAACACTAAACATTATGTAACACTTGTGTGCATAACTGTAACTTTCCAAAGTCACTTTCCACCTGAGACAGCTGTATTATGGTGACCTACTGGAGGTTTCAGGTTCTTTCCATCAAAATGGATTTCCGCCACATTTTTACTGAACAATATTTGCCTGACTTCCTAATACTTCTCTTAGCTTATTTGTTAGAACTTTTATGATAATTGGTACAGCAGAAATAAGGAACAGACTAACCTGACGGGTCTCTTCAGATCGAAAATCACCTATTTCCTGCAAATTGTCAGAGAAAAAGAAAACAGATTGAGACAGTTTTTTACCTTTTAAGACACAAGGCTGCAGAAAAAGAAAGAGCTGCTGATCAGTTTCTGCCCTTGGTGGGGGGAAAACTAGGAAAAAGCCTCATTAATTTAGACTTATTGTGAGTTTGTGATTATATGAATATATGGAATCATGTAAATAAGATCATAAGGGGAAAGATTAATTAGGAGAAAAATTTTTCCAGTTATACAAGATGCAATCAGGTGAAGAAGCAATTCTCTCTTGTTAACCACTCTATCTCTAGCATCTAGCATCGGCCTGGCAAATAATATGTGCTCAATAAGTTTTGTGGAAAGAGTGAATGAATAAATGAATAAAATAGTATACTTACAAGATACGCAGACGTCGGCAATACTTGGGCTGGTGCCTGGATATGATAATCTAATTGCAAATCTTGCTTCGTTATTTATTGAATTTGAATCTCAACGAAGCAGTTCTCAGTCTAGTTTTAATTACCATAGATTCTTTAAAGCAATAAACCTGAATTTCATTAAAAGAATTATATTACCCAAACTTCATTAATTCATACTCCTCTTTTCCTTTATTTAGGATGGCATGGTGAAGTCTAATTTCATTGAAATGACCCAGAGGGAAGTAAGCGATACCAAATAGGAGGCAGGAAAACTGATTAAAGACAAACTCCAGTGTTTACCACCATCCCTGTCTTTCCTTATGAAAGTCAACCTCACCTGAGAGAGAGAGAGAAGAAACAGAATATATTTTTACAAAATTTAGAGAAATGGGTGTGACTGTCATGGGGTGCCTGAGAAATTGTTAGGAAGTATAGAAAATAATTGCTGCTTTAAAGTTTTACAAATCATAGATTTCTCCCCCACTGCAGCAAACACCATCACCCACACAAAGAAGCAAACTTGAAATCCAGCCTGTTATGTAAATCCTATCAGAATCATACAATATATCTTACTTGACTCCAGGAGTGAAATAACCACCTCAAATCTGTCATGTTTGAAGATCTTGTTCAAATTCTTTATTTTCAAACTTCATTTTCCTTTATGTCAAGGGCTACCCTAGGTGAGTGTAGAGAGGTCTCTGTGCTTGATTTTACTGCTCACAGGTGTTATATTTTACAGTAACCTTAACATTCTGAGGTGACTCCACTTGGCCACCTCAGATGGTTAACTGAGATTGTCATTGGCCTCACCTAGCTGGAGCCTTTCTTTTCCCTTCACTTGGGAGCAAAAGCTTATTATAATCAAGAGACTAGAGCAGTAAGATAGACAATGGTTTCCTTCGGCTAATCTTGTCTGTTTTAGAAGGTCAACTCCCTGGATTTTCAGTAAATAATCACGGTTTTACCTTATTCCTGCTACCAGGACTTCTTTTCCATGTTTATCAGTGCTGTATTTTTCTTTGACGTGTTAAGCATGCTATTGCTTTTCTAGTAATCTGTTTCTCTTTCCCAAACCATGAACGTATTGTCCTTGGGCCTATTCTCTCACATTAAGCAAATAAAACTTCTGTGGCTCAGTAAGCCTTCACAGCCTTTATTATTAGCAATGATATTCTATTGAGCCTAATGGAAAACCACTACATAATAATGAGATCTCACAGAGATGAAAACCAGCACGTTTTCCTTTTAATTGCTGAGTATGATCAGAATGTTGCATTTTACTGCCGCCAAATATTAAGAGCTACTCTTCATTAATAATACTTCCCTTTTACCAGGCACTTATCATGCATTTAGAGTTAATCTTCACAACAACCTAAACATGTTGACTTCCTTTTATCACGTAAATACAGATGCAGAAAATCCAGGATTCAGGTCACCAACAAGTGGCAGAACTAGATTTGGAATTAACTCTGCCCAACCCTGAAGCCCCTGGTCCTTCAGTAAAGAACTGCCTCTCAGGGCGCCTGGGTGGCTCAGTTGGTTAAGCGACTTGCCTTCGGCTCAGGTTATGATCCCGGAGTCCCGGGATCGAGTCCCGCATCGGGCTCCCCGCTCAGCGGGGAGTCTGCTTCTCCCTCTGACCCTACCCCCTCTTGTGCTTTCTCTCTCACTCTCTCTCTCAAATAAATAAAAATAAAATCTTTAAAAAGAGAAAAAAAAACTGTCTTTCAACATAGTCTGTAGTCAGCAGTAAAAATAAAGTTTCCAAGCATTCAGATCACTCTAAAATGCCTCTTTAACAGTTCATTTTCCCCAAATATTAATAAAAGCCTCTACTCAATTGTAATTCTTCCTGATTAAGTGAAAAATAAGGGGAAAAAATCAAAACAGAAATAGGAACTTGGGAAAAGAGAAAAGATTCCCTTCAACCATATGCCTCCGTGGCACCTATAAACTTGTAGTTCTTTTTGAGTGCTGGCCAGAAAGGAATAGGGTAAGCGAAATGAAAGCAGAACCAGATGTGGGCAAGTCTAGGTGACCTGCCAAGTGGAAGATAATGTTCTATACAGATGCAGACACAAACGTAGTGAATAAAAATCTTAAAGACATACTCATCTCCATTCACTGGGCACCAAACAATGAGAAAAACACACATCTATCAAGGGTGATGCTGTGAAACTTAGCTCTAAGGTTTGGCATAGAGAGTTCTATTTCCATTCTGAATTGTCTTCAACTTCCTTTGCTGAGCATTATGGGACAAAAGTCTTAACTGATTGCAAATGTTTCTGTGGTAAACTTTTCCATGGGAGTCACCAGCTGGATTCAGCAGGGCTTCTTCTTTTGCAGTAAAACTTGGGAAGGAGTGGGTAACAACAAAATCTTCCTGTAGGACATCATTATAAAAAGTTGTCAATAAATGTGTTTTCTGTGTTTGTTAAAGAGCAGGGTGCTCAGGAGGAGCAGGTAAAATAAAGCCATAAAAAAAGTACTTGGACTCTAATTCCTTCTCAGCCAGACGACTTCTAGTGGTTTCAGAGTGCAACCCAGAAGTACGAGTGGTTTCCAGAAAAAATAGTGTAAGCGTCCAAACCAAGCAATCTACCTAAAGTGGGCAAAGCAGAGCTGGATGCCATTATGAGTTTGAAGCAAGAGACATTCTTTTCCTTCCTTCTCTCTCTAAGTGGACCTAAGAATTGAGTGTTGCTGTTGTTGTTTTTTAAGACTTTATTTATTTGAGAGAGAGAGAGTGTGCAAGAGATTGGGGAGGGTCAGAGGGAGAAGCAGATGTCCCACTGAGCGGGGAGCCTGATGCAGGGCTGGATCGTGGGACTCTAGGGTCATGACCTAAGCTGAAGGAAGACGCTTAACCCACTGAGCCACCAGGCGCCCCAAGAACTGAGTTTTAATAGGGAATCAAAGCCTGAAAAGATTGCCGGGGAAGAGCTAAGCTCTTAGCAGTTTACTCAGTTCTGTCATCTGTTGTATATTTGCGTGAAGAATTGAAATTCTTCAAAATAAGCTTTCCCGTCAGGATTAAAAAGCAGAAAATCTAATATCACTACTTCTGGATGTTCCTTCTTATATTTCCCGGGGGTCAAAAGTCTTCATTAGAACACAGAGCCATCCTTAAATTGGACTTTCCTGGAAAGGGCTTTCTTATTTAATTCATCTTCAATAGAAAGACAGCTGGGTTTTCCTTTACAGAGGACAACTGTGAACATAGCAGGTGGTCAATTAGCACATTAACCTAAAATATTTATGTTTGTTTATTTATTTATTTGTACTTTTAATCAAAGGTGAAGAGTGAGGTTCTTCCTAAGAGAAATCACTTTTCTTTGCTCTCCAGATATTGATAGAGGTCACTCCTTATAGCTCAACCTCTAGGACTTCATAGACACAGAGGCTATTTTTTTTTTTTTTTAACCTTATCATTAGGGAGGAAACCAGAATGTGTGAGGGCAGCAAGTCCTTTGGACTGGCAGGGAGGGAGCTCTCCCACATTCTTCACAGGGTGAGGTAGGCTTAAGTGCAGCCCGTTTATCCTCGGCCCTCCTTGCATCATGTCACTTATGTCTGTGGTATGTGGAATCCCTCTCTTATCTTGGGGTTTCTCTCCAGAGGCGCAAGACCTCCTCCTGTAGTTCTGCTTCTGGCAAGGACTCATGAGATGCGTTTTCTCTTATCCCTTAGGTGTGACTGGCAAAGCTTTGTGTATGAGGGTCAGAGGGAGAAGCAGATGCTCCACTGAGCAGGGAGCCTGATGCAGGGCTGGACCCTGGGACTCCGGGAATAAATCTCTAGCTCTGTTCAGATGGTACCTACATGGAGCCAGTTTTGAGAATGAGAGGGGAGCTTGGAGTGTTGAGAGAGGGCATATTCCCATTTCCGCATTGTGTCTCAAAGGACACCAAGGAAGGTGTACCAAGTAAAACGGTACTGGGTAAGTACTATTTGCTCAGCTATTTATTTATTTATATATTTTTAAACATTCTGTTCATTTATTTGTCAGAAAGAGCACGCACAAGCAGGGGGAGCAGCAGGCAGAGGGAGAAGCAGGATCTCTGCTGAGCAGGGAGCCCGATGCGGGGCTCGATCCCAGGACCCTGGGATCATGACCTGGGCCGAAGGGAGTCACTTAATCGACTGAGCCACCCAAGAGTCCCTGCTCAGCTCTATATTTAGACCCTGGTGTAGCCTGTCAATTCCTTTGAGAACAGACCTCCCTGGGGTTGGGGTGGGGACTCCTTGCAGACACTGGGCTTGGCAACACCAACGCAGCCCATAGCTGGGGACATTCTAGGTCTGAGGTTTATAACCTTTATGTCTTTGTGGCACACAAAATAAGTGAATTCTAAATCAGGTGGCAGTGCCCTTGAAAAGATGAAAAATCAGTTCAAAAAAAGGGAAAAGTTGTGGAAAACTGAAAAAAATTACTGAAGTGACTATCCTCTTCAACTAGTCACACTTTGGGCCTTCAGCTCCAGTCCCCACTTGAATCAAGTTTCTGAATGCTCTGACAATACTTTCCCCTTTGTGAAGCAAGAGTTGTACCAGTGAATGCTCAATTCCCTTTCCTGCAAGACTGAGTTTAACTTCTCCTGTCAGTGAGGAATACTCTATTTCATATTGCGCTGCACAGTCAGGTCAGCCCAGCATCCTATCTGATGGACATCACCGTAAGGGCTTAGGTCCTCAGTTGCAGCACAAGTACATTTCACATACTGAGCCCAAACTCTACCCTGAGGAAGGGTCTGCCATGCACTAGTGTGCTACAATTCACCGAGAACCTGTACCCCAGAAAGCCCTCAACTTCTGCCCTCTCCAGCCTCAGCCTGAAGGAAAGCATCAGGAGAAGCTATGTGAGGGGTAAAAGCCTCCATCTCTGTGCATCTTTTCCTAACTGCTTCTTGTTAAGAACTGTCAAGGCTTTGAGATTTTTACCCTACTTGCAAGCTAGCAAGTGAGACTACCACCGTTTCATGGATACTGGTAGAAGACAAAAAAAAAAAAAAAAAAAAAAAATCCCTGAGTAAGAAACAAAAGGCTATTTATTGCTCATAGTGATAGCAATGGTCAGAATATAAGCATTCTTTTCTCTTTTGCCAGTTCCCTGAGTCCTACAGGGTGATGCAAACAAACAAAAATGGGGGCCAAGGGACAGCCTCACATGCAGGGGAACTCTGAGTTTAGGGAACCCAAATATTTTACAATGGGCAGTAAGCATTTCCGTGTTTGTTCTCCAAGAGGCATTATCTTTATGGCACTGGAGGATGAGCATGCAAAGTATCTCTCTTTGTTTTGGAGGGAAATACTATCTTTTTCTTCCAAGGCTGTTGGCTGTACAAACATCTGTGAAAATATAGTCCAGAATAAAAGAGCAATCAACGTTTCTCTTGCAAAATGTGCAGAAGCATGCGACCCACGGAGAATTGTCTCCCAACAATTTTGTACGTGCACTGACAGGGCTAGTAAAGCATTATCTTCAGGGTGAAGGAGAGTTAAATTATTTCTAACCAGGAATCTAACTCTATCCTAAGTCATATTATCCTTCTGTATAGGGTTGCTATACTAGTTTGGGAGATTACAGAGAAGAAAAAGATAAGAGTTGTTCTTGAGAGGCGAATGTATTTAAGGACTCGTACGTAACTTGTCAGTTCTAGTAAATGCTAAGTAGTAGAAGTAAATGATTCCTCACTGAATGGTTACCTTTCTTTTCAGATTATTGCTCCTGGGTTCATGCCTCAATAAACTACTGGTGGGTAGTGTACTTGAGTGCCATCTATCCCGTGTTCAAACATTACCCAACCAGTGTAAGATCATTAAAATTTTTTGTTTTGTTTTTTTTTTTAAAGATTTTATTTATTTTTCAACACAGAGAGAGAGACAGCGAGAGAGGGAACACAAGCAGGGGGAGGGGGAGAGGGAGAAGCCGGCTTCCCGCTAAGCAGGGAGCCCGATGCAGACCCGATCCCAGGACCCTGGGATCACGACCTGAGCTGAAGGCAGACGCTTAACGACTGAGCCACCCAGGCGCCCGATCATTAAAATTTTTATACCATCCTTCCCCCCAAACCAGGACATTAACCTCACCACTAATAGGTAGATGCTAACTTCAAAAATCGGTTCTCTAATTGTCACCGGAAACTACTACTACCACCACCACCACCACCACCATTTATAGACTGGAAAGCAATTATTGTTTGTCAGTTCAGAAGTTTATAATATTAATCTTTTAACTAATTAAAAATGATATATAAGGCCTAAACTTCAGTTGACTAAAAATACAAAGGAGGGGAACTTTGCACAAACTGAACCATTAAAGGGGGCTTGTTTGGGGAGTGAAGCGAGGAGGATAATTAAAACAGCTTCTCCAACTCAAAGGAGCTCCGGGTCAGTCGCCTCTCTGAATAAAACAACATTTTCTCAGTGGGAGTGTCGTCTGGTGAGCAATTAATTTTAAATGATAGTTTTATATGTTCTGGGAAATGTAAATATCAATACAAGAATGATCTTCCCTCCCCTTTATTATATTTTCCTCTTTCCAAGATGGATCATATAGCAGGGTTAGAATTCATACAGAGCCTCTCTGCTAACCAAGAAAGAGCGCCTGATGAATGCTCTCGGAGAACACAGCTTCGGCAGATAAAAAGAATGGCAGGGAAAAAATGACTGCATTGCATCAGACTCAGATTATTTTTCCCTGAGGAAAAGGACAGCTTCAGCCCTCTCTTTTGTGAGCTTTCAGCCTGCCATTACTCTTCTTCTGGGTCTCCACCGTGAAGTAAATAATTTCCAGGTTGCTTTCATTTTGGAAAACAGAAAACACCCTGAGAGGATTTAGAGAAAATAGCCATGCTCATCAGAGATACCCAGCCTCACGACTCTTTGCTCTATGGAATTCTGAGGGAGAGTTTGTCTTTGCTGTCTTTATAGTGATGGAGTTTGTTATGCTGTTTCTGTGGAAAATATATTCATGTTAGGAATTAAGTTCCACATAAAATGCAGAGAAAGAAATGTCTGGTGCATGCTGGGATAGAAACTTTCTTGAAAGACACCTCTTCCTTGTTTCTGTATATATTGCTGAGGTACACAATATATATTTTTCTTTTAAAATTAGATTCCAGTTGGTTATGAAACTGTTTCTCTAAGGACCATCTTTTTCATATAAGTTTCTGTCCAAAGGGTATAATTTCTTGAGCTTCTAGAAGGCCCTTTTGTTCAATTCATATACCACTTCTCTTCTCTGCTCATTATTGTCTACCTTTTGTCTATCTTTTCTATTCAAATATATCTCCTTCTGTTGGTGGTAATTACAGAGTCTTGCTACTATGCTAGTTCACAGGGGAGATTACAAAGGTGAACATCATTTATGACTTTAGGAGTTTATTGTGTAGAGCTGTGCTGTCCAATACAGTAGCTACAATTTGTCCAGTATCTGGCCACATATGGCTACCGGACACTTGAGGTGTGGCAAGGGTGAATGAGAAGCTGAATTTTTAATTTTATTTACTTTTAATTTAAAACTTAAAATATCTCAATTTTTTAAACATTGGTTATATGTTGAAGTGGTAAGAAGCAGAATCTTAAGATTTATTTCACCTGCTTAGATGGACAGACTTATCAAATAAAAGAACAAAATGCCCAGTTAAATTTGAACTTCAGATAAACAACGAATGACCCTTTAGGGTAACTATATTCCTTCTTTTTAAAAAAATCTGGCAAGTCTACTTGTTTTCATTACTCATTTTAATATGACTACTAGAAAATTTAAAATTATGTATGTGGTATTTCTAGAGGACAGTATTGCTCTAGAAGAAATGTCAGTCTGACTTCATTACAATACAAACTTCATGAAGGCAAGGAAATGTTTTTGGTTGTGTTGGCTACCATAAATGCCATTGATTTTTCAAATAGAAGATTTGCTACATGACTTTTTTCCTGGGAACAAAAGCGACGGGTTTTAGAAGAGGTGTTTCAAGTTAGAGGACAGGGGCCCCTGGGTGGCTCAGTCGGTTAAACATCTGCCTTCAGCTCAGGTCATGTTCCCAGGGTCTAGGGATCGAGCCCCGCATTGGGCTCCCGCTCATCGGGGAGTCTGCTTCTCCCTCTCCCTCTGCCTCTCCCCTTGCTTGTGCTCTCTCTCTGTGTCAAATAAATAAATAAAATTTTTAAAGTTAGAGGACAAAATGTTCAAGGGCCGGGGTTCTCTCCACGACTCCTTACATTCTCTCAATCCACCATTCCCTTCCTTTCTTAACTTTCCTCCTCAACCATGAGTTCACGCGGTATTATTTCAATAACACTATGGCCATTACCACTAAATGCATTCACCTTTGGTTTTTGTTGCACCCAACAGGTTAGAAAGTCCTCCCCAGGTTACCCATATATCTACCCTTCCTGAGCTTGCATCGCATAACCCAACCTGGCTGTGGCAGGCTGAACAGCAGGGCCACTGGATCTGCCATAAATGTATACTCAACAACTGCAAATGTGCCTTTTAACTTGTTGCAAGTTTTTGCTCAATTCCCACCCCCATTTTCTGTAAAGACTTTCAAACTCTGTTCCTCAGAATCCTTCAACTTCTCTATCCTTTCCATTGCTCTCAGCCGATGATATTTTCACTGAGAAAATGGAAACTACTAGATAAGATTGTGATCTCTCATCTTCCCATTTCCAAACATATCTCTGCCTACATCTGTATCATATCTATTCTTCTTTCCTCCTGTTTAATAGAAGAGCTGTTTGCATCCTCTCAAAACCCAATCTGCTCACTTGCCCTTTAGATTTGTGCTCCAAGTCCACCTCTGTCTCCCTCCCTACCCAACCCCCACCACCATATAGGGAGATTGGCCTGTCCCCATCACTGAACTGTGATAATTCTTATTAAGATCAGCAATGGCCTCCATGTCTCTAAATCCAGTGGACATTTTCAGGCTGCTTCTTACTTGACCTCCCTGGGGGGTTTGTCATTATTGATCATTTCTTTCTTCCCTTGACTGCACACAACCCTTTTCTGCTTGCTTCCTCTTTGTGGACTTGTTATCTTTGCAGGCTCATCCTTCCATTTCCTGACTTTAACTAGCAGAATTCACCAATGCTTGGGAGCCTTTCCTCTTTTCCTCTGGTACTCTGTCCCCAAGCTCTCTTGTTATGCCTCCGGTATATGCAGATGACTTACCACCGATATGGAGATGACTCACAAACGTGCAACTGAAGCACACTCCCGACCCCTATTTCCCTTTGACATTTCAGGATTGATGTCTAAAAACACCTCAAGCTCAATACATCAGAACTGAATCCATGATTTCTCCCTTTCCCCAAACTTGCCTCCTTTTATGTGTTATCTGTTTCCATGACCCCTGCCCTCTCACCTTCACAAAGTTCAGACTTAACACTGCAGCCTGACATCTCTCTCAGCCTCCTCCGATGTTTTCCCCAAGAAATCTGTTGCACCTTTAATTCCATCTTCTTGTCTGTTTTCTGGACTAACACACAAGGTATGCAGAAACCTTCCCTGGGAGATGAAGAAACGATGAAATATAGTGAATACTGTAATAGATCTCACTGAGCTTGGTCCCTTTATTTTCACAGGCAAGGCTGCTGAAGCTTAGAAATCCTTAATTGGGATGAAACTGAACAAGGCCTGTCATCTTCAAAGTTCATAAGCATAACCTCTGTTGCACTGCCTCACCTGGCTCACAGCTGGTAAATGTAAAGTTTCCTCAAAGGCAGACAGTGGTTCTATTCTCAATATGTTTTTGGACATTTTCAAAGGGTAATTTTAATGTGAGCTCTAATGCCATATAACATGCACACAGAAAACGGCATAAATCATGCATCCTGCTTGGTGCATTTTCACAGAGTAAACTCACCTACACAGCCTCCCACAACAAAAGGCAGAGCATTCGTTCCTCATATTGCACAAGACGCTTGGGGCTTCCCTCCAAGTCATGAACACTCCTTCTTCTTCAAAGGAAACCACAGTCCGGACTGCTAATAACAAAGGCTAATTTTTAATTTACCTTTATGAAGTAGCTCAAGTCCATTTTTTTTTTCATAAATTCACAGTGCTTCAAACAAGTAGGAATAAATGGGTACTTACAGCAATTCACCATGAAAACCTCAGAAGCTATTTTGTTCATTATTTCAGTGCTAGAGTCAAGGCCCTTTCCCACTCCTGACCCCGTGATATTTTGTAAGAAAGACATGGCATCTCTGCCAGAAATTGGGCATGTTCATTCTGCTGTTACCTTGGAAAAATTATTTAACTCTAAGATTCATCTTCCTCTCTGTAAAATGAGGATAATAATATTACATACAAAGATTACCATCATCTGGAATAAATAAGTTAATGCATATAAAAGTCATATATCATGGTGCCCAGAACATAACATAACTTTGTGGGAGTTATGATTAGTATTACTAATACACAAAAGTTCATACCAGAACTTTGTAGAGTCTATGTGTTAAATTAGTGCCTCCCTCTCCAACCTTGGACACATGATTTAGTTTTTTGAGTGTTTGTGTTTCTCTTTTCTAAAGAGACAAAAGGTGAAGAAACAATTAATGAGTTGTTTTTGTAAGCACTGAGCTCTACAGATGAGAAGATGAAAGGTGCCTTTTAAATATACAAATTATCTTTTTGTTTCAAAGCAGGACAATGCAAAGGCAAGTCACTATCCTCTTGAGAGAGGATTTTTTTGAAAGAGTAAAAGTCATATTGACATTTGAAATCCCTCAAGAACATTTATTTGGATTACATTCTAATGCAAAAGCCTCTATCTCCATTCCAGATAAAAAGATGTCAAGAATTAATAGATTGAAGAAAGAATCCAAAATTAATTTCTCCTGAAGTAATGAGATTAAAAACCACAAAGGCACAAATGTACATATATTGTTGATTATAAATGGTAGGGTTTGGGAAGTAGATGCTAGAGAGGAGTCAGGAATCCTGGGATCTAGTATCTTCTTTTCCGCTATCCAGTTGTATGGCCTTGGGCACGTCATCTTACTTTTTTAGGACTCAATTTCCCTTGAATGTAAAATGAAATTGTTAGTTCAGTAACTTTATATTAACTGTTGATGGAACCGAGATTTTTAGGTAATAGTCAAAGACTAAAGACTGAATTCAAGTGTGTGTGTGTGTGTGTGTGTGTGTGTGTGTGTGTGTGTGTGTGTATGTTGGAGTGGTTCAGATGCTGGAGAGAAATGAGTTCATAAAAAGGGAAAGAGGATACCATGGGTGACAAGAGAATGAGTATTTATAATGTTATATCCTAGATTTCTTGTTTCTGAATATAGACTGAACCTGAGAGTTCTCAGTTTAGAATTAAGATAGGCAGTGTGAACCGCAGTGGTAATAGTACTGAAATAACAGTCAGGACTCTGGATTCTAGTAGCTGCTCTGTGTGATTAGCAGTATGATATTTGACATGTCATTTCATCTCCTGGGTACTCTCAGATGTAAAAAGAGGTGGTTGGACATGACTACTCAGATCTCTTCCAATTCCTATAGTCTGATTTTTAAAGAGGAGAATGAACCAATTTTACTGTGTGGTGTGGGTACTGGGTGGAGTGGCCTCATGGCATTTTAGGATCAATCTGAGGCTTATAATTAGAGAACCGTCCAGGCAAAACTTTGTGCCTTCTTTTTTAAGGTCATTTGGGAGATTGGGAATTCAAATTTTGTCTCAAAAATCCTCCTTTTTTTTGTGAGCTATATTCACAATAATGCCATATACCAACCACTGCAAAGCTCAGTGGCTTCTGGCAAAAGAGTCATTTATTTCCCATGCATGCTTCTCCAGGTCAGCTGAAGTTTGGCTGATGTTGGCTAGAGTGGGCTCCAGGGTGCAGGTTAGTTTTGGGTGTCTGTACAGGAGCAGTGAACTATCCTGAGTACGTGGACTAGCTCAGGGCTGTGTAGATGTATAAGACAGCAAGTCCAGTTGCTCAAGGAAATTTCAATTTTTATACATAGGTTGTCTGTGCTAATGCCCCATTGGTCAAATCAAATCATATAACCAAGTCCAAAGTTAAGGGGCTTAGAAGTGCACTCTCCTTACTATAAGACCATAGCAAAAATACAGATGTATAGCACTATTATAAAAGAGTGAAAAGACTTTGGACTAAAAGTTCAATGTATGACAACCTGACATAGATGTGTGAGCATGTAGATGTATAATGAAACAAGGAAAGTGAAAGAGATTTCTGAGTCAGTTGGGAAAGAGAACAGCACAGGATTGAGAAGAAGGATGTAGGTTCTATAACTATATGCCAATCTTTCTATACCCACTAGCGAAGTAGTTTCTAGTACTCTACATAATTGATTGAATGATGCTACTAATGAATTTCTACAGAGAAACTGTTATTATCATGCTCCACAAGGATCTCCCTATTGCTAAATCCCTTAATTGCAGGGCACCTGGGTGGCTCAGTCACTAAGCGTCTGCCTTCAGCTCGGGTCATGATCCCGGGGTCCTGGGATCGAGCCCCGCATCGGGCTCCCTGCTTGGCGGGAAGCCTGCTTCTTCCTCTCCCACTCTGACTGCTTCTCCCTCTCCCACCCTCCCCTGCTTGTGTTCCTGCTCTCGCTATCTCTCTCTCTGTCAAATAAATAAAAAAATCTTTAAAAAAATAAATAAAATCCCATAATTGCTAATTCTCATAATCATTCCTCAAGTCTCACAATATTTGACCTATCAGTGGTATTCAACACAATTGAACGCTCTGTCTGCCAAGTACACTTTTTTCAGTTTGTTTTACTTCGGCTCAAAGACCGTTGACCAGAACTAGTCACATGGCTCCTTCCAACTGCAAGGAAATCTGGAAAAGTGAGAGTCCCATGGACATTCAGGGACATTCTGTTGGGTTCTCTGAGCCCACTTTATTTCCCTTGGGGGTGTGCCTCATTGCACCTTCCCCATATACTGAGGACATTCTCTAAAGGTAAGCATTCTCTAAAAGAATACATGACGAAAATGACCCTAAAGAAAACATAGGAGGAAGGAAAAAAGAAGTAGCGAACACATAAATGATGGCCTGTATAAGAGGCACTAGGGTGTGGGCACCACTTCCTAGCTGGTGACAGGAGCAGTTTATTTAACCTCTGTGCACTTCCGTTACCTTATCTGTAAAGATAGGAGTGGTAGCGATAGCACCTACCAGCACAGGATCATTTTGAGGACAAAATTAATATACATGAGGCACTCAGAACAGTGCCTGGCACGTGGGAAGCACAGTAAGTACTAGCTATCATTATTTCATGCATTGAACAATTAAATTCTGAATAATAGAGAACTGAAAATAAAAGTGATAGTAAATTTATAAAATTTTAAATCACCTCCCATAGAAACCCTCTTCTAATGAGGAAGATGCTCATTTTAATATGTTTTATTACTAGGATTATGGAAACACATAAAAAAATAAAAACAGAATGTGTTCTTTCTCTGCACATGTGGCACTTTGGCTGGAGGTACTTTTTTTTTTTTTGGAGAGGCTGAACTAGAGCATTTTGGCAATGGAACGGAGCCAATGAGTAGGGGGCACTTAAGATGTGTTTGTAATTGCACACCATATTGTTTTATCGAAACTCGTCCCATTCTGTGTCAAGGGAGCGTGCTGTGTGTCTTGAGGTCTAAGGGGCTTGTTAGAAGCCTGCAGAGAACTCAGGCCTGCCCCTGCTGATGTGGCTCTGTGGTGATGGCTTTTCTTCTAAATTGACAGCAGGAAGGTATTCTTGCTGCCTTCTTTCCCTCTGCATTTTCAACAAGGAAGAACAGCTGAGGCAAATGAGACAGAATCTTTTTCCAATTACGTAGTATGCATATTTCATTTCAGCCGCCGCCTATGAGGAACATGATACTGAGTGATTTAGTGGTGCTGAGGCAAACCCAGCCTACAAAAGATTTGGGGGTACATTGTTAAATTTCCAGAAGATTATTTGGGTGAAATGGCATGGTAGGTTAATTATCAGACTGAAAAGAATAAGGCTTTTAGTTGCTTTAGAGGAGAAATTGCAGTCCTAAATACAGTCCCAAATTACACTTAAAGCACAAAATGATAAAAAAAAAAATTGTGACAAATCAAACTGGCTTTTTAGACTATAATTGTCTTGAAGGGGAGAGGGCAGAGCTTTTAGAGGAGAGGTGATTTACTTGGTGGCACTTAGCTGCTAACTTTTACTTTGAAGAAGGGTATATGTGAATTGACTTTCTTTACTTCACATCATCATATAACTCTTAACTCTTCATAAATGTTCCTGAGGGAAAAGGCCAAGTTGGAATTTTCCCTGTGCTGAACTAAGTAAAACATCAGCCAAAATTCAAGCCAACATTTTTTGCAAAGGCATAACTTCTGAACAAGAATCTAAACAAAGTGAATTATATTTCTTATTCCTCTTTCTTCCTCATGTCTTATCACCTCGGATTAATCCTTCCTTATTTCTCTTCCTTTTTTTTTTTCTTTTTCCATTTCTGTCTCAAAAAATCCTTCGATATCGTACCATACCATAACGCAGATACTACAGAGTATGCTGGGGAAGGGGAAGGTGATGTGTGCTGGGGAAGGGGAAGGCGATGTGTGATGAGAAGGGATGAAATGAAGATCTCTTCTCTGTTCTCAAGAAATACGTAAACTTCTGAGGGGTAAATCCATACATAAGCATGCTCTTCTAATTCAGGATGTCTGGACTGGGGCTTTTGGTCATGCTGAGGTCTAGAAGATCTCTCCCAGGTCTCCTGATTTTGGGGTATAGACCAGTGTAAGTTTCAGCTTTGCTACTTACTAGTTGGGTGAACTGAGGTTAGAAGTTTCTGAAACCCTTGGAACCTTCATTTTTCTGATCTCTAAGATAGGTATAAGAGTTGGTTAGTTGAAGATCATTAATAAGAGTGGGTTTCAAATACACGGGAAGATGAACGAGCAGTCTACTACAATAGTAATACCATAGAACTGCAGGTAAAATGAAGGCTTGAAGTAAGGAAGGATGAACAGTACCAAGGGGACGAGGAGGAGGGTAAAGAAATATTAAGTTGGTAGAATCAGGTCTTGGATACCACGTGAATGGAGGAGTGGAGGTATAAAAGGTCAGGAGGTTTGGAGGTTTCTGGCTTTGGTCTCTGGTGATGCCATTAACTAGAAAAAGAAATTCAGTACAGATATAATTTACTTTGGACCTTTGGTTTTGATGGACCTGCTGAACATTCAAGTAGAGATACCCAGAGGGTAATCTGAAACCTAAGTCTGGAGAAGTCATCAAATTTCAACACATATTTGTGAGGCATATAAAACGTGCAAGATAATCTGTGAGACACTGAATATAGAATGGCTATAGAAAGATTTAATTATCCCTTTGCTTTCTAGAGGAGGAGAAAGATGTAAGATAAATACTAATGCAGTGAAATACAGAACTAAAAATATATAAGTTATATGAAGGAAAATCACAGAGTGCTATGAAAATATCTAGTAGGAGGTGCTAATTTAGATTGGGAGGTTTCGGGAGGTCTCTCGAGGAGATTTAAGCTGTGACTGAGGATGAATTAGAGTTAACTTGGTGTAGTCTACTCCTAGGCAGTACCTACCACAAAGCCATTCTCTTGACTTTTCCCCATGGCTGCAGGTTGGCGACTACAGGTCTAGTCAACACATCTACATTGTAGCAGATGGAATTAGGAAGAGGAAGGAGTGCTGCCCATCTATTGCAGGACCATTAGCATAGACTTCATCTTACATCTAACTGGGCAAAACCACAGCATATCACTACCCCTAGCTGGAAAGCAATGAAGGAGAAGGGCTTGGAAATTCAGGTTGGGGAACTTGGCCAATAGTATCTGCTATATTAAGCAAGAATCATGCCTTCAAAATTGAGAGAGAAGGAAGTTTCAAGAAGGTAAATTGGCAACAAAATCAAATGTCACAGAGGTTGAGAAAGATGAGCTCTGAAACGAACTATGGATTTGACATTTAGAAGGGCAGAGACCCTGCCCATCATGCTCTCTGTTGTATTCCAGGCACCTTCTCCAGCGCCTGGGACAGAGTAGGCAATTAATCACTGACTAGGGAAATTAATCTGGCTGCAGTGTATTAGATGTATTGCATGCATAAAGGTCTGTATTGATCATCCAGTATAAATTAAATTCTAATTTTCTCTAAGTAAATACTTTCTGGAAAGAGTGAGCATCTAGAGAGTTATCCTTCATATGTACATCAGAAACCAGTTAGGAGGAATAGACTAAAAGTTAAAAAATATTTCCCCAAAGCTCAATGAAAGCAAGAGAAAGGAACTACCTGGAAGAATTTGCCTACCTCTGTAATTTTAGTAGCAGTTTTTAGTAGGGACGGGTGGTTTGTAGACATGGAAAAGCTGTTTATGTAACATTATAGCTATGTACATATGCTCTCTTGTTATAGGAAGGATTCAAAGCTGTTTTCTGTCGCATAGGTTGGTAGAAAAATTTCCACGACAGACATTTGTGTCATCAAATGTGTCCAATGAGTATCTTACATTTGCATAGCACTTTAGTGTTCACAAAGCACATTTTAATGTAACATCTCATTTAATTATCTCAATCAGATGGGAGGTTATTAGGGCAAGTATCATTAATCCACCATTTTATCACTGAAAAAAAATAGATCTTAAGTAATTTACTAAAAATCACACACATACTAAGAGATTGAGTCAGGATTCAAACATGAATTTTAATTCTCAATTCAGCGTTCTTAAGCAAATAAAGTTGGCTTCCAAATACATTGAACTAGTTAGGTAGTTATTTTCACATTGTTATGTGAAACCCCCAAAATAGTGTCTGCTTCTGTGGGATGGGGTGGGGGTGCTTATTCGAATCAGTAGCTAAATACGTTTCTGAAATGCTCCCTTCTCTTCTCTTTGCAGAGACAGCTAAAAAAGGATGGAAGGGGACAGCCTTTCTATATGGATGAGAGTATTAATCGCAAGGCAATTCAGGTATCCTGTGTTAAGTGGTGTTCTTAATGTAGGAAAACTCCAAGGATAACTTCCTTTTTCCCACTCATTTACGGTATTCTCGCACACGGCCAAGTATTTACTGTCCATGCATTATTTTAGTTGGAAATAAGAAAAACTTCACAAAAGAAGTAAATTATAGGAACATGTGGTAACCTGATCTGATTTAAAGCCTGATTAGAATTTAGCATTTTTAACTCCTTAGGGGGCGTGGCTTCCCCTGTGGACATTCTGCCTTTCCTCCCAGTTTACATTTCTACCTCAGTTTCAAAACTGAGTTTTACCTGATGTCCCTTTCTTCTGGAATCTTCTGCAGCTTACCATATGCACTTTGAGCCCTTTTAGAGTAAGTGTTGATATGTTTACTTGGATCCTTTCAATTCCCCGTCTCCTCTTCCTTGTGACCAGTGACAGGAGTATGCACCCATCTTTTTAAAAAGAAAAGCAGTAACTATAAATATATTTGTGGTCTGTAATTCCAGGGTTTTATTTTGTGAAGGGAAAAAGACGAAGAAGAAGAGAAATAACTCACTATTCTATAAAAGATACTTATATTGTAAATTATTGCCCATTTAATTTGACAAAGTTTAAGTTTGCGGGCCTTGAGGCTAGGAGCAGTTCTGAGCTGCCTGAGAGATAAATGAGAGCTGCTGATCCAGGTGAGCAATGGAGCTGAGGGACTCACTTGTCACTAGGTGACTTTGGAGATTATGACTCTGTGTGCTCTGAGAAGCCTTGCAGGTGGACATGTGCAATAAATCAAAACTAATCATATCCTGAAGAGAACAACAGCTGTGTTTACACCCTTATGGGGTTATGTTGACCCTCCCTGGTGGGCCTTCTAGAAGTGTTAGATGTGACGACTTGCTAATAGTTTATCTGAAACAGCTTTTGAATCCATTTATTAAAGTTTTAAAGATTTATTTTATATCTTTCTTCTCAGGGTACAGGACATTAATTTATTCAGTCAACAAACCATTCTTAATGTTCTCTGTGTGCCAGTTGTGGGCTGGTGAGATGCGGAGAGAACTAGGCAATGTCTTTATAATTAAGAAACTTACAACCTAGTAAAGAAGGTAAAACACATAGACTGCGAAAGAAAAAAAATGTGGCATGGGAATATTTAATAACAGTATTTTATATATTAATATATTTAATAGAAAAATAAGAGAAAAAATAGGAGTAGGAATATATTAAAAGAGTGGCAACAAGAAGGCTCGGTGCAGATGTAACAGGCTCCCATTCTATATTATTGCCTGCTTTCATTTGCAGAACACTTTTTTGAATATAAATGACTGTAGTGATATTTAACTAAAATTATCTAGTCATAAGAAATTTTAGTGAGTGGGTTCAAAAAGCAAGCACAATTACTGAGGTTTACAAATGGCAAAACCCAGCAATTATAAAGTGATGAATTTGTTTGTCTTTATCTCCGTGCTTGCCCACATTAGAGTCCTCTGTACAATTTTTGGTACTAGAATTGGAGAATAATATAGAGAGCTTGCAAAGATTCAGAATTAAGGTCCAGAAATTGAATAAAACAAGGTCCTTCACAAGGACAGTACCAAGTGGCTTGGGGGCATCTAACCCTCCCAGCTCCCTGCTCTGCCCCCAGTAAAGATGCAATGCAAGTAAAACTGTGCTCAACATTCACAGGCAGCTTCAGGACAGAAGTTGGCATCCTTGCCAGCCAACCAGATTATTACCCCCAGGGCCCTTTTAGGTAGAAATTCTGGAGCCTCCACATGTCCCTAAATGATGGAAATAAGATTTATGAGGAATATCTATGGGATTTTCAGCATCTGCTTCACCCTAAGTACTCAAAAATATTTGTCAGAATGAATGAAGATGAGAATGAGAAGTGACTCCAAGACTGACTTAGCTTTTACTTCCTGTACCTCCTCTGTACCTGTTTTGGATTTAAATAGAAAATTATTATGAATTTGTTGATATTGTTAAAAATGGATGGAATGGAAGGCCCCATACCACCAAAGGATCCAATGTGCAAAATAAAGGATTTGGGGTAGATAGATTACTTCCTTATTGATGTGGTGGACAAGAAAAAATATTGCCCAGTTAATTTATGGGACTCATTTTTAAAAGGAGAGTAGATTTTCAGTAGTCTGGGATAGTTTCAGAGAATAATTTGAAGACCTATCAAAGTTCCTTTCTGCCCTGCAGGTAATAATATAAGACTATATCTACATGGAAAACTTAATGATATGTGAAAAAATTATAGATTCATGGAATCATGAAGATGAAATAATCATTATTTCATCAATTCTCAAGCTATCTATATTGTTTTCCTTCCACATATCCTATTGCTTAACTAACATCCATCTCTGGAAGTTTTCTTTTATTCATTGTAACATGTCTTCAATGAAGACCTGCAGTAGGAAATGCTAGTGCCAGGGACTGTGGGGGAGACAAAGATTACTAAGAAACAGTTGCTCTTTGCTTTTAAAGAGCATACAAACTTGTATGAAGAAAGATGACCCTAAAGGGGCTTGAAACTTCAAGCTCATGATTTGTAACAAAATACCTATTTAATTGTTAACATCTAATCTTTTATTGTATCATACATCCTTTTTCATTATTCTGGGCTCCCCTCCCCATGCAAAGAAATGGGTGACACAGGGTTGGTTACAGACTATTTGACCAGCACAATTTTGGCTGTAAATACTTCCACGAACTCACTACACACTTACACACACACACACACACATAAAATTTTAACTGATATTATAATAGGCAATTATTTTATGTTAGCTTAATCCTGAGTTGCTTTTCTTCACATCAGAATGCAGTGGTATGTTGAAGTAAAAGCATATTTTGGCTTTCCCATGGGTGTGGGCTTTCTCCCTGGGTTTACACATTTTCCTTTGTGCCTATTATGGAATGGTTTGTGGAGACTGCAAAAAAGCAGAGGCCTAGCCTGACTCCTCGCCCCTCCCCCACCCCTTCCAGCTCATCATAGTCTTATATAATCCAAGAGAAATCTGCTTTTGGTTAGAATGCAGTGGGGAGCAAAGTAAGATTTTTTTTTTCTTTTGTACATGAAAATGTTCCAAGTTTGTATGAAAGTTCTGTCAGAGCAACAACTTTTAAATGGAGGCAGCTGGAAATCATTAAGGAAAGTTGCAGTGGACAGTGATTAAAGCAGGATGGAATTTCCACTCTCTGTCTCTCTCTCTTTTTATGGTACTTTAAGCAAGTTAGTGTTGCTTTTGAAACTTGAATTAGCCCTCTGACTATGAGAGTTGGAAAATTATTTTACTCTTTTACTTCCTAGAGACCACTCCACTGATTTCCGAGGCTGTTACTGCAAATGAATAAATGAACACATTTGGAACTAACTGGTGCTCGGCAGCAGTGTGCCTCATATTTCATGATTATCCCTGCATCTTCCTGGTCTGAGTCTGATTTGAAATGATAACCACTGAGGAACATTACGAACACTTTGTGGCTACTTTCCTAGTCTTATATGATAACAGAAGGCTACTTTCTAAGGCCCCAATTTTTACCTCCCACCTTTCTTCTTTAATGGTTGTGCCACTTTTAATGACAAGAAATAGTTGCAAATGAGTCACTTCAAGTTCTCTTTCTGTTCCAACTTTCTATGGGTTCAGCCGCAAGGCATACAGGGACCTCAGCAGCAAAGGCTGAGGGGTAGAGGCTGAGATCAGAGCTGGGAAAGCATGGCTGTGGATGTGGTGAGTTGGGGCGGGTGTTGCTATAAAGAGGTTGAATCTGGTCAGTGGAGCACGACAGAGGAAGCACAGATGATGGATAGAACTTGGCAGGCACAGAGTCTAGGAGATTAGTCTATTGGGAGAATGACCCTGGCTCATGGCAGGGCGTGTGGAACATAGGTTCCAGGTCTCGCCAGGAAAGCAGATTACCATTACACAGTCAGAAAACAAACTTAGTTAGAAGGGGGCGTTAGGAGAGATCATGGTGGGCTGAGGAGAGCAAACAGCCTCAGCTGGTATTGAACTCCTGGCAGCAAAATGAATTCTCATGATTGTTTGCCTGCCTCACTCAGGGCTGGTGAAGCACTGGGCTTCCTTAGTAGGGCTGGGCTCGAGAGACTGGTGGAATCTTTCATGACCTGTCTCCAGCTCTTCTTCCCACTTAACCACATCGATATCAAACAAGGAAGTCTGCACTCTTCCTCATTTTTCCTTTTAATACTTATTATGAAGACAAGAACGTAGAACTTACTAAGATTTTGATGTGCCAAAATAACCTTGCTACAGTGAATGAGCAGGGTGGAATCGCAAGACAACTTTGAGCTTTCCCCCTCTTCCCATTCCAAACTTTCTTGTTGCTGGAAGAATTCCCGGAAGAACACAGCGGCTCTTTTGGTCTGTTAGGTAGTGAGAAACACTTTGTGCTCTTCTAGTCACCCAAGAGATCTTATTTCAGTTATTAAAATGTTGACTTCCATGTAATAACATTAATGTTATTTGAAGTTGAGGCTTATGGTCTTTCTTAGCTTAGGTCTGCAAGAGGTGACCTGCAGGGGAAGGCGGACTGGTGAGCTCCATCTCAGATTCACCACTTCCTGCTTCTATGCCCCCCATCCCCCTCCAGCTTGCTATTGCAGGTTCTAACTCCATAGGAGGAGGCTGAGGGAGAGGGAGGAGGTCAGAGGAAAGGAAAGGTATTATTTGATCAGTGTGAAATTAGCTGATGTCTGTGTTCTCTGCACTTGGCAGGTTTTTTAAAGCTGACACTTTCTCTTGGCAAACTTGAGTGCATTATTTGAAAATTGCCCACCCTCCACCCCCAAATCACTGGGGTATCTGACCTGCAGTTCTCTTGATGTACTAGGAAATTCATCATTTCAGATGCTTGCTTATTTGATATTCTCCCTGGGTCCCTGGGAATCTAGTATACACTCCTTTGTAAGAGTTACCGCATACCTCGAGGCAGTCATTTGGGGCAGTATTTAGAGGACCTTAAGGCTGTCTCTTTTCTCTTGCATTCACGTAAACTGTCACACATCCTTTGCACCAAAAAACTTTTGTAATCTTTCTTTGTAGCAATCCTTCTTGTCTTCCATTAGAGTAGAGTTGCTAGTCTGCTAGAGTTTTTCTATTCTATTGTCCTCTGTCAACACTGGGGCACACCTTGAACTCTCTAAGTGGTTCCATTGAAGCCACTTTCTGTTCTGGGTTCAAAAAGAGGGAAAGCATGCCTAACTTTTCCTGTCACGGAGAATGAGAGGGACTTAACACTCACCAACAGCTCTCTTACCAAATCTTATTTTTAAATTCCAATTCCCCTTTAGCCTCCATCCTCCATTATATGGTAGAGATGGGTGGTTTGGTCAGGCTTGCTTGCTTATTTATTTATTTATTCATTTACTTACTTACTTACTTACTTAACCACATCTCAGCAAGCCTTATACAGATGGTATCAAACTTCTCAGTGGTTAAAGAAATGTTTAGCACCCATTGTCTTGGGACCTCTCTAAAACTAAAGAGAAATAATCCATTTAAAAAAATCTTGTTAAAACCTGATTCAGACACTGAAGGTGTATTGTTTTCTTGGTGGTAGAATCATCACGAAAGAATGAGAGTTTTCTTTTCCCTCCTAGGTTTATTAACTTTGAAGAGTTGTAGGGTTTTTTTTATTTAACATATGCTCTCTATTTTCACAGAAGTCTAAGTGCTAAACTCAACTTCTATATATGAATCTACTATTAAGAGACAACTCTTGCTAAGAATAACAAAACAAAACATTAATTTGGCAGAGGTCTTAAAGTCTATAGTTGAGTAGACAAACTATTAGATTGATTAAAGAGATTTTCATACAAAAGCAGTCTACTAATTTGCTGAGCATTGTATCTCAAGGTTAAAAAATCCTGGCTACATTTTAAAGCAGGGAAGATCAATTAAAACATTCATTAGATTCCTATTTACACTTTAATTGTCAGCTCTGCTCATTTGTTGGAACCCTTTTTTAGTCATTAGTGTCTGTCAGTAAGAAATATGTCTTAATTTCACTTATATTCATTTATTCATCCTTTCATTCAATCAACAAACATTAATAATGTGCCAAGCACTTTGCCAGCTTTTAAAAATATACTGATGAAAAAGACAAAGCTTACCCTCAAGGACATATTCACCTCAAATTTTCATGTTATTGAAATCAGTATAAAGGCATTAAGTTTTACTAAAGTTAGAAAAATAATTGCCTTTCACAACGGAAATATACAAAAGGGACCTTAATAAATGTACAACCTAATTGTTCTTTTCTGTCTGTAGTTATTAATTATCCCAAGTACTTTTCAGTTTTAAGATATCTAAGTGTGTTTTGTTTTGGTTGCTGTTGGGCCTTGCATCTGTTGGAGAGCTCTTGGGAACAGACAATACATATTTCCATGTGGATTCTGTAGGACCACAGAATCAAGGGTCAGAAAATTCCCCATTTTCTGTTCAGAAGAAGTTCCCTATCTTAGCTTTATAACACAGAGAGTAGAGCTAGTTGAATTTCCCAGATTCTGAACAAAGGGATTTCTGTGTATAACAGGTAGTGGGGCTCTTATACATGTGAATCCTTAGAGGAAGACTGTAAGCTCTCCAAGATCACCTACAGGTTATGGGTAAACTTTAACTACCTTCCAACTGGGCAGCTTAACTTCTGATTCTTTAGATAAAAACTACCTCCTCCCTTTTTTGGTGCTTCTGGACAAGATCTGGGTCAGCAGTTAGGCCCTCGAGAGCTGTTGAATGCATGACCCACACATTTCTGAACACTTTGCAGTCAGAACTGTTAGCATGAGATTTCTTTCCTTGTGTATAATTCCAGTGATAAAGTAATTTTGCATTAGAGGTTTAATGCTGAATTTTTCAATTCGATCTAGTAGATTTTAAGTGCTTTCTTGCACCTATGATGGTACCAAACATTGTGAAGGATACAAAAGACTTATCAACCATAGTCTTCCCTATTAGACAGGCACATGACAATGGACACTGCACAATGTGGTGGCCAGAGAGCCAGCCAGGAGCCAAGAATGTCTGCTCTGCCATGAACAAAATATGTGAACTTGGTCATGTCACAATTTCTTTGGGTCTTGGTTTCAACAAATATTTATTTTATTTCATTTGAAAAATCTGGAAATATTTCAAACACATAGAAAAGTACAGAGAATACTATAACAAATACCCATGTATCCATCAATAACAGTTGTCCTTAAAAAAAAAAAAAAGGAATAAAATATCACAGAAAAGAGTTGAAATCCACCCTATCCTATTTTGTGTCTTTTTTATTCCAGAGATTACCACTCCTGTAGTGGATGTTTGTTCTTGCTACCTAAATTATTATAATTTTCAAAAACTATGTAGAGTACTATTTATGTTGTTTTTATATTTAAACCAATGATGCCATATTGTGTAGGTATTTTTGCAACTTCTTTTGTTCACTTAACATTATATTGGAAGACTCATCCGTGTTGATACTGGTAGCTTGACTTATTCTTTACCTCTTGTACCATTAAATAAATATACTTTGAATTTCCCTTTCCATATACTTGAACATTTAGGTTGTTTCCAATTTCCTACTATTTCAAACTATGCTGTACTGAACATCATTGCATAATGTCTCCTTGTGTACGTGTCTGAAAGTTTCTCTAGTGCAGAGCTTTGCAGCTAGAGGAGATATAACAAATTGTGAGGTCCAGAACTGCTAGGAACCGAGGCAGTGCTACCTGGAGTTTACTGTTCCTGCTAAAATGAATTTTCTTTCTCCCATTGGCTCTGGGGATCCCTCTTTCTTTCTTTTGAGGCAGGGTATGTACTGAAATGTTTTTTATTTCATTCCATTTTATCATACGTTTCTACTCGGCTTAACAGAAATGGGTTTCTGTTTCTTCAACTGCCTGTGTTATCAGAATTGGAAACACTTCATTTTCTTAATCTGTGAAATGGGAGTTTGGACTCAATGATCCCACTTTCTGCTCTATTAATCTGATTCTAATTTAAAAAAAGAAAGAAGAAAAGGAAGTGGGACAGCCAATAATGTTAGTGGAATGATGTAGCCAGAGACAACCTAAGACAAAATCTTGGACAATAGGTCTTGAAAGAATGATGGGAACAGTATGAACTATAGGCCATCTTCCCTTCATAAAGTAGGGGTGTCATGTAAGTTTGACTTCTTTTGTGACATCTTTGATGGAAGGATTCATGGCTTATTTATCTGTGTGTATATGGCCCTAAATATAGCAAATTCTTGGGTCATAAGAATAAAAAAAATAATGTGTATTAGATAGAACTTAATAGAAGAATCAACACTATTGTTCATTATTGAGAGGGGAGTTTAGTCTTGTACTTAGAGATCTACATTTTACATTTTTACGATCTGTATAGGTAGGCAGGAAGAATAGAATTTAGGTTATATGTGATTGTGTGTGTGTGTGTGTGTGTGTGTGTGTGTGTAAATTAAAGCTAAAGCAGTGATGGAAAAGAAGACCAGGAATTTGGGATAAGATGATCTTGTCTTCATTTTGGAATATCAAATACAATAGAATTCTTTTGACAAGGTTATTAAAACATAGACAAATTATCACTTTTTCAAAAAAATAACACTATATTGCTCAAGCTGTAAGTAGTGGCAGTAACTTGGGTCTTTCTATATGGCTCAGCATATCATTCTTTGACCACAGCCAATAATATGAGAAAAGGAGCACATGGTCCCAGATTGACCAAATCAAATCGTAGATGCATAATTTGCAAAACCCACCATTCTCATTCAGGAAGCTGCCACAGAAGCACATCTGGACTTTCTTCACAATTAGAATTGCCCCTTACTCAACAGATCTGTTTTTTAAAACTGCATTTCTTTTGTTCCGCTGAATCATAAAGGTTTTTTCATCAGTAAATAAAGTGAACTTTAAAGATCCGATCTCACTGTGTCCAATTTTCTCATTTAGTACTGGTGTTAATGTCAATATAAGCCTGGTGGTTATAACCAAAGCATTAGGCGGCTTCTCTTTCAGTTAGGTTCACATGAATTTGAGTCTGCTGATTTAGGGTTCTGGGATTTCCTATTCTTCCCTAGCATTTATGAATTCAACTTGCATTTTCAGATTTCCAAAGGCCACTTGAGGGTTTAAGTAATGCCTTTAATTATAACTTAAAGTATAGGCAATTGTATTTCATGAAGCTAACAATTATCCAGAGTATATTATTAGGGAGTGAGTTATTGAAGTCTGCATAGTTTGTGAAAACCCATTGAAATAACTGGGGAAGAAAAGAGATAAACTAGATTGGAACAATGAAGCTTGAAAACAACTTTGATTATGTCTGGAGTTTACATGGTAATGAGTCCTAATTCTCAGGCATTAGAGTTCTTTGTAAAAATCCTTACAGTCTCTCTTGTTCACCCTCATTCAGAAATAGAGATGTTGGCAATGTTTTCATTAACTTTTTAAATATAAACACTGAGTGCTAATGTGGCAGTTGACTATGCTTTTGTAGACTTTATTTTATGTAATTCTTAAAATTTCCCTGTGACATAGGTGATAATGCTCCCTTGAGAATGGATGCTAAGAGGAGATAAGCAATTTGCTGGAAATCACATACTTTAGAAGTAGGAACACTGAATTGCAACTCATATCTTCTGCTCTAGAATCTAGACTAAAAAGCCCATTAGATGATCAAGTGACTAGAATGGTAGAGCAATTTTCCAGTATTGAGGCATTTGCAGGTGATTTTAAAAATTTGAGTAAGTAAATACAAGAATGACATTGAAAAATACATTGATTTAAGAATCAACGCCAATATTTTTTTTTCCAACCTGGCCCATTTTTCCTAGTAATGCTCACATGTCCCAACACCCTAATAAGTCTGGCATAAAGGAGAGAAATGTATTTGTATCAGACATGGTTTGAATTCTCACCTTCATTTATTTGTTGTATAACCTTGGGCAAACTCTTTGATTTACTTATTTGTAAAATGGTAAAAATAATAGCAATCCCAACAGGATTTTTTAGGAACACATGAATGTGATGGTGTTTGTAAAGTGCCTGCCATTCTAGGTACTAAATAAATGTTGGCCATTCTACTTACAGTAGTGCCAAGTGGGGCATTATTTCAACTTAGAACATCTCTCCCCTTATAGAAGGTAGATAGTTTTAAAACACATCATGGGAGATTTGTGATCATTTAAGTGACTCAAATAGGCTATATTTTCCTGGATTTTCAATGTAACAGTTTTCTATCTGTATTTTTATTTAAAAATCTAGGATATGGGTTGGAAAATTCATAGCCCTTTTTACAGCGTTTCTTTTGCTTCCACGGATAATTTAAGTCCATATCTGGTCTTATTCTTTGATTCTAACATATACAATTCCCTTTGAGTAAAAGTTGCAGCATGTTTTGCAAACTCAAAGATGTTTTAAGTCAAAACAATCTTCCTATGAAGTTTGTGACCACCTGAGATTTTAGTCGTACTTGCTTACCATGGTCTCTCTGAATGGAATAGCATGACATTAGCACTGGAATGTCTTAAATAATGGTGTTTTTGCTCCCTTCTCAGTAGAAATCTGCAGTGAACATCCTTGGAGGTGGTAGTTCTAATGTTCCTTATTTCATTAGGTAGCTTAAATGAACACTTGTGAGTGTGTCAGAGGAAGACAGAATCTACAGGATCTCAGTCTTTCCTCACCCTGTCCTCCCTGGTCTTCTCTCCCTCCACCTCCTCCTCCTCTGACTCCTCCTCCACTGTCTCACCATCTCTCTACTCCTTTTATAGCTACTTCTGCATTGGATGATATTTATAAAAGAGGCCTGAGGACATAGTGTGCTAGGCAGCTGGGCAGTTTTCAGGGGCAGTAGAAACAGGTGACTTTCTCATCTGTAGCACTCCTTTAAAAATATAAAATGTAAGTAACTTCAGAGATGATGCCTGTAGTGATGATGATTTCACAGCTAACACTGACTAACATTTATTTAGCACTTACTTATGTGCTAGGCACAATGTGCTTTGCATAATTTCACACGTTTCTTAGGATAATCTTACTATGAACCAAACTGTGTCACCCTAAAGTTCATATGTTGAAGCACTAACCCCCAACATGACTGTATTTGGAGATGGGGGGCCTTTATAGAAGTAATTAAGGTTAAAAGAGGTTGTAAGAGTAGGCTCCTGGTCTGATGGGATTAGTGCCTCTATAAGAAGAGAGCAGAGAGCCCTCTCTCTCTCTCTGTCATGTTAAGGACACAGTGAAAAGGCACAGTCCGCAAACCAGGAAGGGAATTCTCACTAGAAACCAATGCTGCTGGACCTTGATCTTGGGCTTCCAGCCTCTGGAACTGTGAAAAAAATACATTTCTGCTGTTTAAGTCACCCAGTCTGTGATATTTTTGTTATGGCGGCCTGACCCGACTGACACAAACCATAACTGTAACCCCTTTTTATAGATGAGGAAACTGAGGCTCAGATGACTGAGGTAAGGAACTCTGACCAAATTCTAATCCTGTTCATAATTTTTCTGTGCTTTCTAGCTCAGAGTGAAATTTGGGGAGTGGGGGCTGCTTTGTAATTGTTTTCTTCCATTTCTCCCTCTGATTTTTTTCATCTTTTTTAAGAGTTATTCTCTCTGTGCTCAGCACTCTTGATTTTCTGTTTTCTTCCCAAACCCTATTCCCCAGCCACATGAAGACATTTGGTTGTTGCCTGGTGTCTTCCCTCATCTCTTCAAAATGTTTTCTGAGAACCATTTCCTCCCTTGACGTTGAGGGTTTCTCTCACTTAGCAAGCATACCCTTCTCCTTACTCTATTACAATGTTGTTTCCTCAGTGTTTCCACTTAGAAAAACAGCTCCTGGAAGACATTGTATACTTCGGTAAGTTTTTGGTAATCTGAAGGCAAAGAGTAATAAGAAAATAGGCAGATAATGTGTCATTTTTCTACGTCAAGATTTAGCGATTCAACCTCCACTTACTCTCCACTTCTTAAAGAATTGGAAAGATAATTTATTTTGTGTTATTATAAAAAGGCATCCTACCTATTCCTTTCCTCTTTTAATTATGAAGTAGTCCTTTGAAATTTTGGATTCTCAACCCATGGGGGAACAAATTCTCTGTAGCTGACTAAGCTGACAACATCAAGACACGTGGTAATGAACTGTAGACAGGTTTCTAGTCTTGAATACCCAGGGCCATCTTATTGTTTACATTACTCATCTCTCTCATGTAAGAGAAAAATAAAGATAAGCCCCATAGATCTTTCATTTCACCAATTTTGTGAGTCATCCTTATTCTCTCACTCCCTTACCTAAACTTGTAATAAATCATCAGGTCCTGGAGATACGACTTCTTAAATACAGTATCTCTTGCAATCAGTCTTCTTGTCTCCAGCCCCCTGCCATTATTTCAGGCCCTCTTATGGCTGCCTTGTCTCACTCTCCTCTTGCTTATAACCCTTCATGACTTCTTGACTAGAGGATAACATATATGCACAGAAGGGTACATGTGGTCTTCTGGGCTTTAATTCTTATCCATAAATTCAATCTTATCCCCTACCCCTTATCTAGAAATTCAATCTTATCACCTACCCTTTCTTCAGCCCTGTCCTTTGCCTGGAAATTTTGAGAAACTGATTCATTCTGCATGCACTGACAGCTATATGGCAGACACTCTGCTGGATGCTGGGGACACAACGGCGATCAAGATAGCTATGGTCATGACATATCCTCCTGGAATGAGCAATCTACAGGGAATATAGATAAGTCTGCAGGAGTTATGCTAGAGTATGTTAAGATCTATGGTAGGGAAGTAATGGCATACAGTTAGGGAACATAGACGTGACACCTAATTCAGACTTGGGGAGATTAGAGAATTCATTACATCCAAGTCAAGACTAGAAGGTTGAGAAGGTGGTATTCAGATCCAAGGCTCAGGAGTTGAGGTCAAGGAGTAACTGCTTCAGAAAGAACATCACTTGCAAAGGTGAGAAAGTACATGTTATTCATACTCAGAGAACAGAAAATACTTTATTGTGTGATTGCAGACGTGGCTGAGAGCTGGGTTGAAAGATGAGGCTGGAGCGATAAATATCACTAACAATCAGGCTCTTTTAGGCCACTGCTCATGCTGTTCCTTTTGCTTGACATGACCTGGCAGCCTCCTACTCAGCTTAACCATCTTCTCCTTTATAAAGTGTTTCCTTATCTTGCTCAGTGGTACGATTTTTATCTAGCACATACTTGGGTTTTCACTCATATCACTAATCTGTTTCTCCTACTAGAAGGTCAACTCCGGGAGGCGGAGATGATCATTTATTTATCCTCACATCCCCCTGTGTTTAGCAAAGGACCTGTTATAAAGTGCTTGCCCAATCAGGAACATCTGCTAATGTTGCACTTTGGAAAAGATCCTGTTTTTGCCATGGGTAATAGAACACTTTGGTCATTCAAAGGCTTGGGGTTGTATAGGTGTATAATGCCTTACTTTAACATGTCCTTTGATACACGGAGTTAGGAGACTGTACAACACAGTTATGTTTATTTGATTCTATAGACTAATATAAAAATCAGGCATGACTTACAGAAGTGTGATCAGGACTCCAAATTTTTTGCTTTGAGTACTGATTTTTTTATGAAGTTTGAATGAACAAAGGTTGGGGGAGAAGGTATGTGTTAAGTGTCTTCTATATTGAAGGTCAAGGGCTGAAGCCCTGCTTCTGCTTTCTCCTGGTATGTGATACCAGAATCCATCCTGGCCTCACTCCTGGTAGGCCAACAGGATTGAATTAATAAGGTGTGTGAGAAAAAGAGAAGAATAAGGAAAAGAGAAGAATGAAGATGTTGTGGTGAGAGCAACAGAGGTATCTCTGTAGACCTGGGATCTTTGGGAAGTGCCTCCCGAATGAACTTACTACTCATTTTTAACTGAGTATCTAAGAAAGAATGTTTCCTCTGTTATCTTGCAGAGACCTATAGATCTATGCATAAGCGCCTAGACCTAATGTGCTAATCTTCAGTTGTACTAGCCTCTAGCACATACAGCTTCTAGGGTGGATTTCCAGAAGCCAGCACCAAGGGCAACTGACTTTTACTTCCAGGATTTTTGTGCATAGCAAGATTAGCAGAACCTTGGAGAAAGAGGAACTTCCTGTTCATTTAAGAAAGCAGGAAGCCAGAGTTGTTATGCTTGGGGGTATTGTTGTTTGTTTCTCAAGGCAGTAAAACCTGGACTTAGGTTGCACAGTATTGCACATATACACTAGAAAGTGCCCCAGATGGGTGAGGTATACTGCAGTGAGCTGAGAAAGGTTTAAAAAAACTAAATAAAATAAAACAAAACCCTTTGGCATATGGTAGCAGAACTCGGCAGAAAATGGCCAGTCTTCTGAGTATGTTGGACTTAATGAGAAACCCAGATGCTCTTTTCTTTTTTCCTTTTCCCAGAGTGTATTTAAAGGTTTTGAATCTTCATGGTGTCTTCCAAATATGCTCTTCTTTTTCCATAGGCTGACTGCTACCAATCCTAATATTTTCTTCTCTCTGGACATACAGGCTTGACTCAAAGGAGAGGAATTAGTGTAAAGCTTCATATTTCTACATGTTGAGACTGAACTGTTGAATTGGAGTGGGATACTTTGTACATTATCCCCATCTGCTTTCTCTACCCAGGACTGAGCAGAGAGTTGCAGGCAGAAGTGCTCGGTTGTTGACTGGCTGTGAGGACAAAGGAAGTAGCAGCCATTTAGCTTCTTCTTTTGGGTTACAATGGACTGGGCTTGTGGGTGAATCACAGCTTTAATTATTTCAATCGTCAAGACGGTACATGAACCTCTCCATTCTCTATTTAATTCTTTTAAGATTGATCTTTCTAATGGCATGCATATGGTTATGGACCCACAAAAAGTTATGACAAGTGCAGAAATGGCTTTGTGATTCATTTTAATGGAAGGTGGGGGGGAGGGCAGTGGTAAAGAATACTGGGGATGGGATTTTTTCCCCAATATGGCTTCAAAGCAAATCAATGCAAGAAGCTTGCATATCCCTGAATGTTACATTCCTGAATGTTCTTTTCATTCTCACTGCTTTGCTAGTCATATCAGTTGTCTATTGCTGTATAATAACTTGTCCCAAAATTTAGAGGCTTAAGAACAACAAAAGTGTATAATCTCACAGTTTCTGTGCATCACAGATCTGGGTGTAGCTTAGCTGGGCCCTCTAGGTCAGAGTTTCTCACAATGCTGGCTAGGACTCTGGGCATTCTGAGAAGTGACTTAAGGAGAATCCACTTCCAAGCTAACTCACATGGTTGTTGGCATGTTATGATGGCTTTTGGCTGGAGACATCAGTCCCCTGCCAGGTGACCTTCTCCACAGGGCTATTCAGAACATGGCCACTTACTTCCCTTAGATCAAGGAGTCTAAGAGCAAGAGATGGCAAACAAGATGGAAGTCACATTCTTTGGAAGGGAAGTAACCTAATCTTGGGAGTGGTATCTTGTTACTTTTCCTGTAAACTCTTCATTAGAATCAAATCACTAAGTCCAGCCCACAATCAAGGGGAGAGGATAACACAAGGGCATGAATATCAGGAGGTGGGGATCACTGGAAGCAATTACAGAATCTCCCTACCTAATTTATTAATTAATAAGCAAATATTTATTAAAGGTCACTATATAAAAAGCTCTGCTCTGTGGACTGTAGTTTCAGAAGGGCCCCAAGTTCAGAGAAGGATGCAATGTGCTTTGTTCCTCAAAGTGGGATTTGCAATCTATCTGAGAAAAAAAAAATTATACTTTAAAAATATCCTGCAATAATATGTCACTATACATAAGTGCTCAGAGAGTAACAGAGGTGGGAGAACTCTCCGCGGAGACAATTTAGGGCTGTGTCTGACCTGAGAGAGAGATGGGTCCCCATCGGACTCAGCTACCGCTGAGTGAGGCACATGAATGGATGATTACCAGAGGTCTATTTGGAAGTGAACACAAACCAAATGAACAGATTTATCCTTTTCTAAGATATTTCAGGACTCTCTCACAGTCTTGCTCCAAGAATTGTCTTCCATTCCATCCCTCTTCCCCCCAGTATGGTTGGGAGCAAAAGAGAGAAAAGACAAGGAAAGCAGGACTTGTAGTTCTTCACATCATGACTTTTTTCTGATTCTGTTTCTGCTAATTTTGTTTTTTTTAAGATTTCATTTATTAGAGAGAGAGAGCATGCATGAGAGAGAGATAGATCATGACAGCGGAGCTGAAGGAAGCACTCAGCTGACACAACCAACTGAGCCACCCAGATGCCCCTGTCTCTGTTAATTTTCTGAGATGATTTACTGCGGAGCCCTGTGCATCTTTACTGTTTGTAACTGCAAAGTAAATGGTGATTAGAATTATATTTTTTTGTTTTGTTTCTTTTAGTTTTAAAAAATCTGTCCATGGCTAGCTTCTCATTTTGTCAATGAAGAGAACAAAATCCAGAGAAGTTCAATGACTTGCTCATGTTCTCTAGCTTCCAAATCACTGTTCTTTTCATGACATCCCACAGTCTCCTACCTAATGTGGATTTTTTTATCCATCACGTTAGATGTCATTGCAAGTCCAGTGACAAGATGGCCCTTACCTCATATGTGAGTTGCCGGGTCAGTTTTGGAGGTGATACTTTTATTTACTCATACCAAATCGTATTAGCACAGATTTTTGAAAGCCTGGTACATACGAAATACCATATATTTTATTGAGATGTAGACCTTTTCTTTCAATGGAATACTCAAAAAAGAAAACTGAATACATTTTAGTAATAGCTGCTTGCCGGATGCAAGGGAGCATTAGAATTATTTTATCTGATATTTAAATATGAGATTCAGAAGAAAACCAGTTTGCATTTGGTAATGACAGAAGTTCACAGAGACAATCTAATATGTACTACTCTCTTAAGCAGTTGTGAATTTCTGGTAAGTTTTGTATACCAAAATGCCACTCTAGGGGAGAAAACCCAAACTTTTTAATTGGAGATTCCAGAAATAGAGTCTTTATTAAATCTAGATTTTAAGTTTTCATTTACATGTGGTCATAAAACAATGTTTCTTATCTCAGTTTTCGAACTTCATGTGTATTTTCCAGGAGATGTCTTGCAGACGTGGGGAGGAAATGAAATAGTATCACCTCTTAACTATTCCTTTATCTCCTCTGCACTTTCTTTTTCTCCTCCTTAATTTTAAGAATTTATCGTGCTACCCTGAACTTTCATAAACCGTAATATTCCTGCAGAAAGTGATAACAGCCATGTTAGATGCTGTGATTTTTTTTTAATAAAAGTGATATACCATCTCTCCCTAACAGAAATCCCAAACCCCAAATTAAAATACAGTTAAGTATTACAGATGATGTTGATATCAGTGTCATTATTTTGTGAAGACTAAATATTTTTGGAAGAGTAATGGTGGGTTCAATTTGCTGTGACAGAGTGATCTCTGGTGAAACTGTCAAGCAAAACTGATAACTTGAAATAAAATAAAGACTCTGGCTGCAGTTGTATTGCCTTATGAGTAACAAAACCCTTTATGAGGACCTGTTAAGTATCAGGAAAGACCTGAAGTGTTTTCACAACCGTTACAATGTGGGATGCTTTCGAAGGCGTTGTCTTATTGGCCCCCGTACTCTTCTTGAAGATAGAGCTGTCCTCTCTATTTCACAGAAAAGGAAAACCTGACATCAAAAAGACACACGACTTACCCACAGCCACACAGTCACTAGAATTGGATCCTAGGTTTCCTGAGTCCAGGGCCAGTACTTTGATACTTAAATACTTCTGAGCATTTGTGATGGGTCTATCAATACACAAGAGATACACAACAAACACTCCTCCACAAACACGCAAGTGAACAAACGTGAACATGGACTAAGCAATGCGCTTTTTCCATGCCCCAGCTCTTCCAGACCACTTGCCATCCCTTCTTCTCATTGTTTTCCCTTTCTGGGATTTTGCTATCTTTTGTCTTTAGATTGGACTATTCTTTATCTTCTTTGTTTATTGAAATTCTAAGCATTGTTTATGGTCTGTCTCAGATATCTTTCTTTAGCTGTGTAGTCTTTCTTGATTTGAATGGAATGTTTCCTTTCATCACCTTGGCTCCTTCAAATGATGTCATTTATGCATGACTTTAAATGCTTTATCATATGGTGCCTTGTGTTAGAGTTATTCATGTTCACACTTGCCCCTGCTCAGCAGGGTCAGCTTCATAAGAGCAGAGAACATGGTCTATTTTTTCTGGGTCTTCCAGCGACTTATACATAGAAGAGGATAGGTATGTATGAGATGAAGTGAAATATTTGTATGAGCAGTTAAGGCCAATTCCTATCCAGGAGATGAAGAGTTTACCTTCGTGGGCCTGAGCCGTTGGGTTCTGTACTCCCTTAGATGATCAGATGGTAATTACTGGGCAGAGGGGGAACGACTGACTCTGGAGGGAGAGCCGCTTATGAAGGCAACGGTAGTCAGAGAGTGGTAAGAAGAGACCAAGGTTCCCCTTTAGAAGTACTCATCCTACTTCAGTTGCCTGCTCTAGTCTTTATCTTTCCTGCTAGAATGAAAGCTCTACAATATTATTCCCTGCCGTGTCCTCAGTGCCCAGCATAGGGCAGGGCTAGAGGAAGTGCTTATAAACATTTGTTGACTGAATCACTAATGCGTGACAGTTGAGACTCTCACAGTAAGAGTAGAAAAGGGGAACACATGTCATGTACAGATTGTTTATTCGCTGATGATGGTCTGTGCATAAAGTGTTTTGGTTTCTTAGTGTGTATTTTGGATATTTAGACGGTTTATGCCTTTTGTCAATTTTGTGTTTTTTTTCCCATCCATATGCCTCTCTGTTTTTAGTTACCTTTCTACACTGCCAAAACAAAATAAATCCAACAGCTGCCTCCACTTGGGTTTCCCTTAGTATTGTTTTACAGTTTCCTATCTCCTTTAAATATATCCCAAGTACTTTTTTTTTTTTTTTTTTGTGGGGGAGGCGGGAATTTGCAGAGAAAGCAGACAAGTCAGTCAATCTTGTCTTAGCACAAAAATTTACTCCTAAGAGTCTAGCTGTGGAACTAACTTACCTCTGTTTTTTTTCCCAAAGATTCTTTGCATGTTAAATATCTTCTTCAACAGCATTCTAATTATTCATTATTTTCTCAGTTAAAAACAAAATCAGCAGGGAGATTTTCCTTCCAGGAATAGATATTAATAAGGTTCATCTCACTTTTCTTAAAAGAGGAGATTCCTAAACCTAGGCAGGAAGTTTTATTTAAAATATTCTAGATGTGAGGGATTTAAATATATTTAAAGAGGGCTAATTTAAACAATTTAGTATGTACTCTCTCAAGGGAAATGAAACCTCAGCATATGTGACTTTCATTAGTGGCTTTACCACAGAGATATAAGCCAAAACACTTAATAGGGAAAGTTTAATGACTAATTAATTGATCCTTAAATTGTTTGCTAATGGGTATTACATACTCGCGAAACACATCTTTTGTGTATTTTCTGAAGTGCTCTCCTAGGGAAGAGGCAAGATGTTACTTAGAGTAAATCAAACCTCGTCAGTGATTGGTAAGGCAGCCAGGATCCCATCCCTGAATATCCCAGACTAGGTCTCTTCATTTTCTCAGATCATGAGAAGTGAAGAGGACCATTGTTATATGTCAAACTAAAACACTATTTTGTGGAGGAACTCAGAATGAGGTCGTTTCTCATGCAATAACTATGATACTACAAATCAAGCTAACGTATATGTACAAAGAAATGAGTTAAATCATAAGAAGGTATCGTGCTGACTGATTTTTATCCAGAAAAATCAAAGTTTCCTAATACTGAGAACCACAAAGAAACACAATCACAAAGTGAGCCTAAAATTTAGTAAGGTTTGAGTCATTCTTTCATTACATTTTTGCTAGTTTTTTGTTCAAGCAAACATGTACGGCTAAATGCAATTCATGTTATGACATACTGTTTTTCTATTTGTTTTGCTTAAGAAAAGTGTTTTAAATACCACCTGTGCCAAATATATACTGACAGTTCCCAAATGTTCATGTTTGGCCTGGACTTTCTCCTGTACCCCAGACTTATATGTCCACCAGCACACTTAACACATTCACTTGATGTGTAACAGATACACCAACTTCATCTGTCCGAAAGGGGACCCCAGCTCTTCTGCACCCATACCCCTGGGCCCCTCATGGCCTTTCTCACCTCAGATAATGATAACTTCATCTGCTCCAGTTGCTCAGGCCAGAAACTTGGGAATTATACTTGACCTTGCTCTTCCCCCTCACACTCAGAGTACCAGGCTTCAGAATGCACATGGAATCTGACCATTTCCTACCACCTCTTTCTACAGTCAGGTCTGAGCCTCTGCCATTTCTTGCCTGGATTTACTGGAAGAGCCTCTGAGTGGCCTTTCTGCTGCAATCTTTGTTCCCCTGCAATCTGTTCTGAAGAAAGCTGCCCGGCTGATCCTTTAAAAATAGAGGTAGGTCATACCACGCCTCTGCTCAGAAACCTCAAGTAGCTCTTCATTTCAATCAGAGTAAATGCAAAGGTCCTTAAAATGGTTGTCAAAGCTCTCCATGATCTGGCCTTTTAATACCTCCCTGACCTTATCTACAACTATTCTCTACCTGGTCCACACAGCTTTAGCCACACTGGCCTAAGTCCTGTTCCCGGAAAATGCCTCCGCCTGGAAAAATCATTCCTTGATACCCACAGAGTGCACTCCCTGTCCTTCAAGTCTTTCCTCCAGTGGCAACTTCTTAACGTGGCCTTTCCTGATGCCTTTGAATATTACCATCTCTGCCTCAACAGTGGAAAGGGCATATTTTGCCTCTGTATCCATAGGTTCTATTTATTGTGTTCTGGACAATGTGTTTATTCTCTCTGGGTCTCAGTTTTCCCACTATAAATTAAGGGTTTGGGTAAAATGTTCCATAAAGCCCTTTGGGTTCTAAAATTTAAAAATTCTATGAGACCAATTTGGCCCTGATAAACTAGTTAGACTCAGGCTTGAAAGTCTATTAGCAGTGAAGGAGACAGAACCCATTTCCTAGAAGCTCAGCTCTTGAGAGAAATATGAAAACATAACCCATGTAGCTTGCTAAGACTACTGTTACACTTTAGAAATAAGTCTTATTTAAAAGCTTGTTTGTTTTTGCTGGTCCTGGTTTGTTTTTGGCTCCCTAAATAGTTGGGAGGCCTTAGAAAAGGAGATTGAATTCTCTGGGCCTTGGTTTCCTCATCCATAAAATGAGGATATTGTGCCAGATGATCTCCAACTTCTCTTCTAGATTTGGAACTCTCTTTTTACAGGAGGAAATCACACACTTTCCCTCGTTGTCACAACTCTTCATCTAGTTGTATAAAATATTCATATGCAAGTTAGTGACTAGAGACATAACTTCCTTGGCTTTGGGTAGCATGGCACCATTCCCATTGAGTATAATTGTAGGCATTTCTTATTATAGTTCTGTTCATATGCCTAGCCATCCTACAGAGGCCTTGGCGTTTAGATTAGAGTGAGTGTGACTCCAGGACACATCCTTTACATTTATTTTCAGTGTTAGATAATTATGCAGAAAGACAAAGTAGAATGCATAAATACAGCAGCTGTTTTGTCCCCAAGTATTGGAAAACTTCTTGTTAGAATTGAGAGTTCTGTTATGCTTGACTACAATGGTCAGAGGATCACAGCTATCTGAATATTTTAATGCAAATACTCAAAACATTTTGGAAGGAAATTTCTTTTTTAGTCTATGTGCTTAATACTTTCAACTCTGAGAAAGATTAGTTTTATGTTTTCCTTCATAAAGGATACTAGTGAATAATAACCATCTTAAATTATCAAGTTAGTGAGTCATTTTTCTCTTTGTGAACTCTATTTAAACATAATTATTGGGATGCCTGGGTGGCTCAGTTGGTTAAGCGGCTGCCTTTGGCTCAGGTCACGATCCCAGGGTCCTGGGATTGAGCCCTGCATTGGGCTCCTTGCTCAGCGTGGAGCCTGCTTCTCCCTCTCCCTCTGCTGCTCCCTCTGCTTGTGCTCTCTGTCAAATAAATAAAATCTTAAAAAAAAACATAATTATTAAACTATAATTTTAATTAGTAAAGACTATTTCTACATGGAATTGAGGCAAATGATTTTTGTAAGTACTTTCTAGATGTGTGACTACTTGTAGCTTCTAGGGTGTGATTATGTGACTAACGAGAAGGATTGTACAAAAAGGAAATTTTCTGTTCTTATTTTTTCTCCATGAAACTAGGGACAAAGAAGAGAATGGTAGTTGAGAGGTACAAAGAAAATCAAGAGCGGATGTAATTTTGGTATGTGGGGGCACAGTGTTTTAAAATATACTTTTGTGTGGTTTTCAAAATATTTTTGCGGTGCTATCCAACAAATTCTCACAAAGTTCCTTTGAGAATAAAAAACAAATAATATAGAGATGACGGTTTTCCACGGGGCAGAGCCTAGAAAATGGAAGAAGAATTCTCTAGACTCAATATGCAACATTTGATTTCTTATTGAGTCATGTAACTAATGTCATTCCTTCCTTCATTCATTTATTAGCTATATATTGTTCCAAGTTAGGCTTTGTTAAGGATTTGGGAATGTGATTGTCTTGTTACTGGAAATCTATCAGGAACAATGCACTAAAATGCCCAAGGATAAACCAAGCAACACTGGTACCTATTCTAGCTCTTTTTCCATTTTGTAGGAAGGATATTTTGTGGAACTGTGAACTTAATTGAAATCATATGTCACTACTCTTTGTGTTTCCAGGCAGGCAGACTAGCATCAGCTGCAGAACAGAAACTCGACACTCATGATGTTTTTCTCTTTATTACTAGGGAGGTTTTTAAGAAGACTAAAAACTCATGAGTAGTTGTACAGTCTGAGAAACACTCTCAGTTATAAATTTCTGGGATTTTGTATTCCTTTGGAGCCAGAATTTAATTTCTTTTAAAATTCCCTTCTCCATATAAAAGTTACTTCTCTTCAATACACGTGAACACACAGTCTTGAAATTATGGGGAATTTTTCCTCATTTCTGACCAATCATTCTATGTCATATTCTCATTCCCTTCCTCCAGTTGAGGATGGGGTCCCACCCAGAAACCAGAGGTATTTCATCTGGGTTGGCCTGAGCAAGCTGCCTTGTTCTTGGTAGTCCCCTTTTCTCGGGGACAGCATGCTGCTTCTCTAGGGCATATCTCCTGGTTCTTGCTGGAAAGGGGCGAACTTTCTAGAAAAGTGGCCATGGTCCTTCTAAAGGGATTTAGTAGACTTTATTTTAACTGCACCAAGCCAAGTTGATGGGGGAGGAAAAAAAAAAAGCCCAGTCCTTGAACAACTCCAATAATGCTTGGTTGCCATCTTTAAAAAAAAAAAAAAAAAAAAAGCACAAGCTATGGAAATGAAGAATAATGGGAAATGGGAAACTCACTCCTTTGGAAGGAAAAAAAGGAATGAAGGAATGCAAGAAAGAAGGAAGGAGGAAAGAAAGGAAGGAGAGAAGGAAGGAAGGAGGGAAGGAAGGAAGGAGGGAGGGAGGAGGGAGGTAGGAAAGAAGGAAGGCAGGAAGGAAGGGAGGGAGGGAGGAAGGAAATAAGCGAGGGAAGAGAGAGAAAAATAAAAAGAGGAATGAGAGAAAGAGAAAGGGAGAGAAGGTGACGTGGCTGTTAGTAACATTAGTCTCAGAAACCAGCTGGAATATTGTGTGTCTCTTAGCTTCTGCATAATGAATAAAGGTTTTCCAAATGATATAGTTTTGTTTCCAAAGAGGGAGGAGGCCACGTTAGCACACTCATTCCTTCAGAACCACAGTATTGCAGACTGCACCGTCTCACTGCCTGTTTTCCCTGTTTACCAAAGGGAAAGGGGCTGGAGTTGCCTTTAATTATTAACCTTTAAAATATCCTCTTTATTATTTGTGGTCATGGCAAAAAGCAAAACTTATGTTCATAGATAATCTCAATCCTTATTTTAGTCCTTATTTTCAGCCTCTCCCTACTGAGCGTTTTACCTGAACCAAACCTAAAATTTAACATTTGTGCTGCAGTTGGACCAAAGGGAGAGAATGCAAAAGAAGTCAGGTCCTGTGTGATACCTACCCGTGGTGAATCCAGAGATAAATCCCTGGGACTTTCCTGTACCTACATCTGGGGCACCTCTTATTGGCGATATCATTTCAATCATCCCAAGGAAGCAAAATAAAGTTTATCCCTCTATTATATTCCTGAATCATCTGTGAGCATTTTACATAAAATTGTGCATTCTTCAATCAAATTCAAAATACCTTGTTAAGGAGTTAGGAATAGTAAATGTCAAGAAAGCTGATAAATTAACCTGAACTTTTATTCGGGTTCTCTCATGCCTAATTTTTTTAGTGAATTAATTTTGAAATCTTCATATTTTTCATGTATGAGACTTATGGTGTGAATCTGAGTCATGACAATGGTGACATGTATTGATTTCCTTAGATCAGCCATACGAAAGGTAAGCAATTGCTATTCTATCACTAAATGATGGGAGAAGAAAATTTCTCTTGGCCTTTCTTTTTTAGCAGTGAGATGGAGTATTCACTTTTAGGGTTCAAAATCTATTGTTTGACTTATAATTAAGCAGTGTTTAGCATTGTCCTGATATATATCAGGCATCCATTATCTGTTTAATGGATGAATGCTGACAGGCATGATAGCAAATATAAAATCAAATGAATGCATGAGCATAGTCTGCCTGTTAGATGTCCATGTTGAAAACAGTATGGAAAACAGGGTGGCTTGTTCTTTCTCTTGAAAATTCAAATTGACAGGTGACTGAAATTATTACTTTGACACATAACTGATAAGCAGTCCCAGATATTTAGGTTAGTGGCTACTTTTTGTTTTTTCTGTCACTCATGTGTAGATTATAAAAATAAGGAACTAGATCAACATTCAGGTTTTGGAACTGTCTAGTTTTTGTGATTTTTAGAAAGATCCCTAGGGATGGTATGTTTAATGGTAGAACACAAAAAGCCAGACAAACATTTAAATATATGTTGAAATGAGCACATTGTGGGGATTATATTAAGGATATAACTGAAAGCTAATGCTGTGTCCTCATGAGACTAAAGAAATTAGTGTTTAATAAAACACTGTGTGGTAATCATCGAGGCTTTTTTTTTTTTTTTTTTTTTTTTTTTGCTGGGTAAGGAAGTATTTGACCTGACTACAATTTTTTTATGAGGGCATTTCAGAGTCAAATGGCACAACGTGCCATCATACTGGGGAAACAGATTAGTGTTGATAAAATGATGGTAAACATTCTATTCTTTCCATGTGGTAAATTTCTAATGCTAGGTTATATAATAGAAGTCATTATTTAATGTATCTCTATTTACTAATTCTAGAAGCTCAAAATGAGATAGAATTTTCTGGAAAATTATAATTTATTTCAATTGGAATGAATAGCTAGAAAATAGACCATAATGGAAAAGACCAGGCAAATCTATGGGTCAAAACAAAGTCCGTGTCCAGGAGCTATTCATCTGTGAATAGTGAGCATGTAAAGATGATCCAGGATGAGAAAATTTCTTTAGGGGAAAGGACCCAACTAAATTGAGTACAGTGATATAAGTTGGTCCAGATTTTGAGATTTTTGAGATCTACCATTTTAACCCAGCCAGTAATGGAACAGATGATGAAAGAAAGTCCAGTAAGCATGAATTTATCCAAAGTCTGAGAATCAAAGGAATTTTTAGGAAACCAAAGAGGGATGATCCAAAGATGAAGGAAAACAAAGGCAGAATGATTAAGGTCAGGTTAAGGTGTACAGAGCCTCAGATGAGACAAAAGGCAGATATTAGCCCCAAGGCACTAAAGTCACAAGAATGACTCAATTCTGAGATAGGGGACCATAAAAATAAAGACATATGTACACCATCCCCTACTTAGAATATGTATTGGCCCTAGTAAATACAGACCTGAGCTTGAAGGGGAGACTTTTGCAGGCACAGCTGCTAGTCAGGCGTCCCTGTGTCTAGGGATGGGTTAAGGAGCCTAAAGGACATTATGTAATCACCAGAATACATTAACCTTCCACTGGATACTCTTGTGACGTGACCTTATTACTGCTTCTGCGAATCTTTTACCAAGCAGAGTACAGTTGACCCTTGAACAACACAAGTTTGAAGTGCACAGGTCCACTTATACATGGATTTTTTTTTCAATAAAGACCATATAATGCTGTAAATGCATTTCTCTTCCTTATGATTTTCTTAATAACATTTTCTGTTTTCTCCCTTACTTTATTGTAAGAATACAATATGTGATACATATAACATACAAAATACGTGTTCATGTTATTGGTAAGGCTTCCGGTCATCAATGGGCAAGCTATTCATTGTTAAGTTTTTGCGAGTCAAAAGTTATACTTGGAGTTTTGATTGCACGGGGCGGGGGCGGGGGGAGGTTGGTGCTCCTAACCCTCATGTTGTTCAAAAGGCAATTGTTTAGTTAGCAAATCTTTTTTTAAGTTTAGGTGATTTTCAGTAGCTTTTTTGTCAGTTGCAATGAAAAGAAATCTGACTAGTGTTAAACAGACACAGCCCCTGCCGGAATATAGAGTCTGCTGGGGAGACTTAGAGTTAGGTAGGCAATGCCAAGGAGGTGGCCAAGGTGCTGGGATTGGGAAATGCAGGTACTGGGGATGCACAGAAAAAGCAGCTGATTGTGCCAGGGAAGACATCCCAGAGGAAGTGTTATTTAAGCTGAAACTAAAGCACCTCCAGGTGAGGGAAGAGCTGTAGGCAGATGGAACAGCATGTTGGAAGTTTCCAAGGCAAAAGAATGCAAATCATATTTGAAAAAAGTTAAGTTCTGTCTGTCTAGCGGGTGGTCAGCAAGGGAGGGATGTTAAGAGAAGATGCTGCAGATGAGGTAAGTGAAGGGCAGAGGCTGAAGGGCCTCATCAACCCTGTCAAGGATTTTGAACATTAATCCAAGGAAAATGGGCATATGACCACTATTTATTCATTCACTTATCTGGTTACCGAAATATATTAGGACTTTCATTTCTTGGTGCCTTGGTTTTCTCATTTAACATAAAGTAAATGGGTTCAGGTGGCTCCTTCAGGGAATATGAGAATTTAGGAGTATTTTATGTTAATGACTGATGCTCTTTCTCCCCTCATTTTTATTTTTGTTGACCATTTCAGTTTACAAACTCGATAGTAAGCTGTCGAGTCCTATATTTGGGTCATATGGAAAAATAATAATATAAATTTCCATACACAATGTCCCCTAATCAATCTAGAAAATTATGCTGAATACTCTATGTTAAAAAGTATCCATCGAGGGCACCTGGGTGGCTCAGTTGGTTACGCGACTGCCTTCGGCTCAGGTCATGATCCTGAAGTCCCGGGATCGAGTCCTGCACTGGGCTCCCCGCTCAGCGAGGGGGGGTCTGCTTCTCCCTCTGACCCTCCCCCCCTCATGTTCTCTCTATCGCATTCTCTCTCTCAAATAAATAAATATATATATAAAAAATGTATCCACCGAATTGTTCAGTCCAGTTATTCTGATTCTATGAGAGCCTGCAGATGAATCAATAGTATTGGCAGAGGTAACTGGTTAAAGTGGCATATTGTGAATTAGTTGTCTTTGTCAGATGAACATAGTAAAATATTTGTGCAGAATTCACATAGGTAACATGGGAATTCAACTTTTTTTTTTTTTAATCTGTATGCCCTGGAACAAAGTAGGTAAGGTTAGTAAGTTAATCAGCAGTGAGGGTGAAATTCTACAGATTAAAGACTTCTTAACAAAAATCTCTTCATTGCCTCTTTTGTCTAATGGCAATAATGCCGAGAAGTGGAATGGTTGCCATCACACCTCGAGACAAGTGCTGTTCGGTGCTTGATTAAGATGAAGGCCAGTCCTGCTATTCAGCTTCATTGTAGGCACTCATCCACTACAGTGGTGAAATAATGTCAACAATGCTATTATTCATCTAAAGATTGTGTTGGCAGCTTTGCTATTAAAAAGGGGGCAGGTGGATTAGGGGACTATAAGGGACCTAGAAAGGACTCTTAGCTAATCTTAGATAGATAAACCACGGATCTTGCTTTTTAGGGTTTTTGGGAAAAGAACATTTCTCTCTTTTATCTATAAAAGGTATTTCAGAATTGGTTTGTCCTTCCAAGGGATGTGTTGCTTCTTCATTTATTTACTTGTTTGCAAATTCAACAATTATTTATACAGATCTACCATGTATTAGGCAATAAGGCAAATATGATTCTACACCTTTCGGGGTCTTTATAATCTAGAAAGGAAGAAGGGAAGTAAAAGAAAATATGATGAATGATGATAAATATTATAATAAGCAAAATATATAGGGCCTCAGGAGCCCCTTATGGGGATTTCTCACTTAGACTAGGGGATTGGGGAAGGCTTCTTAGAGGAAGTAAATTTTAGGGTGTCTGAAGCAAAAATAAAGAGTCTCCAAGTGAAGTCAAGTTTGAGGTGGGGCAGAGAAAGGGGAATAAAAGAGAATTTTCTAGGCAGAGGAAAGCGTGTGTGAGGACTGGAAGGTAAAAGGTTTTAGGCTATATTCCAGGATCTTGATAGGCTTGGGCATCAGGTTAAGGCATGGACTTTTTATAGGAGGTAGTATTCCTATGTTTGTTTGTGTTCTGGGTCATATGTCATCCGTATTACAAAAATTGTGCCATCTCGTTATGCTCCTTTTCATACTTTTTGGTGGTGGGACTCCTCCCGAGGTCTGGGCCTAAGCCCCCATATGACTTGGAAGGAGGGATGTGGGCAAAGTTCTCCCTGGAGCTCTGGTAGGGTTAGGGCTCCAGGACGATAAGGCCCTGATGGAGAAGAGGTAGTAACTAAGAGTACAGCTCTGACATAACAAAATCCTCAAAACTCAAGTTTTCTACTTCCAAAATATAAGATTTTGGGAGAGTTAACACAAATTTACAACTTCCTTCCCATATACATTTTACACGGAAGCTGTAACAAAAAAATATGTTCCTTATGATGATTCAAAGAATTAGTGAGAGGAACACCTTAGTACATACACTGAATAATGTTAATTGTTACGTTGCCTTTGTCATTATTATTCCTATCTCATCTGATTCAGAGGGGTAGAAGAAGGCAGTTTATTCACTGTTACTGAAAAAAGCCATCACTTCTCTTATTCTCTATTCTTTAGATTGATTTCAGAATCATGGAATCTTGTTCCCAGACTTTGATTTTACCATCCCAGCCACGGGTGGTCCATAATTACCAGATGTATAGCCCAGATTTAAAACCCCTGGGTGCGTATTTGTCACTAATTTGGGGGAATACGTGATGACATATTCCAAATCTAATTACATCTGGTAAGGTGTCTCTGTTTCTGACAGCATGAGGCTAGAATATGGTTTTCCCCCCAGTTGTGAGAGAAGATGAGAGACTGTCATCAAAGCTCCTCAGTGACAGTCACAATGACATCTGCTTTTTAGACCTAGACCCTGTTTTCTCAGAACTGGGATTTGATGCATTATATATTTTTTCTTCTTGAGGGAGAATAGTGAAAGCAGACCTAAGCATACCATAATCATGAAGTGCTGATTGTTTAAAAGGCAGAAAGGTCATGAAGATACAGGAAGGGAAAACCACATGCTAGAATCACTAATTCTAAGCCCCAGTGGAAGATGAATAGGCTCTTATTTATACATACTGGTCTCAACACTGAGGCTACTTAGGATAAGAGGCAGAAAGGCCCCCATTTCAAATTACCAGGCATCTGTAGCTAATGACTGTATTCAGTTATAGTGCATATGGCAGGTGACTGTTCCCCTCTCAGACTTGTTCCTGCTATTATCCAGATAGCTACTCTTGTTTTCTTTTTGCTTTTTTTCTTGCTAAAATCACAGAGCTGAGCAAAGTAGTAGCAAGCCATCGGGACCTGCTAATCAAATCTGAGAGACTAGGGCTCCAATCTCAGCTCATCATATGACTTAAGAGGCCCTCATTTAGACAGGATCTGAAAAGTCCCTTCTAAAGCCTTTACAAAGTGAGAATAATCTTCATTAAGTGCTACAGATTTCACAGGAAAAAAATGGATTAGGGGCTTGTCACAGGAAAGATAATTAATGTGCTGGAAAGAAGTATAGGCAATAGAAAGAAAAATTTCTCCATGAAAAGAAAAGAAAAAAATTTACAACAGCTAGGGTGGATAATGATTAAATATTAAGAAGTAGTTCCTGCTGGCTTGATTTTTACAGTATAATTAAAAGAGAGAGACAGATGGGAAGAGACACATACACATATACACAAAGAAAATAACTCACACACACAAAATATAATCTCAGGATTAAAAGGTACGTGAAAGGTACGTGTGTTATTGAATTGATATTTATTTATCTCTCCTGGATTTAAAAAGATTAGATCTTTTACTATGTTAAAGTCCTCTAAAACATGTTGCTAAATTGCCTTTCAATATATTCTTGGTCAAAATACTGTTGTGGGTTGAGAAATTATTTTGAAGTTATTTTCTAAGTTATTTTATAGCTAAAGAAGTCTTAGCGATTTTTCTCTCCACTGTTTAATTCAGCTATCTTGCTGCTCATAGTTCTTGCTGAAATTGGTGTTATTTCAGGCCCTGAAGCAAATGGTCCTTTACCCCTTTTCTAATTTCCTCCTTTCCAGACAGCAGGACTTGGCTTTTTATCAAGGAATCAAATGCCCACCCAATGGGCCTCCTGGGACTTTTTCCAGCTAAAACACATTTCTTTCCTGCGAATGTGTAATCATTTGCAAGTGAGTACACAGCTGAAAACCTGTTGATAGGAAATGCTGAAAGAGCCAGTTCTTTTTCTGTGGTGATAGATATATCTTGGACACAAATAATTAATAATCATGACTAGCTATTTATTTATTTAATTATGATTGCCATAAAAATGAGAAAATGGTAGAAAAGAATTCATCATCTATTTCTGAGGTAGGGTGTCATGTGATGTCTATACTTGGGTGGGACTGTACTGAATTCAGAATCAAGTCCTATGATTTGCATTTTAATTGCATTCTATCCAACTGAAATATATACTGTATGACTATGATGTATCTGGTTCCACGTTAGGCACCAAAAAAAAAAAAATCTAAAAATTGATAAGGCAGTATTGCCTCGTGGTTTTCTAGAGGAGACAGACACAAATAACCGCAATAAAATGAAATGGTCATAATATAGGATGAGCAAAATGTAATATTGTACTGGGCAGATGCCCTCAGTGCTGCTTGGGGGGGCTGTGCATAGGTTCTGATTTCATGGAGGAGGTGACCTTGGAGTTAGGGCTTGAAGAATTGAGTAGGGAACACCTGGCAGAAAAGCAGGAGAGGACATTTCATTGTCATCTGAATTATCCTGTGAAACAAAAACGTGATCATGACATTCTTTTGCTCCAAAAATCCCAATGAACCCACATTATTTAAATTTAAAAAAAAACTAAATACTTAGAACTCATCATTTTAAGTCTTTTATAAACATGTGTCTGTCAATGTGAAGTTTTTCTAGTGTCCTTGAGGGCAGTTTCTATGCCCAGAAAAGACTATTTGTGATTCTTTTGGATTTTCAATTAATATTTGACGTATTATGGATCCAACTTAATTTTTCCTTAATCTTTTACATTCAACTTAGGAAGCTTATTATTCTATTAACAATGTAGCTTATTTCAGCAACCACTTTCAAGGGGATCTTTAAACCTAATTAATTAAAATTGTTTAAACATTTTAAATTAAATTTATAAATTTTAAAATACTTGATTTTTAAAGATCTGAAACTGTCTAATTAATAAGCAAAATCTTTATAAGTACTTAAGTAAATCTTAAGAAATCCAATTAATTAAACTTTAAAATATGATGAAATTTAAGTTCTTTTAAAATGCCTTGGTACTATTTATAAACTTAGTACTTCCATGCCTTTGAAATTGAAATAAAAAGTTTAATAAATTATCTAATCATACAATTTAAATGGGAATCACAGAACTAATGCATTGGATACTCCAATATGCTAAATTCTCTTATGCATTAAAAATATAAAAATACCAAGAATACACAGATTATGTTTATATATTACTCTCAAATTAATTTATACTATGGGTTTACTTTGCTTCAACAATTATTTCTAATTCCCTAGGGTTATATGACACTTAGCCACTGTAGGCAGAGACTGCTAGCTGTCATGCAGTTTCTAGTCTCTCATTCTTCCTTAGCAAGAGGGATCTTGGCTTTTCTCAGGTAGCAGTAGGCTGAAGAAATTACATTTCCCAATCTGTTTTGCATCTAAGTGTGGCCATGAGCTCAACATCTGGCCAATGAAGTGGAGTGTTGTGTGTGACTTCTAGGAGAGCTATTTAAAGGAAAATGACTTATCTGGGAATAGAGTCTTTTTTATCTTTTTGCCTTTTTTTTTTTTTTTTCCAGCTGCCATCTTGAACTACAAGGTGACTTTGAAGATCAAAACAGGAAGATTCTGGGTGATTGTATTAATTTGCTAGGGCTACTATAACAAAATGCCACAGATGGGTGGCTTAAACAACAGAAATTTGTTGTCTCACAGTTCTAGAGGGTAGAAGTCCAAGGTTAAAGTGCCAACAGGTTTGGTTTCTTCTGGGGCCTCTCTTCTTTGCTTGGAGATGGCGGGTTTCTCCCTCTATATTCACATGGTTACACCCTTGGTCTGTGTGTTATCTGTGCCCTAATCTCCTCTTATTATAAGAACACATTGAATTAAAGCCCACCCATATGATCTTATTTTACCTTAATTTCCTCCCTTAAAGGCCTTATCTCCAAATACAGTCACAGTCTGAGTTACCGGGGATTAGGAATTTAACATATGAATTTTGGAGGATCACAGTTCAGCTGATTTATTATGGTTACTATGGGATGAATGTCTGTATCCCTCAAAATTTATATGTTGAAGCCCAATCCCCAATGTGATGGTATCTGGAGGTGGGGCTTTGGGGAGGTATTTTGGTCATGGGGATGAAATGAATGGGGTTAGTGTCCTTATAAGAAGAGATATAAGAGACATAAGAAAGCTTGCTTCCTTTCTTGGCAATGTGAGGATAACAGCAAGAAGGTGGCTATCTGTAAGCCAGGAAGTGGGATCTCACCAGACATGGGATATGCCCACGCCTTGATCTTAGACTTCTCAGCCTCCAAAATTGTGAGAAATAATGTTTATTTTTTAAGGCATCAGTCTATGGTATTTTTGTTATAGCAGCTTGAACTGACCAAGACAACAGTGCCATAATAACCAACAGGATTTTATCAAATCATGGAAATCAGGATGGCTTCAAAGAAGAACTGCCGAATGAACAAAAATGCAAAGAATGGAAATTAACAATTGAAGATATGGTGGTACAGAAAGGTCTTGTCCTGGAGAAGAAAGTGAGAACAAAGGCCTATGGGGGAAAGGAGGACATATGGCTGGGTTTCTAGAGGGACAGCGCACCTGGTGGGAGGAATAACTAGAAAGGAAGTCGAATGAGAGCAGGCAGGGTGAGGTAGGTTAGGGATTTTTGTCTTACCCAAGAGCAAGAGAAATCTTCCGATTATTTGAAACAAGGGTGGCATGATCAGATTTGCATTTCGAAAAGGTCACACTGCTGCAGTTTGGGAAACAAATTGGAGGGATGCCAGAATCAATGGAGTAAACAACAGAGAAAAGAAGAGAAAAATACATAGGTCTGGGTCTGGAGGAGTGCCAACATTTAATGGCTGGGGAGAAAAGGATAAGCCTCTAAACAACTTTTTCCAAGTTGTTCTTAGAGGAGGTGAGAGAAAGATTAGTAGCTGAAGAAGGGCATAGGGTTTAGAGTTTGTTTTTCCAATTGGAGAGATATGAGCATGTTCAAAATTTGATGGGAAGCCACTCGTGGAAAATGACTTGACAATTCCTGGAAAAATTAAGCACAGAATTGCCATATGACCCAGCAATTCCACTCCTAGGTATATATATCCAGAGGAACCAAACACAGGTGTTTATTTTTACTTATTTATTTTTTAAAAATATTTTATTTATTTATTTGACAGAGAGAGACACAGTGAGAGAGGGAACACAAGCAAGGGGAGTGGGAGAGGGAGAAGCAGGTTTCCTGCGGAGCAAGGAGCCCGATGCAGGCTCGATCCCAGGACTCTGGGATCATGACCTGAGCCGAAGGAAGACGGTTAATGACTAAGCCACCCAGATGCCCCTTAACACAGGTGTTTAAACGAAAACTATACACAGATGTTTACAGCAGCACTGTTCACAGTAGCCAAAAGGTGGGAAAGCCCAAATGTACACTGGATGATGAACAGATAAATAAAATGTGGTATATTCCTACAAGGAATATTATTCAGTCACAACAAGGAATGAAGTATTGATACATACTACAATTTGACTGGACTTCAAAAATATTGTGCTAAGTGAAAAAAAGCCAGACACAGAGGTCATATATTACATGATTCTGTTTATGTAACATATCCAGAATATGTAAATCCATAGAGCTAGAAAGCAGATTAGTGCTTGTCAAGGGCTACAGGGAAGGAGAAATGGGGAATGATTGCTTAATGGAAATAGGTTTTCTTTTGGGGTGATGAAATATTTGGAGCTAGATTGAAGTGATGGTTGCCCAACATTGTGAATATACTGTCACTCAGTTGCATACTTTAAAATAGTTAATTTTATGTTATGTGAATTTTACCTCAATTTTTTTAAAGGAAAGAAGTTTCTGGGAAACCTGAGATGAAAAGCAGAGAAAATCATTAATAAAGAGTGGTTGGTTTCTGAGAATTTGTGAAGAGATAAAATTAAAGCAAAAGTAGAGAGATTATCTAAAATAAATATGTGGCACAGTTCCTTTGTGGTAACAGGCCGGAAGTAAGAAAGGTGGGCATCTACATATGGGTTTGTGCATTTGTTATCAAGAAGTTGAGGAGAGCCCTTATTAGGACATCTATTTTCTCTATGAATTAACATGTGAGATCACCATGTGCTGAAAACAAATGGGCTGAAGGATGGACTAAAGACTTAAGGATAATTAAAAAAAATTTTTTTAAGTCATTGGAAAAAGTAAGTGTAGACTAGAGATAAGACAGTCAGAATTGGTTAAGTTTACAGCATGCTTGAGATTGGGCTTCTGAAGTTTTAAAGGAATTAACCAGTCTGCCATTTTATATGACTTTTTTTTCTCCCTAGCTATGTTTACCTATGCAGGTACAGGCATGGAGAAAGAGTTGGATAACTCAGGATTGGGGTTTTGCTGGACCTGTATAATGAAAAGATAGCAAGAGAGTTAAGATATCGACAAGAATGCTATTGAAACCATGAGTCATCAAATGAGGTTATTTCAGGAGGAAAATGAGGGGGGGGGGAAAGCTAATGATTAAGAAGGAGAAAACAGAGGGCTCAACGCACTGGAAGTGTTGATGAGGTTGAATAAAGGCCAAAGGGTACCCAATCCAGCATGCTAAAGGTAGAAGGGTTTGTGAATACGAAGGGGAACTAGTGAGTTTGGTTATGGAAGAGGAAAAATAGAAGCAATGTCAAGAACAAGGGGCTGAATGGAATGGACACCTTGAGAGAGGCCAAAAACTGAAAGCTGAGGAAAGCTGAGGATGGGTCAGTAGGTCATCCATGTAGACACAGAGATCATTCAGGCTTTCAACAGGGGTTGGATGATAAAAACCAAGTTTGGGGCTGAATGCCAAAATTTTCATTAAAGAAAGGGAATAACTTGGGTAGAGATGGGATGGTAAAGATTAGTAAAATCAAATGGAATTGGTCTAAATGAGCAGTATCTGAGAAGACAGGCTGGGAGGCAGTCTGAATGCAGCAATAGGGACAGATGACGATATTAACACTATCTCCTGGCCCTAGAATAGTTCAAGCAAGAGATGATAAACAGTGACCTATAAGTGTGTTGCAAAGCAACAGTGTCACTGAGGTCCATTTTAATTAAGGCAGGAAGATGGAGGAAACCCTTGAAAAGGGGGTTGAGGGTATTGGTTGTGTATCAGACAGGGACTGGTGGTCAAGAAAACAGAAACTATTTCATGTCTTTCATACTGTGGGAATTCAATTCAAGGAAATGGTTACAAAACGTCTGGCAAGATGAGAGGAACAAAAGGAGACAGAGGAGGTGGCTAAAGTGGTACAGGGGGAGAAGCGGATTCTCGGAGATCAGAAGTTATTGATGCCCATAAGCCAACGCTTGCTGCTGTGCTACTGGAGAAACTGTCACAGTCAGTTCTGGATCCATCTCACCCAGGGCTAGAACCACTAAGAAGGTGCTGCCCTGGCTGGGCTGCTGGAGTCCAGAATTCTCTGATTCCTACTGCCACAATTTCCAAGAACTACCACACCATCAGAGCCGGAAGCAAGAAACTGCTCCCTCCCTTCCACCTTCTGTTCTCCACACTGTCTTCTATTGGCAGAAGGAAGGCAACTGGCAGGGGGCCTGCAGAAATATGTTTGCAATCTCCCAGCCCCAGCAATGTAGATCCAAGTGGAGAAGGGTAAGTGTGGGCTGAAAGAAAACACTGAATAAGTGGAAGGGAGGGGACAGCTTGCTGGTTATGGATATGCTATTCCAGGGGGGATAGCAGTGAGGGTTTGGATGGTGGCATAGAGGTGATAACTGGGTCAGGGATAAAGCGAGGGAGATAATGAGAAACATCCTTTATCCTAATTCTTCGTCGAAGACTGAAGAAAATAGAACCAAATGGAAGAAAATGTCTGCAACTTCCCACCACCACCTCTGATAACCCATCAAGATCTATCTTGACTCCTGTTCCTATGCAGGAACTTGCGAGCTTCTTAACCAAAGCCAATCCTGTCCCTTCTCCCTTACTCGAGGATAACACTCCAGTATCAGTTACTTTTCTCTTTCTCTATTGGATCATTCCCATCAGAATAATTATGGTGTAATTTTCTCTCGTTAAAAAAATAATAAAAGGGAAGGAAGGAAGGAGGGAAAGAAAGAAACCCTTCTCCTGACTCCACTGTCAGGAGTTGCAGTAAATTGCAGTAAATGGCAACTCTATCTCTCCATTGCTCAGGCCAAGAACCTTGGGATCTTCTTTCCTTCTTTCTCTCACTGTCCCCACTCACTTCCATCCTTTGCACCAATCTATCTATTGAATCTTGGCAGCTCTGTCTTCAAGGTACATCATCACCTATGACCACTTTTACCATTGCTATCTTAGTCTATTCTACACATGCAGCCAGATGATCCTTTTAAAATATTTAAGGTTATGCCTCTTCTTTTCTCAGAGCCATCTAAAACCTTCCCATCTCATCTAGAGTAAAATCCAGAGTCCATTTATTTGCTGACAGGCTTCTACAGGATGTGCTCTGTCTCTACTTTGACCTTCTTACTTCATACTTGTCTCCCCTTCAGTTACTCTGCGCCAGCCTCACAGGTCCCCTTGCTGTTCCTGAAACACACTAGACATGCCTCAGGGCCTTGGCACTAGCTATTCTCTCTGCCTGAGAGAGTGTTCCCACAGTTATTCACATGACTCATTCATTCACTCCCTTCAGGTCTCTGCTCAAATGTCATTTCTGTGAGAGCTTTTAAAACTAATCTCTTTAAAGGGACAGCTCCTACCCTCTTAGCACTTACCACCATCTGCCATACCGTTTATCTGATTATTTCACCCTTCTCTGTCTTCTTCCACTAGAAGATAGGGTTCAGGAGGACAGGGACTTTGTTTTCTTCTTTGCCATGTCTTCAGAATCCACACAGTGCCTAGAATGTTATAAGCACTGATGAATGAATATATAAAAGCATAGAGGATAGACAGATAAATATACTACATTTTATGAGGAAGATGCCACAGGATGCCTGGCTCTGTTCCCTAGCTTTGGATAAACTCTGTAATACCCTTGACACTTGTGAACCTATAAACTCTCAGGGGAGGCCACTGTCATTTCATTCTGACCCCTTCCCTTTCTAGCTTGAACCAAATGCTCTCACTTGTAATTCTAGATCAAGTATTTCAGCTTTCATTTTTGAAAGGTTGAAAATTGTCTTTGATTTGTTTTCTTAATTTACTCCTGAGAAAGAACATAAAACAGTTAATACTAATGAAAAATACCATGAAATGTCCTGATTTCAAGTGAATGTCTCTTAGACTTGGTGGTTGTTTTGAATAAGAATATGAAAATTGAACTCCAAGTTCTGAATTTTAGGCAGAAAAACTAGACTTCTGAAACACATTGATTTATATCTGGTAGGAGATCTGAGGTATATGTTATTTTCCCCAAGCAGTGTACTTTTTTTTTTTTAACCTCATAAAGGGTAGGATAACTTGTTTAGAAAATGTATTTATACATTTTCTTCTGTGTTGAATACTTTGGTTGTGTTTGAGTGATTATTAGTGAATTAATCTGATGCCCATTAGGGATATGGATGAGTGCCAAAGTGACTGTGCTCTCCATTCACACCCCTGCCTCCTCCTTCAGGGACACACAAGTGAGGAGTTGGGAATGAAAGTGTGAGGGGAGACAGAAAGCAAGAAAGAGCAATAACAGAGAAGAAAAGTATGCCTGAAGGCAGGGAGAGAGTTGAAAAAAAGGCACTGGAAAAAATCTGAGAGGCCAGCTTTAGGGGTAGAGAACAGCTGTACTGCATATTGCTTTCTGACAAATCAGTTGAAACGCTTCATAAAAGTCCTCAACCCTTTCAGCAAACAGAGGGGTTTTTGTTTCGTTTTGTCTTTTTCTTTTGAAAAGCATATAATGCAGTTGAGAAGGCAATGTTTAATTAAGGGGAAAACAGTTCAGTTTCTGTGAGTAAATTAATATCTACCTTTAGGCAACTTGGTGGAGTGTTTCATAAGCCAAATGGAAGACTCTGGAAAATAAAGAAGAGTTCAAGTAGCTGATCCTATGAAAACAGATTAAGGTCTAAGATTTTTAGAGGAATAGACAAGAACATTTTCAAAAGGTCCTTGTAGTAAACCTATTTTATATTGATTAGGCAAACCAAATCAGACAAATGGACACATTTGGTCAATTCAATTTTCAGAGGCACATCCCCATAGTTGTATGGTATGGTGGTGATCTGGAGACCCAGGGTGAGGAGGACTTCTGGGAATCCGGCTTGATACGATTATTCAAGTTGCTCATTTTACTTGACAGGTTTGTGTGGTTGAGACCTAAAGTTTTGCTTTGTTTGTATGCAATTATATCTGTGTACACTAAAGAAAACTCCATCTCCGTGTTAGCAGATCATAGCAGATGACTGAGAAAAAATTTTTAGGTTGTTGCTCTGGTGCTTTCTGTCTTGCTCATTGCAAGGTTGGGGGGTGCGGTGGGTGATGTGCAGGGAAATTTTTTCAAAAATGGAGGCTATGCCAGGTATAGTTGAGGGGGGTATGACTATGATAAAGAATAAGACAGAGAAAACATCTTCTACTGAGGGGCATAAGAAATACAAGCAGGCACAACGGAGGTCATACATTAACCCTCTATATATGAAAATCCAATTGGAAGAATTGAAATTGACGGCAATATTTGTTAGACTTTGGTGGATGAGCAGGATTGAAATGGGCAGAGTGAAAGGGTTAGAGAATCATTCCAGAAAAAGGAAATAGCATGAAGAAAGCTATGGGGACATGAAGAGATCCAAATTCATAAGGACATTAGTAAGAGAAAAAAAGAGAAGGGAAGAGAAGGAAGGAAGAAGGGTGGGAGGAAGGGAGGGAAGAAGGAGAAAGGAAGGATTCCAGGCCAAAGAATTGGTTGGAAAAGGAAACCCATGGAAGTCTCTTCAGGAGGGAAATAAAATCAGTAGTACATTGCAATGGTTTCTGAATTTTTTCATATTATTATCTAATATATTTAATCAGTGCATAAATTTGTTGCTAGGCTAACAAGATTAACTAAAGAAGGTTATGCTGTTACAAAAAAAATCTTAAGTTGTTAAAAGTTACATATTCTTGGATTGCATTTTTAAATTAAGACTAAATTTAGCAGATCTTTAATTTCCACCTTAGTGTTTCAAATTTAAATCAAAATACCGTTACAGAACATGAACCAAGTAAATATCAATACTAGTTTACAAGCTAGTACTGCACTAAACTTATGAAGTAAAGCTTAAGTAAACTTTAATTTCTGCTTGTAGGAAAAAGTTTTCCTTATATAAATCGTCTCATTCCTCAATTTGGGATATAAAGTAAGGTCCTATTTCACTTAATCTGTGCTGACATCAAATGTTTCTTTGTACTTAAAAAAAAAAGCTGTTCCTTTTTGGTTTCTTTCTGATATTATTATGCACATTTGAACAAACAAGACAGAAATATTTACAAACAAAAGTCTGTGATGGTTTCCCCAGCCAGTGCTGGGTGGTGAGCTGGATTCGCCAGGATCCCTGGCTTATGGTTTGGGTGGATGTGGCAGGGCAACTACACCGCTTCTCCTTGGGGGCATAGGAGGGAGAGGGGACAGCTCCTAGTGCTACAGAATTCTTTTCAAGAGCAGCATTCACAGGCAACTCCTCCGTGGCCCAGGTTTAGAGCTGCCATCTGAAACTTAGAAAATTTCTAGTGTGTCCACATACTGAGTTTTGTGGGCCTCTTGAGCATGTCTTTAAAACTTGCTGTTGGGAATGTTAGCAAGGTTGGAAGCTGCCAAAAAAAAAAAAAAAAATCTGCAAGTGTGGAAGAAGGGAGAAGAAACTTTGTTTTGATTGTTCTTTCAATTTAGCATCTTGCTTTCTCTCCCACTCCCTCCCTTGTCCCTGTCCCTCCCCCCACTTCCTTTCTCCTTCCTCCTTCCCTCTTCTTCCTCCTCCTCCTTCTCCTCAGCTCTCTCCAAATCTCTTTCCATCTAAGAAGTTGTTAAAAGTTACAGCTTTCAGATGTAACTCTTTCTCCTTCCCCTCCTTCTCTCTCTCTCTCACACACACACACACAATTTGGGGGAAGATCTGTAGTCTCTCACAGAATTTCTCTTCTCATCCCTGTCTTGAAACAGAGAGAGAGAGAGTGTGTGTGTGTGTGTGTGTGTGTGTGTGTGTAGTTTAGGTACTATGGAAAGAATGAAAAGAAAGTTGGCTATGGTTCTACCCCCTCAGTTCTGAATCTGGCATTGGCCCATTTCTATATTTTATGTAGGTTGTCCTAGATGATGGGGAAGGAAAAGTTTTGCTTGTGTCATGAATTACACTTTTTAATTTTCACAGGCTTTCAGGACATTCTGGACCTTTCAGTAAAGAATACTCTTGAGCTGGGCGGTCAAGTCAGAGGAGGGAAATATTCCCCTCAGGCACTCTGATGTCTTTTCGCCTGCAGAATGCTGTGGGCTCTCACAGGGGGAGATTCCATTTGTCTGAGCCTGTGGAGTCTGACTCACTGGCCAGGGAGGGCAGAGTTCAGCCCTGAGTTGGGAGCAAGCCGCGCCACCACCCCCCCCCACCCCCCCCACCCCCCCCCGCCCCGGCCCCATCCCCGCCTTAAAGGCACAGCGCATGGACTCTGGCTTAAGAGAGGAGAAGTGTGCTATCAAGTAACTGGGCTGCTCCTCTGTGATTTCCAGCTGTGTTGTTTATGTGGCCATCATTGATAAGCACAAATTCCAGTAAAAAGGTAATAGTTTACTTAAAATCTTCTTCACTTGGGAATGGAAAAATACATATTGGATTTTACATGCTCTTGTGAGTTGAGATCACCTGCATCATCCACATGAAGAATAAGAATATTTATTGTATGATTAAGGTTCTGATCCATAGGGGGAGGAAAAATCATTTGCATGTCACGATTTATCCTCCTCCTTAATTCTCTGCCCACTCACTTCATAAATTAACAACAGGTAGCATCAATCTCTCTTCAAAATATGTAAGACACATGTAACCTGGGGGGCTCAGGCTTCGTGAGCTGGTGAAAATAGGTGTTGTCATTAACTCAAACACCCACATCTTAGAGCTCAAGACCCTGCTTGCTTGGCTGCAAGAAGTTCAGTATTTTAGAGACTCCTCCTCCAAGGGCATTGCCATGGGGTATGCACGTATATTTTATAAATTACCGCTTGTCCTTTCCGGCTGAGATGACCAATAAGCTAGAACTCAACAGTCTCAAGCCTTGACACATCCATAAATGGCTTTTGAATCTGGCATTCTAATTGTGTGCTGGGCATTGCCACTTGGATTTGGACACGCTGCAGCCCTGCCATGATCACTGCTGGAGGGGCTAGAACTCAGTGACACTCCCACACAGCTGGGATTATGATGCTGCCACTCTACTCTGGGGCCACTCCTGGAAGGTGGAAAGATGCCAATTACTTCTGTGATCCGTTAAGTTAATGGGTGGGGGTGAGACAGATTATTTTCCCTTGTACCTGACAGGTTTTAGATGTGTATGAAGAAGTAACTTATATTTAACATTTTTATTTGAGAAACTTTGATGTGTACTTCAATTTACTAGCTATCACCTTTAAAACTCTTTGACACGCAGAAATTATCTGGTTGATTTATCATTGTCTTTTGAAGGTTGACTCATTTAGGAATGACATGACATTTGCATTTGAAATCAGTACTGTATTTATTTCATTGTTCTGAGCCTTACTAAATAAATCTGGGGGTTTTTTTTTGGATAATTGTGAGAAAAATAATAATGTAACAACCATTTTGGAATGTATGGGTTATCCATAGTTCACAGCTCTTTCAACTTCGCTCTTCACAAACTTTGCTCAGAACAGCAAAATGACCATGTTCCACCACAGGGAAAATTATGTTCCGGTACTGTGGCCAGAACAAGATTAATAATAGTAACAATAAAATCTTTAAGAACAAGCAATGTGATTTTGTCAATGTTTCTTTACTTCTAAAGTGAAAAGTTTCTTCACTCCTTAAAGAAGAAAGTAATAAAACTGATCTTAAATGTAGGGAAATCAAAATCTTCCTCACGAGGATAAAGATATAGAAGTCAAGAATGGCTGAACTTGGTTGAAGTCTGTGGATCTGTGGCTTAGGATCAGCATAAGGACACATGCTACACTGATTTTTAGAAGATGCTATTAGTCAAATTCTTGATAAATTGGATGGATATTGCATGTAGGGCTTCTTAAAAACCAATTATTTTCCTTATACTAGACACCCAGTTAGATTGCTTTGTGTAGAATTTAGGCTATCATTGGTCAGAAACAGAAAAGTCTGAAATAAAAACTGGAATTCTGTTCAAAAGTCCCAAATACCAGTTACTTTTACTTACCTAAATTCAAAATATGGGAAGGAAAGGCAATCATATAGTTAAAGTGAACTCTTATTGAGTACCTGCTCTTTATCCCACATTTTTTTTGATTCTTTACATGAATGTAGCAACTTACTCATCCCAACGACTCCCTGAGATAGTACCATTATTATTTCCATTTTCAAGATTAAAAAAAAACAAGTTCAGGGAGGTTGAAGAGCCTGCCCCCAAACTCAGAGCTAGTTAGTGGGAGGGCTGGGATACAAAACCAAGCAGTGGGCTTGGAGCCTGCATTCTGAATCACCACGGGATGCCTTTTTGATGTGAAATATGCCGAGATGACGAAAATTCAGCAAAGGAACTGGAGGTTACAATAATCTCCTAACTGAGAAATAGTATCTTAGAGAACTGAAGTCTCTGTACTGCGAACACTTTGTTTTACAGATGAAGGAACTAGCCGGAGCAACTCAGATGACTTGCTGGAGGTTACTTACAGCTTTTTGGTGGCAGGGTTGAAATTGGAGACTAAGGAGGTTTTCCTGCCTTTCATTAATTCCACCAATGTTTGTTGTACTAAGCACATTTTAAGGTATTGAAGATACAGAGAAACACAAGACATGAGGTCCCTGCCTGTAGGAAGATTACATTATGACCAGAACAGAGATTTAACATTCAGCTAGATTACCAAGGGAGACTGTGGAACACTCATGTTAAAATATCAGAAAAGTGAGGATAGACTGTAAGGGAGTGGAGTGGGCTTACCATCAGTTCTACCACATTTTATAGATGAACTTACTAAGACTCATGCATAATATGTCAGAGTCATAAGTGTCAGAAGCAAGCAAGATTCAAACCCATCTTGATTCCCCTTCACAGTGAACAGAGAGAGAGAAAGAGAGAGAGTGTGTGTGTGTGTGTGTGTCTGTACAAGTGTGTATAAAAAGGACATTACAACCTCCTGGTTAGAGTAGCACTTTACACAAATCAGTAAACCTGATTAGAGCAAGATACCTAGTCCAACTGCCTGGAACCAAAGAGATCCATTTTTCTTACAGAATCCACACAGTCTAACAAAGCCTCACCTTTTTCTTCACACTTAATTTCATTAGAAATTCAACCTGGGACCCCCGGGTGGCTCAGTCAGTTAAGCATCCAACTCTAAGCTCATGATCCTAGGGTCATGGGATCAAGTGCCATGTCAGGCTCACTGCTCAGTGGCTCAGTGTGGAGGCTGCTTGTACCGCCCTCCCCCCATGCTCTCTCTCTAAAATAAATAAATAAATCTTAAAAAAAAAAAAAACCCTCACTGATGTGTACTCGTTCAAATTCTCTGGTTCTAGGTTGGGGAGCTTGTGACATTAGGGAGCATCTACCAGCCTGATAGCTGCAAAGGAGATGGCTCAAACACCAGAGCAGAGGACAGGCATGCCATCTTGCAAAATTTAGAAAGAAAGAGAGAAAGAGAAAGAGAGAGAAAGAGAGAGAGAGGGAGGGAGGGAAGGCAGGAGGGAGGGAGGGAGGTAGAAAGGAAGGAAGGAGGGAAGGAAGGAAGGAAGGAAGGAAGGAAGGAAGGAAGGAAGGAAGGCAGGCAGGCAGGCAGGAAGGAAGGAAGGAGAGAAAGAGAGAAAGGGGAGCCCTGTCTAGATGGGTGCAGCCCGGGGTTGGGGTTGCCCAGGGTTTGGATAGGTGGGTCATGACCTTGCGAAGAGTTTTGGCGCCTTAGACTTTGAGAAGCCCAGATGGGAGTGAGATCTGAACAACTCACTTACTTGCTAGAGTTCTATAGGGGGTGGGGGTAAGAACTAGAGGGTGGGCACTTTTTGCCTCTCAGAATTACTGTTGATCTTGTGGTGGATTTCTCAGCATGGGAGACCCCATCACTCTGGCCTTCCTGAACCCAAACTCATCCACCTCCCTGTCAGAGCTAACGTGGCAGAGGTGGTTGGGCAGTGGTTACTGGCTCAGGGCCCTGAAACACTGAGTAATTCCTAGGATGGCTAGGACTGAAGGCACTATTCCAGACACTTCCACGTTGTCTAAAAGTATAAAAAAAACAAAACAAAACCCTACCACCATGCAGCCCAAACTGTTGGAGGCAGATCCTTTGGCTCTGAAACAAGACCCGTCCCTTTTATGGAAGGACATTGCTGGAAAGTTCCACAAGATAGGAAAGCCAGAGTTCTTTTTCTATTTTTTACAGAGCAGGGTGCAACCAAATCAGGAGTGAGGAATGAAGAGGGATGGCTGAAGAGAATCATAGCGACTTTCCAGAATTTTTTGAATTACATTATCACTCTTGGCTTATAAAAACAAAAGACTGAAGAGCCTCCTTTCAGATCTCCTCCAGTGGAAGAGTCCACCACTTTTCTGGAGGCCCCCATGCTGTGGACTTACTGAGGAGTCAAAAAGCATGGAGTTTCTGATATCAGAAGAAACAAGACAAGATATATTGCACATCAAATCCTATAAATGACAACCTGGCATGACCAATAGAAATAGGCCATTGCGGCTGCGCTCTAGCTGAGTGTTTAGTTATTGGAGAAGAGAAAGGTAGGATCAAGAAAAAGGCGAATCATGTCAGGATGTTATTGGAGTCAAGCAGATTGACTGCCTGGAGTGACATCCCTGGCTGTGCGGAGCAGGGAGGCCAGCAGTTGGGTCAGCGCCACGAGTACATTTGAGACATGGACTTAGAGCCCCCAAATTGATTTTAAATTGGATTCCAGGTTTTAGTGCAATTAAAAGCCACTGCAAAGTTTTGAGAAGAGAAATGGTAGGGTCAAATTATTAGAGCACTATGGTTTTTATTTTAATTAGGACAAACCACAGGGATGGGGGTGGTGAGAGGATCAGCAAGGGAGGTATATAGTTCACTAACCAGATCAGTGTAGGAGCTGACAAGGTCTTTCTGAAACCGATGGATTAAAGTTACAGAATGACACTATAGACAAGAGGGGTTTTTTTCCCCTCTTAATTTTATCTGATTCAGTTAACCGTGTTAGTTCTGACAGACTTGGATCACCAGCTTGATTAGTTCTCTTATGCATCCATAAACACTAAAATTATACTGTTTCATCCATTTATGTCTTTATTCACATCCACAATTTAGGCGAAGTGAAGAGGAAAAATGTCCAGATTAAGGATGACTGAATTATTTCTCTATCCTATTTTGAAAAAAAAAAAAAAAAGGAATTCATGATTTTCTTACTTTGTCATTGTCAGCCCTACTCCTCTTGGAGGTTTTTTAGTTTGAAATCTGAATGTGTTTACCAGCTGGGAAAAATTTGACATTTACTTGATTTTGCCCCTTGGAAGTAAAAAAAAAAAAAAAAAAAAATTGGCAGCCTCATTAAACAACAAGTCTGCTTATTTATTCCTTCAATCCCTCCCCGGGTTTCAAGTTCTTTTCAAAGCTCTGATAGACCTCTAACCAGTTTTCTAAAGGTAATTTCTTAAAGTGCTGCCGCTAGCCAGAGAAAATGCCACGTAGCTTTCTGGGTTTATAAAGGCTGAGAAAGCCATTTTGGTTACATTTGCAGCTTTTTGTGTGGTTCTGGGTGGTAACACCCTATTGCCAACATTATTCTTTCCCTCTTCTGGGAAGAGTCATAATTGTACTTGGCTTGGTTAACACAAAGGCCTCTGAAAAATATGAAGCTGATCCCTCTAGTGTTCTTTTGTGAAGACTACAGTAGAGAACGCAGAAAGGAGGAAAACAGCCGCAGAATAGCACAGACAATAGCTCCTGAAGTCAATCTGTTTTTCAAATGACATTAATAAAATGACTTGCCATGACAATTCTGTGCAGCGTGAGAGTATCTACAGAAGAAAACACAGGCATTTTTCTACAATCTACGTATTGTGTGCAGTTGGTTAACGTTATTGGAGGGTGCATTGTTCTGAGAATTATCTGAACAAATAATAAACAATTTAAATAACACTAGTCAGAGTTATCAGGGGTGCAGAGGCAATGTAAACCTGCCTCGTTTCCAGAAATGAATTTACTACACTGGTTAGGATTATTATCTGACTCTATTCATAGGCTTTTCAGGTCATACAAAGAGGAGATTTCCTGCATTTTTACATTCCTTTCCTGATGCTCCCTGATGTTCAATAAAGAGTATGCTATCTTCATGTTTTTCTTTGACATTTTCTTCTACATTCAGACATTTATTAAACAACTATTCTAGTCCAGGCACAGAAGATAACAAAAATGATAAGATAGAGTCACTTTCCTCAATAAACCACGTAATCTCCCTGGCAGACAGCCTCTTAAACAACTAGAGTAAAGATGTATACAAAGCACTTGGGACTCAGGGGAAGTGATATTAATTATTAATGAGATATTTAAACTGGGTTTTGACGAACAAGCAGGATTTAGGGTCCTCATATGGGAAGCAGTTCATGGTTCCTCGGTCTGTAACTGACCCCCAATTCACTCACAGTTTCCAAGGAGAGCCAAAGCACGCTGGGCAGCTAGTCCTTGGAGCTGCGCAATCTTAGTTTCTGGTTAGTCCAGTTTCTGTTCTGGTGGCTCCCATTCTTCACATTAAATAAAAAGAGCTATGTCATAGAAATGCTAGCTTTCAGTTTAATGGACATGAAATAAAATTTGAAGCATCACAGGGGTAGGTATTCGGACTGCTGCTATATTTCCGGTAGCTCTGGATTCAGAACAGGAAGAGGTACTGCACAAGCAAAGCTAAGTCAAATACCCAGGGTAGAACCAGATCCATTGTGTGTCTAGAAGTAGGTCCCAATTGCGGGAGTTTGGCTGAACAAAATGATCTCTAAGGGCCTTTCTAGTCGTAAGAGCCCATGAATCAATTTTCAGAATTAGTATCAAAAGGGCTGATTCCCCCAGAGAGTCTAGGTAGCCACACAGCCACTTGAGGCCCTACTACAAAGATATTTGCACCAGACACTGCCTAACGAGTTCTTCTGTAAAAGGGCCCCCAACTGACAAGATGATATTAACAGTGATGTTGATAAAAAAGTTCACTGGCTGGAAAACACTGAGGTAGTTTTCAAAGGTTTTTGACTTTCTTGGTCTATAGAGATCATTTGATTCACTACATAGAACATATCATCTGTAGTCACTGTATTTACATTTTATATATACAGTTAAAATCAAATCGTAGTCATAGAGCTAAAAGTATATTGAGGGTTGTAAGAAATTGTACAGTGCAAAATTGTGCTATAATTCAATGTGAATGTCACTATACTAAGCAAATTGTATTTTACAGGCAGTTAAGTAACATTATTGTTATTTTGTAAAGACTGAACTCTAGTATTTCAACAGCTCCCTAATGTTATAACAACAATATGGTGTAATACCAAGGGCACCAGAGTATGTATGTGTGTGGTGTATGTACACACACACACACACACACACACACACACATATATATGTATATGTGTGTGTGTGTATATATATATATGTATGTTACTCAAGTGTAAAATGCCATGAAAGGCAGTGTTGAACCACAAATTAAATAGGAGAACTGAGAACTATAACTATAGATTTAAGCCAGGCATGCTTATTTCTAGCAGTCCTTAGGACATAGAGAGTTTCTCTTATAAAATTTTGTTCTAGACTTATGAGTTGACATTGATACACTGGGATTGTCCCTATGTCTTCAGCCTTTTTATTCCTGCATTAATCACAATACACGTTGTTGCATTTATCCTGCCAGCATAAGATAATTTTTATATATGCTCTCAGAAGAAATGGAGTCCTAAGTTAATTTGGGAATCAAAATTTAAATATTTAAAAGGAAATCTGCATTTTGTAGTGAATATATCCATCAATTACAGAAGGGATATGGCAAAGGGAGAACACACATTATGAAATGGGGCACAAATGTATTAGGCCCTTGAAGTCTAAGACTGTCCTAACACCTGAATTTCCTTGGGCTTTATAAGACTTTGCAGATGAATGAGGTCATATCGATCGATGGCCATGACTCAAATTTCATTGGTTCATTTTATTTATATGACTGATATTGGACTCGAGCTGCTCAAAATGTTCATTCTTCTATCAAATATTTTGAAAAGTTTCTCAAGGGGATGTGTCCTATGTGTGCAGGGATAAGCAACTTCCCTTGAATGCTGCTACACTTCTGCACACCACACCCTCTGTTTTGCCTAGCATTATAGTTCCCCATCCAGAGACGCTTATGTTCTCCCAGGTACATTAGCTACTATGTCTGGCACTGATAGTTTTTACTGGGCACTGACACAGGTTCTAGGCCTGCCAAATCTGGGTAGGGAAGGAAGGGGGAAAGGAAGGAGGGAAGGAAGATGGAAGGAGGGAAGACAACATTTTTCTCCCTGATTTTGTTTCATGGTTAAAAGTGCTGCTTATGCCTTGGTGTGTTACAGAGTAAAACAGCCATTGAAGATTTTACTTAGAGCTCTTTCTCCTTGAGATTCAGGAGTATCTACATACATAGGGAAAAGATCCAAAAGTAAGAAATCTGGGATTCTAAATTATTTTTTCTTTCCAACACTTGATATTTTTCTTAAAAAAAATTGAGTAGTGTTAATTTTACTTAAGAAAGAAAGAGAAACATCTATAACTCAAGGTTCTGGGCTTCAGCATTATGTCCAAACACTGCAACATAACAGGGAAAACCAAACGGTCAGTTTCTGAGTTAACAATTTTATCAATTATTTATTGATTCATATCCCATTTATGTATGAAGATTTGATGCCACCTAAGATAATTAGAGAAAAGCCAAATTAAAAATGAAAGGTGAAATCCAAAGAAAAGGACAGTAGAAAGAGTGCTTGGAGAAGAAATGAAGGAAATTAACTCTGATAAAAAGGAATTAAAAAAGACTAATGGAAAAAGACCTTTGCCACTGAGGAGAATGAGAAGGAAGGAGGCACTGTTTATATCAATAGGTTGTTCTCTGTCTTTATTTTCCATGGCACTATATTGTTAAATCCTGCTAGCTCTTTGATAGCTCACCTCGAGGGCTAAACTAAGAAATCTAATTACTTTTCTAGAATCTGTAGTGATGACCAACTAAACTGTGGCCCTTGGGGACAGTATTTGTATCCTCTGACAGCAATTAATGAAACCAATAAATCAATTAGTTAAATTAAATTAAGGTCCACCCAGCTGTTTCCACAGCCCATCCATGTGTAACTAAATGTGATTATAAGGGTGCCCTTGACGTGAAACGGATACAATTCAAGTGATCTTTGCTGTCTTTATGTCCTTAACGTCTCCCCTTTACAAAATTATAGTTATTCTACCTTTGTCTTGACTCTATATTGGATGAACTTTGCTTGGGGGAGAGTTCTTGATAGAGGCAACGGAAATACTCTGTACTGCTGAGTGAAAACGAATAACACTAGGGACTGCAGTTCTTTCTATTTATTCTTTTCTTGGATTTAAGAAATCTCATTTTTCTTCCCAAATAATCGTTGTATCCAGACCTATTTCCTCTTTCAAAGAGGAGGCTTTTCTCTCTCTTGACAATGCTAACTCCTCCACCTTCCGTCTTCTTCTGTAGAACCATTCTGATTTCACTACTTGCCTTACTGGACTAGACTGTCCCCTGAGGTGAACCTCATTTCACTGCCCTACTTCCCAAAGAAGTAAACTGTTTCTCTTTCTTCTGCTTCGTTCCCACCTCCTCACATAACAGCATTTTAACCTCTCTAGCCACTCTTCTTCACATTATGAATATATCATAACAATTGCCTCCTCATTTAATTCAGTGAGGTTTTCCCACCCTTGATCCTTTTTTTTTTTTTAACTTCTGTCCAGTCTTGGACACTGTTGACCAAATCCTCCTTCTTGGAATGTTTTGAGATTAAGCATGCTACATACCAGGCCCTCACTATACCTCTCCCTCAGTGTCTTCTTATTACCTTCATTAATTCTTACATCTACTATTTTCATTAAATATTTACCAAGTACCCACTTTTGGAAGGCATTGTGTTTGTTCCTAAATATAAAGATAAAGAAATAAGACATGCTCTTGAACAGCTTAGAGAATAGAAGGGGAGGCAGAGGTGAGCAAATAGCTATACTATGTTGAAATGTAATAGAAGATTCTGCTGCAAGAAAACAAAGGATGGAGAGAACAGTTTTGCCCGGATGGAGCAGGGAAGGACAACACAGATGACACCTCTGTTGAATGACCGGGGTAAAAAGAAGAGAAATATCATTTCAAACACAGGGGGCAGTGTGTGTAGAGACCTGGAGTCCAAGATCTGATCTGAAATTGAGTCTAGTCACTTTGACAGTATTATCTGTGATTGATAATGTTGGAAAGGTACACTGTGGCAAGACTCTGAAGAGCTTTGAATGCTGGACTGGAGAGTTTAGACATTTTTACTAGAAATGTGTGTTCTAAGATTTTTGAGCTGATGCATATGATCTTATACAAGTTGCAAAAGACACTTGTCAGCTGTGTGAGGAATGGATTAGAGCCCGAATTAGCCCATTTCAATGGTCTACGAGGAGAATGATTAAGACCTGAACCAGGATGGCTACAGTGGGAATGGATACTAGACATCTTGGGCAGACAAAATGGATAAAGGACAGTGTTGATTTGATGTCGAAGACTGGAGATAGAGAAAAAAATGTACAGACAACTCTGATGTTTCTGAAATAGTTTTTAGATAATGTCATGCCTCTGTGCCAACATTTCAATACTTTCTCACGGCCTCATTTCAGTGTTTGAAATACAGTTTCTATATCAGTCGAAGTTCTTTTGGTTACAAGTGAAAGAAATCAACTCTGGCTAGCCAATCAAAGAGAAAAGGATATTGCAAGGATACTGAGGCTATCTCACAGAATTCGAGGAAGATTTGAACAATTTAGCACCATGAAAGGCAGAAATCAAAGTAAGGATAGATACCTGAAAATAAGGAATTCATGACTATTTTGTCTAAGAGTTCTAATTCCCATACCCCCTGCCTCCAGGTTTCTCAGTTCACACCTGTATACTCTTGGGATCTGATTGCGTCAGTCTGGATCGGTTGTTTCCCCAGCTTCATTAAACTGTGACCATTGTGGCAAGGTCAGACTACACAGCTCTGGCCACTAGAGGCCACATCCTTGTATGTTAAGGTTAATATACAGAAAAAGAGGTGACTTTGTGAGCTGGGCAGATAATACCCTACGAGAGGTGTCTTCTCTATGTTCTAAATTGTTTTGAGCTATGGATTCACTTGAGAATCTGATTAAAAAACAAACAAACAAAAAACTAATGGCTCTCTTCCCAGAAAAAAAAAAAAAGGCACAATCACAATGATACACAGGAGTTATATGGGCTCCTTGAAAATTATGCACAAACCCAGATTAAAAAACTTTGGCTTGCAGAACAAACTCTACACTTCTTGATTTGGTTTGTAAGAGCCTCTCACCAGTCAGGCATCCCACTCCTTCCCTCCTCAAGCACTCACAGTAAAAACAAATTAGTTTCCCAACTCTGAACCTTTAATCATGTCATTTCTTCTTGCTATAAAGAACGCCCAAATCCTCTTATTGCAATCCTACTCATCCTTTAAGGGTCAAACTGAAAACCTGTCCCTTTTATGAGGTCTTCCTTGAGGCATCCATCAACACAGGGACAACTCTCCCTCTTCTTGTCATGTGTAATACTTGATACCCATTTCTCTCACGACACTTACTGCTTTCTTCTCTACATTATAATTTCTATATGGTGTATTTCTGCTCTTAGATGTTAAGATTCCTGGAAATCGGACCAGGTGCCATTCAGCTCTGTGCCTGCACTTCTAGTGTTCTCTGTAAGTGCGAGGCACTCAAGAAAAGCTTGTCAAATGAATGAAAGGCTACTTACTGGGAGAGAAAAGGTCCCAGTATAATTTTATCCTGCTTGTATTTTTACAAGCTCTTCTTTTCAGAGGAACGAGTCCTTTTCTTATTTTCCTTCTTATTATACTCATTTTCTTGGGCTTTATACTTTATCTCTGCTTCCCTCCTGGCAAATCCCATCTCCATTTTTTTTGGTGATTCATTTTCCCTTGGAGATAAATTTTCCCCCTTCAGCTTTTTATTATTATTACTATTATTATTATTATTATCATTATTAATTTGAAGGACAGTTTTCTTTTCATTTGTTCTTCAGCCCCCAGCCTCTACTTTGGCCTCATTATTCAACAGAGGAAAAATTCTGATCAAGTCAAGAAGCACCCTCCCTTCATTGAAATGCATTGTTTTCAGATTCACTAATGGGAGCTAGAAATTCACAGAAGAGAAAACAGCGCCTGATATTTATATTTTAGACAGCCGCATGTACTTCATTCCCACTTCCCTCCATTATTTTTATTTTCTTACAAATGACAGATCTAGAAAGCACTACTAAAATATTTAAATTAACTTTAGCCAAATGAAAGATTCTCTTCTCTTTGTTTGAAGTACAAAACCACACTTACAAAATGGCCCGATAGGAATCCCTTCCCGTGTGGATGGTTTTCCCAATGGACTTGGGATGATGGGGGGGGGGGGCAGGGGAGAGGGAGGGGACTTGCTATGTATGGAAGAACAGCATCCTCTACTGGTGAGAGGGCCTCTGAGGCTTGAGAAGGCTTCTGAGTGTGGATAGCCAACAAAGCTTTGGAAAATTCTTGGCTGGCATATTTACTACAGATTGAGAATCGATTCAAGATTTCTTATGTTCATCACTCATGATGTAACTGAAACTTATTTAACTTCATACCATTGAAAATTGGCAATAAATCTTCTCTTCCTTCTTTCCCTTCTCCAATAGGACTTTTCTGTTAAGAATTACTCTTATTCTTAATTTCCTCGAAATTCTTATTATGCAAAGTTTTTATTATGGTTCCATAAAAATGTATGTTGGTTCAAATGGAGAAACTTGATGTCATCATTATTGTCAAATATTTCATTAGAAACCAGCTCCGGTGGTGTTCCTGGGGTCTCTATGTGGCTGCTTTATTAGTGAGGCCATCTTACACAATGTCTTGGTATTTACAAGCCCTTGGCCAGGGTCCACAACCAGCCATCATGAAATGAAATTTCCATCTGTAGCAAATATGTGTGAAAATGAGTATATCTTGTGTTTCTTTTAAAAACGTGGTACTTGACATTTTCTTCTATCTAATAAAGATCATGTTGGCTCAGTTTGTCCTCTTCTACCTTGGATGCCTAACGGTGAACTAACTCACTCCAAGTTACCAGCTTTCTTATGCTAGTCATGGCATCTTTCCAGGATAGAAGGAAAAGTAAGGTGAGATAGAGTTCAAGACAAATAATCACTGGGCAAGGATACTGATTTTTATAAGATTTATGAATTGTAAAATCTCACCCAACCATCTCCATAATTATTAGCCACATATATTTCATTGTTCTCATAAGATTGACAAGTTCCCTAGAGCTTGTAGGAATGGACATGAAAAGAGGAGAGTGCTTTAGGAGTCTTTTCAATAAAAATGACCCCCAGGAAGTTCCATTTGTAGGTATTTTTTTTAAGTTTTTTTTTTTTTAAGATTTTATTTATTTGACAGAGACACAGCGAGAGAGGGAACACAAGCAGGGGGAGTGGCAGAGAGAGAGAAACCGGCTTCCTGCTGAGCAGGGAGCCTGAAGCGGGGCTCAATCCCAGGACTCTGGGAACGTGACCTGAGCCGAAGGCAGAGGCTTAGCGACTGAGCCACCCAGGTGCCCCCATTTGTAGGTATTTTTATATGATCTTGATGGGAGGGCCAGTTTCTTTCATTAGTGGGCTTCAGGCATTATGGTCCATGATATTTTCTTTCTCTAGCCCACTCAGAATTAAAGAAGATCCCAATATCTTATCAGGACATTCCCTAAATCTCAAATCAGTTTCAATGTAAGACATTTAGTTTCAAGAGTTTTTTTTTCCCCCTCAGGAGACCTAAAGCAGATCTGAACGAAGTCTGGATTCACCAAAATTTTCTTTGCTCCAGTTTCATGGAGAAGGCTAATATCTAATAATTAATAACCACATATATTCTTTTGCATTACAATCATAAATATATTCACTTACAGTTCTATATTCTCATTTCTTTACGATGGAGTAATTAGCATTAAACTATCCTTGAGGTTATTATGATTACAATGACTGCTATAATCATAGTTAGTCATAACTATAATTATCATCACAAATATAGTGGCTATTAAACTAAATTTTAATAACTCACTCTATTATTAATATAATTTTTATTGTTAACTTCATGCCCTCTTAGAAGCTGTGTAATAATGAATAATTGACAGAGAAGTGGAAATACAAATCACAAAGAACAGAATAAGAAATCCTATTTCCTGTGTTAATGGATGAAGTACTAAAGTTTACTTATAAATTTGTAGCTTGAAACTCAACACATTTTTTTCAATACTAATAGTTTTATGAATGATGTTGAGTTTTCTAACTAGCTTCTGCCTCCAAATCTCTTTAATCCATAATATAGCTTAATATAAAACTAATAGGACAAGTAAGAATTGAGGTTCAGGGCAGAACTGAGGCATGCAGTGCAACGGGGAGACAGTAAATTTTCTTTTCTCTCTTGAAAGCCAGGCTGATTACGGAGAAAATTCAGTAATAATGAAGTTTTTTCTCACCTCCAATCTTTGGCAGGGTGCTTATACTACCTTCAATTAAGCCCTGCATGGCGGAATCCCACCTAAAAGTAATGCCAGGATGGTGGGAAAATGGCTATTTGATTACCATATGGGATCAAGTATGCAGAGGAGATGAATGTAAATGTTGTGAACCCTGCCCCGAGGAGCTTATACTCTTACCTTTTGGCCTGAGTAGCTAGAATAACAGATTTGTCATTTACTGGACAAAGACAGTGAGATGAGCAAGTTTGAGAGCAAAATCAAGAATTTGATTTTGGATTTGTTGAGTTTGAAACACGACTGGATTTATACATGGAGGCATGATGTAGGTAAACGGATAGATGAGTCTAATATACAGGGGGAAATGTACATATTTGGGAGCTGCCAATGTCTAGAACGCACCTTAAATTCATTAGATGGAGTGAGAACAGAAAAGGGAAAAGGTTTGAGAACCCACCCTTGGGAACACTTGAATGTTGAAGAGAAAAGAAGAAGCTAATGCATGAGATTGCAGGAGCAACCCGTGAGAGGGAAGGAAACCCAAAAGACAGAGCTAAGTGAAGAAGCTGTTTCAGGAAGGAAGATAGTGCCCAACTGTGTCAATGTTGCTGATTAAGAATTTGCCTTTTGATCAACAATGATCTGGTCATTGGAGATTCCACCATTGGTGGATTCATGGGGTCAAAAGCCTGACAGGAGTGAGTTGAATGGGAGAAGAATTGGAGGGAGCAAATATAGACAATTATTTCTAATGTTGTAGGGTATGGAGAGGCAGAGAACTCAGGAAGTGGCTAGAAGAGATAAGAATGGGAGATCCTACATTTGTTTTTGTGGTGATGCACTGACCCAGTAGAGACAGAAACCTTGATGACACAGGTGAGAAAGAGGACAACTGCAGCAGTGGTGTGCGTCAACAGGTAAGAGAGGGGTTAGTCTTAGATAGGACCATTTATCCACTGTAATGGGAGGGAAGTCAGAGTAGATGGGCCCAGATGCTGATATCTTGGTAGATGGAGGTAAAAGTGGTGGTGGTGGCAGTGCTTGTGGAAATCTGAATCTCACTTCCTGTTATTTTTTCCCCCTGAATGAAATGAGAAGTCAGTTCAGTTGAGAGTGAGAGGTAGGAAGGAGGCATAGAGAGTTGAGGAAAAAAATAGAATGAAATAGTGATCTAGGAAAAAGGAAGGAATTCTTTTTGCTTCTATTCTTCTATTGGTTTTTGTCAATCTTTTCCAAATGAACTCCCTTCACTGACCTTCCGGCAGGAGGTCTTCCCCAGAGAAAGGGCTTGAAAAATGTTGGCCTCATTAATTGACTAGAAGCTCTTTTCTTTATAGCCTTAGCCAAGGGAGTCATGGCTCAAGGCCATTTCAGAGGCTTTAACTAATGAAACTACTCTCCCTTTTCAAATTTACCCACAACCCTTTCCATCTTTCTGTATTTTAAACTGGGAATTCAGCATACTTGCACATGAGCCACATTCTGCAAAAATATGTTTCTGTTGACATCAGATAAAAGTTGAGTTGTGAAATACATCTCCTTAGAGGATTAACCAAGCTTCCAAAAAGGCTCTTTGTTGTGGGATTTGCTACCAGATGGGAAACTCTAGGCTCTGGATGTTAACAGTATTCCGGTGATTGCAGAAAAATAGCTTCATTTAGTGTAAGCAAAATGAACATATATATGTAAAACATGATGACATTGTAAGTAGATATGCAAATAAGAGTGGAAAAACATGGTTAAATTGCTTATGGTTTAGAGAAATGGAAATGGAAAAACATTGCTTGTTAATTAACCAGAGCATACCTAGAAAATACTCTCTACTGTTTACTTGCCTCACATGGTTTTGGGCACTGCACAGGCATGTGTAAGATTATTTGATGCAGACCCAACTCTCAAAGATGTTGGTCTTGGAGAGAGGTGATCCTTGTTTTAAAGCACTGGAAAACTGCTAAATGACATAAGGTGTGGCAGCAAGTAGGGAAGCAATACAAATCTAGTTTGGACCGGATCTGTTAGGGAAGGCTTGATGCAGGAGGCAAGCCTTGTACTTCAGAGAACTCATTTCTTTGAGTGTGACTTTTGCTTGGATAAAGTGGGGACACTCTGGCTTTCAACTCCTATCATGCTGGGCTGGCTCTCCAGTTGGTTTTCTATGTGTGTAAATCATGTCCCTTCAACCAAAGTGTTTGTTATTCAACAAACACAAAATGAGAATCCACTAGGTTCCTTGGTGCTGTGGGTGTCTTGGTGAACAATTGTGGTGTCTGCCATTGAGAAAATCATCGTGTAATAGACAAAGGCTTGTTCTTATGCTTTCTCTTTGGCTTTTAATGCACCTACACTAGAATGTTTTCACTTCTTGCTGACCCACATATTAATCCTTTCCACTCTCCAAGAAAAAGTGTCTTCCATAGAAGATACTGGCATGAAATATTTATCCAATGAGGCTCCTGAGCTTCTGCTCAGTGGGGAAAATTGAGGGGTTGCATGGGGCATCTGTTTTGAGTTTAGTGTTTGAGCAGGTGATTTTCTTTCCAAAATGGGCTTCACCTCCTCCTGCCACTACAGAAGATGTTGAGAGGTTTTCCTGTACAAGATTCCAGGCTCTTAGGTATAAAAGGACAAGGGACAATGGCTGCACTTCCTTTATCACATATTTATCAGTCACCTATGATGTGCCAGACACTAATTTAGACACAGAGGATGAACAAATGAATGACACATGCAAAGACCCTACCTTCCAGAAGCTTATATTCTATTTGCACGAGATGGACAAAAAAACAGATGAACAGATAAATATATAATATGTCATGCGGTGACTACTGCCATGAAGAAAAATAAATATGCATAAAGCAGAGTAAGGGGAATTGAGAGAAAGGGAAGTACAAGGGGTCTGTTTTAGATTGAGTAGGCAGAGAAATCTCCTCAGATAATGTGAAATTTGAGCAGAGACCTGAAGGAAGCAAGAAAGTGTGGAGCATGCGGGTAGTTGGAGAAGCTCATTCCAGATGGAGGCAATAGCAGTTGACTTCATGAGCCTCGGAGCTTCAGGACCATAGAATGAGCAAGCGCAAAGGATGAGGCTCTGCAGGAGGCTGGTGTGACAAGCCCCAAATGTGGGACTCACAGAAGCCAAAGACAGCTGGGCCCAGAACTTTCTCCTTAGGCACCTGGACTACAAGTTTCCTCCTGCCTCATGAAGAGAACCTGATCTCCTACAGAGTTCTGGCTCTGTCATTCTCAAAAAGCCCTATTCGTTTTCATGAAGTCTTGCTGCTATTATTACCCTCCTGCTTATAACCCTAGTACAGGTGCACTTGGGAATACATCACACTCCTTTTATGACCTTCAGAGTCCTGGAGAATCTGGTTTCTACTGCTCAATTCAGCTGTTGGTCACCTCCTCCTTGTGCTTGGCCACACTGGTCACATTTTCTCCATCATGGCAGTATCTTCTCTAGCTCAGCTCTTTTCTTTCTGTTGCTCCATTTGGGCCTTCATCACCAAGCAAACTCCATAACTTACCTCCACCTTCAGGTCTCACTGTCAACATCACCTTCTCAGAAAGACTTTCTTGGACCACGCCACTGAAGGCAGCCACACCCCCTCTCAACATCACCCTATTTTGTTCCTTCATAGCTCTTATTGTTCACAGAATCATGAATTATCTTACTTATTTAACTGTTTATTAAACCACAGGTCTGTGAGAGCAGACACGTATCTTGCCTATTAGTATTAACCCAATGATTTGTCAGGATGCCTGCCGTAATATCCCTACATTAACTATAAATATTGGTTACATGAGAGAATCAATACAGACCCTCTGAGTTTGGTTGACCTTGCCTAAAGACTGCAGTCAAGATTCTGGTGGGGTAAAAGTAGGCAAGCAATATCCTTAAAGAATTCTACCTTACCAAGTCTTATTTCTGTCTGGGTTCTACATTCTATCTTCCAGGTTTGATCCATTGACCCATTTCTATTCCAATGGAGAGGAATAATCTGGTTCAGAATATTTTTATTTTAATGTCTAAATCTAGTGTGTCTGAATGGATTAATGCAGACCCACTGTGGAACTGCTTGGGGAAAACATATTGGCATTTTGAAGCTGTGAGACTCAGATTTTGTTTAAACGAAGCATTGTTCAGACTATTCATCATATGACAATATGAGAAATGATTGCTCTAGCCTCTGCTGTCAGGTGGCCTGATTCCTGATTCATTGAGATATGGAGGGGGTGCAGAAGGCTACACCTATGCGGAGAGAATTGAACTATGAATGCAGTGGTTTCTCCGGAATCAGGTGAAAAAATGAACTCTGATTTTGTGTTTATTTAGTGGCTGAGAAAGAAGACAGCTGTAACATAATCCATTAGAGACAAACATTTGATTTGACTACTTTCTCACTTCTGTGAGCTGTGCCTTGAAGTGAGGGTTTCTCTCAGGCCTGTCCCATTGCCCCAGGTTCTTCTCCCTTCAGATTGAGGTCAGTTGACAGGCAGATGCCTGGGCTTTCACCAATGGAGGTGGGAGAGGAAGAGAGCCCAGGAGAAGAGGGTGGTATGCTTTAAAAGCATGTGAGAGGAAGTAAATTGAGATTCATCTTTCAATTATCTTATTGACAGGAAAAATTGCTACATTAGAAAATCACCTGTTTGTAAATACCAAGATGAATATAAAATAACTTAATGAAGGCAAGCAGAACTTCTGTTTCAGTGCAGGCAAACAGCTATGCAGAGAACACAGATATCCTCAACTATAGCTCTCTCTTGCCTGCATATTATAATGATGAGAACAGCCATTTAATCAGCTCTAGGAAACAACTACAACAACAAACAGTAATAGAAGCCACACTATCTGATTATTTCATTTTTTTTTTGAAGTGAAAGCTCTTCAGCTTCTCATTACTCTTGCCAAATTGTGTTTAAGCTTAAAACAAAAGTTTTGTCATTATCATAGCTCAATTTTGGTTAACCCTAGGGACTTCCCTCCTCATCTATTGATGTAGATTACTGTACTGTCTGATATAGTAGTATAGTATGCCACATGTGGCTATTTAAATTTAAATTAATTAAAATTTAATAGAATTAAAAATTCATTTGCTTTTAACACTATCCCCAAGTGCACTACTGCAAGTGCACTATAGCCACAAATGGCTACTGGCTATTGTACTGAACAAAGCAGATACAGAATATTTCCATTATCACTAAAAATTTTATTGAAATAGCACTGCTTGAGAAACTTAAGGCATATGTCGGAAGGCAGTATAATATAGGAGAGGTTGTCAATGCATTTTTTAGCTAGAAAATAATTTCTTGAACAAAGTTATGTAATGAAATGTCAATATATACAAATGATCATTGTACAGAGCTGCTCTTGCTTAAGCTAGAGTAGAAGGTTCTAGATCCCTACTCATTGGCCACTTCCATCACCACCCCAATACCTTGCAGATGACCACAGGACACATATTAAGAATCATTAGTACAGAATGTCATCCTGGAAGCGAGCTGACCTGAATTTTGAATTTTGGCTCTTTTCTTACCAGCTTTGTGAACTTGGCAGTTCTTGAAACTTTCTGAGAGTTAAATGTTCTTGTCTGTAACATATATTAACTATCTCGGAAGGTTGTGAGGGCACGTTTAGCTTTCTCATTTCTCAGATGGGGAACTGCAGCTTGGTAAGGCTACATGCCCGCCAGGCAGCCACTCTGCCAGCGAAGGCCAGACCCAGACCAAACCCACTCCTTTCTCATTGCTATTTTACTCTGCTGCTCTATAATTTCCTTGTCAAATTGAAAGTTTTCAAGCCAAACCACTTTTTTAAAACCAGCTGTCTAGATGTCACTTGTGATTTTTTATTTCTTGGATCAATACGTGTGAATACTTCCAATGCATTTAAACAGAAATTGCCACCCTTGAACTAGCAAACTCTGTTTGAGTAGGTCAAATCTCCTCTGATACCCTTCCTACTCTTTATATGCTTCATGCTCTTCTCTCTGCAGAGGGTGGAAAGTAAAACTGACAGTCAAACAAAACTCCCTAATTACTAAAAAGAGAAGGGATATTTTCAAATATCCTCATTTTCAGTGGTGGAATTAGAAACCAACCTGAACATATGGCCAGCAAGACACCTGGGTGGATGGATCCTGTGTGCCAAAGGTATTTGCAGAGAGTTGGGGGACAGGGCATGGCCCTCAATATGAGTAGAATAGTGTCAGAAAGAAAGAAAGGAGGCAAGCTATCTTTCCTTAAGAAATATTTCTCCGATGTGGAGCACTGCATGCCCAAGACATTTTAAATATTGTGGCTTTGCTGAGTACAGCTATAAGAGGGAATTTCCAGGCAGAGAAGCAGAAGAATTGGGGAAAAATCCTTCCAATCATGTATATAAGACAATTTTGATGCAGTATTATCTGCTGGGGTCTTTAAAGAAAAGAAGTGTTTGTTTCCATGTTTAAAATCAAACAAGTCTTTATTTAGGGTTTTCAGAAGCTTATGTTGGTTCAAATTCTAGAAAGAAAAGAGAACTAGAATTTCCCCAGGACTGAGTGAGAAATGGGTGCATAGAGTTTCAAGTCATTTCAAGAAAATATTGGGGAAGTTTACTCTTCTAGATCATAGGACTGTTTAACTTCTTTTCCTATTGGCTGGCTATGTAGATGTTATGCATTATATGCATTATATGGAAGGTTATTTTTTAAAGATGTATTTATTTATTTTAGAGAGAGAGAGAGCATAAGCAGGAGAGGGAGAGAGAATCCCAAGCAGACTCCACACTGAGTGCAGAGCCTGATGCAGGGCTTGATCCCACATCCCAAGATCATGACCTGAGCCTAAACCGAGTTGGATGCTTAACCAACTGTGCCGCCCAGGTGACCTGAAGGTAATTTTGATTGGAACCTGTACAGTCCTTCCAAATAGATTAATAGTTAAGTCCTTTACAATGTTTTCTGGACCAGTTGATGAAGGAAGAGAAAGATACCTCTCAGTGCAGATGGAAGGAGTATATACTTTTTAAGTCTTTGTTATCTCTGTCATGAAGACTACTCAGATATAAAAACAAGGACTTCATAATGTAAATTAGGGGACTTGGGTTACATAGTATAAGCAAAACAAAAATCAAAGTTCTACCACCAACAAATTGTCCTACCAGTGGATGGCACCATTATCCACATCCTTTGTTAAGTGATGGGGTTCAGGGCAGTTCACCCCAGAACATGCCACTTTGGCATGTGGATTGTTTTGAGCTGAAGATGTTTAAGGCCCAACAGACTCAAGAAGAGTTTTTTACCTCCCCATTAACTGCCTAAAAGAATTTAGATAGGGAGCCTGTATCAGGAAGAGAGCTACTACCAGAGATAATTCTTTTTTATTTTTAGTTTTTTTTTTTACATAAGAAAGACTTCTCACTTGGTACAGCAAACATTTGTTAACCAGTTACTCTTCCCATCTTCCTGTGAACTGTCTCCTTCCATTTGAAGCCCCAGACTTCTACCCCTTCTGCTTAGCTCAAGATGCCATATATAAACCTCAATTGCCTGACTACTAGGGAGCCTCTCATGTCTTTGTGGGGCTCATGTACATATGTAATTAAATTGGCTTTTCTCTCATTAATTTGTTTTATAAAAATTTAATTATTAGGCCAGCCAAAGAATCTAGAATAGAAGAAGGGAAAAGTTTTCTTCCCCTACAACCCCAGGGCAATATTAATAATAATGCTAAATTTAGTGAAATTTGGTGAAAGTGACTGTTTTGGGTTCTTTTTTTTTACGATTTATTCATTTGAAAGAGAGAGAGTGTATGTGCGTGCACATGAGCACACACAAGTGAGGTTGAGCGGGGGAGGGACAGAAGGAGAGGGAGACAAGCAGACTCCCCGCTGAGTGGGGAACCTGATGTGGGACTTGATCCCAGGACCCCAAGATCATGACCTGAGCTGAAACCAAGAGTCAGACGCTTAACTGACTGAGCCACCCAGGCACCCACCCTGTTTTGGGGTTCTTTATAAACTATTCTTCCCCTTTAGTTTGTTTTTCAGTCACAATGATTATGCAGAACTTTAAAGCTAAAGGATTCTTGTCTTCTTACATAGTTACTCCCAGTAGTAGTAGTGGTAGTAATAGTTATCATAGTGGTGGTAGGACTGATAGCAATAACTACTCTTGTATTTGTGCTGCTGTGCTTCTACTAAACCTACTATTGCTACTTCCCTCCATGGCTAGTTTTGTTACATCATTAATTGTGCTGGTATGGTATACCAGGGGCTTTAGATACACACATCTAATGCTTACAATCATTCTGTAAGGTGAGTACTGTTACTCTCATTTTATAAAAGAGGGAACTCAAGCTCAGAAAAGTTTATGTACCCAAGCGAGTGAGATTCTGAACTGAAATTTGATTTTAGATGCATCTGTCTCCAAAGCCCACACTTCTGCATCATTTTTTGTCCCTCATTTGCTACTCACAGTATGGCCATAGCTCCATAATCCCCACCTATATAAAATATACATTAAGATATGCATAGCCCCGGGAATGTGAACTTCAAAGAGCTACACAGGAAGTCCAGATGGTTGCCCAAAAATGGTTTGTTTCCTTTGTGTTCACTGACTCTGGCTTGTCTCAAATGCTTCAAAGTTATCTTAATGTCATTTCAAAGGCAATTGAGGGAGCATCCATGGAGATAAATTGCGCCTGCAGCCTGTTGCTGAATGCATATTAAGTTCTATTCATGGATTTCCTAGCAACCAGAGCCCGATGACGCACGGACTCAGTGAGCTTGCGTTATACTCATCTAGAGAAATTAAATCACTTGGATTTTATTATTAATATTTTTAGAAAGCCTCACTAGATTAGCTGTTTGAAACACGTTGTTATCTGAGTTACTATCAGCAGCTGGTCCCAGTCATATCGGAAGTCACTGAGGACTCTAATTTTTCACAAATGCTCCAGTGAGAGATTATCTCCATTTTAATATTTTTGACAATTAGGATTTAGTTGGGGAAAGAAGGAAATTAAAAAGAAAAAAGTTGTTCTAGCAGCTTATGATCTTGGCAAAGTTTTCAAACTTGAGACAAACATATTAGAAATAAGCAATGGGCATCCCAGGGGGAAGAGACAAGAGGTAGGTAGTCAGGCTCACTTGCATGAAAGGGACGTATTGAAACCAAAGAACATAATTTTAACAAACCTGGCTCTCCACAAGACATTCTATAAGGTTAAGGGCAGAATATTTTCATATTAGGGTTCACTGAATACACTATTTTACAGATTCAAAGAACATTTGAGTTTGTTTTTCATAGTTCTAAACAGCCTGAAGTGGTGAAGGCTTCTTACAAGTTTTTCTCAAGTTTTAATTTGTGCTCATTGGACATACAAATCAAATATATATGTGATCTGCTGTAGTGGTGTGAGCATGGTATGCAAAGGCATGGGTAGGTTAGATATCCAAATAAGCATGACATATTTTAAAGCAGTCAATATGAGAGGATTAATTCTTAATCCAATTATTCTACTGTGCTTAGGAATTTTTTTTACCAAGACGATTTTTTTAGAGCAGTTTTAGGTTCACAGCAAAATTGAGGGGAAGGTTCAGAGATTTCCCATACATCACAAATTTCCCCCACATGTGCATAGCCTCCCTCATTATAAACATCCCCCACCAGAGTGGTACATTTGTTCTGATTAACGAACCTACACTGACACATGATAATGACTCAAAGTCCATAGTTTACATTATGCCCCATTCGATGGGTTTGGACAAATGTGTAACGACACGTACCCATCATTATGGTATCATACAGACTATTTCACTGCCCTGAAGATTCTCTGTGCTCTGCTTATTCATCCCAACCCACTTTTCAAACCCTGGCAACCACTGATCTTTTTACTGTCTCCATAGTTTTGCCTTTTCCAGAATGTCATAGAGTTATGCTCACATAGTATTACCTAGCCTTTTAGATTGGCTTCTTTCACTTAGTAATATGTATTTAAGGTCCCTCTACTTCTTTTAATAACTTGATAGCTCATTTCTTTTTAGAGCTAAGTAATATTCCACTGTCTGGATGTACCATAGTTTATCCATTTCCCTAACATCCTGGTTGCTTCCAAGTTTGGAAATTATAAATAAAGCTGCCATAAAAATCTGTGTGTAGGTTTTTTGTAGACATACATTTTCAACTCCTTTTGATAAATACCAAGGAGTGTGATTGTTAGATATTATAAGAGTATGTTTAGTTTTCTCAGAGACTGCCAAACTGTCCTCATCAGCATTTGGGTGTTGTCAGGGTTCCAGATTTTGGCCATTCTAATAGGTGTATAGTAGTATCTCGTTGTTTTAATTTGCATGTCCTTGATGACATAAGCGGTGGAACATCTTTTCATATGCTTATTTGCCATCTGTATATCTCATCTGATGAGGTGTCTGTTAAGGTCTTTGGCCCATTTTTTAATCATGTTGTTTGTTTTCTTATTATTGAGTTTTAAGAGTTCTGTGTATATTTTAGATAATAACCCTTGATAAAAGTAAGGCATAGTGCAAACCAGGATTCAACAAAGGCACAGATCTAACTTCTTCAGGATAATCCCTGATTTTGACTTGTGCCCCAACCCATTTTGAGTTCGGATTATGGCTGGCTGAGTGTGCCAGATATATGGACTGATGAGGTGTGTAAGACCTGAAGCCATTGTTCATTAAAGCTTCTCTCTCAGAGTGAGTCGAGGATGTGGGTTGCCCTCTGCCTAATTTCCCTTGCTACCACACTTAGAAGCCTGGTGAGTCCAAAAGGTTTCTTCAGAAGAGTGACCAATAAAATGTGCCCCAGAGAGCATCCAGTAGGGCTACCCTCATTGTGGTGGGCTATCACAGTGCTTACTCTGCTTTTAACCGGAAGGATTCCAATTCTACATATCACTTTTCCATGTGATTTAAGTTCTACAAATGGAAAAAGTTTGGAAACTACTTCATTACAGCTGATACCAGGGACTCATTTTCTCTTTTTGTAGAGTTTGGAATGAAGGTTTGCTTGTTTAAAGAAATGAGCAGTTTTCAGAGTTTCAAACACTTCTGCACTCTCCAAAATCACTGATTATGCATGGATTTCATTTCAGTGTTAGTATAACATTTCATATTAATGGCCACCTGTTGCCAGATGGGAAAGCAATGATGGTGCCCAATGAAGTATGCCCTTACCAGTGCAGCACATGGCTCATAGGACTGCTTTGGGAAAACAGACCTCTGAGTGTTTTCAGCAAAAATTAATTATTTTGGAATGAATCTGCCAGTTTTCCTCCAAGTGGCTAAATGTCAATAAACTTAAAGTAACTTTCCTATGGACTTTGATATTAGTGCAAATCCATATGTATGTATGTGTGTGTGGGAGGGTGTAAAATTAGATTTATATATATAGATAGATTTATATTCAATTGATATATATATCAGATTTATATATATATGTATATATATATATATATATATACGTATATATACACACATATACTTTTTTTGAGGCTAAAACAAATTATCAAGAATATCAGCCCCTTTCTGGCCATGTGCCAATTCAAAGGAACTTAAAAAAAATCTCAGTGAAAGATTGATCTCACATAAAATGTAATTCTGGATCGGAGCCATCCTAGGGGTTAGCTTTACAGCTGTCCTGTGGCTTTTATTTGACAGTATGTATGGGAATAACTGAACTCATGACTCATTGCTGAAAGAAGAGGTTCTAGGAGATGGAGTCCAGGTGGTCTTGCTGATGGCAAGAGAAACTTGACCAGCATTTGCTAGCCAAAGTTGATGAAAAACACTAAAGGAAGTGGTGAAATCCAGTGATTATTTGACTTCTAAAATATACCTAGACTTTTTGAAAAATATTTCTCAGTTTCAAAAAATCCTTTAGAATTAACTCAGAACTTCAGATCTTAATCTAAACCATACAAAACTCATAATTGTCTTTTCTCTTTATATGTAATACTGCCATTCATTTGAATATATTGGTTGTTTTATAATTTCCATCCTCTAATTATCATATTGTTGACACTGAAATTATTTCATTCCTTGTTTTAGCTTGTAAATATACGGAATTATGTGTTCTTAAAAAATTGCCAAGTGAATAATTTAATTAAACATCTAATACTCACACCCTGCTATTCTTTCATATCACTAATCCCTTCGATAATCTTTGATAATCCCTATGTCTCTATTTAAAATTGTAATTAGGTTATTGTGTTTTGCCACTTTCACCTGATGTTAGTTTTTATATCTCTGAATCATTATGACCCACACATATGAGATTAAAATACCTATATAGTATATGTTCAGGTTAATAAATCTATTTGCTCAGTCATTGTAAGGTTTTCTTAAAATGAGGATTAAATGATATTATTCATACAGGGCTTAGTATTTTGTCTCTCATGGTAGTGCTAAATAAACATTTATTAGTAGATAAACTGTCTTATTGTTAATAATTTTTGTTGTTTAATATTTTTGTATTATAAATAGTACTTCACTGTCTTTAAATATTAACATTAAAGTAAATATTCTAGAATATCTCCTTGGGTTATGATTCCCTCCAAAGAAATACCAGGCAACAGGCTCTGGCTGTTTTGACAGTTTTTGCTGTGCATGTTCTCTAATTTATAGCAAATTCATTGTACAGTTAGAAATGTCCCTGTTCACAGTCCGATCAACTATGGATTTTACAATATTTTCTTATTTTTTTAACTCATCAGTTGTGTTTTTGGACTACCAAGCAATTTTTCTCAAAGCATGGGAGATGAAGCTTCTGAATCAGAATCACTTGGGATGCTTGTTAAAAATTTCAGAAATCTAGCTTTCTTGCAGATCTTCTCAAAGTGTCTCTTGAGATGGGATCTGGAAATCCCCATGTTGAACAAACTTTCAAGGCAATTCTCAAGCACTCTAAAGCTTCAGAACCACTGCCTTATAATTATCTTAATTTGTATTTCTTTAACTGAGAGTAAGGCTTAGCATAATATCCTAGACCTATAGGTATTGTAGGCAGCTGACAGGTTTTCATAGTAGTAAATGAATCTCTTAAATCCTGCTCCTGCTCCCTGATTTGTTGCTTGTGGTTTGATACATAGTTTTGAAGAGGACTGGATGTTAGAAAAATCCAAATGTTAATATTTTAGGGAACACACAGATTGCAGTTGCACCTGCTGTAGCTGTTATAGACTTCCTCTTATTATGACATCTGCCTAAGCTAATGTTGAAAAATGAAATGGATGGTGTGGTCATGAGTTTGAAAGAACTGATTGGCTGTACCTTGGCAGAAGGAATAGTAGTTTCCTGGAAAAGAAATAGGAACCTAATACCCTAGATAAATAAAGTAACTAAGACAATGAAATTAACAAAAGCCTTCTCATATTTTTATGAACAATGGTATATTGTAACCCACTCAGTCCATGCTTACCTCTAAAATTTACTCTATTCCTGAAACATCGCCTTCATTTTTTTGTTAATAAGAGATCAATTAAAAAAAGAAAAAAAGAAGAAAAAGAAAAACAAAGTATAGAAGGACTGAGGAATAAGTACATGTATGGGCAGGGGGGACATGCCAGAAATAAATTTATTAATAAGAAGTAGATTATCATTGGACCCAGAAAAATGCTTAATGACCTCAAGAGATATAGATGAAAAAGTAAGTTATAAAATCAATATATTATGCAACCCTATCGTAGGCATAGCTGAAAAGTAGTGCTTTGCTTTTGCATCTCATACAATCTTTCTCCCAAAATGTGTCCAGACAGTAAATGTGTAGCGCTAAACCAAAACAGAGTTAGATAGGCATGGAGTAATAAACTACTATTTCCCAGCCTCTACAATCAAGAGGGAAGTAGGTTTATTTAGAAGTCTTCTTCAGGAGGCCATTTTGGGAAAAGGGATGAAATTACGGAGCAAGAATGAAGGATTACTTTTTTGGGGGTGGGGTGCTTTACTAAGTAGAGCCTCACACAGAGAGTGCAAGGGAATTAGCTTTTCTTCAACACTTAATGTGGACAGGCACTGCGCTAGAGGCATTAGTATATATTTTCTCCCTTAATTTTCTCAAAAAATTGTTGAGCAAGCAATAGCTCCCACATTTACAGCTTCAAAACAAGGTAAAGAATCTGAAGTATTAGGGATCTGTGCTCCTGTAGAGAGACACTTAACTCAATCCATTAGCCTGGCACTCAGAGCTTTTAATGTATTTTCAATTCCTTACCATATCCCCTATCTGAATGAGTCTTCAAGTCCTTTTATCCTCAGAAACTGCCATTATTATTAATGTCTGGGGTGAGTGTGCATGTGCCTGTGTGTGTATCCATAATGGATATATAATATGTTCATTTTGTAACAATTTTTCATCAATATCTTTATATCTAATTAAAATTTTCTACTACATCATTTTAACGAGTTTATTGTATTCCTAGGCAGGTACCATAACTTATTTAACCAGGAGAATTTTAAATATAGAATCAGTTGAAACTCAGTGGAAAAGCATATTCCTGAACTGGGCATAGGCATCTCTTTTTCTAAATCTGTGTCCTCTGCCACTGACCTTTGCTAGACTAGGGACTGGTCACACAGCATTTCAGTTTACCCAACTCTAAAATACTTATCGTCTACTCAGCTCCCTCAGAGAGATACAGTAATGTTTCATAGCCATATTCTCAGGCAAGAGATAAAAATTCAGAATGTATAAGTAACAGTGATTTAAGCTTATACAATTTTAGATGCAGAACTGATTTGAAGAATGATCTAGATTACCATCTTATTTTCTAGAAAAGATGACAGAGGCCCAGGAAATTTATGTGCCTTGTCTAGGGTTAGGATGGTGGAATCAAGATTAGAACCTGGTTCTCAAACTTCAGTTTGATGTTCAATCTACTTTGTTACTACTGCTTTCCCAAGAGATTGATGTTTTTGGACAATGAAATAATAATATTTGTGCCTAGCATTTGTATTGTATTTTCAAACTCACTATCTTCTCTGATTGAATTATTTTACCCCTCTAAGGTAAACCTCATGACCCCCCATTCTTCCACTAGGAACTAGGGTAAAGAGGGATAAGAAATGTGTCCAAACAACATAGATAGTTAGAGGTGGGGCAACTCATAAGAGTAACATCTTTGATACTGATACTATGTTAAGTCTTATGTGCATTACCTTGTTGTTTCCTCACTTCAGTGAGGTACTGTTACCAGCCCCATCTTACAGATGAGGAAAAGAAATTTCAGTGAGGTGTGGTCACTCACTAGGATACTACCTAACTGGGATCTGAATCTATTGTTTTTGCCTGACTACAAAGTCCACGCTCTTAATCGCTTTCTCATGTTGCATTCATATGTTAGTTCAGACTTTTCATTCAATTCTTTATTTACTCACCAAACAATTGTGAAGGTTCATCTTGTGCCAGCCTTGGTGCCCGGTGCTAAGAAGAAAAACAACAACAAATAAGACATGGTCCAGGGCCCAGGAGAGAGAATTTGATAAGTAAAAATATAATACAATATATTGCAGGAATTTTTATAGAAAAATTTCCAAGGTCAAGGAAGTAGGGGCAATTTAATTTGTACCACTGATTCCTTAGCATTGAATGCCCTTTTCAGAAATCTATGACTCATAAAGGATGAGTCTGAGTGAGCCTGAAGAAACAAGCTTTGACCCCCAAGTTGAAGTCTGGTGTCTGTGGTTGGCTCAGTGGCTAATCTGGCAAGCTATCATGATATTTTAATAGCCCTGCCTGCATCAAGTTACTTTATGAAAAGGAGGTGAGATTCTTGACATGTTACTTGTGACATTGGTAAAGATTAATAATGACGATGACCAGGAAATATTTGCTAAATGTTAAAAGGCCTAAAACACAGTCTTAATCATCTCATTAATTAGGGACTAAATACGATTTAGATTTTAAATTAAAATTGTTGGCACATGGCTGCTATAACAAAATACCATAGACGGGGGGGCACAAACAACAGACATTTATTTTCTCATGATTCTGGAGGGTGGAAAGTCCAAGATCAAGGTTCAGGCTGGTTTGGTCCTAGTGAGAGTTCTATTTCTGGCTTGCAGGTGGCAGCCTACTTGCTGTGTCCATCCTCACATGGTGGAGAGAGAGTGGTATCTTTCTCTCCTCTTCTTATAAAGCCACTAATTCCATCATGAGGGTCCTACCCTCATGACCTTATCTAACCGTAACTGCCTCTCAGAGGTCCCACCCTCCAAATGACGTCACACTGGGGGTTAGGGCTTGGACATATGAATTTTAAGGGAATACAGTTCAATCTACACCAGTGGGATTGTGCAATCAACGACAGTATGAAATGAATAGTATGAGCACACATTTATTATTCACTGTTAAGCCTGAGGAAACCACATTATCTTCCATGTATATGTCTTGCACCTTTATGTATTCTTATTTTTACCATATTTCTGAGAGGTTTGAATAAAAAATTCAGTTATTTGCCTAGGAGCTAAAATGAGTGACATGGAGAAACTGGCAACAATAAAAAAGTAAGGAATCATGCCCCTTTGGTTTGAGTTGCAAATGAGAAATTTCTGCTCAAAGCCTTGGAAACAAATTAAGAATTAGCACAAAAAGTTAAATATCGAAGTCATGCCTTAAAGCCGCTAGTAACAATGTTGGTCTAATTTTGGGATATGTTTGCAGCTAGAGTTAATATTTCATTACAGTGAGTGGAATAATAATAAAAATTACCAGAATAAGAATCTGGAGAAGAAATGAAATCAAATGTTATCAGTGAACAATAATTTGGAGACCACAAATAATGACACTGTGATTTTAAAATGCAAAATTTTATTTTATATACAAGGCAGAGCAAAAGCCGTTTTGAGCAATAAAGAATGGTGGATTTAAAGACTTCCGGTTATTCCCACCAGCCCAATATGCTTTGGCAAATCTCTAACTCCTCTGAATTTTCTCATATGTAAAATGAACCTTCCTCTCCCTCTCTTCCTTCCTTTTTCCTTTCCATCCTTCTACCCATCCTTCCTTCCTTTTTTGCCAATGAGTACTTATTAAGGCTCTATTATATGCCCATTGAGGGCACCTGTGCTAAGGGAAAAACTCTCAAAGCTAAAAAAAACCTTTCTCATAAGATAGGTTTAAATAACACTTTGTATGAGAAAGGCCTGTAAAAATGTTCAACATTTTAAGTATATTAAGTACTTTTCCCTTTGGAGTCGACTTCTGATTTCAGGATTAATGAGCCAGGGGAGTTTTATTCATGCCCTTATTAAAGGAAATAAGATTAGTGACTTAAGTAAGTTGAAAACTGAGTTCATTAAACCAAATAATTTTGTATAGTTCCTCAAGTCCTCTATAGTTTCAGAACAATTAAAGTAAGCAAGGTAATACTAATTATACATTCTGAATTTTAGAAAAAGTTGAAAATGTACCTCCTTCAGCCTTATCATGTATTCTGAAAGTTAACTAACAATCCACTGAGCCTCAGATGGTTTGATGATCTGGCGGATGGATAGCAAAATGATCAAAACTACCCACATTTTGTTCTCTCACTCGCCACCACTGCATCACATTCATTGCATGCCTCCCAGCCATTGCAGTGCCAGCCACTGGACTTTGGGTTTTTGGGTACTGAGACTTCAGGGAGGAAGGTGTGATCACGGTGATGTGTAAAGCCCATGTCTTTCCAACCCTGCCCCTATTTTTGCTCCTTGCGGTTATCTGATTTAGCATATTGTATGAGAAAAGAGAGCATGATGGAATGACTGAAAGAAATCACACCTTCCAGTTTCCTCCAAGAAGCCTCTTGGGAAACAGAGGGAGGGAAGAAGGGAGAGGGAGGGAGGGAGAGGGAGAGAGAGAGAGAGAGAGAGAGAGAGAGAGAGAGAGAGAGAGAGAGACTCTTTGCTTATTAATATGTATTTTCCATAAATGCCTCAGCAATGAATGCTGTTTCTGAATCACTGAAGCCAATTACACCAATCTATCACAAAAAGTTCTAAAACACATCTCTTCTTCAGAAACACAAAGGGACATATCCCAAATGTATACTAGAAAAGCCTCTCCCTCATAGCAGTGTTGCTTAGAGTTAAGAGCCACATAAATTGAATTTCAAATTAAACAGGCCTACTAGTAATTGCTCAAAATGGGATTCCAGGCTTGAGGTTGGCAATGCTGTGGCATATTTACAAGGTCTGGGCTTGTCCTTGATGCTTGACTACTGTTTTCTTTTAGGAGATCCAAGGGCCAAAAACGTGTTATAAAATCTATGTCTATTTCATTCAGGTTTTGACAATTCAGAGGGGATAAACATTTCCAATAGGATCGGACTACTTAGCCCAATATTCAAAATTGTAAGACTGGTTTATTTACTAATAAGGATTTAGATAATTTTCAGAACTTTGTTGGGAGAAGAGAGGCTTGAATAAACTCAGTTCAGTTTAAGTGGGAAACCTGCAAAAGGAATGGTTTTTGTTTACTAGCTTTTTACATCGAGCTTTTGATTAAAGAAAATAGTTGTGTAAAAGAGTTCCATTTTAAGCAAACACCTTTATTATTGATAGCAGTCTCAGGAGAATGAATCAGTGTGTTTCTCTGAGCAATTGTTTGTTTTTATCTCAATGGACTCTATATTTTATAACTGATGTTTCCCTTCTGCATTTTATCTGCTAGAAAGATTAGAGCCCAAATTCATAGCTCACTTTTTGCAAATGTATCACACTTTATAGCAAGTACTTTGAATACATACATCACTCCTAATTCTATCTTTTCTTCTTTTACTTTTATCTAGTTCATCCCACATATACCAAATATTTTTTCTCTGATTGCATGGGATCTTTTTTTAATTTTCCTAAGCTTTTTTCTTGAAACAAGGTGGAGTGCACATAGATAACAATTATTCATAATAATGTTTGCAGGGTCACTGAATGCATAGAAAATGACAAATATGAATTCAAAGCTAAGTGCCATTAGGTAATACTGAAATAAATTACTCCAAGCTGTAGTTTAGAAACAAATTTCTGATAGTTTCAGCTAATTCTAAAGTACCTGTAAATTCTGGCCACACAAAGCTAGGAAAAAGGATGGGGAATTCTTCTGTTTTTGTTTTTTTTTTTTAAACCTCCACATATAAGAGTGGGGACTCAATTCTCTACAGACCCTGCCTGATGACTGCTTATTTTCCCTGCTTGCAATTGCTGCTTTCAAAGATTTTAGGGCCAGGGCAAGGTTGGTAATTATTAGTTTGTACCATTCTAGCCACTAGTTGTTAAACTATTGGAAAACTATTAAAATACTTCCATTTCTGTTGGTAGAGAGATCTTGCCCCTGCTAGGATTTCTAGTCGTTCTGGCTGTTCTGGGCCATCCCCTTACTTACTTACATACCTGAGCCTTGCCTGTAATTCATCAACTAAAGGATTATGCCCAACACACTAGGTGGCCTCTGGTAAACTGCTCCATTCTGACTGGTCTGTACCCCAACATAATGATTTTAAATATTTTGAATATCATCCCTGGTCTACACGTGCAAACCAAGGTAAAATCTTGTACAACTTTTGAGTAAACTGGAAAGCCAAAATGGTAAAGTAAAAAAATCCAGATCCTCCCCGCAAAGAAAAAAGATTGAAGGTTGGAGGAAGTATTTAAAATGATTTTGGATAAAACCTTCAACCAATGGATTATCTAATCAGTAAGTATTTTTGAGTTTTTACTATGTCTTTATCACTTTGCTAGGCATTTTAGAGGATATAAAGAAATGTAATACGTTGTTGGGGAGGTGACAATATGCCTGTGACAAGATAATTGCCAACCCAGGCAAGTACTATATGTTATAGACTTCAGGAGATGAAGAGAACATTGATTGAGTATAATTAAGAAGATTTGTTTGGGGGAGGTAGAACTTGAGCTGAGTCTTAAAGAAGAGAAAGATTCACAAAGGTGAAGATAAAAAGTTAATTCCACTCTGCAGAATCAAAGCTAAGAATGCTGTACCAGTGTGTTTACATGTGATTAACATGCCTTGCATCAAATTAAGAACTCTAGTGGTTGCTTTCAGCCTGCATGCTTGTGTAACATCAGCTCTAGGTCCATGGACATGTAGGTCTCCAGACTGGCCATGGTGGCCTAATGTGTTGGTAAGAACTTTTAGGGAAAGCAGCAACTGCCTTCCAGAAGGTCAGCTTCAGATTGGCTTTGAATTCACAGGCTACTCATGTAAGATTCCATTTTTGCTTAAACGAAGAGATATAACTAGCAACCCATATTTTTTTAGAGTGCATGAGTAGGGGCGGGGGATGAAGTGGGGAGGAGCGGAGGGAGAAGGAGAGAGAGAATCTTAAGCAGGCTCCCCACCCAACACATAACCTGACGCAAGGCCTGATCTCACAACCCCGAGATCATGACCTGAGCCGAAATCAAGAGTTGGATGCTTAACCACCCAGGTGCCCCACTAGCCACCCATATTCTTAACAAATCCATGAAGGTGCTGATTAAAGTCCCTCATTTTGCGCATTTAGCTATGTTCTGTTTTTGGTATGCAGACCTGACTTCTTGACTGCAGGTCTCTCAAACCAGCACTTGGTGCTTTCTAGGCAAGTTTTAAAGGAAACTCAAACCTGAAGCCCACTGTGTTAATAAACAAAACAAACCAAATCAAAACAAAACTTCAATGAGCCATCATATGTAAATGTATTATAGAGATGTAGAAGAAGCCATTTTCCAAAGGATGCAAACAAGCAGTGAGACTTCCTTGTTACACAGAGTATGTTAAGAAACAGCTCTTCAGGGGCGCCTGGGTGGCTCAGTCGTTAAGTGTCTGCCTTGGGCTCAGGTCATGGTCTCAGGGTCCTGGGATCGAGCCCTGCATGCAGGAAGCCTGTTTCTCCCTCTCCCACTCCCCCTGCTTGTGTTCCCTCTCCCGCTGTGTGTCTCTCTGTCAAATAAATAAAATCTTAAAAAAAAAAAAAGAAACAGCTGTTCAGAAATGACATTATGGGGGCACCTGTGTGGCTCAGTAATTGGGCGTCTGCCTTCAGCTCAGGTCATGATCCCAGGGTCCTGGGATCGAGCCCCATGTCGGGGTCCCTGCTCCGTGGGAAGCCTGCTTCTCCCTCTCCCACTCCCCCTGCTTGTGTTCCCTCTCTCGCTGTGTCTCTCTCTGTGAAATAAATAAATACAATCTATAAAAAATTAAAAAAAAAGAAATAACATTATGATGTTAGTTCTTTGGATGGGTCTTGTCATATCTGTATTTGTAAATATTTATTGGGTGAAGAGTATGGTTAAAATTGCACAGAGCTTTATCCGTAAGCTCTGGGCTTTGTGCTCAACTTCAGCTGATTCAGCATTGCACTTTTTTCCCCCACTGATTTCTGACTGAAACTTTTGGGTGAAAACTGAAACTTCCCAAGAGGTTTTCAGGGGGCAGAAATGTTTCCCAAAATCAAATGAAAGTCCCATGATGGGCATATATTCTAAACTGCTTTTAGGGAATTATAGCACTTAGAGAGGACTTCAAGGGGATGATGAGAGAAAGATGGAATGAAAAGAAGGCAAGATGTGTGACTTTTTCCTTCCCCTATGTCTCTGTTGATTACCTATATTCAGAAACTTACTGAGGGGCAAACACATACATTCAGATAGCCTTTGAAACACTGAACATACATGTTATTGGAGCTTTTATAACTAATTATTTTTGCCTCGAAGAGCCACTGTTATTTGGGAATTTCTTATGGCTTGAATACTATGAAGGTCTTCTGAGCTAAGAAGAAAAGGCCAACCAAACTTGTACCATAGAACTTAAAAGTTTAGATTCAGAGCACTGGGGTAAATGCATGGATTTGGGGAGAAGACTTTACGGAAATGAGTGGAAAGTGTGACACACACACACACACACACACACACGCACACAATGGACAATTACTCAGCTATCAAAAAAAATGAAATCTTGCCATTTGCAGTGACATGGATGGAGCTGAAGGGTATTATGCTGAGCGAAATAAGACAGTCAGAGAAAGACAAATACCATATGATTTCACTCATATGTGGAATTCAAGAAACAAAACACGAACATAGGGGAAGGGAAGGAAAAATAAAATAAGATGGAAACAGAGAGGGAGGCAAACCATAAGAGACTCTTAACTCTCAGAAACAAACTGAGGGTTGCTGGAGGGGAGGAGGGTGGGGGGAGGGGTAACTGGGTGATGGGGATAAAGGAGGGCACTTGCTGTGATGAGCACTAGGTGTTCTATGCAACCGATGAATCACTAAATGCTACCCCTGTAACTAATAATACACTCTATGTTAACTACATTGAATTTAAATAAAAAATTTAAAAAGAAAACGGGCAGCATGCAGGAACACCTGCTGACTAGAAGGTCTCTATGTTTTCATTTTTACTTTTCTGTTCTATTATAAACTTGATTAGAGAATTAGTCTCCCTCAGCTATCTTTGGATATTTCTGACTGGAAGTTTACATAAATGCATAATTGAGCAAGGAAATCTCAGAACAGTGTTAGACTAGAATACTGGAAGAATATTTTTTTAAGAGTTGTGCTTCCACTTTCCAGAGTCTTTGATATCACACGCTGTCTAGTTCACCCCTCTGATGGCACTCTACTATGGAAACAATTGGTGCCTCAACCCTGCATTATTTAATTCTTAAAATTACTTACTTCTCACATTGCTTTTGGCATATCAGATAGGAGGTGACTCCATTAGTCAATTATCATTTGCATTTTTTTCCGGGCATTTTAGAGATCAATTTCTGGGTCATTGATTTGATCTCACAGGGAATGGGATTGGTCTCTGTTGCTTCTGGACTATAATATTAAACCTTGCATAAGGATGCTCCAACGCACAGCCCTCCTCTACTTTTCTATTGATTGCCAGCTGTTGCTAGAAGCATCAAATCTTGGGGTTTTGAGAATATTAAATCGAATCTCTTTTACAATAGTCCTATATCTGACCATCCTAGCTAAGGATTCCGCTGACTGTAAGAAACGTCTTTGTCATGGAAAAGGAAGTTCAGCTTTGCCATGCTGTCCTGTTCTGGACCCCTTGGTTCTACCCTCTTGGTATCTACTAGTATTCCAGGCTCTCCACCACAGGACAGCTCTTGGAAGACTAAAGACGGCTGCATTTAAGAAAATGAGAGATTCCTTCCCTCATTTTCTCAATAAGACTTAAAATAATGGTCATGAGCTTTGTGCTTTAGTGTTCCTCAGTCCAATTCCTTTAGGCCACCAACTTCACCTATTTCTCCACACATCCTCTCATTTTAACTTCTATGTCAGGGTATAGTTAGGAAAACCAAAAACACATTAAGGTATTTCACAAGATAATTTAATATAGGGAACTGGCTAAACCGGAGTTGGAGGATTGAAAAAAGCAAAAAGCAAACACACAGATGTAATGACTGCAGGATGCAGCTATCATTCTAGGGCTGGGGATCCTCAGGGGAATCCAGTGTTTGGGAAGGGGGATCTTGCAGAGCTGGAATTGAAGAGATGATGCTGTCTGGACTGTTTCCAGCTTCTCAGGAGCCTGAAGGGGAACTCTGTGGAGCTGGCTCTCAGACTTCTGAGGAGAGGTGCTAGGCTCCTGCCACCCCTCATCAGCTCAAGAAAGAACCCTGTGATGCTGGCAATCAGACAGCAGGGAAGGCAGTGGTGCCCATTGGTGCTGGCCCCTCAGCAGCTTGGAGGAGGGCCTCTGTTAAGCCGGGGCTCAGTACTTCAGTTTGGGGAACGGCCTGCCTCGTGGTCTTACCACTAGGGAGAGGGTGATGACCCTGGTTCTGAGAGTGCCGAAGGAAGCCTCAGGCTGAACCCAACAGGAAGAGGAAATAACTTGCTCCCCTCCTCCAGTCTTCAGCCTCCCTCCATGGCCTCCTAGCTGCAGAACCCAGCGGGAAGGCAGCCGGCAAAGGAGAAATACATTTTGCAGACCTCCAGCCCCAGTTTCCCAAAACAGAGTAAGGAATAAAGAAGGATGTATTTGGAACTGAGAGAAAACAGTCCAGAAAATTACTTCTAGAAGCTCATTTTTCTTAACTTTGGTTAGAAACTCAAATAAAGATGGATCAATTTCAATTACATTTTCAAAGTAGGATTAAATTTCTAATATGAATGTTAGCCTATTTATTCATACGTAGCCGCACAGGCAGAGTTGCTCCCATCATCCCTATTTATTTTGCTTGGGTTTTTCGTTGTTGTTTAACTTTCCTGTAAATCAAATTTTCTCTAGCTTGAAGATTATGAATTTCTTCTTTGGAGACATCTTCATGTCTCAAATGTATTCCCTCTAGTGTCTAATTTCATGGAATACAGAATATCAGAGTACAACTTAACTGCTAAAACTCAAATTACCAAAATAGAAACTCTACAGATGATGAACTCACTTGGGAAGTTAAAATTGAAGTAAAATTAACACCACTGACCTCATTCAAAACTTTCCTTGTCAGAGAGCTAAGGATGAAAAGAAAAATATATTGATGTCAAAATATAGCCTTCTCTGAAAAGTGATACAACATCTTCTCGTATAATAGCTTTGACTTTCTCCTTCCTGGTGGGGGAAAGCACTAACTGTAAATTCATGCATTGGGCGTACAAAGAAAGACAACTTTGCCATTCTCTCAATTATTCTAGGGTTTCTGGACTAAGGACCATGGAAGCAGGTGAACAATGAGGAAAGTAACTTTCTGATCTTGAAAATGCTTTCATTTTTTTGGTATGAAATTAAGAGCGCTGGTCTGGGAATATGTGTTATTTATTTCTAGTCCTGGCTCTGCCATTAGAGACTGAAACCATTTGTAAGTAGCTCTTTGAGCCTCAGCTTTCTCTGTTTGAAAGAGGAGTATGGGCAATGATCTTTAAGGTTTTTCAGTTTCAGTAGTCTGAGCAGAAGTCATCCATTCTCAAATGTCCTTGATTTTGTTTTCTCTTTTAGAAGTAGGGGTTTTGGGAAAGAGAAGAGGAAAGGACTATCATGCCTGAGTATTAGTAGTATTACTGTTTCAGTGTTAGTCTTCTCTCTTCTCTCTGAGTTACAATGGACTCTGGAGTTGAAAGTCTTTGTGACATTTTAGCATCACAAAATTGGTTTTCATTCCAATTCTGTCTTATAAGCTGCGATCTTTGATATTACACGACATCACTGGGCCAAAGTGTCTCATCTATGAAAGAGGGATAATAAAATCTGTCCGAAATCTTTTTAAGGAAAACATCAGATGATAAATGAAAGGTCACTAACATAATCCTTCATACCAATAATATTAATAAAGTGGTTAACAGCAATTACCAACTAATTGTCTTGCCTGTGCTTCTCTGGTATACTGGCATGCAGTGTTATCAAAGCTATTCTTTGCCTACTTACTTCCATGCTGGCATGTGGCCAAATCACACAGACCTCAGGCCAAAGCGTGCATAGGTGCTGCTGCGTTTACATCAGCCTAGATTTCTGTTCACATCTGTGTGTGCGGGCATGCGTGCATAGGCACGTGCCCAGTGGAGAACTGGCAAGGCGATCTTCCCACTCTGTTGCCTTCCATCTTTTAATGTGTAATATCTACCACATGGTAAGACTGGGCTTTTTCTGATGTAGAACAAAAGATAAAGCCAATTCTTCTTAAATCAGACTAGAAGGATAGAGGAAAGAAATTACTGACATTGTCATTTTGGAGACTGGTGAGGCTAGGGAATAAATTATGGGGGTTTAGGAGTAAGAGGTCCATTCTACCTCTTCTAAACGACATCTTCAAACAACACAAAATTACAGGATGATTTGCTGATGAACCTTCATTAGAAGGTAGGTTCTTTTTTTATTATTATTGACATCTAGAAATAGTATTACATAAATATTTAGGAAACCAAGACCAAGAAAGTTTAAGTGCCCTGTTTCAGGACACTAGTGAGTTTAGGTGACACTAAGAAGGGAGAGTACTTCTGGGTTGTTTATTTTTCAAGTTCCACTGGCTTAACCTTTTTGAGGTAAATGGTATCTGTCCCAGGCCCTTTTGCAGCAGGCCCCCAGGGCTCACAGCACTTTGCGTTTCAGCACAACAGATGGCACCACACAAGTCGCGCCTTCTCGGTGAACCCCCTTCACAAGCTGGTACCAGGCTCCAGAACAGCAGGCGCCGTATCAGAGCTGACTGCAGCTCTCTAGCTCCTTGTTTTCCTAAAGTGCAATGTCTCTTGTCCCCACCCCCCATTTATTCTGAACCCTTCAGCAAGCAGCTCCGCACAGCAAGCTTGACAGGACCTGTCTTCCTCGACTGTTAATTTCACAGCCGGATGAGTAGAAAGGTAATTTATATGGGTCAGTCAGATTTAAAATGCTGCTGTGTCTCCTGACGAGGTGGAATGAGAGGATTTAAAAGAATTATTAGTGTGGTCCAGAGCGGCAGGCTGTGGTTTCTCCGACACAGTCCTCTACCTTTTCCATTTGGTAAATGCCCCACGTGGCCTCCACATGTTGACTGTGGATTACAACCAAGATGAGAAGCAAGCCACTGGGGGAAGATTTTTGTTTTCATTTATTTTTAATTAATTGCAAACTTCCTCTTTCATCTGGCTTGCCACGCTCTGCAGATCCTGGTGACACAGGAGCTCTGCCAGCATTAGGAGCCACTGTGCCGAACTGTGAGCGGCTTAAAAGTACCAGCCAGCTGCTTTGCACTCAGTCCTCAGGGAAGGTTTGAAATAAATTTGCATGCTTGGAATTCACCTTCAAAAATGATCCAATTGGTGTTGTTGAAATCCATGCTTCTCTTTCCTTAATTCTCTCCTTAAATTATAATATTTATAATTACAAATTATTACTCAAACATACTTATTAATTTTTTAGGGGATAAAGAGAGTGTGTAGGGGGCACGTTAAGGTGAAAGTCATAGAGAGTTTTTCCTGCCCTTCAGATTTTTACTGAAATCCCTGGAACTAGTAGGTTTATATAAGAAAGGGGTGATGCTTAACAACAGAAGAGCCAAAAAACAAAACAAAACAAAAAAGCAGCCCAAGGTGGGAGAAAATCCCAGTGGCTTGAGAATCAGTTACATCTCTTTTGAGGTCAGACAGATGTGAGTTGCATCCTCTGGAGCTGAATAACTGTGTGAACTTGGGCAAAATGATTTAACAACCCCAATCCTCAATTCTTTCACCTGTAAAATAGTTCTAAAAACTAAATACAACAATCAAAATGAAGCATCTTGCACCTTTGTTGCATGTTCTATAAATGGTAGCACTTATTAATATAATCTAACAGAAAAACAGAAGTATGAATTCTCTAAATATTGAATTTATGTGTCTTAAAATATAAATTGAAAACTTTCTGTTTCAACAAGCTGGTCAACTAGGATAACAGACATACCCTCTTGCTATAAACATCTAGAAAATGGGAAGCTATAAAATAATGACAACAGAATTATTGGCTATCTGAACCCCGAAAACAGAAATGGAATTCTCCCCATGAGTTATTACTGAAGAAAGAACTAGAAACCTGAATGGCAACTGAGGGAGGCTAATCCTGCCTCAGGGAGGGGCAAATGGGGCCCTGGAAATCCCGATGTTTTGGTTCTAACACCTAGATGGAATCAGAAGAGGGAGCCTTGGGTCCAGACAAGGAAGGAAAGGTAACACTGAGAGTACTGCCTAAAGTCAAGTCCTTTGGAGAAATGAAAAGGTGGCATTAAAAAAACCCACCGAGGCAGCATGGAGAGATAACAAGAAAATGTAGAAGCTGATTAAAAATGAAGACACCTGGGTGGCTCAGTCGTTAAGCGTCTGCCTTCGGCTCAGGTCATGATCCATCGAGCCCCGCATCGGGCTCCCCGCTCCGCGGGAAGCCTGCTTCTCCCTCTCCCACTCCCCCTGTTTGTGTTCCCTCTCTCGCTGTGTCTCTCTCTGTCAAATAAATAAATAAAATCTTTTAAAAAATTTTTTTAAATAAATAAATAAATAAAAATGAAGACAACTCCCCTGGAAATCACCAGTGCCCTTGCCTTTGCTTCACTGGAGCTTAGATATGATTTTGCAATACTCTGTTTGGGAAACTCCAAGCCTAGATATTTATATGCAATTTGTCCAAAAAATGAGTAAAATGTAGCAGAATAATGAAACGAATAAAACAGGAAAAAAAGAAACAATATTGTCAAAAAAGCCAAACAGTGGTAAAGAAAAAAAATAGGAAGATTTTGAGCAACAATAATAAATAAAGAGTGTGGGCACAGATAAATCATATTTGGAATAAAAAGGATAATTGCAGACTAATGTGTGTGTATGTATGTATTCAGAAACTATATGGAGATACATTTGAAAGCTTTAGTCAAAAAAATAAAATTCTAGAAAAATTACCAAAATTACAAAATGACCACACAAAAGATGAATCGTTTTATAATTGTTAAAGAAATTGAATCAGTAGTTACAAATAAATCCAAATAAAGTCAAAGAGAGGGTTTTACAGCCAATTTCTACACATTTAAGAAAGATATATAATTACTTTTTTATACAAACTCTTCCAGAGTAGAAAGAAGAAACTACTTTACCACTCATTTCATGAGTACAGTAAACATTTGAAACCCCAACTTGTCAGAACTGCAGTACCACAAAGGAATACTGTTGGCTAATATCACTTGTGACAAGATGAAAATCATAAATAAAATATTCATAAAACAAATCCAACAATGCATTGAAATATGTAGAATGACCAAGTGGGGTTCATTTTAGAAAATACCCAGATGGTTTAAATAAACAAATCTACTAATTTTATTCATTATATAAAGAAACTGAAGATGAAAAACGTAATTATCTCAACAGATTAAAAAATGATTTGATAAAATTCAATACCCATTCAGAGTAAAAAAAAAAGAGCAATCCACACTTTTACAGTAAAATTAAAATAGGAGGAGAATTCCTCAGTCTGATACAGAATATCAACCAAAACTTACAGCAAAATCATATTCAATGGAGAAACATTAGAAGCTCCATTTTAATCCCTTATAAAATTATGTTCGCTATTACCACTTCATTTTAATATTGAACTGGAGATTTTAGGCAGTGCAATGAGACAAATTAATTAATTAAAACTTTTAAAATGTGAACAAATCAAAAAGAAAAAAATAAGACATCACTCATGATATGTTTGTCTCATAGAAAAATGTAGGAAAATCTACAAACTATTAGTACCAATAATGGTGCAGCTAGATTTCTAGATGCAAGACTAATGTACAAAATCAGTATTGTATCTTCATATCCTCCATAAAATGTAGCAAATGTACCTAAAGGTAAATATAACAAAAGAAGTGCAATATCTTTATGAAGACAATCACAAAATTCTACTGAAGGACCTAAAAGAAGAGTTAAATACACCGAGAAAAGGCATGTACAAAGATTGAAAGACTTAATATTAAAAGGATGGTAAGTTTCTAATTAATTTATAAAGCAAATCTAATTTCACAGGACTTTATAAAATGGACCTAAATGTCATACAAAAGTAAAAAGCACTGAGGATGGACTAAAATAATTTTATGGAAAGAGATGAAGAATAAGCCTCAGGAGGAGAACAAGGAGAATAAAAAGCAGAGACATACCCAACCAGGAGTAAACTTTGATATAATCATATTAAATAAGGCAGTGTTTTTGACATGGGGAGAGACAAAGAGATCAACGGAAGAGAACAGAGTACCTAAAGAGAGACCCATCTCTATGTAGGAACTTCGTGTAAAGTGGAGTGGCCTTACAAAAGCATGAGGGAAAGTTGGGCTGGTCTGTAACTGTTTGCTGTGACATCAGGCTAATCCACAGAGGAAAGAATGGTAGACTCCTACTTAATACCATACACAAAAACAAACTGCAGGTGGACTGAACACCAAGTGTAAAAATCAAAACTTTAAAAAGTTCAAGAAAAAATACAGGACAATATTATATGACTTCCAGTGAGAGGTATTACTTAAACAACAACAAAAAATAGCAAAATAAAAGAAAATGATGATAAATTTGATTTCATTAAAAACCTGTGCATGACAACATACACCATAAATAGAGCCAGAAATAAAGTAAAACAAAAACACCCACTCTGGGAAAAGATATTTTCCATCTATATAAGTGCCAGCGGAATAGTATTCAGAATACATAAAGTCTTCTGTAAATCAATAAGGAAAAGAAAAACAACCTTTTAGAAAATGGATACACAATAATAAAAAGCAGTTCACAGAAGGGGAAACTGGAGTATTTAATGCATGTATGAAAATATACTCAACTTCATTGTTATATAGGGAATACGAATTAAAATAATATGAGAAAAAATTTCATCCTCAAGAGATAAGAAAGATAAGTCTGATATCACCAAATGTTGGTAAGGATGTGGGGAAACAGGACTCGGGTAATGTTAGCAGTAGGATATATTGGCACAACCACTTTGGAAAACAATATTTCATTAGTTAGTATGCATGGAAACTCATGTATCCTAAAATTCTATCTCTAGTTATACATCTTAGAAAAACTCTCACACATGTGCACAAATGGGTCATATGTCAAGATTTTCATTGCCACACTGTTTACAATGGTGAAAAAGTAAAAATATAACTGTCCCTTAGTAGGGGACTGGACAGGTAAGTTGGGTTTACTTATACAAGAAACACTATACAGCAAGTCAAATGAATTAACTAGATCTACAGATGTCAATATAAAAAAAACTCTCATGAATATTATATGTAATGAAAAAAAGTTGCAAAAAGATATAGGCACTAGTACTATCATTTAAATAAAATTAAAAAATACATCAAACAGTAATATGCATTATTTATGCATCTATGCATATGTGGTAAAAGAGAAATACTTAAAAGGCAAAAATACATACATACTTGATCAGGGTGCCTGTCGCTCAAACAGAGGGGAAGGAAAGCACACTGCTGGTGGATTTTTATCTGTGCCTGTACGTATTCTTTTAAAAAGTTAAACAATAAAGGGACCTATTAAGCAAATGTGATAGAACAATGCATTTTGAATATGGTGGGGAAATATGTGAAGTCATGCTTTTTCTGTATTTTTGTATTTGAAACATTTCATAATCAGAACCACAATTTTCAAGAGATAAATATTTTCTATATTTCAGATAAAGCTAGGTGCCTCACTCTTCCTGTGGAGGGTTTGATGTGCCTCCGGTGCCCACCACCATCAGTCTTTAAGAATCACTGACATGGATAGGATGGAATCGTTACTTGCCAGTGTCTTGCTACAAGTTACTACTTGTAATTCTTGTTATCAAAGTAATAGCGTTTTCCTTTCCCAATTTGGAAGTATATTCTGATATTAATTATGCTCTTAAATCTGAACATGCCTTTTGGTAATGCTTATATATGCTCTCTCCAACCCAACTCCCCTCCTCCCATTGGAAATCACAGATAGAAAGAATTAGCTGTGCACATGTATTTTTCTGGAAAGCTCATTAACAGAGTCTAAGAGATAAGGGGACATGTGTCAGAACTGGAGCCAGGAGTCCCGGCTTCTCTGTTCAGTAACTGTGGGACCGTTTTCTTAACTTTTCTGTGTTTTAGTTTATCTTTAAAGTGGCAGTGTTGACTTACCTTGAAATCCTTTTCAGCTCTAAGGTTTTGTAATTTCATGAAATATGTGAGTGCAGCCAGTTATAAAACTAAGTGGTAACTGGAATATATGAACTGAGGAAGAGCCAAAGGGCTCCTCTGTGTCAGAGTATCTCTTCCTCTACCTTTGCCGGAGTGTCCCTGTTTCAGATTAAGGTAGTGAAGGCTGAAATTGGACAGCAAATGTTTTCTGAGAAAGATATGCCATTGTTGTTCATTAATGCCATAGTAGAAATACATTTTAAAAAATAAGCATGTCAAATTGCTGGCTTCCCGAAAGATTCTGGGACACAGGGCATGTAGTTTTGATGCAAAGGGGAGCCAGGATTGGGCTAGAGTGTTGAAAGCACTGTCTTAGGTGGGGTCCTTGTTCCTTCGGAAGGATGCATAGGGCACCATATGCTTGGGAATAATGGACCCTGAATAGGGGAAAGAGTAGACGGGGAGGGTGGAGCAGAATGAAAGACTGAGAATTGCCATAAGCTCACAAGGGCAGCTCCCAGAATCACATTTTAAATTCCAGTTGATGAAAGAACTGCTTCTCAGAAGCAGGGGGAGTTGACAAGACCACCCCCCAAAGATACTGGCATTGCTCGGGTACCACTTGCTGGGGCTGCAGGCGGCCCTGGGGTTGGCAGGGAAGCTGGAGTGCCAGCTGGCGGTCCAACTCCTTAAGTTTCCCCTGGATTAGCAAGCCTTGTCCGAGGGGTTGGGGGGCCATCCCAACAGGTAATGACCCCACAGGGAAAAGGCACTGTAGCAGCTGCTGCAGTTGCTGCTACTGTCAACATTGCTGGAGCCTCAACTCAATACCCAGCAGTGGGAGGGACCTCACTCCCTCCTGTGGGCTGGGCAACACCACCTCCAGGCATTATGGCTCCTCCACCTGGTACGAGATCCCCCATGGGCCCACCAGTTGGGCTTCCCCCTGTTCGAAGGTCGCCAACAGGCATGCCCCCTCCAGGAATGAGACCCCTTCCACCAGGAATTAGAGGTTCACTTCCCCAGGAACGCATCCCCCAAGACCCTAGAATATTGTCGATCCTTCTAAGTCACTTTTCCCCCTACAATGTGTCTTGTGAAACTGTGTAGAGTGTTTGTGAGCTTTTGTTCCCTCTTTGCTGAACTAATATTAGCTAATAAACACACAGAGCAATTTAAAAAAACCTGTTGTTTGTTTTATGTAATGAGGAAGGGTGTTTTGAAATCTTTGGATCTGTGAGAAGGGTAGACTCCTGTTTTAGGATGACGTTGAAGAGAAGCCATTATTCATCAAACTGCCAAAGAAAATGCCCCAGCAGGTGGGCCTCTTCACCAGTTCCACTATCCTGGAACTATACCTACCCAGAGCTTACTGCTCCCTTAGAGTTACGTTCAAGTTGCGTTAGATTTAATAAAAAGGTGGAGAAGAAGGAAGTTCAAAAACTTTAACAATGAACAATCTATTCTTTTATCATATAGGAACTTCTGAATTGGTGTGGAACTTTTCAAGGATGCTACAGGAGTGATTTAAATGTAATTTCCTGGAGTCTTAATTGCTAATTATTTTAACTAAGAGTTCTAAATTAAACTTTCTCTGTTTTGAAGGCTTTAAGGAGTTTAAAGCAATTGCTGTCATTGGGAATGTGTTTAGTGTCTGTTCTCAGGAGTGGAATCTAATCAGCCACGTAAGCATGGTGACCTCAGAAATACAGCCAGAAGCAGCAGCCTTAATTATATTGAAAACTCAGTGCCCACTTGGTGCCCACCTAACCTTTGACTGGTGGAAATTTTGGAACTTCGAGGTCAGCAGATTCAAATATTGCCTTAAAATTTATTTTTTTCACAGGCTGATCTGGTCTACAGATCAATTCTGTTTTTTTTTTTAATTTTATTTTATTATGTTATGTTAATCACCATACATTATATCATTAGGTTTTGATGTAGTGTTCTATGATTCATTGTTTGTGTATAACAACCAGGGCTCCATGCAGTACATGCCCTCCTTAATACCCATCACCGGGCTAACCCATCCCCCCACCCCCCTCCCCTCTAGAACCCTCAGTTTGTTTCTCAGAGTCCATAGTCTCTCATGGTGCGTCTCCTCCTCCGATTCCCCCCCTTTATTTTTCCCTTCCTACTATCTTCTTTTTTTTTTTTTTAACATATAATGTATTATTTGTTTCAGAGGTACAGGTCTGTGATTCATCAGTCTTACACTAAGAAAAAAAAAGGGGATTGATGATTTGGAGCTGAGCGCCACACAAGTCAATTTTTTTTTGCCTGATCATATCCTAAATGCCATTCTTTCAATTAGTTATGCTCTTCTTTGCCAATCCCATATATATATATATACATATATAAAATATATTATATATGTAAATAAAGTACTTATGGAAGTAGAGTACTTTTGGGTATTATGCTAAGTGAAATAAGTCAGTCAGAGAAAAGCAAATACCACATGATTTCACTCATATGTGGAATTTAAGAAACAAAACAGATGAACATAGGGGAAGGGAAGGAGAAATAAAGTAAGATAAAAACAGAGAGGAAGGCAAACCGTAAGAGCCTCTTAACTATAGGGGAGAAACTGAGAGTTCCTGGAGGGGAGGTGGGTGGGGGAATGGGGTAAGGGGGTAATGGGCATTAAGGAGGGCACTTGATGTAATAAGCACTGTTATATGCAACTGATGAATCACTAAATTCTATCCCTGAAACTAATAATATACTATATGTTAACTAAATTGAATTTAAATAAAAAAATAAAGTACTTATAATAGTCACTGCCTACTGAGTAGCTATACTTAAAACATAAGCATTCCAATACTTAAGACAACAAAACTCAATCAAATGCTTTTGGAAGGTAGATAGCTAACCCCTCCTGCCATTTTTAAAGTGTCTTGCTACAATTTTATATTCCCATATTAGGACCCCAAGGAATTTTATAATAAAACATTTGAGTTAGTATCACAAGAGGTTGAGCAAAATTTTAATTTTTGCTCTGAGTTGTAGCAAGTCCCAAATCTGTGCAGGAAAGACACCAGATACCTAGAATTCTTAATGCAAGGAACCAATAGTTGCTGGGATCAAACAACTTTCTGCAGAAAATAACCCTTATAAACACAACTCCCCCACACCCCCAATGAATAGAAAAGGACTTCTGTGGGGAGAGAAAGAGTTCCCTTTTGGGAAACTCAGTGTTCCTGAAGATGGCTGCACTGCGTTTACATCTTGTTTCCCAGCTGGACTTGACTTGCTGCCTGCTCCTGTACTGTTAAAAGAAGGAAAAGGCAATTCGGGAAAGAAGTGGCAGAACTCCCAGGTAAAGGGAAGCCTGGGCTAAGATATACACCCTAGTTTCCCCTAAATCAACATTTCCTGGTTTTGGAGTTGTCTGGAAAAAGTAGATGAGATGGGGGCTGCAGGCTTGCCAGACCTACTGTGCTGTAAAGGGCGAAAGGACTGGATCATGGCCAGACTACTGGGCATCTGCCAGAAATCAGAGTCCCCCTCCAAGTCTCATGAGGGTATCTACCGGGTAGTTCACTAATCTTTTTTTTTTTTTTTAAGATTTTTTTATTTATTCATTCGAGACACAGAGATACAGAGAGAGAGAGAGAGCATGAGCGGGGGAGAAGCAGAGGGAGGGGGAGAAGCAGACTCCCCGCAGGGCAGGGAGTCCGATGTGGGGCTCAATCCCAGGACCCTGGGATCATGACCCGAGCCGAAGGCAGACGCTCAACTATCTGAGCCACCCAGGTGCCCCCTCACTAATCTTTAATAGTGAGGCACATTGGAGCTACCATGTATTCTCATGGAACCCATAGGCAATAAGCCAGAATGGCAGTCTTGGCCAAACTGGTAGGAAATGCAACCTCCCCAGTCAGGTGACATGGTACTTTTCCTCTCCCAGACATGATACCCTCTCCTTTTCCATGACCACTGTCCTAGTTTAATCTCTGTCTTGCTCACCATGCCAACAGATTTCTAATCAGTTTCTATGCATCTAGATTAGTTGTTCCATGTGTCATTCTCCAGTGACTAGAATGATTTCTTAAGGAAGGCACATCTAATCAAGTCACTTCCCAGATTAAAATTCTTTGATGGGGGCACCTGGGTGGCTCAGATGGTTAAGTGTCCGCCTTCGGCTCAGGTCATGATCCCTGGGTCCTGGGATCGAGTCCCACATCGGGCTCCCTGCTCAGCAGGGAGCCTGCTTCTCCCCTGCCTGCCGCTCCCCTGACTTGTGCTTGCTCTCTCTCTGTCTCTTTCTCTCTCTCACTCTCTCTGTGTCAAATAAATAAAATCTTAAAATAAAATTCTTTGATGGTTGCTCATGTTACCATTAGGATAATTCAGACTCCCTAATTTAGCTTTCCTGGTCTCCCCAGCCTCACCTCTTGGCCCTGGTGAACTTCTTTCACTGTCTCCCATTGCCAAAGTATTCTCTTTTACTTCTAGGCTTTCATAGTACCTTCTACTCTGCCAGAGACAGTCCTCCCTCAGACAACGTATCCTGCTTTGGGCCTGCTAAATCTCACTTGACCTTCACTTATCAGATGAAATGTTACTTCCCCACAATACACCTGACCATTAATTTCTGTTTCATTTGTTGCTCCCTCCAAGGTGGAGTTGGAAACCTGCCCATCTTATTCACCAACCTATCCTGTCCCAGAGTATATACTCAATAGATATTTGCTAAAAAAAAAACAAAAATAATAAGAGTTAATTAGGGACCACTTAATCCTTGGGCACTAAAAAGAAAAAGTCAGTTACCTTAATCAGATCAAGCCTGGGCCTTCTGCCCACACCATATTAACATCTGACTCAGAGCAGATGCTAACATTATATCAAGGTATCAACATGAGAATAGTTAATATAATCCATCATTTTTTACAACAAGCAAAAGCAAAAAACTTAATTCTTGTAACAGAGAAACTTATCCTGACAGTTGTGCATCACATACCTTTTCTCAAACTCAAACTGTTCAAGTTGCATTATTGTTTATTTCCAGCCTTTACTTTATCTGTTAACTGCAAAATCATCTGCTCGTTCTCCTCAAAATTTTTGACTGTGAATGCAGGGAAAACAGGCATTTTATGAAATATCCGTATCAAATTTAGAGGCCAGCCTATTATCTTTCTATGTAGATTTCCCCAGGTTAGCAACTCCTCTCCTCAGGCCATTCCAGTCTTTCTTAACCAATAACTTCATGCAAATATGTTCCCTTAAACTCCCCAGGAATATTTATGTTTAAAAAAGAAAAGTCATCAGGTTAGGTGTTTTCGTTACTCCATTAGTTGGCTAGGGCTGCTGTGACAAAATACCACAAATGGGGTGGCTTAAACAACAGAAACTTATTGTCTCAGTTCTAGAAGCTGGAAGTCTGAGCTCAAGATTAACATCTTGGATTTCTTTGGCCTGCAGAAGCATCACCCTGACTTCTGCCTTCATCTTCACATGGCATGCTTTCTGCATGTGTGTTTGTGTCCAAATTTCTCTATTTATTAACATACCCAGTCATATTGGACTAGGGGCATACCCTACTCCAGCCTGACCTCTTCTTTCTTTCTTCTTTTTTTTTTTAATAAAGATTTTATTTATTTATTTGAGAGAGAGAGAGTGAGAGAGAGCAGGAGTGGGAGGGAGAGGTAAAGGGAGAAGCAGGCTCCCCACTGAGCAGGAGACCGACTTGGGGCTCCATCCCAGGATCCTGGGATCACAAGCTGAACCAAAGGCGGACACTTAACTGACTGAACCACCCAGGTGCCCCTGACCTCTTCTTAACTAATGACATCTACAATGATCCTATTTCCAAATAAGGGCATATTCTGAGGTCCTGGGGTTTACGATTTCAACATAACGAGTTTTGGAGGGACATAATTCAATCTATAACAGTTTCAATAACAGATGCTTTTACTTAAGTGAAAAATAAAATTTACTGAAAAGGGGGCAGTTTTGAAAGGTCTCAGTGGTTGGAACTGTTTGATTCTATCCCAGGCACTGCAGCTAGGAAGACTGGACTCTGTTTCTTCCATCTTTGGACAACTCAACTCAAGACTGAAAATCCTAAGAAAGTTCAATTGGCCAACTTTGGGTCATATGCCCACTCCTTGGCTGCATAGGATGGTGGTATGGTGATGAGAGGGAGTTTTGTCAGGAGGAGTCTCTTTGGTTTCCATAGCAGGGCAGGCACTTAGACTTGCTATTCTGCCCATAAAGGAGGGGTGAAGTTAATTCCTCTAAAGAAATCTGAGACCCGGGAATGTCAGAGGGGGAAAATAGATGCTACGTAGCCAAAAAGAAAAGAAAAAAAATGCCTCCAATTTTTTTTTTTTTTTTCCAAAAAGAGAAAGTAAACTCAAGAGGAATAGTTTCTTTCTTTCTGGTGTGAACATTAGACCCAGTAAAAATGTATGGAGATATTTCTAGGCAAATATGAGTTGAAGCTTTGGGAAACATTTTGATCATCACACTACATTACAACTTTTTTCTGATGATGTCCCTTTAGAATAGGTTCTTTTCTATGAGAATAGGCTCAGTATATGCCCATCTTTTGTGATAAAGATTTGGGGATAGACAGGCATTAGGCTTTTGTAATTCTTTTGATTTTTGCTTTTTCATACCAATCATTGGACCTAGAGGGGCTCTCGTGTCCTTACATATAGAAAGCAGAACCAATCCTAGGTAAATGCAATCTGATTGCCTCCCAGCCCCAGTGACCCAAGGTCTTTATCTTCTGTGCCTGCTAACTCACTCACACCCTGCTCCCTAAGTGAAGGCCCTAGCTCATCTTCTTAAAATAGCAGTGAAATTCAGGGTATGGACTTCAGATTCCCTTGGTTCCATGGGATGCACCAAGCTGAGTAACATATTTCCTCTGAGCCTCAAGACCCTCTAGTGTGAAATGGCAATGATACCTCACAGGGGATAATACTCTCACAGGATTTGTGTGAGATTAAGGGCAGACATATTTGCCAAGTACAACTCAATCGACCTGAGAATGTGCATTTCTGTGGTGACAAGTCAGGTTGTGTTAACATTTAGCATCAGATTTTGCCGGCCAGTTACTTTCATCTTCAAAACCACAGTACCTCACACCTTGCTTTCTTTCTTCCAAAAACCCATCCAAGTGTTTCTAGAATTCCCAGGGCAACCTCTCATATCGCGACAACGGATGCCAGCTTCTTTCCTTCTTCGAGGACATCTTGTTGATAACATTTGTCTGTCCGCTTCTCCAGGAAGACAGCTCTCCCTCTGCTGTTTTTGCTGTTTTTGCTCCTTTTGCTGTAAAGACACGGCTTCTGCTCTCTACATATACACTGTTAGTCTGATCCTTAGATTCCTTGGACTTCTTGACTCTAACTAAAAGTACTAAACATTCTCCAGGGGACACTAGATTTGAAAAGTGAATTCAAATATGTGAGTTACAGCCTCTTGTACTGCCATGCTGACCATGTAATGAACACTTGTGGTTGTTTGATAGATCACTGGAGGAGCACCATCAACACCTGTAGCTCCCCAAAATGTGACTTGGCAAGATCGGAAGGTTTTATTGGATTAGCTCAAGGATCAGTAAATTCGAAAATTTACTTAGGAGATTAAATAATCTTTTATTGTGACTGCTCTTACCTTTCCACTCAAATCTTCTCTAATAAAATTTCGCAGCCAGTGAAAGTAGCGAGGAAGATTATAGTTTTGAGAGTTTTGGAAATGTGTTCACGTTAGACTTTCACTATACACATCAAACTTCAAAACTTGCTAAATAACAGTGAATGATTTCATGAGGCTCCTGACTTTGCCCAAACTGAAAATCTGTACTCTCTTTCCTTGTTCGTGCTTTCCCCAACAAATGCCTGATGTGCCCAGACATGGCCTTTCTGCTCCTTCTCCTCACACTACCATGGCCCTCTCTGCTTCTTCGGGCTACCCTCCCTAGGTCCATTCCTCTGCCCTGTGCATCTCACTCCTCATCTGGACTACCTGGTTGGTCACTTTATCTGATAATCTTTGTTAGGAAGACATAAGATGCTCCAGGATAATACTGGAAGCTCTACCCATTTTTTTTTTAAGCCTCCCTCATTCACCTAGCACTTTCACAATTTTGTTATATCTAAGTAACCCTTGCACTGTATTTTTCTTTGAACCAACTCTCATTTTAAACTTAAATGCATATTTTAGCTTTTATCCTCAGCAATAATACCTGTGCAAAAAATGGCTTTGACCTGTAAGTTATATAATTTTTAGTGCACGTTAAAATAATAGCTGTTAAAAAAGATCCTTTGTATATCACCTATAATCATGTAGCACTAGTAGCACCCTCCTTAGTCTATATCAGTGCTATCCAACAGAACTTTGTGATGATGGCAACATCCCATATTGTTACTGTTCAGCATGGCAGCCACTAGCAGCTGCATGTGGGTACTGAACACTTGAAATGTGGCTAGTGCAACTGACGAACTGAATTTTAAAGTTTATTTAACCAATTTATACTTAAAGAGCCACATGTGGTTAGTTGCTGCTATACTGGAAAACACGAGTCCATGTGGGAGGTGGTTGGATTAAATTCTCTCTCAGTTTTCTTCCAGCTCTAAAATTTAAAAAATGGAAGGGTTTCCACAAGTAAGAATATCCATGTAGATGGAAGAAGGGAAGGGCACTGGGACTAAAACTTTTGGGTAAGAGGAATTTGTCAGTATGGCTAGCAATTGTCACAGCTAATATCACATAAAAGAAATTATAAAGGGGTGGTAGCTTTCATCAACTCTCAAGTCACCTCATCAAGATGGTGGCCTTATTGATAGAAACATAAGATTTAAGGGACCTTGATTAATTAAAGCTGGAGTTTTTTTAGGCGCCTTATCACTATTTATCCAGGGCTCACTGGGTGCAGAGCAGTTCATGAGAAAGTGATGCAGGACTCAGGAGCATAATCCCTGGTATGTGGTCAGGGCCTTCCAGTCAGGGACACACTTTAATGAAAGCCGTAGTATGTACAGCTTAGAAAACTTTCAAGCACAGTTTTTGCTCCAACTTCGTTTCAACTTGAACAAACACAAGAGCACTTGTAGAGAGAAATTCTCCTCCAAAGTGCACTCTTCTGGTGATTACCAGCAGGTCCACTGGCAGCAGCTGGACTGAGTGTCTGAATCAGCTTGGCTGATTACCTTAATCACCTTAATCATAGAATCTACTCTCCCTGGAATGGTCTCAACATGGAGAGTGGCAGAACAGCCTCTCTAAGCTGAAAACTCCTCGTTAGAACATATTCTGATGCTTTTAATGAAGAGCTTATAATTTATATTAGGGACAAGATAATTTCAAGGCTTCATCAATCTTTTGCTATTCTTTTGTTACTGATGGAGAGTTTTCCAAGAATGTCTTGCTTCGAATACTGGGCACATCCTTGAGAGGTGTTGTTGATGTCCCAAGGTGAGTGTCTCTTCCCTGACTGCTCATTAACAGTTTAAAGCAGTACATGGGACTTTTTCTTCTCTAGTCCTGCATTTTGAAGCCCCATTAATGCACACATATTTGGGAATGGGGAGTGGAGCTTGATACCCACTCCCAGAGTAAGAACATTCCTCATCATGAATCCTTCCAAGTGGGTCACTCAATAGACATTCTTCTCCACTGGGGTCAGACTACCTGAATATTCAAAACTGTGCCAGGTTTATTATTTTTTTTCTTTTTAAAAAATGGTACATCAGTACATAAGGAACAGCAATTCTAAAACAATATGATGCATTTATGCCTGTAACAGTATCATTGGAATTTTTATATCTTTTCATGGTTGTATGGGTTGAGTTTGTGAGAGTAAGCCATCAGGAGCTGTTTATTTCCTCCTAGCATTGCCTTTTGGTAAAAGTCAGCACAGAAATATAGTGACAGGGCTACAATGTATTATCCAAACAGCTAGATTTTTTAATAGGCATGGCTAATATTTAAAGATTGCTTATAATAAATGACCTCTTTGCTGAAATAATAAGCAATTATCTACTGATCCTTAATTACTAATATTCAGACAAAATTTTAAAGAATATTACAAAATAAATTATAAAATAAACAATATTTTAGTTATAGCTAGGGCTAATTTACTATATCTACCAGAAAAATTAATAGCCCATAATGATTAAGAACCTTGATCTTGGAGTCAGGAAGACCTGACTTTAAATTCTGGTGTTTCACTTCCTTCTTCTGTAACCTTAGGGAAGTTTCTAAAACTGTGTTTTTTCAGTTTCCTTCTATAAATGGGGATAATAATGTATAACTCATAACATTTTCTGTGAGAATTAAATAAATTTTTGTAAAGTGATTAGGATAGTCTCTAGCACAAGGTAAAAACCAAATAAATGATTCAACTAACTAGAAGTGGCATTTTGCTTTTTAAATCAGTCCTTGGGGTGCCTGGGTGGCTCAGTTGTTAAGCGTCTGCCTTCAGCTCAGGTCATGATCCCAGGGTCCGGGATGGAGCCCGAGCCCTGCGTCAGGCTCCCTTTGCAGCGGGGAGTCTGCTTGTTGCTCTTCGTCTACGCCCTCCCCACCACTCCCCCCAACTTGTGCTCTCTCTCCCTCTCAAATAAATAAATAAATAAAATCTTTAAATCAGTCCTCGGGAATATCTATTATCCAAAATTCGCTCTAATTTTTAAATTTTAGGCCATTTAGTTTTCATAACTAAACACATTTATTTAGAACAAAATACTTATAGTGAGCACTTACACAGCACTTACTATCTGGCTGCCAACTACTCTGTGCCCTTCACGTACTTCACTCATTTAATCATCACAACAACCGGATGATGTAGATACTCAGATCACTCCTATTTTACAGGTGAGAAAACTGAAGCACAGATAACCTACTTAACTTACTTAAGATTATCCAGATAGTCTTTTTTTTTTTTTAAGATTTTATTTATTTATTTGACAGAGAGAGACACAGCAAGAGAGGGAATACAAGCAGGAGGAGTGGGAGAGGAAGAACCAGGCTTCCCACAGAGGAGGGAGCCTGATGCAGGGCTCGGGGAACATGACCTGAGCCAAAGGCAGATGCTTAATGACTGAGCCACCCAGGCGCCCCTACCCAGATAATCTTAACAGAGCCAGAATAGGACCCAGGCAGCCAGGCTCCAGAATTTGTGCTTTTACCCACTCATCTAAATATACTGTCTATTCGGGCGCCTGGGTGGCTCAGTTGGTTAAGCGACTGCCTTCGGTTCAGGTCATGATCCTGGAGTCCTGGGATCGAGTCCCACATCGGGCTCCCTGCGCAGCAGGGAGTCTGCTTCTCCCTCTGCCCCTCTTCCCTCTCGTGCTCTCTGTCTCTCATTCTCTCTCTCTCAAATAAATAAATCTAAAAATAAATAAGTAAATAAATATACTGTCTATTAGGGCCAGAAACAAAGATTGATTTATGATTATAACTATAATATATAAATTATATAATATATAAATATATACATATTTATAATACATTATAATTTAAACTAAACATGTTAATTGTTTAAAAAATTTTTAAAGCCTATATAAATCAATAATGCAATCTTCAGTACTCCTTCAACGGGGATTACCATAGCATAATTTGCTCCTCCCAGCCCCTTTAAATGAATATCCTTATTTAGTAGACATTCTGCATTTGATATTTAAAATTCAACTTTTTCTAAAAGTTTTCTAGAACAAATTGAAGTTTTCTTCTTATGCAGAAATTCTGTTTCTTTCCAATCTCTTAGTTTTTATAAAGTAAGAAAATTTCATTTGTTTGTAGAAAATCATCCTGAAAAGAAAACCAGCATCTAGTGCCAGGAACATGAAGGGAGAGTGGAAAGTATGAGATCTTATGGTTGTTCATTTGAAAATTAAAATTTTATTTATTTATTTTTTTAGGGGTGGGAGGGATGGAAGGAGAAGGAGGGAGAGAATCTTAAGGAGGCTCCATGCCCAGTGCAGAGCCCCACACGGGGCCTGATCTCACAACCCTGAGATCATGACCTGAGCCAAAATCAAGAGTTGCACACTTAACTGACTGAACCATCCGGGTTAAAATTAAATTAAAATTAAATTTTAAACTCGCTAAAAATGGACTAGGGAATTTGGCAGTGACTTGACTCTGTGATAGAAATGGGTCTAAGAAACCCCACACTCTGTATACACCAGAGTAATAAGTTCTACGTGCTATAAAAACTGAATTTGGGGGAGGGGTGCCTGGGTGCCTCAGTCATTAAGTGTTTGACTTTGGCTCAGGTCATGATCCCAGAGTCCTGGGATCCAGCCCCACATCAGGCTCCCTGCTCAGCGGGGAGTCTGTTTCTCCCTCTCCCTCTGTCACTCTCCCTGCTTGTGCTCTCTCACTCTCTCAAATAAATAAATAAAATCTTTAAAAAAAAACTGAATTTGGGGGAAAGCATATGCCATTGTAATATTTAAAAATGTGGGAACTTCCAAAGTATATATTCCTGAAGTAACAGATCTTGAGGGTCAATATATTTTAAAAGATATCTTTAGGATTATAACTATATATCTGTATATATTTTATATTTTATTTATTTAAACCATGTCATATACTGTATTTCTCTGTTTCATTAAATCTTCTACAAGCTTATTGTAACAATTCTTCTTATAAAAATTAGAGTATTTGTTTTTCATTATTACAAATAATTCTATGAGAATTACCCTTGTGCATGAATCATTCCACATCACTTATTGCCTAGGATAGCATTCTAGTTGTTTAACTACTGAGTGAATAGCTCTAACCTTCAGTGCCTATTACCAAATAATTTTTCACAAAAATTATGCCCATTCATACTTTTGCTAGAGGCGGAGCAAGATGGCGGAGTAGGAGACCTGGCTTTCCTCTGGTCTCAGAAATTCAGCTGGATAGGGATCAAACCATTCTGAACGCCTACGAACTCAACAGGAGATCGAAGAAAAGAATAGCAACAACTCTGAACAGAAAAGCAACCACTTTCTGGAAGGTAGGATGTGCAGAGAAGTGAATCTGAGGCGATATTTGGGAGGATAGACGGTGCGGGAGGGGGCCTCCCTTGGCCACTTCTGGCAAGTGATAGAGCTGCGGAGCACAAAATCGGAACTTTCAGAAGTCGCACCGCTGAGGGATGTCGCTCCAGTGGCTAAGTGGGGGATGGAACCCTCACGGGACAGTGTGGTCTCAGGACCATTGGGGTCACAGAAAGACCGGGGGTGCCTGAGTGCGGCAGAGCTCCCAGGTATCGGAGAGGGGAAGCCTGCTGCAGAGACAGAGCCCAGGCGCAGGCTCTCAGCTCGGGGTTGCCATAAACTGTGATCTGTGGCCCAGTCGGGCCACTGCTCCTCCAGCAGGGACCCAACAAGCGGCAGATCCGGGGAGACTCTCCTTCCTCCCCGGGGAGGAGTGGCGCAGAAGCACACCGCAGGGATCTGCTGGGTTTGGAGACTCTACGCTGAGTCAGATGCCAGAGATAAAAACGCTCAGTTGCAGGCCGGGTGAGCACGGAGTGTGGGTTGGAGACCGGGGAGACGGAAGTGACTGACTGCTTTTCTCTGGGGCCGCATTGAGGAGCGGGCCTGAGTCCTCGGCTCCTCTGGGCAGAGATTGGGAGGCCACCATTTTCACTCTCATCCTCCAAAGCTGTACCGAAAGCTTGCAGGGAACAAAAGCTCCCGAAAGCAAACTTGAGCAGATTACTTAGCCCAAACTGGCAAGGGTGGGGCAATTCCGCCTCCAGCAAAGACATTTGGGAACCATGGCAACAGGCCCCTCTCCCAGAAGATCAGCAAGAACAGCCAGCCAAGACCAAGTTTACCGATCAATGAGAACAGCAGAACTCCAGAGCTAGGGAATACTGCACATAGAATCCATGGCTTTTTTACCATGATTCTTTAGTCTTTCAAAGTTAATTTTTTTAACTATTTTTTAATTTTTCTTTTTCCCTTTTTCAACCAACATCTTATCAATCCCTTTTTTAAAAAACATTTTTATTTTTCATTTTTAGAGTCATATTCTATCCCTTAATAGTAGTTACCCTTATTTTTGACATATATATATAAGTTGTTCTCTTTAAAATTTTGAGATACAGTTTTTTCTAACAGATCAAAATATACCCTAAATCTCTAGTGTATGGCTTTGTTCTAGTTTCCTGCCTGATCACATTCTCTCTTTTTTTTTAAACCTCTTCTTTCTTTTTTCAAACATCTTATCAACTCCTTTTATAAAATTTTTTATAATTTTCATCTTTACAGTCATTCCATCCCTTCATCATATCAACCCTTATTTTTGTACATATATACGTTTTTCTTTCTTTAAAATTTTGGGAGGCACTTTCTTCTAACAGACCAAAATACACCCAAAATCTAGTGTGTGGCACTGATCTATGCACCAGCCTGATCATATTTGATCATATTCTGTTTCTTTTGTTTGTTTTTTTCTGTTTTTGTTTGTTTTTATCTTTATCTTTTTCTTTTCTTTTTCCTTTTTTCTTTCTTTCCCTTTCTTTTCCCCCAGCTTCAGGTCTTTTCTGATCTGTTTAGAGTATATTTTCTGGGGATGTTGTTACCCTGTTAGCATTTTGTTCTCTCATTCATTTATTCTCCTCTGGACAAAATGACAAGATGGAAAAAATCACCTCAACAAAAAGAACAAGTGATAGTACCGACTGCCAGGGACCTACTCAACACGGGCATTAGTAGTTCAGAATCATGATTTTCAAGATACTAGCTGGGCTTGAAAAAAGCATGGAAGTTATTAGAGAAACCCTTTCTGGAGAAATAAAAGAACTAAAATCTAACCAAGTCGAAATCAAAAAGGCTATTAATGAGGTACAATAAAAAATGGGGACACTAACTGCTAGGATAAAAGAGGCAGAAGAGAGAGTAAGTGATATAGAAGACCAAATGATGGAAAATAAAGAAGCTGAGAAACAGAGAGATAAAACAACTACTGGATGACGAGGGCAGAATTCGAGAGATAAGCGATACCATAAGACAAAAGAACATTAGAATAATTGGGATCCCACAAGAAGAAGAAAGAGAGAGAGGGGCAGAAGGTATATCAGAGCAAATTATAGCAGAGAATTTCCCTAAATTGGGGAAGGAAACAGGCATCAAAATCCAGGAGGCACAGAGAACCCCTCTCAAAATCAATAAAAATAGGTCAACACCCCAACATCTAAGAGTAAAACTTACGAGTCTCAGAGACAAAGAGAAAATCCTGAAAGCAGCTCGGGAGAAGAGATATGTAACCTACAATGGTAGAAACATTAGATTGGCAACAGACCTATCCACAGAGACCTGGCAGGCCAGAAAGGACTGGCATGATATATTCGGAGCACTAAATGAGAAAACTATGCAGCCAAGAATACTATATCCAGCTAGGCTGTCATTGAAAATAGAAGGAGAGATAAAAAGCTTCCAGGACAAACAAAAACTAAAGGAATTTGCAAGCACGAAACCAGCCCTACAAGAAATATTGAAAGGGGTCCTCTAAGCAAAGAGAGAGCCTAAAAGCAACACAGAACAGAAAGGAACACAGACAACATACAGTAACAATCACCTTAGAGGCAATACAATGGCACTAAATTCATATCCTTCAATAGTTACCCTGAATGTAAATGGGCTAAATGCCCCAATCAAAAGACACAGGCTATCAGATTGGATTAAAAAACAAGACCCATCAATATGCTGTCTGCAAGAGACTCATTTTAGACCCCAAGACACACCCAGATTGAAAGTGAGGGGGTGGAAAACCATTTACCATGCTAATGGACACCAAAAGAAAGCTGGGGTGGCAATCCCTATATCAGACAAATTAGATTTTAAACCAAAGACTGGAAGAAGAGATGAGGAAGGACACTATATCCTACTTAAAGGGTCTATCCAACAAGAAGATCTAACAATTGTAAATATCTATGCCCCTAACATGGGAGCAGCCAATTATGTAAGGCAATTAATAACAAAAGCAAAGAAACACATTGACAACAATACAATGATAGTGGGGGACTTTAACACCCCCTCACTGAAATGGACAGATCATCTAAGCAAAAGATCAACAAGGAAATAGACTTTAAATGACACACTGGACCAAATGGACTTCACAGACATATTCAGAACATTCCATCCCAAAGCAATGGAATACACATTCTTCTCTAGTGCCCATGGAACATTCCCCAGAATAGATCACATCCTAGGTCACAAATCAGGTCTCAACCGGAACCAAAAGATTGGGGTTATTCCCTGCATATTTTCAGACCACAATGCTTTGAAACTAGAACTCAATCACAAGAGGAAAGTCAGAAAGAACGCAAATACATGGAGGCTAAAGAGCATCCTACTAAAGAATGACTGGGTCGGGCGCCTGGGTGGCTCAGATGGTTAAGCGTCTGCCTTCGGCTCAGGTCATGATCCCGGGGTCCTGGGATTGGGTCCTGCATCAGGCTCCCTGCTCCTTGGGAGCCTGCTTCTCCCTCTGCTTCTCTCTCTCTCTCTCCCTCTCTCTCTCCCTCTCTCTCCCTCTGTCTCTCATGAATAAATAAATAAAATCTTTAAAAAATAAAAATGAATGGGTCAACCAGGAAATTAAAGAAGAATTAAAAAAATTCATGGAAACCAATGAAAATGAAAACACAACTGTTCAAAATCTTTGGGAGGCAGCAAAGGCAGTCCTAAGAGGAAAGTATATAGCAATACAAGCCTTTCTCAAGAAACAAGAAAGGTCTCAAATACACAACCTAACCCTACACCTAAAGGAGCTAGAGAAAAAACAGCAAATAAAGCCTAAACCCAGCAGGAGAAGAGAAATAATAAAGATCAGAGCAGAAATCAATGAAATAGAAACCAAAGGAACAGTAGAACAGATCAACGAAACTAGGAGTTGATTCTTGGAAAGAATTAACAAGATTGATAAACCCCTGGCTAGACTTATCACAAAGAAAAGAGAAATGACCCTAATCAACAAAATCATGAATGAAAAAGGAGAGATCACAACCAACACCAAAGAAATACAAACAATTATAAGAACAGATTATGAGCAACTCTATGCCAGCAAATGAGATAACCTGGAAGAAATGGGTGCATTCCTAGAGATGTATCAACTACCAAAATTGAACCAGGAAGAAATAGAAAACCTGAACAGACCTATAACCCCTAAGGAAATTGAAGCAGTCATCAAAAATCTCCCAACAAACAAAAGCCCAGGGCCAGATGGCTTCCCAGGGGAATTCTATCAAACATTTAAAGAAGAATTAATACCTATTCTTCTGAAACTGTTCCAAAAAATAGAAATGGAAGGAAAACTTCCAAACTCGTTTTATGAGGCCACCATTACCTTGATCCCCAAACCAGACAAAGACCCATCAAGAAGGAGAATTACAGACCAATATCCTTGATGAACATGGATGAAACAATTCTCACCAAAATACTAGCCAGTAGGATCCAACAGTACATTAAAAGGATTATTCACCACGACCAAGTGGGATTTATCCCTGGGCTGCAAGGTTGGTTCAACATCCACAAAGCAATCAACGTGCTACAATACATTAACAGAAGAAAGAATAAGAATCATATGATCCTCTCAATAGATGCAGAAAAAGCATTTGACAAAACACAGCATCCTTTCTTGATCAAAACTCTTCAGAGTATAGGGATAGAGGGTACATACCTCAATATTATAAAAGCCATCTATGAAAAACCTACAGCAAATATCATTCTCAATGGGGAAAAACTGAGAGCTTTCCCCCTAAGGTCAGGAATGCAGCAAGGATGTCCACTATCACCACTGCTACTCAACATAGTATTAGAAGTCCTAGCCACAGCAATCAGACAACAAAAAGAAATCAAAAGCATCCAAATTGGCAAAGAGGAAGTCAAACTCTCACTCTTTGCAGATGATAGGATACTTTCTGTGGAAAACCCAAAAGACTCCACCCCAAAACTACTAGAACTCGTACAGGAATTCAGTAAAGTGGCAGGATATAAAATCAATGCACAGAAATCAGTGGCATTCCTATACACCAACAAGACAGAAGAGAGAGAAATTAAGGAGTCGATCCCATTTACAATTGCACCCAAAACCATAAGATACCTAGGAATAAATCTAACCAAAGAGGCAAAGGATCTGTACTCAGAAAACTATAAAATACTCATGAAAGAAATTGAGGAAGACACAAAGAAATGGAAAAACGTTCCATGCTCATGGATTGGAAGAACAAACATTGTGAAGATGTCAATGCTACCTAGAGCAATCTACCCATTCAGTGCAATCCCCATCAAAATGCCATCCACTTTTTTCAAAGAAATGGAACAATAATCCTAAAATTTGTATGGAAACAGAAAACACCCCGAATAGCCAGAGGAATGTTGAAAAAGAAAAGCAAAGCTGGCAGCATCACAATTCCGGACTTCCAGCTCTATTACAAAGCTGTCATCATCAAGACAGTATGGTACTGGCACAAAAACAGACACATAGATCAATGGAACAGAAACGAGAGCCCAGAAATGGACCCTCAACTCTTTGGTCAACTCATCTTTGACAAAGCAGGAAAGAATGTCCAATGGAAAAAAGACAGTCTCTTCCACAAATGGTGTTGGGAAAATTGGACAGCCACATGCAGAAGAATGAAACTGGACCATTTCCTTACACCACACACAAAAATAGACTCCAAATGGTTGAAAGACCTAAACGCGAGACAGGAGTCCATCAACATCCTAAAGGAAACACAGGTAGCAACCTCTTTGACCTCAGCCGCAGCAACTTCTTCCTAAAAACATCACCGAAGGCAAGGGAAGCAAGGGCAAAAATGAACTATTGGAACCTCATCAAGATAAAAAGCTTTACACAGCAAAAGAAACAGTCAACAAAACCAAAAGACAACCGACAGAATGGGAGAAGATATTTGCAAATGACAGATCAGATAAAGGGCTAGTATCCAAAATCTATAAAGAACTTATCCAACTCAACACCCAAAGAACAAATAATCCAATCAAGAAATGGGCAGAAGACATGAGCAGACATTTTTCCAAAGAAGACATCCAAATGGCCAACAGACACATGAAAAAGTGCTCAACATTGCTCGGCATCAGGGAAATCCAAATCAAAACCTCAATGAGATACCACCTCACACTAGTCAGAGTGGCTAAAATTAACAAGTCAGGAAACGACAGATGTTGGCAGGGATGCGGAAAAAGGGGAACCCTCCTACACTCTTGCTGGTGCAACCACTCTGGAATACAGTACGGAGGTTCCTCAAAAAGTTGAAAATAGAGCTACCATATGATCCAGCAATTGCACTACTGGGTATTTACCCCAAAGATACAAATGTAGGGATCCGAAGGAGTATGTGCAACTCGATGTTTATAGCAGCAACGTCCACAATAGCCAAACTATGGGAAGAGCCCAGATGTCCATCGACAGAGGAATGGATAAAGAAGATGTGGTATATATATATATATGTATACACACACACACACACACACACACACGCACGCACGCACACACACAATGGAATATTATGCAGCCATCAAAAGGAATGAGATCTTGCCATTTGTAATGACATGGATGGAACTGGAGGGGTGTTATGCTGAGCAAAATAAGTCAATCAGAGAAAGACATGTATCATAAGACCTCACTGATATTAGGAATTCTTAATCTCAGGAAACAAACTGAGGGTTGCTGGAGTGGGGGCGGGGGAGGGATGGGGTGGCTGGGTGATAGACATTGGGGAGGGTATGTGCTACGGTGAGTGCTGTGAATTGTGCAAGACTATTGAATCACAGACCTGTACCTCTGAAACAGATAATGCAATATATGTTAAGAAAAAAAAAAAAGAAGAAGATAGCAGGAGGGGAAGAATGAAGGGGGGGAAATTGGAGGGGGAGACGAACCATGAGAGACGATGGACTCTGAAAAACAAACTGAGGGTTCTAGAGGGGAGGGGGGTGGGAGGATGGGTTAGCCTGGTGATGGGTATTAAAGAGGGCACATTCTGCATGGAGCACTGGGTTTATGCACAAACAATGAATCATGGAACACTACATCAAAAACTAATGATGTAATGTACGGTGATTAACATAACAATAAAAAATTTAAAAAATACTTTTGCAAGACATAAAATAGTTTGCCTAGATCAATTCACCTGTTTCAATCTTAAATATTCTCAAGTAATTATATTTCATTTTCTTAATTTGCAAATTATTTTAAAATGGAATTGGCCATTGAACCTATTCATAAGTAGTTTTCTTCTGAGGATTATCTGCTTATGCCTATATTTTAATTAGGATATTAATAATATTCTTAGTATTCTGTATTAGCTCTTTCTATATTAAGGATATAGATGTTTTAACTTTGGGAAATATTCTTCCAAGCTTGTCATTTGCAATTTAAATTTCCTTATGACTTTTTCATATGTTTTGAAATCAAGATATATAGTCCTTATTCATAAATATCACAACCAAATATTATATTTGCTTTAATAAGGCAGAATTAATTTATTTTAATATATTCGTTTTAATACTTTAATAAATTTAAATACATTTAATTTGATATTTACTAATCACAATAATAAGAGAGCAGGCATTGTCTTCTAGACTACCATTACCAGCAATTAGCATCAAGGTACCAAAGGAAGAACACATGGAGTTCTTAAAAGGGGTCAGAAATTATTATTGTAATAAATACAGCATATTATGCAAAAGACATATATACTTTTCTTCCCATCACCATTCCTACCAATACCTTATTCTTTCAACTTATTCTTTCTTTTTCTGTTGCATTCATATGCAAACTGCCTTAAAAACCCATCTACAATGGAATATTATTCAACCTTAAAAAAGAAAATCCTGCCATTTGTGACAACATGGTGGAACCCAAGGGCATTATGCTAAGTGAAATAAACCAGAAAAAGACAAATACTGCATGGTATCACTTATATGTGGAATTAAAGAAAAAAAAAGTCCAACACACAGAAACAGGGAATAAAATGGTAGTTCCTAGGGGCAGGGGATTGGGAGAAATAGGGATAGGTTGGTAGAAGAGTACACACTTCCAGCTATAAGATGAATGAGGTCTGAGGATCTAATGTAAAACATGATGACTATAGTAGATAACACTGTATTGTATAACTGAAATTTGCTAAGAGTAGAACTAAATGTTCTCACAAAAAAAGAGAGATAAATATGTGCGGTGATGGATGTGTTAAGTGACTATATGGGGGGAGTCCTTTCACAATGTGTGTGTATATCAAATTATCACAATGTACACTTTAAATATCTTACAGTTTTATGTGTCAATTAGTCCTCGATAAAACTGAAATTGAAAAAAAAGATGAGTAAGTTCTGGGGATCTAAGGTACAGCGTGATGGTTACAGTTAACAATAACAATGTTATTATATACTTGAAAGTTGTGAAGAGAGATCTTAAATGTTCTTACCACAAAAAAGAAATTATAATTATGTGAGGTGATAGAGGTATTAACTAATACTACTTGGTAGTCATTCCTCAATACATAAGTATATCAAATCAACACATTAAACTTCAATAAAGCTGAAAAAATCTTTTCTAGAGTATGTCTCTATTAGATTGTAATACTGGAACTTCAATATCCTGCCTTTTCTGTCATTTCATTTCTTCTGTACTGTTTGTGTTAGAAGAAAATACAAGAGGGGAAAAAAAAACCATCAATTTTTCCATTGCATTTGAAAAGCAAATGAAGTATCCTGAGGGCTCTCCACTGTGGGACAGCATGGGGCTATTGTTAGCATAGTGCATGTCAATCTATACATGAAACTTGCATACATAATTCCCCCACGTGCTTAGAGAATAAGAACTTTTGACATGGAAAGGTCTGTAGAGACTGCTCATTATTTTGTTTCTGTTTGAAAATTAGGTAAGGGTCCTGACCAAAAGAAGATAGCACTTTGAAAAAAGAAAATCATTCAGTTTCAGCAGGACATGATCTGGATCAGCTGGAAAGAGAGAATGGTAGTCTTGACAAATAGGATCATTGAACAATAAGATGAGCACTGTGCCCCGCCAGAGCTGACCAGATGGTGATAGATGTTGGTGAGAGTTGTTATCTTGTTCTACTCTTGTCCAACCTTCAAATCCCAACTCAAACTGGATGTCCTTTTCTGTCCAGCTCTCTGCTCAGCTGCTACTGGTGCGTTTAGGCAAGGGAAACTGGGGGGGGGGGGGGGGGGGGGGTAAGCTCTTGAGCAGAAAAGTGCAAATGACACCAGATCGTCCCCTTGTTTTACGTGTGACTACAAGTGCTTCCTTCAACCTTTCCTTCAGATTCCTTCAACCTGCTTTCACGAAGGCCCAAGATGGATATACTAATGTCTCTTCCTAATGGGGAAAATTGGGCTGATTAAAATAATACTGGAGGTTAAATCTTATTCCTTTGAGATACTTTGTTTTGCATTTGTTCAAAGCTTTAAAGGAGCATTTTCAATGTTGATTTACTTGGTGCAAAGCAATAAAAACCTGGCAGTGTTGGGGCGCCTGAGTGGCTCAGATGGTTAAGCATCCGACTCTTGATTTCAGCTCAGGTCATGATCTCAGGTTGTGCAGGCTCCTCCCTCAGTGGGGATTCTGCTTGAGATTCACTCTCCCCTCTCTCTCTGATCTTCCCCTACCCTGCACTTTCTCTCTCTCTCAATAAATAAATAAACAAATAAATAAAATCTTAAAAATTAAAAAAAAAACCTGGCAATATCAGTATGGTGTAATATTATTTCCTCATCCAGATTTTGACCTACTATAGTCCTTTTATACTGGGATAGGGCTAAAGAGATACAGAAATTCAACTTAAAAAAAGTATTTCAGTAGCTGGGTGTTCAGGACCTCACTCTCATGTTCAGTCTCTGGCCCATCCCCAGTGTGGTGATTTTGCCTACAGAGCCATTCACGTGCTCTGCAGGTTCGTCTTCTCTGATTGCATTTATCCTCTCAAGCCAGTCAGTGGTTGACAGGAAATACTTCCACTGTGTTTTACCAGTTTTCCAGGTAATACCTTTCATTAGGTAGCCACCACTAGCCTAATGTACTATTGCCATCAGGAACCAAAATAGAAAAATAGTCTAAAAGACAACTCATTAAACACTCACTTCTTCCATGAAGCCTCTCTCATGGCATTGCCATTTCCCAAACTGCCAGACCATAACCATCATTTGGGGCACACTCTTGAAAAAAACACATTGCTGTACCCCTTCCCTGGACAACAGTGCTTCAGTGGGTTTGCACTGGGGCCCAGGAATTTACATTTCAAAAAGCCCCAAAACACATTAAGCATGTTGTATTAAAAAAACCATCCCAAGTTGGGTCTTATGATCAGGCAAACTTAGGACACTATCTTAATTATTGCTTTACATCTTCTGCCTTAACGATCTGATGATTTAATTACATCTTAAATCTCCTGGCTGAAGTATGCCTTGTGGAGAGATTTCAAAGAAACAAGAAGGGCAGTTGGATATTTTAAAAGGTGGTCATAGGGACTGGAGTGTGAAAAGATAATTAAGGAGGAGAGACAGGAAAAGTGCTTCACAAAAGAAAAAGGGACAGAGTGAGAGCAAGTGGGGAGATGGAGCACTCTAACATCTAGGCAGCGTGATAATCACCTCCTTATTGGTCTTCCCGTCTCAGCCTCTGCACCCTCAAATCCCTCACAGCTGTCACAGCCATCTTCCTTTGGCCTCTCTTTGATTGCATTATTTCCCCTCTCAGAGTCCTGTACCAATGCCCAATTACCTCTTAAGCCAAATTAGCACTCTTAATCACAGGTGTCAAGGCCCTTCACCCTCTGGTTTCCTGTAACTAAGGGCCATCCTCAACCCCACTCACTGCCGCTCAGACTTTCCTCTCTGGCTCCCAGGCTCTGTTTACCAGGCCTTGGATGAAACTTGTCAGCTTGCTCTTGGCAGAGCCCCATCTCAGCCTCGCACCATTTCCCCTCCTTCCCAGGAGGTTATGTACCTTTCTTTTTTAAAGATACTATTCAAAAGTAACTTTTTCATTGTTAGATTCTCCCTTCTCTTGTTCTGGACCAAGATGGCCTTACAGTTTCCCTTCATGAAGCTCTAGTCTTCCTGACTCTAGGACCATGATCTCCCTTTTCTTAGAGCATTTACTTTAGAAAACTTATAAATTCTTTCTCGGCTCCTTTGAAATGATGTAAATTTTCCCAGCTTCTTGCTGGCTTTACAACTCAGGACATGTCTTTCTTAAGGACCAGGGAACCATGTCTTTGAAATGTAAACATCAAAGTGGGGAGCACCTCTGTCTCCCAGTCTCTGTGTGGGGGAGAGGAGTGAGGGGTACGAGCCAAACTTTGATAGGCTAACATGGCCTCATCACAGAGGAAAACATTTGTAAATGTGTGCATCACAGGAATGTGTTCCACAAATCTAACTGATCAACCTTCCACTAATGTCCTCTAGTTCTTTTCTACTAGCTCACCCCGGCTCTCAGCAAATTCCCAACTCTTCTTTCTGTAGAATTGAGTTCAATCTCTCTCCCCTATTGCAATAGCTTTAATAAACTCTCCCTGGCCTGTTTAACTTTGTCCAGTGTAATTTTTGCTTGACATTACTTTATACCAGAAATATAACTGTTTGTATAAATATAAAACTGGTTGTATAAATATACAACCAAAACGTTTCAGAAAAAACAAGAATGTATGTATATCACTGTATCTGTATATCTAAAGTGTAAAGCTTTTGAAGTTGGTGACCAACTTTCTTAGTACTACATTCTTCTGAACAGAAGTCTCTGTTAAACCACAGAAAGGGATAATGGAGTCTTTCTCTATGATTGGGCTGTCATTACACAGAAATGATGATAAGTTTTAAAAAATTCTGAAGACACATTAGACCTTTTCTAGTAGAACACCAAAAAAAAAAAAAAAAAAAAAAGCCACTCTCTTTTTTAAGGTCTGGGAAAGGTTTCCTAGGTCAGAAAATGTGTTTTCTTCACAGAGCTACACACCTCTGTGATTCTAAAGGTAGGGAAATTTGCCTCCTATGTGTTTTGGTGCATAGCTCCTGCCCAATTAGCAGAACCCCAGACTCCAGGTTTCTTGTTAGTAGAAAGCATTAAACAGAAACAGAATAAGGGTTTTAAAAAAGAAAAATCAATACAACATACCTGAACATTTTATATGCAGCATATGCACATAAAATATAACTGTAGGGTTATATTGATTTTATTGATTCATCAAGAGAAAAAAAACAAAATGCTTCTTTACCCCACAGTTTCCTCAAATAAAGTTGGAGGAGGAATATTACATCAAGTGTGGAAAATGCCCATATATATGTTCTTGTAAGACTGTCTTTTGTAAGATTGTGTCAAGTTTTAAAAATTTTCATTTCATACCTTATCAATATAGTTTTTTTGTTAAATATGTGGGAAAGGAAGCTCAGTTGTTAGATTTAAATTAGAACAGTGAAAATCTACAGTGTTTCTTTTCTGATATTCAAGTCCACCTGGGCCACCGTTGTTTTCTCCCAGTAAAGGCAAAGGACCACATTTGCTATTGAGTTGGGAATGAGGGCTCATTAGTTTGTGGGGGACAGAGATTTTTCCTGGCAGCGCTGAACTGCCTTGGGGATCTCACTCAAGTGCTCTCTGTAGCCAACAGCGGGAAGAAACTACGTTCTCTAAAAACTCCAAAGGAATCTCTGTCCCTGTCTTCCCTTTCCTGGGAATGTGAAGAATCAAACTCTACAAAACATACAATTAATTTGGTTTTAACCTGAGAGCCTGTTGGGTTTTTTTGCTTTGTTTTGTTTTTCTGTTTGGTTTTGAACACAGCACTCCTGGGTTTTCTATAAGTATTATTATTTTGGCTTCTAGGTATTGAATTGAAAGGAAAAGATGGTTACCTGAGTGGAAGAGAACCCTGGGATATTGATTCAGTGTCAGTTTTCAGGATTTTGGTAAATCTTTAAACCCTGTTCTTAAACAAACAAATAAACAAAAGAATACCCTAGATTACAAAAAAGCTGTTGGTGACACTTAACATTTATTTGCATATGCATGTGAAAGTATACATTTGAGAATCACTTCCAAAACAAGGAAGTGCAGGTGGCAAACTTGAACCAATCTGCTGATCTCTTGCATCAGGCCAAGATTATACAATTTTCTGTTATCATGTAAAATAGTCCCTTACAATTTGCAGATACTGTTCTATGGCCAAGTTTATTACCCCCTCCCCCCCTTTTTTTAAAGGACCTCGTTAAAACTATTTCTGTACTTTCCATTTCCTACCTAGAAATGCAGATGGGAAATTGATTTTGTGGATGCATTTCATATTTAAAAGCTTAGTGAAAATCAAGTAAATCAAACTATTCATGAATGAGTTTAATATTAGAGATTGCAATTTATCACTTTTGGGGGTTTAAAAGATTTTTTTTCTCTTAAGCTAAAACACTGTTTATATGAGGAGCTGAACTTGGATTGAACACACTTTTTATCTAGACATTTCAGGCCCTGTGAAGGGCTGAACTGTGTAAGCAATATTCTAAATTGTTAATGATATCCTCTGCCTCATGCCCCCTACCCCATCTCCCGCTATGTCGGCCCCTCTTAATTCCTTTGTCTCCTCTCCTTTCTCTAACTATTCTATATTGAGTCTACTGAAGCCTGATGACTGCAGGTGTGTTTCTAAGCCAGTCTTCTAAGTTGATCTTCCTTGAGAGATGAAGTGTCAAGGTTTGAACTACGTCTGTAAGAAAGGCTATATTTTGATTTCAAAGGAAAAGAGCAGGGTGTTAATATGGGGGTTCAGTCATAAAAACAAATATTATCTCAGGGAATTAATGTGACCTGGGCAGAACCACACTTGAATCCTATGCCTACTGTCCTTCATTCCGTGCCTACTGTATGTATGCCTTCTATAAAATCACACTTCACTTAATATTTTATAAAACTATGTAGGTAATTAACTTAAAGGAATGCAATTGGGAGGACATATTACTCCCAATTACTCATATTACTCTCAAGAAATTTTGAGAATTTCTCAGAGAAAATACTTTATAGCAGGATCTCTAGAACTTGAATATTTTTGTATTTTTGTACTGTTGTTTTCCTTGGAGAGAAGCTATTGATTTGAGGAATTTGAAAGTTTGTAGAGGAGGAACTTGTAAAATTTGTAGGAGAAATATTTCTGGGATTAAAGGGCTACCAAGACACCAATTTCTTCTTTCAAAGAATGAGAATTTTGAGTTATAAATCCAGGGAGTAAACCCAGGTGGTCCCAGGTCCTAGTGGCAGAGATTGGCAAGTAGTGAGAATGAAGGGACTGCATAACTTTTCTATTGCTGCTCTAACAAATTACCATAAATAGAGTGGTTTAAAAACAACACAAATTTATTATCTTAGAGTTTTGTAGGTCAGGAGTCCCACATGGGTCTTACTGGGCTAAAATCAAGGCTATAATCAAAGGACTGTATTTCTTTGTGAAGATTCGTTTGCCTTTTATAGCTTCTCAAGGCCTCCTTGGCTCATGGTCCCATTCCTCCATCTTCAAAGCCGCAATGATAAGTTGAATCCTTCTCACACTGCCATCTCTGGTTTTCTGCAGCTATAAAGAGCTCTCTATTTTAAAGGATTTGTGAATAGTTGGGCTCACCTGGATGATACAGGATAATCTCCCCATGTTGAGGTCCTTGACCTTAATCATCTCAGCAAAGTCCTTTTTGCCACATAAAGTTACATATTCACAGGTTCTGGGGATTAGGGTATGCACATCTTTAGGAGCCCATTATTTCATCTACCATCAGAGTCATGGGCTACAGTTGGTTGTTAGGTAAGGATGTATGTGGGCTCTTTATCTCTAAGACAAATTCCAGGGGTGGGATTAGGGTGAAGTGAGTGAGGTACTCTCTTCAAGTGCAAAATCTAGGCAGATGCCAAAACTCAGTAATCAAAATAAATAATATTTTAAAACAATATTTTAAAAACTCAAAATTGTTGGGAAAGGTAGTCTCAAGCAGGTAGACTTTGAGCCTCATTTAGCTACATAAGAATGGGCCTTTGGCCTTGAATACATCCTTACCAAGAAATACCCACAGAGTCCATGCCAGGGTAACCACCTTGTGTGGAAATACCTTTCTCTGTTTCAGATGTATGTTCCTTTGCTCTGCTTACACATGTATGTCAGTGCCTCAGGCACATCCCCAGCTTTCAGTATGTCTAACTCTACAGTGGAAGATTTGGGGTGCTACTTTGGTATAAGAAGGGTACATCGGCTAATTGCTAGCCATGAAGGACTGATGGAGTTGATTTTGCTCTCTTCACTATGTGAATAGAGCACTATTACATCCAGGGCCACACTGTGTTGTGTTTTCCTTGGCAACTCTGACATCAAGATGCAATGGGCAGAAGTTTGGAGTCCTCCCCAGGACTGGTGACCAGTGCACCATGTTCTGCTCCCTTGGGATTGATCCAATGCACAGTGTTTGGCTTGACAAAAATAAGTGCAGAAAATCCAAGATGAACAAAATACCAAAATTTTAACTAAGGACAGGTTGTTGTTTGTTTGCTTTATAGCCTTATATTATTATGCCAAGAGAACAGTCACTTCCACCTAGCCCACAGCTGGGGGTTTACAATGGTGTATGAAGGGACTGGGCAGTGCAGGGCTTTATGTGCCATCATGTTTTTGACTGTAGAAATTTTATCAATTTTTTTTCTACTTGGTTCAAAATATGGAAAAATATCTTGATAAATGCGTATGGGGTGCACATTTTTCCTACAGTAAGGTTTTGTGTGGTAGTACCATAAGCACCAGTGTTTGTGTTTTACCAGGCACTGTCTAGAGGTGGCCAAACTAAAGTGGTATTAATTTGTGGAAGCAAATCACAAGGCAGAAACACTGGATCCCAAGTCAGTGAAGTGAGGTACTCTTAAATAAATGAGATAACAACTTGAAGAACTCCTGTATCCTAGTAGGAATCTGCATCAATCAACATCATTAACCGTAGCAAGATCATCTTATACCTTAAGACTTGATTGGCGAAGACATGGTCCATGACCAGTAGTTATAGCAGGTTTCCTTATTAGCACCATATCAAGTCTCTTGCTTCCTATTTTTACTGTTTGTGGATATTCTTCAAGCTTAAGGAACCTTATCTGATTTACAGGCCCAGCAGCAAGGAGGAAAACTGTAAAGATGACCCTTGAAAAAAGAATTTCTAAATTCCTGTCCTAGAGAGTTACTGGGTAATGCTGTAGAGCATTCTTTGCTTTTCAGGCTGGGATGTATGGACTCCAGTGTCAGCCCTGTAACACATTTGTATCCAATTGTACAAAGACAAGAAGTAACAATGGGGGACATTAGCATATAAACCAATTCACCACCAGGAATTTTATAAATTTCTCTTAAATTTTTTTCTTTTTGCAGGTGAAATGTTGAATACTTTACTCTTTACATGCATAAAGAATGTGAAAATAGAAATTAGGATGAGGCACAGTCAGAAAGATGATTCCAGCTCATCAGTGATGATGAGCTCATCTACCTCCCAGTCTTCACAGCTCCCATCTGGCAGGTAGCAGCGAATGATGGTGGGGATCTTTCAGGCCTTGAGCTCTTTCATGGTGCTGAGCAAGGAATCCGTCTCCCCCTCCAGCTCTACCATCACAGGGGCACACATCACTATCTGGAGGGCTCAAGTGTCCAGCACACAGGCTCACTCATACTGGGTCAAATATGGTGTGGTGATTTGTTTCTGGTTGGTCTGTGGTTCTCTCCAGAGGGGAGGATCATCTCCAGGGGCTGAGGATCTCAATCTCTACGCAAGGACAAAGATGTGTATTCAGCCTATTGACAGTTCCTGGAATTCTGATATATGCACTAAAACTTGCAAGCAATTCAGTCCCAGTCAATTTCACACTTTCTTTTCCTAAGATACTCTTTCTCTTCATTCTTTATTTCTTTGTTAAATTTGTCTTGTCTTTGTTTTTCTACAACTTGACTATAATATGCTTAAGAATGATTTTCTTTGTATTTATTCTGCTTGGAGATTGCTGATCTTCCTGAAGTTGACGTATTTCTCAAACTTGGGAAAATTTTGGCATTATTTTTTCAATTTTTTTTCTATACCATTCTTTTCATTCTTTTCCTCTAAGGCTATAAAGACTATCAAGATACTTGGTATGTCCTACAAGTCACAGATGATCTGTTAATTCTTTTTAACCTTTTCCCTCTGTGTTCTATGTTGTAGATATTTTTTATTAATCTATCTTTAAGGTCATTGATCTTTTTTACTGCTGTGTCCAAACTGCCAGCAAGCACACCCAGTTTTTTTTTTATTTTGTATATTGTGCATTTTAACTCTAGAATTTCTTCTTTAAAAATTTTTCCTCTCCTGAGATTCTGCGTCTGCATTCTCATTACATTCATTTTTCCTTTAAGTCCTTAAACATATTTGTGAATACTCTTTTAAAGTCCTTGTCTGCTATGTCTAACACCTGGGTCATTCGAGGTCCCTTTTTATTGACTGCCTTTTACTTTTTTTTTTTTTTAAGATTTTATTTATTTATTTGCAGGGGGAGCAGCAGGCAGAGAGAGAAGCAGACTCCCCGCTGAGCAGGGAGCCTGATGTGGGGCTGGATCCCAGGATCCTGGGATCATGACCTGAGCCGAAGGCAGACGCTTAACAAAATGAGCCACCCAGGCGCTCCGACCGCCTTTTACTCTTGATTACAGGTCAGAGTTTCTGCTTCTTCACATATCTGGTAATTTTTATTGTATGCTAAACACTGTAGATTTCATATAGTAGGGAGTCAGGGGAATGTTGTCTTCCTTTAGAGACTGTTGAATTTTGTTGTGATAGATAGTCAAATTACTGGTATATTTTCTTAATACTCTTATAGTTGGTCTTTTACTATTTTGTTAGTGTCCTTAGTGTCCTAGGATATGACCTTTCTTCAGGGCATGATATTTTTGGGGCCCCAGGTGAATGCCTGAGGTGCCCACTGGGATTTTACTCTTGTTGGGCCAGAATTCCAACATCTCCCAGACATGCATGACCACCAATATCTCTGCTCAGCTTTCAGCCTGATTGCAGACATTTTCTGGTTGGCCTGCTGATACTTCTCACTGTGCATGACATCTCAGCTCTCAGTCATCGACCTAAGCAGAAGCCCCAGGCCAACTTTTGCTTTTTTTGCCCGAAGTAACCCCTCCTCCTCCCTAGTATCCTGTCCTGTAACTCTCCGCCAACTTAGCAGCACTAAACTCTTATTTCTGTCTCCTCATCTCAGTGAGACTACTACTCTCCAGCTGAGCTTCACTGTTCTGTGCTGAGGCCAGGAAATTGCCCTAAGCTAGAAAGCCCAAGCTAACATGGGGCTAATTTCATGCACTGACTGATACCTGACAAAAGTGATGAATTTTTGGCAATGACGTGGATGGAACTAGAAGGTGTTATGCTAAGTGAAATAAGCCAATCAGAGAAAGACAATGATCATATGATCTCATTGATATGTGGCATTTAAGAAACAAAACAGAGGATCAGAGGGGAAGAGAGGAAAAAAATAAAACAAGATGAAATCAGAGAGGGAGACAAACCATAAGAGACTCTTAAGCATAGGAAACAAACTGAGGGTTGCTGGAGGGGTGAGGGGTGGGGGGATGGGCTAAGTGGATGATGGACATTAAAGAGGGCACGTGATGCAATGAGCACTGGGTATTAATAAAAGACTGATGAATCACTGACCTCTACCTCTGAAACCAATAATACATTATATGTTAATTGAATCAAATAAAAATTTTTTAAAAAGTGATGAGTTTTATGGTAGTTTATGGTGGTAGGGTAAGACTAAAACCAACTTCTTGCTCAGTCACAGCCCAAAGCAGATCTCTCTCTCTCTCTTATTTTTGAATGCTATTGCTTTATCATGTAAACTTTGGGAGTCAGGAGCCTGACCTCAGCTTTTGATTGTTTTGTCTATAGCAAATGCACAATCTGGGAAAAGTTAAGAACTAGAGGGACCATCTTCGTTCTTAGGAATAAAGAGAAGTAGAGAATCAGATGTGAGAGAGTGCAGCAAAAATTTAATTCCTTTCACTTGCAGTCACTGTCTTTTCTTTCCTTTCCTCTATAGAAAATTCTATTTTCTTCATTCAGAGATCTCTGCTGATCTCTCTGCTCTTCTATAATACCTGCAATAGAATCTTATTTCCCATATCTTGGTTTGAACTAATTTTCTACTTCTAACATGGACATCTTAGACTTTAACTATTTTGGCCTTTGACCTCTGACCAGTATACTCCAAATTTTCTGGCACAGTTAGGGTTAAACCATTTTTCAGCCCTCAGTAATGTTGCCCTGGGGGTGATCCTATGCTCACATGTGGTCTCCTGCACTCCTGATCCCTGATTCACTTTCTCAGAGTCTTTGTTAACATCAACTCTCTTTCTTGACCATACTTGCCTGTAAGGCTGGACCCCCCCTAAAATGATACTGTCCAATATCTGAAATGCAGCTAACTTTGGTATGTTACATGATTTTTCTGGGGCAGTCTGTGTGGCTGGGGTAGAGAAAAGGAGAACAAGCCCTTCAGATCATTCTAGTACACCCTAAAGTTTGAGGGCTATTGCTGTAGGGAAAAGTATACAAGACATAATCTTTCATTCCTTTATCTCTGCTCCCAATCCTCCATGCTAAATAGAATGTTACTTGGCTTCTTCCAGGTCATGGCTTGCTTTTTCTTCCATACCCCTTATTGCCTTGTACTAAAACTCAAATTACTCTAAAATTAGAAGGTTGTGGGAGATTGTTAGCCTAGAATATGTAATTTTATTTATGTAAAACAATTCTATGAATGTGTAGAGAATTTTTGAGAATTACAGTACTCTAAGAGTCTTGAATTTCTAAAACTGTTAGCATATGCTTTATTAATGATTTCTCACTATTGGTTGTCACATAGATAAGACACCCTAAGAATGTAGACAAGTTGGTAGCACTCAAGCTGTAACTCTGCATATTTCTCTTGAATTTAGAGAAATACATCAGAATATACATGATTAAGACATTATTGTAAGGATATTCCTAAAGTTATTACTATTTACATGAAGTCAATAATTTATAAAAGTCATTACTTTATTATTAGTAACATATTGCTTACCTCAAAAATAATGTCAGGCCAGTTTAGCCTGACATCAAGGTTGAGGACCAGTCCTACAAAGCATCTTTGTAGAAAACCATACTTGTAGGTAGCATCTATGGACTTTGCAATCTGTTATACTGCTTTTCATCTCCTTTCTGAAAGTTACTGCAGTTTGTCTAGGGAAGTGGGAAGAGGAAAATCATGTCTTTTGTCCCTACTTTTGTCTATAGCAATAGTTCTCAAATGTAGGGTGTACTAGAATGACCTGAAGGTCTTGTCAAAACACAGACTGCTGGGATCCGCCCTCAGTTTCTGATTTAGTAGGTGTGAGATAGGGCCTGAGAATTTGCATTTCTATCAAAGTTCCTAAGTGATGTTGTTGAGAACGACCATCCTAAGATATTTCAGAGTCTCTTAAGCCTGAGAATCCCCTGGAACTGATTCTTATTTTAGATACTTATGAAATAATTGCTAGTGACTCAGCTTTGGCTGACCTTCTGTGGCAATGCCAAAATCACTTAATGCTTCTGTGTTTCTATATCAATGTCTGCAAGATGGAATATGTCATGTAAAGCTTAATGACGCTCAGGCTCACATGAATAGTGCTATGGATTTGCAAGTACTTATTTTAAAGTATTATTTTGCAGACTTGGAAAATTCCCCAGAGAAGTTATGGTTAAGACTCCATACAGAAATTGAAATCCCTCTTTGGCTTCAAAATCACTTACTGTGGAGCACTGGCTTATTTGGAGAAAAAAAAAAAAAAAGTCAGCTTTTTTGTTATCTCAGTCTCCATGAAGTTATAGCTAAAAATAATTTTTAAAGTTAAATTGTCATTAAATCCTAATGCCTGTTGATGCATTTGGTCAAATTTTGCAAGATCTGAGGAACTTTTAAATTTTTATACCTACCGCCTTTAAAAATTGTTTTAAATTTTAAAAAATCAAAAGGATATTATTAATTATTAACTGGAAAAAAGTTTGTTTCATTTGAAAACAAAATATTGATTTGATAAGAATGTCACATTACATTGAAAGCTTCTTTGGGTCAGAGTCTTACAATGCATAAATTCTATTTTATCTCCAAAGTACCAGCCTTGACAAATGTTTAGTCTGAGCATTCTGTGTCCTTAGAGTAATAATTCACTTGAGACTTAACTTTCTTATCTGATATTGGTGATAATGCAGCACCATCCACAACAAAATTGTTTAAAGCCTTAATAAGATTATGCAGTGAAAATATTTTGGGACAACGTGGGTCATTAAATATTTGAAGTCCCATCCATTAAGTATATATTTAGGTTCTGTAATAATTAGACAAATTCTCATTTAGAACTTTTAATGGATTATTGCTCTTCTTAGGGAGTAAGGGAAATCTCTATGGCAAATCAACAAAACAAAATGACAGTTAAAAAATAAAACAAAAGAGCAGTGAGTTAAATATAGAAGAGGGGGAAAAACCTCAAAGGTGAAATTTAGGGTTGTCCAGGCAAGAGTAGGTATCAGTTTTGTGAATGAAAAATAAGCCTTGGATAAGCAGTAGGGTAGAAGAGATGAACCTGAGATTCTCATTAATTCAGGGCCCTTGAAGTGGGATAATGTGTCCTAGCTTAGTAGTAACTTCTGACTCTCAGCAGAAGTAAGTACAAATCTTCTCTCAATTTAAGTATGCCCATATTAGACACTTTGCATTCAGAATAAGTTCAACAAAATAAGTTCACAGTAAAAATGTCCAAAGCAACTAGCAACTAGCCACCATGAGAGATTTGGAAGGACAGCAAACAACAGATATGTGTCCCCAAGGACTTCAAATACTAGAATTTGCAGATATGAAATATAAAACCCTAAATATTTTGAAAGGTAAAATATGGAATAAAAAATAAGCAAGAAACAAGAATATATAAAAATAGCCAGGCATATTTGAAAATCTTCCAAACAGAGCCTCCAAATATAAAAAATGTAAATGCTGAAATTAAGAGCTCAATAGATGTCTTAACCAAAGTTAATGTCAATGAGAGAGACTGAACTATAATAAAAATCTAAATAAGCACCCCAAAAAGCAGCACAGAAAGAGGAGGAGATGGAATATGAAAGTTCCATAATTATGGAAGCTAGAAGGAAAAAAAAACTAAGATGCATCTAAATTGAGGAAATAGTTAAAAACATAATGGCTAAAAAAATTCATGTCTGATAAAATACAGAAATCTACAACATAGGAATCTCATTTTATTTCAGGCAGATAAATAAAAAATAAATCCATATAGAGTAAATTTTTTGCAATATGGTAGAATATTAGTAACAAAGAAAGGATCTTGATAATAGCCAGAAAAAGAATACATATTACACATGAAGGAGTAACAATTATACTAATAGCAGACTTTTTTATAGCAATAATAGATGCCAAAAGATAGTAGAGGAGTATCTTCAATATGTGGGAAGAAACTAGCATTTATCAAAACTAGGTTTTAAAAAGAAGAGTACGGGATGCCTGGGTGGCTCAGTGGGTTAAGTGTCCAACTCTTGGTTTTGGCTTAGGTCATGATCCTGGCGTTGTGGATTGAGCCCCATGTCGGTCTCTACACTCAGTGCACAGTCTGCTTCAGATTCTCTCCCACTCTCTTTCTTTCTGTCTCTCAAATGAATAAGTAAAATTTAAAAATAAAGTAAAATTAAATTAAAATAAAAACAAGAGTAAAATGAAGGTATTTAAAATAAAGAAACCCTGGTAGAACATACCATTAAAAGACCTTCACTTTTAGTTAAAGGCTATATTTTAGGGAAAAAAAAAAAAGGCCTGAATTGGAAGAAAAAAAATGAGTGAAGAAAGAAGAGCTATTTAAAGAAATCTAAAAAAAAAAAAAAAAGACAAAAACCTAGATAAAAATAACCTGCATAGGGGTGCCTGAGGTGCTCAGTCGTTAAGCATCTGCCTTCGGCTCAGGTCATGATCCCAGGGTGCTGGGATTGAGCCCCACATTGGGCTCCCTGCTCAGCGGGAAGCCTGCTTCTCCCTCTCCCACTCCCCCTGCTTGTGTTCCCTCTCTCATTGTGTCTCTCTCTGTCAAATAAATAAAATCTTTAAAAAATTATTTTAAAAAATAACATTTTTATTTATATATATTTATTTATATTATGTATATATTTATACAAAATATTAATTTTAATGACAACCTAATTTCGGAGTTAAAAAAGATATGACTAAACTAGTATAAAACAATGGTATGTTGGGAAGAAGTGATTAAAATCAAATTATTCTGAATTTCTTGTTTGTTTTTTTGAAAGGATAAGATATTAACTTTAGACTTTGTTTAATATTTATGATAAAATTTTAGGAATATTTATCAAAAAATGGAAAGGAACATACAGCCCCCAAACAAATAGGGGGAGGTATTACAATGAGAAAAAGCAAATAAACAAACCAACTGAATCTCAATTATGACATCTTTCCTAAAGGAAAAGGAGATAATAGTGGGACAAATAAGAAGCACAAAGTCAAAATAGTAGAAACAAACAAACAAAAAAAGCATATCAATAAGAATATATTATTTAGCTATTGCCACAAATTTCTTAGTAACAAATCCTTTTACCACTCAGTGAATTAACACATAAGCATCCATGCTCATGGGTCTTTAGATGGATTGAGGATTGGTAATCAAGGTGTGCCTGAGCTAATTGGTTTGGATCTGCTCCATATGTCTCTCATCCCCCTCCAAAACAAGCTGGCTAACCTAGGGATGTTTTCCTCATGGCTACAGCAGAGAAACATACAAGCATAATTCATTCCTATGCTGCATTAAGCCTAATACATGCTATTTGCCAAATCAAGTCCTATGGCCAATGCCAAAATCGATGGAACGGGCACTTGATGTGAAGGTAACAACATAAATATTTATAAACAACAATCAGATACAAAGAACAATACATGTAATTACATTAAATTCACAAGTTATTTATATCATAAATAAATAAAAATGTAATGATTTTCCCAGTTACAGCAATTTAACTACTACCAGTTAAAAGAGATTATCAGATTAAATTTAAGAGAAACACAGAAACCTGGAGAGACTGATCATAAAAGAATGGAAAGAACTGGCACCAAAAGCACAGGCAACAAAAGCAAAACTAAACAAGTGGGACTCCATCAAACTAAAAAGCTTCTGCACAGCAAAGGAACCACCAACAAAATGAAAAGAAAACTTACTGAATAGGAGAAAATATTTGCAAATCATGTATCTGACAAAGGTTGATATCCAAAATATATAAGGAGCCCGCAAAACTCAGTAGCAAATCATCATCATCATAAAAATACATTTAAAGGGCGCCTGGGTGGCTCAGTTGGTTGAGCGACTGCCTTCGGTTCGGGTCATGATCCTGGAGTCCCGGGATCGAGTCCCGCATCGGGCTTCCTGCTCAGCGGGGATCTGCTTCTCCCTCTGACCCTCTTCCCTCTCGTGCTCTCTATCTCTCATTCTCTCTTGAATAAATAAATAAATAAAATCTTAAAAAAAATACACTTAAAAAGTGGTCAGAGGATTTTCAAAGAAGAAATACAGATGGCCAACAAGTATGTGGAAAGATGCTAAACATCACTAATCATTAAGGAAATTCAAGTCAAAATCCCAATGAGATATCACCTCACACCTATTAGAATGGCTTTTATTAAAAAAAAAAAAAAAAACCCACAAAATAATAAGTGTTGACAACTCAAAAAAAAAAAAAAGAAAAAAAAAGAATGGGAAGAAAGATAACCAGGAACATGCTAAACAAAATAAAACAAGAAGTTTTGAATGATTATTTTTGGGAGTACAGAGGGATAGTGATTGATAGGGAACACCAAGGGGCTTCTGAAGAACTGGGAATATTCTGTTGCTCAATTTGGTGAACTAAAAAAAAGCAGGAAAAAGGCAAGGAAGCAAGCAAGGTACAGTAGCTTGGATGGCTTAGTTGGTTAAACAACCAATTTGATTTTGGCTCAGGTCATGGTCTCAGGGTCATGAGATCAAGCCCCATGTCAGGCTCTGTGCTCTGTGAGAAGTCTGTTTGAGATTCTTTTCCTCTCCATCTGACCCTCTCCTTGCTTGTGCTCTCTCTCTAAAATAAATAATAAATCTTTTTAAAAATGGAGTAAAAATAAAATGTAAAACACAATGCATTATTGAGGATAAAGTAGATCCCTATAGAACTGTAAAAAGTTCAATGCACCAGAAAAATATAACAATTCTAAACTTGTATGGATCTGTCTAAAGTGCACTAAAATATATAAAAGCAGAACATGACAGAACTACAAGGGAAATTCACAAATCCACAAATTCCCCTTATCTTTGGTTATGTTTAGGACAAGCAGAAGAAAAAAATGTAACAATATGGAGCATTTGAACTAAACATCAGCAAGTTTGATTTAATGGGCATGCATGGAACCATATTGCCAATAATTAGAGAACACATATTCTTCTGCATTACACATGAAGCTGTACATACTAGGTCTTTATGCATTTCAAAGGACAGTATCATATAGATTTCAATACTATTAAGATAGAGATCATACATTAAAGGATAAAATTTACAATCATCATCTCTTTGGAAAATAACAAATACCTAGAACAGGATAATAATAAAACTACCACATAATAAAACAAAGAATAATGAATAGTTTGAAGGTGATGTATATATATATATGAATACAGCTTTTAATGCTAAAAACAGAAAAAAAGGAAAGGCTGAAAATTAATTTGCTGATTATTAAACTTAAGATTTTAGAAACAAATCAACAAAATAAATCTAAAGGATAAAAATTAGATAATAAGAGAAATTAATGAAATAGATAGAATGAAGAGAATCAACAAAGAAAAAAGTCATTTTAATTTTTTTAATTTTTTAAAAAGATTTTATTTATTTATTTGGCAGAGAGAGAGAGCACAAGCAGGCAGAGCAGCAGGGAGAGGGAAAGGGAGAAGCAGGCTCCCCGTGGAGCAGGGAGCCCCATGTGGGGCTTGATCCCAGGACCCTAGAATCATGACCTGAGCTAAAGGCAGATGCTTTACCGACTGAGCCACCCAGGTGCCCCAAAAGTTAGCTATTTTAAAAGACTAGTAATAAAGACGAACTTGTGGTAGAATTTATCAAGCCAAAGACAAGACACAAGAGTAATAATTTTTTTTCAAAAATTTCACTGAAACACAGATGGAATGAATAGATTTATAGAAAACTATAACTTATGGAAACTAACTCAATAAGAAATAGAAATCCAGATCAGTAGCTAAAAATTGCCCCACACTGAAAATAGCAAGCCCAATTTTATCAATAAATTCTTTAAATTTTTAAGGAAAACAGGCATTTCTAAACTTACAAAAATTCTTCCAGATAATAAACAAAGAGGAAAAATCTCCATGACTTATTTTCTAATGCAAGTATAATCCTTCTACCAAACGCAGATAAGGACTGTATGTGAAAGGCAAATTATAGATCAATCTTACTCGTGAACATCAACGCCAAAATGAAAAACACAGTATTATTAAACCAAATCCAATGGTTTTTATAAAAATGATAATATATCATGATCAAATTGAACTTCTCCCAGGAATATAAAGGTGTTTTAACATTATAAAATCAATTAATATGTTTCACCACATTTGCAGATTAAAGGACAAATACCATTTGATCATCTCAGTTGAAGCAGAAAATCATTTCATATAATTGAACATCCATTCATGATTATCACCCTTTCCAACCTAGCAACATAAATATTTATCAAGAGTTTACAGCAAACATCCTGAATGATGAATTTTGGAAATATTCTTTTTAAAATTAGGAACAAGAAAAAGATTTCTATCACCCCTCCTTTTTTTTTTTTTTTTCATCATTGCATTGGAGTTTCCGGCCAGTGAAATTTAAGAACAAGAAATAAATGTAACTTTTGGAAAGAAAGAAACAAACCTGTTATCTACAAATAACATAATTGCTTGTATAGAAAATCTAAACAAGTGTAGAGATAGTTTATTATAATTAATAAGAAAAATTAGGAAAGTGACTGGATATGAGATCAAATCAAAAATCAACTGTATTTCTAAACACCCGCAACAAATAGAGAAAGCGACTTAAAAAAGAAACTATTTTCAATATAAACACATAGGGGCGCCTGGGTGGCTCAGTCGTTAAGCATCTGCCTTCGGCTCAGGTCATGGACCCAGGGTCCTGGGATGGAGCCCCACATCGGGCTCCCTGCTCGGCGGGAAGCCTGATTCTCCCTCTCCCACTCCCCCTGCTTGTGTTCCCTCTCTTGCTCTCTCTGTCAAATAAATAAAATCTTTAAAATATATATATATATATATATATATATATATACACATAAACACATAAAGTACTCAGGAATAAGTGCAACAATTATATTGTTGGTGAAATGTTAGTATGGAGAAAATTATAAAACATTATTGAAAGACAAAAAAATAAATAAATGCAGAGATATCCTCATATTCAGGGTTAGGAAGAATCAATATTGCTAAGATGTCAATTTTCCCTAAATTAAATGAGAGTTTCAGGGCAAATCCAATCGAACTCCCAAAAGGGGTTTTTGAGGAACCTGACTAGCTTATGATAATATTTGAATAGAAGATCAAGGGGTCAAGAAGAGTCAGGATACTCCTGATGAATAAGAATAAGGTTAAGAGAATTGCCCTCCCAGTTACGAGATCTATTAAGCTAAGCTAATTAAGAGAGTGTGATATTTGTGCAAGGGTAAAAATTGATCAGTGGAATAGCCAGCCTAGAAATAGATCTCATACATGGAAATAAGATAGATAACTGAGCTGGAGTCTTACAAATGTAATAGTGATAATTATTTATCCATAGGGGGGAGAAGAAGAAATTAGAATACTCTCTCATAACATACACAAAAATTATTTCCAGATGAATTAAACATATTAAGAAAGGTAAAATTTTACAAATAAGAGAAAAAGATTTAAAAGTATATCTTTATGATTTCAGGGTAGAAAAGTTTTCTTAAACAAAATGCAAAAAGGATTAACTACATGAGAAACATTTAGTAAATTTAAATGTAGACACAAGGTCCTTTACCTGCAATTGCAAAATCCAGACAGCTTTCAAATACAAAAGTTTATTTATTTTTTAGAGAGGGAGGGGGATGGGGCAGAGGGAGAGAGAGAATCTTAAGCACAGCGTGGGACGCACTGAGCCACCCAGGTGCCCCATGAAAGTTAATTTTCATATGCAACTTTATTATTTGGTGACAAAAAAACAGATACAAGGCTTTTTGTGGTGTTTCTTTATAAGAGATGTAAATATTTACCCATTTTGCCTTGGATATACTAATGAGCTTGACTACAGAATTCTCTCCAGACTCTGTTGAGAGTGTTCATAATACAGAAAATATTACCTATGTGATCTTTCTGGGGGAAAAATCCGAATCTGAAACACATCTGATTCTAAGGGTTTTCAAATAAGGGACTGTAGTCCTGAACATAAAGAATCAGAAACACATACTTCAGGATAGAAGTTACTTCTGGGCTATGATGGGGAGGCAAGAGATGGGATATGAAAGGACCACAGGTACTTTGAACACGATATAGGGATAGGTAATATTCAAGTAAAGGGGTTGGGGGTGGGTCATGATTTAATTTGCTTCACAATTTATGTGTGTGTGTGTGTGTATTTAGTATGTTATGGTAAACAATACATGGTTAGAAGATGTTTTAATTCTTTCTTCTGTTTTCATTTTTTTAAACAGATTATTTTCTCCCTCACAAAATTGATTTCATGGTTCACCAATAAGCCATAAGCTACTTTCTAAAAAGCTGAACAACCCTCGCCCATGTGCACTGGGAGTCCTGAACAATGACGTCAACTGTCTTTATTCTTAAGCGCTAAAGTGGTTGATGCTTAGTGGATGGGTTTTCTTCATGTTGTAGAACAACTTGAATTGGACCTGTTGGAAAGAAAATCTTCCTTCTTGTCACTCTGAAGGTTTTGATTTATTTCTTCTTTTTTCAGATGTGGACTGCTTCTCCTGTAGATAACCTCACTTCTTTCCTAGCATGGCCCTGACTATCACGCCCCCTGGGTTGTGAATTTAACGCCCTTACAGAGAGCAGGCACCGCAAAGCACACAATCTTGCTAAGAGGCAGGAGAGCCGTCAGGGCGGCAAGTGTGCTGGAGTTTGACAACCTTGATTCCTGCCTCAGGCAGTCTTCCTCAAGGTTCTGGCACTTAGGCTGGGAGCAGGGGTGTTTAAACAGACAGCATCTGCCACCGCAGCAGGCCCTCCTGCTGCCTCTCAGTGGGGAGGACATTCATCTCCCTGGGATCTCCTGTGCATTAATTTAGCAAAACAGTCTTCCTGCTGGTAAGCCAAAGTAATCAGAACACACAGGAGATAAGACTTCAAAAAGACAGTATGGAGCCACTGGAACAACTCTACGTGTCTCTGATTGAGACTTTGGGGCACATGCTTTGGGCATATGCACTGAACATGTGTAGACACCCCTTTGGAAGTTGGGGGTTTTGTCCAGATCATCAGGGATTGTATTTATTTGAGGACTCTCCAGCCACCAGTTTGAAAAGCAGACGGGAGTTTCCACATGACAGGCCCTTAGGGCAGCGGAGATTCCACAAGATGGGGATATTCTCAAAGCAAAGTAGAGTAGCCCTCTACAAGGGAAAACCACTATGTCCTTAGCTCAAAGCAACTAGTATTCTTTCTTTTCTGCAAAGGAAGGACATCACACAGTGGATGCTCTTCAGTTTATTTATAGGCTTACTATAGGAAATAAAACATTACTAACATGAAATCTAACACTTTGTCCAGTTCTCCTCTGAAAGGGTCAACATACTTTATATAATTTGTAACAATCTTTGTTAAAAACATTTACAGTTAAATTTTCGTTTTAAAAATTACTTCAATAAACTGAATGATGAAAATGAAATAGAAATAAAATCACATATCATGAAAGAACGACTAAATTTTTTTAACCTCTTAATCACCAACTAATAAGGTCTCTAGCCTCTATGGAGCTTAATGTATTTTATTTATATTTATATAATTTTACATCATTATTTCATGTATGCTTCTACAGGTTCTTCTTTTTATTTATCAAAATCACATAAGATCTTTGAAATATTTTTAAGGACATATTAGTAGAGTTCCAGATTCTCTAGGTTCAAATCCCAGAAGTTCTACTTACTAAACTATACAACCTTGATCAAATTACTTAACATTTTTGAAGTTTTCTCATTTGTAAAACAGAATATCATAAAAGGCATTTGATTCCATAGTATTGTCATGGGAATTAAATAGCTAACCCATATACAGTGCTTAGAACTATCTGTTTGGTACATAACTAGATCCTCAGTATCTATCATCTATTATTATTATTTTCCCATAATTACAGCACTTAAAAATGAAAATGCTTGACATTATTCCATGATGCCACACTCTTCATTTGCTGATGAAATACAGCTTTGTGGAAGTGTCTTGCAATAAGAAATTCAGGCCTATTTCTTTAAAACCTAGTTTTAAATAACCAGCGGAATGAAGCCACTAAGTAAATAATGCTATTAAAGTTTCCTTCATGGTTTATCACTTCATTTATCAGCAGTTGCCTTCGATCTTTGCCTGTATGGTTTTAAAGAACCTTGAATTTGTATTTGGGAATCATAGAATATTAACAGAAGTAACATTTTATTCTGGTCTAGTGGGGTGGGTACAGTTCTGCTCCCAACCCAACCCCAACTTTAAATGGAACAGCTTTGAATAGTTAAGCTTCTGGGAAATTTTCATTTGAATGAACAGCATCTCTTCAACTGAAACAATAAAAATTTTTAAAAACTGCACAGTTTACTCATCTCATTTATTAGAAGAGAGAACTGAGCTGTTGCAAGGTGACATGGCTTATTGGCTGAAGGAGATGTGCCCTCCCTAGAAGGTATAGAACAAAAAGGAACTAAAAATTATTTGTAGGTGTTTTTTTTGTTCTTTGTTTTGAATACTTATGAAATCCCAAGCTATGTGCATTTTTTCTAACGTTTCTGCAAATTGTAGAGAAGAAGAAATACGTTGATTTTTAAATGGAATTTTTCTTTATGTGATATTTAATATTTATCTTGTATATGTTATGTCTTTCTATGGATTATTTTGTTTACTCTTTGAACAACTTTCTATGTAGGTTTATTTTTTTTTTAGATTTTATTTATTTATTTGAGCGAAAGCAAGAGAGGGAAGGCGCAAGAGCACAAGCGGGGGAGGGGGGTAGGAGCAGAGGGAGAGGGAGAAGCAGACTCCCCGCTGAGCAGGAAGACTGATGCAGGGCTCAGTCCCAAGACTCAGGGATCATGACCTAAACTGAAGGCAGATGCTTAATTGAATGAGCCACCCAGGCGCCCCTAGGTTTTTGTTTCTGTTTTTGTTTTTGTTTTTTTAAGTTCTCATTTACAGATGAGAAATGTGAAGTCCAGGATCATCCAGTTAAAGGTGGAGATGTGATTCAAAGCCAGCCTGTCAGGCTGCAAAATATATGCTCTTTATCAAGTCTGTACTAAGAGAAAGACCACATAGGTCTTACCACCTATGTCAGTAATGAAATTATACTGGAATCTTCTGATGGTTCATTAATCATAATCCAAAATTATCAGGATTATAATGAAGACAAAAACATGCAGTGAGAAACAAGTCATTGAAAAAATATATAATGTAAGATATAAAACATTTCACTCATAGGAATAATCAGTGATGGGAATTTTAGGCATTACATTGTCCTAGTGGGAAAAGCTCTATTGAGTCCTCTTTACATCCTATCACTGAAGCCATTGCTTACTCCATCCCACTTCCTAGTGTATGACTAGCCAAATACCATCTAAACCAGATGTTTGCAGGAAAGCCTTGGTAAAATGCTCCTTTATAGGTCTAAGGTTTCTAACACTTGCCATCCCATTAATGATTTTTTTTTCTCTCCCTGGAAACAAATGTAATTAACAAATGGTAATTTCATCTATGGCTCTAGAATTAGTCACACTAAGATTATTGTGCATATTTCCCAGAAGATATATTTTACATCTTGTAACAAATGAACCATTTAATTCTTAAGATTTTCCAGTGAGAAGTTTCTCAAGTTGCAGCTTGCTGTTTAATGTTATTAGAGAAAAGAGAGGCCTAACTATTGCATCCATTCCATAAAAGATAATAGAATTTTGAGGTTAACAGAGTGATTCATTTCTGACCTATGAAACTGGGACCTGCCTTTTTGAAGTAGTCAGAAGGTGTAGGCAAAATACATTGTCTGCAACCACCTGTCCCCCCACCTGCCAAAAATGGGGGTGGGGGAGTTAAGATCTATTCAAGCTCTTGTCATCTTGAGCACTTGGTAATTGTGAAAAGCCCTACCTAACTCCTTCCCTCATCTCCACTTTGTGATAATCACTGTCCCCCACAGCCCTGTCTCCCCATCATATAGAAAATACTGCTTTCTTTTACATGAATATTTCTTCAGTTCTTACAAGTTAAACAAAGCACCAAAGTTAGTATATCCCTGTTATATTGTGGTAGCCCTTTGATTTTTAAAAAAGGGAAAACATTTCTATTACACAAATAGATAATGAATACTCAATTGGACATAGAATTAGCAGACTAAATGATCTACTGGTCATCAAACATACATCCAAACTTGGGAGGCAATCCAGCCTTGAAGTTTTGGAGCAGAGTCACGCTGTTTTGCATTGTACCATCAAAAGAAGGGATTAAGAACTCCATGCAGATAATACAGGCAGTGGGATAGGGGACTATAGAATACCAGAATTCAGAATGCCTCTTGCTGAATTATGTCTCAGAATTTTTCTCAATTCTTGAAATCTCTTCTGAGTCTCCTGTCTATTCAAAATACTAAAGTCCAAGGGCTGCACCAATTGCACAAATTTCCTTTGATATGGCAAATGAATCTTTCTCTCTTATTAGGACTAGATTATAGTCAGTGACATGACTTTTCTCCGTAGCTGAGAACATTGCTGTAGTATGTTTACTAAGCAATTAGCCTGCCAGTTATAGAAGTTGTCAGACTTTATTAAGAGAGAGGACATAACAGGTGATGGCAATTAATACTAATCTTTAATTTGCCATTAATACTAATCTTTGATGGTCTTTAGGAAATGGTTAATTTTTGTAGGAAACAAATGTGGTTCTTAACTTTAATATTCCTTATGTTTGGAAAGATAAATATAGTTTCAGTTTTCAAAGTTCAGCTAGAAATAGACTATTCTAGGAATTTTCAAAAGTTTGTCAAACTCAATTTCCTCTAGGGAACACTACTGTAACTTCATCCAGTATTTGAATAGTAAGCAGATTATAAAAAAAAAAACGGTAGATTATAAAATCTTTTTTGTGATAGCATGCAATTGCTGCCCACTTTGGCCTACCTAGAGGAAAATTGTCATTCGGTAACAAAAGAGGAGCAGTTTATCTGGTTTACTCATTGCAGGCACTGGAATCATAACTATAGTGATGATTGAAATCAGGTGCTTGAATATCATCTATAATAAGATCCAAGGGTTCTTCTATTATGAACTTCATCAAGATAACTAAATGAGATTGGATGAACTAGCACTAAACAATGAACTCTATGCAAGTTGTGCACATTTAATGTGCAACATAACAAATAATATACAGTGGAGCTCCGATAGTAACTTTCAGTCATTTCTCAATAAGAATTCATAAAATCATAGCCAGATAAGGGCAAGACACATATTGTCCTCATTTCATCTTCTTTCCAATTTATCTGTTTCCCTCCTTGCTCATATGCTTCAATCTTTTCTATCAGGCAGTGGAATTGTACCTCCATGGATACGAACGCATCTGTTTTGTTTGCTCTTGCACCCAAGGCAGCTAGCACAGTATTTGGCACTTGTTAAGTTTTCAATAGGCAAGTCTCAATGAACAGACAAATCTCTTCCTTGACCCTAATGGGCTGACCCTACTTACTGTTTTTCTGGTGATATAATCCCTATTGCTACAGCCCTGGAGTCCTCTCTGTTTACTTTGCATGTTCCCTAGCTGATACCGATACCTGCTGAGGTAGTGGGGCGATTTTTAAAAGTTAATTATTCCTGTTTATTTAAAAAAGTAACACTATTTGACAATAATACTATTTTTTGAAGAACGTTTTGAAAATATGCCAAAGTCTATTGAAGAAAATAAATATCCCTCATGATTTTACTGCTCACACTTAAACACTTAGTACTTTGGGGATTTTCCTTTCTGACACCTTATGTGCATATATGTAACAACATATCTTTTATTAAGCAAATATCATAACTATAGCACTTGATTTTTGAATTCAATATTATATATGACATTTTCCTAAGTTGGTAAATATTCTCCAAATAAATGGTTTTCTAACACCTGGCTTTGGCCTTTTATATTTATCATTTGCATTTTCATAATTATTTCATAATTATTTTAACCACTCTCTATTTGTTCCACTTGTTTTCCTTGCTATTTTAAACCATGCCTTAACTAGAATCTCTGTACTTTTACCTCTGTATTCCTCCTACAACCCCTCCTCAGGATAAATTCCAGAAATGGAAATTCTGAGTTAAAGTCTAAGAATATTTTAAAGTCTCTAGATGCATACTGCTACACTTCTTCCCAGAAAAACAGTCCCAATTTCTGCTGGTTGGTGGCTTATCTTCCACGTGAAGATGGGCTGGTAGTTAGAGCTGGAAAGACAAAAGCATCCACCACAGCACAGGAGTTATGAAACCCAGCTTGCTACCTACATCCTTCTCACGTGCTATCTCTGTTTGCAGCAGCCTGGAGTGGTGCTAGTTCACCATTTTGTACCCACTGCTACTTGAGCTTTACCTTGTTTTCTTTTTAAATTAAAAGTCTTTCCTATGAAATTTCTGCTAGAAATGGCTGGTTCCAAGACTGGGATGTTATAGAGTTAGTATCTGGCCTCTTTTTGGCTGCTTGAGACTTATTGCTCTACCAAAGCACACAAGGGCTGTATAATCAAATTCAGAGATAGGGTCATGGTTAAATTACCAGAGTCAACATTTGTGCCTAAAAAGCTATTGGGACTGTAATCTACTGTGTGTGCTTAGAGAAAATGCACATTTACTCTTTTGGAATGTCATCCAATATAATGTGCTAAATAGACTAAAGCAGACCATGCCCATCAATAATGAGTAAAGTAGGAGTGATGACTGGCAAAGTTTAAATTCATGCAATGTGAGTTTGCAAATATGTTAGATAAACAATCAGAGCTGAGAGTCCCACACCATATCATAAGGACAAATAGTACTGAGTATTTCAAGCTTATTGTTACCTAAAATAATAGATTAAACTATGCCATGCATGGATTTTCATTCAATTGTCCCCCAGGATGGAGGAATAACTTGTCTATAGCCCAACTGAGGCCCAAAGCCTCTAGTGTCCTCTGGCATGTACCTGAGTACAGATTGAGTAGATGACATTGAATCAGGTACACAGTAAGATTAACTTTTATATTTTTAACAGAAGAGTAAAGGGGTAGTCTTTTATTGATTTTTTTTTCCTCCCTTATGTTCTCTACTGATGATGCTTCTCAGATAGGCAAGTGTAGAGAGAGGAAATGCCTGCTTCTGAGAGGAGGGAAAGAATCATAAGTCATAGAATCACAGAATTGAGACCTGACTCAGGGGTTCATAAAATAATTCTCTGGGATAAAACAATGCTGCACCAGAGTTAGCAGAGTTTCAATCCTCTTCAGGCAATTCACTGATGCAACCAATATTTACTGACTGCTTGTTATTAAACACTGTCCTAAGTCCAGAGGTAAAACAATGGGCAGAAAACAAATCTTTACTTGCCTTTATGTTGCTTGCCATCTAACACAGGGAAGAAGATATTAATCACATAATTTCATGAAGAAGTGCATAAATGCAACTGTGAAGAGGGCCAAGATAGAGAGATAATGGAATTAACCCTGGTCACCTTGAGAAAGTGACACTCAAGTTGAGAAGTGAGAGATACATAGGCATTAATTATGAAAGGAGAGGGTAGGTAAGGATTATAGATGGAGAAACCGTGTGTTTGAAGGCTCTACTCAGTCTGAAGGGCTGCAAAGGTCAGTGTAGCTTTGAAGGAGAGAGTAATGGGTGTATAATATGAAATACAGCTAGAGAGGTAAGTAAGAGCCAGGCCACACATGGCCCCCTAGGTCATATTACATATTTTTATCTTGAGTTTAAGAGTAACTGGAAGATATTGAAGGATTCAGCAGAAAGTAATATTATCAATTTTTTAATTTGGAAAGATCACTAGTTTTACCACAGAGAACAGATTAGAAGAAGTTATGATGAATGGAGACCAGCTAGTTAGAAGACCATTGCATTAATTAATATGAATAGAAACTGATGAGAAAGAATTTGGAATGTAGGGTGGAGGGAAATAAAAACATGTAGGTTTCTGGTTTAATTGTTTGGGTAATGGTGCCATGTCCTGAGTTTAAAAACAATGGTGATTAATCACAGACTTGCACCCCTGAAACAAATAATACATTGTATGTTAATAAAAAATGTAAAAAAATAAAAATAAAAACAATGGAAAATTACTAGATTCAGGAGGATATTTTGTTTGGTTTTGGACATCTGTTGAAATGTCTTTGAAATTCCTGAATGAGATGTGTAGATAGCTGAATATGTTACTCTGAGCTCAGAGGAAATATACCAGCTGGAGGTAAAGTTTTCCAGTCCTCTGAGTGTTGGATATTAAGGCTGTGGATGCAGATGAAGTTGCCAGGATGGAAGTCTGAATGAGTGAAAAGACCACAAGGCAAAGGCTTTATCTGCTATATTCCAAAACATCATCTTTCTCTCCGAGGTCGATAGATAATGAGACTTCTTGAGTTTAACTCCTAGGCCTTCTCCTCCTCTCCATCTATCAAGAGATCACAGTATTTCATGAAGGAAAGTGGTTTATGGTAACATACTGTGTTTGCAGAATCAAATAAGATAAAAAATGTTCACTGGATTAAGCATTATTACGGATGTCTGTTACTTTATTGAGAGCCATTTCAGAGAAGTCATTTAGCCAGATGATAGATTAGGCTGAGGAGTGAAGAAATGAAACATAGACAAAAGGTTCAGACAACCTGAGAAGTCTGACTGTGAAGAAAAGAAGAGATTGGGGAAGTAGCTGCAGAGGAATAAAGAACTGCTGAGAATTGATGAAAGAAACTTAAGACTGTGTAAAACTCAACAGAAAAGTTCAATCGAGATGTGAGATGCTTAATATACAGGAGAGAGGAAAGACAGTCAGTAGCAAAACCTTCTTAATCATTCAAGAAAACAATGAGTTCAAAGCAGAGGTGGTAGAGAATTCGGATTTAGCTTGGGTAAAAAAGACCCCTTTTTATTTTTTTCAGGAAAAAAGAAAGCTTCGATGATTGAAAATGTAGATGGGTGTTTGATACCAAGGAAATGAGGTAAATTCCCGGTTCTTTGTAAAGTTCCTATATCTTTCTGAAAAGCTTATTTTGCTGAGTTGGGGAGATGAGGTGAGTGGTTTCAGGAGAAGGGAAAATCTCGGACATAATCTTTGAGGTGAGCATTAAGAGTGAAGGAGCCAAACTGGAGAGAGGGGATGAGATTAGGCAGTGCTGAAGGCACCATTTGAGGTTGGTGACTGTGGGTTTATGATGGAGCCAATCTGGCCTATTGTGTGATTTTCTCTGACTACATGCTGTTGCTGAGAGGGTGGCGTCAAGAAAGCAGATAGTCACACACATTCAGTTATGGGGTTTCTTTAGAGGGGAGTAATGAATAAAGCAGAAAGGCAATTGTCAACAGAATTACTGAAACAATGGAGCATGTATTCTAAATGGTCTCAGAAGGGAAATAAGGAAGGAAGAGGGACATAAATTGGGACAAAGTAGAGGGAGCTAACATTAGATTGGAGATCATGATGAAGTCAAAGAATTGTTGTAACAGAAATAATTAAGAAAAAAATGGGAGAGAAAAAGAGTTAGTGCTCAAAGAATATATTTGAAATATATGTGAATTATTGCTTTGGACATAGAGAAGTCCAAGGCAAGATCACGCTCATTGGAGATGCAGAGACGGAGGAACTGAGATACCAAAGTACTGGGCCAGGTGACCCAAGGGGACAAGGATGTTGTCTTGGGAATGGTGGGGACTATAACAAGCCAATAATCAAATTCTCTAGTGATCTACAGACAGTGATCCAGACTTCAGAAGATGGCAGCATTTAAGAGGTAGAGAATTTGATGTGACTGAATGATGTAAGCCTCAAAGAGACCTTCCTATCCCCTCCTTCTCCCCTCCCCTCCCCTCTATTCCCCTCCCCTCTTTCTCCCCGCTACTTCTTCTCCGCTTCTTGAGAATGAGGAGATAATGACCTAAAAGTAGCAATGAAGAACAAGAGAACATCAATCCTACTTTCTAGATTGAGGGTATATGGGATGAGAGAAAATAATGTGATGTTATTCCTTGAGAAAACTTGAGGGCATTTTAAGGTAAGAGCAGGTTGCTGAGACAGCAAGAAGTAGACAGCAAATTCAGAGAAGAGGCCAAAATATAGAGGAATTAACAAATTCTGAAATGATAATTTGATAGGGCCCACTGGCAGGGTATAAAAGATGGATAAGAGAGAGAGGCCGGATTCAGCCAAAGAAGTAGACAGTATCATGAAGATTATGATGCGGTGGAGGATTGAGACTAAAGGTCTTACAGGTCGGGAATTTATTTGAAGGTTTTAATCTCAAGAAACCTCAGATGAAGGTGAATACTAGGCCCAGTGGCCAGGCGAGTTGGGTTTTTTTCACGTTGGAAGGTTCATAGTGGACCAGAAACTATATTCCACATGCTTTTGTTGACTGATGACTTAGAACTTGCGACTACAAACAAGAAAGCAGATAGTCACAGGATCCAAGATTCTTTTCATTCCTTTTTAGAAATTACTTCCTATTAAGTGTGGTGAGTCTTTCTTTACATATAATATTCTTCAAAACCTTTTGATTTTTATTGACTTTGATCTAATCTTTATTCTGACTTGTCCCTGTGTGTGTGTCCTCTGACTCCACTGTTGTCTTTACTGAATATTTAGTATGATTAGGTTGATTGGACTGGTTCCCATTAGCTCTGTCCCTGGTGGAGCCTTCAAAATATGCAGGCTCATTTGAGCTGGATTTATGAATATCTGTTGTGTGTGTGAAACCAAAACTGAAGTTAATTTAAAGACCATGTGGTATCAATGGAAATTACAATTAAAAGCTGAGGATGGATGATTAAGTCAAAACAGGAATGATGAAGAGGCCAACAGACGAAAGGGAGTTCAGAGTTAGGCAGTGTAATCATGCATTCGTTTTTCTTTTCTTGGGGCCTCACACAGTGGAGGCATGAACAACTATCAGCTGACGGGATATTGGCTTGGCTCACGATGTAGAACCTTCCCAGATGGCTCAATGCACTAATTTCCTTCCATGCAAAGATCTGGGATTACCCGGAAATTTTGATGCCCTCTTATTTCAGTATATCATTGTTATTTCTCCTAAAAGTTTTAAAATATATTCAATACTATGTTATCCCACTGTTACATACATAAATATATATTACTTATGATAGTAATGTGTCCGCAATATATTCTTGAGTGAAAAGGGTAGCTTACCAAATTGATGTATGAAACCATTTATGTAAAATAGTGTGTGTGTGGTGTATGTCATAGGCACAGCAGAAGGAGTCTGGAAATGCATGCCAAACTATTTACAGTGGTTATTGTAAGGTGGGGGGATATTCTGCTTTGATTTTTTTGTCTTTTGCATCAACCAAATCATAGCATATAATAAAATATTTATAAAAAGTTATATACCTATACACATATCTATCTTAAAATGAATTAATCTTATTATATTGATTTTATGTCACCTTTTAGGATGACAGGCCCATACAGGACATTGGAATCACTGATTCAGACTATATGATTTGGTGTCATAATTTTGAAAAAGGGACAAATTTTTTGTTTTGCTTATATAGTTGACACACACATAAACACACATGCACACAGCTTCCATCAGATGAAGGTGAACAATGGAGTTATCTTTAAGTTATGCTCTTCTTTAAGAGTGTGAAGCACAACAATATTTTAAGCCTGAAAGACAAGTCAATTCATACATTTCTTTTTGTGAAAATATGTGATGTCACGTATTAGTTGGTAAAATCTGAACCAGTTTAAAAGATAAATTGTGTGATTGAAATGCTTAAAGATCTCCTAACAACCGGGCCAAATATATAAGAATAAGGAATATAGAAATTTGACAATTGTTATGAAGGAAAAGGCAGAGAATTCTAGGAATGAAAGAAAGTTAAAATAATTAAGATATTTCCTATACTCATGAACTATTAAGTCAGTACCATGAAACCTAAAAATCTAGAAGGCATTTTTCAGTAGCATGCTATGGGTGCAGCAAGGAGGAGTTAAAGAGAGGAATATCTACCTAAGTTTAGGGAAGAGTGTAGCAATCAGGGAAGACTTAGAGGAGAAGAGACTCTTGAAGTGAATGGAAAGGATGGATATGAGTTAGCTAGGCAACAAATTCCATTATGAGTGAATGGCACAAATGGGGTTGGTGGGAAAGGATCATATCAGTTGGGGAGTTTACATGCGGTAAAGAATAATAAATGGTGTTAAAATAAACACAGATAAGCCTTGGAAGGGGTTAGAATGCTCAGCAGATATGAGCAATATTAATCACCACAGCTTTGGGTGTGAGGTTTTCTTTATGGTTAGAGCACTCTTCACGTCTTGCCTTTGGTTTAAATTAACTTGAAGACATTATTCATTTTCCTTTTATCGCATGTCTACACAAAATTATAATTGTTGGCCTTTATATCTGCTTTCTGGTGATTCTGTTTGACAGGAATTTCTCAACAGCAAACACTACTTACATGTATTCCCTAAGTAAAATTCAGTACCTGTCATATAATATGTGGGCTATATGGATATAGTGAAATGAATAAGTATTGGCAATTGTGTGTGTTGAGAGGGCAGTTTTCAACTCCTTTGTCTTCCACTGAGAGATGCAGTAAGCAGCAAATGGAGCCCTGTACCCTGACTTCTCTATACCTCTAACAATATGGAGAAAAGGATGACTAATCTTTAGGAATAGACCACTGTCAGTCAAACAGTCTGGGAATGGGCTTTGTGATAGGCAGATTACATAGAATTGAAATGGATATTTAGCTAGTTTTGGAAGGAACAAAATACTGGCTTTCCTTAAACTGTTGAATTGTTTATTCCCCAAACTACAACTCTTCACTATTGTAGTAAATGCCATATTTCAGCACTTCACTAGAACCTTACGGGATAAAATGACCATTGATTGAATTCTGGGACTGTAAGCAGAGAGGATGCCTCCTTGTGGTCTTCTAGTTCATGGCAGTGATAACACATCAGGGACCAGGAAGTCGGAGGCTTGAGAGTAGAGTATAATAAACCTCATGGTTCTTAACAAGGGCTGCACACCAGACTTGCCCGGATGGCCTTTTCAAACTAGGTATGTTTGAGCCCACCTTCAACACTTAAATGGAGTCCAGGCATGTACATTTTGAAGCTGTTCCACTGTGGATGTTTATGCAGAGCCTATAGAGAAGCACTGATAAGGTGTATACAAACAGCAAGAACACAATGGCAGCAAAAACAACAGCAGTTGCTTTACAATCTGTAAGTTAGGCAAATATTTTGCCTAATTTTCATAATAACCAAGCAAGATAAATAACATTAAACCCATTTTACTAAAGGAGAAATAAGCCTGGCGAAATCCAGTAAATTTTCCAAGTTTCCACTGCACAGAAATAGTGGAGCTACACTCGATCCCAAACCTTCTGACTTTCTAACTTTAAAATCTTTGGCATCGAGTCCTTTACATCATCAGATCACGTCTGAGAATTTCTTTTTTCCCACCCCATTCACCACAGCTCCTTCATTATCTATGTCTTATTCATGGAGTCCCAGTCTTGAAAGCCCTGTTTCTACACAGATACGTTAGAAGGAATTTGGATTTGGCAATGTAGCTTTGGGATGAGCAAATATTGGCAATTATATCACTTTGACAACTTCATCATAATTTCCTGACTTTTTCACAGTGCAAAAACTATACAGGGGATTTCCAATGACATTTTATGGGAATTCCAGACATGAGATTACTGTTGTACTAATCTTGGAGAAGAGGAATTAGTATTAAAGGCTAATTCTTTTTTTTCTTGCCTAAAAATTATACAATATATCAACTAGCTACTAACTTCTGAACTCAAAGCTTAAATAATAGATGTACAGATATTCTTATTGAGCAGTATCAATTCCCTGGGGAAATTTCTCAGAAACAAGTAATTTTGTATTTCTGAATTAAGAATTTTCAAATATCAGTCAAGGATTTAAGTCTGTTTCTATTTATGGTGTAAAGGAGTTTATAATAATTATTTGGGGGAAGCTCTCCAGTCCTTTCACTTTTATCTTCCCTCGGAGTACAAGGGATTTTTTAAAGGGATTCTTGGGATGCCTGTGTAGCTCCGTTGGCTGAGCATCTGCCTTTAGCTCAGCTCATGATCCCAGGTTCCTGGGATGGAGTTCCACGTAGGGTTCCTTGCTCAGCGGGAGCCTGCTTCTCCCTCTGCCTACTGTTCCCCCTGCTTGTGCCCTCTCTCTCTGACAAGTAAATAAGTAAAATCTTTAAAAAAAAAATAGAGGATTCTCATTTTTTTACATGTATTAGACTTTATATTTCTTTCTATAATCTTTGCTCTTCTTTTATGTCTTTTAACTCATTACTTTGTCCTCGTTTCTATGGGATTTATCTACATGGAATAGTATCTGTGAATATAATCTTGACCTTAAAAAATCTTTTAGACAATTCTCAAAGTTTCTGGAGGTAAAAAAGAACAAGTTCACAACTCAATCACAGTGACAACCCAGCACAAAAATCATGGAGGCAGCACCATTGAATGAAACATATCCTAAAGAATTGACTGCAAGACTTTATTTTTAGGCAAGGCATTATTCAGTGGCAGCTTTAACTTAGAACTAACATAGCTCCCAAGTGAAGTCTCAGATTAGCCTGATTTGTTTTTTAGCCCATCCATCTAAGAAATAGAAGAACTGAGTCTATTTATCAGCTCCCAACTCCTCTTTACATCTTTTTCCAACCTATTATTCAAGGTGGCTAAACTCAGGATTGTCACCACCCGACTTAAGCACTGAGAGTTGAATTGTGAAATGATACCATTTAGTTCACATTGTTGATGTGCCTGTGGGAAATAAAGCCTGGTAAAGCAAAAAGAGAGCCAACTCTGATATCTATTTATCTAAGTGCCCTTTCTGATACCTGTTTATCTGGATGCACTGTCTAAGGAATGTTTTGTAATATAAATGTATTTTCTAAGTCATGGTGTAAATGAGAGAGAAGATGGAAGACTTCTACTTTGTCAAATGAAGACTTTCTCAAAGACTTCTTTGCTAATTTATTCAACTTATTTTTGACTGAAAAGCCAATCTTAAAATCTTAAATTCTTCTCTTTTTTTAAGATTTTATTTATTTATTTGAGAGAGAGAATGAGAGAGAGAGAGAGCATGAGAGGGGGTTGGGTCAGAGGGAGAAGCAGACTCCCTGCTGAGCAGGGAGCCCGATGCGGGACTCGATCCCGGGACTCCAGGATCATGACCTGAGCCGAAGGCAGTCGCTTAACCAACTGAGCCACCCAGGTGCCCAAATCTTAAATTCTTCTATATTTTGTTCTCCTTCAGCCTTTGGGGGGCTTTGAGGATAATTGCTGAAGCTACCTAAAGAGATGATAGCCCTACTATCCACCAACAGCACATGTTCTTCTTTGAAAGTTAGATTCTGACAGAGAATTGAGCCAGGAAATTAGTAGTCTGCTTAGAAAGTGGAGCGTTTATATGGAAATCAAAAGCTATATGAGTGTTAAGCCAAGACCATCATTTCTGTTCACTAAATAAACAATAGTTGATCTGCTAAAACAAGTTTTTAAAGATAAATTATATTAGGAGCCAATATTCATCATAGTGCAGATACCTGATAAGAATATTTGTCAGGATAGCAACCATATAGAATATATTTCTTTTTAATGTAACCCTTATATCTGGCTAGATATAGACCATGATGGTTATTATTCATTTCAGGACAAGCCATAATCACCTTAGAATGATAAGATCCTTGAAACTCTTTTATGAGGAAAAAATTGTTGTCTGTATTTTAAGAGCTGGAAGTAAAGCAAGGCAAAAATTATTCTTTTATGGGAAGTATGTAAAATGCCGTTGAGTGATGCTTTGTCATCATAACCAGATATTGAAAGGAAAGTTCCAATGCATAGTCCAAAAAGCTGTAATAACCACAGAATAAGCATAGACAATAGTCCCTTGATTATGGTGACTATAAAACAGAAACTGCCCCTACAGTTAAATAACAACAAAAAGATTTCGGTGAAAAATAATGACTGTGAAGAGGCATGTTTCCATTATAGATAATTTAGTGGTTGTTTTTAGCTCAGCAAAAGGTAACCACAAATGGTTTGAACACCTTCCAAATCTGCTCAGGTAGGAACGGAAACAACAGCAGTCATGACAACTGCACAGTAACTATCTGATAGGATATAAGAACACAAAGAGAATCAGAAAACTCATAAAATACTGAAAACTTATGAGATAACAAAAGTAAAGCTAACTATGTCTGTCATAATAACAAATAAAAATGGGATAAAATCATTAATTAAAAGAATAAGACTGAGTTTGGGGGAAAAAAAAGCCTATGTGGTCTATAAGAGACCCCCCCTAAAGCAAAGTGATTTTACTTTAAAATCTAAGTAAAAGGATGAGAAAAATATATAGAATGCAAATGTGAGGTGCAAGAAAGAAAGTATGAGGGCGCCTGGGTGGCTCAGTCGGTTAAGCGTCTGACTTTGGGTCAGGTCATGATCCCAGGGTCCAGGGATAGAGCCCCATATCAGGCTCCTTGCTCAGCGGGGAGCCTGCTTTCTCCCTCTGCCTGCCACTCTCCCTGCTTGTGCACTCTGTCTCACTCTCTCTCTCAAATAAATAAAATCTAAAAAAAAAAAAAGTATGAGTGAAAACATTATATCAAAACATTGAATTTGAGGTTTAAGAAAGATGAAATGTGCCTAAAAGTATTACTTTATTGTAATAAAGAATTCTAGACATATTAAGGGTATTAATACAATGGTAAAATAAAGAGAGAAAGAGGAGTGGGGGAGAGAAAGGAAGGAAGGAAAGGAAGGCAGGAAGACAGGAAGGCAGGAAGGCAGGAAGGAAGGAGGGAAGGAAGGAAGGAGGGCAGGAAGGGAGGAGGGAGAAAAAACTCAAACCCAAACAAAAGTAGTTAGGGAAAGCCAAGAGCTTGTTAATTAGGTAGGAACTCCAAAATAAAACACTAAAAATAAAACATTTAATCCTCTAGCTAACTTAATGTTATGGGTTGCATTGTGTTGCCCTCAAATTCATATGTTGAAGTCCTAACCCACAATATCTCGGAATGTGATATATTTGGAGATAAGGTCTTTAAAAGAATAAGTTCAATGTAGTTCATTAACACAGGCCATAATCCAATATGACTGGTGTCCTTATAAGAAGAGAAGACTAGGATACAGACCTATACAAAAGAAATACCATACAAACACAAGAAAAGATAGACATCTGAAAGCCTAACAAGGAGGCCTGAAAGAAAACCAGTCCTGCTCACACTTTGATCTTAGACTTCTGGCCTCCAGAATTGTGAGAAAATATATTTCTGTTGTTCAAGTCATCCAGTTTGTATTCAAAAAGTCAGTTGTATTTCTGTGTGTCAGCAATAAACATAAATTGAAATTAGATATCAGTATCATTTTCAATAGCACCAAAAATATTAAATCTTGAGGGTAAATTTGATAAAAGATATGCAAATCTGTACACTGAAATCTATGAAACAGTCCTGAAAAGATTAGAGAAAACCTCAATAAATGCAGCATTATACCCTGAGTGAGCAGATTCAATATTTTGTCATTCTCCCTAAATTTTTCATAGATTAAATGCAATTACAATCAAAATCCCAGCAAACATTTTTTATAGAAATTGACAAACTGTTTCTGAAATTTACATGGAAACGCAAAGGACCTAGACTAGCCTAAACATCTCTGAAAAATAACATCATATTTAGAGGACTAAAACTACCTAATTTCAACTTATTTTTAAGTCTATAGTAATCAAGACAGTATGATATTGGAGTAAAAATAGAAAAAACAATGGAACGGCATAAAGCATTCAGAAATAAAACCATATGTATATATTGACAACTGATTTTTTACAAAGATGCAATTCTATGGAAGAAGTCTTTTCAACAAATTGTGCCAAAACAACTGAACAACCATATGGAAAACAACAATAAACAAATAACAACCTGTGATCCATACCTCGTAACATATACAAAAAAGCAACTTTTTTTAAAACAGGTCCTGGACCTAAATGTAAAATCTAAAATTGTAGATATTCTAGAAGAAAACAAAGGGAAAATCTTTTTGCTTTGGGATAGACCAGGGTTTCTTAAACCCAGTGCTATTGACATTTTTTACTGTGGAGGGCTGTCCTGTGTATTTAGGTAGTTTAGTAGCATCCCTAGCCTCTCCCCTTTAGAAGCTAGTAGTACCTTCCCAGTTACGACGACCAAAAATGTCTTCAGACTTGACTTGCCAAATATCCCCAGGGGAGCAAAATATCTCCGGTTGAAAATCAACAGGTTAGGAAAAATTTCTTAGATATGAGAATCAAAACCATGAACCATAAAAAAATTTTGATTAATTATATATGAACAAAATGTAAAGCCTTCTGTTCCTCAGAAGACACTGTGAAGAGAATGAAAAGACAAGCCACAGACTGGGAGAGAATATTTATAAATCATATATCTCAAAAAAGATTTATCTAGAATACACAAAGAACTCTCAATACTCCAATAATAAACAATGCCACCAAAATATAAAAAAGTTTTGAATAGACACTTCACTAAAGAAGATATACAGATGTGAAGTAAGTACATGAAAAGATGTTCAATAACATTAGTCAAAAGAGAAATGCAATTTAAAACATGATACACCATTACATAATTATTAAAACAACTCTAAATAGAAAGAATGGCCATAGTAAGTTATCAGTGAGGATATGTTGGAACTGGAACTCTTATACACTGCTGGTAGGAACATAAAATGACGCTCCATTGGAAAACAGTTTGGCAGTTTCTTAAAAAGTCACACATAAACCTACACATGATCCAGCCACTGCACTCCTTGGTATCTACCCCAGAGAAATGAAAGCATATGCCTATACAAAGACCTGTATAAGACTGTTTATAGGGGCACCTGGGTGGCTCAGTTGGTTAAGCGACTGCCTTAGGCTCAGGTCATGATCCCGGGGTCCTGGGATCGAGCCCCACATGGGGGTCCCTGCTCGGCAGGAAGCCTGCTTCTCCCTCTCCCACTCCCCCTGCTTGTGTTCCCTCTCTTGCTGTCTCTCTCTCTGTCAAATAAATAAGTAAAATCTTTAAAAAAACAAACAAAAAAAAGACTGTTTATAGTAGCTTTATTTGTTATAGCAAAAGAGGAAATAACTCAAATGTCCATCAACAGATAAATGGATAAACAAATTGTGGTATATCCATATGATAGAAGAGTACTCAGCAAAAAAGGCAATGAAATATTGAGGCACCTAACAACATGGATAAATCTCAAAAAATAGTGATGCTGAGTGAAAGAAATGAGGCAAAAAAGAGGATACACTGTATTATTTTATTTGCAGAAAACCTGAGAAAATGCAAACTCACTGATAGTGACAGAAAGCTAAGATTAGTGGTTGCCTGGAAAGGGGTACAGAGGATGAAGAAAGTAGCAGTACAAAGAGGCATGAGAAAACTTTTTGGGGTGATAAATATGTCCACTATATTGACTGTGATGTCAGATTCATAGCTGTACATAAATATCAAAATTTATCAAGTTGTACACTTTAAGTGCAGTTTATTGAGTATAAATATAAAAGAAAAAGGTGCCATTTACAACAGCAACATGGAGTATGATTATCTAGGGATAAACTTAGCAAGAAATATCAAGGACAATTATGAAGAGACTTAAGACTCTACTAAGGATATGAAAGAAGATTTAACTAGAAAGAGACTCATCTTGCATCTTTATTATTGGATAAAAAGATTCATTATTTTAAAATTGTCAATTTCTCTAAATCAATCTATGATTTTAATGAAATGACAATATGACTCCCAATGAAACTTTGTTTTTTAACTATGACAAGTTTATTCCAATGTTCATATAGACAAAATATGTGAGAATAATCAGGAATTAAAAGAGAAAGCTATAGGAAGTTACTCTTAACCTACTACATTTAAAACATGGAATAAAGCCAGAGTAATTAAAAGTGTCAGTTGGATGCATAAATTATTAAATAGATCAATGAAGTAGACAAGCATCCAGAAATAGAACCAGGTGTATATGGGAAATAAGCATATGGTAAAAATAGCATTAAAATGGATAGAAAAAGAGATGGATTATTTAATAAATGGTTTGAGATAATTAAACAGACATTTGAAAAAGAAAATAATAGCGGCGCCTGGGTGGCTCAGTCATTAAGTATCTGCCTTTGGCTCAGGTCATGATCCCAGAGTCCTGGGATCCAGCCCAGCGCCTGGCTCCCTGCTCAGCAGGAAGTCTGTTTCTCCCTCTCCCCCTGCCCCTCCACCCACTTGTGTGTACTCTCTCTCAAATAAATAAACAAAATCTTAAAAAAAAATAAAAATAAATTTTTAAAAACTTTAAAAAATGAAAAAGAAAATAAAAAAGGCTAGAACATCACTACGGTCCTTACAAAGATAAATTCCATATTGACAAAGATGAAATGTTAAAATTATTAATGAACCAGAAGAAAATATGAAAGGATACTTTTATAATCTTTAAAGGTAAAGACCTTTCTTAGTCTAAAATAAAAGCCAGGAAATATATAACTAAAGATTTAAAATGTTGAATACATAAATATTGAAAACTTTCACATTCCAAAAAACAGCATAAACAAGGCTAACGAAAATAAAATATCTGCAAAGAAGAAATATAAATGGTCAGTGGGATTATATATATATTTCAGTCTTATTAGTAATCTAATAAACATAAGCAAAAACAACAATAAGATATGACCATCTTTCTGACTAGCAAATATTGAAAGACTGATCAAACTCAGACTGTCAAGAGAATGGAAATTGACTTTCTCATGTATTGTTGGAGGGAGTATGTAAACTGACACTTTTTTCCAGAACACAAATTAGAAACATATGTCAAAACTTGAAATACTCAATTACACTAATAAGCAATTATCCTAAGTGGATAAATATACACGAGCTCAGAATTTATGAACGAAGTTCACTGTTGCTATATTTCTTCTTTTTTATAAAAACAGGGTTCTTTATAGAAAAATTTTGAACATACAAGAGTAGAGAGATTATGGTATAATGAACCATTAATTAAATCACCTAGTTTAAACAATTACCAACATTTTGCTAATCTTGTTTCCTTTGTCTACCCCTGTACTATCATTTGAGTGCACTTTTATTTGGATGTGGAGCCCGAGGATATTAAAATAAGCCCAAAACAATATAATAAACTCCATAAATACTTTGGTATCTATACTGAACAAATAAAGACTTTGTCATAAAACATACCTGGAATAAGCTATTAACATTACCTAATACTCACAGTTCACGTTTAGGTTTCCTGAATTTTCTCAAAAATGTCTGTTTAGGATTGGTTTGTTTGTATTAAGATCTTAAGTTTCATATATTACATTTGGTTCACTATGTATTTTAGTTTCTTTTTTTAAATATATAACAATTCTTCCATTTAAAAAAAAATGCTGTTTATTGAAGAAACTCAGTCATTTGTACTGTAGAATTTCCCACAAACAGAAGTCAGCTGATTGCTTTCCAATACGCAATTTTAACTTGTTCTTCATTTCCTTATATTTATTGTAAAATGGTAGATATATAGGCTTAATTAAAAATTTTTGACAAGAACATCGCATAAGGGATGCCACGTACTTCCCAGCAAAATGCCTCGTTGTTCTGTTTAAGTGATATTAAGATCCAGATGGATCCAGATGATGTCAACATGATGCATCCATTATAAAGTTCTCCAACAACTTCTCACTAATTGTTTTATATCTATATTGATAGTTATACAGATTCATTATTTCATTAGGGATTACAAAACTCTGATAATCTAATTCTGTCATTCCCTTTGCATTTACTAGCTAGAATTCTTTAAAGAACTTTCCCTTACGAGACTAATTGATTACACTGAAATAGATTTTGTACAGCAAAGACTGGCTTGATGCTATTCCTTTTTTTGTTATATTTTAGAATAATTGGCTGGTTTCCAGGAAGCCTCTAATGGTGACCGTTGTGTGTGTAGTACTTATATCATTATAAACGTGTGGATTTTCATATTCTTAATGTATTTCAATTTATTGCAGTCATTATTCTTTTGATGCACTCAAATAGACACTTTGGTCTTTTGAAAAAAAAAAAAAAAGATATGCTTTGGGGCACATCTAAATGTCCTAGGCTAGCTTTATATAGTTCTAACCCTTGACTTAGATTCACCCATTTTCCCAAGGAGCTTTGGTATTTTGGGGGGGGTGGGGGTGGGAAATAGTATTTAAAGATCAGAATCTGGCCACTGAGGAAGCTCAATCTTCCTTAATTATTATCGTTGCTAGGGCTTTTCAATGGACACAGCTAGGAATTAGGCATTTTCAGAAAAGATAAAGAATATTGATATTTTCAATTTAAGTTAAACTTATGGGACATTACTTAATTTTCTTTTTTTTTAATTAATTTTCTTTTTTAGACTTGTATTCCTTTTTCACTGATAATCATGGTGCCTAATGATATTAATAAACTTATTCGCTCAGTCTTATAATATGCCTATACTAGCTTCAAAATAACAAAAATATTATAACTAACTGAGTATAGTTCAAGATCACTTTGCAATTCCTTTTGTCCTTAGGCTATAAAGATTAAGCATTTACAGTCAAAATACTCTATTTTGGAGTCACTTAAAATAATTAGTTTTCTGTATGGTTATATAAACAAATTAGCACAGACTTAGATTTAATTTTTTGTGATTTTTAACATTTTAATTTTTTTATATAAAATATGTACATGGTTTGAAAGGCAAACTATAAAACCAGGTACATTTTTAAAAGTCTAGCTTCAATTCTGTCTTCTATATCCTATGTTTCTCCCATACACTTATAGTAATCATTTTTGTTAGGTTTTAGTTTGTTCTTTTAATTGCTTTCTTTTGAAAATATAAACAATATGGGTGTAGATGTATCCTTCCACTTTTTATACATAAACCAGCATAAACATGCTTAGAGAAGAGCAATGAATTAGGAGCTGGAAGAACTGTGTCTTGGTTTTGCCTGAACTAGCAACTGAATACAAGATTTTGGAACACTTAATCATCCTGTAGTTTGGTTCCCTCATCTGTAAAACAAGAGAAATCACCCAGATTAGTTCATAATATTAGCATTCTATACTTTGTGATATTAAACAATGCCTATTTCTCAGGATATACAAATAAAGATATGTAAAATTGACCACACACACAAAAATACAACTTCACCTCTTGGCACAGTTAACAATGTATATCCTAATCTAAATACAGGGCCACAGTGGGAAAAATCTGGGCAACCAGTGACCTTAAATTGATTTGAGGTATTTGTGTTCTTAAATAAGCTTTTAATTATGCAAATGGTTGTATTATTACTACATTCTTACTCATGCAAAAATGGTAAATCATACTGTTCAGTTTTCATAATTAGCCTGTCCTCTCTCACCTTCTTCCAGATGAGTTTCATAACTTTTCCTTCACATTAAATTCATATCTCCTTCCTCATCCTCATATCAATGGATAATCTTGTTTTTTTACATACCTGCCCCCCCCAAGTTTGAAGCGAATTTCCAAAGACTCCCACGACCACAACTACTTATTCATTTGCATCTATGCCTATTAACTTTCTCTTTTCTCCAGATGCTATGGAGGGAAGTATCCCTCCCACTAGCTAGAGCCAGCCTCTGCATATGTGCATTACAGCCTATCCTCTTTCACCTGATCATGCTTCTCCTAAGGCACCATCAACTTCTCACTCACTATTGATTTTTTCCTACCAGATAAAAAGTATGCGATTACTTTTGCCCTCTAAAAACACTCTCTTAAATCACCTTCCCTCTCCACATACTACCCCATATTGTGCTCCCTTTGATAGCAAAACTCCTTGGAAGAAGAATCTATATGCTCACTATCTTTAACTTCTCCTTCCATACTTTCTCGAATATACTAGAATCTAATTTTTGCTCTCTATGTAATTTCTCTTTTGCATAACCCAGATGCAATCCTATCATCTCCACATTCAAAATGTACTAAGAATCCCAGCACTTCTTACCTTCCCAAATGCCATTAGCCTGGCTTAAGCCACTATTATTTCACACCTGTATGATGTTAATAGAATCTAAACTAGGTCTCCCTGCTTCTGACCTTGGTTTCCTGCTATCTATTCTCAACATAGCAGCAAGATGTGTATAGTTAAAACATAACCAGGTTTTAAGAGATCTCTCCTTTCTCTGATTAGTGCCCTCTAATGGTTTCCCATCTCAACATAAAACCCAAATAGCTACTATGAGCTACAAGTCTATTCATTATTACTTTTCTGACCTCATATCCCACTGCCTTCTCTATTATTTCTCCAATTCAACTTCTTTTCCCCAAGGTCTTTGCACTTGCTGTTCCCTCTGCCTGGAATGCTCTTCCTCCAGTATCTGCATTGCTTACTTCCTCACTTCTTTCACATCTTTACTTTCCTGACTACTCTATCGAAAACTTCAAACTTTGCCATTGTGTTAGCTCACCCAGCTCAGCTGGGTGACTTAAAAAACAGGAATTTATTCCTCACACTTCTGAAGACTGCAAGTTCAAGATCAAGGTGCCATAAGGGTCAGTGTCTGTGAGACAGCTCTTCCTGGCTTGTAGAAAGCTGCCTCCTTGCTGAGTGCTCACATGGCCTTTCCTTGGTGTGTACACATGGAGAGCGAGTGAGCTCTCCTCTCTTCCTCTTTTCATAAGGGCACGAATCCCATCAGGAAGGCACCATCCTCATGATCTCATTTAAACTTAATTACCTCCCCAAAGCGCCACTTACTGTCAAATTGGAGGTGAGGGATTCAACATGTGAATTTTGGGGGAACACAAACATTCATTCCGTAATAGCTTTCTCCACTTATATTTAATCATATTCCCCATCTTTATTTTTTCCTATACACTTGTCACCTTCTAAAATAGAATATATTTTGCTTATTGTGTAGATTGTATTCCACATTAGAATTATACCTCCAAGTCTCTTCAACAAATGGTGTTGGGAAAATTGGACAGCCACATGCAGAAGAATGAAACTGGGCCATTTCCTTACACCACACACAAAAATAGACTCCAAATGGTTGAAAGACCTAAATGTGAGACAGGAATCCATCAATATCCTAAAGGAGAACACAGGTAGCAAACCTCTTCGACCTCAGCCGCACCAACTTCTTCCTAGAAACATCGCCAAAGGCAAGGGAAGCAAGGGCAAAAATGAACTATTGGGATTTCATCAAGAGAAAAAGCTTTTGCACAGCCAAAGAAACAGTCCACACAACCAAAAGACAACCGACAGAATGGGAGAAAATATTTGCCAATGACATATCAGATAAAGGGCTAGTATCCAAAATCTATAAAGAACTTATCCAACTCAACACCCAAAGAACAAATAATCCAATCAAGAAATGGGCAGAAGACATGAACAGACATTTTTCCAAAGAAGACATCCAAATGGCCAACAGACACACGAAAAAGTGCTCAACATCGCTCGGCATCAGGGAAATCCAAATCAAAACCTCAATGAGATACCACCTCACACCCATCAGAATGTCTAAAATGAACAAGTCAGGAAACGACAGATGTTGGCGGGGATGTGGAGAAAGGGGAACCCTCCTACACTGTTGGTGGGAATGCAAGCTGGTGCAACCACTCTGGAAAACAGTATGGAGGTTCCTCAAACAGTTGAAAATAGAGCTACCATACGATCCAGCAATTGCACTACTGGGTATTTACCACAAAGATACAAATGCAGGGATCGGAAGGGGTACGTACACCCCAATGTTTATAGCAGCAATGTCCACAATAGCCAAACTGTGGAAAGAGCCAAGATGTCCATCGACAGATGAATGGATAAAGAAGAGGTGGTATATATACACAATGGAATATTATGCAGCCATCAAAAGGAATGAGATCTTGCCATTTGCAACGCCGTGGATGGAACTGGAGGGTGTTATGCTGAGTGAAATAAGTCAATCAGAGAAAGACATGTATCATAAGACCTCACTGATATGAGGAATTCTTAATCTCAGGAAAGAAACTGAGGGTTGCTGGAGTGGTGGGGGGTGGGAGGGATGGGGTGGCTGGGTGATAAAGAGATTGGGGAGGGTATATGCTATGGTGAGCGCTGTGAATTGTGCAAGACTGTTGAATCACAGATCTGTACCTCTGAAACAAATAATGCAATATATGTTAAGAAAAAAAAAAGAAGATAGCAGGAGGGGAAGAGTGAAGGGGAGTAAATCGGAGGGGGAGACGAACCATGAGAGACGATGGAGTCTGAAAAACAAACTGAGGGTTCTAGAGGGGAGGGGGGTGGGGGGATGGGTTAGCCTGGTGATGGCTATTAAAGAGGGCACGTTCTGCGTGGAGCACTGGGTATTATGCACAATGAATCATGGAACACTACATCAAAAACTAATGATGTAATGTATGGTGATTAACATAACAAAAAAATTGTAATGATATATAAATATTTGCCTTATTAAAAAAAAAGAATTATACCTCCATGAAAGCAAGGATTTTCAGCCTTTTATTTATTGATTCTCTAGTACCTCAAAAAATGTCTGACACATAGTAGGTGCCCAGCAAATATGTGTTGAATACGTAAGTGCCTTAGAAGTTCAAGTAGGCCATAAATATAAAAGAGATGTAGGCTTGTGAGGAACAATCTGCTCAACTCTGAAATAAACAATGTGCTATGTGAAATCATTGTATTATGTTCACATCCATAATTGTGAAAATTTAGCAGTCACTCAGTGAATTTATGAATTAAATCCCTTTTTGGAAAAATATCTAATTGATAAAACTACAATGAATAAATTAAGCCATCTGAAATAGCAGTAGCAAAGTAATTTAAATTCCAATGCTGATATGGGCATCTGTTTATTATAAAACAAAAGCTTTTTTTTCCTTTACTTTAGAATAAACAACTGTGACAAATTGGCTCAATATTTCCTTTAGTTATGCTCATAATATATTTTAAACAACATAATAGGCTTACATTACCCATCTTGTTTTCAATACCCATATGGCGACTGTTATGTAAATGTTCCTTAAAAATAAATGATGCTGTTTAGTGTACAATGTATGTTGTTTGCTACTAAAACCATGATTATGTGAAAGAAAAGAATCATTAAATCATTCTAAAAAAAGAATTAAATTCTAGGAGAACTATAAATAGGAAATAGCTGATACTATAAAACTAATGTCAGAAACACTTTATTTGAATTTATCAAGATGGCATAACTTGGAAGAGGTTTTAAGATGATAAAAGAACACATTCTCTAAGTTTTTCAAGAAATACAGCTCATGAAAGACACTGAAAACTGGCACCTGGGTGGCTCAGATGGTTAAGCGTCTGCCTTCGGCTCAGGTCACGATCCCAGAGTCCTGGGATCGAGTCCCACACCGGGCTCCCTGTTGAGCAGGGAGCCTGCTTCTCCCTCTGCCTCTCTCCCTCTCTCTCTCTCTCTGTCTCTCATGAATAAATAAATAAAATCTTAAAAAAAAAACAGCTGTTACAAAACTGAAATCATATGATGGGAAATTATGAGTGAGGTCACCCAGTGTGTTACTCTGTTCTTTAAAAACCCAGATGAGTGTAATGAGGAGAGGAGCCCTTGTGAGTCCTAATGGCTATTTTAGATATTTCAAAAGATGCAGCAAAGATGTGGAAGTATGCTCAAAATTATTTTTCTTTTGTGGATTTCAAGCTTTAAGAATTTTGGATACTATTTGTAGCCTACTGAATTGAAAGAGCTTTAAAAGAGACTGTAAGTACATAACATCAAGTCAAGCAGTTAGAGACCACACTATAGATATACCTGCATCTCAGGTAGACTCCTCTAAGGGACCCTTCAAATACTCTTTTTGAGTTAAAGGTGTTCTGCCATATTCAGTTATGGACACATAGAACCTTAGCATGTAGTTTAATTCCTTTTTTATACATGTGAAAGTGTAGATCTTGCAGGAATAAAGAGCTTTCCCATGGTCACATGAGTCAAGTTATATGAGATCAGGACTGAAACCCATCACGTCAACCAGTTAGTTTCCTTGCTGTCATAAGATTTTAAATCTTGTTTGTTACTGAATGATATTAGCCAAGTAACACACAAAGAGATTCACACATACATACATGTGTAATTTTATTTATGCAGCTTAACTTCATTCATAATGGGGATAGAACCTAGTTCATAAACATTTAATGGTATGTTCAGTGACATGAACATCTGGTTGGCATGTGATCTTCATCTGTTTCCTAGGGCACCAAAGTTTCTTAGCAGCACCCAGAACCTGGGATGATAGGGATACACATTTTTTAAGGCTGATGAAAATGGCGCAGGAGTCTTTTTATTTATTTTCTTTTTTGGTAGCTGGCATTTGGAAAGATCAGAAGCAAATAGTGACTCTGGCTGCAAGCACAAGTACTTAAAATTGCCCTATAAAGCTAGAAAAGAAGAAATAGTCTATGGGAAAATAGCATATTTGCTTCCTCATTACCTTCCTGCATACCAGCAGAGATGGGGTGTGAGGGGCATGCCAGGATATTGTCATCAAATGACACAAGTTTTTTTAAAAATCAAGAAAAGAATTAATAAAATAAGAAGTAAAGAGAGGGGCGCCTGGGTGGCTCAGTCATTAAGCGTCTGCCTTCAGCTCAGGTCATGATCCCGGGGTCCTGAGATCAAGCCCCGCATTGGACTCCCTGCTCGGCAGGAAGCCTGCTTCTCCCTCTCCCACTCTCCCCGCTTATGTTCCCTCTTCTCGCTGTGTCTCTCTCTGTCAAATAAATAAATAAAAAATCTTAAAAAAAAAAAAAAGTAAAGAGGATATAGCTAAAAAGTATACTGTTTATCACAATTTTCAGGTTTTCTATGTTTTAATGATATGACTGTCTTTCCAAATTTTAGGGACTATGCATAAGCCTTCTATCATCAACATTTTCTACAGAATATATTTTACTTTTTATAATTTTTGAAGATATTCCATTAAAAATTTGGAGCTCCAAATTAAATTGCAGTAGTTCATCAATACTGAACCTGATTTGCGGGACCCTTGTCTTCTTTTACATGCGCTCTTGAGATAGCAATTCAGTAACTCCCTAAAGATGAGCTTCTTCAGGTGGTGCATCTGCCTTTTGTATGTTAATACATTTTTCTTCTTATCCGAGATGTAATGATGTGGGAAACAAAGGCAGAAGAAAAATTATCAAATTTCCTTACTACCTAGAGCCCACTGACAAGTCCTTGAAACAGGCAGAGTGATATTCCTCTAGGGACTCAGCTGCCTCGATGTTAATACTTTCTAAGGACAAAAGGCAATCCTAGCCTAACAACCCCCCCCACCCCAGGATCCTGTAAGTCTACTTTAATGTATAAAAATTCCTTTGGAAACTTTCTTTGTCTCTAAACCTCCCCAAGATACGTGTTGGTAATCATCCCCCAAGCATATGGCCCACCGATATACATCTGAAGGGTCTCATGACTAAGGTTTTATTAGATGGTAATAAATGACCTTTTCCTAACAATAGCTAGCCCCCTCAAGGTCCTGGAATCCTTGCTTCTAAAATTCTTTAGAGACTTCCGGTATCCCTAACTCTCTCCCAACTTGAAAGTATATAATGGGCCACTGCTTATGACCCCATTGCAGCTCTTTCTGCCCACGGGTCCTGTCCCCGGGCTTTAATAAAATCACCTTTTTTGCACCAAACATGTCTCAAGAATTCTTTCTTGGCCATCGGCTTCGAACCCTAATGTCTTTCCTACATCATATGGCGCCCAACATGTTTGTGGTTTGGGTCAAGGACGTGAACTTGTAAAAGCACAAGAATATATGGGTTGACTAGTGAAGGATCTTAATGATATCCAGGGGTCGGGGGGGCCACTGCTGATGGAATTCGTAACCCCACTGAACACCAGGCATTGCAGTGAGGATCCTGAGAGTGGATTAGAAAAGTAAATGTCGGCACTATGGGAGTGTCCTTCTGCCAGAAAAGGGGCCTAAAAAACCTGAAACTTGCTCCCATTTGTTTTTCCCCAAACCTAGGACATCATAAAAATTCAGGCAGCTTGCTAGATTCAAATACAAATAACAACTCTATGGAAAAAATAACAGTTTGTGATAATAATAATTTAAAAAAAACATTAAAAAATGCTTACTCTTTCAAAAAGAAATACTATAACTTTCCAGTTGAATTTAGAGGATGAGACACCAAATAGATACTTTTATTTAAATTATATTTAAGAAAAAATAAAACAAAATTGGAGACTACAAGTTTCAAAAGAAATGCATTTTGAAATGTGGAATGATCCATCAAGAATGGAGGAAACCACAAAGACTTTTAAAATATTGGAATGCAATACTCATGAGGACTACTGAGCTTGCCCAGGAATTCTTTTTTGGTTATAGTGGATATGCTAGATTGGTTCTTAAACGTCCATTTCAATCTCCTTCTAATAGGCAGAGGCTGGACAAAAATCCCAGATGTGTTGGAAGTGAGGATTCCAGATGTGACTTAGGTCCTGCCCATCAGATACTATCAAATGACACTTGCATTCAGAACTGATTTAACTTAAGAGCGAGGCCTAGTGTGTGACACTCATTTTGTGGGTGCTGATTTAGCAAGATTTGCATGACTCCGGGGCCAAGAGTGGCAGTAGTGGGCTCTTGGACCCAGATCACAGCTAAGGCAAGAGTGATTCTGGAATCAGGAGTTGGCTCTTGAATTCCCTCCCAGAAGCCATAATTTTCTTGGCAGGCCAGTTCTACTGTGTGGTTCTGGGAGTCATTCCCAGAGGCTCGCCTAGAGCCTGCTTCTACAGCTCTTGTAACAATTTTATAAATACTTTATTGCCGGTATTAAATTATTTTCTAATTTCCTATATTAATTTTTGTCCTGCTTAAAATAGCTAAAATATTTTCTATTACCTGCAGCTGAACTTCTACATGATAGTAGAATATATTCTTATCCTATGATTTCAATGTAGTCCTGCCAGAACGGCTTAGGAAAGGAAAGGACTAAGGAAACAAAATCTAGGCTCTTCCCAAATATAATTGCTTTCTTCCTATTGTGTTCCCTCTAGAATCAGAACAACCACAACCTCTTTGATCTTTGGCAACTTACTTGACCTCTCTGTGCCTGAGAATAATAATGTCTACCTCATAGAGTTATGAGAATTAAATTATGGAAGTGTGTAAACCACTCAGCATAATTCCTAGTACATAGTAAGTTATCAGTAAATGAGATATGTTAGCATTATTAACTCTGTAGAACTTCTGTTATTTGTAATGATCCATACATGAGAAATGGTTTGCATACCCTTGAGGGTAAGAACCAGGTTTCATTCATTCATCTTTCTGTCTCAAGATTCTATCACAAAGCTTGACACTTTGTAGATATTTAATGCTTCCTGATTGACTGTTTCTAAATAGTCTATGAGTTCACAAAGATTCTCAAAGTTCTCAAAGTATCTTATTCTTTTATTTTCTTCTGGGAAATTAGAATATGCCTAACCCTTCATGGAGTCTTACTTGAGAGGGGGAGATAGAAGAGAATAAAAAATCTAAAAGAAGCTTTGTATATTATCCATTTCAGATCCAGCACTTCGTGTATGATGCAAGACCCAAAGTTACTATTCTGTGCTCAAGTTCACAAACCTATAAACCTGCAACCAGTTCCCTATAGTCCCCCTATTAGGTTTTTCTATGACCTTACATTAATGTTATGTAGTTTACATTACTACATGGAAACATGGAGTAATTATAAGTATGTAGGGACTTACCCCTGAAACCAAATAGTTCCCAGGGTTTAGAGGATTTAGATTTTCTTTTATCGTTTTGTGTTCAGTTTCTTTTCTTACTAAGAGGCATTTAGCTGTCTTTTCTTGTTACCGTCAATAATCTGGTCTCCAGAAACTCTCACCAATTTTCTGATTTTCTTCTAATCTTCAAGGTTTCAGAAAATCAGAGGCTATTATAGCCCAAACAAAAAGTAAATTGACTATGAGTGAGAGCTTATGGGATTTTTCTAGGGATAGATAATGAATTTTAGTGGGTAGGCCATTTGGTATTGGTTTTGGCTCCTTAGGGCTTGTTTTCCCCCTTATTCTTCTGATTTCATTGGAGTTTTGATAATTGACATGACCACACAAATAGCCTTAGGATGTGTTAGACTAAGTATGAACATTGAAACAGCAATTACCCACAAGGTCAAATTCTGATAAATTAATTCTCTATGTAATGTAAAATGCTAGTCACTTTGAAAAATATTTCAGCAATACCTCAAAAAGTTAAACAAAAATTATCATTTGATTCAGCAATTCCACTCCTAATTATATACCCAAGAGAAATAAAAAACATGTCCACACAAAAACTTGTACAGGAATGCTCATAGCAGTCATTCTTACCAGCCAAAAGGTGGAAACAACCCAAATGTCCATCAATGATGAACAAGTAAACAAAATGTAGAAAATGTAGCATATCCATATAATGGAATATTATTTGACCATAAAAAGGGATAAGTATCAAGACATGCTACAACATGGATAATGATGAAAGAAGGCGATCACAAAAGACCAAATATCATATTATTCCTTTATATAAAATGTTCCAAATAGGCAAAATTATAGAGACAGATAGAAGGCTATGGTTGGCTAGGACTGTGGGCTGGGGTGGGGGATGTTGTAAAGCAACTGTGAAAGTGATAGCTAAAAAGTACAAAAATTTCTCTTTGGGTGATGAAAATGTTTTAAAACTGTGGCAATGGTTGCACAATTCTAAATATACTAAGAGCATTGAATTGTATACTTAAAATGGGTGAACTGTATGGTATGTGAATTATATTTCAATAATACCAAAAAAGTCTCCATATAACAAAATGACGGTCAATCTCCAGGTGAAATTCCATCCACTTCAAGCAATATTTTATTCAACAAACTTAAGAGTCAGTTCTTTAAAGTTTATTGTAAAAAGATCCTGAATGTGGGGTGGAGCAAGATGGCGGAGGAGGAGGAGACCTGGATTTCGTCTGGTCTCAGGAATTCAGCTGAATAGGGATCAAACCATTCTGAACACCTACGAACTCAACAGGAGATTGAAGGAGAGAGTAGCAACAACTCTCTGAAGAGAGAAGCAACCACTTACTGGAAGGTAGGACGTGCGGAGAAGTGAATCCGAGGCGATATTCAGGAGGATAGACGGCGGGGGAGGGGGCCTCCGTCGGCCGCTTCTGGCAAGTGCTAGAGCCACGGAGCACAAAATTGGAACATTTGGAAGTCGGTTCCGATGAGGGATGTCACTCCAGTGGCTAAGTGGGGGGGTGGAACCCTCACGGGACAGTGTGGACTCAGGACCCTCGGGGTCACAGAAAGACTGGGGGTGCCTTAATGTGGCAGAGCTCCCAGGTATCAGAGCGGGGAAGCCAGCTGCAGAGACGGAGCCGAGGCGCGCGCTCTCAGCTTGGGGTGGCCATGAACTGTGATCCGCCGCCCAGTCGGGACACTGCGCCTCCAGCAGGGACCCAACAAGCAGCAGAGCTGGGGAGACTCCCCTTCTTCCCCCAGGAGGAGCGGCGCGGGAGCACACCACAGGGATCTGCTGGGTTTGGAGACTCCACACGGGGTCAGGTGCCAGAGATAGAAACGCTCGGTCACAGGCCGAGTGAGCAGGGAGTGCAGCCGAAGACCAGGGAGACGGGAGTGATTGACTGCTTTTCTCTGGGGGCGCACTAAGGAGCGGGGCCCCGAGTTCTCGGCTCCTCTGGGCAGAGTGGGAGGCCACCATTTTCACTCTGGTCCTCCAAAGCGGTACGGAGAGCTTGCAGGGAACAAAAGCTCCTGAGAGCAAACCCGAGCAGCTTGCTTAGCCCGGACCGACAAGGGCGGGGCAATTCCGCCTCCGGCAAAGACATTTGGGAACCACGGCCCCAGGCCCCTCCCCCAGAAGATCAGCACCAACAGCCAGCAAGCCAAGACCAAGTTTACCGATCAAAAGAGAACGGGAGAACTCCAGTGCTAAGGGAATACTGCACATAGAATTCATGGTTTTTTTACCATGATTCATTAGTTTTTCAAAGTTAATTTTTTTTAAATGTTTTTTGTGGGGTTTTTTTGAATTTTTCTTTTTCCCTTTTTCAACCAACATCTTATCAATCCCTTTTTTAAAAAAACATTTATTTTTCATTTTTAGAGTCATATTTTATCCCTTCATAGTAGTTACCCTTATTTTTGGCATGTATATATAAGTTCCTTTCTCCTTAAAATTTTGAGATACAGTTTCTTCTACCAAATCAAAATATACCCTAAATCAATACTGTATGGCTTTGTTCTAGTCTCCTGCCTGATCACAGTCTCTCCCTTTTTTTCTTTTTTTTATTAAATCTTCTTTCTTCTTTCAAACAACTTCTTATCTTATCAATTCCATATATAAAACCTTTTATAAATTTCATCTTTACAGTCAAATTTCATCCCTTCATTGTATCAACCCTTATTTTCTACATATATAAGTCTTTCTTCCTTTAAAATTTTAGGAGGCACTTTCTTCTAACAGACCAAAATACACTCAAAATCTAGTGTGTGGCACTGATGTATGCACTAGCCTGATCATATTTGATCATATTGGGTTTTTTTGTTTTGTTCTGTTTTTGTTGGTTTTTATCTTTTTCTTTTTTTTTCCTTCTCTTTCTTTTTTCTTTCTTTCCCTTTCTTTTCCCCTGGTTTCAGGTCTTTTCTGATTTGTATAGAGTATATTTCCTGGGGACGTTGTTAACCTGTTAGCATTTTGTTCTCTCATTCATCTATTCTCCTCTGGACAAAATGACAAAACGAAAAAAATCACCTCAGCAAAAAGAACAAGAGGTAGTACCGTCTGCCAGAGACCTACTCAATACAGACATCAGTACGATGTCGGACCTAGCGTTCATAATCATGACTGTAAGATACTAGCTGGGCTTGAAAAAAGCGTGGAAGTTATTAGAGAAACCCTTTCTGGAGAAATAAAAGAACTAAAATCTAACCAAGTCGAAATCAAAAAGGCTATTAATGAGGTGAAATAAAAACTGGGGGCACTAACTGCTAGGATAAATGAGGCAGAAGAGAGAATCAGTGATATAGAAGACCAAATGATGGAAAATAAAGAGGGTGAGAAAAAGAGAGAAACAACTACAGGGTCACGAGGGCAGAATTCAAGAGATAAGCAATATGATGATGAAACAACATTAGAATAACTGGGATCCCACAAGAAGAAGAAAGAGAGAGAGGGGCAGAAGGTATATTGGAGCAAATTATAGCAGAGAACTTCCCTAATGTGGGGAAGGAAACAGGCATCAAAATCCAGGAAGCACAGAGAAACCCTCTCAAAATCAATAAAAATAGGTCAACACCCCGACATCTAATGGTAAAACTTACGAGTCTCAGAGACAAAGAGAAAATCCTGAAAGCAGCTCGGGAGAAGAGATATGTAACCTACAATGGTGGAAACATTAGATTGGCAACAGACCTATCCACAGAGACCTGGCAGGCGTGAAAGGACTGGCATGATATATTCAGAGCACTAAATGAGAAATATATGCAGTCAAGAATACTATATCCAGCTAGGCTGTCAGTGAAAATAGAAGGAGAGGTAAAAAGCTTCCAGGACAAACAAAAACTAAAGGAATTTGCAAACACAAAACCAGCCCTCCAAGAAATATTGAAAGGGGTCCTCTAAGCAAAGAGAGAGCCTAAAGGCAGCACAGATCAGAAAGGAAAACAGACAATATACAGTCACAGACACCTTACAGGCAATACAATGGCACTAAATTCATATCTTTCAATAGTTACCCTGAATGTAAATGGGCTAAATGCCCCAATCAAAAGACACGGGCTATCAGATTGGATTAAAAAACAAGACCCATCAATAAGCTGTCTGCAAGAGACTCATTTTAGATCCAAAGACACCCCCAGATTGAAAGTGAGGGGGTGGAAAACAATTTACCATGCTAATGGACACCAAAAGAAAGCTGGGGTGGCAATCCTTATATCAGACAAATTAGATTTTAAAACAAAGACTGTAATAAGAGATGAAGAAGGACACTATATCCTACTTAAAGGGTCTATCCAACAAGAAGATCTAACAATTGTAAACATCTATGCCCCTAACAGGGGAGCAGCCAATTATATAAGGCAATTAATAACAAAAGCAAAGAAACACATTGACAACAATACAATGATAGTGGGGGACTTTAACACCCCCCTGACTGAAATGGACAGATCATGTAAGCAAAAGATCAACAAGGAAATAAAGACTTTAAATGACACACTGGACCAAATGGACTTCACAGACATATTCAGAACATTCCATCCCAAAGCAACGGAATACACATTCTTCTCTAGTGCCCATGGAACATTCCCCAGAATTGATCACATCCTAGGTCACAAATCAGGTCTCAACTGACACCAAAAGATTGGGGTTATTCCCTGCATATTTTCAGACCACAATGCTTTGAAACTAGAACTCAATCACAAGACAAAAGTCGGAAAGAACTCAAATACATGGAGGCTAAAGAGCATCCTATTAAAGAATGAATGGGTCAACCAGAAAATTAAAGAAGAATTTAAAAAAATCATGGAAAGCAATGAAAATGGAAAGAAAACTGTTCAAAATCTTTGGGATACAGCAAAGGCAGTCCTGAGAGGAAAGTATATAGCAATACAAGCCTTTCTCAAGAAACAAGAAAGGTCTCAAATACACAACCTAACCCTACACCTAAAGGAGCTAGAGAAAGAACAGCAAATAAAGCCTAAACCCAGCAGGAGAAGAGAAATCATAAAGATCAGAGCAGAAATCAATGAAATAGAAACCAAAAGAACGGTAGAACAGATCAACGAAACTAGGAGCTGGTTCTTGGAAAGAATTAACAAGATTGATAAACCCCTGGCCAGACTTATCACAAAGAAAAGAGAAATGACCCAAATCAACAAAATCATGAATGAAAGAGGAGAGATCACAACCAACACCAAGGAAATACAAACAATTATAAGAACAGATTATGAGCAACTCTATGCCAGCAAATTAGATAACCTGGAAGAAATGGGTGCATTCCTAGAGATGTATCAACTACCAAAATTGAACCAGGAAGAAATAGAAAACCTGAACAGACCTATAACCACTAAGGAAACTGAAGCAGTCATCAAAAATCTCCCAACAAACAAAAGCCCAGGGCCAGATGGCTTCCCAGGGGAATTCTATCAAACATTTAAAGAAGAATTAATACCTATTCTCCTGAAACTGTTCCAAAAAATAGAAATGGAAGGAAAACTTCCAAACTCATTTTATGAGGCCACCATTACCTTGATCCCCAAACCAGACAAAGACCCATCAAAAAGGAGAATTACAGACCAATATCCTTGATGAACATGGATGCAAAAATTCTCACCAAAATACTAGCCAATAGGATCCAACAGTACATTAAAAGGATTATTCACCATGACCAAGTGGGATTTATCCCTGGGCTGCAAGGCTTGGTTCAACATCCGCAAATCAATCTACATGATACAATACATTAACAAAAGAAAGAACAAGAATCATACGAACCTCTCAATAGATGCAGAAAAAGCATTTGACAAAGGACAGCATCTTTTCTTGATCAAAACTCTTCAGAGTATAGGGATAGAGGGTACATACCTCTATATCATAAAAGCCATCTATGAAAATCCTACAGCGAATATCATTCTCAATGGGGAAAAGCTGAGAGCTTTCCCCTAAGGTCAGGAACGCGACAGGGATGTCCACTATCACCACTGCTATTCAACATAGTATTCGAAGTCCTAGCCACAGCAATCAGACAACAAAAAGAAATCAAAGGCATCCAAATCGGCAAAGAGGAAGTCAAACTCTCACTCTTTGCAGATGATAGGATACTGTATGTGGAAAACCCAAAAGACTCCACCCCAAAACTGCTAGAACTCATACAGGAATTCAGTAAAGTAGCAGGATATAAAATCCATGCACAGAAATCAGTGGCATTCCTATACACCAACAACAAGACAGAAGAGAGACAAATCAAGGAGTTGATCCCATTTACAATTGCACCCAAAACCATAAGATACCTAGGAATAAATCTAACCAAAGAGGCAAAGGATCTGTAACTCAGAAAAGTATAAAATACTCATGAAAGAAATTGAAGAAGGCAGAAAGAAATGGAAAAACGTTCCATGCTCATGGATTGGAAGAACAAACGTTGTGAAGATGTCAATGCTACCTAGAGCAATCTACACATTCAATGCAATCCCCATCAAAATACCATGCACTTTTTTCAAAGAAATGGAACAAATAATCCTAAAATTTGTATGGAAGCAGAAGAGACCCCGAATAGCCAGAGCAATATTGAAAAAGAAAAGCAAAGCTGGCGGCATCACAATTCCGGACTTCCAGCTCTATTACAAAGCTGTCATCATCAAGACAGTATGGTACTGGCACAAAAACAGACACACAGATCAATGGAACAGAATCGAGAGCCCAGAAATGGACCCTCAACTCTATGGTCAACTCAGAAAGAATGTCCAATGGAAAAAAGACAGTCTCTTCCACAAATAGTGTTGGGAAAATTGGACAGCCACATGCAGAAGAATGAAACTGGACCATTTCCTTACACCACACACAAAAATAGACTCCAAATGGTTGAAAGACCTAAACGTGAGACAGGAGTCCATCAACATCCTAAAGGAGAACACAGGTAGCAACCTCTTCAACCTCAGCCGCAGCAACTTCTTTCTAGAAACATCGCCAAAGGCAAGGTAAGCAAGGGTAAAAATGAACTATTGGGATTTCATCAAGATAAAAAGCTTTTGCACAGCCAAAGAAACAGTCCACACAACCAAAAGACAACCGACAGAATGGGAGAAAATATTTGCCAATGACATATCAGATAAAGGGCTAGTATCCAAAATCTATAAAGAACTTATCCAACTCAACACCCAAAGAACAAATAATCCAATCAAGAAATGGGCAGAAGACATGAACAGACAGTTTTCCAAGGAAGACATCCAAATGGCCAACAGACACATGAAAAAGTGCTCAACATCGCTCGGCATCAGGGAAATACAAATCAAAACCTCAATGAGATACCACCTCACACCAGTCAGAGTGGCTAGAATTAACAAGTCAGGAAATGACAGATGTTGGCGGGGATGTGGAGAAAGGGGAACCTCCTACACTGTTGGTGGGAATGCAAGCTGGTGCAACCACTCTGGAAAACAGTATGGAGGGTCCTCAAACAGTTGAAAATAGAGCTACCATACGATCCAGCAATTGCACTACTGGGTATTTACCACAAAGGTACAAATGTAGGGATCCGAAGGGGTACGTGCACCCCAATGTTTATAGCAGCAATATCCACAATAGCCAAACTGTGGAAAGAGCCAAGATGTCCATCGACAGATGAATGGATAAAGAAGAAGTGGTATATATACACAATGGAATATTATGCAGCCATCAAAAAGAATGAGATCTTGCAATTTACAACGACATGGATGGAACTGGAGGGTGTTGTGCTGAGTGAAATAAGTCAATCAGAGAAAGACATGTTTCATATGACCTCGCTGATATGAGGAATGGAATTTTTAACCTCAGGAAAGAAACTGAGAGTTGCTGGAGTGGTGGGGGGTGGGAGGGATGGGGTGGCTGGGTGATAGACATTGGGTAGGGTATGTGCTATGGTGAGCGCTGTGAATTGTGCAAGACTGTTGAATCACAGATCTGTACCTCTGAAACAAATAATGCAATATATGTTAAGAAAAAAAAAAGAAGAAGATAGCAGGAGGGTAAGAATGAAGGGAAGTAAGTCGGAGGGGGAGACGAACCATGAGAGACGATGGACTCTGAAAAACAAACTGATGTTTCTAGAGGGGAGTGGGGTAGGGTATGGGTTAGCCTGGTGATGGGTATTAAAGAGGGCACGTTTTGCATGGAGCACTGGGTGTTATGCACAAACAATGAATCATGGAACACTACATCAAAAACTAATGATTTAATCTATGGTGATTAACATAACAATAAAAATTAAAAAAAAAAAAGAAAACATACTCCCTAAGGAAAAAAAAAAGATCCTGAATATAATAGTATTTTGATGAAAACAAATGTTTTTCTCAAATTGCCTATTCATATAATAGGGAATTTGGCAAACTATCACCACTCCAAATTATCACCACTGATAAACAGTAAACTTTCACATGAATGCCTTGTGTTCCACGTAATTTTTTTTGTTTCATTACAAAAGACGTCACTGACTGAAATCTCACTTATGGAGTAACACAAACAGGCTTTCTTAAATTAAAGGCAGGAAGGTTCAAAAGCAGAAAGATGATTAATCAGCACAGAAGAATTCCTAACATCTGCTAAACTCTAGTGGAGTCAACTTGCTTTCTTTTTCATTGTTACTATAGAGATCAGGGAACTGCAAGCACATGTGGTTTGGGCAGGAAGCTTCTTACATTCCATCAGTAACAAAAGGGCAGAGGATAGTGGCACTGAGTCGGGGGCAGGACTGCACTGCAGAGGCTGGAGTCACGCTCTTGGTCCTGTCAGGGGTGGCTGGCTGACGCTGGTGACTCATTTGTGACTCACAGGTCTACTTTCTTCATTTGCTACAAGTTTTCAAATTAGGTCCTGGGAAAAGATATATCAGCGTATTGACCTGAGATGCTTTTCTGAAACTCTCCACAACAGGATTCTCACCTTCCTGTGTTGTTATTAAAAAATTTTTAAAACAAGACAACAAAATGACATTCCATTATCAGGTAAGTTTAAATAGGGGAGGATAGGGGAAAAAATTGCTAATGATACAATCTGAACTGTCTAGAAGCAGATAGTTATATTAAAAATAAATGTATTTTAGCTGCAATCTTTTAGATTGTTTGAAAAAAATATGCCAGGAACTGATAAGAAAATCTCAAAATAATTACCTACACATCCTATTTTTATATAATATTGGATATTTTTCTCCATATGACAAATTATGGCTTAGGGAAACACTATCACAAGAAACTGTATGTGTTTACATATGCATGTGTGTGTATTCAAGTGTGTATACATGTGTTCATAACTCAGACACACAGTATTTATAAGAATTCAGCTACTACAACAGGGCAGGAGATGAAATTATCAACATTATCAGTAGTCTAAATGTCTCTTGGGTGACAGGCTATTCAGAATTTTAAAAATTAAGATAATTTTTAAAGTAAGAAGTATAGTTTGCTAATAAGCTTCATATTCATGTTGCTCTTCCACAAAAAGTTCTTTTAAGTGATTATTTAAATGCTCTGCATTGTAATGCACACCATTTTCTGGCCTTCAATCCTTTACACTGGGTGTCAAGGTATTAGACAGGAGCATTCTGAGACTCTCCGTCCACGGAAATGTCTAATGGCATTGCACCAATGTCCCATGCAGTGGAGAGAATCCATTTTCAGTTTTAATCCTAAGTATAAAGTAATTTCTGACAAAATGGATTTAAAACATCCCTCTAACTGGTACAGCTCAAAGAATTCTGATCCAATAGGAAGGAGGCAGCCCTGACCCTATATCTCCATCCCAATTCCTCTCCAGCCTAGAGTGCTGACCCCACAGGAAAAATGCACATGCCAAAGGTTCCACATACATATTTTGTAATTACGTGTAGAACATTTGGGATGTAGAGCAAGAGAGTTGCGTTATCACACTGACTCTTCTTGGGTTAGGAAACAAAAACTTAGCACATGCTATAGGCCAGGCTGGTCATATGGACCAAGGTCAGCTCCAACGACCTGTCACTCAAGAGAGGAGTCCATTCAATTAGCTACACCCTGGGAGAGGTGGCCACAGTCAGTAGTAAGCTGGTTCAGAAGAACTGACTATCCTTTCTGGTTCAACTGTACATGAAGTTCCTGTTAGAGAACTCTATTTTAGCAACGGGATTTGGCAATATAGTAGCAAATTCCTATACTGTCTTTAAAAATCCTAAATCAGTGAGAACGGATATGTGGAACTTTTATCTCATTAGAAGCTGTGGCATAGTTTGCTATTATGTATATAATGTAAATGCTAAATGGCCGGGGAGGGAGGCTAAGAATGATCAGACTATACGGCTGAAAGTCTGACATTTCTTAGGAAAATATGCATTTTGCATGTTAAATCCCATATTACTTTATAATATCTAGACTAATTGCATCAAGAAAGCCCTATTTATTTAGGTAAATTCACAAACAACTGGAACAGTTGATTAATCCCAAGGGCTAAGTAGCATAAATAAATCAATTTATGGGCCAACTGGAAATGAGGTTAGGGCACGAAATATGCACACATTAAAAGTGAACTAATGTAAACTGAAGTGCTTTGAAACATAGCATACTTGCTCAAGGTAAAATATTATTATAATAATTGAAGAATATTATGGGTTTTAACATCATTACTAACTCTACATGATTTAATTTTAGATGCTTGCCAGTAAGAACTATGATAAATACCTATTTTCACTATATGCAGGCTTTCCTAAAGATTATGCAAGTTTCCTTTGCCATGGGACTTTTTTTTAAGATTTTATTTTTTATTTTAGAGAGCAATAGGGAGCGAGAGCATGAGTCGGGGGAGGGGCAGAGGGAGAGGGAAAGAGAATCCCAAGTAGACTCTGCACTGAGCGTGGAGTCTGATGCAGGACTCAATCTCACAACCCTGAGTTCATTACCTGAGTTGAAATCAAGAGTTGGTGCTCAACTGAATGAGCCACCCAGGCGCCCCAGCCATGGGACTTTTCTTAAGTATATGGAGAAACTTACTTTTTTTTTTTAAGATTTTATTTATTTATTTGAGAGAGAGAGAAACAGCATGAGAGGGGAGAGGGTCAGAGGGAGAAGCAGGCTCCCCGCTGAGCCAGGAGCCCAATGTGGGACTCGATCCCAGGACTCCAGGGTCATGACCCAAGCCAAAGGCAGTCGCCCAACCAAATGAGCCACCCAGGCGCCCTGAGAAACTTATTTTTTGTATCCACTTGAATACAATAAAGATGTCCTAATCAATAAGCCCTGGGTCAATGTCATTGCCCATTAACAACTTTTATAATTCACTGCTTAGAATCAGCAATTTAAATTCTGCTATTCTGAAAAACTGTGGAGTAGAAAATCTTTTCTTTTTTTCTCTTCTTTCTTTTCTTTTCCTTTCTTATTTTTTTTTTTTTCCTTAGATATATCTGAAACCAGTAACATCCTTGGACTCATCCTTGGACTCTGCCCAGAATGTGACAGGACAGTGTGCCGGGGTGCACTGCATCTATTATCTCACTGGATCCTCATGCAAACTCAGAGGCAGGCAGCAAGTCCATTTATAGATGAGAAAGATGAACCCTCCAAATTATCTACTCTGGTTTCAAGTAGGCAGTTCACAACTCTGCACATCTCCAGGTGAATCACCTATTTTCTTCTCTCTGGATTTCTCTGTGCTGTAAGTATACTCTTTGCTGGAATACTGTCTTATAGTTTCATATATGGGAGAGGAGAGGAGGAAAGGGCAGCAAAGGGGAGAAGAAAATTGGTAAGAGATGCTCTGGTTTCAAGCTTCTGCTACAAGAATGCTCCCTTATGTACTCCCTGATTTTGTTTTTAACCTTCCTGGACCGGAGGATCTCATTCTTCATGTGTGATTCCTAAAAAAGTGTGATAGGCAGAACAATGGCCTCCAAAGATATTTGTCTTAATTCCCAGAATCTGTAAACATTTTAGCTTACAGGGCAAAGGGGAATTAAGGTCGTAGATAGAATTAAGTTTGTTAATCAGCGGGCCTTAAATAGTGAGACTATCCTGGATTATCCAGGTAGGTCCAATGTAATCGAAAAGGTTCTTAAAAGTGGAGGAGAGAGGCAGAACAGAGTCAGAGAGAAATTTTGAAGTGGGAGGAAGGGGCCAAATAGCCAAGGAACGGGGGCAGCCTCTAGAAGCTGGAAAAGGCAAGGAAATGGAATCTTTTCCAGAGTCACCAAAAACAAATTCTGCCCTGCCAAATCCTAATTTTAGTCCAGTGACATCTGTGTTGGACTTCCAAAGAACTGTAAAATAATAAGTCTAGATTGTTTTAAGCTACATTTGTGTAATATGTTACAGTAGCAATTAGAAAACTAGTATGTAGAGCCAATCCAGTGTTCTTTTGGGTCCCGGGGGCAGGTAGAACACCTGTCAACCTCTCCCGACTCCTGCCCACTTGTATATTTTCTTAGAAATGGGTCACTTAGTTGGACCAAGGGAAAACGAGGATCCATGCTGTGTTTTTCTAGTACAACCCTGAGGTGCTCTGACAATGGAAGACCTACTCATCCTGCAAGGCCAGAAGGTACATTTATATGAGGATGCTTAGAGGACCCACACCAGCATATAGTTGGATTCCTATCAACTGTGTTTATAAGTAATACCAGGGAAGAAAGATGTGAAAGTTAGAATAATTTTTCCATCCTCAAGAGTAAAAGAGTAAAATTTACATTTGTCATGTAAATATAGGTAGTACCTGTCATGTAAATAAAGGTAATATGGTGTGGCAGGTTTTCAAACTCTGCTTGAACCAGGATAGCATAACTGTTATAGCATAGGCTTTGGAGCCTGAGCCTGACAGATCAGAGATCAAGACCCTGCTCTGCCCACTAGCTGGGTGACATTAGGCATCCATGTAGCCTTGGGAGAATCAGAGCAGAGAGCTGAAACCCAAAGGCTTCTAGTTACCACCTCACCCACTGAGTCAGGGATACTCACTATAAGAACTTTGTGAGTTACTTTAAAATTTATAATGTACCCATTTGTTATATTGATTTCTTTTCTTAAGTAGTCTCATACTTACTTAAATGTCAGAATACAGGGGTTTTGTCTATAATGGGAAAAAAGAAAGGATGAGGAGGGTGGGTAGAAGGGATGTAAGTGGTTTGACTAGTTCTATATCCAGCTGTGTGAGAAGGCCCAGATACCCAAGCAGTAGAGTGGCTGCTCACCTCAGCTGAAGGAGAAAAAAGCAGGCTGAGTTTCTAGGCCTGTGACAGTGAACCAAAGCCTGGATGCATCTGAGAAAGAGCTTTGGACCTTTTGTATATCTGAATGGAAAAGTTACTCCTTGCAGGCCATATTCTCCTTATGGGCCTATCTTATTTCATTTATTCTTAACAATTTCCTGAACAACTGATCAGTTGGGTATCACTGATATTGGGAACCTGCAAAAACAAGTGAAAAAATAAAAAGACTAGACAAAAGCCTCTTCTGTAAGGGTTCCTTGACTGAAGTTGATTGGGAGGGGTAGGTAGTGGGACCATAAGGAAGTTATTATAGAAAGGGAACAGAAGAGCTGTGGACCCTTGACTCCTGTGGCAGAGATTTTGCTGAAAACTGAAATGAACTGGAGACAGCAAAGCACATGAAAATAACTTTCCTGTAATTAAAATTAGGATTTTGTGAAGCCTTAAGTCAGATTCCTTGCATCATCTTTGGGAGGCTAGGAGCTTCATATTCAAAACACTAGGGTCACTTTATACTATTTTACTGAAAAAGATTTTTAAAAAAGTATTCCATGCTTTGAATCCTAGCCTTAGTTTGGCTTGACTGCTTGGAAATTCTCCTGCTTGTTCCAGTCCTGTGGGCAGTATGGATCAGCTCTCAGTGCCCAGGGCTCTGACCCATTGTGATTTTGGTACTAAAGGGCAAGATTCTGGTCAATGAGAGATCATCTCTGGACTCAACCCACTTCCTCAGCAAGATAAAGGGACTCTCAATGATGAGGGGCTAACCCTGTGGGTGGCAGGCAATACTTCTGGTTAGAAGGGCAAGACAAGAGCGGCAGATAGGAACTGACAGACATTCATGCAGTTTAATAATTTTTTTTTTACCTACTCTTCAGTGGTTTCCTTTCCCATTCTCATGATGACCATTTCACCCATTTATGACTTCTCTTATACCCCCAAACCACCCTCACCGTTATCAGGAAACCTAATCTCTCAACCAATGGGAAAGAGAGAACTCTCGATACTTTCCTTAATTTTCCTTTTAAATGTACGCCAATCTCCAACCCTCTTTTCTGTCCTCCTTTGGGCTAATATTTCTTCCTCTCTACTGACTCCTCCTCCTCTGCTACGTACGTGCTCAAAATTCTCAAGCCCTACAACCAAACATTCTTTACACAAGTCTGCCTTCTCCTGAGGCCACCAAGCTCACTCTCCTCTCTCCTTCATCAATACAGTTCCTAAAAGGAAAGTATCTTTTTGTTTTCTATTTTCTCACCCCATTTTCATTGCTTACGTCACAGAAATTCAGCCTCTGTCCCTTCCTTTCTAGTGATGCTCTTCCCACAATGGTCACTTCCATCTACTTCCCAATTGCCATACTGGTTTGCTCATCTCGATTTTCATTGTATTTGATTTTGAAATAATTATTGCCACCATTTTGTCCCTGGAACTATTTTAAGCATTGTCACATATTCCATTCAGTCCTCAACATAACTCTGTGTATTAGGTGTTATAGTCCGCATTTTATACAGAAGGAAGCAGCTTTGCTTGACACCTTTAACAACTTCCTCTATCTGGACTATCTTCCTCTCTTAGGGTAAGAAATGGACAAAGGTAAAGGAGTGAGGGAATGAGAGCAAAAGCAGTCCCCAAACCAGGTGGAGAATCAGGAAAGAGTAATTTTATGGAAACTAAAAGAGGAAACAACTTCCTCCATCTGGACTGTCTTCCTCTCTTAGTTTCTATAAAACGACTATTTCCTGATTCTCCACCTGGTTTGAGGACTGCTTTTGCTCTCATTCCCTCACTCCTTTACTTTGATCCACTCCTCTGCTTCTCCCACTTGGGTAAACATTTTTTCTCAGTGATCTAAGTCAATCCTGCGTCTATACCTTTGTGCCATCTCTGTGTTCCTGATCCATATTTTCAACTGCATAATTAGCATCTCCACATTCATAGTCAAGACACCAAACCTAACTTATCTTCCCAGTCATGTTTCTAGTAAACATTTGTAGAATCTATATCACATTTCAGGTATGGTTTGCTGCCCTGGGGACATTCAGATGAATAAAACACAGCCCTGTCCTTGAGGACCAGGAGATGGACTTGTAAATAATTATAGTACAAAATGTAGCTATTATAATAGAAGTATCAGTAGTAGATCAAGAAGCAAGAGAAGGGAGCCTGTAGCTGCCTGATGGCTCATAGAAAGTTTCCCAGAAGAGATGAAAACTTTTCATATGACTTTGAAGGAGATTTCTAGGCAGACAAGGGAAGAAAGAGATATTCAGTGCAAAGGGCCCAGTTTATGGAAATGCACAGAGGTTCCAGAAAGATTGGCATACCTAAGAAAACTTATGGCTTGCAAGTTTGGATGCTTAGGAATGAGTATTCTATACTGGGGTTGACAGTACTACCATTTATTAAATTATTTACCTGGCTTTTCCCTCCCCCAATAAATACTATTACAATCAGTATTATTGATCCCATTTTCATAGGACTTGTGATCCTATCATAATCTCCCTTTCTTCCCATGCTTACTGCCCTAGTTAAGGTTCTTAATCCAAATCACTGTAGATAATTTATTGCTTGAGATTTAAGAAAGACTTCTGCCTGCACTGTTATCAAGCCCTTTACCCTGTTCAAAAATAAATGTTTACAAATCTAGATACCCTATTATACTTATGTAAAACTGTACTGGTTTAAAAACATCACAATAACTTTTCTTAATAAGAAAGCAGTTGAAAGAAAGCCCTACCATATACTTTATTTTTAATCCATGGAAGCTGTTCTTGTCCTCATACTTATCAATACAGAGTGATCGGTGTCAGAGACCAGGTGGGAAGGAGTATATCAAGCAGAAGAAGACTTAAAGGATCAATGAAGATGTCTCTGAGAAGCATTTTAGGAGAAGGATATGTCAATGTGTCAGTAAAAAGATTTGAAATATGGTGATCACCAAAGAAGCTTTGGAAGAAGCCAGAAAAGTGAGATCTGCTTTATTAGGAGAGATGGGGAGAAAAGGAAATAGTGACGAAGTGATATATTTATGTATGCAGGATCCCGGCTGTGCCACATCCTGAGCTGAGATGCCTTTAAGTTTTAATCCTCACCTTAACAAATGGCTTCTGTGTAATAATAATATTTTATATCTCTGTACCTATAATTCATTTTCAAACAGATTTATAGATTTTGTTTGATTCTCATTCTAACTTTATAAATAGGAATTATTATTTAGTTCACAAATGGAAGGAACTGTGGCAGTGTTTAAGAGGCTTGAGATGAGAGCTGGTTAATAACCGATAGATCTGGAATTAGGTCTGTCATTCTAGAACTCTTACTATTACATGTGCCTGACTCCTAGCTGAAATTATGTACCAAATATAGGTTTATTCTGATTCTGAAAAATTTTGGAAATCAATGTGAAATTTGCAAACATAAGATACATTTTCAAAAAGATGTCTGAAAATTGTTAGTCCCAATTTTCTTTAAGATTTATTTATTTATTTTAGAGGGGATGGGGAGAGAAACTCTAAGCAGACTCTGCGCTGAGTGTGGAGCCTGACAGGGGCCTCAATCTCATGACTTAGAGACCACTACCTGAGCCGAAACCAAGAGTCGGATGCTTAATCAACTGGGCCACCCAGGCGCTCCAGTCCCAATTTTTGATTATACAGTTTTGTCTTCTGTGAATCTGTTTGTTCAGGCACACTCCCAATTTCATATAGCCAGCTTATTATCTTCATCTTGGCATAAATATATTAGTGTCTATCACAATGCATCTCCTGATTTGGGATTTGGTGTATTTGCTTATTATATAAATACAAGTCTTTAAAAAAGACTTTTGTATTGCTTACTTCCTGCCAATAGATCTCTTTTTCTTTTCTAAGCATTTAAAAAATTTAATACTTTTTCTTTTTAAGAATCAGTTTGAGTGAGTATTAAAAGGAGGAATTGTGTGTTTCTCACAATGCTGGGTCCGTTTTCATGGGCTGGAGTAACAGAGCCCTGGCTAGGGGCTCATATGCTCTGCTAGAATTTTTAGACAACTTCAAAATATCCAACATATATTAAACGAATAAGAAAAGGTTAATATCAATGATTCTTTAAATGTATCTTGTATAATTTACCAGGACTTATTAGATTTCATAAATGTGATCAGTGCAGTCTCCTGTGGGTAATTTTTCAACACTGGAACCACTGTGGTAGAACCCAAGTCATGGGACAGTCTCATTAACCTCTCTTTCACCTGTGGCAAAGGTAGATGAGTGCCCCCTCACTGTGAGAGCAGTCTTCCAAATGCCAAGTCATTCTTTAGTCTTTAGGGGAAGAAGTGCTATCCAAGGTCAAAGAGGGGCATTCTGAGCCTTCCCTCTGAGCTCACTAAAATACTCTCTGTTGCAGTGGGAGGTTAAACCACCAAGGTAGCCAACAGACACAGAAGAATTCTGTTCACAGAGCTTCTGAACTTTCACAGGCTTAGTTATATCTTCTAGCAATGCATAATTTCAGATAATACATGCATATTATCTCGAATTTTTTTTACAGTTGCACTGTGGGGAGGGATGTTATTTTTACTGTGGCTTGTCAGTTTGACCTATTTGAGAGTGACTGCTACTCATCTTTCTCTTCTTGGGATTCTTAGAAAGCTCTGCCCTAACTTTATCCATATTTGGGGGCAACTTGGAAACTGAGGAAAGGGGGATGTGCTAAACATTGAGGTGGTGCTTACCTCTCTCTAGCTTTCCTTTCTCCTACTGTATAGCTCTACTTTCAGAAAAAAAAATTAATATTTATACCTCAAAAATTTACTTAAAACATTTCATTTTTAATTCCAAGTCAAAGGATTTGATTAGTATTTATCTTGCCCAAGCTGTCATCCATTCTGACTTTTTGAGAAAAAAAATGGTTCTTTTCCTAAAATTATGGTACTTGACCCTGGTTTGCAAAATTATATTTAGTGATAAAATAATCCTAAACTGACTACAATTAGTTTGTGAGTTCATCCCTAATCCTGAGAAGAATGTCAAAACTGAATCTGCTACCAGGAAACACTAACATTTCTTAAAAGGATTCAGAGATTTTTAAAAAATGTATTATGATAATTATTATGATTGAAATATCTCCTGAATTTGGCTCCACTAATCTCTCTGTCTCTCTGTCTCTCTCTCTCTGTCTCTCTCTCTCTCTCTCTCTCTCTCACACACACACACACACACACACACACACACACACACACACACACACACACACTTTGGCTAAGTAGTCATTCTATGAAAATAGACAATATGGTGATGACCACATAGAACAAAATTCTTCCACAATATTTTAGATACAGTAGGTATTACTGACAAGTATGGTAGGGATGGGGCACTGGATGAAAATTATGAAAGTTAAGTAACATTTTAGAAAAGTAAATTAATTAATTTTCAGAGAACACAGATAACCTGAGAATAACTGAGTTAACCCTTCAGGTTTGGAAATGTAGTTCTTTTAACCAACTTCGAATTAACCAGTTTGCCGACTTAACTACCACTCTCTATTCCTTTTGTAAATCATACCAATTGATGTCCATGGCATATGACATGCTCATGGGCTACTAGGCCACTCTCTGGCCCACCCACATATTTGTGCAACTTCAAAGTGAGTTGTATACTTACTAAGAGTAAGTTGTGATTGTTAGTGCCACACCTGTTAGGGCCAAATGTGTGTGACATTGAAATTACGATAATTAGTATAAACCAACCAATAAAACACAAGTTTGAAGAGTTCTGGCTTCTGTGGAATCTAAGTTGCATACTTTAGAAATACTCGATTAAAGTGAATTGTTTATATAGCTCTTGCCATAGCAGGTGTAGATAAGAACACTGAAATATGGGCTGTGATTAGGACAAGTTTTCTCTTTAAGTTGCTTCACAAGTGTCTTAAAGAGTTTTGCTCCACATTAAAGAACATGAAACTAAAACTTGACGATGATACATGACTGGTTTGGGAAAGAAAATGATGTGGAACTCTGATCACCTGATCCATGCTTAATAAAAAGACCATAACTCCACTGAAAAGACTGGCAAATGAACATATATTTGTATTTTTAAAGTTAAAATGTTTAAAATGTATGTATTACTTGTATGCCTACTCATTTCATACAGGGTTTTGATTAACTTAACAACTACTAGTTCCAATCATGTTAGATAAATAAGCACCTACCTTACCTAGGTTCAAATCAATATTCCATAAGTAAGCAACTTTGGCATTTATAAAACTTCTTCCTGGGATTTATAAGGTCAACTAAGGTGGTTGGGGAAAAAGATTAGGTATCTTAAGGGACAGAAAGCTAATAAAATTGCTGCCACCACAACACAAAGAAAATAATTATTTTTGGAATTTACTAAACAGGGCATAAAGATTACTTCAATCAAAATGCAGTAAATGCTGAGCCTCCCTTCAAAAACTGGAAAAGAAGAAACATAACGAAAAATAAATCTCTGAAACACAAGATATATGCTTCAGAAAAAAGAAAGGATCAGAAAAACAGAAACCGAACAATGAGGGAGGAAGGTGATGGAGTAAGGGAGGGAGAGAAAGTGGAAGGGAAAGAGAGGAAGAGGGAGGGAGGAGAGGAAGAGAGAGAGCATGAGAACAAGAAAATGTCAGAAAAAGAGAGAGAGAGAAAGAGGGCAATAAAATGTGTATTGATATTCTTAAAGATCCTGCCTGGTCCTCAATTTTTCTGTTTTTGTTTGTTCTGCTAGAAAGTCATTTATTTATTCAAGACTGGGTACAGGAGTTATTGACCTTTTCAGTAAAATCACTGTTAACATTTTTAATGGAGCTCTGAGCACCCAAATTATAAATCATCTAACATTATAAGGAAATTTACAGTTTTGTGAGCCATTCCTTATTGTCTCATCAATCTAAAAAAGCAGAAGGGTCTATCTTTGTCATAGGTTAGGTTCTCTGGGAAATAGTCCCTGAGGTGGAGATTAGCATGCTGACAATTTATTAGAGAATGTTGTCAGGGTCAGCCATTATGGAAGAGAAGAGGAGGAAGTAGGACTCGGTAGAGGGAGTAGTTGGACTGTGGTCCAATTACAGAAAGGTCTGCCAAGGGATGTAAGACTTTATACTACCTCAATATCCCCCTCAATGATTAGATATAGGCTACCACAGGAAGGAGTATAACAGTAGGCAAAGCAGTTCTCTGATTGAGGGCAATTCCCAGAGATAACTGAGAGCTGAGAGCTGTCAACTGGCAATATTCTGAGGGCAAAGTCCTTCAGTCCTGAAGGCCACCTAGCATCCATGACAGTCTTTATGTTCTCCTTTGGGGTCAGTGTGGCTTAGTGGGGAAATCACAGTCATTGGAGATAGACCCAGTTTCCAGTACTAACTTTATCATGAGCCATGTGGTTTTAGACATGCTATTTCACTTCTCATCATCTGTTTCCTCATTTTAAAATGCAGGGGATAATATCTACAACATGGATTTGGTGTGGGTGGGGTAGGATAAAAGGAGTTAATGTTTATAAAAGACTGGCAAGTAGTAGATGCTCAATAAATATCGGCTTCTTCCTACCATTTTCCAATGGCCCAAAGTGCTTTAAATAGACAGTATATTTTTCACCTGGGTAATTTTCTCTTTACACGCTCCCTATTCCATTTGCCATTTGGAGAAGAGAAACTAACAATATTTTCCAAGCTATGTAATTTAACATGCTACTTTTTATGTTCCTAAAGAAGCAATTTTTTTTTTAAGATCTTATTTATCTATTTGAGAGAGAGAGAGAGAGAGAGAAAGAGACAGCGAGAGAGGGAACACAAGCAGGGAGAGTGAGAGAGGGAGAAGCAGACTTCTCCCCGAGCAGGGAACCCGATGTGGGGCTCGATCCCAGGACCCGGGGATCATGACCTGAGCTGAAGGCAGATGCTTAATGACTCAGCCACCCAGGCGCCCCAAGAAGCATTTTTTATATGAAGTTTTTCTAACTAAAATAGATTTCATTTATTTCAGGGAAGAAAAGAGCAACATAAAAGAAATAGCCTTTTTTTTTTTTTTTTTTTTTAGTTCACTGAATCAGAGAGAGATTGAAAGAGAGATAGAAAAAGAGTATTTCTGTTACCACCTAAGATGTTTTATAACCTCCACCCCTGCTCTTAAATATCTAGGGCTTCTGGCATATTACCCCACTCAAGCAACATTCCTTCCTCAAAGGAGTTTTTGTCTTTTAGACCAATGGTGGCTAAGCCCTGCTGAACTTAAAAGATATTACAGTAGTTCTCAAATTTGGCCCCTCAGTATCAAACTGTAATGGGAAACTGTGAGAGATGTAAATTCATAGGTTGCAGCCCAGACCTATTGAATCAGAACCTCCAGAGGTGGTACCTAACAATCTGTAGTTTAACAAGTCTGCCAGCTGACTTTAATACACACTAAGGCCTTAGGACTACTGGAATAGTGTATCAATCAGTGTGCCAGCATATATTAAGTTAGGATGACTCAAGAAAGGTTTACTAACAGAAGTATTTATAAAGGTTGGCCAGGGAAGCACAGGAGGTGGTGGGAGACCTTGGAGACTGTAACAGCAAAGCTGTCACCATACCTGGGCCTGAAGGGCTACCGGGAGTAAGAGGTCACTGGAGCCCAAAAGGAGAGGGTCTGGTGGAGATGATCCCTTGAGGGGGGCTGAAACCTCTGGCACATAGACCAGGTCCCACAACAGGGAGCTTTTTCCTTCCTGTTTTCTGTTGGAGTTCTCCATTGGCTGAATCCAACCAGGAGCCAGATGGCAATGGGTCCCAAAAAGGTCAGCCTCCCAGAATGGAGAGCAGGATGCGGAAGGGTGGACGTTAATCTAAAATGGACAAATGGAAGAGATCTAATACAAGTAATATGTCCCAAATGTCAATATTAATCGTTATTCATTAAAAAGTTCTGCTCCCTTAATTGCAGCTCTTCCAAACAGTTATTTCTGACTTACTTTAAAGTAATTGTCTTGTGACTCCCAGCAGGTCTGCTTTACTTTTATTTTTTAAAATTATTATTGGCAAGACTCTGAAAAATATGTGAAACTCTTGAGGCTAGTAATAAACCTGGGTTAAGATTGCATCGTTTTTCTCTTTTCCTGGTGCTTATTTATCATTATCGGTATTGCTTCATTTAAAAGAGAAAATATGCCTGTGGCAAAAAATGAAAGTATTAGTAAGGCTATAAAGCCATGGGACTTTCTACATGCTGATGGGTGTTGGCACAAAAATTTTGGAAACCAGTTTGACACTACCTAAAACACAGAACCTCTATTCACTGTCCCAGCAATTCCACTTATATGTATCCTAGATTGGTTCATATCTGTACAAATAACAAGGTGGCATTGTTTGTAATAACTAGAAAATTAACACATCCTCAAAGTTCATCAAAAGTAGATTGTTAATGAAAAAGCAGCAAAAATAAATTGGCAATATATTCATACCAAAGAATTGCAATAAAAATAAATGAACTGCAGGTGAGCACATCAACATTGGATGAACCTCTCAAATGTCTTTTTACATGAAAGAAACAAGTCAGTAAAGTATACATATAATATTATTTCATTTACATAAAGTTCAGAAGTAGATGAAACCAAGCTATATGTCATTTAGGGATGCATCTATATATGGTAAAATTAACAAGAAACAACATAGTGCTTAATATAAAAGTCAGGATTCTGGTTATTTGTGGTTATATAGGTGGTTATACATTGCAAAGCTGTTGAAACACAAATAGCCATTTAAATTTAGATTGGCACAAGGGATCAACTGGCACCTTTGGGGTATTTCATCTTGATGAAGGTACATATTTAATGTGTTAACTTTAGATTTTTCTGGTTCTTGGGGTGTTGGGGCGATACCCAATCTTCTATACTTTCTAGAAATAATCTTCCCCTTTGATTGGCAACTATTTCCAATGGGTATACTTTACCCTCTTCACTTACCTTATTTTTCTTTTGAAAGCTGACTCTCAGAGAAAGAGCCACACTGATTTCCTACCAGTAGTTAAATAAATTGGCTCAAGTGTAAATATCTTTTTGTTCATGTAGAGTTCTCACAATTATCACAACAAAAATTTTTATTATGTAAAATTTCAAACACACACAAAAAAGTCAGAGAACATATAACGAATCTCCATGCACTCCTCACTCAGCTTCAACAATTATCAATGTTTTTCAAAATGTTTTCTTCTTATAATGAAATTTAGATTTTAATAAACAACACTGACTTTCTCGAGTGCTGGTTTATGTGTAGAAGTAGAATGAACATACTTTGAAATTTAATGGATTTGAAATATGTTTCAGTTCATTGCTTACGTCACTTCTGCGATTTGGAGCATTTTTAGTTATTTTTATGTAGTAGAATAAATTGCATTTTTAATAGTATCTTATATGGTTGCCTGAGGTAACACATTCTCACAATGAATTATAATTCAGTAAGAAAATATATTATTTTTTCCTAAAATCAAACACCAGCATTCTGGATGGAATTAAGATTTAAGGTCTGAAATTTAAAATTATTATTTGGCTGTTATTCAACAGTTTCTACTGGTTATGCGATTATAACTATTATCAGAAAAAATTAATTTTCCTCTATTTGTAGATGTTCTCACTTTTGTTATATTAACTTTATACCTTTGGGTTATTAGATATCAGATATTATATTTCCACATGATAATATCAACAGATCTTTTATTCCTCAAGGAATACTTCTAACTAGTTTCAAGCACAAGGAAGGGAAAGAAATGCCCTGCTCTCCCACTGCAGATAGTTATCCTGCAGAAGAATGAAGCGGACTAAATGTGAATCTTAAAAGGAATTTAAAAATTTTAATCACAACAGTGGATTAGGCATAGTAATTACTGAATTGAGCCTATGTATTATATGATAATACTCAGTCCCTAAATTTAATTCAGGGGCAGAAGACAAAGGAGCTCTCACAGTGTACTTTTAAAAGTGCAATGAGAATAAAAATAAAGTTGCTTTTTGATTATCATATAATAAATTCTGCTTCGTATACACAGTGGTTGCTCATATAAATGATCAAAGAAGGCTGGGGCTCAGTTTTTTGGTAACAGAAATCACCAACACCAAATAGTCCTACTCGCAAGCTTTATCAAGTACCAAACGGATATGAGAAGAGCATCAACAAGGATACCTCTGAGTAATCATGTCCTCCCCACCCTCCCTTCATTCCTCATGAGGATGTACCCAGGTTGGTGGTGATTCAGGTCAATGCCCTGCTCAAGGAGAGGAATATTCTAGTCAAAGGGAACCAAAACAGAGGGCTACACTAGACTTTAAGATTCATTCCTAAAAGGGCCACACTAATACCCATGTGATTATGATTCCACGTAAGACAATAATTCTGTTATTCATCAAAATCATGGTGCTCAAGCTGTCCACATTGCAAGGCCTGAAATCTTGCTGAACATTCTAAATGCAAAAATGTCTTTTCTGTGCATATGCTGGGAGTTAGACACATTAGACAAAGAAATGCTATCTGCTGTCACAAATGAACTCCAAACTGTGAAACAGCTCAAACACGACAGAAGTTTAGCTTTTACGTAACTTCCCGATTGGTAGGTAGCTCTTGTTCATGTGGTGATTCAGGGCTCTGGGCTTGTTCCATTTTGTAGCTTTGTCATATTCAGCACATGGCTTCCAAGACCATTGTGCCTACTTCATCAAGCTAGCAAATGGGGAAAGGGCTTAGAGGAGTTTTTATAAGCCGGGCCTGAAACTGGCATCCATCACTTCTGTTTCCAGATTCTACTGTGTAGCATTAAGTCACGTGACTACCTGCAGCCTTAGTGAATAGCATAGGGAAAGAGGAAATGGGTTCTGCGGAGGGGCTGGCTATCTTCAACCAGAATTATACACTTCCTTCTCTGTGCCTATTGGGTCCAGGTATTTTCTATTTACCTCTACTTAGGGGCTTTCCATGAAGAAACTTGGCCATGGCCTGCCAGACAACAAAGTTAGTATATTCATTCAACTTTATGTAATTGGTTCCCCATGGCTTTTGATGTCAAGGGCTAATAATATCTAATTCTTCTTGAAGAAATTGTTACATTTAAGGAAGAAATAGAAAGGGCACTAATTTTGGAGAACTAATGTAGCAGCTTAATATTTGCTCATTAGAGTCCATCATTGCCAACAGATTTTGTTCTTTGAAATAATTTTCATAATTACTTGACTAAATTCCTCCATGAAAATAAATGGTGACAATTAACTCAAATTTTGCCTTAGGATGTAGATAATTAGTGAGTCTGTGTTTTCCAAATGTCTCTGTCATGAGGGCAGAGATGAGCATTCTAAATTCTTTCCTTGCAAAAGGGCAGCATTGAACTATACACAGAGCTTGATATTCGGAATTATGAAATCTGAATGGCACCTGGACACTCAATTTCCATGTGATTTTAGAACAGTCACTTCACTGTTCTGTATAACATGATTCCATTTACAAAATATCTCTTACAGATATGTTCTGAGGATCATATTAAGATGATATCAATAAAAATATTTTTGAAAACTTATAGTCGCTATATGAGTTCTAGATGATATTTCTTTAACTTTTTTTTACTTACTATTAAAGATTGGTATAAGGGACAAAAAATGATGCCCTGGTTAAACAGACACCACTCACTCAGCCTCTAGCAGACCTTATTTAATGAGGATTGTTTACTTCTGCCTATCTTCTTAGTGCTACTTGCCAGTGCCTTGAAATTGCCTCTGTGCTCAAAGTGTTAGGGATGGTCTCGTTGTCTCCCCTAGGACTCTCCTCCTGGAAATCTGGCTTGTTTTACAATCATGGGTAGAGGAATTAGCTCTCCTGAGTGAACAACCTAAGGCTTCCCTGTGAAGGTGTACAGAAGCCCAGGCTCCCTTTTGTGCTTTGAGAGTCACCAACAGGAATGTGAACTTAAACCGGGAGATACAGGCACATCCAGAAACAAGAATCATTTATCTGGAGTTATTAATAAGAAGTAAAACTACTTCATGCCTTATTGAGTAGAGCTCTATCTATCTCTGGGGAGGAGAATTTAATGATTTTCCTTCTGAGAATCACTTTTCTATTGATCCGTTACATAAACAAATATACACTTTTTGCTTTGGGGAAAAATCAGATCAGAGAAATGAAATGTCTTAATGGACTAATATTTGAAAATGAATTAAAAATGTTAGAGTGTAACAACTCCTTTTTATGGTTCATAAAATCCCCAATATCCTTAAGAGTATCCATAGTTAATACTTTTAAAAATATCTGAGTTTATATTGTTACATTAGGTGAAATTTAAATAACTCTCCTAACAAGACTGAAAAAATTTTTTGCTTTTTTTTAAAAAACAATTTAATTTTCTCAAGGAATTAATAACTGGCTTGGCTCAGGAATGTTGAAACCGTTCACAGCATTATAAGTAGAAACTGTGAAAGGAATTGCAGAGCCAAAAAAAAAAAAAAAATGCAGTAAGAGGAATATTTTGTGTCAGTTTTGCCTTTGGCTTTTCCTTCTTAATATCTGCATTACTATTAACTCTCAGTTGGGATAAAGCACTTGCTCCAGCTACTAGAACTCTCAGCAGCTGTTTCTTGAACACTTACTGTGTGTTGGACACTGTAGGTCACCAAGTACATAGTACTAAAGCTACCTGCAGGGACCATTCTAACCTGAAGTTTGAAATTCTTCTTACAACGCTCTCAGGGCAGCATCAATCTTTGAATGTGTTTAATATTGAGGAAAGAAAAGAATGCTTCTAAAAGTGAAAGAAAATATGATGATGCCAAAACTATTGCCCAAATTTTTCCTAAAAAAAAAAAAAAGAAAGAAAGAAAGAAAGAAAAAGACAAGGGAGGGAGGGAGGGAGAGAGGGGGGATGGATTCAGAATTTTTTTAAAAACTGCCCTGAGAATTGTGTCATTTATCCACTGATATTTTTGAAACAAATATTATTAACCATCAACATCATTATCTAAATAGCTTTCATAAAAGTTAATAGTTTAGAAATAACAGCTGACAGTTAAATGTCACAATGTGAATTACAGAACCAGTGTAGACTTCTGAATCTTTTCTTTCTCAAGCTAACTGCACCTTTCCCATTGAAAGGAAAAGAAAAAAGATACACTTCCAACAGGTACATTTATTTTTCCCTTTAGGCAAAATGTCTCATAAACTGAGATTCATTGAAATGTATACCTAGATTTTGGTGTCTTCATGAACGATAAAGGCCTAAGATTATTGCCTCAAAAAGGAAAAGGAAATTAGTTAATTCTGACCTTTTTAGCTGTGACTTCAATTTTCTGTGATTTTTTTAAAATTTTGTATTGTTATGTTAATCACCATACATTGCATCATTAGTTCTTCATGCACTGTTCCATGATTCATTGTTTGTGCATAACACCCAGTGCTCCACACAGAATGTACCCTCTTTAATACCCACCACCAGGCTAACCCATCCCACCCTCCTCCCCTCAGGAACCCTCAGTTTGTTTTTCAGAGTCCATCATCTCTCATGGTTCGTCTCCCCCTCCGACCTACTCCCCTTCATTCTTACCCTCCTGCTATCTTCTTCTTTTTCTTTTTTCTCAACATATGTTGCATTATTTGTTTCAGAAGTACAAATCTGTGATTCAAAAGTCTTGCACAATTCACAGCGCTCACCATAGCACATACCCTCCCCAATGTCTATCACCCAGCCGCCCCATCCCTCCCAACCCCCACCACTCCAGCAACACTCAGTTTGTTTCCTGAGATTAAGAATTCCTCTTATCAGTGAGGTCATATGATACGTGTCTTTCTCTGATTGACTTATTTCATTCAGCATAACACCCTCCAGTTCCATCCACATCGTTGCAAATGGCAAGATCTCATTCCTTTTGATGGCTGCATAATATTCCATTGTGTATATATACCACTTCTTCTTTATCCATTCATAAGTCAATGGACATGTTGGCTCTTTCCACAGTTTAGCTATTGTGGACATTGCTGCTATAAACATTGGGGTGCACGTACCCCTTCGGATCCCTACATTTGTACCTTTGTGGTAAATACCCTTGTGGAAAATGGTAGCTCTATTTTCAACTGTTTGAGGACCCTCCATACTGTTTTCCAGAGTGGTTGCACCAGCTTGCATTCCCACCAACAGTGTAGGAGGTTCCCCTTTCTCCACATCACCGCCAACATCTGTCCTTTCCTGACTTGTTAATTTTAGCCATTCTGACTGATGTGAGGTGGTATCTCATTGAAGTTTTGATTTGGATTTCCCTGATGCCGAGCGATGTTGAGCGCTTTTTCATGTGTCGGTTGTCCATTTGGATGTCTTCTTTGGAAAAATGTCTGTTCATGGCTTCTGCCCATTTCTTGATTGGATTATTTGTTCTTTGGGTGTTGAGTTGGATAAGTTCTTTATAGATTTTGGATACTAGCCCTTTATCTGATATGTCATTGGCAAATATTTTCTCCCATTCTGTCGGTTGTCTTTTGGTTGTGTGGACTGTTTCTTTGGCTGTGCAAAAGCTTTTTCTCTTGATGAAATCCCAATAGTTCATTTTTGCCCTTGCTTCCCCTGCCTTTGGCGATGTGTATAGGAAGAAGTTGCTGCGGCTGAGGTTGAAGAGGTTGCTACCTGTGTTCTCCTTTAGGATGTTGATGGACTCCTGTCTCACGTTTAGGTCTTTCAACCATTTGGAGTCTATTTCTGTGTGTGGTGTAAGGAAATGGTCCAGTTTCATTCTTCTGCATGTGGCTGTCCAATTTTCCCAACACCATTTGTGGAAGAGACTGTCTTTTTGCCATTGGACATTCTTTCCTGCTTTGTCAAAGATGAGTTGACCATAGAGTTGAGGGTCCATTTCTGGGCTCTCGATTCTGTTCCATTGATCTATGTGTCTGTTTTTGTGCCAGTACCATACTGTCTTGATGATGACAGCTTTGTAATAGAGCTGGAAGTCCGGAATTGTGATGCCGCCAGCTTTGCTTTTCTTTTTCAATATTCCTCTGGCTATTTGGGGTCTCTTCTGCTTCCATACAAATTTGAGGATTATTTGTTCCATTTCTTTGAAAAAAGTGCATTGTATTTTGATGGGGATTGCATTGAATGGGTAGATTGCTCTAGGTAGCATTGACATCTTCACAACGTTTGTTCTTCCAATCCATGAGCATGGAACGTTTTTCCATTTCTTTGTGTCTTCTTCAATTTCTTTCATGAGTATTTTATGGTTTTCTGAGTACAGATCCTTTGCCTCTTTGGTTAGATTTATTCCTAAGTATCTTATGGTTTTGGGTGCAATTGTAAATGGGATCGACTCCTTAATTTCTCTCTCTTCTGTCTTGTTGGTGTATAGGAATGCCACTGATTTCTGTGCATAGATTTTATATCCTGCCACTTTACTGAATTCCTGTATGAGTTCTAGTAGTTTTGGGGTGGAGTCTTTTGGGTTTTCCACATACAGTATCCTATCATCTGCAAAGAGTGAGAGTTGGACTTCCTCTTTGCCGATTTGGATGCCTTTGATTTCTTTTTGTTGTCTGATTGCTGTGGCTAGGACTTCGAATACTATGTTGAATAGCAGTGGTGATAGCGGACATCCCTGTCACGTTCCTGACCTTAGGGGAAAAGCTCTCAGCTTTTCCCCATTGAGAATGATATTCGCTGTAGGTTTTTCATAGATGGCTTTTATGATATAGAGGTATGTACCCTCTATCCCTATACTCTGAAGAGTTTCGATCAAGAAAGGATGCTGTCCTTTGTCAAATGCTTTTTCTGCATCTATTGAGAGGATCGTATGATTCTTGTTCTTTCTTTTGTTAATGTATTGTATCATGTAGATTGATTTGCGGATGTTGAACCAAGCCTTGCAGCCCAGGGATAAATCCCACTTGGTCATGGTGAATAATCCTTTTAATGTACTGTTGGATCCTATTGGCTAGTATTTTGGTGAGAATTTTTGCATCCATGTTCATCAAGGATATTGGTCTGTAATTCTCCTTTTTGATGGGTCTTTGTCTGGTTTGGGGATCAAGGTAATGGTGGCCTCATAAAATGAGTTTGGAAGTTTTCCTTCCATTTCTATTTTTTGGAACAGTTTCAGGAGAATAGGTATTAATTCTTCTTTAAATGTTTGATAGAATTCTCCTGGGAAGCCATCTGGCCCTGGGCTTTTGTTTGTTGGGAGATTTTTGATGACTGCTTCAGTTTCCTTAGTGGTTATAGGTCTGTTCAGGTTTTCTATTTCTTCCTGGTTCAATTTTGGTAGTTGATACATCTCTAGGAATGCACCCATTTCTTCCAGGTTATCTAATTTGCTGGCATAGAGTTGCTCATAGTCTGTTCTTATAATTGTTTCTATTTCTTTGGTGTTGGTTGTGATCTCTCCTCTTTCATTCATGATTTTGTTGATTTGGGTCATTTCTCTTTTCTTTGTGATAAGTCTGGCCAGGGGTTTATCAATCTTGTTAATTCTTTCAAAGAACCAGCTCCTAGTTTCGTTGATCTGTTCTACTGTTCTTTTGGTTTCTATTTCATTGATTTCTGCTCTGATCTTTATGATTTCTCTTCTCCTGCTGGGTTTAGGCTTTATTTCCTGTTTTTTCTCTAGCTCCTTTAGGTGTAGGGTTAGGTTGTGTATTTGAGACCTTTCTTGTTTCTTGAGAAAGGCTTGTATTGCTGTATACTTTCCTCTCAGGACTGCCTTTGCTGTATCCCAAAGATTTTGAACAGTTGTCTTTCCATTTTCATTGGTTTCCATGAATGTTTTTAATTCTTCTTTAATTTCCTGGTTGACCCATTCATTCTTTAATAGGATGCTCTTTAGCCTCCATGTATTTGAGTTCTTTCTGACTTTCGTCTTGTGATTGAGTTCTAGTTTCAAAGCATTGTGGTCTGAAAATATGCAGGGAATAACCCCAATCTTTTGGTATCAGTTGACACCTGATTTGTGACCTAGAATGTGATCAATTCTGGAGAATGTTCCATGGCCACTAGAGAAGAATGTGTATTCCGTTGCTTTGGGATGGAATGTTCTGAATATGTCTGTGAAGTCCATTTGGTCCAGTGTGTCTTTTAAAGTCTTTATTTCCTTGTTGATCTTTTGCTTAGATGATCTGTCCATTTCAGTCAGGGGGGTGTTAAAGTCACCCACTATTATTGTATTGCTGTCAATGTGTTTCTTTGCTTTTGTTATTAATTGCCTTATATAATTGGCTGGTACCCTGTTAGGGGCATAGATATTTACAATTGTTAGATCTTCTTGTTGGATAGACCCTTTAAGTAGGATATAGTGTCCTTCCTCATCTCTTATTACAGTTTTTGTTTTAATATCTAATTTGTCTGATATAAGGATTGCCACCCCAGCTTTCTTTTGGTGTCCATTAGCATGGTAAATTGTTTTCCACCCCCTCACTTTCAATCTGGGGGTGTCTTTGGATCTAAAATGAGTCTCTTGCAGACAGCTTATTGATGGGTCTTGTTTTTTAATCCAATCTGATAGCCCGTGTCTTTTGATTGGGGCATTTAGCCCATTTACATTCAGGGTAACTATTGAAAGGTATGAATTTAGTGCCATTGTATTGCCTGTAAGGTGTCTGTGACTGTATATTGTCTGTTTTCCTTTCTGATCTGTGCTGCCTTTAGGCTCTCTCTTTGCTTAGAGGACCCCTTTCAATATTTCTTGGAGGGCTGGTTTTGTGTTTGCAAATTCCTTTAGTTTTTGTTTGTCCTGGAAGCTTTTTATCTCTCCTTCTATTTTCGATGAGAGCCTAGCTGGATATAATAATCTTGGCTGCATATTTTTCTCATTTAGTGCTCTGAAGGTCTCATGCCAGTCCTTTCTGGCCTGCCAGGTCTCTGTGGATAGCTCTGTTGCCAATCTAATATTTCTACCATTGTAGGTTACATATCTCTTCTCCCGAGCTGCTTTCAGGATTTTCTCTTTGTCTCTGAGACTCGTAAGTTTTACCATTAGAGGTCAGGGTGTTGACCTATTTTTATTGATTTTGAGAGGGGTTCTCTGTGCTTCCTGGATTTTGATGCCTGTTTCCTTCCCCACATTAGGGAAGTTCTCTGCTATTATTTGCTCCAATATACCTTCTACCCCTCTCTCTCTTTCTTCTTCTTGTGGGATCCCAATTATTCTAATGTTGTTTCGTCTTATCGTATCGCTTATCTCTCGAATTCTGCCCTCGTGATCCTGTAGTTGTTTCTCTTTTTCTCAGCCTCTTTATTTTCCATCATTTGGTCTTCTATCGCTGATTCTCTCTTCTGCCTCATTTATCCTAGCAGTTAGTGCCCCCATTTTTTTTGCACCTCATTAATAGCCTTTTTGATTTCGACTTGGTTAGATTTTAGTTCTTTTATTTCTCCAGAAAGGGTTTCTCTAACAACTTCCATGCTTTTTCAAGCCCAGCTAGTATCTTTAGAGTCATGATTCTGAACTCTTAGGTCATACTTATGTCCGTATTGAGTAGGTCCCTGGCTGATGGTACTATCTCTTGTTCTTTTTGCTGAGGTGATTTTTTTCGTCTTGTCATTTTGTCCAGAGGAGAATAGATGAATGAGAGAACAAAATGCTAACAGGTTAACAACGTCCCCAGCAAATATACTCTATACAAATCAGAAAAGACCTGAAACCAGGGGAAAAGAAAGGGAAAGAAAGAAAAAAGAAAGAGAAAAGAAAGAAAGAAAAAAAAAAACAAAAAGAAAAAGATAAAAACAAAAACAGAACAATACAAAAAAAAAAAAACCGAATATGATCAAATATGATCAGGCTAGTGCATAGATCAGTGCCACACACTAGATTTTGGGCGTATTTTGGTCTGTTAGAAAAAAGTGCCTCCTAAAATTTTAAAGGAAGAAAGACTTATATATGTACAAAATAAGGGTTGATACAATGAAGGGATGGAAGATGACTATAAAGATGAAAATTATAAAAGATTTTATAAAAGGAATTGATACGATAAGAAGTTGTTTGAAAAAAGAAAGAAGAGAATTAAAAAAAAAAAGGGAGAGAATGTGATCAGGCAGGAGACTAGAACAAAGCCATACACTAGTGATTTAGGGTATATTTTGATCTGTTAGAAGAAACTGTATCTCAAAATTTTAAAGAGAGAACAACTTATATGCCAAAAATAAGGGTAACTACTATGAAGGGATAAAATATGACTCTAAAAATGAAAAATAAAAAATGTTTTTTTTAAAAAAAGGGATTGATGTTGGTTGTAAAAGGGAAAAAGAAAAATTAAAAAAAAAAAACAGTTAAAAAAATTAACTTTGAAAAACTAATGAATCATGGTAAAAAAAAAAAGCCATGAATTCTATGTGCAGTATTCCCCTAGCGCTGGAGTTCTCCCGTTCTCCTTGATCGGTAAACTTGGTCTTGGCTTGCTGGCTGTTCGTGCTGATCTTCTGGGGGAGGGGCCTGTTGCTGTGGTTCCCAAATGTCTTTCCCGGAGGCGGAATTGCCCCACCCTTGTCAGTCCGGGCTAAGCAAGCTGCTTGGGTTTGCTCTAAGGAGTTTTTGTTCCCTGCAAGCTCTGGTACAGCTTTGGAGGACCAGGGTGAAAATGGTGGCCTCCCAATCTCCACTCGGAGGAGCTGAGAACTCGGGGCCCCACTCCTCAGTGCACCCCCAGAGAAAAGTAGTCACTCCCGTCTCCCTGGTCGCCGGCCGCACTCCGTGCTCACTCGGCCTGTGACTGAGCATTTCTATCTCTGGCACTCGACCCCGTGTGGAGTCTCCAAACCCAGCAGATCCCTGCGGTGCGCTCCTCCGCCGCTCCTCCCGGGGGAGGGAGGGGAGTCTCCCCGGCTCTGCCACTTGTTGGGTCCTTGCTGGAGGAGCAGTGGCCCGACTGGGCCGTGGATAACAGTTTATGGCGACACTGAGCTGAGAGCCCGCGCCTCGGCTCCATCTCTGCAGCCGGCTTCCCTGCTCCGATACCTGGGAGCTCTGCTGCATTCAGGCACCCCCAGTTTTTCTGTGACCCCCGAGGGTCCTGGGACCACACTGTCCCGCGAGGGTTCCACCTCCCGCTTAGCCACTGGAGCGACGTCCCTCAGCGGAGCCAGCTTCTAAAAGTTCCAATTTTGTGCTCCGCGGCTCTAGCACTTGCCAGAAGCGGCTGATGGAGGCCCCCTCCCCCGCCGTCTATCCTCCCGAATATCGCCTCGGATTCACTTCTCCGCACATCCTACCTTCCAGTAAGTGGTCACTTCTCTGTTCAGAGAGTTGTTGCTACTCTCTTCTTCAGTCTCCTGTTGAGTTCCTAGGTGTTCAGAATGGTTTGATCCCTATTCAGCTGAATTCCTGAGACCAGACGAAATCCAGGTCTCCTACTCCTCCGCCATCTTGCTCCGCCCTCCAATTTTCTGTGATTTTTAATTTCATTATGGAGGATTATATTGAAAATCATCCCAATATCCATTACACATTTCAATATCCATAAATTATGCTATTTCAGATCAGTTGCTAATGTGTTTATCTTCTCCTCCTTGATACGTCTAATCAGTTGCCTTACAAGACTCATCAGCAATACTAACAATGAGTCAAGGTCATTTATTATCAGTCTCTGTCCCTGTAATCTAGTTCTGAGTGAGACAAGAAATCTTTAGGAGACCAGAACAAACTGCCTTCCTCTCAGTGACTCCTGCTTTTCTTCTCATATCGGCTGTCCCCTGGAGCTTAGTAGAATGGATTCAGCCTTGTGTATGGGAGTATGATCGAGTTATAGTACCTGTCAGTCATTATTCAGGAGGTTATCTATCTGGCCACAGTGTTTCCCCATTTTTCTCACCATTCCATGTACTTCCCATCAAAACTGGGCCCTTGGCCAGGCAGGAGATTATTCCTATATGCAAGAGGACACTTTTAAAATCAAGGCTATGCAAGCTGAAATCTTCAAACCAAGCAGTGCTCTGTGAAACTGCATGAGAGCATCTTCCAATGTCGATGACTAAGCCCTACTATTATCCCCTAAGACCTGCATGTTTTCTAGTACTTGTATTGTCTTGTATGATGGGCAGGGCTATAACTGATATTTAAATATAGCTTGCAGGTATCACCCACTTTATATTTGCAATGACTAATTCACATAGGGTTGGGTACTATTTCAGTAGGAAAAACGTAAATAGTTTCAATGCCTGGGGCCCAGAGAGAAAACTTATGGTAAGAAAAGAGTCTGACACAATGAGTGGTATTCTGTGACAAGGTCTGAAAATTGGAGAGGGAAGATAATCAAAGCACCCAGGAGTGCCTGGGTGGCTCAACTGGTTGAGCATCAGACTCTTGATTTCGGCTCAGGTCATGGTGTCAAGGTCATGGTATGGAGCCCCCTACCTAGGGCTCCGTGATCAGTGAGGAATCTGCTTCTCTCCCTCTTTCTCTCTCCCTCTCCCTCTGCCCCTCCTCTCTTTCTAAAATAAACAATAAATCTTTTTTAAAAATCACCTGGACCAAGTCTTTCCCCTAGCGTAATAGCTCCCAGGGAGAAAACATGTTATGATTTTAAAGTGAGAGCAGCACCTTCGGGTCCAACACTTAAACTGTGTAACACAATAGAGAAGGGAGCCTTTTCCTTTCCTGTCTTGAAGCAGCCTGAAGAATTGTCCTATCACTCTCAGTTTGGGAAGCATCTGTGGCCAGCATGGGAAGAGTTCACAGTAGCTATGATTAGAGGCAAGAGGCACTCTGCTCTCATTCATGGGTATGTTTAAACACTGCATGGGAAGTTCTAATAATTATGGTCTGTGAAGAGTGGATTGAGCCAAGATGATTCATCCATTAGCCTGTCCCCCCCACCCCATTTCTACACATTCCCATTTCCAATGATCTTGTTCTCCACCCAGCCTTAGTCACCTACCCTACTGATCAAGACTTTCTTGTCTTCTTGTCCTTGTCATTAGCAATAACTGCTTGCCTGTAATGGACAATGAACTCTCTGGCGTTTATTTAGGACTAATCCCTTCACAAGTACCATTTTCACCTGCTCTAGAACTCTGCTCTTCCAGTGACTATCCCTCTCTTCTGCATTATCAACTTTCCACTCCCAATTCAGCATATACAAAATCTCCAATCAAAAAAAAGATTACATTCTACTCTTTTAACAGTAGATCCTTTTCAGCTGCTACCACATTTCTCTGCTCCTCTTTATGGTTTACATCTTTTAAAAGCAATGATGTCCATTTCTTCATATAACACTTTTTTACCCCAGTCCAGTCCCCATCACTCCACAAAACTGTTCTTTTCAATTCACCAATGACTTTCACATTACGAAACACTGAGCTCAATTCTTAACCCTCATTTAACTCTGACTGTCATTTGCCATTATTGCTCGCTGTCTCCTTCTTGGAATACCTCTGAACTGTTTGTTGCAAGGCATTGTTCTTTTTTCTTCTTACGGCTTCTTATCAGTCTCCTTGTTTGGTTTTTCTCCTCTTCCTGACACCAAATGTTAAAGAAATGTCCTCTGTTTTCAATTGTCTTTTGTTTTCTATATTTATTCCCAGGGTTCTCATTCTTTCCCAATGGCTTTAGATATCATTTATATGCTTAGCCCCCAAATTCATATCTCCAGCCTAACCTTTTCCTTGAGTTTGAGAATGTCTATTGGATCAGTATATACAATGTGTAATAGACACCTTAACTTAGCAGGTGCAAACTGCATTCTGGATTTCCTCTCCTCTCTTCCCTAAACTTGTTTTTTTCCTCAGAGTTCCCCATGTCATTAAATGTCACTAAACAGAACGACTATTCATGGGTCAAAGTTCTGCTACAAAGACCAGCAGAGACAGAGGGATGTAAGTGGTGGCTGCACCCTCCAGTTTATTTATTCATATTCGAAGCACCAGCTTCTTAATTACTCTCCAGCCATATGTTATGCTTCTAACTAATGGCCACATCTGTGGAAGAAAACAAACACTTTTCCACAATGTGATAATGCTAAATCCTCCTTGTTTTATAAGCAATCAATTGTATGTCATGGAACTAATTCGCACTGATCACTATTTTGTTTTTGTGTCTAAAACATGTGACCAAGTGATAAGTTACAGCCCCGATAATTAAGGAACAAGTAATTTAAATAATGATTTATACTAAGGAATTATAAATGGCTCCAGGACATGTTCTGAACAGTTTTGGTTTTTTGTTTGTTTCTCTCTTTTTTAATGTTTCCTTTTTAGTTCTCTGTCAACCCACTTACTGAAGTTTTGTTTTTCCATTTGAACTTTTCCACTTACTATAAATTTCAGTCAGAACCCCTGAGGAGTCTTAGTTCCTCTTAGCTCTAGAGGTTATTCTCAGGACAAGTCAGTTTGCCATTGTATTTAACAAGGTATGTATTTATTTATCAGCCATCTTGTTACTTAAAGGATTTGAGAGATGTTAATCTAAAAGTCTGTGAGGACCATACTGGTCATGAGGGCTTTTTGTGTGTATATTTTTGTTTTGTTTTGTCTACTGGCTCTGCTACTAGCTTTTAACATGTTAAATAGTATTTTGGTCTGTTCATGTGCTGCATCAAAGTAATGACAGACTCTAAGCAGCAATAAACAGAAAATTAAGAGCTTGAAAAGCATCTGGAAAATATGTAACACTCTAGATACGCACATTGAAGAACTAACCATACTTCATTCGTAAGCCAAAATGAAAACCCTCGCATATTTATGGATATTGAAGCCTAGCTAATTTTCCTTTTACTTTGCTATGCTTATTAAGCAACATGTTAAATTTAACTTAACTAACTTTACACAGCAGGTTTCTATGTAGAATGAAGAATTTCAAAATGTGGAGAGGAGCAGTTTCTTTCTTCAAAGAGCTTAAACCAGATAAAAGGATTCACATTAGTAACTATAACATGTTGTATTTCTACAAAATAACCTAGTTCAGGCCTAAATATATCTCCAACTAGACTCTATGTACTATCAAGAATCTTCTAGTTCCCTATATCTTGTTTTATTTTGTAATTTTTAAATTATTTGGAAATATTAATAGAGTACTACTTCAGAACATTGGGATGACTTTCCTGTAATTAAGAACTACTATAGACTTAAAATATGTCTGTGTTTGAGTTTTTGATCAAGCTGGTACCTTAAACTGATAGGTTTTTAAAAAAGATTTTAATGCATTGATAAGCTTGCCTGGTTGCTGCTAATTTCCTAATGTCAAAGTGATTGCAATAGCCCAAAGTCTGATGAATATTCAGACTGAATTATTCTCCTAGTTTAAATACAAAATTTCTCTTCCAAAGTGATAATTCACAATGGAAAGATATATCCTAATTTGACTTCAGCTTTTAAATATATTTTAAAATATGACTTTATGATTTGACACACAAAACTCATTATGGCAGACTAATTTTTTTTTAATGTTGTGGGCTAATAAGACAGCTACAACCAATCATACTAGTAAATGCTAATGATATGGGTTTATACAAAACGTTGAATACAGATAATGTCATGGCACATTGCACATACGAATTTTCACAGTTATTACAATATAAAAAATAAGAACCACTTGCATCAAACATTGTTTAAGCATTTTCTATGAATTAATTTCTCTAATATTGTGGTATAAGCAGAATAATAGCCCTTCGAAGATGTCCACATCCTAAATCTTAGAACATATGAATATGTTACATATATGGCAAAAGGGACTTTTCAGAGGTAATTAAGTTTATGGACCTTAATTAAATAGGGAGATTATTTTGAATTATCCAGATGGACTCAATTTTATCATAATGAGCCCTTAAAAGCAGAGAAGTTTCTCTGGCTGGAGATCAGAGAGATGCAGCAGAAGCAAAAGAAATTCAAAATATGAAAGAAACTCAACCCACTATTGTTAGAGAGAGCCACCTGGAGAGGTGAGAAGAAATGGAGACAGCCTGTAGGATCAAAGACTGACCCCCAGCTGAGAGTCAACAGTGAATGAGGACCTCAGTTCTATTCCCGCAAAGAACTGAAGTTGCCCAACAACCTAACTGAGCTCAGACACAGATTCATCCCCAGAACCTCCAGAAAGGAACATAGTCTTGCTGATTTTGCTCTCATGAGACTCTAAGCAGAGGATTCATTGAGTCATGCTCCACCCAGAACTCTGACCTAGAGAACCATGAAATACAATAAATGGGTGCTCTTTAAGAAGCTAAATTTGTGATAATATGTTATGACAACAATAGAAAATCAATACAAATTTTTATAGTAGCTTGTGGATTGTTACTATTATCTCCATTTTACATGTTAGGAACCTGAGGCACAGAGAAGTTAAGTAACATACCAAGAACACCCAGTGGTAGGAGAAATGAGCCATTACTTGACAGAGTGTATTAAGGGTTTGTCACAGGCAAAAGAGTAATCTTTGTAGTAGTTAGAAATATATTTTCATTGAAAGAAGATGTGATGTGTGAATTATGTCTTTTGCATATAACCCGTAACAGTTCATTAATAGCAGTATACCAGTAATTATTAGTAAATTTACTAATAAATATTAGTACATTTTCCTCAAAAAATATTTTCAACTTCATATTTATTTTAGAGATGCACAATTAAATTTGTTGGCCTAACTAATGAATTAATGACTATGGAATGAGAGTTCCTTACTGAATCAAAGACATGATAAGTGAAGATAATAATTGAAATAATGGTTTATCATGTTCAAAACCAAAACTAAGTGAATACACAAAGCATAAAACATTCAAATAACACAACAAAGGAAACAGTCAACAAAACAAAGAGGCAACACACAGAATGGGAGAAGATATTTGCAAATGACACTACAGATAAAGGGCTATTATCCTAGATCTATAAAGAACTTCTCAAACTCAACACCCAAAAAACAAATAAGTCAAAAAATGGGCAGAAGACATGAACAGACACTTCTCCAAAGAAGACATACGAATGGCTAACAGACACATGAAAAAATGTTCAATATCATTAGCCAGAAGGGAAATTCAAATCAAAACCACACTGAGATAACACCTTACACCAGTTAGAATGGCAAAAATTGACAAGGCAGGAAACAACAAATGTTGGAGAAGATGTGGAAAGGGGAACCCTCTTACACTGTTGGTGGGAATGCAAGTTGGTACAGCCACTTTGGAAAACAGTATGGAGGTTCGTCAAAAAGTTAAAAATAGAGCTACCCTATGACCCAGGATTTGCACTACTGTGTATTTACCCCAAAGATACAGATGTAGTGAAAAGAAGGGGCACATGCACTCGAATGTTCATAGCAGCAATGTCCACAATAGCCAAACTGTGGAAGGAGCCAAGATGCCCTTCAACAGATGAATGGATAAAGAAGATGTGGTCCATATATACAATGGAATATTACTCAGCCATCAGAAAGGATGAATACCCACCATTTGCATCGACATGGATGGAACTGGAGGGGATTATGCTAAGTGAAATAAGTCAAAGAAAGAAAGACAATTATCAAATGGTTTCACTTATATGTGGAACATAAGGAAAAGCATGGAGGACATTAGGAGGAGGAAGGGAAAAATGAAGGAGGGGAAATCAGAGAGGGAGACGAACCATGAGGGACTATGGACTATGGGAAACAAACTGAGGGTTTCAGAGGGGAGGAGGGTCAGGGGATGGGTTAGCCTGGTGATGGGTATTAAGGAGGGCACGTACTGCACGGAGCACTGGGTGTTATTGTTATTCATTGTTATATGCAAACAATGAATCCTGGAACACTACATCAAAAACTAATGATTTACTGTATGGTGACTAACATAATAAAAAAAAAAAAAACAAATAACACAACAAATTCTTGTCATAAGAATTGTTGTAAGATTTAAATGTGGTTGACCACAGCATGAGGTTCATTGTTAATTGTTACAAAGTGAGTATTTAAATCTGCTTAAACGTCCTGGATTTTTGGAATATAAATTATCTTAAAATTGTCTCTCTACAAAGTGACTTGTGAAAATTATGTGTAAATATGAGCACTAAAAAGTAGATCTGGCCACAAGAACAAAACCCAGCCATTGCTTCTTATAAAGTATCCTTATAAAATTCAAAACTATGTAAACTATATATCAACAGAGGAGACCACAGAAATGATGGTCATTAAAATGCTATAGAGAGGGGTGCCTGGGTAGCTCAGAAGGTTAAGCAACTGCCTTTGGCTCAGGTCATGATCTCAGGGTCCTGGGATCCAGCCCCGCATCGGGCTCCCTGCTCAGCGGGGAGCCTGCTTCTCCCTCTCCCTTTGTTTGTGTTCCCTCTTTCTCTCTCTCTGTCAAATAAATAAATAAAATCTTTTTAAAAAATGCTGTAGAGAATTAAATGAATTTAATAATAAGTTAATAAATATTAAGTTCTAGAACATGTTATAAATATAATGTTAATTCTACATAGATATTAATTTATTAAATAAATTATATGCATGAAAATATGAAGAATTATTTTCCTATAAAAATATATATATATTTTTTAAAGATTTTATTTAGTTGACAGAGAGAGACATGCCGAGAGAGGGAACACAAGCAGGGGGAGTGGAAGAGGGAGAAGCGGGTTTCCTGCCAAGCAGGGAGCCTGATGCAGGGCTCTATCCCAGGACCCTGGAATCATGACCTGAGCTGAAGGCAGACACTTAACGACTGAGCCACCCAGGCACCCCTATAAAAATATTTTCAACTGAAAAAAGTACAGTCATGTCAAATAATATTAGTTGTATTTTATCAATGGAAACATGAAACAAACTTTGAAAAGACTTTCTTTATACATTACTGTCAACTAACACAGTTGCTAATACTCTATTTTAAAACATAAACAATTTTTATATTTCTCATAATGTTCTTTGTTCAACATGACTAGAATAAAGATGGTGTATGTCCTACATCTGAAAAATACACAGAACTTGTTATGAAGAGAAGTATTTTGTTGTATGGTATCATTGCAGTATACATAGGCTAGCCTTAGAAGTCAGAAATATATTGGAATATTATTGTTAGATTAAAATTTTATAATTATTGTATAATAAACATTTAATAATATATAATAGTAATAATTATAAACTGTATGTTAAAATTGTAAAAATAATTATAATTATCATTTGTTATGGGTCATTTACTCAGTTTTTGCTTTCTCTATATTTGGCATATCAGAACAATGATTACAAGCAGTTTTATTGCGTTCTGAAAACTTTTGGCTAGTTCATGGAACAATTCTGAAACACTTTTAAAATTACATGATAAAGTAGAAGTATTTTAAAGTAATACAATACACTTCAACTTAATGTTAGCAAGTGTTCAGCTAATTTTAAATTTTGAGTATTTATAGACTAGCTGATGAAATAGAAGTAATTTTTCAATATTTTTTGCAATATATTTCAATTACACTAACAAATGTTAACTTTATTTTTACTATTGTTTTGGTGAGGAGCATTGTAAGGTGGAAAATTCTGTGTACAACATGGGGGCAGATTTTTAATTTTTTTCCCCTTTGGGGTTGTTACTATAGTAAAATAAGTTAACTTTAAAGATTTTATATATTTATTTGTCAGAGAGAGAGAGAGAACACAAGCAGGGGCAGCAGCAGGCAGAGGGAGAAGCAGGCTCCCTGGCGAGCAAGGAGCCCGATGCGGGACTTGATCCCCAGATGCTGGGATCATGACCTGAGCTGAAGGCAGATGTTTAAGTGACTGAGCTACCCAGGCAACACAAAATAAGTTAACTTTAAATTGATGGCTTTGATAAAGTATTTGAGACATTCAAATTAAATAGAAAAGAGGAAGCCTCATTTACCTCTAAACATTCGTAAGTTCAGATACATTGTTGCTAAATTAAAATGGCATGGAGACCTAAATAAAAATGGCATTAGTTTTTATACATGATCTAAGGTTAAAATCAGGCAAACATAAAGCAAAAGCAATACAGCTCACCTTGCTAAAATTAGTCTCAAATTCTGGAGGCTAAAAGACATATGTTGCAAATGTATGCATATCTTTTATATATCCTATATATAAATCTACATACCCTCCCCCCCAATAACAACTTAATAGTCACACTTAATTTTAACTAAGTGGCCTCTGGAAGATAAAAACCTTGGATGTATAATTTAAATATATTTTCACTTTGGTCTAGATATATAACTACTTCTTTATGTGCTAAAAGTAAGAATGAGCTGTCTTCTGACCATGTATTCAAGTGGTATGGTGTAACATAAATGTGTCTAGAAACCTACAAATAGCATGGGTTTGGCAAACTCCACTTGCTGTTTAAAAAAAAAAAAAACAAACAGTTGGCTTATAGCAATATTAGTCCAATTGTTCCAAATATGGTGGTACAGTTCCAAGTGAATCTTTTTTTAAAGGATCATCCCATTCTTAGGTACTCTAACTTCTTTTAAGACCAACTTCCAAATTCAAGCCAAATAAAATATCTCTTAAAGTTCAGCTGTTTTTCTGTAAAGAACTTGGCTTCTGTTAGGTTTCACCAATCCTTTAACGTCCCTCTCCCAGGCCTTTAATTCCTAGTCCTCTAGTCTTTCAAGAAAAGACAAGGTGATAATATCAGACTTTCTTTTTCTTTTTTTTTTTTCTTGAAAGAAAAACATGGTTAAGTCACGTATAGCAACAAGCATTTGTGTCAAACTTCCTGCATTATGGGTTGTTAGTTGCTGGAAGTGGTGATAAAGGGAGGTTATAGACTTCTTCCTTACATGTTTGAAAATTAAGTGCTCCAAATGTCTGGAATTGGAAATCCAGATAGCAAATGTTGGTGTTGCTGTCTATTCCAAGATAATTTTCACTATTTTTTCCCTCCTAATTGTGTAATTCTCTGTAATAAACCACCAGTGTATGAAAAAAAAATTGTGAATGAAATAGAATGGTTTTATGAACAATAAAAGTTCTAGAGGTAGAAGTTAAACTCATGCTTGCAAAGGAAGAAAAGAAAGTCTTAATGAAATTAAATCATTTAAGTATACTGGAACTATATTATTTTTCTAATTATCATTTTAAAGTGTTCAAAATTTATCTTAGGAATAAGAATGTCTGTTATACCTGCCAATATATTTTTTCTATAAAATTTAATACTTGAAATGATCTGTTAACTCCTTTATGTTTCACTTGAGCCATCCAAATTATGTTAGTGAAAATTAAATTACTCTAAAATGCAAATTTATTCAGCATTTAATAAGTGCACTCTGTTGTCTTTCATATTAAATGATGATATATTGAATGATGAATAGGGATTATTTTTTTCTGTTGAGAAATTACAATTTTTCCCTGAGATTCAATTTTTAAAGGTTTTTGCCTGGCTTTAAGTGTCACAAACCCTCTTTCCATTTTTAAGATGACAGCCCTCTAATGTTTTACCTTCATCTTTTGCCAAGAAAGACTCTAAAGTATTACACAAACTTCTCAGTAATCTTTTAAATAAGTTTCTCTCATTCATACAAAGATTGTCTTATTTATATGAGATATTAAGACAATTCTGAAAATGTGGATTAGTACTGAATCAGTTCTTCTTTTAAAAATATATTAATATAAAATCTAGAATTTATGATCCTCTGAAAGAGAAAAAAAGAGACTATTTGGAAATAGCAGCAATTTGTTCTCTTAGCTCTAAATTTACAAATATTTGATGACTTCATCTTGAAGTGTGTTAGCAATTAGAGAAACTCCAGAATCTCTTAAAGCAGATATTTCATAATCACTTATTGTTTTGTAGTATCCCAATCTCAATGGTGACCACCACAGAGTTTAGAAATATTGAGTCAACTATGAAACAGACCCATATGAGTCTATGTATACAAGGAACTAAGAGAACTCCTGGGAAGGAATGTCATTCCAAGAGAAGAAGTCAGCCGTGAAAAGACTGACAAAGCCTTAGTCACTGAAGGGAAGAGCAAGTCTGCATTTATGGTGTCCGCGTCCCAGCTCAGATCCTGTAATAATATAATGGTTAATGTCTGAATAAGTAAAATGGAAACCCCCATTATAGAGTGTAACACAGAACAGGGAAAGAGGCTTTCTCTTTTTGAACTAAATGCAGAGTTTTGTCAAGTGCAGGGCTCCGGTGCCTCCCCATGGGCTGAGCACAATCTGGAGAGATTGGCATAAGAGAATTTTCACTCTTCAAGTCCTTAGGGAACCTCAGTGGTTCCTGCAGGAGGCTGTTGTGCTTCCACGATGTGAAGAACTCCCATGAAGTAAATGTGGTGATGCTCAACTTTAGGAAGTCTGAGCAAAAGAGGAAAGAAACAGGAACCTGGCATGGCAGCTGACCCCACGGTGTTGGATTTATGGGAACATGAGGCACTCCCAATAATGCATGAGGAGGAAAAGTCAGGGACTGGGTCTTTCATTAGTAGGTTTAGATAGATTTTATTTATGACCATTCTCTGTGCCTTCCTTATAATAAATTATAACTGTAGGTTGAATGGATGATACAAAGGTAATCTGATAATATTCAACAGAACTGGAAGAAAAAAATGGAATATAAAAGATCAACTGCAACGCTTATTTGTATGATTCTCCATTGGCTTCCCTATTCTGTTTTTAGGATTTGAACGTTTGAAGGACAAAATTAAAAGGATGCAATTTTCAATCATCTGATGGTAGAACAAAACTCTCCCACCTTGTAGAATTTAAACGTTAATTTTGTCATAGTAAAGTAAAAAAGTTTTAGAAATTAATGTACATGTTGTGAAAGATCTCTTGTTTTTCCATTTTATACCTAGGATGATCTTCTAAAAATCAGGAATACATATTTACTTCTTAATCAGGATAATTTCCTGATTATTAAGTTCTGAATATAAAGATTTTACTTTGTAGTTCCTTTGCTCTGTGACAAAGTTTAGTGAATTCTGATGTTTAAAAAATACCCTAAAAAAGATGAATATGATGTCAATAATGAAGAAAAATGATGCATTATCAAAAAATATCAACACTACATGCTTTTGCAGCTGCCATACCAGCTTTTTCAGCCCTACAGGAATAATCGCTGATGGAATAAATTAATTGATGTGTGTCTTTTTTTAAAGCCTAATTAGTTTTTGTATGTGTGGGAAAGCTCATGTTGAAGAAATATATATTTCATTATATCACTTTCTTGCTTCAGATCCCTTGGTGACTCCCTACTACCACCTGTTGTAAGTTGGTTTCCTCAGTTTAACAGACTTGGAAACTATGTTGCTAAGCAGGAGTTTTATTGAGGAACAATTTTAGGATCTATGCCAATGGAAAGGAAGGGGAAAATAGCAGAATTAAGCAGAGGGAGAAGTGAAACTGAGAAGTTGTCTCAGTGGGGTCTCAGCTAAGGAGTTCCCAGGTTGGGTTAACACTTTTGAGTTGTCCTCAGTTGGGGTCAAGGAAGGAGGCCTTATCCACCTGCATCAATCAATCATGGAATGTGGGACAATGTGGGAAAGAGGCATGACCTTGGACAAGATGGCTTTTTCCACCTGAGGAAATCCCCTGAGGGGGCCAACAATGGATTGCTAAGGGCTTTCTGTTGGCAGCTCTTCCAGCAGCTGGGGAAGTTAAGTTACTTCTTCTTTAAAGGGGATCTGGGCTGCACACTACATTATCTACATACCACCTACTAGGATGAGATCATAAGTCATTAATATAGCTCGCAATCCCAGGCCAGATCCAACCTACCTTTCTAGATTTATTCTCTGCTATTATTCTACTTCCACCTGTAGTGCCAATCAACTCCCCTGCTCTTGTATGGCTCTATGCTCTTGAAAACAATAACCCAGGCACACTCTTTTCCCACACCTCAAAACCCCATATACTCCCTTAATCAGAGTTAATGCTTCTTCTGTGCTTATACCTTAGCATTTATATCATATTATCTATTTACTTATGAACTCCTCAAAGGAAGATAGCTGCTTTTCATTCACATTGTACAACCAACCCTTAACACAAAGCCAAGTATGCAAAGGTCCTATAAACATTGAGTGACCAAATGAATAATGAATGAGCAATAATTCACAAGACCAGGGGGAAGGCAGATGTCATTTATTCCTTTCATGGAAACTGATTATCTTATTAAACATGCCCAATTTATTAAGGGCAGAAATCAAATCTAATAGAACAACATTTACTCCAGTCCTGGTATGTGTCAGAAACTGTTTGGATTTGTGGAAAATACAAATAAATGAGAGATATATTCCTTGTCTTTAAGGCTCCCATGACCTATTTGAAGAGATAGAAAACAAAAAATATAGAAATTAAATGGCACAACATAAAATAGTATTTAATAGTATTTAATATAAAAACACATGAGAAATCATAGACACCTATTTAAAGATTTACTTATTTTTGAGAGAGAGAGCACATGAAGGGGAGGGGCAGAGGGAGCGGGAGAGACAGTCTCAAGCAGACTCTGTGCTGAGCCCAGAGCCCGACACAGGGCTTGATCTCAGGACCCCGAGATCACAACCTGAGCCAAAAACCAAGAATCAGACGCTTAATCGACTGTGCCACCCAGACACTCCTTGGACAGCTCACTTATTATAATTGGGTGTGTTACAGAAAGTTATTTATGAGGTTTTTGTCCAGAATTCTAGACACATCTTCTCAGGAAACTGTATTTAACATATTAACCAATTTCCCTAGACAGCCTATATAATTCTGTTTATTAAAATTAAAATAAGCCTTAGTATTAACAGTGATATATATAATGTAGTAGCACTTACTGTAGCATTTTTATTTGTATGTCAAATTCAATTAATTAATTAATATGTTCAAATAGTCAATAACTGTTTTGATTAGCACTCACCACATGCCAGGCAGTGGGATATAGCTGTGAAGAACTCAGTAAGTTCCTTATCATCATGCAACACACAGTCTTCTGGGCAAAGAAAACATTGAACAGGGCTCATAATCAAGGGAGACAGTGTTATGAAGGGAACTGCAACATGCTATGGTAGCACTCAACAAGAGGCTGGGACTTATATAAGGCAGCGTTAGACTGAGGTCTTAAGGGCAAGTTAGTTGTAAATTAGAGCTTAGAGGGAAGAAGGAGGAAGGGTGAGTTCTAAGTAGAGGGAAGATCATATATAAAGGTCAAGACATGGGAGGAAATATACACATAGAGCCCACTTGAGTAGCAGATAAACCTGCAATATGGCTAGAGTACTGGAGATAAAGTGAAAGAAAGTTACATGTTGAAAAGATATATAAAGGTTACATCTTGGCAAGCTTTGTAATGAGATTGGTCTTTGTCTTAAATGTCATGGAGAGTTAAAGGTAAGCAGTAATACTCTCAGATTTGCATTTGTAGATTATTCCAGAAGCAGTGCAGGGGAGGGGTTATAAGGGTCAAAAGTGACAGCAGGAAGACAGGTGGCTAATACCGCCAATGAAATTGCACAGTAGCCTAGCCTAAGGTATCAGCAATGGAGATGGACTGGAAGACGATGGTAGCAAGTCTGTAGAATGAATGATTTGAGATTGATGAACTGTGGGAAGTAAGGGAGAAAGAGGAGCTGGGGATGCCCAGGACCCTCTAAGTTCCAACAAGGTATGCCTGCAGCGTATCTGTTTCCTCACCTGATCCAGGCAGTGTGAAAGGGGTTTGATTCTGTCCCTGTTTAGGCACTGGTCACAGTACAGGAAAGGAGTCCCTGGGCAGGTGGCCACAGCAGAGGCAAGGGTAGTTAAGTGAGCCGCTGTAAGCAAAGCAGCCTGAAGGAACAGAGTGAGTCTGGGGGGCCTGTACCCAGAAAGGAGAATTCCTGGTCATGCCAAAACAGAAAACACAAAAAGAAAGAGAAAGAGGGGGCGGGGGTGTTGGGGAGGAAAGAGAGAGAGAGAGCAAGGAAGGAGAGGAGAGGGGCGTGGTAGGGACAGGAGAGGAGAGGAGAGGGGGGAAAAAAGAGCTCCTGACATCTGAAACTGATCTGATTTTCACAGGTAGACCTTATGTTATTACAAGCTGGTCTCACATTCACAGCGAGGTCATTTTATTCTCCTGCTGGACATAAACAATTTCTAACCTCAGATGAGGTCACCCTGAGACAATGATAAAATGAAACAGAGCAAGACCACTTCATAATTTTGTCTAAGCACAGACAAAAAACACAGTTATTGTGTTACCCACAGAACACCCAAAACACAGAAATGCTCTCTTTTTCTAACAGCATCCAGTCTAGGGCAAACTATTCTTCCTTATACCTTCTCTCAAATCACTCAATCCAACCCAAATCCTTTAGCACATTCTTTGTAAATCCCTTACTGAGGTGCCCCATGGTTCCCCAAGCTGTGTGTTCTTTCCCACTGCAATGAGTAATAAACCCAACTTGAACAAGGTGGCTCCTGGTGGTCTTTGGCTGAAGGCATTGACAGTAGTAAGTTAGGAATTCATAAACTGTCAACTGCTTGCCTAAATGTGATGCACTGGCATTTTAGTACTGTAGAATGGGACACCACAGGCACACAATAAACATTTGCTAGACAAACAAGCAAGCATTTACAGAAACGAAGACCACTGCAATAATCCACCTGCTTACATTCCTTTCTGACCATTCTCTTGGTCTCAAATTTTGATCTAATCCTACACTGAAAAAGAAAACAGGGAAAAAATTAAAACAAAAACAAAAGCACAAGCCCCAGAGGATTTATGAGTAATGCTACTTCAGTCACGACAGTCTTTATTTTTTTCCTTTGCTTTGATTTTGCTCAGGGAACTTTTAGCTTTACTCATCTTTAATTACCTTAATTTCATGCTTAACTCTGGCACAGAAGAGATCTGTTTGTAATTTCAGATGAGAGAAAATGAAATTCCCCTCAGCAAAGTCAAATTTTAAAATTCAAGAGGAAAAACAATGTGCCAGCTCACAAAAAGTATCAACTTTACATTTCAAGGTAATTCAGCAGTAATGCAGTATTAAAGAGCTCAAGTTCTGTTTTGAAAACAAAACAAAGCAAAATAAAATCCAACAGTGAGAGAGAGAGATCCATTTGGTTCTCTCTCTTTTTTATTGTGGTAAGAACACTTGACATGAAATATACCCTCTCAACAAATTTTAAAGTGTGCCATATAGTATTATGAAGCACTACAAGCACTATGTTGGACAGCAGATCTCTAGGACTTAATCACAACTGGAACTTTATGCCTGTTGAACGGCACTTCCTCCCTTCCCTCCCCCCACCCCCAACTTCTGGCCACCACCATTCTACTCTCTGTTTCTGTGTTTGCCTATTTTAGGTACCTCATGTAAGTGGGATCATGAAGTATTTTGTCCTTCTGTGACTGGCTTATTTCACTTAGCACAATGTCCTCTACTTCATCCATGTTGTCGCAAATGGCAGGATTTCTTACTTCTTTTTTTAAGGCTAAATAATATTTCACCGTATGTATACACTACATGTCCTTCATCTACTCATTAGTTTACAGACACTTAGGTTGTTTCCACATCTTGGATGCTGTGCATAATGCTTCAGTGAACATGGGAGTACAGATATCTCTTTGAGATCCTGATTTCAACTCTTCTGGAGACCCAGAAGTGGGATTGCTGGATTCTACTGTAGTTCTATTTTTAGTTTTTCAAAGCACCTCCATACTGTTTTCCACAGTGGCTGCACCAGTTTTTTATTGTGGTAAGAAAACCAATCCTTGTCAACAATTTTTTTTTTTAATAATAGCCATCCTAATAGGAATGAGGTAATATCTCATTGTGGTTTTGATTTTCATTTCCCTATTGATTAGTGATGTTGGACATCTTTTCATATACCTGTTAGCCATTTGTACATCTTCTTTGGAGAAATGTCTATTCAAGTTCTTTGCCCATTTTTAAATCAGGTCATTGATTGATTGATTGATTGCTATTGAGTTAGAAGAGTTCCTTATATATTTTGGATATTGATCCCTTAATAGCTATAAGGTTTGCAAATATGTTCTTCCATTCCATAGGTTGTCTTTTCATTTTCTTAATTTCCCTTATGCTGTGCAGAAGCTTTTACTGTCTCTAGAAAGTGGGTTATTCAGGAGATATTAATATTTTTCTTTAGTTTCTTATATTTTTCAAATGTTCAAAAAAAGAACAAGACTCATTTTGTAATTAAAAAGAAAATAATTCATAGCAATTAACACAAGCCAACTCATGAAGCTAAGTAGAATGGAAAATGTGGTAATTGTGTGAGCCTTGATAAAGGTTATTTGAGGGAAAGGGGGAGATTTGGACTACTATATATGGTTGTGTATATAAATCATGTTCACCAAGACCTTCCCTTTTTCTACAGTTTATTTGCTGGTAATTAAAGCAATGGCTCCAAGACCAAGAAACCACCTCCTGAAGCTTCTGATAAATTTCAGTTTGCCAACTTAATTTTCTGAATTTGAGAAAGGAAGTAATGAGAAAATGGAAATATGCAGAAAGTTACCAACTCTTGTGCATTATGGATGATAACATTTAGCAGTTTCTATGAGAGGCAAATACAGAGATCATATTTTGCATTTTTAATACACTTCCTATATTTGTTGAAAAAAACTAGTATAAACAGAGGCATCTCCCTAATGAGGATGTTACAACTGATACTCCTCTTTACTGTGAAGAATCCAAAATTTTATGAAGAATACAGAAAACATTGCTGAGGGCAGAGACAGGGTTTTTTTAGAACCACAGCTAAGTTTTTCTTTCATTACTGATATATGAATCAGATTAGGGCTGTGATATTGAGGAATAACATAACTAATAAAACAATGCTTAGAGCGCATGGAATAGAGGATATCACTGTAGAGCTGCACGCTTTGTAATTCAAAACTGGAGATAATGTTGGGCACAGTGATATTCATTTTGTAGGACTGTACACCAAAACAATGACATCCTAATTGGGACATGTCTGCATTCTACTCTTGTGCTTTTCCATGTATTTTGTCAGTGATTTTTTCCACCATATTTTCTAGCTATACAACAACTTAACCTCAAATTCTCAAAACTCCTTTTTATCTTCTTTAAATATTTATGTAGCATTCAGCACTTTTTGGAAAGCTATGAGTCTATATCAAACAAATACAGGGTTGTAAGCTAAAAGTCTGCAAACCACTGTCCAGGGGGATCAATTCAGAAAGTAGTATGTCTTTATATAAATTGGAAAAGCAACATGACTAACTTGTTATTGCAGGCCAAAGTGATGTTGATGTCAGACCACAGAAAATCTTAAGGGTGAAGGGGATTACAGAGGCACAGATGCAGTGAATCATCCATATTCAAATTAAAGCTTCTAACTTATGTGTAACTAATACTTTTTGAGAAGGTGGCAAGAGGTTTGGGGATTTTTTTGTAGCTTCTGCCCATTCAATGTTCTCTGCAACCATCTGCCAGTAAATAATGATTAATTCTACTTGACGTGGGTATCACAACTTGATCAAAATTATAAAATGATACATATCAAAGTGGAAAGATAAAATAATTGTAAGAATTAATAAATAATCCAATTCCAAAGCTGAAATAAAGTTGAAGATATTGGAAAATTTTTAATCTGATAGAATCAAAATCTAAACTTTCACTTCTTTCACTCTACCAAGACAGATAATATCTTTGCTGTGGGCTATTCCTGCAGGACCCAAGTAAAGATGGGGTGTGTGAAACCAGTGAACCTATCTCTCCAGGAGCTGTCTGCATTGACTGAAATGCTTGGAAATGGAGGGACCTTCTGGTAGAGGACACTGGTTATGGTGGTGGGGAGCAGAGAGCATGTCTATAAAAGAAACCAGCATAAAAGTAGACATCTGGTACAAGAAGCCAGACCCAGAAGCAGTATCTGAGGTTCTAACATGAGAGTTGTTCCAGGTTTTATGAGGTTATTGGTATTTGCATAGATCATACCTTGGCATGCTGGCTGTACGTGTGTTCTGGAGGTGATGAGTATTTGTAAATCAACAAACTGTAACACCTCAACATGGAGACTAGTGCCCAGGAAAACTGCATGCTTCATCTGCTTATGGTGAGTATAGGAATACGAATCCATTTCTCAGCTAGGTAATGAGGCAGGGCAGGCGTGGAGTGAGAGGAGGTGTCTTCCCAATTCCAAGATCTTTCTATCTCGGGAGGAGGCAATCTTTGACAAAGGACTATAGGAAGATAGCATTGAGAACCATTATATCCATACTATGAAGACATTATAAAATGAGAATTACAGTTTACCAATTGATTTACTTATGCATGATAATATAGAACACATAAATCATTTCTAATATTGACCTCACTTCTTCCAAAAGACTACATATAACATTTAGGTACAAATTTCAGAAAAATAATAAAACACCCCATGTAACCACCACCTCCCTTAAGAAATGGAATATACCCAATATAGTGTTTTCTTGCTTTACTTTTATTTTATAGTATAAGTATGGTATCAAACTGGATATGTTCTTCTCTACTTGTAGAGAATACTCCTAAGAGAGTTATTGCTGCACCAAAGAGTTGTTAAACATGCAGAAGGGAAGGAAAATGTTTCTGAGGAGGATGTGCAGATTTCCACTCCCACCGGTACTCCAAGGGTACTCTTGTTGCCCCACATATTTTTCAACACTGGCTACTGTAAGATATTTCTTTGTTTTCCTGGTTTGTTGGAGGTGGAATGGTATTTTATGATGACTTCATTTTGCTTCTCCTTGATTACTAATATAATTAAACATCTTTTGATTTGCTCTTGAACCATTCATGTTTCCTCTTCCATGAACTGTCTTTGCCTTTTCTCTTGGTTTGACTTTTTATGGTTGATTTATAGAAGTCTTTGCTATGCTCTGATTCTAGTCTTTGACAGTTATACATTTTGCAAATAACTTTCTCCCAGTAGGAGGCTTGTGTTTTTATTCTCCTTATGGGGTCTTTGATGATAATCAATGCCAGATATAAATTTTGACATATTTTTCAACCTTTTCCTTTATGTTCTGTGCTTTTCAAAAAAGGTCTTAATGAAATCTTTGTGTGAATCACAGGCATAAAAATATTCTCTTGTATTGTCAACATTTTAGAGTTTTGCTTTCCACATGTAGGTCCATCTGGAACTGAATTTGGTGTATGGTGTGAGTCATAGTCCTAGTTCATTTTTTTTTCCATCTGTAAAACCAATTTATTAAACAGTCCATCTTCTCTCCACTGATCTGTCAAAACAGATATCAAGCTTCACATGCATGTTGTTCTGTTTCTGGACTCTCTTGTTTCATTGCCTCATTTCATGGGCCATTATGGCACTGTCTAAATCATTAGGTTTTTTTAAGTATTGTTGCCTCATAGCACTAGTCCTGTCGTTTTTTTGTTAAGATTTTACTTAATTGACTCAGAGAGAGAGAGCACAAGCAGGGGGAGATGCAGGCAGACAGAACAGGGACCCCAGGATCACGACCTGAGCCAAAGGCAGACGCTTAACCTACTGAGCCACCCAGGCGCCCCTAGTCCTGTCCAAAATATTGGCAGTTTCCTCCCAATATTTCAACTCCACATTAAGATGTCATTATATTATTATTTTAAATAGTCAATGTCATTTAGTTTTCTCCTCAGCTTTACCAGTTTGTGTTCACCATTATCTCTTGAATTTCAGACTTTGCTTCAGGGATCATTTTCCTTCTTCCTGAAGCATAATTTTAGAATTTATTTTAATGAAGGTTATTGGTAAATTCAGTTTTTGTTGTTGCTACTAATGTTTGAAAGCCTATTTCTTTTGTTCTGATTCCAAATAAAAACAATTACTTATCTGGGTATTCAATTCGAGGATAATTATTTTCTCTTATTTCTCTTTAAAAATCTTTAAAGATCTTTTTTTTTATATTTCTCCAGTTTTATCATTACCGATACAATGTCAGTTCAATTGTCACTCTTGTAGGTAATTTGGAACCATTTAAAATTCATATTTACTCTGGCTTTTGGTCATGTAATTACTATGGATTCCAACTCCAAATTTGTATGGGGACTGTCTACAATTCATGGTTAGGCATTGTCCATGGAGAGATTTTTATCTGTCTATCCATCTATCTATCTACTTCACCTGGAGCCAAAACTGAGGTAAGTATGTTGAGCTTTTCCCTCAGCTTCATCATTTTTTTGCTTGCTGATTTCCAAAAGAATGCCACTTTTTTAGTTTTGGTCTCTAATATAGCCTATGGATCTGACTTCTGTCTCCTGCATGGATAGACCTTCAAAACCCTAGCTTCTCAACCACAAAGGAATTTTCAGATATCTCCATAATAAACACTTGCTCCAGTGCTTATTTATCTTTCTGAATTCATGATTCCTTACAGCTCTGGTCTCTAGTGATTTTCTCCAACTTTCCCAAAAGCTCAGCCATGCTTTTAAAAAGATGCTGTTTACATTTTATCAAGCATTTCAGGTATTCTACACAGGGAATGTTTCTTCAGATAACCAAATCAAATGTGTTGTAGCAAGCAGAAAACTCAGATATTTTCAAACTCCTCTTTAATATCCTTGAATACTCCTTTAAATTCAATATACTCAACTCTTTTCCATTAAGGAGACAGTAAGCTTCTGTTTCAGTTACAGGCCCACAGGCACTTTGCTTCTGCTAACATCTCAATTCAATACCAATTCAATATCCCACCTACTAGTCTTCCTAATCTTTACAACTGTTTACATTGTTTGCTGTTTGTTCACTGACCTCTGCATCCTTCTACTTTTTTCCCTTGGATTTCTTTGTCTTACATCTTCTATTGACTTCGAGTGTAATTGTTGGAATCATCAGATGAAGTTCAAACTATTGCCCTAATACAGCCTTGGCTCAACAGAGGAAAATGTATTCAAAAGTGTGAACACAGCATGTGTCTTTCTGAGGTCTACCTGGAAGATGATAAAGTATTAATATTTAGAGTACAACAGGAAATGGATTTATTATTTTTGTTCTCTATCTTTTTGAAATGGCACCAGTTTTAGACAATGTTTCCCCATCTTTCTGTCAGGCCTCTACTTCTGCCACCACCGAGGACGGGTTGAGTGACAGCCAAAAAGTAATAGCACAGAAGACAGAACACGAAGCTTCCAAGAGGAGTGGAGATGTGCTAGTAAGCAGTAGCTGGGATATATCTGAATATACATGCATGGGCAACGGTCTATAAAACATGACCTGTACAACCACAGGATAAGCTCTACAAAGCAGAGAGTTTTGGTGGTTTTATTTCTAGTTCCTAGCACATGGTAGGTACTCAAAAAATATTTGTTGGAGGAATAAATAAATAAGTGATAACAGTATTCAATTTGAACTTAAGAGGTTGATTTGTTTTCATACTTTGCTCTGATGATATAGTAATATATAATAATATCACAATATAACATCAAAGTAGAAATCAGTTGAGTTAGATTCACTTTTATTTTTTTATTTTTTAAAGATTTTATTTATTTTATAGAGGGAGACAGAGAGAGAGAGAGAGCATATGAGCGCAGGGAGGGATAGGCAGAGGGAAAGGGAGAGAGAGCCTTAAGTGGACTCACTGAGCTCAGAGCCCCATGGGGCTCCATCTCCAGACCCTGAGATCGGGACCCTGAGATCACAACCTGAGCTGAAACCGAGTCAGACGCTTAACCGACTGTACCCCCCAGGTGCCCTTAGTTAGATTCACTTTTCAAGTTTATTTTGTACAAAGAACACTGGGAAGTTAATAATGTATTATATCCTTGTTTTTCTGCATTATCCATGCCTGAAGTGAGCACAGTCATTGAGGCTATGCTACCCGCAACAGACATTAATATTTATGTGGTAGCAGCTACCACAAGAGCAGACATAGTGCCCCAGGGAAATAATTCACTTCCTTCGGATCAGCCTTGCATCCCAGATACTCATCAGTGAAGAAATGCCCCAGAATATCTCATTTGTTAATCGTCACTCAAAACCCCTCACACTTTTCCACTCCCTCTTATTCCAAGTTTTCTATTATTTTTTTCCAGGGTTGCCATCACCCTAATCTTTAAGTAAGGAGGGACTAATGAATGTATATATATTTTTAATTAGCTGAAAATGTCACGAAGTGTACATGTAACTCCCTTTATATAGTAGGTGTTTTAGAAAGTGAGCTATAATGATAGGTTATTAAGTATATGTTGGCTGAATAATTATATATGTTTTAAGTGTGTTAGGGGAGGTTGCTTTGTAAAATAAACCCCATAGTGAGTTTTGGTAAATTTTAAAATGGACCTACAAGCTTTGCGCAGTGGCAGTATCGTAGCCAATGAGGTTTATCCGAGGCGCGATTATTGTTAAAATGGACCTACAGAGGTATTTAGAACAGAGAATAATCACCATCTGCTTTAAAAAATCTGGACTTTTATACTTTGGAATTACCTAAAGCAGGGATATGTCTATAAAACAAACTTAAGGGTTTTTTGTTTTTAAGAATAGCATTTCTGTGTGTGTCATTTAAACAAAGTGTTTAATCTTGTTAAACAATATTTTCTAAAGAAACCTAGGAGAATCTTGGATTCCTAACCTGGTTCATGTGGTTCTAGGACAGGATCCTTAATTCAGATGCTACTAGGAGCCAGATGGATAAAATAAATGAGTAAAGGAGGCTACTTGTAATATGATAAGGAGTATTTCAGACTGTGGCAAACCAAAAGGTGTATGGTCTAGCTCAAGATTTCCTGTCAGCTGTCACCTTATGAAAAAGTTGGCAACTATTGCCAGATCTTGCTTTTCAAGAAAAATAAAAACCAGAATTTAATGTGAATTTTCCTACATGTAAAGCATTAACAAACAAAATCGCAACATGGCAAAGATATGACCAGACTATTCACAAAGGAGGAGACCCAAAAGGACAATAAACTTTTGAAAAAGTGAATTTGAAAAAAAAAATGCATTAAAACAATGAGATTGCATTTGGTCCCATCAGATTTAAGGACTGCCAAGGAGTCCAGCAAAGGGAGCTCTCATTCATTTCTAGTAGCAGTATAAATTGACACAATCACTTTAAGAGGATTTGGTGATATTCAATAAGACGAAAAATGCACATTCTCTATGACCAGCAATTCCACCCCTGGATTTATATGCTAGATAAAACCACACACATTGGTACATTAAAGACAGTATGTGACTATCTGTAGCATCATTATTGAAAATAGCAGAAACTGGAAACAGCCCTAAATACCTTGCATAAAATGTTTAGAAAAATATGCTGCAAAACATTATGATGGGATATTTTTAAAATATGCTACTAAGCAAACACAAATCAAGAGGTGAAGGCGGCAATGTACAGGTTGTACAGAAAAGCTTAAAAACCTGGAAAATATATTTTATTTATATATAAATATTTATAAGTAAATATTACAGATATTTAAATATTAGCATATATATATACAATGATATAGAGAAAAAGGCAAAAGAAATGGAAAAAAATTTAACTTCCATATAACTTACAGTCCATTGATAAGTCCTTGAGATAGGCAGAATGACCTTCTTCCAGGAACTCAACTGCCTCAACGTTAATACTCAGCTAAAGGCAAAAGGCAACTTTAGCTTGACATTAGCCAGATCTCCAGGATCCTATAAATCTTCTTTAACATATGAAAATCTTTTTGGAAACTTCCTTGATCTCTACCCTCCCCAAGATATATGTTAGCAATCATCCTCTAAAGATATAGCTCACTGATATACATGTGAAGGGTCTCATGACAAAACGTTTACTTGTCAGTAGTAAATGACCTTAACCTAACAACTGCTGGACCTTCAAGGTCCTGGAAACCTTGCTTCCAAATTCCTTTGAGACTTCCACTATCCCTAACCCTCTCCACCAACTTGAAAGTATATAATCAGTCACCTGTCACAATCCCAGAGCAGCTCTTTCTGCCCACAGGTCCTGTCCCTCTGCTTTAATAAAACCACCTTTTTGCCCCGAAGATGTCTCAAGAATTCTTTCTTGACCGTTTGCTCCTGAACGCCAACATTTCCCACCCTATAGTATGTATTGAAGGGAAGGAAAAATTCTGCCTCTACCGTCAAGTTTTTCCAGCTGGACTAAGATTTAAATTTACATGAGACACATTAATGGGAGAAAATATCAAAGTTTCGTTACATGCACATGGAGGTTCAATAATAAAATTGAGACCCAAAGAAGTGACCAAAAGAAGTTTTTATACTGTTTAGACAAAGAGACAAGCAATCTGTGAGAAACTGACAGGACAAAGAAAACTCCTAGCTTCAATTAGTAAGGAATGCTGAACAGATTTTGGACTGGGGTAGTAGAAAGTTACAAGGGTTGTTTATAGAGCTTCTCAGCTCTAAATTTCCTATCTCTGGTGATAAGGATGTCTCTTTACCTCCTGGTACAGGGATGGTACATTTCACATGGGAGATCTATTTCCTGTTTTAGGGGGACAGAGGAGAGTCTTAGTGTTCTTCTTACACAGGCTGTCTCTTAAGTAATTTTTATTTAAAATAATCAATACGCCAAAGTGGTACATTTTGGGGCAACATGCTCTTGGCCCCTACAGAATATACACATGTACAGACCAAAAAAATATTTACATACATTTACATATGAAAATATGAATAATAAAAAACATTAATTTCAAAGGAGGGGTGGTGACTTCTGAAGGGAGAGTAAAAGGAACGGAAGCAGAAGGGTACATGGAGGTGTCCACATTAGCTATAGTGTTATAGTGCACTAAAAAACATAAAGATTCAATAAAGGAGAAAGGTTTATAAAAATTTTCACTGTATATTCTCTCCATTTTATTTTATTTCTTTTTTTTATTTGAATTCAATTTAGTCAACATATGGCATACTATTAGTTTCAGGGGTAGAATTTAGTGATTCATCAGTTGCATAGAACACCTAGTGCTCATTTCATCAAGTGCCCTCCTTAATGCCCATCACCCAGTTACCCCATCCCCCCCATCCACCTCCCCTCCAGCAAGCCTGTTTGTTTCCTATAGTTAAGAGTCTCTTATGGTTTGCTTCCTCCTCTGTTTTTATCTTTTTTTATTTTTCCTTCTCTTCTCCTATGTTCATCTGTTTTGTTTCTTAAATTACACATATGAGTGAAATTATACAGTATTTGTCTTTGACTTATTTCGCTTGGCATAATACCCTCTAGTTCAATCCATGTCCTTTGCAAATGGCAAAACATTCTTTTTGATGGCTGAGTAATATTCCAGTGTGTGTATATGTGTGTGTGTGTGTACACATACGCTACATCTTTATCCATTCATCTGTTGATGGACATCTGGACTCTTTCCATATTTTGGCTATTGCGGACACTGCTGCTATAAACTTATTCTATTTTATTTTTTTAAGATTTTATTTATTTATTTGAGAGAGAGAGAGAGGGAGAGCGCACAGGTGGGGGGATGGGCAGAGGGACAAACAGACTCCCCACTGAGTGTGAGCCTAACATGTGGCTCAATCCCAGGACCCTGAGATCATAACCTGAGCCGAAGTCAGATACTTAATCAACTGAGCCACCCAGGCAGCCCATCATATTCTATTTTAAACAAATCTAATGAAATATTTCATTAAAAATACTTATACAGTGAGAAACCCTGCTCAAATACAAAAGAGCATATCTCAAATCATACAACTATACTGGCTATACCTTTTTGGTCACTTTTGCTGATTCTTCTTCAACTCGGATCTGTCAGCATTTCCATTCTCCAAAGCTTTGCTTTGGGATATTATCATCTCTCTGTCTACACTGGTTTCTTATGTACTCCCATTTTTCCTCCTGGACTTAAAAGCCTTCTTTACGCTGATGACTCTTAGATTTATATTTCTGGCCAGAACTTCTCCCCCTAAACTCGACTCAATTATTCAACTGTATACTTAACATCTCCACTTGTATATGTGTTACACATCTCAAATCATCCATTAGCCAACTTCTGGCTCTCACCCTCAAGCTTGCTTCCTGCAGCCCTTCCATCTCAGTAAAAAAGCAATTCCATCCTTGTGGTTTCTCAAATACCAAACCATGTAGTCCACTTAGAATTCTCTTTCTCTCATATCTCATATCCAGTCAGCAAGTTATATGTATGATTCAACCTTCAAAATATATTCAGAATCTGGTCACTTCCACTGCTATAGTCTGGTCCAAACCAATATCAACTTTTGCCTAGCTTGCTGCAATAGGAGCTCTAAATTGCTTCTACTCTTGCACCTCTTCAATATATTCTCAACATAGCAACCTTTCCAAAAAATTTAAAATCTATTAAAATGTAGTTTAAGTATGTTACAGCTTGACTTAAACTCTTCAATGGCTTCTCACTTTAAGTAGGCAAAAGCTGAAAAGTTTCCATGGTCCACAGTGCCCTATAGGGGATAGTCTCTCTATATATCTTTGTATTCATTTCCTACTTCTTCACTCTCCATGCTACAGCCAATGACTCACCACCATTCCTCCCCAAACCCAAGGCTGGTACAAGGATCTAGAGGCTTCTACACTTCTTATCCCCTTTATTCTACTCTATATGTCTCCAAATTTCACATCACTGACTCATGTACTCTCTACTTTACTGTCTTCTTTTTATTATATGTCTCCTCTCCTATCATTTAAGTTCTATGAAGACAGGAAACTGTCTTTTGTTTATTGCTATATCCTCAACACTTAAAATTGTGTCTAGTACATAGTAAGCACTCAATAAATACTTACTGAATTTAATAAGTGGTGATAAAACAGTCATAGGTAGAGTGAATAATTGACACACAGAATCAAAATTTTAAAAATAATCTAGATAGATTGGAATTCTACAGATCAAATTTTTACAGATATTGTAAAGACCTGGATTTTGAAGAAAAAAACCAATGGTATAGGATAGGGAGGTATTTGTTCCCATATAAAGTTAAACCAGCATATTTTAATGGATCAAATATTCAATATCTATTAACTTGGATGACATATACATTTAGAGTAGGATATAAGACTAAAGCTAATTTATGACACCTATACATAGGCCATATTTTTATTCTTTGGGTAGAATAATAAAATCATACCTGAATCCTCTAACCTCACCATGGGTCTAATTTATACTGAAATGAAGTACCAATTTAATTGTCTTTTTAAAAATTAACTGTCCTTAGTTTCCTAACCATTTTTTGGTAACTATTCCCCATGTCTCTCCTTTTAAAGTATTAGCAGCATACTCTCATTTTATTGATATTTTTAATTATAAATATAATATACTTTTCCTTTCCTAGTCTTCTAGGCCTTTATTTAAGTCTTTTTTTCCTTTATGTTACTGTGTTACCTTTCTTCATCAGGATTTCCTCAAAATTGGTCCCTTCTAGGGAAAGAGATACATGCTCTTCAGGCGGGATCGAAGTTTCTGTTTCTTTCCCTCAAAGCCTCTCTCCAGGGCCCTGGACATTGAGAGAGCTCAATAAATGTGTTTTGAATACAGGGACGAATGGAGTTGTATTAACAGACAGTAAGGACACAGGTATGGATGCATCAGCCCCTGCACACCCCCAAAATAATGAACCGGAATCATTGCAAGTGTTGAAACAGATGCGGACAGAGTGTATGATGATCAACCTTCCCTTCCCTATTTTTTTAATGCTTAATTTAAGAATGGAACATTTGATATTGAAATGTTAGATTTTATGAAGATGTAATCATTAAAATGAACAAGTTAATGAGGCAGAGAAAGAATGAGACAAGAACAAGGCTTTCACAGCATCTTTGCATCAACAGCCAGGCCATGATGGGAAATGTTCCTACACCTCGAGAGACAAGGAATGCAATCAAGCGCCAAACCTTAAATGGCTGCAGTCTAATGTGATAATTAAAAGAACAACGTAGGCTACTTCTTTTTTATTCTTCCCTTTCTGAGTTACCCATTTGGATCGTAATATCACTTGTCTCTGTAAAAAGAGGAAACAAGCAGCCAGTCCTCAGCCATGCCAAGAGAACAACATCCTCAACGTCTCCACGGAGTACAACAGCTTTCTAATGCTAACACTTTACTACTGCTTCACATGCAGAGAAGGGGCAAATAATCGAAAAGTGCTCATTGCCTTGTGGCATAAAGTTAATATTGGAATTTGATAGATTTTATCCCAAAGGAGAAGTAATGCCAAAAAAAAAAGTGTGGTATATGTCCCGTCCTAAATTTCTCACATCTGAAGACTTCATGCCCAATATCTCTGCACATTTTATAAATGAATACTGTTGGCAATCATAAAAAAGTGGTTCCTTGGTTGAAGATCTCAAGTTATTAGAAGATGGGAGAAAATACAGCTATATCCTGAATTCTACTAACCAGAAAGACCTAGTCACCAAATAAAAAAGATTTACAGTTACTTTTAATGCCTGGGCTTCTGAATGAAGTTTTAAGAAAAATCAAAAGCTACTAGAGAACATGTAAAATGTAGAACAGGTAGCAACTATTTGAAATCACATAAATAAAAATACAAGGATTTGTTGTTATGCAATAATACCCCTAACAATTGTTTTGTGACTCAGAATTTCATCATCAAATTCATAAGATCAAGGCAAATCTTCCATTCTCATTTGATTTTGAATTATTTGTCCTCCTCTTCATATGGTTCCTTTTACTTTCTAAAGTCCTCTACCAAAAAAATACCAAAGGCATTTAGAAAGTTTATTCTCTCAAATTTATTATTCATTTCTAAGTGAAAATAAAACAGAAACCAAGAGGACACCAAATTAAGAATACAAAAGTGACACAGTCCAAAAAAGAGGATGTTGATTAATAAGAAAAATAAATTTAAAAAAAGGGGGGGGTGCCTGGGTGGCTCAGTCGTTTGGGTGTCTGCCTTCAGCTCAGGTCATGATCTCGGGGTCCTGGGATCAAGCCCTGCATCGGGCTCCCTGCTCAGTGAGGAGTCTGCTTCTTCCTCTCCCTCTGCCCCTCCCCCCTGCTCATGCTTGCTCTCTCTCTCTTGCTCTCTCTCAAATGAATAAAATCTTTAAAAAAAATAAGAAAAATAAATTTAGATCTGACTAGAAATTAAGAGAGAAATCCAAATGTTCACTGATGTGAATTCCAAGATATCATTTATTTAGTATTTTTGCTATGAAAAGTACTGAGTGTCAGATATTGTGCTAGGAGCTGAAGATGCCAGCTCATACTCAAGCAGGGCTTGAAACTTAGTGACTTAAAACAACTATCGTTCCCTCCTTCCCTAAGAGTTATCAGGATGGCTGGGTGGTTCTGCTAATTATGGTACTCAATTATGTCAGCTTCAAGTCAGTGGGGTGATTTTCCTGATTTGGGGAAGACCTATCTGGAACATTGGATGGGACAACTGAGTTCACTTGGCTCTGCTTCATGTGGTCTCTCATCTTACAACAGGCTAGCCTGTTCTTATTCTCATCATGAAAGGAGGGGGAAAAGCCAAAGTGTCCATGACTTCTTGGGACTATGCTCAGAGCTGGTATTCTACATATTTACTTCTACATTCTATTGGCAAAAACAGGTCAAAAGGGCAGTTAAGTCAGGTCAAAGGGTAGAGAAATAAACTCCACCATCTGAAGGGAGGAACTGTAAAACCACATTGAAAAGAATGTGCACAGAGGAAAGAGTGACAAATTGGGGCCACACAATGGTTTTATTTGGGGACAGGAAGAAATATGAAGGAAACAAAATTTGACTCCAAACCAACTCAACCAAGACAACACAGTTTGCCAAGTGAGAAAGGTATAGGATGCAGAGCACATAGAAATCTTGACCACCATTCAGGGAACAATGTCTTTAGTACCAGAAGGAAAAGCCTTAACTCAGATATCACCAACATCAGCAGCCAATGATGGGGCACTTAAAAAGGTAGGTAGTGCTAAATCCTAGCGTTAAGCTCTACCTTTAGAATTCTCTATGACCAGCATAGGGTTGGGCCTATTGATAGAGAGTGGAGTTGGCAGTTCTCAAAAAACTATGTGCTTGGTTTTTGTTTGTTTGTTTGGGGGGGGGGGGGGCGTTACAGTAAAGTTTTGACTTGCTTAGAGGATCCTGGAAACCTAGAGTTGATCTCTTCTAGAAAACTCAGTAATGTCAAAACCATATTTTTATTTGACTCTAATCAGTTCTTACTTCCCTTCTGACAAAATCCCCTTGGTTTCCTCCACTACATATACAATGATTTGTTGTTGTGTTCTCAGCATAGGTACATCTGGCTGAGAGCAAATATCCAATAGCAAAAAGAAATGAGAGCCAGACTTAGCCATTCTCCTCTGATTACATTATGACTCAGGAGGACACCCACCAGTAGTTTTATTCATTACTGGATATTAAAATCAAAGGCCTTTAATATGCAGCAACAGAGTTGTCCAAATTGAAGCCCATCTGTACATCCTTGTAGAAGTTTTCATAGCATAATACAGAGGCAATTTTAATAAACCTATTCCTTTTTTCTTCCCCAAAGGACTAAAACTTCAGCATTATCTTGACGCCTCTTGGAGCATCACCAGCTCTCTTCTCAATTTAGATCTTTTAAAAACTGGATTGGGCTGACCATGGAGGATTCAGTCACCAATTGTAAAGAGCCACCTGTTGCTCTATTACAGCCCAGAGTGTCTGTCTCTAGGACACAGATCCGTTTTCTCCCTCTTTCTTGCCTCAACAGATTTCTCATCACTCCATCAGTCTTTATATTTTTCCAGATCAAAACCTGAGTAAAATTCTAGTAACTGTGGTCTCAGAAATGGTGACTTTTAAATCAATCTCTCCTCTTCAAATAAATATCAGTAAAAGATATTCAGAAATGGGAAACATAATCTGAGTGGACTTCCAATGTGTGGTTCATATTATTAAAAAAACTTTAGGGGCAACAAAACTCTACTGCTACACCTGCACTTCAATTGCTTTTAATTTTAAGATTTAGAGAGCTGTTAAATTCCTTCCTCTACCCCCTTCCCAAATTCCTTTCAGTATTATGACCTATCTCAAACAGCAGAATATTATTCTCTGACATTCTTTCACGGTAGAGAAGAACCAACAGGTCATAATAGAAAATGGGTTTCAGAAGAGTCAGCTGAGTTTGAGAAGTTATTTAAACCTCTCCAAGCTTTGTTTTCTTTGTATTCAAATGGAGTTTAAAACTGTATGGATTACATACGATTGTTATGACAGTTAAATGAAATAGGACATGTCCCATTTCCACACTGAGCGTTCACTAAAGGAGAATTATTATTATTACTATTAGAATGGAGAAACAACTCACTCAATCTTCAACTGTGTCTTAAAAACAAACAGAATGTGACACTGGCTAGAAGCAGCACTTACTATAGCTCTTACTTTAATCAAATACTATTACGAGCACTTTCTATATATTAGCTCATTTAATACATGCTACAGGGAAATACTATTTTTATCCCCACCTTACTCATAAGGAAACCATGGCACAGGAGATTATACAGTGAAGCTGAGGCCAGAGGACTAAGCAGTTACAGCGTAAGGATTCTAACCCTGGCCATATGGTTCTGGAGTTCATATTTTCAATCATGATATTATGTGGTTTCTGGAGAGAAACTGTCAGGGAGGGAGAATGCTATAGTTATTATACATTTCTCCAGTGGTTACATAGCTCTAATTAGGCATATGACTTATTGACTGAGTTGGGTATTTCAAAATGTTTTCCCTTCCTCCTTTAGAATATAAAATCCTCAGGGGCAGAGACAACGCACATTGTTTTCCTTATGTTTGTAGTACAATGTTCTGTATGCTGCAGGTCCTCATCAGGTCTTACTGTCTGGCTCTTTCTGTCTTTCATTTCCCCACAGGGCTTCTAGGAAATATATGTGAGTCCTGGGAGCTGAGAGTTTAAAAAAAAAAAAAAAAAAGACCCTGAGGTTTGGCCTCCCCCACCCCCTTGCAAAATTCTCATTAACACTTCTCAGGCAGCTAAGCACTTGTCCATGTAAAAGAATCCCAGTATTCTGGAGAATAGCACTCATTTCTGGAAACTTCTGAAATGATGATGTTCAAGCTGCCAGCTTCCTGCTTGGCAGTGAGTATTAGCACCGCTGAGAGCTCCACTTGCCACAGTCAGTAGGTTCCCTGGACCGAGGCTCAGATGCCTTGAAACTTGATGGGTAAGAACCAACCAAAGGGAAGCCAAAGAGAACTCACAGGGAAAAGAGTACAACAGTCTTTTTCCATCACTACAATATCATATCACATTTGAAAATTTTTAGAAACGTTTTTAAATTATATTTTGTAGATAAGCAAAATGCTGTCCTTATAGAAGTTTGGGAACACTGTGAGAAGCTGCAAAAGGTGCATTAGCTTAATCATTAAAAGGCTTAACATGAAAACAAATACCCTGTCGTTTACTATCCCAATAGCTCTATATGAAATAAAACTCATGATATAAATTTAATATACAAAGTCATATCTTAGTTTGGATTTTCACTGTAACACATAACATGTATAAAGTGCAAAATATTCTTGATCACTTAGGCTAGCACCCTGGTATTCAAAGCCTGTTTGGGCTGTCCTGCTTAGCAGTCAGGGGAGTATGGGTTCAAATCCAAGTTCCACTTCTTATTAAGTATGTGACACTGCAGAGATTATTTAGCTTTCTCTTAACCTCAGGGTTTTTTATCTCTATAAATATAAGGACAGTGATATATCTCTACTTCTTAGAGTTATTTCGAGGATTAACTCAAAAATGACATATAATCATCTAACACCTAGAAGTTGCTCAATTAAAGAATATTACTATCTTGACTGATATTTAGGTTTTGGTCATTCACTAGAATATAAATCCCATGAGGATAGAGACTTTGTTTCATTCACTGATACATCAGCATTTAGAACTTATTAGTTCAAAAAAAAAATGATGGGAAAAAAATTATGGGAAAGAGGGAGCCCAATCCCAGTGGCAAGATCTCCATATGCAAACAAGTCCTGGAACAGCAGGGGAGGGTAGTGGAAAAGAAAACTGAAGGAGAGTTTTGATTTGAATAGGATAGGCACAGGGTTGGGGTTTCTCATGAGTTTCTCATCAAGGGAATGATATCTTAAAATCCAGGGTTTGAAATAACTTGAGAAAATTGGAGCTTTACACAGGTTTATAGTGAGGACTGGATCCTATTCTATATTAGCTGAAGAGATACAAAGCCTCCATGCAGAGGTATATATTAGTGTCAACTTAGAGCTAGTTTCTAGTTCACATCATATGTTATTCTTATCTTGTATCTCTTTTTCCTTTTCTTCCTCACTCTTCCTTTCTGGTTTTCTTTTGCATTTCTTATCGATCCAGTGTGTATAAATTATCAGTCCTTATCCTCCTGTAGGGATGGTGATCCATTCTGTCTAGTTGACTCCTTTAGTGAATGGTAATGTCAGAAATGTCTGGGTTTGAGTGAAACTGGCTCACTCTCCTGCTATGTGGACATTTTAGTTTAATGAGTCAGCAGGAAAAGAAAACCTGCTATAATGCAACTCTTCTTTCTTCCTCCTATGATCTTTGGAAGATCTTCAAGCAGAAGCTAGTTTGAAATAGAATGCAGACATCTCAACAATGCAAAACTCATTCTCCAAAAGGAATTTCACACAGTCCCCAATAATTTTAAGAGATATTTTTACACATCTCTCTCAACTCATTCTTGCAATACAAAGATGGGCACATCTGATTTTTAATGAGAGACAGAGAGATAACTATTAACACAGAATTTGTATAAACCCAAAAGATTGAGTTTTGTGGGCTTGTGGTCATATATTATTGAAAGTTAGCAATAACTCTATAAGAAAATCACACATTTGTCCTATTTAGAGAGGGTCTGGAGTATCCCTGATGATCTGAGCCTAAATCTAAGCCTGATCTATTAATTAACGGAAGTGAACTGAATCTCATGGGCTGTCATGGCTCCATGAGACTCTCTTAATCCAGTGCTTCAGGATACCATCATATCCTTATTCTTATTTATTCATATGAATATTTGCATTCATTCCTCACTCTAGTCTGGAACCTGAGGGGAAAGAGAGCCAAGAAGATCTGGGCCTTACCCTCTGATTGTATCACAAGCCTAACATACATTCAGTAATTAGAGAAGATCTAAGTGAGAGTTACCAGACTCTAAAGGGTGAAACAATCATACAGAAAGTTTTGTGGGCTAAGCAATAGGAGAAGTATTTATGGACAAAGTAGGACTTGAGTCAGGACTTGATGGTGGCTAGCAGGAGTGAGAAGACAAAGGGAAAGTGGGAACACAGTCACAGTAGCAAGAATTTCATGAAGAAACAAGTTCCACAACAGTAGGGGAGAGTGGTGGAAAACAACACTAAAGGACACAAAACAACTTGAAGAGAACAGGCATGGGGTTGGGTTCTCTTATGGGTTTTTCATCAAGGGAATAATATGTTAAAAGCATTCTTTATTCAACATATAGGAACTGAGCACCATTTTGGACAAGTCATTTTGCCTAGTGCTGTGAGGGAAAGATGAGTTAGTTAAACTCTTTGACCTAGAAAAAGCTTAGAATTTATCAGACCCTATTTAAGAAGTTTTGTTTTAGGAAGAGGTATTTGAATAGATATGTATTTTAAATGACCACTTCAGCAAGTTTGGGGAGAAAGTCTTATTATTAAGTTAAATGTAAACCCTCTTAAAGCCTTCATTAAAAATTCTTCTCCACTTTTGGTTCAAATCCACTTAAAAGTCAATTGCAGCACTGATTGACACAAAAATATCTGTGGTTCTGAAAAATGTCTCCAAAGACTGGCATTTAATTCTGTCCATTCTCAGAGCTCGTGATATGAATTCTATGGGTAGATATAATTTCTGGATTTAGATTCTCTTAACATGATACCTCTTTTTTTTTTTTTTTAAGGGACTTCAAGATGCTCATTCTGATTCTTGGCTATAACCTGCCAGGATCTCTTACCCAAAGCAGATACTAACATCTGTTGTTTTCACTTGGGATGCCTCACATTGCACGAGTAATATTACTTGTCAAGATTGGACAAGTGACTCACTGTGTTTATCTTTCTCCTAGCTTCCGAAGTTATGTTGCTGATACTGAAATGTCAGTTCCTTGACCTTTGGATGCAAAGAGGAGCCTCAGAGGATATTCCCAGCATTTGAAAGCTAGTTGTGAGAATTTGGTATGGAAAGAAATATTACTTGCAGTTTAACAGTCTTTTGGGTTAGTACAGGACTGTTTTAAAACAGCACTCTGTGTTCTTGGAGGTTGGTTGAGAAAATTTAGAGTAGGGATGTTAGGGAATTAGATGTAGGGAAATGTAATTATTCCTTAGAATTACTAGATTTTCAGGGATAAGAGGTTTGAAAATAAGTTATTTTCTTTGGGATTACATATTTTTGGACTCTTGGTACACGTACTTGAGAAAGTGCCCTTAGAAGCCTGTTTTCTCAGGAATGCCTAGGACTCTGGACAGTATTATTCTAGTAACATCTTGATGAATAGGAAAACATTTTTACATCCCACAAACTTGAACTAATTAAAATGAACATGGGTAAAAGGCAAATGCAATTTTAAGTAGTGATTAGCAAAATTTATTTTCCAGGGTGAAAAATGAATATGGTCAAGGAAATGAGGCTTATCAGGTCTTTCCACTTGCCTCACAAATCTTCTATGAATTAATAATCACTGACATTTTTATGAAACAATGTCATTCTCAGCACAAGTCTCTGCTTTCTGCATTATGACCACCTTTATAAAGGCTTACCTCAAAGTGAGAGGAATTAAAAAAGAGTCTTCACAGTACTCTTCAAACAATTACTAGGGAAGCAGCAAAGAGAAATGAAGGCCCAACTTATTTTGCCCTAAAGAATTCTGTCAATTGACATAAAAGTAATAGAAGTATATTGAGGAGAGAATATAAATGCCATATAATTACAGAGAATCCAAACTAGACGAATAATCAGGGAAGACTCTGAATTGGAGAAACAGGCTCTATGACAGTCATTACCTTTAAAAAATTTCTTATGAGGGGGTGCCTGGGTTGCTCAGTTGGTTGGGTGTCTGACTTTTGATTTCGAGTCAGGTCATGATCTGCGGGTCATGAGACTGAGCCGCACATCAGGCTCCATGCTCAGCATGGAGTCTGCTTGTCCGTCTCCCTCCCCATCTGCCCTTCCCCTGGCCTGTGCTCATGTGCACACTCTCTCTCTAAAATAAATAAAACCAAAAAAATATTTTTTAAAAATCCTTGTTAGATAAGGTAACACAGCAGGAGTTTTCTACACCCACTAAGGCCCAATAAAAAAAAATATGAAAACAGAACAATGTCAAACTTATCTGTCCATTACTATAAAAGCAATTTGAAACAAAAGTACATCTCTGCTATATTTCTTTTTCTAATAAAGAGTGATAAACTTGCATTTGGAGTTTGAAATTCTTTCTCACAATCAAGAGGAACTTTGGTTCAAGATTCTTTATTAATCACAATGAATGATACATTCAACATTACATTCACATACTTTCTAAATTAGTTTAATCTACTTAGAAAACAGTCAGGACTTCAGTGATAAAGCATACTCTTGAGACCTAAAAACACAGTTCCACATATATGTAAGAGAAGTTCCATCTAGTACCCTTGTTTTCAAACAGAGAAACTTAAATATCAAAGCAATTAAAGCAACTTCCTGCCAATATATTGTGGGTGGTAAGAGTAGTAATAGTAACATGAATCAATAGTAAGAACTGAAAAGAGTCTCCCAACAACTTTGATGGTGTTTTGAAAATAATCATTATGTATGATGCTTTTGTGTAAGTTTTATGTACTTCTTCCAAAATGCCTTTTATCCCCCCCTTTTTAAAAAGATTTTATTTATTTATATGACAGAGAGACAGAGAGAGAGCACAAGTAGGCAGAGCGGCAGGGAGAGGGAGAGGGAGAAGCAGGCTCTCGCTGAGCAGGGAGCCCGACACAGGCTCGATCCCAGGACCCTGGGATCATGACCTGAGCCAAAGGCAGCTGCTTATCCAAATGAGCCACCCAGGCGCCCCCGCCTTTTTTTTAAGATTTTATTTATTTATTTGACAGAGAGACAGAGAGACAGAGAGAGCACAAGTAGGCAGAGTGGCAGGCAGAGGGAGAGTATCCCGTGCTTTTATACTTAGAACAGTATGTAAGGTATTAAAGTCACATGCCATTGCACAAGTTCAACATATTAATAAACTCAGGCCAAGGGAAATAAATGACTTACGATTGTGGATTTAATAGCAATCATTATTAGAATCCTGGCTTCTTTCCTGGAGTCACAATTCTTTCTTTAATAACAGACAGATGTTGTGTCTATCACCTAACACCACAGCTATACCTATGCCTTTATCTCCAAAGAGGAAAGTGCTAGTGACATTACGGCAGGATGTGCCTGCATAAGCATGTGTGCGTGTGTAAACAAAAGCCCATGTGCCCAGAGCCTTTCTTTGAAGACTTCTGGTAAGCACTGACTATTTGCTCTTATGTTTCTTTTCCCTGAGAATGTTTGCATGGGTCTACGTTTAACAGAACCATGTTCTCAGATCCTTTAAGTCAAGTTACTGTTTGATTGCAGTTTTTGGTTTTTGTGTCTTATTTGTGAAATGTGGCCCTATCTTCCTTTGGAGCTACTTGATGCCTTCCTCCTTCCCATCTTCCCTATGTGAATGGCTGAGAGCAATGGATTTTGCTATAACATATACTGATGTTTATAGACTGGCTGGAGAACTTTTACAACAAATATTCTCAACCCAAAGTCATCAAATAAATATGCTTTGGGAAGTCTACATAACTACTAAAATTATATATATATATATATATGTAGAATCTCCAAGTATGTGCATATGATTATTTTTCTGGGGTAAAGATCCACAAATTTCTCACTCAAAGAAATCTGTTGCTCAAAAGGTTTAATTAACAACAACTATATAATTAAGAATAAATGCAATCTTTATCAAAATACCAGTGGCATTTTTTACAGAAATAGAAAAAACAATCCTAAATTCATATGGAATCACAAAAGATCCTGAGTAGCCAAAGCAATCTTGAACAAAAAGAACAAAGCTAAAGACATTGCATTTCCTGGTTTCAAAATATATTACAAAGCTATAGTAATCAAAATCGTATGGTACCAGCATAAAAACAGAAATACAGACCAAAGGAAAAGAATAGAGTGGCCAGAAATAAATCCAGACATCTACAGTCAACTGATCTTTGACAAGGGTATCAAGAACACACAATAGGGAAAAGATAGTCTCTTTAATAAATCATGTTGGAAAGCTGGGATATCCACATGCAGAAGAATGAAATCAGACCTTTATTTCACACCATATACAAAAATCAATTCAACATGTATTAAAGACTTAAATGTTAGACCTGTTACCATTAAACTATGAAAAGAAAACATAGAGAAAAGCTTCTTGTCATTGGTCTTGGCAATGATTTTTAAGATGTGGCACCAAAAGCGCAGGCAACAAAACCAAAAATAGACAAGTGGGATTGCATCACACTAAAAAGCTTTTGCCAGCAGTGGAAACAATCAACATAGTGAAAAGGCAACCCAAAGAATGGTAAAAAATACTGGCAAACCACATATCTCATTGGAAGTTAATATCCAAAATATATAAGTTACTCAAACATCTCAATAGCAAAAAACAAAAACAACAAAACAAAATTAAAAAAAAAACTCAACATGATTAAAAAATGGGCTAAGGACATGAATAGACATTTTGCAAACAAAGACATATGAATGGCCAAGAGGTATATGAAAAGGGGCTCAACATCACGAATTACCAAGAAAATTCAAATCAAAACCACAACAGATATCACCTCACACCTGTTAGAATCACTATTATCAAAAAGACAAAAGGTAACAAATGTTGGTAAGGATGTGGAGAAAAGGAAACCTCTGTACAATGGTGGGAAAGCAAATTAGGATAGCCTTACAGAAAACAGTATGGAGCTTTCTCAAAAAATTAAAAAGAGAACTGCCATATGATCCAGCAATCCCACTTCTGTGCATATATCCAAAATAAATGAAGAGATATCTGCACTCCCAGATTCCTTGAAGCATTATTGACAACAGCCAAGATATAGAAACAGCCTAAGTGTTCATTGATAGACGAATGGATAAAGAAAATGTGATACACACACACACACACACACACACACACACACACAATGAATATTATTCAGCCTTAAAAAAGGACAGACTGCCATATGCAAAAACATGGATGAATATTGACAACATTATGCTAAGTGAAATAAGATAGACACAGAAAGACAAATACTCCATGATCTCACTTATATGTGTAATCTAAAAAAGCCAAACTTATATAAAATTTTCACTATTTGCAGATGGCATGATACTCTATATAGAAAACCTTAAAGACTCCACTAAAAACTACTAGAATTAATAAATAAATTCAAGAAGGTCACAGAACACAAAATCAATATACAGAAATCCATTGCATTTCTATACACTAATAATGAAGCAGCAGAAAGAGAAATTAAGAAAACAATCCCATTTACAATTGTACCAAAAATAATAAAATACCTGGTAACAAACTTAACCAAGGAGGTGAAAGACCTATACTTTGAAGACTATAAAACACTGATGAAAGAAATTAAAGACCATAGAAACAAATGGAAGGATATTCCATGCTTATGAATTGGAAGGACAAATACTGTTAAAATGTCCATACTACCCAAAGCAATCTATAGATTTAATGCAATCCCTTCAAAATACCAACAGCATTTTTCACAGAACTAAGCAAACAATCCTAAAATTTGTATGGAACCACAAAAGACCCCAAAGAGCCAAAGCAATTTTGAAAAAGAACAAAAGTGAAGGTATTACAATCCCAGATTTTAAGATATACTACAAAGCTTTAGTAATAAAAGCAGTACGGTCCTGTCACAAAAAATAGACACACAGATCACTAGAACAGGGTAGCCAGCCCAGAAATAGACCCACGATTGAATGGTCAATTAATTAATATTCGACAAAGAAGGCAAGAATATCCAATGGGAAAAAGTCTCTTCAACAAATGGTGTTGGGAAAACTGGACAGCTACATGCAAAAGAATGAAATTGGACCACTTTCTTACACCACACACAAATATATACTCAAAATGGAATAAGGACCTAAATGTGAGACCTGAAGCCATAAAAATTCTCAAAGACAGCACAGGCAGTAATTTCCATGACATCAGCCATAGCAACATCTTTCTAGACATGGCTTCTGAGGCAAGGGAAGCAAAAGCAAAAATAAACTATTGGGACTACATCAAAATAAAAAGCTTTTGCACAGCAAAGGAAGAAATCAACAAAACTAAAAGAAATCTACTGAATGGGAAAAGATATTTACAAATTATATCGATAAAGGGTTAGTATCCAAAATATATAAAGAACTTATACAATTCAACAATAAAAACAATTAACCCAATTAAAAAATGGACAGAAGACATGAATAGGCATTGTTCCAAAGAAGACACAGACGGCCAACAGATACATGAAAAGATGCCCAACATCACTCATCATCAGGGAAATGCAAATTGAAACTACAAAGAGATTATCACCTCACATCTGTCAGAATAGCTAAAATCAAAAACATAAGAAATAAGTGTTGGTGAGATATGGAGAAAAAGGAACCCTTGTGCACTTTTGGTGGGAGTGCAAAGCCACTGTGGAAAACAGTATGGAGGTTCCTCAAAAAATTAAAATAGAATTACCATATGATTCAGTAATTCCACTACTGGGTATTTACCCAAAGAATATGAGAACATTCATTCAAAAAGATATATGCATCCCTATGTTTATTGCAGCATTATTTACAAGAGCCCAATTATGGAAGCAGTCCAAGTGTCCATCGTTGGATGAATGGATAAAGAAGATGTGGTATATACAATGGAATATTACTCAGCCATTAAAAAGAATGAAATCTTGCCATTTGCAACAACATGGATAGATCTAGAGAGTATAATGCTAAGTAAAATAAGTCAGTCAAAGAAAGACAAACACAAGTATGATTTCACCCATATATGGAACTTAGGAAACAACAAAAAAAATGAATGAAAAAAGGAACAAACTAAAGAGACTCTTAACTACAGAGAGCAAACTGACAGTTACCAGAGGGAAGGTGGGTGGGGGATGGGTGAAATAGGCGAAGAGGATGAAGAGCACACTTACCACGACGAACACAGAGTAATGTACAGAACTGCTGAATCACTATATTGGACACCTAAAACTAATATAACTCTGTATGTTAACTATACTGGAATTAAAATTTAAAAAAAATGGATTGAGGTTAAAAAAAAGAAAAGAAAGTAAAACTCATAAAAGCAGACTGGGTGGCTCAGTTGGTTGAGCGACTGCCTTCGGCTCAGGTCATGATCCTGGAGTCCCGGGATCGAGTCCCACATCGGGCTCCCTGCTCAGCGGGTAGTCTGCTTCTCCCTCTGACCCTCTTCCCTCTCGTGCTCTCTGTCTCTCATTCTCTCTCTCAAATAAATAAATAAAATCTTAAAAAAAAAAAAAAAGCAGAGAGTAGAATGGCGATTGCCAAGATCTGGAGGTGGGAGAAATGAGGAAATGTTGGTCAAAAGGTACAAAGGTTGTTATGTGGGATGAATAAAGGTCTGAAGATCTAACGTACAGCATGATGACTATAGCTAGTAACACTATATTGTAATGGAATATTACATAGCTATTAAAAAGGATGAGACTGTACCATTTGCAATAACATGGATGAAGCTAGAATATATTATGTTAAGTGAGGTCAAACAGACTGAGAAAGACAAATATGATATGATTTCACTCATATATGGAATCTAAAAAAAATGAATAAACAAACAAAAAGCAGAATCAGACCTATAAATACGGAGGACAACTGATGGTTACTGAAGGGAAAGAGGTGGAGGGATGGGCAACACGAGTGAAGGGGAGTAGGAGATACAGGCTTCCAGTTATGGAATTAGAAAGTCATGGGAATAAAACGCATAGCACAGGGAATACAGTCAATGATATTATAGTAGCATTGTACGAAGACAGATAGTAGCTACATTTGCATAGCATAACATACAGAGAAGCTGAATCATTATGTTATACACCTGAAACTAATGTAACATTGTGTCAACTATACTCAAAATTTTTAATAGTAATGATACTACTGTACTGTATACTTGAAATGTGCTAAGAGAGTTGATCTTAAGTTTTTTCCCTACATACACAAAAATCATAACTATGTGAAATGATGTTAATTAGCTTGATTGTGATAATTTCAGAATATGTGTGTGTGTGTGTGTATATATTTTTTGTATTCCTGAAATATATACAATTTTTATTTGTCAAGTATACCTCAATAAAGCTAGTGGGGGAAAAACAACAGCTGTCTTCTGTTTTATTATTTTGAGCATTTAGCAGACTATGTGCCAAAAACTTGCTGGAATACCCAAAGGTTCCATAGCAAATGAGAAAATCTTAGGGATTCTAACATGTGAAACCATTATTACTACCTCCTAAGAAGTAATACAAGAATGATGTCCAGAACGATTAAGCTGATCTAGGATAGACAAATGAAAGTGGACAAAAATACATTAATATAAATATGTTTCATGAAAAGGCATCTATCAAGCCAGAGGGCCTGCTTGGGAAGTTTTTTGTTTTTTTTTTTTTTTGGTCAACAAGGTGGCTTTATTAACGCATAGGGGCAGGACCCATGGGCAGGGAAAGCAGCACCGGGGAGGAGGAATGGCCAATTATATATACTTTCAAGTTGGGAGGGAGTTAGGGATAGCCTCAGTCTCTAAGGAATTTGGAAGCAAGGTTTTCAGGACCTTGAGGGGGCTAGCTATTGTTGGGAAAGGTCATTTATTACTGTCTAATAAAACCAGAGTCACGAGACCCTTCAGATGTATATCGGTGGGTCATATGCTTGGGGGATGATTGCCAACGTGTATCTTGGGGGGGTAGAGAGAAAGGAAGTTTCCAAAGGAATGTTTATATGTTCAAGTAAACTTACAGGATCCTGGGGGGTTGGGGCTAAGATTGTCTTTTGCCCTTAGCAAAGTGTTAACACTGAGGCAGCTGAGTTCCTAGAGGAGGATTCCCAATTTGGGGACATGGGAAAAGGAAGTTTGTTTTCAGCTGAGTCTCTAACATCTTTATATTATAGAGTTAAACATGGATGTAAAGTTCATTGTGTATTTTAAGGTGGACTGTATATTCTTATGGCTAGAAGTTCTCTTTTATTTGCTTGCAGATATGCTAGGCATGCAAGCAAACAAGGTTTTATTTTGTAGCAGTCAAATAAAAACACTATAGACCGTGAAATTATGGTTAATTACCTGTTCATTATTTTTTCCAACACACACAATGCTAAGAACTATTGATTATACATGAATTGGGTACTCAATAAAAATGTGTGGGGTGGATGAGAAAATGAGTATGTTCAGGAATTATCCAGAAGAGTGATATACTTACAATAAACAGATTGAAATGGAGGCACTATGGAGAGTAAATTGGGAATGACAGATATCAAGTGGAAAGGAGCACTGAAGCAGGGGAAGGACAGATACTCCCTATAAAACAAAACCATTTACCTTGCAACTATTGCTGGGAGGTATATGCTGCATTTCCTATGGAGGAAAATGTTTTAAAATAAGGCATGGCCAAGTATTCCTAGTGTCAAGTTCAATGCCTGACATACACTCCATGCTTAACTGACCCCAAATCTCTTACAGTTAAAACACAAGAAGCTTAATAAATATTTGTTCAATAAATGAGTTGGTTTTCAGGCAGCTACATCACAGCCTATTCTTCCTAACTGAATTTTCAAAATTATACAGTTTCCAGTAAGATGGTGGCTTGACCTGACCTGTTAGCCACATAGTGATGGAATCTTTTAGAGGTTCTGGCATGGTGAGCTGGCCTGCACAATGTAGGATCTCTTCAATTATCATTCCCTCAAAAAATCATTCAAAGGTAGTACTTTCTCCAAGAGACCCTCCCTCATCTGATCATTAAATGATCACAACTGACATTTATTGAAAACTTACTCCGAGTCAGCCACTGTTCACTGTTCTATGCATCCTGTACACATAATCTCAGGTTCTACCCTAGATTTTGGAACTGGGATCCACAGGTTTACCAGGCTTCCAAATGATTTGTATGCATACTGAAGTTTGAGAAGCACTGCATTAATTCATTTAATTCATATGACATTGTGAAATGTGAAAATCCATATTCATTTAATCTATATGACATTGTGAGGTAGAGTACTATTACCTTCATTTTAAAGAGGAGGAAATAGAGTTATATACACAAGGACACACAGCTAGGAAGGGTCAGAGCCAAGATTCAGACCCAGCAAGGCTGACAATAGACCTAAAATTTCAACCACTATATTACTTTTCTTTTTGATAGCAACACCAACAGGAGTGACCTCTAAATCTCTGTTAGAGCATAATAAATGGAACAATTATACCTTTGAATGTAGGAAGGTTAAATGGAACCTAAGGGCTTCCACCAAGTGGAAGTTGCTATGGAAAAAAGGACACAGGCTGTGAAACCAGATAAATCTGAATTTTGTCCCTTATTACCTGCCTGAACTTGTACTCGTTCTTTATTCTATTAGTTTCCTCATCTGTCAGACTGGGGCTACAATTTGTCATATTGCTGTAAGAATTGAAGATAGTGTACTTATTTTACCTTAAAGTTATCTAGAATACAGAATGTTCTCAGTAAGTGGTAATTCTAATGAAAGGGATCTACAATTTTATGTTTTTTTAAGTTGAAACATGTATTTGAACATCTTTTAGAATAGCCATAACATCCTGAACAAATATCCAAACAAAACCTATACTTATTTTCCTAATCACTTTAACAAGAAGAAAAGCTATCTTTAAAATTTTCGACAGCTATGGTAATTATGAAGGTTTAACACAGTCATTCTGAAGGATAGGTTGAGTACAATAAAGAACTAGTCATTTGTGGGGCACCTGGGTGGCTCAGTTGTTAAGCATCTGCCTTTGGCTCAGGTTATGATCCCAGGGTCCTGGGATTGAGCCCTACATCAGGCTCCCTGCTCCATGGGAAGCCTGCTTCTCCCCCTCCCTCTGCCTCAGGCTCCCCCTGCTTGTGCTCTCTCTCTAATAAATAAATAAAATCTTTTATAAAAAAAAAACAAAAACTAGTCATGTTGCAGGAGTAGGTCAAGCAACAAAGGACTGAAGGTTTCTATTAAGTTCCCAGGGAAAACACTGGAACTCTGGATCAGTCACAAGATGGCCCTGATCCTTAGGTTTTATCTTCTCTTCCTAGTATCCCTTGAACAAGGATGACTTAAGGGAAAAATACTGTAGCCAGATCTGGAATCATTCTGGAACATCTTACTTCCATATCTGAATGACAACTAGGAGGGAATATATGTAACTTTATTAGAACTTTAGAGAAGTAGAAAGTGGAGCAAACTTGTCTTCCCTTTCGATATCCTATTTCATAAGAAAAGATGTTTAACATACGAAAAGATGTTAAAATTGAACTTTGAATTTTCAAACTTCGGTTGCAAACTATTCCGTTATTTGCTCATCATGATTATAACTGAAATAGTAATGCAGGGTTTATGTCAGATCATAGACCAACTTCTTCTCTGGCCCCTGTGGAGATTCATTGTCATCCAAGGTATAGGGGAAGGACAGAAAATAAGCTCTTGGCTGCCTAAGGGTAGGAAGCCTTAGCCCTTAATATAGTTATCAAAGCCCTGGCAGCATGTTAAGGTAATTGGCCCAATCTAAAGCATATAATCTATTTTTCCTTATCTCCCAACTGTTTCCCACTACTATTAGGTTCTCATGCTAAGGTTTTCTGAGAAATAAAGCAATTATATTAATGCTGTCAATCACTGCTGTCAGGCTGATCAATAAGAACAATGTTAACCTTACTAATTAATTGCTAGCAATCACCTAACTAACTTGAAGAAACTATTAGTTGCACAAAACAGAACAAGGAAATGCTCCAAGTGATGTTTATAATGTGCTACTTGAAAAACAAAAGATTTCAATTCCTCTCTAAAACAGAATCTTTCAGCGCTAAGTGAAAAACGGTAGCCTCTTCTATTTGGTTTCAGATAGGAGTATGTTTTTATCGCAATCATCATTCAAGGCTACTGACAATAAATAAAGCTACTATAGATGTGCCGTTTGTGTAGAAGTTATCCAAATAATTTTAACCTGACAGAGTTGAGCAAAAGCACCCCCTTCTCAGACCACATCATGAATGCATAATCATCTGGGTCATCCTGATCTACCAGTTTCTAGTTCAACAACAGATGAATGGGCTTCTTTCCTTGGGATTTTGAGAGACAAAGGAATCATTTAAATATTCCTCAAAAAATGTTGGTGAATTGTACTGAGATTATTAGAAATTTAATTTTGTTCTACAAGCAGGTTTACAATGCCATCCATGGGTTTTTACTCAGGTGAAGCACTACTTAGGAAGGCAATCTTGGTTTCTTGACTGAAATTGTCAGTAAAGCTATTTATGTTGGGAACTCCTTTTTCTGGGACTGTGGGCAATCTGAAATTTACATGATATCTCTAACATTATGAGTTTTTTTTAAAAAGACTTTATTTATTTGAGAGAGAGAGGGAGCACAAAAGAGAGACAGAGAAAGAGCACACCAGCAGGGAGAGAGGGAGAAGCAGGCTCCCCCGCTGATCAGAGAGCCCAACTCGGGGCTTTTATCCCAGGACTCTGAGATGATAACCTGAGCTCAAGGCAGATACTTAACCGACTAAGCCACCAGGTGCCCCTAACACTGAGAGTTTTTTTTCAGTCTAAAAAAAATCATATGAGGAGGGATTTTAAGATGCAGATTCCCAGGCTGACCCACTAGAGAGTCTAGTCCAGTAGGTCAGGTGTTAAGAGTAAGAATCTGCATTTGACTCTGGCCCAGGTTCTGAGAATCATGACTATAAACTTGAATCCACAGTCCAGCCCCTTCCAGACATTGAGCTGTCTGAATCTTATCAAATCCTAAACTCCCAAATTCCAAGCTCCTCTGAACACTAGGCTCTGGGGAGACTGAGGATGACATAGGAGTTGGAGGGTCATCAGGGAAACTGGAGCAGTGGTAGTATCTATAACCATTTAAACAAGGAGAACTCCTAACTTAGAGCTAAGTTGGTGACAGCCTCAACAGCAGGCCTCTAGCATTTGTGGATTTAACATTCATAGTTTCAGCAATTTACAATTGATTTCATGGGTACCTCACATATTCATCTGTAACTCGTGAAGACAGGAAATGAAATCTGTATTCTAGAAAGCTGGTATAAACACCAGTCTCATAGCTAGGAAGTGAGTAAACCCTTCAACCAACATCTACATCTCAAAAGCTTTTTGTTGTTCTCTATTCTCACAAACTAAATGTTCCAAAGTAAAAGACAAACAGTCTTTCAGTTATCTACAATAGGGCGGGAGGGGATCTTTTTTATTTTATTTTCACTTAATAGTTCTGAAATAAAGCCAAGTCTTTGAACAGTGATGCTGTATAATAATCTAAAATTTTATGAAGGTCTCAGGATCTGGTCCTTGTAAAAATGGAAGTATTCTTAAACTGTATTTACTATTTCTGTTTTTATATCAAAGTAATGGAGGAGCACAAAAGTGACAAAGTGCTGCTGAGTTTTAATACTCCTGAGAGGGAACTGAAATTAAAATGTTAAAATGTTAAATCAGGGAAAAGATGATTTTCTCAAAGGCCTTTTAAAAATGCTCAGTGTGATGACAGTGATATTATTAACTGTCAATGGTAGAAGAGCAAAGTTTGAATAATTTTATTTTCTTTTTTTCTCCACAAATTAAAACCAAAGTACCCCACTGGTTCTTTTCTCAAATTAAAAATTATGAGACTTTGAGTAGGCATCAGGGAGTAGACAGAAGAGAGTAATGCTGGCAAGTAAATTGTATTTATATGCCAATGATGAATGATGCCTCCTGTCTTTTTCATCCTTACACCAAAGGAAATGTTGTAGCCTCGTCTAGTTTTACCTGACGATTCATTTAATAAGTATTTTTGATTGCCTACTATGTGCAAGGCATTGAATGAGCTCTACCAAATAGAAACATTTCCTTCCTTAAGGAGTTTATAGTGGAAGAGAAAAGCATGGATATAATTTATTATAATCTAGGGCAGAAGGCAGAGGTGGAATTAAAAATGCAAAAATGAAACAAAACAAAAAACCAGTAGGACATAGCCAAGAGTCAATCAGAATAGACATCCTCCCAATCGTACAGATGCCAACAGTCAACAACAGGTTCACCTGTATGAGTGTTTGCCAGCCAAATGTTTGTGCCAATGAAAGGTGACAAAGGTCAGAGGAGAGGAACAGACTGTGAATTCAAAAAAGAAAAATCCCTTCAGGTGAGGGGATTGGGAGAAATATTTGGGGCTCTGAAGAATGGATGGGATTTGAATAAAATTAAATGTAGGAAAGTGCTTGAAAATAAAAGAGGTGTGATTGAGAACAGTTCAGGAAATGTTCCAGGACCAGCGGAGTGTTTCAGCTCAGTTTTCTGAATCTGGGACATTGCAGATGGGCTGTGAGGTAGAGAGCTCAGCCAAGGACAGAGAGGGAGATATCCTAGGAAGCCAAAGACCAAGCCAGCCCCTGGGTAAAAGGGGAGGAGTTGTTTGGACCAAAGGAAGGGTGCAGAGCATGCCAGTCTTCCCCTGCTCTTGTCCCTGTAAGCTTTTGGGTGACAGAAGGGACAGAACAACAGGAAGGAAGATTGAGCTACAGGGTTTCTGACCCTCTAGGTATGAACAGGCCAAAAAAAAAAAAAAAAAAATCACTCTGTTGAAAAGAGAAAAAAAGATCAGAAAAATGACTCTATCAAGCTTCCTACATGAGGCAGGCTGGGACCTCAGATCAGAGAGCTGACAATTATGACAATCAAGAAAATCACATTTTCTGCACACTTGAAATTGTGATGTTGAAATTCATACCTATAATGCATCTAAAGAATTTAGGTCTTATTAAAAGGTAGCGACTATTAGTAACGGGAAAACCTGTAAAATCTTCAAGATATCTAACTTAAACCTTCCAATTGCCAGTTAAATTCTTTTCTCTTTATCTGTTTCCACTAGAGATAGAAAACAGATCCTGTTCCATCCCCTATGTCTTTGATTACTTTTCTTGTTCAGGGCAATTCTCTTCCTCCTCCAGCACTTATTTGTCAAAACTTAATCCATTTCAGCTTTTACCCTAGATGATCTTCAAACTTAACTCTAGAAGTAAAAGCTAAAATATGCCAAGGCAATATTGGGGAAAAAAACAAGGATGGCATTTCAGAGGATATTTGCTCTACTCACCCAAGTATAGTGATTCCATTCCCATTTACTAAAAAAGAAACAAATTGCAGATGCCATAGCTAATTCTCATTTGGTTTTTAGACCTCAGAGTCAGTCCTGACCCATCTTATACTTATTAGGTTTCCAATGATGTTTTTATGGCCTCTATAATGTATGTTTTTATGCCGTCTAGTCTGAATTGGTACTTACTTGAAACACCAATCTAAATGTCTACTTCCAGTTTGAACGGGTCAATGTGCATTCCAGGCCTCAGACTCCTCAGTAAATTAGCAAGTGTTTCTTCTGTGGCAGCAAGTCTTACAATTTGGGAAACTTGTGTGAAAATGCAATTCAAATATTCCCATCATAAGGAATGATTTTATTTTTCGTTTCTTCTGACAGATCATGAAGCAACCCAATCATCCTCATGTGATCTCTGGCTGGTAATTTTCAAGTAAGAGTGAGGAGAAACACTCTTCCTTTTGTTTGGGAATAGGGAGTATCTGTCGGATCAGATCTGTTGGTACTTTGACGTGAGATCACTTCCTGAGGCAAACTTCCCAAGAAGGGACACAGGGTGCATTCTCAGTCTTGGAAGTAGTAGGCACGTGGTGTTGATGGAGCAAACCATGGGACTAAGTTCTACCACTTTCCTATACTCGGAGGAACCCAGCAACGCACACATTTGGCTTTGGAAACACTGAATACAAGGAAAAGAACATGCGGGACTGAAATTCATTCCTTTGTGAGTACCTTAATGATCCAACTGCAGTTGTGAGCCTTCTAGAACTATCTGATGAAATCACACTAGATGACCACGGCTATTTGTCATTTAAGCAAGAAAAATCAACACTGTGTTTGCAGTCTGACCTACTTTGTGGCTCATTTTACTGTTTGGAGGATTAAAGGATTGGTTCCTGCAAATGAAAATATACTCTGATTCCTGCTAATCAGAAATTCTGCAGGTGATTACATGGCTGAATGTAATATTAACTGTTGTTGGGGACATTTTGTTAAAAAACAAACACACACCCTGGGGAAAAGATAAGAGAAAACAGGAGATGACCGGCATTTAATAGGTTTAGGTATGGTCATCATCTTCATAGGCTTTATTTATTTCTTTAAATTCCCCTCTTAATTTCCGGCTGGAGCTGCTTCTTCATTTCGCTATCTATTATTAAAAACACCACAACGTGCACCTGGTGCTTGAGAAATGCCCTGGATACTGTGAGCAGTGAATGAGAATGTGATTCCATCCTGAGGCCTGGTATATGAACTAGAATAAATACCCTTTTGAAAAAGGTACTTGACTATCCTGTGCAAAAACATGGCTTTTGTTGCCTTTTCAACTTTCTTTACTTCTTTAAGGATGTAAAATATACTTCTAATTTGGCCATTTCCTTTTAATCGAATCCTCTATGTCCAGGTAGCATATGTACCTCGAATATTCCTGGAGAATTTCCAAAATACAGATGTATACCTAAAATTCCCATTCTTAAAGACTGCTTGAAGGAACTCAAACATACATTTTTACAAATAGAGAGAATGATTTTGAGTTATTTGAACGACCAGTTTCAACGATATTTAACTTATTTATTCAGTGCAGTTTTATAAATAACACGTATTATTTATTTTGTCTTACAAAAGCAGCGAATAATTTCTTAAGAGAATTTGGAAAAGAAACAAGAAATTATTATGTATGTTGTCTCAGATTCAGAGATAAACACCATTAATATTAAGTAGTTTTTGGGCACCTGGGTGGCTCAGTCATTAAGCATCATCTGCCTTCTGCTCAGGTCATGATCCCAGGGTCCCGGGATTGAGCCCCACATTGGGCTCTCTGCTCAGCAGGAAGCCTGCTTCTCCCTCTCCCATTCCCCCTGCTTGTGCTCCTTCTCTAGCTGTCTCTCTCTCTGTCAAATGAATAAATAAGATCTTAAAAAAAATGTATTAAGTATATTTTTCTCAATTTTGGTATATACTTATAACTTGCTTTTTCACATGCCAATATATTTGAAGTGTTTCTCCCATGTTACTATTTTGAGATGTTTTTTCATGACTTAGTACCATTCCATCACACAAAAGTGCCTAACTCCTTTAATTCTTTGTTCTTGCTCATTAAACTAGATTTTGTTTTTTGCTATTATAATCATATTGTGATTAATTTTTATGCACATATGGTTTTGTGCATATTTAATTATTTCTTTAGAAATTAGAATTATAAAATTCTTAAAGGTTAAATTACTAAGTTAAAAAATATTGATATTTTAAAACAATAGAAATTGTCAAATTACCCTTCATAATTTTCCCTGCCAATTTACAGTTTCTTCAACAGTGACTAAAAGTACATTTTGTTTTTAAACCCAAATATGTTTCCAATGGTGGAAGGTTTTACTTTAAAGAAAAGGTGTTAATAATTCTAGAGGCTACGCTAGGTGACCCTGAGATAATAAAATAGAGAGCCACCCAGAGTCTATTTCCAATTCCTTCCCTTCAATATTTCTCCTGATGTGGACTGAACAGCTGTTATCGTTCCCTGCAACACCAACAAAAAGTTTTGTTTTATTGTACTTGTTGTTGGTGGTTGTTGGTTTGTTTTTTATATGCCAGGGGGAGAATAATTCCTAATACTCTTGGAAGACTTCTCTTATTATCAGTGTCTCAGAACAAAAAAGTGTCACAGAACCTCTGATAGCTGTGATTTCTGAAGGATAGTGGTATAGCATACAAATGTTCAAGAACTTCTCTTCCAGAGGGTTCATTTTTATCAGGCTCTGCTTAATTGTTTCCAGGTGCTTTCAGAGGCCTCCAAAAGTATGGAAAGATCAAAACAAAAGCCCCAATGACAGATTACAAGAAACTGCAATATGCTTTCATCTATTGTTACACCCTGTCAAGCTTTCATTAAATTTCTGCCAGAAGAAGCCCCATACAATTTTCACACATCCTTCTCTTGTCCCTGCCTTGACCATGACATGTTCCTCCCCGGAACATCCTTTCTCAAACTAGAATGTCTGTTAACTCCAAAACTCTGCTTAAAACTTTGTTTCTTTACAAATCTTCCAAATGTGCTACGCTCATCTTACTCACTTCTTTAGAGTCTTTTATTATGAAATTTTTTATGTTTAAAAATCACAGGGGCACAAAATTGATTTGATTAAATGTATTACAAAGCCCCCATTTTTGTTTTATTTTATTAATTTTTCCCTCTGCCTTAATTCCTCATACTCAATTCTATTCCCTGCTTCCTCTTGGCACACACTCTTATTTATTTAATAAATGTTTTTAACAGGTATATGTGTACCTTTAAAATATAGAGTACTATTATATGGATGGAGGTTACATAACTGACATTATATAATGAATCATACTGTTTATTGTTTTTTAAAACCAACATTAAAAAATAAAAAATAAATAAAATCAACATTAAGTTACTGAGATCTGTTCATGCTACTATATTTAAACCTAATTAATTACTTCTGACTGTTGCATTGTATTCCGTTGATGGCATATACCACACTTTAGCTATTCACTCCTTCTGCAAGGGTTTCCTTTACTACTTAAACAGTGTTGCAATTTTTGTTATACTTATTTCCTTGTAGACATGTGGGGGGAGTTGCTCTGAAATAGTTATCAAGAAATAGGCAGCCCAGTCATAAGGCATTGTGGTAAATGTAATCATTGGCTCATTGGTCCCAATTTTTTGCTCCTCGCTGTGTTCACACCCTTTTTCTTGTAACTTAACAGATCCTCCCACTTAAAGTGGAATGTATGTACTATCACCTGACTTGCTTTGGCCAAGAGACTGTGGGTAAAAGCGACAGTGTGCCAGTTCCAATTCAAGCCCAGGCATAAAGACTCCTTCCAAGCTTCCACTTGCCCTTTTGTGCTTCTGCCATTGCCATGATGAGAACACACCCCATCTGGTCTGATGGTCCAAGAAGGATAAAGAAATTTGGAGAAGACCTCGGTTCAACCCATAGTGAGAGCCCAGACTAGAGAACCTTCAGCTTCAAATGGATGCCAGCCATGCCCGGCCTTGATAAGTTGACTCACAATGGCAGATTCACAAGAGCCCAGTGGAGATCAGCAGAGCTGCTCCAACAGACACTCCATCACATAAAGAATAAATGTCTGTTGTAGGTCCCTTGGGTTTTGTAGTGGATTACAATGTAGCAATACCTGATCAATAGAGATTAGCACATCTGGATTGCCTTTCAGAATATATGTGCCAGTTTATTCTTCCAACCTTGGATAAGGGTCCTTGCTTCCTCATATCCTTGTCTAAAGCACTGCCCATGTTTTCCAGTTGTCCAGGTTTTTCTTAATGTGATGGTCATGGAAGAGTAGATCATGACATTTCGAATTTCTCTTAAGAGTTAGGAAATTTCTTCATACACACACACACACACACACACACACACACACACACATTAACCACCTGGATCTCCCCTTCTTTCAAGTGTCTATTTACGTCCGTTATTTCTTTATTTCTTTTAGGTTGATTGTCTTTTACTTGCACGTTTGAAGAAATCCCTCACATATTCTAAAAATGAAATCCTTGTAAGTTTTAGACTGAAAATTTCTTCTGTTGGCCTGTCACCTCACCTGTGTGCTAACTTTAACAAGGATGTCCGTGGAACATTTAAGTAATATTAATGTAATACAACTTATCAGTTGTCAACCTCCATACACTTGTGGTCTTTTTCAAATATTTTGGAAAGCACCGCCTCTCTAAACCAAGACCTCAAGGCTATTCTATTAGCTGTTAGCTATTTTTCTTCTTCTAGGTTTTACTTTTCATACTTAAATTTTTAGTGCATTTAGTTTACTTTTAAATATAGATGTAGCTTTTCCTTGGTGTTTATATATACAATTTCACTAAAAGTCATGTTAATAAGACAATATGACTGATTTTTTTAAACCAATATATTAGATGTAAACAAAAAACCCAGAATATTCGTCCTCAAAACTGTCACCTTGGGGGTGCCTGTCTACAAATGCTTTAAACACCTTTGGCGCTGCTCCTTTGGAATTTCCTTTACTGCTTACAGGACTTCTGTCAGATTATGCTTAACGGTGGTAAAATGGATATGGATTTTGCAAACATTTGAAAATGACTCAAGATGAAGTGGATGATCAAGCTCAAGAATACCATTTTCAATTAGAAAAAGAAGGCAACTGATTTACTCAACTAAAGGGGTTTTCTTTGTTTCTGTTACTTACTCTCAATATCTTGCTATAGAACCAGTACATTATAGTATTGAAAAATATGGGCTTGCAAGTCAGAATGACTATTTCAAATGTTAACTCCATGGCCTGGATTAATCCTATAGATCTCAATTTCTGCATTAGTTAAATAGAGATGATAAAAAAAAAACCAGTGGTGAATACTAACTTACCAATAGCGTTCTTTTCAAGATGACATGAGTTAGTAGGGCCCAGCTTAGAGTAAGCAACTAATAAGCAGCCACTGGCAGCATCATAATCATTAGTTAAATCATCCCATATAACCGAACAGTCTCAAACCTATGTGAGGCCACCACCCCAGTCCCACTTGTTTGATTATTTTGTTTTTTAAGACTATTACTGGCAGTCAGACCTAACTTTCCTTTCAACACAACGTAGCAAGCCTGGGGAAATGGCATTTTCGACATAGTTTTCTTGTGTTCCACCTTGGATTTTAATTCTTTCATCATACACCCGTCAATCAGGAAACAAAATTACTTTGAGACAGTATAATAACTCCACACATATTTACTTCATACACTTTTGAGGCAAACAGGTAATTACTTCTCTGTCTCTCAGACTTAAGGGTTTATCCTCAGCTCGCTGCCCCCAGCCATCCCACAAGCAGGTAAACACAATAAATATTTCTGTGACACTTAGTAACCACCGGGTTCAATTAGTATGTGTTTAAAATGTGTAACAGATGCAGAAGAATCCTGTCTTTAATTTTTTTCGGCTCCTAAAGGAATAAATTATAGCTCATATCTAATATACAGCTCACAGACCCAGGCATGCCACTAGGCAGCATTTTTTAACCTCCAAAAGAAAGAAAACATTCCCTCAATCTGAGGATATTGTGTCAGAATTAATGACTTAAATAGACATTTTGTATTACCAAATTATAGGCAATAGTAACTACCCTACCAGTTTCCAGCTATCAGAAATAGAATCCTTTTACATATTTTCTCCAACTTAAATTTTGAAACTTCTCAATTACCTGCTCTTTTATTATTGGTACAGATAATTTAGAGCTAAAAGAATTGTGACTATTAAATCTGGGGGAACAACTTGATGCTAGAAGGAGAGAGGATCTCAAAAAATATTCTTATTTTCCTATAGAAAATTTCTAAGTTTTGTAGGTCAAAAATAGAAGAGGGGAAGACAGGAGAGCTGAGAGAAAACAGTTTGACAAAACTAAGATTTTCTAACATGTTTGGTTAGAATTAGCACTATAATCTGAGGCCACATTATCTAAATCGCTCGTTCCAACGTTAAGCCATTGGAATATGACTGCTGGCCCTCTGATTCCCTTCAGGTCCATGCTGTAGTCGTTACCTTATAGAGAAAGGTGGTGAAGACAGACCTAGACTCTGGCTAGATTTCTGGAAGTGGTGGTGAAGGCAGTCAGAAGTGTGGAAGAGGTTGGAAGGAAGCGAACAACCAAGAAAGTAAAGGCACTCTGAGCATTTTGAGGTCCCCAGGTAGGGGAGCAGAGCTGCAAGGCAGCAATGGTGTATGGATGACAAGAAGGTCAGAGCAGAAGATGAGTGCCTCTGGCTTATTACAATCATCATTCTATGTAGTAAACATTAAAGATAACCATTACCAACAGAGAAGAAAACTAATATTAAAGTTACAGATACTGAGATCATTTTTATTGCATGCTAGAAATAAGGTAGCAGGTTCAGAATGTAATAACTTATCAACAGGATCTGGTCCCAGCAGTTTTGTGGAGTATTGGCAGTGATAAATGATTCAGGAGTAATGCCATCAAAGTAAATAGCTTCCATTTCCATCACTCACTTTGTACATACTCAGGTGGCTCTGTTAAAGAGAATTAAATGCACAGCACCATATGGGAAGAATTATCATGATTTTCTTTGTGACAAACAGTAAGATAATGCATTTTAACATGCCACTTATGTTCAAACCAGTAAAGGTTGGGGTCATGAGAATTTTCTTTTAGATATTTATCCTGATTTTAGAGTATGATGTCATATCATCAAGTAAATTAAAAAGAGCCACTACCCAGCAATACCTCAAACTACCTCCTTCCTAATATACACATTGGCTTTATCTCTTCCTGATGATTACATCTGTCCCAGAAATAAGCACCAACATTTATGATGCTGTTTATTTGCTGCAAATCATTCAGCTCCTTAATAAAACTCATCCATATTCAATTTAGCCTATGAGTCACACTGCATTGTCAGCCAGAATATTAATATTTCAAGATATAATCCAATATAGATCAGAAGGCACTATGAGGACAATTCACCAATTTACACTGTTTCCTATTTATTCAATACAGGTCCATTCTACTAAGCATAAATGATGCTTTGGGATGTTTTCTTCATGGATCAGAAACTGCTAAAATTAATCGATCATAAGCATTCAAGTATCATTAGCTGTATATAAAATCATAGTAATTCTGTAATATGAAGGAACTTCCTAGTTTCTCGAGCATATAGTCAGTATATTTAACATAAAGGCAGAACTATCTATCCTGAGACTTTTTCCAGATTTGTCAAGCAGGAAGGAAAGAAGGAAAAGAGGAGGGAGGGGAGAAAGAAGGCAGCGAGGTGAGAGGGAAGGGAGGATGAGAGTTGAACTATCTCCTCCATTCTTTTCCCACCAGACGGGAAAAATGGACTTAGAGTAAACATCAAGGGCCAAAAGGAGCCTGAGGTATGGATCCAGTTGCTATTCCACAGTTAAATGTGACAACTTACTCCTCCCTCCTTTCTGCCTGCCTGAGAAACTATCGTCAGCCTACAAAACTTGTAACACGAGACTCAGAGTGGTGTTTGCAGTGTGCTTTACCAAAGACTGGTCCTCTCCACTCATGTATATAACCTTCTGATCTTAAGTCCAGCTGCAATATCTGCAATATGATTATTCTTTCATTATTTTCTTATAGTCACAGTATGCACATGTGCTGAATTCTTCTCTCCCTTTGTCCCTCCCTTCCTTCCTTTCTTCCTTCCCTGTTTCCTTAAATAATTAACTGAATTATCTAGTGCATTTCAGGCAAAACCCTGTCCTCTGAGAGCATCCAGTCTATGAGGGAGAGAAACAAGGGAACAAAGAATTACAGGATGATGCAATAGTAAAAGTGAACTATAATGATTGATAGGCCAAATGTAGTTGCTGGTCTCCACATACTTTAGCCTATTTACAAGGCTGCTATAAGGTCACAATTCAAATATCTTAGAAACAGCTACTAGTGACAAGATACTGATGCCACACAGAATTAAAATAATGAAATTGTGCTGCCATCACAACTCTTTCCTCTATTCACAATCAGTTATAACTCTAATTTGTGGTAAATAAATCAGGGTAAAATTACCTTGAAAAACATGTATCTTTATCACTAATGCACCTTCAAAAAACTAAAAATTAAATTGTGTTGGAAATGAAATTAGGACCTTTGAAGGCTAGAACTCTCTATCCACATTTTAGTGTTTATTATAATAATCATGCTATTAATGAATCAGATCTATGACAAATATCTCTGATTTACCAGAAAAAAAGATCATTGAGAACTGCAACTATGAAGCTTCCAAGGTCTATGTTCAAATCTAAGCAGGAAAAAAATGAGAGAACAGTGTCTCAGAACAGTTTGTAATGGGAAATCTGTACAAAAGTATTTACATAACCAAGAGAAGCCTCTAGAGTAAGGAAGAATTTGCAGGTAAATTAATGCAATGGATTCACAGAAAAAAGGCAGAATTCTGGAAGGCCCAAAGGTGCACTTTACAATGAATAATTCCATCAGAATTATGTGTGCAAATTAGATCAATTAAAGTGGAAGATGCTCAGTCACATACTGGTCTAAGAGTTAAATGTTGTGGGAATACAACTAAAACCAATTCCAACTGAAATTGTGGAGAACATCCCAGATGGAAAACAAAACAATTCCTGAAGGAAAGAAAGTAAGTCAAAGGATTATTTATTTTCTTTCTTTTTTTTTTTTTAAGGTTGACACTTTTTTAGAAAAATGATGCATATTTTGCCTGGTTATTTGTATATTTATACTCTCCTTGAACAGCAATAACAACAAAAACACACAAGAAAAAGGCACAAACCTTTTCTTATGAACTCAAAAATGCCCACCAAAAGTTGGTCCAAAGTGATGATGCTAGTTTTACCAAAATTTAGAGAATACCATTTAATCCCCTACTTTGTTAGAATTTTTATATAACTCACTTAAATCAAATATTTATTGTTAATGAAGGACTTACAGAAGAGAAATGGGGAAACTGAACATGTTTTTTTCAAGAAAAAGCAAATGTGTGGAAGTTCAGTACATATTATAGACAAGGTGAATTAATTTGTTATCACTGTATAGCTAACTATTTATTATTGCTCAAGCATCTATGGCAGTTAGACGATTCTTCTAGTTTCAGAGAGATTCACTCATGAATCTTTGGTCAGTCAGCAGAAGGTTGGGTAAGCACCAATTGCAAAATCAAGCATCAACTGGCTAGAAACTGGAGGGTCTCAGCTTTTCTCCACATGGTCCCTCATTAGACTAGCCCAGGCCTATTGCAAAATCAAGCATCAATTGGCTAGAAATTGGAGGGTCTCAGCTCTTCTCCACATGGTCCCTTATTAGGCTAGCCCAGACCTATTCTTAGTGGTGGTAGAAGCCAGGTTTTGAGAAAGTGGAAATATGTGAGATCTCTTGAAAATGTAGGTTTGGAACTGGTACACTGTTGCTTCCCCTATATTCTATTGTCCAAACAAATCAGAAGGTTATTTCATAACCAAGGGATGGGAAAACAGACTCCACCTCTTAATGGGAGGAGTTTCAAACTCACATCATAAAGGGTATGGATATAGAGAGACCATTATTTGGGCCATCAGTGTAATCAACCTCTCTTGCAAGAGATAAGCAGCCTTCAGGGAAATAAGACTTTATTGTAGACAAATTACTATAGGCTAGCAACATCATCATCTTTGCCCCATAAAATGGTAGAAGCTGGGGGGAAAAAAGTTAGCACTGAATCATAGAACAACCAGCTATACATTACTGTCTCCTAATAACCAAAGTGATAATCACCAGTATCTTTGGGCGTTGTTAGCTTTATGTCATATTCCTAGCACAGTAACAAGTAACTCTACATAACAATTATCAAACACTTGTTATATACCAAGTACTAGACAGATTATCTATATATCTAATCTTATTTAACCTTTAAAATTACCCTATGATGTTCAACTTATTTGGAGGGAAGAATTTGTCTAAGAAAACATTATTAGGAAGTGACAAGATTTAAATCTAAAGCCCAAATACATCTTTTTGCTTTTTTAAAATAAGAATGTTTAATTACATATGTAGAATTTGCAGTGGACTTCCTTATTATTTGCTTCCCTGGAGGACAATATTAGTTTACATACCTGCATTAACCATTTATATTTTCTCTTCTATAAACTGCCCCTTTCTTTTGTTTTTCTTATTGATTTGTAGAAATTCTTTGTATACACTTGATGAAAACCCCTAATCATTACATTGCAAATATTTTCTGCCTGAATGTCATCTTTTTATTCTATTAGTGATATATTTCATCATTGAGAAGTCCTAACATTTGATACAGCCAAACTTATCAATTTTTGGTGTCTTGTCACAAGATCTTCCCTGTTTTAAGGATGTAAACATAATCATTTATACATTCTTCTATTATTTTCATTGTGTTGTCTTTTATATTTAGTTATTTAATTCATCCAGAATTTAATATTACAATTGCCATAAGGAAGAATATAATTATTTTTTTAAATGATGACACTATTGCCTGGAAGTATATATTGAATAATCTATCTTTTCTCCATTGACATGAAACACTGCATCTATCATGGCCTAATTTCCCAAGTATACATGGACTAGGCTCTGCATTATCTATTTAATTTCACTGATGTATTTGTCTTTCTTTAGCCAATTCCACATAGTTTTAATTACTATACTTTATAATATGTTTTAATATCACATAGGAAACAATCCATCTTTTCTTTTTAAATATTGTCTTGGCTACCGCTTTGCATTTACTTTAGTACATGAATTTTAAAATTAAATTTTCAACTGCTGTGAAAAATTGTATTGGGATTTTATTTGGGATTAATTGAACTGATAAATTAATATGGTGAGAATCTATGGTCAGAAATATTATTTACACATCTCTAAATCTGATATATCTTTCCATATACTAAAGCATTTTTTAGGTCCTTCAGTATCACTTTATATTTTTCCATGGATTTTAAAATATTACTTGGTTATATTCCCAGCTATTTTGTTGCTTTTGTGCCTATGAAAATGGTTTATTTTTCCTTTTTATACTTTATAATGGGTTATGCAACTCTCTAGATGAGCTATCAATTTTTGTACATATGAGAGTATCCTGTAATTTGTTATAATTTGCTAACATTAGTCAGATGTGATTCTAGTGCTTTATGTGAATCATAAAATATATTTAGTAGCTTTCCATCTTTTCTTATTCTCTGGAACAGTTTGTATAAGTTGGAAATTCCACATTCCTTGAAAGTTTGGTAGACATCACCTGCAAAGGAATTAGGACTGAGCACTTTTGAGGGTCAGAACATACATTTTTAATTTTGATTTTTTATTTTTAGTAATCTCTATGCCCAACGTGGGGCTCAAACTCATGACCCAGAGATCAAGAATCACATACTCTTACCCACTGAGCCAGCCAGGTGCCCCTAATTTTGATTTTAATATATTCAATGGATGATGGTCTAATCAGGTATTCTACTTATGTTGTGCCCGTTTTTATAATTTAAATTTTCTTAGTAAATTATGCATTTCATTTCATACTTATCAGTATAATATTGCATATACATCTTTTACCTTTTAAACTTCTTTTATGTAGTTATATACTAGAACACTACTAAACTTCTAGTAGCTATTTTTTTCTAGCAGTTATTCTTAACTTTTAAAAACACATAATTTAATCTGTACATTATAATCAACATCAACATTTCACCAGCCCCCATATTGTTTATCTGAAAAGGAAACTTAGTATGCTTTTATTTCCTTCTTCTTTCCCTCATCTCTCCCTACAACATCACATGCTGACAGTTTTTGGATTTCTTTTTCCCAAGTGGCAACTGAAATTTATATTTATACTGCATGTATAACATACATCTCAGTTATTTAAAATTACACATGGAACATTGGGAAAAGATGGTTACAAATATTAAAGGTAGTCTCTTTGAGAATTGTCAAGAGTACTGGTTAACTTTCCTTTTTATATTTTTATGTCATAAAAAAACAAACATCAATATTCAGTTGTTCTTCATAAACTACATTGGCTCATATCTTTTCTCTATCCACATGAAAGAACCAAATTATATTGGAGAGGGCAGAAAATCCACTTATTAAATATACTGCTAAATATACTGATTAAAAACATACTTATTTAAAATTAAAAATAAGTTCTACTAGTCTTTACGTATCATTGCTTATTGCATCTACTTCTGGACTCATTTTATTTTACTGGAGCATATTTTCTAGTAAGTCTTTCAGAGACTTTCAGTTTTAACCCTGAGTGACTTTGTATATATAATAAATTCTGCGACTTTCATCACTCTCTCAATTGAATAATCCTTTAGCTACATGAAGTTCTAGGTTCCAAGTGATTTTCCATTAGCACTCTGAAAACAATTCACAGTTGCTCAAAAAGGAAAGTACACTAATTCATGTATACACCTGATCTGAGATGACACAATAATTATTACTTTTATTATGCTAACTTGAATTTATAAAGCAGTTACTTGGGAACATTATAATAAATACATTATTTGGATTTTATTCCTTATGATTACATGAGGTAGGTTCTATTAGTCACCCTCTTTTACAGATGAAAAAACCTAAAACTTAAGAGAAGTAAGGTGATATCAAAACTCTAAAGGGATTAAATAGTGGAGTTGGGAAACACAGAAAGGTAGTTGGACTAGTTTGACTTCAAAATCTCTACTTTTTTTTTTTTGAGAGAGAGAGTGGGTAGAGGAGCAGAGGGAGAGGGTGAGAGAGAAAATCTGAAGCAGGCTCCATGCCCAGGGCAAAGCCCAACACAGGCTATACATCTCATGACCCTGAGATTATGACTTGAGCCAAAATCAAGAGTTTGACATTTAACCCACTGAGCCACCCAGGCACCCCCAAAACCTCTACTCCTAATCACTAAAAGAAACACCCTGTAGTTCAGTGTCACACATTCCAAACAAGACTACATCTTCTGTTAAAATTGAGCAAAACTATGGGTGTACACATGCTGTACCCAGAATATATGCCTGTTGTCTTTTAAGATCTTATCCAATATGAGATGGTGGTTGAAATACTAACACTGGCCCCTCGGTTGAACATGAAATTATAGGAGGAAATCAATCAGATCTTGTTGGTCAATCTCCATCATCCTTTCAGTTGACTATTTGTATAAAGGTAATAAGGCATTTTCAAAGATAATTTATATTCCTGTAAGTAAGGGCAGATTTGCTTTCTGGAACCATATGGCTCAAATTATCACTACAGAATTTTAATTTCCCACAAGAGAGGAGGGCAAAACTTGAAAGAGTGTGTTAACTGGCCTGGTAAGTAACACATTCCTTTGTGCCCTCAACAAAACCAGTTCTAAGACACTGGAAAGAATTCCTAGTCAAAGATTTCATATCAGGTATTTCTTAATGTTGTGAACTAGTTTCCTGTTTAAGTTGCAAATTCCTTTATGATTACCTTAGGATTTCTGTTGACATTAAATGGTTCTGTAATCACCAATATCTCAAAACATTGTTGTTGATGTCAAACAATTTAGCTATCAACTCCCTGAAAAATCACTGTAATCTTTACCAGTTTATGCCATTTTTAGAACCAACTATTTTCTTATGTTGTGGCCCCTTATGAGCACTACCACAGTAACTTCCATATTTGCTACATCTACCACTGGGCCCAGACCTGGCTATTATGGTATAGCCCTTATGTTTCACATCTGCAAATAATAAATTTTATATCATGTCAAATGATATGAAATTACCATGATGGTTCTTTGGTTTCATCCAGGAATATTTGATATACATTCTCTTTCATGGTAACTCTTTTTCTTTCAAAGGCTAAACTTACATCCTTGAATTTATTTATAAGCAGAACATCAATATCATTTGTATTGGTTATGTATTGCTGTGTAACAAATTTCCCCGATACTTAGTGGCTTGAAACAACAAACATTTATATAAGACACTGATGAAAGAAATTGATGACACAAATAAATGGAAAGACATACCAAGCCCATAGATTGGAAGAATTAATATTGTTAAAATATCCATACTACTCAGAACAATCTACAGATTCAATGAAATCCCTATCAAAATACCAATAGTACTTATCAGAGAACTAGAACAAACAATCCTAAAATTTGCATGGAACCACAAAAGACCTTGAATAGCCAAAGCAATCTTAAGAAGAACAAAATTGGAGGTAACCCAATCTCAGATTTCAAACTATGCTACAAAGCTATAATGCCCAAAACAGTCTGGCACTGGCACAAAAATAGAAAGCCTAGAAACAAGCCCACAGTTATATGGTTAATTAATCTACGACAAAGGAGGCAAGAATATATAATGGGAAAAAAGACAGTCTCTTCAATAGTGCTGGGAAAACAGCATGTTTGCAAAAGAATGAAACTGAACCAATTTCTTACTCAACATGGATTAAAGACCTAAATGTATTATCTGAAATCATACGACTCCTTAGAAAAAACATAGACAGCAATCTCTTGGTCATTAGCTTTAGCAATATTTTTCTGCATCTGTCTCCTTAGGCAAGGAAAACAAAAGCAAAAATAAACAATTGGGACTACATCAAACTAAAAGCTTTTGTATAGTAAAGGAAGTCATCAACCAAATAAAAAGCAATTCACTAAATGGGAAAAATATGTACAAATGAAATCGCCTATAAGGGGTTATTATCCAAAATATAAAAAGAACTCAGAGAACTTAGAACCAAAAAACCCCCAAATAATCTGATTGAAAATGGGCAGAGATCCTGAATTGACATTTTTCCAAGGATGACATACAGATGGCCAAGACACATGAAAGGATGCTCAACATCACCAATCATCAGGGAAATGAAAATCAAAACCACAATAAGGTATCACCTCACACCAGTCAGAAAATATTTTTAAAAAAATCAAAGGACAATAAATAACAATTATTGGTGAGAATGTTGAAAAACGGGACCCTTCACATACTGTGGGTGGGGGAATGCAAATTAGTACAGCCACTATGTAAAACTTCCAGTATGGAGATTCCTCGAAAACTTAAAAATAAAAATACCATATGACCTATAATTCCACTTCTAGATATTTGCCCAAAGAAAACAAAAACACTAATTCAAAAAGATATATGTACCCCCAAGTTTACTGCAGCATTATTTACAATAGCCAAGAGATGGAGACAACCAACGTATCCATCAATAGATGAACAAATAACAAAGATGGAGTGTATATACACAATGCAATATTACTCAGCCATAATAATGAATGAAATCTTGCAATTTGTGACAAGATGGATGGACCTAGAGAATATTATGCTAAGTGAAATAAGTCGGACAGAAAAAACAAATGCCATAAGATTTCACTTATATGTGGAATCTAAAAAACAAAACTAATAAACAAACAAAAACAGAAATAGACTCATAAATACAGAGAACAAACTGGTGGTTGCCAGAGGGGAGGGGGATGGGGAGATGGGTAAGAAAATTAAGAGATAAATACTTCCAGTTATAAAATAAATAAATCACAGGGATGAAAAGTACAGCATAGGGAATATAGTCAAAAATAGTGTGTTAACTTTGGTGACAGACAGTAACTATACTTATTGTGATGAGATTTTCATAATGTATATAATTGTTTAATTACTATGTTGTATACCTGAAATTAATATAATATTGTATGTCAACTATACTTCAATAAAAAGCATGTAATGAATAAAATTACTGTATGTAAAACAACAACAACAACAAACATTTATTATTTCACAGTTTTCTGTGGGTCAGGAATTCAAACACAGCTTAGCTGGATGCCTCTGGCTCAGGGTCTCTCATAAGGCTGTACTCAATGGGTCAAGGTGGACTGCTGTCATATCAAAGCTTGACTGAAAGATGATCCACTTTCAAGCTCACTCATGTGGCTATTGGCAGTCCTCAAGACCTCACTGCCTTTTGGCCAGAGTTCCTTGCCACATGGGCCTCTCTGTAGGGCAGCTCACAACATGGGAACTGTCTTCTGTTGGAGCAAGTGATGGGAGAGAGGGCACCTGAAACAGAAGCCAAATCTTTTTGTAACCTAATCTCAGAAATGATATCTCATCACTTCTCCTATATTCAATTCATTAGAAGTGAGTCCAGCTCACACTCAAAGGGAAGGGATAATAAATGGCTGTGAACACCAGGAGGCAGGAATCATTAAGGACTATTTTAGAGACTAATTACTACTTCATTTCTCCACAGTGTATGTTGAAGTTGAAGTATGCAAACTGACTTGTAAATATGTTGGGAATATTTTCTATGGAGTGATTCTGATAGCCAATCTATTTGATAGAGGTACATAAAACTCTCTAAGCAAGGATATAGTTTCAAGCTCTATAATTTTTATGAAGAGTATTAATATTAATACCAGAATAACTAATACCTCACATATAGATGTATAGATATATATATATATATATTATCTATATACATCTAGACAACTAGTATGCTTTAAAGCTCAGAGTTGTTTATTGAGTGCTTACTCTATGCCAGGCACTTTACTAACCAATCCACAGAAGTCAGTGCAAAGTGGGCATCGTTATTCCCACTTTACTAAAGAGGAAACTCAGAGAGCTTAAATGAAGTACTCAGGATCGCACAGCTAGAAAACTGGGCAACTGGGGTTTAAATATAAATCAAAAGCCCATCCTATATGTAGCCCTCACACTGTCCAGAAATTCAGTTTTGAATAGACTTTCATCTAGCTTCTGTCAAAAATGAATTTAGGCCAAATTCTATTAAAATAATAGACTATGGTGGCAAATGTATTCCCTGGTTGATAAAAAGAATCAACTTGGGGGCTTTAAAATATACATAGCTGTGTAAGTCCTAATCCAAGATCTACTGAATCAGTATTTCTGGGAATAACTTCAATACATATATGTTTTATATTTTATAATTTAAAACATTCCCCAGATAATACTTATGGTACAGGTTTGGGAAGTGCTGGTTTAAGGTTTATATTAATGATTCACTCCACTAAATTAATATTTCTAAAAATATGGTCTATAGAGCCAAAGCCCACTAAATAAAAATCTTTCAACAAGAAGTCCTAGAGGAGGAGGAGTCCAAGATGGTGGAGGAGTAGGAGACCTTAGTTTTGTCTGGTCCCAGGAATTCAGCTAGATAACTATAAAATCATTCTGAACACCTGCATACTCAACTGGAGATCTAAGAAAAAAATTGCTGTAACTCTACAAATAGAAAGTGACCATTTTCTGCAAGAAGGACAAGACAGAAAAACTCACCTCAAAAAAGAGAACAAGGGGCAATCCTGACTGCCAGGGACCTAATCAGTAAGGATATAAATGTCATAATTAGAGTTCAGAATAATGATTATAAATATCCTAGCTGGACTTGAAAAAAACCATAGGAGACACGAGAGAATCCCTTTCTGGAGAAATAAAAGAACTAAAATCTAATCAAGTCAAAATCAAAAAGGCTATTACTGAGATGCAATCAAAAATGTAGGCTCTAACTGCTAGGATAAATGAGGCAGAAGAGACAATTAGTGATATAAAAGACAAAATAATGGAGAATAAATAAGCTGAGAAAAATAGAGATAAACAACCACTGGACCACAAGGGAAGAATTTGAGAGATAAGTGATACCATAAAACAAAACAATATTAGAATAATTGGGATCCCAGAAGAAGAGGAAAGGGGAGGGGGTGGAAGAGAAAGTATTTTGGAGCAAATTATAGCAGAGAACCTCCCTAATCTGGAGAAAGAAACAAGCATTCAAGTGCAGGAGGCACAGAGAACCCCATTAAACTCAATAAAAGTAGGTCAACGCCTTGACATACAATAGTGAAACTTGCAAATCTCAGAGACAAAGAAAATCCTGAAAGCAGCTCGGAACAAGAGGTTCATAACCTACAAGGGTAGAAATACTAGACTGGCAGAAGACCGATCCACAGAGACCTGGCAGGCCAGAAAGGACTGGCATGATATATTCAGGGAGCTAAGTGGGAAAAATATGCAGCCAAGAATACTTTATCCAGCTAGGATGTCATTCAAAATAGGAGAGAGAAAAGGCTTCCAAGACAAACAGAAATTAAAAGAATTTGTGATCACTAAACCAGCCCTGCAAGAAATATTAAAGGTGATCCTTTAAGCAAAGAGAGAGCCTAAAAGTAACACAGGCCAGAAAGGAACAGAGGTAACATACAGTAACAGTCACCTTACAGGCAATACAATGGCACTAAATTCATATTTTTCAATTGTTACTCTGAATGTAAATGGGCTAAATGCCCCAATCAAAAGACACTGGGTATCAGACGGGATAAAAAACAAGACCCATTAATATGCTGTCTGCAAAAGACTCATTTTAGACCCAAAGACACCTCCAGATTGAAAGTGAGGGGGTGGAAAATCATTTATCATGCTAATGGACATCAAAAGAAAGCTGAGGTAGCAATCTTTATATCAGACAAAATAGATTTTAAACCAAAGACTGTAATAAGAGATGAGGAAGGACACTATATAATAATTAAAGGGTCTATCTAACAAGATTTAACAATTGTAAATATTTATGCCCCTAACATGGGAGCAGAAAATTGTATAAACCAATTAATAACAAAATTAAAGAAATACATCGAATAATAATACAATAACAGTAGGGGACTTTAACACCCTATTCACTGCAATGGACAGATCAACAACAAGCAACAGAATACATATTCTTCTTGAGTGCACATGGAACATTCTCCAGAACTGATCACATACTGGGTCGCAAATCAGGTCTCAACCAGGTCCAAAAGATTGGGATCATTCCCTGCATATTTTGAGACAACCATGCTTTGAAACTGGAACTCAATCACAAGAGGAAAGTCGGAAAGAACTCAAATACACGGAGGCTAAAGAGCATCCTACTAAAGAATCAATGGGTTAACCAGGAAATTAAAGAAGAATTTAAAAAACTCATGGAAAAAAAAACGAAAATGAAAACACAACTGTTCAAAACCTTTGGGATGCAGCAAAGGCAGTCCTAAGAGGGAAGTATATAGCAATACTATCTGGCTTTCTCCAGAAACAAGAAAGTTCTCAAGTATACAACCTAATCTTACATCTAAAGGAGCTGGAGAAAGAACAGCAAATAAAGCCTAAACCCAGAAGAAGAGAATTAATAAAGATTAGAGCATAGGGGTGCCTGGGTGGCTCAGTCATTAAGTGTCTGCCTTCAGCTCAGGTCATGATCCTATGGTCCTGGGATCAAGCCCCGCATTGGGCTCCCTGCTCAGCAGGAAGCCTGCTTCTCCCTCTCCCACTTCCCCTGCTTGTGTTCCCTCTCTCGCTGTCTCTTTCTCTATCAAAAAAATAAATAAAAAATCTTAAAAAAAAGATTAGAGCAGAAATTAATGAAATAGAAACCAAAAGAACAGTAGAACCAAGCAACAAAACTAGGAGCTGGTTCTTCAAAAGAATTAATAAGATTGATAAACCCCTGGCCAGACTTATCCAAAAAGAGAGAGAGAGAGAGAGGGAGAGAGAGAAAGACCCAAATAAATAAAATTATGAATGAAAGAGGAGAGATCACAACCAACACCAAAGAAATACAATTATAAGAACATACTATGAGCAACTATATGCCAACAAATTAGGCAATCTGGAAGAAACAGATGCATTCCTAGAGATGTACAAACTACTGAAACTGAAACAGGAAGAAACAGAAAACCTGAACAGACCCATAACTAGCAAGGAAATTGAAGCAGTCATCAAAAATCTCCCAAAAAACAAGAGTCCAGGGCCAGATGGTTTCCCAGGAGAATTATAGCCAACATTTAAAGAAGAATTAATACCTATTCTTCTGAAAGTGTTTCACAAAATAGAAATGGAAGGAAAACTTCCAAACTCTTTCTATGTGGGCAGCATTACTTTGATCCCCAAACCAAAGACCTCACAAAAAAGAATTACAGACCAATATCCCTGATGAACATGAATGCAAAAATTCTCACCAAGACACCAGCCAACAGGATGCAACAGTACATTAAAAGGATTATTCACCATGACCAGATGGGATCTATTCCTGGGCTGCAAGGGTGGTTCAACATCCACAAATCAATCAATGTGATACACTACTTAAATAAAATAAAGGACAAGAACCATATGATTCTCTCAATAGATGCAGAAAAAGCATTTGACAAAGTACAGTATCCTTTCTTGATTAAAACTCTCCATAGCATAGGGATAGAGGGAACATACCTCAACATCCTAAAAGCCATCTATGAAAAGCCCACAACGAATATTATTCTCAACAGGAACATCACAAGTATGCCCACTCTCACCACTGTTGTTCAACATAGTACCAGAAGTCCTAGCCTCAGCAATCAGACAATAAAAAGAAATAAAATGCATCCAAATTGTCAAAGAAGTCAAACTCTCACACTTCACAGATGACATGATACTATATGTGGAAAACCCAAAAGACTCCACCCCAAAACTGCTAGAACTCACACAGGAATTCAGCAAAGTGGCAGGATATAAAATCAATGCACAGAAATCAGTTGCATTTCTATACACTAACAATGAAACAGACGAAAGAGAAATTAAGGAGTCAATCCCATTTATAATTGCACCAAAAACCATAAAATACCTAGGAATAAACCCAACCAGAGAGGCAAAGGATTTGTACTCAAAAAACTACAGAATACTCAGGAAACAAATTGAGGAAGACACAAAGAAATGGAAAAATCCATGCACATGGATTGGAAGAACAAATATTGTTAAAATGTCTATGCTACCTAGAGCAATCTATACATTCAATGCAATCCCTATCAAAATACCATCAACTTTTTTCACAGAGCTGGAATAAATAATCCTAAAATTTATATGGAAGCAGAAAAAAGACCTCGAATAGCCAAAGGAATGTTGAAAAGAAAACCAAAGCTGGTGGCATCACAATGCCAGACTTCAAGCTCTATTACAAAGTTGTAATCATCAAGACAGTATGGTACTGGCACAAAAGCAGACACATAGACCAACAGAACAGAAAAGAGAACCCAGAAATGGTCCCTCAACTCTATGGTCAACTAAACTTCGACAAAGCAGGAAAGAATATCCAATGGAAAAAAGACAGTCTCTTCCACAAATGATTTTGGGAAAATCAGACAGCCAAATGCAGAAGAATGAAACTGGACCATTTTCTTATACCATACACAAAAATAGACTCAAAATGGACAAAAGACCTAAATGTGAGACAGGAATCCACCAAAATTCTAGAGGAGAACATAGGCAGCAACCTCTTCGACCTCGGCTGCAGCAACTTCTTGCTAGACACACTTCCAAAGGCAAGGGAAACAAAGGCAAAATGAACTATTGGGACTTGCATAGAAAGGAAAGCTTTTGCACAGAAAGGAAACAGTCAACAAAACCAAAAGACAACCAACAGAATGGGAGAAGGTATTTGCAAATGTCTCATCAGATAAAGGGCTAATATCAAGTATCTATAAATAACTTATCAAACTCAACACCCAAAGAACAAATAATCCAATCAGGAAATGGGCAGAAGACATGAACAGACATTTCTGCAAAGAAGAGATCCAAATGGTCAACAGACATATGAAAAACTGTTCAACAATTTTTCACTTGGCATCAGGGACATACAAATCAAAACCACAATGAGATACCACCGCACACCAGTCAGAATGGCTAAAATTAACAAGTCAGGAAACGACAGATATTGGTGAGGATGTAGAGAAAGGGGAAACCTCTTATACTACTGGTGGGAATGCAAGCTGGTGCAGCCACTCTGGAAAACAGTACGGAGGTTCCTCAAAAAGTTGAAAACAAAGCTACCCCAGGACCCAGCAATTACACTACTAGGTATTTACCCCAAAGATACAAATATAGTGATCTGAAGGGGCACCTGCACCTCAATGTTTATAGCAGCAATGTCCATAATAGCCAAACTAGGAAAGAGCCCAGATATCCATTGACAGATGAATGGGTAAGAAGATGGGGTGCATGTATATATGTATATACACACACACACAATGAAATACTACTCAGCCATCAAGAAAATGACATCTTGCCATTTACAACAACATGGATGGACCTAGAGCATACTAGGCTAAGCAAAATAAATCAATCAGAGAAAGACAATTATCATATGATCTCACTATATGTGGAATTTAAGAAATAAAACAGGAGCATAGGTGAAGGGAGGGGAAAATAAAACAAGATGAAATCAGAGAGAGAGACAAACCATAAAAAACTCTTAATCACAGAAAACAAACTGAGGGTTACTGGAGGGGGGTGGGGTGGGGGATGGGGAACTGGGTGATGGACATTAAGGAGCGCACATCATGTAATGGACACTGGGTATTATATAAGACTGATGAATCACTGAATTCTACCTCTGAAGCTAATAGTATGTTGTATGTTAATTAATTGAGTTTAAATTTTAAAATAATCTAAAAAACAAAACCCCAAGAAGTTAGAATTGTATCTTAAACAAGCTCCTTGGGTGAATCTTATGTATACTAAAGTTCAAGAACTATCACTATACGCTTACTAAGTTCTACCCTTAAAATATCTTACTTTGGCTCTCTAGTATTTTTATAACTGACAAACTAATCTTGAGTTTTTGTCTTTGTGGAAGATCCAAAAACAATAACAAAATAAAAAACAGAGAACACTTCAACATCTTTGAAAAATTATCATTTTCTATCAATATTCTACCGATTGTGACTTAAGAGCCAAGTAGCTGAAAGATAACTTTAATGCTTAGTTATATCAATTATACCTGGTTTCCAGTATAATTACTGTTCCTTTTTCTACATCACAGTTTCTCTATCTTGACACTACTGATGTTTTGGGGCAGATAATTCTTTGTTGGGGAAGGAGGAGGAGTTGTCCTGTGCGCTGCAGGACATCTAGCAGCATTCCTGGCCTCTACCTACTACATACGAGTAGCAATCCACCTGCCCAGCTCCCCTCACTCCAACTCCAACAACCAAAAAACTCTTCAGACTTTGCCAAATGTCCCCTGGAGGACAAACTGCCCACTGCACTACATGATTGCTTACCTCTTCTGACTTCACACTTCACAGTCTCACGTAAGTATTTTAGTTATGAACCACTTCAACTGTTCATGGAAGTACAGTTGTGAATTACAAACACATTTGAACATTACAACTTTATGATAAGTCAATTAATATATTAATATTCAGAAACTGATCGAGTCTTTATATAATTATCAACAGATTCCAAAGTAGTTTAACAGATCCTTCACTTCAATACAACTTTTTGAGATCTGTAAAACGACCTGCCACCCTGAGCTTGTTTCCTTGTCTAACAATTGAGCTAGCATTATCAACAATTCTTCAAAACCACATCATAGTTCTTTAGTGCATGATACTATCTGTGGACACTACACAAGTAACAAATTATACAGAACTGGGCAAGTGAAGGGGAGGGGAACAGAACCATAGCATTAACATTTGTCCTTCACTATATTTGTCTTTTTATCCACTATTTAGGAAAATGTCATAAGAAAGCTTTTTATAGCTCTGTGTTTAATGTTGGATCCAGATAAGTATTGGTCTAGGAGAATAAGTATTTATTTGTAGTATCTGATACCTAGTTAATCTTAGATTTCAGAGCTAGTTCTCATTAAAATCACTAGCATTTCTATTTACACTTTTTTTTTCTGTCTGTTGACACTCTGTAAATAAATATTTAGACACCAACTGGCTGTATCTACAGGCCTTCAAATGGGAGGATAAAAAAAATGAAAAATACATCATGTAGCTGTTTCCTAAATTTGCATGTTTTGTTCTATGTTAACAACACTAATTAAAACCAAACAGAACAAATAAAAACTAACAGAAGCTCCATTTTCCTATGTATTCACATAAAAAAAGGCTTGAGAAACTTAGAAAAATTTAAGGACATCTCCTGCTTATATAAATTAGAAATATGTATTTGATTAAAATTCATCTTTTTTTAATTTCTAACAGAGATATGCTGTTATGGTACATGCAGGATTCTGGTATTCATTATAGCTATACTTCTTTACATAATTATAAGGCCACTGAAAATAAAATAGTTTACTTTCATTCAATTAACACTAATTAAGCATATATATTATGCAGATGTTGTGCCAGGTGCCAGGAAAGACTAAGATGAATAATCATGGTCGCTGCCCCTGGGGAGCTCGCAGTTCATGAGGGAAACAGAGAGTTACGTGACTAATGGTAGTACAAAGTGATAAGAGATACATACTGTGTCATGTGAACACAGGCCACGGACTGGGAGACCAGCAAGCAGTTGTGCAGTGTGGCTGGAGGTCACAGTGGGAGGATGTAAGAGAAGATGGCTATAACGGTGGTTTTCTTTTTAGTTACATTCTGGAGTTATACAAAAGCTAGGTTAGTACTTTTTGCTACTTTTTATTAAAACAAGATAAATCAGGTTGTTGTTGGTTTGTTTATCTTAACTCAAGTCTGGCCAGTGGTATAATTTACCAATAAAATTACCAAGTCAAAAATAATTTCTCTAGTTATTTAATACTTTTGGTTTCAACTGCAAACTCCTTTCTCCTACTATTATACAACTTTCACTAGTATTAGAAAAAAACTAAAAGCTTGAAATGAAATATGTGGAAGATTTTGTATCATAAACTTCATCAATTTGGATATGTTCTATTTGCTTGAAAGTCATGTTAAGCATAGATTTAGTACTCCATGTTTTAACCAATCGAAGCCAACTCATCATTTCCCCCTCCCTGCTGGAATGGTGGCTGAGGGTTTGAGTCTATCTTCAGAAAAGTACATTAAATATAATAAAACCCAAGCCAAAAATGTTGTCACACTAGCCTAATGGGGTGCTCAGGATATACGTAAATATATCAAGCCAAGGGTATCAGCAGCGCAACAACGTTCACTTCCCTGAGAGTTGCTTCTTTACTCACATGTCCTACCTCCAGGTCAGAATGTTCTGAGTCTCCTGATCTTTCTCCCCTTTCTCTTTGGCAAACCTTCCTCTTAGGAAAAGATGTGACATTTATATCTTGGTATGAATTTAAGCCACTGCATTACTTCTCCCTGCATTACTTATGGATAGCACAAATTTTAGATATTTGTCAGTAGGAAAAGGAGAGTCAGTCAAATGAGTTGTGTTAATCCTGCCCTGTCTCAGTGTTCAGTACAATGTGGAAAGTTAAGAGATTCTTAGTAAATATTTAATGGCTGATTGTTGAATTGCTCATCAAATATTCAAATATTTGAAGCATAGGAAAGCAAAGCATATAATTTTATATTTTCAAATAACGTAGGAAATGGAAGAGTATATTAGACACCTTCTACTTTAGCTTCTACACTTTACAGATTATAGGACATGGCCAGCAAGTGAAGAACCTAGGGTAGCCTTGGGCAACATACCAGAAAACAGAGCTCAGATCTCCTGACCAAAATCCACTTCCCCCTATGCAATATGCTATTTTCTGCTGAGAAGGCAACATAGTCTCCAGATTGAAAGACTGCAAAAGACTGAAAGTAGATAGAGTTTATACTAGATGCATCTTTGTTGTGCATTTTGATTCTTATGTTATTGTCTCTGGTTATTCTTTACCATAACACCAGTCCAGCCTCAGCCATTGAGACACTCTACAGCATTGTTATCAGCTAATAATTTAAACTCTGACCTTTGTTTTCAGAGACAGTAATCATCCTAATTCTTACGTTCTGTCTGTATTTCATCATACGTGCCTCTTTGTATGTAGATTTGAGTGTATATGATATTCCATCTTCACTAAGAACTTTAAACCCCATCTTTTTCATCAACTCTTCTCAAAATATGTTTTATTTACATTTGTAAACCAAATGTCCCCTGGCCTTACCAGCTTACAACTACAAAATGAAATTACGCTTCTTTAATAACCATACAATGACTTAGAACTGGCATTCTATTCATGTGCAGGGAATCCAGTCTCTTACTTGGGAATGTTTATGTTCTCTATGTATCCAAGCTATCCTGGGTCTCATCAGCTTTCTAATCTCTACTCTGCCCAGTGAGTTGCTACTTGCTCTATGCAGGTCACCTCTTGATAGTCAGAATGCAGCATCTCTCAAGCTATTATCCGTTCTCCATGTATTCTCTATGGGAGTGATATTGCGCCACAGGGGTGAAAATTGGTTCTTGGGGGGTGAAAACATCTTACTCATCTTGCTCTTTTAATGTATAAAGCACAGAAATGCATATAGTACATAAACAGATATACATATGGTCTATCTGTGGTATTAAAATTTCATGAGGAGGGAGGTAATTGGGGGAAAAATGCCTAACGAGTTTCCTTAGTGAGTTGATAAGGAAAACAAAAACAAGGTTGAGAAACACTGCTCTAACCTTTCATCCCAAGTATAGAAATAGCCCTTTCCCTTAATTTTTCATAGCCTGAGACCAACCCGCAGGTGTTTACAAGATTTACCAAAAACTTAGGAGGTTATAGAAGATGGATATCCTGGGAGAGTGCTAAATATGGCCCCACTCAGAACAAACCCTCGCTTAGGGCACCTCACAATGTGCCTCTCTGCCTACTTCCTGGTCAGCTTTCTTCTCATCCATGTTACTACCTTCTCTCCAGGAGTTCTAGACATGTCTGTGATTTAGATTTCACATTTCTCCCTTCCAATTTCATTCATTGTCCTGGAGCTGCCACTCTCCAGGGTGACTGACCATGGGAATTCCCACTCCCTCCAGATGTTCAGTGCTCAGTGTGTGACTTTGCCTCATGGCCTCCAAAGGGAAAATTCTCTTGGAATGTCCTAGTCTGATGCAGTACAGTTTTCAAGTCTATGATATCTGGTCTTACATTACTCTAAGATTGTCACATCAACAATTTAATCTAAATGAGATGAGTCAAGCCCAACCCAATACCCTTTTAGGTTCCTTTTGTCTGATATGAAATCACACTGCTAAGTCTTCCCACTCACCTCAGAGATCATGGCACCCAAACTCTAGTACACACACTCAGAAAACAGTGACAGAATTCCTTAACTTTTTTGCCAAAATACAGCAGTTAGGTAATCTTAGAGACTCTACTATTAATTTGTCTACTATTAATTTGTCTTCCTTTAAATGCCAGAGTCACCTAGCAGAGTTGTCAGCTGCTGGGTAATTATATATGGTTTTACATTATTTCAGATCGAAGTGTACACTGATGTTTAGTAAAGAGTAGCTTAACCAACTTGTCTCTGTTTGTTTGGGACTTTCTTTATCTTAGCACTGAAAGTCCTGAGTCCCAGGAAACCACTCAATCTTGGGCAAACTAAATTCTAGCTTAGTTCAGTGACTACCTAAAGACCAGTCTAACAAAGGTGATATAACAGCAGCAAGTAGTATCTTGATTTTTTTGTAGTGCAGTGTTGAGTTTGCTTCTTGATGCTACATTCTCCCTTACCCTATTTCTCACTATAAAAAGAAAATCTATATAGCAACATCTTTTCCCATACTTAACAAGTTAAATATTTTATCTTATAATCAATATGTGAATACACATATTTAGAAACTGGAAATTTAGATGGTCATTCTGTAACAAGTCTCTAATAGGAGAGGCTCTTATTTTTGACAGCTGGAAGTGGTGAATCATCCTATTTGGTAATCACAGTTTGCTGGTTGTCAAGAAAAAACATTTTAAATATTGCATGATACTGCTTAACCCTCTGTCCCTCCTTGTCAATGCCACTGCTGTGTCTCCTGAGAGACCCAATATGTTAGGGCTTGTCCATCGAAAATTAAAGCTGTATAATCTATTACAATGTAAAATAGAAATCAGCTTCATGCTGTGGGTAGCATTGAAACAGGCTTGTTACATTTACAAAGATTGTTCTGATAAGAGCATCCCCAGTTGACCAACATATGGGCACTGATGAGGCTATGTGTCTCTCATTTAATTTATAGTTGGAGCTTCCACCTTTGAGGTTTAACTAGCTTTTAAATGGTACATTTTGCACCTGTTCAGTGTTACTAATCCCTGAGACTATTTTCCTCTTTATCCTGTGGAATTATCCAGAGAGGCCAATTAAGGAAAAAGAGAAAAGAAAAGAAAAAAAGCAATTCAGGGAAATAGAAATGTGCTGCATCCCAGAGGTTACAAGATGGAGCACATGAGGGAAAATGAATTCATCTTTGAACTTGCTACTGTAATTTTAAAAGTAAAGTCTTATATATACAAAGATTGTCACATACTGGAGAAACGTTTTAATGAGCTTTAAAAATATTAATTTGTAATGTATATAATTTTGATATTTGTGAAGTTCTTACTGTATAAATTAACGACTATTGACAACTCTTCCTTCTCTCCTCTTTCTTCACCAAAAAGAATAGAGTTCAATATTGTGTAACTTCCATGTCAGCTAGAGGGAAGTAGAAGATGCTCTCATTTCTATTTCACAAATGGAGAGACCATAGCACAAAGACATTGTGACATCTCCAGCAATCTTATAATTCGCCAGCAAGCCTGAAATATGATCAAGTTGGAGCTCTTACATCCCTGTGAGCTCTCTGGCAGGAAAATGGTCTATCTTTTTCTTTATTTTGTTTTGTTCTGAAAAGTGCAGTTTATTAAGTTTTCAAAAGATTTATTTTCTAGTAGTTTTTTAGGATAATGCTTGAGCACAGTCAGAAACGAAGCCAAAACATCAGGTGTTAGAAGTTCTGTGCAATCTAAACAGGGAAGAAATTAAAATTAAATATAAACTTTAATAAGTGAAGTATTACTGGACTTCCAGAGTTTCAGTTAGAGCAGTTTTTCCTTTTGCTATGTCAAGACTGTGATCTTTTATATTTAGACTGTTTTGAAGGGCTCAAAAGGCAGTCACCCTATCTATGTCCTGATTCAATTACAGTAGTAAATTCTGGTGCTATGGAATTGGATCTGATCAATTACAGAAGATTTTATGTAGTTTTTCTACTTGTATTAGATTTCATGGTGCTCTAATTGCTTAATATACTCACATTTCATTAAGATAAAACTATAGTAGATTACTGTAATATTTAATTACTAATCAGAGACTTGACTATATAACAGGGAGTTCTGACCAAACACACAGGTTGAACCATGTGATTCAACTCAATTCAGTTCCATCTCACAATTTTAGAAGTGCTATAGCTGTGCTACTGCAGTAACCCAATTCTGATGCAGCTTTCCCCTCTTCATAAAGAGCTTAGTCAATAAATTAATAAACTCTACACTCAAAAGTTTAGGCTACTAAGAATTAGGAAAATTATGCAAGTTTTAAAAACATCCAAACTTCTTGAAGTTTTGATATACACCTATTATTTTTAAAGAATAAAAACCATTGCCTCTCCTCCCCACCCTCCAGCCCATACCTCCACTGATTCTTTTAGCAAAAGGAAACGGCAAGAGAGATAAATAAGTTTTATAGTTAAATAAAATTTATTTTGAGACTTTCATATTTTCCTTAAGATTCCATGAAAACATCTTAGTATATTGGGTAGCCTGGATTGGTGATTATTGGTTCATCTTTCTAGTGACTTCATTATTTAAACTCTGCCTGTTCCCAAAAGCATTTGAGTTGGCTCTCAAAAATGCACACAATACAAAAGGATGATAAATCAGGAAACTGAGGAGATACAAAAATGAGAAACATAAATAAAAATCCTAAATAAATAACCAGGAAATGGGTTCAGGGATCCCACCATTAGCTTTTTAATCTCTACACCAGTGCTTCTCAACTCTGTCCATACATTCAGATACTGGGAAGCTTCTAAAAAATACCAATGTCTGCATTCCACCTCAGACCAGTTATATCAGAATTTTGAGGGTAGGGCCCGGGCACTGCTATTTTCAGAAAATTATATAGATTATTCTATCCTGCAACCAGGTTTGAGAATCATTGTCTTATACCAAAAACATAAAAAATAAAATCAAATACCAACCCCCCTCACCACCCCCATTCTTTCCTTTTAAATGTAAAGAAAATTACCAGACTTCCATAGCAACCCATTCTCTTACATTATTACTTTAATATAAATTGATTTAAATTATTTTCAATAAAAATTTGTCAAGACTTTGCTTTCAATGTGCTATGACCTTGTGGAAGCAGAAACAAAAACTAAGTAGTCCAAGATGCAGAAGGCATAAATGCTCAATAGTGGTGTAAATACAGAGCTGCAGGGGAGAGAAGTGATTCCTTATAACTGAAGAGGATGATGTGAAAATTACAAAGGACTGCATGGAAGAGGCAGCAGGCATTTGTTCCAGGGCTTGAGAACTAAGAGAGGTTAGAGACAAGATGAAAGTAAATGCCCCTGCAACTGAGAGATGAGTGAGCGGAAGCTTGTGTGTTCCTGTGTGCTGGGAGTCCATGGGTAGGACAGCAGACCCACAAGGCATATGGATAGGAAGTGGCTAAATACATTCACGAGGAGTTCTCATACTACATTCTTTGGAAGATATTTTTTTCAAGGTTGGATGCAGCAGGAAGAAATTTCCCATTTGACTACCCTGGAGTTAAAAATCCTGATGGTATCTTGTGTATGTGGCAAGATAATTAACTGAAGTATTACTTTGTCCTATCATCCCTAAGCTTTTCCATCTCCCAAATTCCCTACTCAGAATTTGAGTAGGATAAAAGGCAGAAAAAGCCCAAAGCAGTCTCTATATGAAAAGCCTTCAGTTGATATTTTGCTAGAATTCCAGAAGATGAGAGGAGAGGGAGCTTGTAGCAGAGCAAAGGGCTCTGAGATGGAGCTGTTACTCTAAGTGAGTAGGCATCTCAGGAAGGGAACCTTGACATAGGGTTTCCAGCATTAGCTAAGATTCTATCTACATGAGTAGGAGTACAATAAGTCAGGGAACATCAAGGGATTACAGCAGGCAAAAACCATGAGAAGTCAGTAGCAACCAGGATATACTGGACATCAGCAGCCCACTCCCATTTCTAGCTACCACACAAACCTCTGAGAGTCTGGTATGACCAAGGAAGAGGGGACAAAAGGAGAGCCTATAATAACTGGAATAAAATTCTCTACTGCCTGAAGGATGACATAAGGAAAATTGTTCCTGTACACTCAAGTTTGTGGACCTAAATTTGCAAATGCTACAGATATGTGGATACTTGCGTTCAAAAAGGTGGGGGAGAGTTTGAATCAGCTAGGTTCCCACCTTTAGTTATTACAAGAGCTTTGGAGCTTTTTCTTTCCATTATACAGATGAGATCAAGGCCAGTCAACTTGGTAATTCAATAAGAATATGGGGAACCTGGTTTCAGCTTTAGGCTGACATCACAAAAACCTATTTCCTTAACTTAATTCCTATATCCCCTCCCCAGGAATCTTTATTCTATGCTGCTATTATTAAAACTATATATGCTAATAATAATAAACCAAAGGATAGGAATGCTGTCTGTGGAAGACTTATTCTCTTTCCCTCCCTGACAATTTGAAAAACTCTGATTTAAAAAAGCCTGAACAAGTAAACTGCCCTCGCTTTAAGAGATAACTAGAAGAGAAGAATCCCCAGTATTACCCAGTCTGCTCTTACAGTGTATCTCTGTACATTTTTTTCCTTTTTCTATGACTGCAAATTTTTCTCTGCCATGACTGCTTGTCATTTACTTCATTGTGCTCTGATAAAGGACTGTCATAGCTTTAAAGTAGGCAATTCCACCAAAGTAACCTTCAAAAAAACCCATCCAAAATCAAATGCTTATAGATCTCTGTCTCACTACTCCTTATCTCAAAATGAATATTTGATAAGGAAATTCTTTTGCCATATATTCACTGGGAAGGAAAAATGGATTTCATTTCCATTTTCGAGACAGTATTTTTGATGAACTTTGAGATATTCTGGTACTTTATGCACCTGTCACTTTGTTCAGTCATACCAGTTTTGTTTCCTAACAACTTGTTCATTGGTATCAAGAGGCCAGTGAGAAGTTGAACTAAATAGGGTAAGAAATTCCTAAATGGTAGTTGCGTTGAAGAGTGGCTTCCTCATAAACCTGCTTCGTAGTGGAGATTCTCAGGAGTAAAGGGGCTTTAAAACCTTTCTTGGTGCCCAATACCGTGTTCCTGTATCTCAATAAAGTGCATTTTAGCAAACTCTGTAAGAGACAGAGACTGGATAGGTATGTTCATTTGGCAATTTCAGAGATAGAGAAATAAGTGTATATATACATATATGTACACATACTTACATATATGGAATATATATATATACTTATATATATATCATATATACATGGAAGAAAATAGATGGCTTGAAGTATAATTACAGAAACATTAGTAGCTTTAACTCTCCATTCTAGGTGGTGAGATTTGGGGCGAGTTTCATATTCCACTATATGTTATTATTTTTCAAGATTCACATTTTTCTAGAATGAATATTTCTAATTTATAACAATTTATAAACAAAATAATGACTAAGAGGCATAGAAACATCATTACAGGACGTCTAAAAAGAAAGGGAAAAGTATATAATGACAGTGTGAAAATATCATTAGATACCAATTAAAATAGTATAAAATGTTCCATCAAGTACAGGCAATGCCTCTGAGAATCTTGCATGGGGAAGAGGAACAAATATATTGGTACTCAGGAAAGAAACGGTTGGACAATGCAGTGGCAGGGCAGAGCTAACTGAGTTCTTCAAAAAGCTGGAAATAGCTGAAAACACAGCTAGTAGACCCATTTAATCTAGGCTCACCCTCCTCAGGGGAGTAACATACCCTAAAGGGACTAAATGAGGTCAGCCTTCACCAGGTACAATAGCATGGGGGGGGGCGGGGGGTGTTGGAGTTTCTTGCCATTTCCTTTCTCTCCGCTACTAATCCCAGAAATTCTTTTAAAATATAATGAATTAACTTTATCAGTTTATGTTTTTCCTGATGGGAGAGAAGAGAATCTTGGAGGCCAGATTTGTAACCAGGGTCAGAGAAACACTGATGGGTAAACACTGCACTCTGAGGAAAGCTCAGGGATCTACTGACAAGCCAGTCTGCCTGTGCTCTTTACCCCCACAGGCCATTTCCACCTATTCTGATTAAGGAGCGGTGCAAAGGCACCTTCTGACAGATAGCTTGGTTGTCTTGTTATAAGGAGCTTCATTTTCCAGGAATGAATTATGAAGACTTTTTTTTCCTCTTTTTAGTTATTTTAAAATATGGCTGTCTCATCTGAAAATGTGTTAATTAAGTTATCATGTATTGCCTTGTTTCTAGTCCTACACATTTGATACGGGCAAATTACTCTTTAGAAGACAGCTTCCAATACTTGGAATAGCAGCTGCAGTGATTCTACCAAGAGTAACGGCTAGGGGGATTGGGCATAAGGAGTGGGCCTAGCAAGAGAAGAGGAAATGAATGGTTTGATCAAGCTCAAAGGCAGGCAGGATCCCTGCTGTGGCCCTTGGTTGGGTCCACTTCCCTTTCTGTTTGCCTCCTAATCAGACTTGATGCTACCTACCCACTGACCTGTTTCCCCATGACACTCCCAGGTGACCCTTCTACTAAATCTCTGCAGGCTGGACATTGGCTTTTCCCAGCCAAAAGCCAGCCAGAAAAATATTACCTCTATCTCAAAAGGCTGAAATGGAAGCAACAGCTATAGGTCCTATGCTCAGTCAGTCGGATATATTCAACTCAATTAAATGACCATTTAGTAGGTTATCTATTGCTTGTAACAGCCCTGGGAGAGTATAGAGATGCAAGAATTGAAACATAGTCTCTGCCCTTGGGTACTTTGGGACCTGTCCTGGGGACAGAGCAACTGTTGTGAAGGATAATAGTACACACAGCAAGAGAAATGCAGCAATGTGTTATGAAAAAAGGACAATCAGAGAATTTCCCCCTCTGAACTACCTCCACAACACACACCCAGGGTGCTCCTAACAAAGTGAGGGGTGACTTCATGTTCTCTGCATCCCAGTGCCTCATGCAGGTCTGGCAAGCAGTGTTTGCTAAGCCATTATTTAGGAGAAGGGATATGCAGTGGTGTGAAATGAGAGAGCTTATAGTCAGGTGAAGTGCCACTAGAGAAACAGAGATGAGGGCTGGAAATTCTAGTCCAAAAAGAAAAAAAAAAAAAAAAAACCCAACATGTGCAATAGCTCAGAGATATATAATCCCTGCCCAACTTCCTGTACTCATTGACTTCCCCTTTATCCAGGAATTTTGAGGAGGGATTTCTGTACAGGTAGTTGAAAACAAGACTTACCTGGTGAAAACAGCTTAGTTGATCTCCTAACTCTAATGTTGTTCATGAACTTGCATCTGCTTGCTTCTCTCCCTTACTCCCATTCTTCTGGTGAAGAAGCAGAAAGCTAACTGAGGACAAAGCACAAGCTGACACCCCACAACCTCCTTCCTCCTGGATGGGATATGTGTGACATATCCTGGAAGCTCCCAACTGTCTTAATGTTAATGCCTTCCTAGAGGGAAAAACAACCTTAACTTGACAATGGCAAGGCCTCCGGTATCCTGTGACTCTTCTTTAGTATGTGAAAATCCTTTTGAAACCTCTCTTTTCCTTACCTTCCTCAACTCCCAAGTATATAAGTCAGCGAACCCTCACCACCCCGGGGTAGCCACTCTTTCTGCCCACGGGTCTTGTCCCCATGCTTTAATAAAACCACATTTTTGCACCAAAGACATCTCAAGAATTCTTTCTTGGCTGTCGGCTCTAGACCCCACCCCACCAAACCTCATCTACATTCCAAAACCACATCACTTTCGTATCTAACCTTATGGCTTCTTACTGTGAGCTCCCTACTTCATCCTTATGCCTACAGACTAAAGGGATAAGGCACAGGTATGTTACCAGACCACCAAGCTAGTCTAAGCTTTCCTACAAAACAAAGTACTTTCAAGGTGGTCTTTAGAGTAACTCTCCTAACTCTCCAGTATTCATCTCTTTCCTGTGACTGGCACAACAGAAGCTCTGAAAGTTGATATGGATACAGCATGACATAAGTATGAGTCACAAATGTTCATTTTCTACTTCATTTTGCCTTGTGAATCACGGTGCCTCTGAAAAATTAAACACCTCCTCTCCCCACCACCTGAACCCTTGAAAGTTTGCAACAAGTCCACATGCATCTCCAACTCTCTACTCTTCAACCCCTCAAATGGAACTTTTCACAATGTTTTGGCTCCCCATTGGATCTGAGGATCCCGTGGGTGGCCTTGATTTTATAATAAAAGGCCAGTAGAAAATCTTTTTTGTTTTCCTTCCATTTTCACTGTATTGTTCCATTTGGGCTTTCCTTTCTTCCCTCATATCTCTGTAAGATTTCTTTCTTCAAATGACTTGACAACAGCCCTGTTATCTTCTAAGAACCTAATATTACTCTGGCTGCTTTAGAAAAATGTGTCTGTTTTTCCATCTCATTAAGAAGCATCTGAAACCTCTCTGAAAACACATGAAAGGAACATACAGAGGGCCTCCCAGAATCTGAAAGTCCCATTAAAATTAAGGCCCATTAGCGTTTTTCATAACATCAAAGAGTCATCAATGCATTTAAAAATGTACTATTTTGTTTTGGTTATGGGTGGGGTAGGACTTAAATTTACTTGCTTCTGAGTTTATCATATGAATCAAAGAAAAGAAGTGGACAGAAGAAAAACGGGACAAAGAGAAAAGACAGCCCTGGTTCTTTTCATCTTGGGTTATTTCTGAAATGACAAAATGATGATCCACAAAATTCTCAAGAGCTCTCTTCCTGTTGCTACTCTCTGCTCTCAAGGGGTGACCTGCCTAGGAAAGGATCTTTTTCTTCTTTCCGGCTACTAAGCTGAGGTAGATGTAGCCACAAGGTGTCACTATTGCTAAAATAGATCTCCACCTACAGGCTCAATTGTTATTATGTATATATAACATGGCTTTCATTTTGTTTTTAAGGAGTGTCTTTGGAAAAGGCACTTTCTGATTGGCACTATTAGTTGCCTCCTTCATTTCAAACAAACTGACCTGACCCTGAGTAAGTCTCAGATTTCTAATCTGGAAATTGGATAGAAGGAAACGATGCCTGTTTTTTAGGATAGTTGTTAGTTTTAGAGAACCTTGGTATAGCTGAGTTTCATACTGAGCATTGAGTAAGCACTCAACAAAGGTTAGTTCCCTTACCTTAAAAAGGGAGGTATGGGGCGCCTGGGTAGCTCAGTCGTTAAGCGTCTGCCTTCAGCTCGGGTCATGATCCCAGGGTCCTGGGAACGAGCCCCACATCAGGCTCCCTGCTCGGCGGGAAGCCTGCTTCTCCCTCTCCCACTCCCCCTGCTTGTGTTCTCTCTCTCACTGTCTCTCTCTCTCTCTCTCAAATAAATAAATAAATAAATAAATAAATAAATAAATAAATAAATAAATAAAATCTTTTTTAAAAAGTGAGGTATGAAGTTAAAAGGTAAGAGTAAGGGAGAAGGTGGTAACTTTAAGGGCTCTTTCTTTTCTTTTTTCTTCCTTTCTTCCTTTTGATTTTAGAGCTACAAGAATATCATCTAGGACAGAGTTCTGGTTATTGTAAATAGCTATGCCTTTAAAAATGCTTGGGCAAAGGTAAATAGTACAGCTCCCTCTGACAGAGTCACAATAAATTATTGTGTATAAATGTTAAAGTCATAATAAGTCTCTAAGGCATTCTGTTATAAAGAAACCTCTCTAACTGACCTACTTTGCTGAATCCAGTTTCCCAAGTTTCTTTGAGCCAAGAACCTATTTTTTGTTTATTATCCAGATTGGGAAACTTTAGTGTGGCTTAATTTTGTTGTACAGAAAGGACAACAGAAACCCAGACAGTAACTTTTGGTTCACAAAACACATTTTAGAGGTGACAGAGCTGATCTAGAACTACTACTGTGTTAGAGTTGGTTTGTACCAATTCACAAGAACCAGGGTGCTCATCTCTTTCCAATCCTGTGCTTAGCAATGTCAGGTTGAAAGCTTGATATAAGCCACTGTGGGAATATTTACACCACAGAAATTGGCAATCACTACAAACCATTTTTTTCCCCAAACATCAGGTTTACCAGTATATCACCATTAGAACCCAGGCATTCAGACACCCCACCCAACATAGAGGAAGATTGTTTGCTAACTGGCCAATATCTCTTCCAACCCAACCCTAATTTCTGGGACAGCTTCAGGGGCCAGAACAAGTTCAGGGACTCCATCTACCCCACAGCTGACCCAAGATGGTTTATTTTATAGATCTGTGGGATGCAGGATATGGGGATTTGGTGACTCCCAGGTGCTGTCCAGCTTCTCTAAAAATTAAGTCCCTCTCTCTAATATGTAAAGATAACAATAATGCGGACATCGACAGCCATCGCTAGAGTACTTGCTCTGTGTTGTGCACTGCATTCGATACTTCTCACACCCAGTCCTAGTCTCACAGAGGAGAAAACTGAAATGCAACCAAGTTTAACAATGTGCTCACAGTCACACAACTAATACCTGCTCACCAGCTAGATCTTAAATTGCATGATTTTCCCTCGAGCCACTTCAGGCTTCTTTCTAAGTATAGGGAAAGAGGAGCAGAAATCACCTGCCTGGCAGGGGCAGTCCTGAACAAAAAAATATACCAGAACCAAGGAAAATATACTCTTTGAGGAGACTTCTGCCTAGTCTGTCTAAAATTCACACTTCCCTCAGTCATGAGGGTAGAAATGGAGTTGTTCCATGCCTGGTGCAGGAGATATTACATAAATACACTGGGAGACACAGAAAGATTGCTCCCTGTTGATTGTGGCTTCTGGGCAGAGAGAAAATATGGAGAGAACCAGGAGGTTAAAGTAGTTTTTACAAATAACAGCTTGGGTGTTAAACCAGAATGACAAGCTGCTTCATGCTTTTCGAAAATGGCTTCAAATCATTCATCAATTGTTTCAGTCACAACAACATTAGCATCAGCAAAGGCTCTGAAATTTGAAGCGAAACTGTGGTAGGAAAGCAGGGAAAGCGCAAAGCCATGCGAGCTCTGGAGTGGGCTCTGCACTGTGCCATCCCTGGGTTGTGCGCAGACGCCATGGAAGCCCAGGGCCCAGGCTCCACTGCTGCTGGCAGTGGCTCCTGAGAACCCGACACTGCAGTAAGAGTGGCTAAGAATCCCTGGAAGTGATGAAAAGGACCTGGTCCTCCAGCCACATAATGACTTGCTTAATCTCACTTTTTCTATTTGGGGGATGAAGCACTGGAGCTGTGGAGTCACTTTTGCATTCAGGCTTGGATATTCAATTTTGTGCTCTCTATGGTCTACTGATTGAGCTTCACACAGGTTTATCATCCTGGAGGTTTTATATATTTTGTTGATAAATTTGAATTTGGTACCACAAAATTTAAACCTGAAATCGTTTCCTATACCACTATTTATGCTTCAAATCAGATAAGTGCCACTTCTCTGCAACGGATTAGAGTTCAGTCACTCATGGTCAAACTTCCAAAATCAAGCCCTCATTATTTGAGCATGGATGAATTGTCTCTCTTTTTAAGCATGTAGTATGCAGTTCTTATATAAAGATTGCCCGAGTCTAAAGATTCCTGTGCTGAATATCTAATATCCTGCAGAGGAAGGGCCAGCAGTGTAAACTATCATGCCCACAACTCCCTTACAAAAGAGTCCAGAGGAGCTAGGGGTGATTACTTCTATAGGGAGCCATGTTCTGTACTAACATGACCTGGAGTTATTCTTCCACACTCAACCCAGAACCTGTGCTCATGCCGGCATCTGAACAAAGACAACTAGTCTCACACTGGTTTAGGCTTGTGTGCCATGAACAGTGGAGGCGGCAGGGAGCACTGCAGTGCGGACACAGCTTGATGCAAAAAGTATCTGAGAAGGAAAAATCATCGAGTGTGGCTACAGGGTCCTTCCAGCACTGCAGCCACAGCGGCCTGCGGCTCTGCACTGTTCTCACAGCTGAGAGGCCTCCCACCTAGACAGCTGATGCAAAGTTTAACCCATGCGCTCAATAACAGTAATCGGCAAACATTCCTGAATCTAGAGCTACAGCAGTTTAAGAGTGAAAAAGCATGAAAATGTAGGGTTTGATGGGATCACCAGTTTAAAGTTAAAAAAATAAAATAAAATATTAAATAGGATAGCAAAACCAACTATTCATTGGCACCATTAAATGGGATTGATGATCAAACTTTCACTGCCTACCATTTTATTTTAGACCCGAAAAAGCACAACAAATTCAAAAGTTAATTATAAAAAGAGAGGGCAACTATATCACAGTCTTTGTGTGCTTATCTTCATCCACCACAGCAGCCGATTAGCAGTGCTTTATCAGAGGATGTTAGAATGCAGACACATCAACAAGGCTCACTTATTAATTCCGTGAACAAAATTAGATCATCAGAGCTTGTTCCTAAATTTCTGGATCAAAGCTGAATATTAATAAGTAAACAGACAATTCAAAACAAAGCAAAGCATGCTCCACAGAAAACTCTCCTCTCCTCACTGCCCCCCACCCCAACCCCAAACAGAATCTCCTTCTTTGAACCTATAAAGTTTGCTCATTTGCCTACGTCAGCTATACCCAAGGGATCTTCTGTGTCTTCTTGGTTATGGGAAGGGGATGCTTTCCAGTAAGACAACCAGTCACAGTTTGACTGCTGTGGCTTTCTCAGTTTTCTTTTCACTGCTCCCCTACATTCTACCTTGTCCCCAACAAAACTGGTCTTCTCACCATTCAATAAATATAATTTTTCTACCTGTGTCCACCCATGCCATTGTTTCCAACTAGAATGTCCTTGCCTTTCAGTTTTAACTCTCAAGTCATCCCCACTTTCAAAACCCTGGCTACAAATCATCTAACATGGCCCTGAAAATAGGATATGATCTTATCCATCCGTGGTCATCTGAAAAGGTTACTTCCAAATTTTATGTGATAAGAATCACATGTAAAGCATACTAAAACTGTAGATTCCTAGGCCTTACTCCCAATGATTCTGATTAAGCAGATCTGGAATGGGGCTCCATACCTCCATTAAAACAAAATACCACTAATTCTGATGCACCAAGTTTGTAGACCATTCCTGCTACAGACTGTTTGTGTCCCCTCCCACCCTGCCACTACCAAATTCATATGTTGAAACCTAATCTCCAATGTGACAGTACTAGGAGATGGGGCCTTGGGTAAGTGATTAGGTCATACAAGTGGAAAAAAAGAGACTCCAGCCAAATACTATTTTTTGAGACAGTTCTTTTTTATTCTCATTATAAAAATATAAGCCTTGGTCCTTATCTTTAGGCCTGGAAAAAAAAATTGTTAGTCTTTGGGGCATCATTTTCTTTCATTGCTCATGGTTGAGACTTGATGCCAGCTAACTTACTAATACATTCAGAAGTGGCTGGGAAATCTAAATATGTAGTCTGAATTATTTCATAAACAACTATTGTCTCAGTTTCTCCACCTATGAAAAAAATTAAGGTTTTTCATTAAGCATACATCTAGCTAAACTTAGTGAACTATTGCTTTGCAAAGAAGCCTAGACCTTATTTTACTTAATTTGCTTGTATTAAAATTATTCAATTAAAGCTGAGAAGGAAAATAAGGTGTTCCTCAAATGTTTATATGAAAGCCATTTTTCTAAATGAGTTCCTGTATGAATATACATAGCATTTTATCAAAAATTAATAGTCTCAACCTGAAAAGTATCATAGCACTATATATTAATTATCCAAAGCAGTGGCTTTATTTATGACCTCTTTGACACAGTCTTCACCTCAGTAGTCTCAACTCCAAAAGCTGTGAAGAAAATAGAAAAGGAACTGAATGTAGGTTTTCAACTGGAACTGTGTTTAATTACATCTGTTCTACACTACTTGTGCTGTATGGTCAGTAACATGCTAATGAGTTTCAATTAAGTTACCTTTGCAAAACTAAGTTACCTTTGGAAAATTCTGCCAAGAAACAGATATTGGGTCATAGAAGGTGGGATGCTGAATAAATACTGTCTTGTTATCAGTGAATATATATGCTTAACCCCTTTAATTTTCCATTATCTGTGATTCAGAATCACTGATGTGTGTTACAGGGTTAAGGTCATGATTACAAGTGGCTGAGAAGGAAGTAAGAGAATTAATAGGCCAAACAACTGTAACTCTAATATGTTCTATGAAACCTGAAAGGTGTGCTTTGGACTGTTGCATCCTGAGCCTTGTCAGCAGAATGTTGAGGTGGAAAGGTGACTGGCCTGAGAGAAAGGGCTGGAATTAGAACAGCATTTGTCAGCGTGTTCTTCACAGAACACTAATCCTTTAAAAATAAGAGAGGAAAGAAAGTATTCCATGGTCAAGGAACTTAGAATTGAGGACACATTACATATTGATCTCCCCACCCCACCTTGCAGATTTATACAACTTAAAGGTTCTGAAATTCCTGCAACTAAAAAAAGGCCAAAAGAGTATTTAAATTTTTTTAACCAACATCTCCTGATATTTTCCTGAACTAAACCCTTATTTAGAGGAATTGATTTCCTGGTATCTGGGAACCTGAATTTTGGGATGGTTCCTTCTATCCCTGAACTGGTAAGAGTAGCTCACTGTAACTTGACTATTTCTATAAACCATGTGATTTATACTGAACATCTGCTTTCTTTCTGGAAGTCTGAGATTTAGGTATGTGCTAGGCAGAGGGTACCTACATTACCCCAATAAAAACCCTGGACACTGTTATTTAATAAGTTTCCCTGGTTGGTAACACCTTACATATTGCAACAGCACATTTCTGGGGAAATCAGCTGCACCTGTGTTATTCACTAGGCAAGGAAGCTTGTGGCTGGTTTTCCCTCTGCTGATTTGCTTGGTAGCATTTTATGGGTCCTGTGAGTCCTTTTAGCAAATTACTGAAACAGAGGGTGGCACTGGGGACCCCAAATACATGTGGTGTGCAAGAAAGAGATGGTTCTGCCCTCAGAGAACTTACCATCTAATTATGTAGAAGATAAACCAATATTTAGAAAAATTATCACTTAGAAACTTACAATTAAGATAAATACATTTAAAAAAAAAAGGAAGTGTGGGTTTCTATGAGAAACAAAGTAACAGCAAACTGAATCTGGATTGGGGAAATCAGCAAAGGCTGTGCTGAAGAAGTGAGAATTAGGTTGAGTCCTGAAGGATGGGTAGGAGTTACTCAAGACAAAAGGAAGGGGATGAGCAATCTGGACAAAGGGAACAACTGTGAAGGCTCTGAGACTTACTGAAGATGGCACACCTAATAAGCATCAGACCAGCATAAGAAACTGGTTCCCAGGACCTTTTTAAGTGTTCTTTCTATGGTACTTGCCCTGTATTACTACTCGGTGCCAAGAGCATCCAAAAGACTTTCAGTCCATCTTAGCTTCCTCACTTCCAGATCTTGTCACTCTGTGTATCAGAAGAAAGTCCAGTTACACTGAGGATAATTATAGGTTGAGATTGATTCCAAAGTCAAAAAATCTGGCTTCTTTTATACATACCTCATTGGTCAGCAATTGTACCCCTAATTATATACTCAACAGAAATGATGTACATATATACACCAAAGTGGATATACAATAATGTTCACAGCAACCAAAAACTATAAATAACACAGATGTTTTCTATAGAAGTATGGGTAAATTGCAGTATATTTATATAATGGAATATTATACAGCAGTGAATTTGAAAAAAAACTGGTACATGTAGTAAGATGGGTGAATCTCAAAAAAATGATGAGCTAAAGAAATGAGACATCAAAGAGTACATTTATATCAATTTATATAAATTCTTAAAACATGTAAACTAGAGGCTCCTGGCTGGCTCAACTGATGGTCTGCCTTTGGCTCAGATCATGATCCCAGGGTGCTGGAATCAAGCCCTGCATCGGGCTCCCGGCTCAGCGGGAAGCCTGAAGCCTGTTTCTCCCTCTCCCTCTGCCTGCTGCTCCCCCTGCTTGTGCTTGCACTCTCTGTCAAAAAAATAAATAAATCTTAAAAAAAAAAAAACATGTAAACTAATGAGTGGTGATAGAAGTGAGGATTTGAGGTATAGTGACTGGGAGTAGCATAAAAGATCCCCCGGGTACTAGTTATACTCCATTTCTTGATCTAGGTAGTGGGGACCCAGTTTATGAAAGACCTTTCTTTGCACTGTGCACTTAAGGTCTGTACACTTTTCTATAGATAAGTTTTAACTCAAAAAAAAGTTTACAAAAATCTGAGTTCTTGCCCTATTATCTTGCATTAGCAAGCCTTTTTACTGGGGACAAATCACAGTCTCATCCAGCCTCAAATTTCTCATCTACAAAGTGAATGAGAACATCTACCTGACTTTTCCTCAAATTTTAATTGAAATCAAATGCGTTACTGAATGATATTATGATCTGATTGGTAGATGTGATCTCAATGTGTGATGTCACTTAAAAAAAATCATATTGATCTCAGTTGACTCTCAATTATTCACCACCTAATTATCTAGCCTGTGAGTTTCCTAGACTTCAGCTCTTCTCTTCCAGACTGTTTACCCATAGCAGATGTGGAAACAAAAGAAAAACAACTGTGTTCTTTTTTTTTTACTGTGGCACTGATAGTGATAGGAAAAAAGAATGGAATATGCCTTAAAAATTTATTTTGTAGTATAGTTTTAAGATTGTCAAAGTATTGCCATTGTATATGCTAACCTGAATCTCTAAAAACTTATTTTGATTACTAAAAATAATTGTTACCATTTATTGGCTATAAATCATGTAATAGACATCATAAATATATATATGTTAATATATGTGCCTATATGTAAAATATATTTTTATAAAACATAAATCTATGTAAAATTCAAATTTTTTTACATATAGCATTATTACACATAGATTTTTTTTAGACTTTATTTATTTGTTAGAGAGCGAGCAAGAGAGAAACAGCGTGAGAGGGGAGAAGGTCAGAGGGAGAAGACGGCTCCCCGCTGAGCCGGGAGTCCGATGCAAGACTCGATCCCGGGACTCGACCCCGGGACTCCGGGATGACCTGTGCCGAAGGCAGTCGCTTAACCAACTGAGCCACCCAGGCGCCCCTACATATAGATTCTTACTGAATCCTTATATCAAGCTCACTGGGTAGGTTTTGTTAAAATATTTTGCAGATAAGAAAACAGGTTCAGCGAGGTTCCACTGTTTGTGTAAGGTTATGCAAGACGTAGTTGAATTAGGTTTGGTCCCTGGGATTTTTCTGCCTCCAAGGCCCCTGCTTTTTATCCACCATTCCCTCCTGTCGGCAGTGCCTTTAGAGCACAGGTTTTTCATCCACGCCTCCTAAATGGATCTGCTATGTCAATGACCACTGCGGCAGCTCTTTTATTAAACAAGTAGCAATGCCAAACAGTCCTTCTTTTGCATGTGACAAAGTCTCTGTTATAAAGAAAACATGTGTAATCTATTTATTTGGTTATTCACTACATTTCACTATTTGCCCCATACAAAATGCCTGATAGAAAACTATTTTTTGTGGTGAAATCACAACTTCAAAGCATTTAAAATTTGCAACATTAGAAAAATATGTATAGAAGACCTCTCACGATTTGATCTTTTTCAAAGAAGTCTCAGTGTTCCAGGGACCCCTCAACCCTCCATTTTAGAATAGATCCCAGTCTCCCACCCCGAGACCCCAGATCTTTGTCCAGGAATACAAGAGATTTTTATCTAAGACTTCCCTGAACTAAAAAAAATGAAACATGACCTTTGTCACTGAGAAAAGAATATTGTTGAGGTAGAGGAACAGAGGTGAAGGGATATTGGGACATATCCCAATTGATATGTTGAAAGCTCAGGAAGTCTTAGAAAGAACAAAGTGTTACAGGACAGGTTAGAGTAGGTAAACCCAGGCATCACAGTGCTTGGATTTAGATTAGAAAATAATGATGAGACCTCTTCAGTTCTGCCTAAGAGAAGGAGGGCATTGCTGTTGGGAACCACATACAAGGTAATTAACAAAGAGGAGACACAATCAGCTTCCTGCTTCTGTATTACAGGCCCAGCCAGCATCAGTGGGGCTTTGCTCTCAACCATTTTATGTAAACGAGGTTGATGCAAAAGATCTTTAAATAGAAGTGGTAACTACCCCCAAGAACTGTCCTAACTTAACACCTTAAGCCTTCACAGAGATGTAAGCTTGCTGAGAAAGGCGGAAAAAGGTTGAGGGTTGGCTGGGTGGGGTGGGAATGAGGGCGAGAGGTAGAGCACAAGGGAAGGAAATGGAAAAAATCACTGCATATGAGAATTCTCTCAATTAAGTAGGCTGCTTACAACTTGTCTACAAACTTAAGAACTCTGTGTATCTAACTCTGTCTCTTTTCCTCTCCATTCTATCACTTCCCTAGAGCCTTTTGTCTCATCTGTAAAAGAAAGGCATAGAAATGGATAATCTCCAAGGTCCTTGGCAGCTCTGACAGCCTATGACTAATCCTTACGTGTGAATGCAGTGCTTCATAGTGTATGTAATACCACATTGCCTATGGGGAGAAAACTAGGCTGCAGTGTAGAATTATGAATTTGACCTTTGAAATTTAAACTGTTTTGATTGTATTTTTACTGTTTTCCTAAGGGAGCCGTTCATGTTGCTTTAGTACTTGGAAACTAAACATAGTTCTTAAAGCGAATTGGTGAAAATGACGATTATCCATCATTCAGAACTGAGGTCTGTCTCAAGGGCTGGTTAGAGGGCATGTGGCTATCTGAGGCAAAGGAAATGAAGCAGTAGAGGAAGTTTATTATGCCAAATGCAGTGCCCACTAGAAATCCAAGAAAGGCTAGCCTCTTGAACTCAATGGGATTTTGAACCACTTGGTGTTTGAAATAATTCACTCTTGCCTAAAGGTATAAAAAAATATCTTTCCAATTCTCCTCTTGAAATATCTCCAGCTGTCCCAGACATTTTAAAAAATAGCAGTATTTGGATGTATTGTATTTTAAAAAGAGTCAGCGAGATTCAGCTTACATTTGCCTCAAGGCTTTGTGACTTTACGTTTGCAGTCAATTTGAAAAACAGTTTGAGATATCTGTTAAACTTCGAACACTGTGAGATTTACCCATCTCCCTTTTTGAGACTACAAAATAATCCCGTATATGTTGATAAAGAGCCAATAAATTGGCCCCTAGGAAAGAGGGAAACCATATCCATATTTCTAAATGCTTCTGGCAAGAGAGCTTGCTCTATTTTGGACACATAAATTGAACCCAGCATTAGCTCCAAAATCCATCTTTCCTACAAACCTAAGCAAATCCTTAGTTCAGAATGGCCTTGAGAAAAACCCTGAGTACTATATGAATCATGTGAGATCTACTTAGAGCATGGCTACTTCCATATTTTGCTTAATATGTGACATTTGCATTAAGAACTCTGTGGATTACAGATATGAAAAGAGCTGTTTCATTTATTACATCACTTTGTTTACTGAGGCATCCCAGACTCATTCATGAATGGTCTGAGCCCCTTGTCACTGTGCCCTTTCATACCGTGACTGTTGCACTTATCCATTTACCATAAAAATCATGCAGGGTAGTACCGAGATATGCTCCAGTGGATCACTCCATTGTCAATGTATTCTTCCTTGCTTCCATGTAGGGCTTCTTGTCCCAGTAGGAGACTCACTTATACCTGATTACTAGGATCAATTACCTTCCAGGTGACTTCTTTCCTAGCCTGCTGATTTCTTGGTATAAAGAGTCTGAAATGACCAAAAGGCAACCATGTTTAAAGTTTAATAGAAGGAGTCTTTCAGTTATCTCTGGAGGATACATTATTCCTACAAAGGAACCAGGACTTCTAAACCAAAATTCCCTAAGTTTAAGTGATAGAAAACATGGGTCCCTGAAAACACCACTCGTCTCTGTACCCAGACAGTCTACTGGGAACATAGCACCCCATAAAGATCATTGATTTAAGGTTGTACTCTGTCTTTGCAGAGTATTATCTTCAAGGTGATGCCTCATTTATTCCGTCAAAAGGTTATCTATCCCTCTATACAGCTGACAGCTTCTGTGTGTATGTAGATCCTATGGTTATACACCCACTGCTACACTCTATGTGATGGTTAATTTTGTGCATCAATTTCACTGGGCACAGGGTGCCCAGAGAATTGGTCAAACATTATTCTAGGTGTTTCTGTGTTCTGTTTGTTAGGTGTTTTGGATGAGATTAACATTCGAACATTTGAACATTTGAATCAGTAGACTGAGTAAAGCAAATTGCCTTTCCTAATGTGAGTAGGCTTCATCCAATCAGCTGAAGGCCTGAAAAGAACAAAAGGTGACCCTTCCCTGAGTAAGAGATTATTCTCCTGCCTTGATGGTCTTCAAACTGGAACATTGTTTCTTGCCTGAAGTTGTTCAGACTGGGGCATCAAGCTCTTCTGGTGTCCTACAGCAGCCTGCTGGCTTTCATAGTTGAACGAGGACATTAGCTCTGCAGATTTTGGACCTGCCAGGCTCCATAATTGTGTGAGCCAATTCCTTATAATTGATCAATCAATTTCTCTTTCACACACACACATACACACACATACACACCCTATTGGTTCTGTTTCTCTAAAGAACCGTACTATACACCCTCTTTGCTAAAAAGTGGGTTCCTTGGTTCAATACAATATTATTCAGTAACAGAGAAGTAAGAGAAAAGAAGAAAAATGAAGAAGTAAGAAAAGCAACAGCCCTGCAATTCAGGATATTCAGAGTGTGACAGCTTCCCTTTAAAAGTAGTGGGCAATTTGGGGTACCTGGGTGGCTCAGTCAGTTGAGCGTCTGATTCTTGATTTCGGCTCAGGTCATGATCTCAGGGTTGACACTGAGCCCTGTGTTGGGCTCTGCACTGGGCATGGAGCTTGCTTAAGATTCTCTCTCTCCCTTTCCCTCTGCCCCTCACCCTCTCACGCATGAGTGCTCTCTCTCTCTAAAAAAAAAAAGAAAAAAGTAGTGGGCAATTCAAATGAACCCTCACAAAACAAAACTAATGAGTAGTTTCTGGGTTGCAAAATAAGTTTTGTCACTGGTAGTGGAGGTAAGGTGTCTTTATCTGTCTTTGTCTATTTATCTCCTATCTATCTATCTATCTATCTATCATATCAAGAATATTTAGAGGCCAGGATTCAAAGAAAAGAAAGAAATCAGTGATTGCAGGTGTTGCAAGAGACTGCGATTTGCTAGTTCATAACTTGCTTCAGGGTAAAGGCATGCTTCTTCTCATCTGAAGAGGTGATCTTAGGAAACAAAATATGACACCTCTGGTTCTGTTAGTTGACTAATGCCCAGCCTTACATCTATATATAGGCTTTAGAACATGCAGAAAACTGGCCATTTTTCTGATTTATCATATTAGTAGGGAAGACAAGAGCCTGGCTAGCATCTTTGGGATCTCTCAAACTATATCAGGAGACATTAGTATAATGGTTCTCAGACTTCAATGGATATATGAATCCCCGGGGGGTATATGAAATTCCCAGAAACCACCTTCAGAGGTCCCGATCCAGTGAATTTAACATTTTCAGCAGGAAAAGCACTCCAAGTGACTTTGGGAACAGTATCCTGAGAAACATGAATCTACTGGACCCACTTGAGGCACTGACCGACTGCAGCTCATTCCCTGTAACATTCTGGCCATTGAGAAGATCACAGTGATAATAACTCCTGGTGAAATGCATTCTGTGGCAAATTTTGGTATTGACATGCTTTTCAGGCAGTAGGAAGTTTTTGCATTCAATGGAAAATAAGCGAAATGCAGATCCAATTGCGTTTTCTTTTTCTCTGTTCATTGAATGACTGACATCAGCAGCACAGAGAATTGTTTGAGGACATTTCAAATGATTCAAATAAAGCTTGGATGGCTTTATTTGAACTTTGGCTTCTCATTTAGGCATGTGGAGAACTCTAAAGGCATCGTGCCACTCCATCACTTAGACTGCCAAGCAACTAACCATGAGATATGAAGAGAATTTTAAAACAATTTTTTGAGAAATAAAATGTATACAGTAAATTTATTGATTCCATTTATTCATTTTTTATTGACGAAGTTCTCATTTGAATACTTTACGCAAACTTCCCTTCCTCCTTCTCTCCCCCCCTTCAAAACCTTTTCTCCCCTAAAACATCTACAAATGCCACAAAATTTAGAGGACCATGAAATTTAAGCACACAATCATATATTCTTTTGTCCTCTCTATATAAAATAAGACAGTGCATTGAAAGCAATTTGAAAATGTAAAGAACTGTGTTGCTATAAAATTTCCATGATACCATTAGGATGACTAAATGATTTTCCCTCTACTATGGTATAGGTTACTAGAAAATAAACGTTTTTCTTCTACTCTCTTTTGTAGCTCTCACAGTTCCCAGCACAGGCTGGAGCAAACAGCAGCCACTTGTGACTTGACAATATTTTATCACCAATTTTAAGTCGACACTTGTTCCTTGCAGTCCCCTCCCATTAAAATTTTATAAAATCAATTCTTACAATTATCACATACAGTTTAAACACATCTGAAAATGACTATAAGAAAACTGGGTGCTCTAACATCAGAAATATGTGGCATCTGGCCTCTCTTCCTTTTTTTTTTCCATGACAGAAATTGTATTTAACGTTGGGAGCTTTTTTATGATAAACCTGAATGTGGCTCCAAAATCCTGCTTAACACAAACTCCAGGATTCCCTGCCAGGCAGTCAGGGTTCCCTACCAATCTGTCAAGACTCAGGGTGACATCTTTACCATCTTTCTCCTAGATACTAATTCCAGGTTATAGGTCCATCTGGACTTCCAGGAAAGAAACTAGTTACAGCACCATAAAACTTGGGCTTCTAGTGTTGACACTGCTATAAACAAGCTGTATGATCTAGGCAAGTAATTTAATATATTGGAACCTCTGTTTTCTCATCTGCAATGTAAGTTATTTGAACCAGATGCTCTCAAGGTACCCACTGCCAGCTGTGAGATTTTGTGATTCAGTGAATGGAAGCCAGGCACTCACAATCTGGTTAGGCTCTCAGTGGTTATAAGAATCTAATAAAATATGCTTCTTTCTCATTCTCCTACCAGAAAAAGATCATTTATGTTTGACATATCTGTTAGACATTTTCACGAGCCTATGTTTGCGAATTCTTGATGATTCCTTAATTTTTATAGTCCTGTGAGGAGAGCAGTCACACTGGTTATAACTGAAGTGACTTAGCCTTGGCTGCATAGAGTATTTGGGTCTATGGCATAACTCAATTTTACCACAACCACTTTCTGGGTCCCGCAAGAAGGGCTCTTTGAGACAATAAATGTATCTATCTATTCCTTAACGCTACAAGAGCCATGCTCTAGCTCTAAAGCAAAAACTTTATACCACATTTGATTTTGTGAGGCTTTGGACAATGATGTTCTATGTCTGAATCAGAAGATTCCCAATAACAATCCAATCAGCCAAGGATGCTATGGTTGGCAAAACCCCAGAAAGTCAGCTGCCCTGCTTTGTCCTGCTCTAGCTTTGAGCTCCAGGATGAGCTCAACTGTTACCTTCCATGGAGCCAAAAAGCCCTCAGGCTTACTGGTAGTTTTATGACCAGCCCAAAGAGACCTACAGTAACTCTAAGATAAGGATTGTATGCCACAGGGGATAGGAACACTGTGTCAACTGTAGAGCAAAAGAATAGTATTCCCTTTGAGAAAAAGAAAAACACTAGATAAACGTGGCAAAAAAATTGTTGTGTCATAAAGACACATCCCGAATAGTCAAACAGAAAGAAATGAGACTCTTAAGGGCCGGTCTGTAACTTCTTGACTAAAATGCAGTGGATATCATAGTGTTTGGCATCCATGATGCCATTGAGGACGTCAGGCTTAAATGAAGGAGACTTGAGCGTGCATGCTTGCTTTCTCTTTCTGTCTCTCCTTCTCTCCATTCTTTCTCTCTCCCCCACCCCTCAGCCCCCAGCACACATCTTTAAAACAACCCAAAGGTTTTGAACACAATGTTGCCTCTGAAGACCTGAGATAGTCCAGTTGTTTTCCATAGCCTTCCAAACTGTTTCTTTTACTGGAATATTTCCAATCTTAAAAGAAAAAGAAAATCTATGACGTGCTATAAGGTTGACAAACACACTCACTGTGACAAAGCTCTTTTTCCCTATGTGCAGGTTTTATAAGTTATTCTTGCAACATTGTTGTTTGTGGATGAAAGCCAATTTAGTTTGTATTTTACTGGATATTTATTTAATCATATATTAACTAGGTGTGAACCGTATACAAATCTTATCAAGTGACTCAGAGACCTCACAATATACCTGGAATTTGTGTGGCATCTGAATTCACAAAGTGTCTGCCCAAGTGTGACAGAGTGTTAAGGAGTATTACTTTTGCACACATCTAGCACCATAAAAAAATAGAGGGAAATACGAGGACAGGCAGGAAACTTATTAAATCACCATACTTCTAGTTTTCTGAGGTTGAACAAAGGATATGACTTGTTTTCTGAAGGAAGCAATTAATGTTGCATTGACCAGTGGATGCATAGTGGCTATCTTTCTGTTCCCTAAAATAGCTTTGGAACACATCCACTGTATTTTACATTTTCCCAGGAAAATAGGGCTTTAAGTTCCTGTCCCTTCACTTCTATATGATATGTGAACTTTAAACTACCTAGACTTTTCAAAACATAAATTCGCATAAAGTATGATTTCAGGGATGAAGAAATAAAAGGTCCAAGTGAAGCTGTCCTCTGACCTCATTAGTTAATGAATGTGGTTTGTCATGTGACAGAGGTTAGCATAATCAGTAGAAAAGACCAGATTTAGAAATCTTTGTGTGAGGTGTTTTTTTCCCTTTGGTTCAAGGTGGACTGAGCCAAAGTCTTCTCCTGTAATAACAACAAGATGTAGATCTGAAAAATCACTAGTACCTGGAATAATGCCTAGGACATGGTAAGCTCTTGATCAATATTTATTTTTGAGTGGAAATTAAACATTTTCAAATGGAAAGCAATATATCCTCTATATTATCCTGAAATTTCCTGCATTATCCTGAGAGCCCAAGGACACAGCTAGAAGAGGTATTCAAATCACCATTTACAATCAGAAAGGGCCACCAGAAATGTCTGGAGACCTCCTACTGTGCCAGGCTGACCTTTGCATTGTTGGAGAGGAAGGAGGGACTGGAGAAGCTGCAATTACCACATGGGTAGTGTAAGTTACTCAGAGCACCAGGCAACAGTTATTTACAAACCATTATAGAAGAATATCTGTTTCAACAACCAGTAAGGCCATATATATTGCATCCAATCTGCCCTGAGAACAAGCCAAGAGAGGAGTGGCCATAGCAGCAATAACAACATTCCTTATCCCTTTGAAGGATAAAGCAAAGGGTAGAGACTGTGCAGGGCTGAAGCCCGTCATTCCCAGCCCTGAGCATCTTGTTCTCTTCTTCCAGCCTCTGACAGAAGAAAGCCTGGAAGGTGTTCCTGACTTGGTAGGTTTATAACAGGGTACCGACCTTGGAGCTGCTCTCTGAGAGACGAGCTGATGTCCTGCCTATTAGTGCTCAATAAGAGCAGCCAATGCTGACGAGAATAAGTGATCACAGCACTTGGCCTTGGAAAAGAGACAAGGGTGACCAAACAGAAGGTGCAGGTGTCTGAGCAGTTAGACTAATTCAGTCACAACTGCTGCCACATTTGATTTGGAAAAGGAGCCAGGAAAATTATGGGCAAGCTAGAACCTGAATGTAAATGTTGATCTAGTCTACTCATTTATAAAAGGATCATCACAGAGCTGAAGACCATTTCTCCATTATAACTAAGCCACGCAGATAACATCTAACATGGATTTCCAGTTTACAAACAGATGGCATCCTTACAACACAGCAAGTTCAGTATTATTTTACATTTAACCTATCAGGACACAGATGCTCGGCTAACCCTTGTGGTCATGCAGGTAACCAAGGTTTCTAGTCATTCGAATATGCTTTTTGCTATATACTAAAGCTCTCTTTTCAGAGACCACAATCAACCTTTCTTCTCCCTTCATTTTATCGCTTGTCATGTTCCAAAGTAAAAACAGCAGCAGGACCTTACCGCTTATCATTCTTGAAATTCTCCTGAAAGAATATCAAATTTAAATTACTTATAATCTGAAAGAAATCTGGTTATCTTTGGACTGGAGGAAAAAGAATATGATCGTATCTTTACCCTTCAAGAAAAGATTAAGTACCATTTATATAGGAAAGGAATTTATATAGGAAAAATATCCACCATCATATTTGGAGGGTGTGGTAGATACATCAAAAATAACTTCTTTGTATGTTCTCCATTGTCTGAAGAAATGTTAAAGTCCTAGGCTATTTTTTTCCTACGTTCAATGAACTTGCAGCCAAATTTGATAAGGAATTAAAAAGTTCAAACAGCACTACTAAGTTTTTACAGTATGAGTTGAGTTGCTGTGAATGAAGATGAATTTACTATATGTTCCCTCTTAGGGAGGAGTGGAACTTGTTTCACAAACAAAATCAGTAGGAAGTTGGGGAATACAGCTGTAGGGATTAATGCAGTCAATAAAGGCATGGTTCTCAGTCTTTCCCAATAACTCCTCTCTGTCTTTGCCACTTGCAGGGAGCTCTGTTCCAAACTGGGCCAGAGGTCACCTGTGAGGATGGAACCCAGTCGCTCTGCTTAGGAAACCAGTCTCAGAACTGGCCGCATCTCTCTTCTCATGGTGGTTCTCAGTCCAATGTCCTTGACCAATACTAAGTCTTATTCTTGAATGGTCTGTGTGCTGAACTCCATGCTTCATGCGTAACAATTTGTGGTGCCCTCTGGTCCTATAACAAAGCTGCCTTATATGCCTAGATATCAACTGGAATCAGAAAACCAGACAAGACACACTGAAGAGTCCACCTCTAGCACAGGAGTTCTTACACAGCATGAAAGGGCACATTTAAATTTATTTTCCTGCCACAGGGCTTCTGGCTGTCGTCCCCATTCACCAATGTTTTTTCTGTACACAGGAAGAGGGGATGCCTTTTTAGCTGGTTAAGTCTGTAATACTGAAAAGTTGTCATAGAGCATGGATCCATCTGACAGTGAATCAATGGTGATTATTAAAGCACCCAGCCATCTTATCTGCCTATGTGGCTGGGAATAACAATACTGATTCCTTGAAAACAGTAGTCATGGTCAGCAGATTACCTCCAACTCTAAAAATAGACATAAACAACAACACAGTTCTAACATGTAAAACACACAGATCTCTTGATTCTTCCTCCTTATTCAGTTCCAAAGTGATTTTGATTACTTTAGAGCACTGACCAAGACAGATGGCCAAACACTTAGAAAAAAAATTCATGAATGAGATTATGAAAAAAATCATAAGATATTTTTGAGAGATGTAGCAAAAAAGAAAAAATCTAGTAAAAGTCTCTGAAAGATCCAAGCAAAATAATTATGTGCAAAATGAATGAGAAAAAAAAGCAAGAAGAAATTCTGTGTCATGGTCTCTGACTGAAGAATGGATAACCAGTTAGCCACCTTTGGTGGGCTGAATAATGGCCCCCCCCAGATATCCACATCCTAAAACCTGGAACTGGGGCTATCTTATTGGCAAAAAGGGACTTTGAAGATGTGGTTAAGCTAAGGATCTTGAAATGGGGAGATAATCCTGCATTATCTAGGTGGATCCTAAGGGTATTTACATGTGTCCTCCAGAGAAGAGGGAAGGCAATATTACCACAGGGAAAGATTGGAGTGACTTGGCCACAAGTCAAGGAATAGCAGTAGCTATCAAAAGCAGGAAGTGGCAAGGACCATATTCCACACAATAGCCAGTAGTGGGCACTGCCAATAGCTTGATTTTAGCCCAGCAATACTGATTTCAAATTTCTGGCCTCCAGAACTATGGGAGAATTAATTTCTAGTGTTTTAAGCCACCAAGTTTGTGATAATTTGTTATAGTGCCCATAGGAAACTAATACACTATCCATGAATCAGACATGTATTACCAATACAAGCCCAGTAGACATTTATTTCAGGTTGATGACACCCTTCAAAAACGCTACAAGACACTACTCAAGAATTTTCAGAATTGTTTTCTATCTTGAGTTTCTCTGCTCCCATTTTAAAAATGCAAAGTATTAATTTCATTTAGCAGATGTGGCTGCTGACATGGAAGGTTTCATGAGCATAACAGAGAGAATAAGGGTTATGGATCTTGAGTCTGTAGGGAGGTCAAATTAGACACTGCCAAGCAAATGCCTGCATTGTGAATAAAGACAAAATATCTCCAACATGTTGTACTAAGGATTAGGAGAGCTGATCTCTAATGTTGACTTCCAATGATTATCTAGGTCTTCTTGAGCAAATGACTTAGTTTCTCTAGGTTTCAGTTTCCTCACCATAAAATGTGTCAATTAGATATACTCAGCAATTCCTTGAAGCTCTAACATTCTATGGCTTTATCCAGTCAATAGTTGAAATTCAAATCTGTAATAAGCTCAGTGTTATGGACAGTTAGTGTTTCTGGTTCCCTATATAAGTATCAACATATCACCAACTTCACCAAATACACCTGAAATTTCACCCACAGCAGTGTGTGTGTGTGTGTGTGTGTGTGTGTGTGAGAGAGAGAGAGAGAGAGAGAGAGAGAGAGAGAGAGATGGGGGGAATATTCCCCTGTCCATTTACAAACCTTTGAATGAAGAGGCAGAGCAAGATGGCAGAGGAGTAGGAGACCTGGATTTCATCTGGTCTCAGGAATTCAGCTGGATAGGGTTCAAACCATTCTGAACAACTACAAACTCAACAGGAGATAGAGGAAAAGAATAGCAACAACTCTCTGAACAGAAAAGCGACCACTTTCTGGAGGGTAGGACGTGAGGAGAAGTGAATCCGAGGCGATATTCGGGAGGATAGACGGCGGGGGAGGGGGCCTCCATTGGCTGCTTCTGGCAAGTGATAGAGCCGCAGAGCACAAAATCAGAACTTTTAGAAGTCGGCTCCACTGAGGGACGTCGCTCCAGTGGCTAAGCGGGGGTAGAACCCTCGCAGGACACTGTGGTCTCAGGACCCTCAGGGTCACAGAAAGACCAGGGGTGTCTGAGTGCAGCAGAGCTCCCAGGTATCGGTGCGGGGAAGCCAGCTGCAGAGACGGAGCCGAGGCGTGGGCTCTCAGCTGGGGTTGCCATAAATTGTGATCCGCGGCACAGTCGGGCCACTGCTCCTACAGCAGGGACCCAACAAGTGGCAGATCTGGGGAGATTTCCCTTCCTACCCTGGGAGGAGCAGCACAGGAGCGCACCGCAGGGATCTGCTGGGTTTGGAGACTCCACACGGGGTCGGGTGCCAGAGATAGAAACGCTCGATCACAGGTCGGGTGAGCAGGGAGTGCGGCCAGAGACCAGTGAGACAGGAGTGACTGACTGCTCTTCTATGGGGGTGCACTGAGGAGCGCGGCCACAAGTTCTCGGCTCCTCCGGGTCGGAGGTTGAGAGGCCACCATTTTCACTGTCATCCTCCAACGCTGTACGGAAAGCTCGCAGGGAACAAAAGCTCCCAGGAGCAAACCCGAGCAGATGGCCGACAAGGGCGGGGCAATTCCGCCTCCGGCAAAGACATTTGGGAACCAGGGCAACAGGCCCCTCCCCCAGAAGATCAGCAAGAACAGCCAGCCAATACCAAGTTTACCGATCAATGAGAACAGCAGAACTCCAGCGCTAGGGGAATACTGCACATAGAATTCATGGCTTTTTTACAATGATTCATTAGTCTTTCAAAGTTAATTTTTTTAACTGGTTTTTTTTTTTTGAATTTTTCTTTTTCCTTTTTTCAACCATCTTATCAATCCCTTTTTAAAAAAATTTTTTAGTTTTCATTTTTAGAGTCATATTCTATCCCTTCATAGTAGTTACCCTTATTTTTGGCAGATATATATGTAAGTTGTTCTCTCTTTAAAATTTTGAGATACAGTTTCTTCTAACAGATCAAAATATACCCTAAATCTCTAGTGTATGGCTTTCTTCTAGTCTCCTGCCTGATCACAGTCTCTCCCCCCTTTTTTTCCTTTCCTTCTTTCCTTTTTTTTAATCCTCTTCTTTCTTTTTTCAAATATCTTATCAATTCCTTTTTTAAAATTTTTTATAATTTTCATCTTTACAGTCATATTCCATCCCTTCATCGTATCAACCCTTATCTTGTGCACATATAAGTCTTTCTTTCTTTAAAATTTTAGGAGGCACTTTCTTCTAACAGACTAAAATACACCGAAAATCTAGTGTGTGGCACTGATCTAGGCACCAGCCTGATCATATTTGATCATATTGTTTCTTTTTTCTTGTGTTCTGTTCTTGTTTTTATCTTTTTCTTTTCTTTTTTTTTCTTTCTTTCCCTTTCTTTTCCCCTGGTTTCAGGTCTTTTCTGATTTGATTAGAGTATATTTTCTGGGGACGTTGTTACCCTGTTACCATTTTGTTTTCTCATTCATTTATTCTCCTCTGGACAAAATGACAAGACGAAAAAAATGACCTCAACAAAAAGAACAAGAGGTAGTACCGTCTGCCAGGGACCTACTCAATACGGACATTAGTACAATGTCGAACGTAGAGTTCAAATCATGACTTTAAAGATACTAGCTGGGCTTGAAAAAAGCATGGGGTTATCAGAGAAACCCTTTCTGGAGAAACAAAAGAACTAAAATCTAACCAAGTTGAAATCAAAAAGGCTATTAATGAGGTGCAAACAAAAATGGGGGCACTAACTGCTAGGATAAATGAGGCAGAAGAGAGAATCAGTGATATAGAAGACCAAATGATGGAAAATAAAGAGGCTGAGAAAATGAGAGAAACAACTACAGGATCACGAGGGCAGAATTCGAGAGATAAGCGATATGATAAGACGAAACATTAGAATGATTGGGATCCTACAAGAAGAAGAAAGAGAGGGGCAGAAAGTATATTGGAGCAAATTTTAGCACAGAACTTCTCGAATGTGAGGAAGGAAACAGGCATCAAAATCCGGGAGGCACAGAGAACCCCTCTCAAAATCAATAAAAATAGGTCAACACCCCAACATCTAATAGTAAAACTTACGAGTCTCAGAGACAAAGAGAAAATCCTGGAGCAGCTCGGGAGAAGAGATATGTAACCTACAATGGTAGAAACATTAGACTGCCAAAAGACCTATCCACAGAGACCTAGCAGGCCAGAAAGGACCGGCATGATATCTTCAGAGCACTAAATGAGAAAAATAAGCAGCCAAGAATACTATATCCAGCTAGGCTGTCATTGAAAATAGAGGGAGAGATAAAAATCTTCCAGGACAAACAAAAACTAAAGGAATCTGCAAACACGAAAACAGTCCTACAAGAAATATTGAAAGGGGTCCTCTAAGCAAAGAGAGAGCCTAAAAGCAACATGGACCAGAAAGGAATACAGACAATATACAGTAAAAGTCACTTTACAGGCAATACAATGGCACTAAATCCATACCTTTCAATAGTTACCCTGATGTAAATGGGCTAAATGCCCCAATCAAAAGACACAGGCTATCAGATTGGATTAAAAAACAAGACCCATCGATATGCTGTCTGCAAGAGACTCATTTTAGACCCAAAGACACCCCCACATTGAAAGTGAAGGGGTGGGAAACCATTTACCATGCTAATGGACACCAAAAGAAAGCAGGGGTGGCAATCCTTATATGAGACAAATTAGATTTTAAAACAAAGACTGTAATAAGAGATGAGGAAGGACACTATATCCTACTTAAAGGGTCTATCCAACAAGAAGATCTAACAATTGTAAATATCTATGCCCCTAACAGGGGAGCAGCCAATTATATAAGGCAATTAATAACAAAAGCAAAGAAACACATAGACAACAATACAATAATAGTGGGGGACTTTAACACCCCCGACTGAAATGGACAGATCATTTAAGCAAAAGATCAACAAGGAAATAAAGACTTTAAATGAAACACTGGACCAAATGGACTTCACAGACATATTCAGAACATCTCATCCCAAAGCAATGGAACACACATTCTTCTCTAGTGCCCATGGAACATTCTCCAGAATTGATCACATCTTAGGTCACAAATCAGGTCTCAACCGGTACCAAAAGATTGGGATTATTCCCTGCATATTTTCAGACCACAATGCTTTGAAACTAGAACTCAATCACAAGAGGAAAGTCGGAAAGAACTCAAATACATGGAGGCTAAAGAGCATCCTACTAAAGAATGAATGGGTCAACCAGGAAATTAAAGAAGAATTAAAAAAATTCATGGAAACCAATGAAAATGAGAACACAACTCTTCAAAATCTTTGGGATGCAGCAAAGGCAGTCCTAAGAGGAAAGTACATAGCAATACAAGCCTTTCTCAAGAAACAAGAAAGGTCTCCAATACACAACCCAACCCTACATCTAAAGGACCTAGAGAAAGAACAGCAAATAAAGCCTAAACCCAGCAGGAGAAGAGAAATAATAAAGATCAGAGCAGAAATCAATGAAATAGACACCAAAAGAACAGTAGAACAGATCAACAAAACTAGGAGCTGTTTCTTTGAAAGAATTAAGATTGATAAACCCCTGGCCAGACTTATCACAAAGAAAAGAGAAATGACCCAAATCAACAAAATCATGAATGAAAGAGGAGAGATCACAACCAACACCAAAGAAATACAAACAATTATACGAACATATTATCAGCAACTCTATGCCAGCAAATTAGATAACCTGGAAGAAATGGATGCATTCCTAGAGATGTATCAACTACCAAAACTGAACCAGGAAGAAATAGAAAACCTGAACAGACCTAAAAACACTAAGGAAACTGAAGCAGTCATCAAAAATCTCCCAACAAAAGCCCAGGGCCAGATGGCTTCCCAGGGGAATTCTACCAAACATTTAAGGAAGAATTAATACCTATTCCCCTGAAACTGTTCCAAAAAATAGAAATGGAAGGAAAACTTCCAAACTCATTTTATGAGGCCACCATTACCTTGATCCCCAAACCAGACAAAGACCCCATCAAAAAGGAGAATTACAGACCAATATCCTTGATGAACATGGATGCAAAAATTCTCACCAAAATACTAGCCAATAGGATCCAACAGTACATTAAAAGGATTATTCACCATGACCAAGTGGGATTTATGCCTGGGCTGCAAGGTTGGTTCAACATCCGCAATCAATCAACGTGACACAATATATTAACAAAATAAAGAACAAGAATCATATGATCCTCTCAATAGATGCAGAGAAAGCATTTGACAAAATACAGCATCCTTTCTTGATCAAAACTCTTCAGAGTATAGGGATAGAGGGTACCTACCTCAATATCATAAAAGCCATCCATGAAAAACCTACAGCAAATATCGTTCTCAATGCGGAAAAACTGAGAGCTTTCCCCCTAAGGTCAGGAACGCGGCAGGGATGTCCACTATCACCACTGCTTTTCAACATAGTATTCAAAGTCAGAGCAATCAGACAACAAAAAGAAATCAAAGACATCCAAATCGGCAGGGAGGAAGTCAAACTCTCACTCTTTGCAGATGATATGACACTTTATGTGGAAAATCCAAAAGACTCCACCCCAAAACTGCTAGAACTCATACAGGAATTCTGTAAAGTGGCAGGATATAAAATCAATGCACAGAAATCAGTGGCATTCCTATACACCAACAAGACAGAAGAGAGACAAATCAAGGAGTCGATCCCATTTACAGTTGCACCCAAAACCATAAGATACCTAGGAATAAATCTAACCAAAGAGGCAAAGGATCTGTACTCAGAAAAGTACAAAATACTCATGAAAGAAATTGAAGAAGACACAAAGAAATGGAAAAATGTTCCATGCTCATCGATTGGAAGAACAAACATTGTGAAGATGTCAATGCTACCTAGAGCAATCTACACATTCAATGCAATCCCCATCAAAATACCATCCACTTTTTTCAAAGAAATGGAACAAATAATCCTAAAATTTGTATGGAACCAGAAAAGACCCAATAGCCAGAGGAATGTTGAAAAAGAAAAGCAAAGCTGGCGGCATCACAATTCCGGACTTCCAGCTCTATTACAAAGCTGTCATCATCAAGACAGTATAGTACTGGCACAAAAACAGACACATAGATCAATGGAACAGAATCGAGAGCCCAGAAATGGACCCTCAACTCTATGGTCAACTCATCTTTGACAAAGCAGGAAGGAATGTCCAATGGAAAAAAGACAGTCTCTTCCACAAATGGTGTTGGGAAAATTGGACAGCCACATGCAGAAGAATGAAACTGGGCCATTTCCTTACACCACACACAAAAATAGACTCCAAATGGTTGAAAGACCTAGATGTGAGGCAGCAACCTCTTCGACCTCAGCCGCAGCAACTTCTTCCTAGAAACATCGCCAAAGGCAAGGGAAGCAAGGGCAAAAATGAACTATTGGGATTTCATCAAGAGGAAAAGCTTTTGCACAGCAAAAGAAACAGTCCACACAACCAAAAGACAACCGACAGAATGGGAGAAAATATTTGCCAATGACAGATAAAGGGCTAGTATCCAAAATCTATAAAGAACTTATCCAACTCAACACCCAAAGAACAAATAATCCAATCAAGAAATGGGCAGAAGACATGAACAGACATTTTTCCAAAGAAGACATCCAAATGGCCAACAGACACATGAAAAAGTGCTCAACATCGCTCGGCATCAGGGAAATCCAAATCAAAACCTCAATGAGATTCCACTTCACACCAGTCAGAATGGCTAAAATTAACAAGTCAGGAAACGACAGATGTTGGCGGGGATGTGGAGAAAGGAGACCCCTCCTACACTGTTGGTTGGAATGCAGGCTGGTGCAACCACTCTGGAAAATAGTATGGAGGTTCCTCAAACAGTTGAAAATAGAGCTACCATACGATCCAGCAATTGCACTACTGGGTATTTACCACAAAGATACAAATGTAGGGATCCGAAGGGGTACGTGCACCCCAATGTTTATAGCAGCAATGTCCACAATAGCCAAACTGTGGAAAGAGCCAAGATGTCCATCGACAGATGAATGGATCAAGAAGAGGTGGTATGTATACACAATGGAATATTATGCAGCCATCAAAAGAAATGAGATCTTGCCATTTGCAACGATATGAATGGAACTGGAGGGTGTTATGCTGAGTGAAATAAGTCAATCAGAGAAAGACATGTATCATATGACCGCACTGATATGAGGAATTCTTAATTTCAGGAAACAAACTGAGGGTTGCTGGAGTGGGGGTGAGGTGGGAGCGATGGGGTGGCTGGGTGATAGACATTGGGGAGGGTATGTGCTATGGTGAGCGCTGTGAATTGTGCAAGACTGTTGAATCATAGATCTGTACCTCTGAAACAAATAATGTAATATATGTTAAGAAAAAAAAAAAGAAGATAGCAGGAGGGGAAGAATGAAGGGGGGAATCGGGAGGGGGAGATGAACTATGAGATATGATGGACTCTGAAAAACAAACTGAGGGTTCTAGAGGGGAGGGGGTGGGGGGATGGGTTGGTCTGGTGATGGGTATTAAGGAGGGCACGTTCTGCGTGGAGCACTGGGTGTTATGCACAAACAATGAATCATGGAACACTACATTTAAAACTAATGATGTAATGTATGGTGATTAACAATTAAAAATTTTAAAAAATAACCTTTGGATGAAATCCTATAACACATTAGATTAAATGAATTTATCCATCTTCATTATAGCTCTTCTCACTCAGTTATTGTCTTAGACACATTACACTGTGACTATTAGTTTATATATCTGTCTCTACCATTACACAAGAGAAGTTCCTGAGAGAAGGAACTAGATTTTATTCATCACTGAATCCTCATGACCTGGCACTTAAGTGCCTGGCACAAAGTAGATGCTCAATAAATATTTGTTAGATAGATGCATGGCTGCCTAGCTGGCCTTTCCCCCGTGTAGGATATCAGAAGAGACAACTTAGGCAGAATAGGAGAGAAGTTCTCAGCAGACAAAACAAACAACCCCCCCCACCAAAAAAGAAAAACATTATCTACGTTATCTACATCTCCTACCTGTGGTGGACAGTACAGTCCACAAATCATTTATCCCAGGCTTTTTCTTATAGCTTGATACCTTTACCATGTTTTCTTTTGGGAGAAAATTGGGTGTACTTTATCAGAGGTTTGGTTTCTTTTTTAAAAATTCTTTATCTCTCTAAAGCACCATTAAATTGTTAATTGAAATAAAAGCGACTTAATTTGTAACTAGGACTTGATGAAGTGGTAATTAGAAACAAATGCTGTACTGCATTTGAATGTTTATCTTATTATTAGTATGCTATTGTTTCTTTTTAAATTACTCTGTTCAGCTGAATTTCAGTAGATAAATTTCAGGTATTTTTCCACTGAAAAATGACAGTGAAGAAAACTGCCAAGCAACAAAATATTAAGTGAAGAAGTGAGTATTTGGTTGGGCTACTTTTTATTATTTTTCTTATCATTTTAAAGAATTAATCCAAATTGTGAGGAAGAAAATATGGTGGTGAGTTATACTCCACTCTATCTGCAAAAATTAGTCTCAAAACATAACATTATCAAGAACAGGATCGAGCCTGATTTGTAAGTTTACTCTTTAACACCCATGGGTTAAAAAAAATCCATTAAAGGGTCTTCAATTTACAGCATCCTTAGGAGAAGACATTGATACTAAATTAACAATAAATTAACAATACTCCACTACTCAGATAGGAGACCCTGTATTTACTCTGAATCCTTTCCATTACTGCAAACCAAGATTTAAGAAATTTTATTTCTTTTTAGGCTGACCTGGGGGCTACCAACAAGAGATATGTGATCTTCTTTCACAACCTGCTCAGGCCAGTCATTCAAATCATAACTACAGTTTATAGTACAAGATCTTTTTTACTACACACTAATACATTATCTATAAAATATATACTCAAATAAATGAGTTACAAATAGTTTAGTTGCATAATTTAGCTGGATATACATTAACAAATAAGTCAGATTTCTTTCATAATTAATGACATTATCATTCATTCACCCCCTCACCACCCAGCCCAGACTTCAAAATAAAGCAAAACAAAACACTAAACAACCATTACTAGACAAAGTGTCCCCAGATAATGTGGCAATGTTCTGTCTCCCGTTTTAGTTTCACGTAATGGAAAGTGTTATTGTAACAGTGACAAGGAGCAGACTTACGGGAAGAGATGGAAGAATATAGTGACGTGGCTTTGGGAATTCAGAATTCTCCAAGAATCTTCATTTACTTTCCTACTTACCTGCTATTCCAAGGTGTCATCAGCCTCTTACCTGGACTGTAAAGGAGATTAATAGCCACATCAATGTTATCCTGACTTTAGTCTTAGGGAATGACCCACCAGACCTCTGGACCCAAGGTCATTTGCCAATTTATATCACTATTGGTTGATCCTGGGATATCAGAAGAAGACTAAAGGAAAAGTCCCTTATTTAATAGAACAAGACAAAAATGTAATAATAAAGAAGAGAGTGAATTATGGTAGAGAGAGTATGCTATTGGAAAGAAGCAGGCAGGATGGATCTCTGACCTTTACAGATGAGAGCCAAATTGGGTCTAAAAAGGTGGGATTCTTTTTCCTTTAGGAAAAACCAAGAGTAAACCAAATCACATGGTCTGCTTTCAGCTTCCTCCATTCTTTGCATATTTTAAGTGCTTAGTTAGCCTTGCTTCTGAGTTCCACAGGTGTCCCAGATTTACCTGGATGACTTCCTGTTTGGTAGTTACTAAAGCTATCTCCCTAAATACAGATCAATAGTCTAAAAGCTATAAGCATTGTTTAAAAAAAATAAAAATCAGAACAGACATAACTAAAGACAGTGGGATTTGGGGAAATTTAATATCCAGGTCAAAACAAACTCATCCAACAAAAGGAACAATAATTTATTTTGTTGTACCCACTTATCTCTAAGTAGATTTTGATTATGTTAATTACCAAGAGTGAATGGCAAAGAAAAACAGTCCAGAAATTGCAATCCCATACCCTAGGTTCTTGTTCTGAGTTGGCTACTAACAAGCTTTGTGACCATAGACAAATCATTTATATGGATAATAATGCTTGTCCAACAATGATTTGTACCTCCAGGTTACAGACCGTTCTTATCACTGAATATATAAAGTAATAAAAAATGAGGTGTTCCATAGTAATTCATCCTAATTTAGCCCTCTTTCATGTTCCTTTATATCCAGGGTGAAATCACATGTTTAGATGACTAACCTGATACCATGATTGTCTTTCTAAAAAGCTTTCTCATTTAGGAAGAAGAGGCCAAAATTTAAAAGACAACTCTTTCAGGCATCAATCTCCTTGGGAACGAAATAAACCCAGGACCTTGACACTGACTGATTATGGGATTATTCCTGTGTTGGGGGGTGGGGGGGTGCCACACAGGAAATGAAGAGAATGACTATGATTTTAGCTGTTTGCAGAGTCAGTTCCTCCTCTGGGGTCAGTGGTGGAGTAAGCAGGGAATAGTATCTTCTGTAATTGGTGCCTGGCATCTTGTTACTGGTAAGTGGTGTCTGACTAGTCACCATTCTTTTATATGTTGCACATCCACTTTCACCAGAAAAACTGAAAAATATGTATGTCCTTTCTCTTTAGTATGTGCCAGATTTGCCAAAGGAAATGCCTGAATGTTATCAACTTCTAAAAGGCTAAACAGAAGTAAAGATAGAAAGCTTTGGCCAATAAAAGCTTCCAAAAAAACAGGTTTGAGGTAGCACTGCTTTCCTTTCTCCACTGAAAAATACAAATGTGTGTATCTGATCCCTAGATACTCCAGTTTCTGAACACCCAAACTACATACTGTCTGTTGCTACTTAGCCAAGAAGAGTGACCATTTCCTAAATTATGGGGTTGCATATATGCGTATTTTAGGACTCAGCCAACGTGGCCCTTTTAGATTAAGGAAGTTTCATTAAGTTGCCTGCTTTGCAGTTAGTAAGGACTGGGTCAGGATTTGAATGCAGTTCTGTCAGACTAGCAAAGCCAGTAAGTTTTTCACCTCTCCACCCTGAGGCAAAAGCTATGAGTCACATCCCCAGCACTTTGTTATAGCCTGAAAGGGTCTGAAGTGATTTAGAAGTGGCAGAAGTGCCTCATTTCCGATTGCATTTGTGAGCTTTAGTCTCACTCACAGATTGTGAAACCCTTACTATCGCCATTACTGACACTCATTTGCAACATAGGGGTTCACTGGTTTTCACAGGCGGGAGCCCTGTCAGCAATTGTTGAATGGTAAGTGGAAATTCGTCATGGGGACTTTGAGAAAGTGAGCATGGAGAATACTAACCACTGGAAAAGTTAAGCAATTTACAGAGTGCAAATGAATGTGATTTATTATGAACTCCATTCACGAAGTTTTTAATACCTTAAAGACATAAAGTTTTCAATATCTTTAGTCAACAAATATGTAACGCTTACTGTGCGCTGATACTGTTAGTGCTTTACAATTATTAACCCTTTCAGTTCTTATGAGAATTTGTGATAGATGCTATTATTTTCTGTTTGCAAATGAGGGAGTTGAGTGATATTTGTACAAAGTCACCAATCTAATGGCAAATTTGGGATTCAAACCCAGGCATTCCTGCTTCAGAACCCATGTTATTGGGCCTTGTGCTTTGCTGCTTCTAGGAGACAGCTGATGTAATGTAAACAAAGATGCTGTAAGGTACCTAAGTATTATGAACCTGAAAGTGTTTTCCCCTTTAATCTTTAGCTTTAATTAGCTACCATGTAAAAATATCCTTAAAGCATTAAAGCTAGTGTTTGGCATTTAATATACTGCCATGTAAAAAGAACTGAAACAATTTTCAATTAGTGAGGACACTCAAGAAGACTCTGACCTCCCTATGTATTTGTTGGGGCCAACCCTGCTTCACTCTGTGCCCTGGGAACTAGAGAGAGTCCGTGCTTGGGACACAGTGAGCCATTAGGATTGAATGAATAAATGTCACACCTTATCCTTCCACCCCATAGTGGGGCTTGGCTCAAGTGTTAGGGGAGGACATCATCATCCTGCCTCCAATGAACCCTGAGATATGCACTTCAGTCTCCCTGGAGAGATTCCATTTTCAGTTCCCTTGGACCTTTTCAGTTTCAACCTTGCTTCATAGTGCCTTCTCCTTCTTGTGGCTTTTACCAGTTTCACCTTCTGGTTTCACCACATCACACCATGTACCCTACTTTCTAATCATTTACTTAACATATATCTTATTTGACTTGTATCTTTGGAGCAACTGCTATGAGCAAGCACTCCTAGCTCACTATAATTTATGTCATGTGCAAACACACGTCAGCCAAATGTTTCATGAACTTCTATAGAAGGCTACATTAGTTTCCTATGACTACTGTAATATATTACCACCAACTTAATGGCTCAAAACTACACAAATTTATTCTAATACAATTCTAGAGGCCAGAAGTCTGAAGTCAGTTTCACTAGGTCAAAGTCAGGGTATAGGCAGGGCAGTTTCCTTCTGGAAGCTCTGAGGGAAAATCTCTTTCCTTGGCTTTTCTATCTTCTAGGGGTTACTTGCAACCCTTGGCTTGTGGCTTCTTCCTTGCATTGCTCCAACCTCTTGCTTTCATCATCACATCTCCTACATCTTCTTCTAGTCAAGTCTCCCTCTGCCTCCCTCATGTAAGAGCACTTGTGATTATGCTTAAGGCCCATCTGGATAATCAAGGATAACTTCTCTATCTCAATATCCTAAATGGTATCTGCAAAGGTCCTTTGGCCATAGAAAGTATCCAGGATGCAGACATTTTGGGGGCCATTATTAGGCTTACCACAGGTGCCCAAATAAATTTATTTATAATTTCTAAGAGTCAGATATCCATTTTCATGCTTAGTGGCCCAACCAAAACCACAACATATCAAGTAATTTGAGATTTACACATTCAAAAGATAAGGAGGCCAATTACATATGTACTCTTTTTAGTGAAACAGGCAGTCTGAATGCAATTAAGCACCATCATAGTTGAATTATGCAAGGAGCCATTTTTTTTCTTCAGTACTGTTCCCAAGAAAATTTTAAAAATGACGGTTTGTCCACAATGTTCCATTTTCAACCAATATTTTGAAATCACCTGAGTCATTATGAAATTTCAAAATTCCCTTCTAGAAAAAAAAGTCTCCTGACCTTTTGCTTATTTCTTAGAAAGTATGGAGGTTTTTTAACATGTCCATACATTCTTTCTCCTCCCAGGAAGAGGCAGACATTTCCTTCCTTTCCCTCTCCTTATACCTGGGTGGACCACCTCTGTGACTACATCAACAAACAAAATATGGCAGAAGTGACCCAGCATGAGTTCCGAGCCTAGGTTCCAAAAAGCCATGCAGATTCTGCCAGGTTTTCCTGGGACAGTCACTTTCAAGCCCTGAGCCTCCATTTTAAAAGTGCAACTAACCTGAAGCTGCCATGTTTGAGTGATCATGTAGAAAGATCACACTGAAGTAGAAAGAGACACCTGGGGAGCCACAGCATTCCAGGCCAGCTGTCAAGGTGGGGCCTCAGACATTCTGCGCCAGGAGTCTGCAAACGAGGACCTGCAAGCCAAATCCAGCCCACCACCTATTTTTTGTAAGGCAAGTTTTTTGGAACACAACTACCTTCTTTATTTCATGTTATAATGGCTGAGTTGAACAGTTGTGACAGTGATCACTGGGCTTGCAAAACCTAAAGTATTTGCTCTTTGGCCCTTTACAGAAAATGTTTGCTGGGGCGCCTGGGTGGCTCAGTCGTTAAGTGTCTGCCTTTGGCTCAGGTCATGATCCCAGGGTACTGGGATTGAGCCCCGCATCGAGCTCCCTGCTCCGTGGGAAGCCTGCTTCTCCCTCTCCCACTCCCCCTGCTTGTGTTCCGTCTCTCACTGTGTCTCTCTGTCAAATAAATAAATAAAATCTTAAAAAGAAAAAAAGAAAGAAAGAAAGAAAGAAAGAGAACGAACGAACGAACTTGGGACCCCACTTAGGAACGCTTTAAAAAAAAAGAAAAGAAAATGTTTGCCAATCCCTGTTGTATAGACCAATCCAAATTTCCAGCCCACAAAATACTTGAGCATAATAAATACTTATACCAGTAAGTTTAGGAGTAATTTGTGATACAGCATGAGATAACTGGTACAGATATAGGGTGATATCACTAAAACATCTCTTGAAGTCCTTTCATTTTTAAATTATACACAAGCGCATTTCATACTAGGCTTTTTTGGAAAAGTTCCCTTTAATTCATACTTCCTTCAGCTATCACCGTGTTTCCTTGTTCCTTGCTCCCTTCACTGCAAACGCCTTTGAAGGGTGCATCTGCCATTCTGCTCAGCTCAATACAACCGGGTTTTTGGTTTTTATCCTCACCACTCTTCCATGGTGGCTATTATCAAGGTCAAAGTGAATGGGTTCATCTTGCTCAACCTCTAGGAGTTTTTGTTTTTTTTTTTAAATCTTGGTGGACCACTGTTTCCTTTCTTCCCTGAGTTTCCAAGCTCCCCTCCACACCCACTTAGTGTTTTACCTAACATGCATGTTTTGCCAATCTCCCTCTGACTCATCTTCCAGGGCTTGCTCCTGGATCCGCATCCCTTCTTTATCTACTTGCATTATCTACTCTTTCCTTGAGTGATTTCATTCAGTTCTGTGGCTCCAGACTTGAATATTCAAGTGTCTATTTTCATTTTCATTGGGGTATCTAATAAGCATAAAACTTAACATGTCCCCAACTACTGAGTTTTGCTATAAAATCTGCCACTCTCAAATTCTTCCTCAACATATTAAATAGCATCACTATCCACTCAACTGCTCAGGTCAAATTTGTAGTCATCCCTGATTTCTCTCTTTCTTATACACTTCACATTTAATCCATCAGTAAGTCCCATGGCACCATTTAAAAAATATAACCCTATTCTTATCATATCATCTTCAAGCCACCATCATTTCCCACCTTCAGCTAGTATTGAATTTCTGTTATTTCCTTATATATGTATTATTTATCTTCATCACTAGGATATAAGCTCCTGGGGACCTAGAAGAGTGCTTGGAACACAAGATATCCTTTTTTTTTTTTTTAAGATATCCTTAATAAGTATCTTTTGACAAGTTGACTTAATTACAAAGGAATTCAACTAAAAGAAAAAGTTTCCTAAAAAGATAAAAATACATTAATTTAGGACAATGTCCAAAGATATTATTAACTCTGGAAGTGGCACATGAGAAAATTTTGAGGCACTGGTTATGATGTTCCACTTCTTGAATTAAATTGTGGTTATTAGTTTATTCAAAATTATTAAACTTACAAATGTATCTTATAGCCTTTTGGATGTATAATCTTTCATAAAATGATGCATTACAGGAGTAGGCAAACTAAGGCTATGGGTCAAATGGAGCTTGCAGCCTGTTTTTGTACAGCCATACAACAAAGAATAGTTTTTACATTTTTAAAAGGTTGCTAAGAAGAAGAAGAGTTGACAGAGACAGTATGTTACCTACAAAGCCTAAAATATTTACTATCTGGTCCTTCACAGAAAATGTTTACCACCTACATCAGGATATAGTAGTAAGAGTGGATGTTTTATTGTATTAAAAACTATTTCAGAAATCCCCATATTTTAAAATGGGGATTTGATGAACAAGGTAATGAATAAGCAAGTGGCCTAAAGCTCTACAGACCTGATAAAGACAATTCATAAAAAATCCATAAATAATACAAGTGCTTCTAATTGACACAACCAGGGTCAATTAAATTTAATGCCAAAGGATATTGAGAGACATAATTGTTGAATATTAAAGATGTGAAAGAAGAAACATTTATGATTCAGTGTTCATTTAATATAAAATTTATGGCATACATTTTAGAATGAGTAATTTTCCATTTCCTAAGGGGTTTACATATTTTTAACTTTTTCTTCAGCTTATAGATACAATTTCATATCTTAAGCTTAAATTCCTATTCCATCTTTCTAAATTGAAGACCAATTAAGATATTAAGCATTAAAAATATTAAATTGATTATATGAGAGAGAAACTGTTAGGTAAAATATTAATGGAAAGGAGATTAAAATGTTTGGGGCTGTAGTAAATATTTACTAGCTATAGCCTTCAATAAATTAACAGCATTGACAAAGTTTTTACTGCTGCTGCTATTAGAAGTGAACACCAAAATAGCCATTGCGTCGGGTATGAATAAATTAACCTTTCAAATGAACATTATTCTGTTTAATGAGTTTTATCTTGCCATCTTGGATATTTACATTAAATATTAACTTTTAGACAATTCAATGTACATAGCATGATGGCTTATGAATTTGGGTAAGTTGAGGATTAAAGGTATATTTTTAAGATGCTTTTGGCTGTTATTCTAAGCCTATTCTAAGCATTTTTTTTTTCAGGTTAAATGAACATGCTATATAAACTAATGTAAACAAATATATTTATGGGCTTTTTGTACCAGTAAGCTACACTTCTTTTGCATCCATTCCTTTTATGAGTGGTAAAAAGCAGGCTATTTAGAGGGGAGGGGTAGTCCCCCTCACCACTAGAAATTGTATGCCACAGCATATGTGGGACTGTCAGTCAAGGTTCCCTGCCCTTCCCTAACAATAGGTGAGTGCTTGACCTGAGCTAGACAAGGTGAATGGACCCTTATCTCTCCAGCAGAATGATTCACAGATGGAGAAGCAGTTGGTGCTCAGGAGAGAGTCAGCCTGCTCATCAGGATGTCTGAGCTTTTCTGCTTCATGTTCCCTCCTGGCCTGGTCAACTACCTTCCTTAATTTTGTGAGCTACTTGGGCGCCTGGGTGGCTCAGTCATTAAGCATCTGCCTTCGGCTCAGGTCATGATCCTGAGGTCCTGGGATCAAGCCCCGCATTGGGCTCCCTGCTCCACGGGAAGCCTGCTTCTCCCTCTTCCACTCCCCCTGCTTGTGTTCCCTCTCTTCCTGTGTCTCCCTCTCTCTCTGTCAAATGAATGAACAAAATCTTTGGAAAAAAAAATATTGTGAGCTACTGTATAGCCTGCCAATCAATTTCATCTTTGCCCCTCCCAACACGCACATCTGATTTTGTCATAAATTAACCAGCATCATTTTCTTTTGTTGGCTATACCCCATCTGAACAGATTCATTTAGGTTCACATGACCTGGAATTAAAGCCTGAGAAGTATAAATTATGAACTGCATGTAAAAGATAATGGCTGATAAAAATTGGCACCAATGACTTCACTGTATTCTAATATATATATATAGTATTTTTTCACTGTATTCATATATATATATATATGTTATAGTCTCTTCACGTTTGTCTCATCTAAGCTGCAAATACTTTTAGACCATGAATATCCTGTTGTTGTTTTTTTTAAAGATTTTATTTATTTATTTGAGAGAGAGAGAGCACATGGGGGGGGAGGGTCAGAGGGAGAAGCAGACTCCCTGCTGAGCAGGGAGCCCGATGTGGGACTCGATCCCGGTACTCCAGGATCATGACCTAAGCCGAAGGCAGTCGCTTAACCAACTGAGCCACCCAGGTGCCCGGATATCCTCTGTTGGTAGCAAGAGATATTATCCCAGTGTTTTCATGTGTATAGATGTTAACTCAGCATTCCAAAAACTACTTGGCTGGAGAAAAGTCCTCTACAGTTCTCTGACATTTATTTGAACTGTGTGGATTCTCTTAGCTAATGTTGATTCAGGCAAACACCACTGAAAAAAGAGAAAACACTAAGCAAACATACTTATTCTATCATAACAAGTGAAAACCATGTAGTTTGATAATAGTACCTTCTCCTAATATATAGTATATGGAAATAAATTTTTTTCTTTAATTTTCCACAGAGCTTTTTCTTTTTAAACTATAAAATTACAGCATTGTGTGTGTGGGGGGGGTAAAGTGGTTTGAGAAAAGGATCATCTTTAAGAAATAATAACTTCTATTTAGAATGCTTATTACTCACATCATCTAAATCAGCCCTCACAACAAGCCAAAGAGAAGGCATTATCTCTGTTACTCGATGAAAAAACTGAGGCTCAAAGAGGAAAAATTGACTTGCCTGAGGTCACCCTTCCTTACGAAGGGACAGAGCTGAAATTCAAACGGAGGTCTATCTGTCAGCAAAGCCCATGCTTTTACCCACTACACTATTTAATTTCTATAACAGATTTTATACTCTGTTCATCAGTCCATGAAAGAATATCTACAGGGTGCAAGAAAAAAATTGGATACAATTTTTCACACAAAATAGCTTTTTAAAACCAACTCAGATAAGAGACTTGGGTAGGTTGTATTGAAAAAAATAAAATGATGGCTTTGTAAAAGTTATATATATATAGATATATGTATCTTACAAATTCCAGTCTCTGCTTTCCTACCCTGTTCAGAATCTAGAACTCTCAAGTTCAATGTATAATACTGATGGCTACTAAAGAACAAGTTCAGAGTTCCTTTTTAACAGGAAAAAAAGCATTAAAAAGTGAAAGAAAAGCACCATAATTTTATCTAGTGCTGTCACAAAACCTGAAGTGAATAACGGGCATTGAAAATAGAAAACTCTGGAAACCAACTTGCACAATTATGTGTAATAGAGAACATGGAGGGTGGGTGTAGGAGACAGTGCTATGAGGCAAAAATGTAAATTCATGCTAAATTCATGCTACATAAGAAAGAAATTTCCTCTAAAAATTAGGTTGAATGAAAATTCAAACCCAGCCTCTGTTAAGTTGTCTTCCATAGGTCTGGTTTTCAAAGTGGAGTCCCTGAACAAGCAAGATCAGCATTACCTAGGAACTTGTTAGAAATAAAATTCTCTGGCAACAGTAGACTTACTAGATTAGAAACTCTGTGAGGCCCAGCAACCTTTGTTTTAACAAGCCCTCCAGGTAATTCTGATGCATGCTCAAGTTTGAGAACCACTGTGCTAGAGGTACAACTAGGTTCTATGCCTGGATTTCTCTGGTGTCAGATGAGACCCAATGGAGCTTTTCATGAAGGTAGAAGGAATAAATAGCGCAACTTTTACTCTATCTTCAATATCTCTTTCTAATCTCAACAATGGATCTCAACAATTATCTGATTAAATATGCAGAAAATATGAATCTTACTCTACACTTGGGTGTGCAAGTTGTATTATATATCTTTTGTTCATTCCACAACTCCCCAGGCAGGGAATACAATCAGAGACCATGTTAGACCATCAGAAACCATCCTCTCCCCAATGTTACAAGAGTGGTTGATTGCATCATGGGTGAGGGTCAAGTCTACAAAGCCTGAAGGTATCAGGGAGTCATCTTAGGTTTTCAGTCCACATGGGTTAGCACTGAGAAATTCACTGTATGTATAAGCCAGGAGGACCACTTAGGTCTGGCAATTCTTCTATGTTATGGCAGACTTGGGTCCTGGCACCACTGCAGAGACTGGAAACCTTTGTTCTAGAGCCTAGTCCCTGTAGGAATACCATGCAGGCATGTCTTTTGTGGTTCTGTCAACACCCTTAGATTTCAGGAGGCCGAGAACAAGCTCCCACAACTTTTGGGCCACAGCTTCCACTGCCTTCCCATTCTGAAGGAATTTCTTTATGTAGGTACCTTCAAAAACATTCCCTACCAAGACACGCAGCAGTATTTCAGCAGTGACCCAGCCCTTTCCTTCTCATTTCTAAAAGCCTCAATATTTATTGGTGCAATGAAAGAAAGAATAAATGATTATGCCCTCTCAAATCAGTTGTTTTTGTATGCTACTCAGTCATAGTCTAGCCTGCATAGAGTTCCTAACTTTGTAATCTCTGTCTGTGCTGGCGCCCAGTCGTAAGACTGGCCATTTATCCTATCCAGAGCGTCTAAAACATTATTGGTAGGTAGTCTTAATAATAAAAACATTCTTGAGACTTCAGTCTTACTTACTGAGTACCTGTTATATGACAGAAAGCATCTAGGAGCTCTCTATAGTTTCTCTTGTTTATTTTCTCAGAATAGCCCTATGAGGTACTTCTAATTTAAGTACTTAATGTAGCTTGCCCAAGATCACACAATTCTTAGTTGGAGGGAAAGAGATCAGGATCCAGCTCCAGCTCTGTCTCCTCTCCCCAGTACCTGACAGAAATTTGGCTTCTTCCCTATACCACACTGCCTCTTGCCCTACCCTTCTGTGGGCAACCAACCAATGGAATTCACATTTGGATCAATTATCCAAAGTGCATAAATCCAACCAAAGCACCTACTATGTGTCTCTTGGAAGTAATCAAAATGACTGATTAGTAATATTTTGGATAAAACCTCTCCTTGGTAGTATGTGCTTTCTGGCCCTGCCCAGTATAACGCTTCAGAATTGCATACTGAGGAAATAAAGAGTATATCTCCTGGAACCAACGTTAGAAACCCAATGGACTCTCCTTTTGAAGTGTGAAGAGGGAGCACTATGTATACAGTCAAACAATACATCCTAATTAACTTGCTGGCCCAAGGGTCGAGACCAAAGAGGCTATGAATTTTGAAATAACTATTGGAGAAGGCTTAAAAAGAAAAAAAAAGTGAATATAATGAATTCAGATTAATAGTAGTCTCTACTTAGCATTTATAAGTATCAGACTCTATGCTAAGCATTCCAAATATTACCAGTTAATGCTCTCCAAAACTCGATGAAGTTGTTTTTTATTCCCCTGTTACGGTTCTAACTTCGCAGTTCTCTGTAAGATAGGGGTCATATTATCATCTTCTTTTACAGTGTTATTGTGAGGACTCCATGAGTTAAGACATGTCAAATGCTCAGGATTAGACCCAGCTCATAATAAACATGCGATAAATGTTATTTCCTTCCTTATACAAATGAGAAAACGATGGCTTGGCTACACTGAAAAGTTGCCCGAGTTGGCATAGTAAGGGTGAGAGAAGGATTTGAGGCTCTCTGATTCTGGGAGCCATGTCTCAAGCCCCCGTACACTCCAGCTTCACTTTACTTTCTTTCAAAGGCCAGGGATAAAGGCCTCTGGATTCCCCTTTCCACTCCCCAAAAAGTGTTACTTGGTCCTCTTAGACTTGATTACCTTTGCCTACTTAAAAATTTGGAAAGACCATTTATCAGAAAAAATGTGAAGTTTATTATCAAGAGTGTTAACAGGAATCAAGATAAACTTTTCTGTGAAAGCCGCTGACACTTTCATTAAGCACTGACCTGCCCACTGAAAAGTTCTTTGATGGATGTCTCCAGTGTGGCTCCTACAGAAGCCACCCAACTGCCTGCTACAGTATTGTAATCAGGTAACCTTTGTCTGTGACAAGCCCCAGGCTGGTGAATGTTAAAACACAAACAAAAGGAAAGGACTTTTTGATTGGCATGGCTGTTTTGTGGATTGGCCCCACTGATAAAATCAGTCAAAACAAATCAGTTTATGCACCAACACATACTTAGAAAGACTGTATTTGGAAATTTCGTGGCAGATGTGATCTCTTCTGCTTTTGCTTTTAAAGTCCTTGGTGTCATCTATCTTACGATAAGGGAGAATGTTAAGAAAGAGAGTTGACTATATAGTTCTCAATTTTTAATTACAAAAGAGCACACTGGGAGTCTGCTAAAAAAGCAGCTTCCTGGGCCTCAGGAACAGAAATTCTGATTCAAAAGATTTAGAATCAAGCCAAGGATTATATATATGTAAACAATTTCAAAATATTTTTTATTTTTTAAAAATAGTGCCTTGAGCCTTTGAGAAACCAGGAGATGAAGAAAACCATGGTTGACATAATGTTTTTAAATCAGTAAAAATGAATACTTAGACTATGCATTTCACATAGACTTTTTTGAAGTGAATGACTATGCTGTACACGGTCTTAGGTAGAATATATATCCTGAGGGGCAAGCACTGGACTTTTCATTTTATATTCCCAATGCCTGGTGCACGGTGGGTGCCAATATTGCTAAATGAATGAAGTCAACTTGGGGTCTTGCCTCATTTTCGTGTCCTTGGTATGCTTTGCATTCAGTAAATAATTGTTAATAGAGGGATTCCATATTTGTACCCATAGTATAAACGGAGGTATCACAGAACTTACTATAAATAGTCCCTGAAGTGCAAACTCCCAGCTTGCACACAGCCTTGTATGAATCGTCCAGTTGGAAGACAGCCCATCATCACTGCTTAGAGAGGGCTTCTGTGTCACCACCATTTAGTTCCACCTCACTCCCACGCTTAACTACCCTCAGATACCAGAGAGCCCTAGAAGAGCAACTAATCCTCTGACCCCAAATTCTCCTCATACATTTCCAGAGATTCTCCTGCAGTCCTCCTACTCGTCCTCCAACCTTCTTCCCTGTATTCCACCAGAACCCCTGGGGGTCTCTGGCTGGCTCCCTCATGCGCCTTCTTGTCCTACACTTCGTGGAGTTACTTAACTTAGAGCTTCAGGGTAGCGTTCCAATTTAGCCTTGTTTTTACTCAGCTTCCCCTTATTGAAAAAACAGAAGCAATTGAAGACTCTTTCCAGGCCTGATTCCCTAGGCAGGAGCCATATATGGGACAAACTTTGTATTCCCAGGGTAGACTCTTTCCCAGCCGTTATGACAGCATTATGACAAAAGAAGCAGTGAAGGAATTAACTCTTGAGATGCAAACTTGAATGCAAGTCTGTGACAAAACACTGTGATCCCCTATTCTTCCTCCTTTTTAACTTATGCCTAAATGATTTCACATAATTTTAGGGGTCAGGAGTAGAGAGGAGAGGATACCATCTAGCTAGGTATATACAAGTTTCTTACTACCCCCTCTCTAATTTGTGGCAATATTTGAGGTAAATATTAGTGTCTTCTTTTTAAATATGAGAAAACTAAATCTCAGAGCATTTAGACAACTTCCCCAAAATACTCTTCCCCAGTACGTACTCTCCATTCTCAAACCTTTCTTTCCTTCCTAGTGGCAGTGAAGAAAAAGTACAGGTACCTATGGGATGCACCAAAGAGACTCCCTTTCTTAAGGCTTGTGTTTTAAATTCATGTATAGTTTGCATTTTCACAATATATCTGTATGAGATGGAAGTGTAAAAGAAATAATTATTTCCTCAAAATTTCAACTAAAATGACACTCCAGGAAGATGAACCTTGCTTACTCCTTGGTATTAATGCCTCTAGCAGATTAGGGGTGTGTGTCACTCAAGGATGAACTCTGCCTCTAGGACTGCTGATGTAGACTTGCTACCCTAAATTATTCCATCTCAGTAAGTCAACATAAAATCCTCACTTTGGTAGACATGCTCAGCATCCAATTCAATAGGCCAATGCATCTAGTTATCTTTGGATGTGTTTTGTCTACTATCACACTCAGATGTTGTCTATTAAATTACTCCTTGACTCAAAGTTCAAAGGAAGAGATTCTTCTTAGAGACTGAAATTAAGAAAACAGTTGATTTTATTATATAATGAGAGGTATATACTACAACGCTTCCACCCACCCATCAGCTCTAGACTTCCTGAAATCAAAGGTGGAAAGTAAAGTGGAAAAGATTTAGTTTATGAAATGCTAGTAAGATATTATACCACAACAGGGAAAGCAAATGTTTCCTTTCGCTTGTGAGTTGTCAAGTCTCAGTTTGTAAGTAGAACATTATTTTTAAATGAAGGGTGCTTTTTTTTTTTGTATTTTTTTTTCTTTTTTTGCAATGAACATGAAGATGCAGATACTTTTTTGAGTGTTTTCATTTCCTTCAGAAAAATATCCAGAAGTGGAATTGCTGGATCATTTGGTAGTTCTAGTTTTTATTTTTTGAGGAACCTCCATACTGTTTTCCCCAGGGGCTACAATAATTTACATTTCCCACCAACAGTGTGCTAGGGTTCCCTTTTCTCCACATCTTTGCCAACACTTATTTCCTGTCTTTTTGATAATAGCCATTCTAACAGGTATGAGGGAATATTTCACTGTGGTTTTGACTTACATTTCCCTGATGATTAGTGATGCTGAACACATTTTCATGTACTTGTTGGCCATCTGTATGTCTTCTTTGAAAAAATATTCACTGAATTCTACTCCAGAAACCAATATTGCAGTGTATGTTAAAACTAACTAAAACTTAATAAAAAAAATAAAAATAAATTCAAAAAATTTTTTAAAAATGAAAAAATATTCAGATCCTCCATTTAAAAATCATACATATATATTTTTAATACTGAGTTGTAGAAGTTGAAGGACATATATTTTTATAAAATATGTTCGAACAGTGCTCGGTCTTTTATATAACATTCATTGCTTGGGCTCCATCTCCTGGCATTTGTGTACCCCCCACCCCCAACCCCTAACTTAAGCATTATGGCTCAACTTTGGCTCTAGTCCTATCACTGCAATCGGTTTATTTTATAAGTTTTCTCCAGGCTTTATAGCTATCTGAAATGGGAGGATAAGTCCAATGCCAGCTACTCATCATGGCTGAAACCATAAATTTATTTATATGATCTTGGACCGACACAAGTAAAAACCTGAGTTATTTTTAAATTACCATTTATGGTTAGACTTTTGACAGAGTAAAACCTCTGGTAACTTTACAAGCATTTCATAAATTTTTCTAAGGACTTACCAATTTAACTAAAATCTTATTAGAGAACAATCAAATGACTTCAAGCATCACAGTGAATGCTTATAAAACAAAGACTATACCTTAGACCAAAATAAACCTAATTGATAATTATTCCTAAAGTCTTCCATGTAATTGAGTTTAAAAATTCAGACTCCATTGTCCTATATAAAAAATGTTGAGCTTGGCAAGTTTATTTTACCAAAAGTTAACTTAGATTTAATAGACCACTTTTAGGATATAATAATTTGAGACGCTAATGTCCAGTGTGCCAACTGGAAGTTAAAACTGTTCACAAAACATTTCTAATCACTACCCTCCAACTAGATTCAATTTGTGGGAGAGAATCTTCCCACTGCCTAATCATATACCTTCCTATTCACCCAATAACAGAGGAATTATCCCCTTCACCCCGGCAATTTATAGAGAAATCCTCCCTTCTGTATCTTGCTTCCTTCCCAAAACAATCTTAGGCCACTTGAAATAAAGAACAAATACAAGATAATCATTTAGATATGAATCAAAGAATAACTACTTTTAGGAAACATCACCAGTAGAATATATTTGTAAAGAAATGCAAACATCCTTTTAGTAAATGACACTGGCTTGTCCTGTTGAAGCGTTTAGATGAGGAAATGACTCAGAAATATGGTAACAGGTAGCACTTCCACTATACTGATACTGACTTGGACTTAGATGTTTCAAGAGCCACAAGCTTCAGCTCCTATATATTCCTTAATTTTAAATCTTCCCCAGTTGTGTGTGTGCTTGTGATCTGAAAGATTCTATCACTTTCCTGTCTCATTCAAGAAGTTTTTTGTGTGTCTATTCCAATGTAAATATCATTATCTGTATGGGTGGATATAAGGTCATATGGAGTGGGGCAAAAGATCATAGCTATTACAATATATTTCCCTTGTGTTGCCCCAGCCTTGGAGTAGCTAAACTGGGGTTGGAAATACTATGTGGTCACATGTTACCTTAGCATGTCCAGTGCATAGCCAATACCTATAATCAAAATTCTATGATCTCATTGATAACAAAGAAAGAAAACCAATTTTCCGTTTCAACCTGAATCCCAAATTGTCAATTGGTCCACCATTTTGAGTGTCACATTAAAATAGTTTTTAGGCTATATACAAAATACATTCAAAACAATAGTCTTTTATCTTGTTTTTACAGTATTTTTTGGCATTTCCCCCAAAGCATGTATCTATCTAAGAGGCAGGCCCAGCTAGGACCCTGTAAGTAGAGTGAGTGTTAAGTTGCTACAAGAGGGTAAATTTCTAAGACATTCCCCATCCATGGAAGTGAGTTCTCTTTCTGTGTTGGCCAGCAAGAGTTCTGGCTCTCAATGTTTGCTACAGGGAGAACAATCATAATAGGACACTTGGGTTGAATGCTTTGGATAGTAAACACTAATCAACTACGTGAACCACTAATCAGTGTGTGGCCTTGGGTCACTCATTCAAAGATAAAGGCTTTTCTTCACATGCAAATGAGGTCTCTGAGGTCCCTTCCACCTGTAACTTTTCACATTCAAAACTTGAATGTGTATATTCAATATACATATTCTGAGGTGAATTCATTCTTTTAGATATTATGTGAAGGACTAAGAATAATGTCTTTTTTTTAGCGTAAATATCTAAAGTTATTCATTTCATACTTGGCCAAATCAGTCCCATCTCCACACCCAATGCACATGTGTGCATGCATCTACACACACTCCCACAAATATGCATATGTACACAATAAGATATAACATCTGTATAAGTAATAAGGGCATCTAGATTATAACATACTAATATTAAGGAGTCCCAATGTATAAGCAGTTTAATTAAAAATCTGACTGAGAAGAAAATCAATATACAATAGCACAATTAGCATTCTTCAAATTAGGTACCTATCCTTTTAAAGAAAAGCTAAAATTATTGGGGGTTTTTGATGATTCACAAAGAAATAACCAATTAAAAATAAAAGCTGGATGTATGTTTATTTTATTAAAATTTGATAAGATATATACTTAGGATTTATGTAATTTCCTATTTATCTGTTTAAATATGAAGTTTAAACATTTTTTAAATGCTGGAACTTAGGCTGCATCTCAATTACATAGGTCAATAAGATTTCTGTTCATAGGCCATCAAAATATCAACTGCATCACAAACTTGTATTATATAAAGAATCTGTGACACTCATACCTGGATAGATGTGAGAAGGCTATAGATAATGCAATAGAGCAATGAAATAATTCACTTGCTACTGATAATTCTATTTCACATGCAAAATTACGCTGAGAAGCTTAGGTTGTCTCTTTGGAAACATGAACATAAAAAAGTTGCAAAGATTTCCACAAAAAAATCCTCATCATACACCCTATTGTAGTCACTGCCGTACTTTAGCTTAATTAAAATGATTGCATTTTGGTGTTAACTCAAACAAGAAAAGATTTAAAGTTTAAGACACTTTGGGCTGGGCCTTTGGCAAATTAAAGAACATCTCTGTTCAGAGTCTCTCTCTCTTTTAAAGGAGGCTTTGAGAAGGGTAAAGACCCCTTAAGTAATGTTTCAAGCACTGCTTGAAAACCCTAGAGGACATTCCGCCAGAAGTAAAAACTCCCATTATTATCTGTAGGGAACATGGATGGACAGAGGAAAAATCATGTCCACATACTTTTGAACCAAGTAATGATGGGGGGTAGAATATATAAATCGGAAATTACTGTAAGAACATACTACTTAAAATTGCAGATGTATTGTAGGATGAATTCAATGTGGGTCCAACATACCCATTTCTCAGGTTCCTTTGGCCAGCGATGTCCAGACCAGTTTGGAGACTTGAGGTCATCTCTGCAGCCATCAGCAGAAGCGCTACTGCCTCAGCCAGTGAAGGAAATCTTCCTCTTCATCCTAAATGTAGAGAAGCAGCTGCTTCTCTGGATCGTCCTGTGAATGGCAGGAGACTGCCTGAGGTTAATTAGGCAATAAAACATGACTGAGCAGGCAGCAGTAATTATTCACATCTCAAACTTGTGCTGGGAAACAAGAGGTGAGACCAATTGGCTTGAAGTCCTGAAAGTAAGTAAATACCACTCAGACTTGAGGTCTGAAGTGTCTCCTCAAGCTGGTGAAAGGTCCAGAGAGATGCCTTTTGGTGGCCCTTTCATTTTTCTGTATGTGCATGCAGAAGCATAACATGCATGCTAGAGCTTCTTGTAAGCAGAATGAGTTTGCAGATGATGTCATAATGTAACAACTTTTATTATGCTTTCCCTGAACAGTGAAGGGCAGGTATCCCTTATTATGCATAACATCCAGATAAGAAAAGTGAGGGTAAGTGAAATTAAGTTACTCAACCAAGTATCACGAGCCAAAAAAAAAAAAAGACTAATTGAAGAGACAATGAATTTGCATGGAGTAGAAGTTCACATAGGTAGCAAGATGGTCCTTCAAGTTAGAGATTAGAGGATTATCAATGCAGAGCCAAAGAATTGAAAGTTTATTTTGAAAGTAATGGGAATTTCTGAATGCAACTTGATAAGGCAAGTGATATGGCAGCATCTAATGGGGATTCGTCTTATAGCAAAGAACAAGACTGGCAGAGAGAAACTACAAGCTATATAATAAACAACAACAACAAACTGGCAGGTAATACCGTCTGAGAAGTTACTATATTTCAAAACCTCCACTATGCACCTTACTATGGACCTCCATGTAACTTCATCTAATTACTTAGTTATAGCTGTAAAGTCTATGCCTGTTTTGTTTACCATTGAATCCTAGGCCCCGATAAAGGGTTTGGCTGGTATTAGTGCACAGTAAACATACCTACACTGAGTAGATTACTAGGAAAGTAAGATGAATTCACAGAACAGAGTTGACCCTTTAACAACATGGGTTTGAACTGCACTGGTCCACCTACCTACAGATTTCTTTCGATAAAGACAATATAGTGTTATAAATGCCTTTTCTCTTATGATTTTCTTAGTAACACTTTCTTTTCTCTTGCTTAAGAATACGGTATATAATACATATCATTTACAAAATATGTGTTAATTAACTATTATCAGTAAGGCTTCCTGCTGAACAATAGGCTATGAGTAGTTAAGTTATACACAAATTTTCTATTGTGCAGGGATCAGTGCCCCTAACCCCTGCATTGTTCAAGGATCAACTGTATTGCTTCTGCTTTGAGACTCAAGTTAAAATAGGTAAGCAATATATCTTTATCTCTAACGTTAAAAAAAAGACAAAAAGAAAAATACACCATAAATGTGCATAAAATGGAATATACCAATGAGTAGGACACCAGGAGGGGAAGCACAATTAGAGGAAGACAAGGAAGGGATACACATAATCAGAATTCCTGCTGAGTCTCAGATCTGGCTAAAATATTAAAGAGATAAAGTCCTAACCTTAATTGCACTAAACTGGAATAGCCTTGGTTCTGAAATTTTAGAATATATCTGCTCATCAAAGCTCTAAGAACTTTTATTCTGATGTTTTGCCCCATCACCTGCTTGTAACTCCATCATCCACAAACTAATCTTAAAAGATGGACATATGGCAGTCTCCGCGCTGTAACTCATGGGCAAGAGCATCATCTAAAAATTATCACTTTCACAGTCCCATTTTCTTTGTTAACAAGCCAAGGATGAGGCTCCTGGATTAGAACAGTTCTAGGTATGGGACTGTTCTGCATTAGGAAGAAGTAGCGTTGTCAAACGCTTTGCATTCACTGAGACTAAGAAGTCTGCATTTCAAAGAGTCCTTCACAGAGCACTGCTAGTGAGAAACAAAAATAGTTTTGTTGGAAAAGTTCAGTCCCAGAAGCACAGCTCTGAGCCTAGAGAGGACAAACAAAGCTGCTAAGAATAAAAGCAAGTTCAGTGTTGCTCTCATTATGGTTTCTTTTGTTTGAGCCCCTTAAAACCTCTTCTGTTGTGTCCAGGCCGGAAAGCTTCTAGTGATTTGACTGAGCCTCTCTAATTGGGTGCTTGCAGTTCATCTTCTCATTAAAAAAATAAGCTCATCAGCACCATAGCCTCAGGGGTCCACAAGGAACACGTTTATAGAAAAGAAGTTTTCGTGTTTATTAGCATTACACACAGCCCATTACACAAAGCCTCAGAAATTTACACTGGCCTCAGCAAGCTGTGGTTCCAAATGTGAACATTTGTCGTCACAACGCATAAATTATTGACAGTGACGCGCCCACAGGGCCCTGAAAAGGCCGCCCTTTCACTCAGCCCAGGTTATTTCAATCAGGGTACCTTCAGGGGGACATCCTTCCCAAAAGTCACAAGCATTCATCTGCGCCGACGCTGCAGGAAAGACATTCCGTTGAAACTAAAGAATTGCGAAGCACCTACTCTGTGCCCAACAGGATGGAGGACGTGGGTTCGCCAGCGCGCGTGCGTGCGTTCGCGGCGCGCGTGCGTGCGTTCGCGGCGCGCGTGCGTGGGTTCGTCGGCGCGCGTGCGTGGGTTCGCCGGCGCGCGTGCGTGGGTTCACCGGCGTGCGTGCGGGGCTATTCTCGTAATAGCCACAATCGTTTATGAGGTTAGTTTCTTGTCCTAGATTAATCTCTGTGTACCTCAATGACTTCATGAATTGCCCCAGTCATACAAGTAAGGGGTGGAGTCAAAAATTTTAAAAATGCCACACCAGGTCTTTCTAATGTCAGAGCCTCCCTTTCTTCTACCAAAGTGTATAGCCTCTTAACATAAATTACATTTTTAACAAAAGTGAGAGTCTCATCCCAAACTAGGCAGGTGGAGTAGAGCAAAGAGGGCAGAGGACCAGCAGACCTGGGTTAGGGTTCAGTGTCTGCTGCTGTGTCATGCTGGGTTACCAGCTGGGCCAGTCTCTTCATTGGGGATTAGGTTGGCTGCCCTGCTGGAGGACAACTTTGAACACAAGTTATGCATCAAGCAACCAATATGTCAAGAACTAAGAAGAAATAATGTTCCACAAGGGTAAGCACAGCAGGAAGAAAACCAAATTAATTTCAATTGCTGCCGGGGGGCGGGGCGAGGGGGAAGACATTTCAGCCGTTGATACCAAATGCTGGCTGTTATGAGATTGAGCACAAAAGCGAGTGACTTCAAGTTAAACCTGACCAGGTTGATTAATAGAAACCACCAAGTAATTGCCTGCTAATAACAGTTGCCTGAAAGGCACTGGAATGTTTGTAAGGAACTCTCAATTCCACCCCGCACAAGCATTTCATAGTACCTGAAAACAAGGAACAGAATTTGTAACTATATTAAATATATAATTACCATCTTTAATTACTTGGCTTAAATGTGGTTAATTTACATATGCTTCTTAGTCTTTCCTTCCTCCTCCTCACACAATAGGTACACAACAAATGTTGAAGCAAGGGAAGAATGAAATGCAAGTAAGCAAAGACAGTGCAACAGGTTCACTCTATTCTGCTTCCTAAGGCAAACTGAAGCACATTTCACTAAGATAGGAGAGAAACATTTTTACCAGTCAAGTGTAAAATGAGACCTAAATCAGTGTCTGATTAACCTAACATTCACCAAAAATTTGGTAGAGTAGAAACCTATTCTGCAAATATTTCTCGCTAAATTGAGTTTGAAGTTTCACACTGTGTCCATGTGAATCAAATGAAATAATTTTTGAGTTAGTCATTACCATAAATCATCAAATTATAATTAAAATGATTGGTAGAGTTACTTATGTCATAAGTCAAAATCAACTCTTCCTTTGTATTCAATATGCTGGTTGTATGTTAGGAGATCACCTACAAATATCTGACCTGAGTCTAATTCTGAGGCAATAAGATCCTGGAGACAGTTAGTGCAGAACAAAGTGGCAAGTTCTGATTAGCACAGGTGTTATTTTAAGGAGTCTAAATCCACTTAGGTTTGTTCCAAATGTGGGTTTGCCTTAGGACAGACTCAGCACATTTTGTGATTTTAAACCAAGTTGGCAAACTGGCCTAAGGGCCAGATGCTGCCCCCTTCACCTGTTTTTATAAAGTTTTATTGGAACACAATAACATCCATTTGTTTATAAAGTATTTATGTCTGCTTTAAAGCTACAAGAACAGAGTTGAGTAGTTTGAGAGACTTGCAGTGCTGAACATGTTTACTGTCCAGTGCTTTACCAAAAAAGTTTGTCCACTCCTGCTCAAAACTATGACCGATTCTTCAGATCCTATCACATAAGCCCAATCAAATCAGCAATGTTTATTAAGATCCTATTAAGTGTATACTGGCATACTCACCTCTTACTGAGTAATCCCAGTCAAAATATTTTCCAGGAGCATCGATTAACAGGGTAGAAATAATGTGGCTGACTACTTGCATAGTTCAGAGTTCCAAGGTCATGGCCAATGCCACAATCTTTTTCAAGCAGCAATATGGACTCAGGACCCCTCTCCCAAGGCTCTCTTCTCAGTGTTTTGGGTGATATAGGAAATATGAGGCCCAGATCATCATGCTATGACACAGCTGACATTCTGCCTGGATAAAATATAGACTATTAAGAAACTAACACCCACAAGATTTAAATTCTGCAATTAGTCTTTACAACATATTTGGACTTTCGAGTCCCTTAGGCTTAAAAAGAAGAAAAGAAAGCTATTACTTTTTCTGGCTTTGGCAGGGATTCTTTGTTTACAGTTATATGAAGGCATTCCTACTTAAATTCTTTTAATACTGTAAATTATTAATAAAAATATTTTAAAAATCATAAACAACTAATCGTATGTAACATCAAGAGACATGTTTGCATTAATCTATCAATAAAAGTTCCAGAACTGAGAGACGAAGATGACAGAAAACCCAGGCACATTGAGATCGATAGAGTGATCACTGGACACATTTCTATCCTAGAGCCCTCTACACATCAGTATAGAAAGCCTCAGAATGATTGCTTTCTGAATGACACCTTTAGTACTAGGAAATTGCTTACATCTAAGCAGGATATGACCAGTACTTCATTTGATGTTTGTCATTGTGCTATGACCACATTTCTCGACAATATCTTGATTGCACATTTATGAGAAGATAAGGCCTCTTGTTAGTTCTCTCAGAAAAAAGAAACAGACATTAAAACTTGGCAAGTTCTCTGGCAGTAAGTATTCTACAAGGGTTCATGACATTTCCATGAAGCTGTCTATAACACATCACCTATCAACCTCTTGACACTATCTACACCAAAACATCCCAAAGGCAGTCAGAGGCGAAGGCTCTGGAGTCTAATTAACCTGAAAGTGTCAAGTTTTCAAATTCACTCCAGCCTGAAGATTCTAGGAAATTTCATATGTTCATTAATTCAACAAATATTTATCAAGTTTAAGGCAATGTTAAAGATACAAAAATGAGCAAGAACAGGTTCTTGCCTCCAAGCACCTCAAAATATATCTGTGTCATAAGAGAGTGCTAGTTTGAGCTGTAAGTGGTCTGGAAAATCCCTAGCAAAAATTATTCAGAGCTTTTCTGTAGTAAATCAAATCTACCCTATCAGAAAATTATTTCCTAGGTAAAAAAGATTTTGCTAGAAGGAAAGAAGTTTTATGCTCTCTTGAAATGGTTGGGTTTTTTTAACCTATCTTCCTGTTATACTCAGGTTTTAAAATTTCACACAACAAATTTCTTACTGATTTAAAGCAGTTCAGCCTATATAATGTAAGAATTTAACACTATTTTAAAAAATACTATGGAGCTATTAATAGCCTTTGATAATCGTGAAAGATCAAAGCTTTTAAAAATGGTAATGTATGTCTATTGTGTTATTTAAAAGTAGAAAGGGAAAAGCAAAAAACAGCCCCTAAGTGCAACTGGATACTGGAACAGAAAAAGTTTACTAGTGGAATAACTAGGGAAATCTGAATAAAGACTGCAGTTCAATTAATTGTATTGTGTCAATGTTAATTTTTTAGTTTTGATAAATGCACCAAGATTAAATAAAATGTTAACATCAGGGGAAACTGGATGATAGAGTATATGGGAACTCTCTATTTTTGCATCTGCTCTGTAAATCTAAAATTATTTTAAAACAAAACTACTAAAGAATAATGCATATCCCAAGTTATTGTTCAAAGCTATTTAGCTTTTCTCATATCTTGGTATAGATGTGGGAGAATTCAGACAGGAGCATTAGAAATTGGCCAGATAGGAAAAAGTAAGTCCTGATAATGCCTTATCTAAATAAAAACATGGAAGTATACGCTTCCACTGGTGACACAAATGTGAAATGTGAGATTTAGAGGCAAAAGCATATAACTCTCCATGAAAGTAGAGCCAGAGGGATGCTTAGGTTTATTCCCAGTTCTTCTCAATGCATCCCTTATGGACAGAGAGTTAAGGTGAACTCCAAAGGGGATGGAGGTTTACCATACAACTACAATAGAAACTATCTTCACAGTCTCAGGTTTAACTTCAAAACTTCACACAATACATTTTGTTTCATATTATTTACTTATATAACTGTTTTTCCAAAGTTCTTATAAAATTGATGCTCAAAACAGAAACACAAATGTATGCTCTTATTACTTAAAAAGTATTAGCTGACGGGGGCACCTGGGTGGCTCAGTCGGTTAAGCCTCTGACTCTTGATTTCTGCTCAGGTTATGATCTCAGAGTCAGGTGACAGAGCCCTATGTGAGGCTCTGCGCTCAGCAGGGAGTCGCTTGAGAGGCTCTCTTTCTCTTCTGCCCCTCCCCCTACTCTTTCTCTCTCTCTTTTTCCCTTCTCTAAAATAATTAAAATACATCTTTTTTTTCCTAAAGTATTATCTGATTATGCCATGTTGATCCAAGGGTATGATTTAATCTTTGACACAACACTTTGAAATTTGGTGAGGGGTGGGAGAGGGGAGAAGGGGTGGGCCGTCATTTGAGAATGATAGAATTCTTTACCTAATAGACATCTTGAGCAAATTGCATCAACTCTTTTCACTGAATGAAGACCAACCACTACTGCTGGAGGGTGTCAGGAAGGGAGTGGTCTTGAGCATGTGGAATGCCACTCTCACTTTCCAGCCTCAGTCAGGGAAGCTTTCAGCCCAGAAAGTTCCTGAGGAACATGTTATGTTCCCTGCCTTTGTTGTGTCATCCCCTGTCTTTTCCCCATATGGAGATGGGAGGAACTTTTTCAATATATCAAATTCAGTCAATTTAGCATTCCAGGAGGATGGCATACATTTCCAAAATGCCTGTTCTTTCAGCTTGTTACACTGAGAAGACTGTTGTAATGGAGTGTGAAACACTGCATAAGAGTATGTGCCCCCCAGGGACCCACTTCTGTCAGTTCTACGAAGCACAAGGAAAAGTGACTCAGCCCACTTCAGGCAGTGAAGATCAGAGTGCGGCTCTGATTTGAAAATTTCCACCCCAAATTTTATTTGTATAATTTATTTATATAATACAGCCAGTTTGGATTATTTTAGATAATCCCACAATTTATGGATTGGATTGGCTTAATGGTTTGACCTGAAATCTATTACTCAGATACCATTTCTGTAATCATTTCAAGATTTGCCTGTTTGTTTTTCTTTTTAATTCTAATTGATGGCCAAGATTAGTTTGGTAAAAACTGTTCTACCTTGTATTCTATCAATTAATTAGAACTGCAATACAGTGTACAGTGATATAAATTGTAAATTAGACTGATGAACTAAAAATTTTAAGTATTAAATTGCATATTTGTTCTAAATTCTCTGTGTTTCTGGTATGGTTAATTTTGTGACCACAGCTCCAAAAAGTGTTTTTTTCTTTTCTTTTCTTTTCTTATTTGGAAAGCAAAAAAAATCACACATGCACAAAGTTAGCCTGTCTGGGCGGAAAAAATCCTAAGGAAATTTACCCAACTCTACTAGTTTCCGGATAATTCTAGGAATGACATCAAATCTGATCTTCAGATCTCAAGCTTCCAAGAAACTATATAGGTGCATTCAGTAGAAGCATGTAAATAAAAGTCATGAAAGAGGTGTTGGTTATGTGGCACAATGACATTTAAAAACTGTCATTTATCTCCTGTTTTGTCACAAGGTAAGCCTGTTTCCTCCATTTTTCCATTGATGCTCTTTTGAATTTATTTCTAAACATCTTTTAGAAATTGGAAAATGTATTTGCTAGGTTTATAATTTACTCATTTTCATGGGTAGACTTACCCATCCCCAGTATTCATGGAATTTTAATACGTTGGATTTTCTCCTCTGTGTTTCTCTTGAGTTCTTAGGAAAAGCAAAGTGAACTTTAATCAGATCACATCATATAGGAGGTATAAAAAATTTTCAACATTTTATGCTATTTGGTAGAGTTCATTCTTTTGCATGGTAAAATATCTAAAATTACACATTGAGAAGGCATAAGCTCAAAACAAAAATCTCTTACTTTGATTTTTAATAGTCACTCCATAAAAGGCAACAATGTACTTTTTGGAATCAGGTGGGGAAAACATATCCCAGTGACAGAAAATTGAAGCTAAGACATTAGATAGCAACCAGATATTGTAGTCTAGATATCCTTTCTCCTGTCTTTTCTTTCAGCTTGTTACACTGAGAGAAAGGATATCTAGACTACAATATCTGGTTGCTATCTAATGTCTTAGCTTCAATTTTCTAATTGAAGCTAATCTAATGCCACCCAAATATCCCTAATTGTTTTAGTCAGGATTCTCTGGAAAATGCAGAATATTATACATATATATGGATAGAGAGAGGAAAGAAAGAGGTTGCTTGATAATAAGGAAATGGCTCATGTGACTGTGGAGTCTGAGAAGTCCTAAGATCTGTAGTTGGCAAGCTGGAGACCCAAGAAAACCAATGAACCGGAGCTGAAGGGAGAGAAGTGGATGTCCCAGGCCAAGGAGTCAAGCAGAAGAATGATTTCTCCTCCTTTGCTTTTTGTTATAGGGCCTTCAACAGGTTGGATGGGGCCCACTCACATTGGAAAGGGCAATCTTCTTCACTTAGTCTAGGGATTCAAATGTTAATCTCATCCAGAAACACCCTCACAGTCAGATCCACAATAACATTTAACCAAATATCTGAGTACCTCATGGCCCAGTAAAGTTGATATATACAATTAATCACCACACCAGTCAAGTCATGGTTGGATGTTGGTCATCAGATAGCTTATAAACTATCTTGGTATTCAGCTTCAGGAGAGTTCTAATAGGAGATAACTTATGCGTCAGACTGTAGTAACCTGTAATTTCTATTGTCTAGCATACTTTTTGCCTCCCATCCTCTGATTCCTTGGGAAATACTTCCCTCATTCTATATGTTTCTGACGGAATATTAGTTATGCTTCAGTAATGGCCAATCCCATTATTACCTTTCCCAGTGGGGGTTGCCTAGGATTGATATACAGCAGTAGAGAAGAGCACTGCTTTCTTTCTACTGGTTGTCAAACTAGGATGGTATGAAGTTGTGATTGCAACTTCCCTGGCCACATGAAGGAGGCAGCCTATAACAAAAAGTAAAGAGACCATCATGCACAGAGAAGAGACAAACAGAAATATGAACAGAGGGTAAGAGAGACTATGAAGGAGAAGATTTGAAACTCTAGATCCAGTTGTGCCTGAAGACATCATTCCTAAACTTTCTGGTTAAGTGAGCTGATAGTTTTTTGTTATTAAGTCCATTTGGTTGTAACCAAGAGAACCCTGACTAATGCCAACTATGCTCCTATGTTAAATACACACTCTTTTTTATTGATGGTACATACTGAAGAGCATCTGTTATATGGATAGATTGTCCTTGTTGATCAAGTCTATAGTGTTTGTAACAGGTTACTTAGAGCCCTGGACAGAATTAGGATTCTTGACCTTCCAGCTGAACCAGTCGTGGAGAAGAGTGGAATGGCAATGTTAGAACCAGATGACCCTCCTGAGAGTAAGTCAGTGAGATCATAGAAAGATTAAGTCTGTAACTAACAGTCTGAATTACAGACATTAAAAAGCCATAAATCAGTGTACATTCCAACTGTTCCTTATTCCTACATTCAAACTACAAGAGGAATAATCCACAATCATTCTATACCAAGTAGCAGATCTAGGACACAAAATACTAAATAGATCTCCAGCAAGGCCCATCCCTTCACAAGTAAAAGAACAACACGGATCCTCTACAAAGTGCGATGAAAGCCAAAATGCAAAACATCATCAGGAGCAAACAAATCCTAGGGCTCTGTTAAGACCCTCTGTGAACTTATCCCTCTGCCAACCTCTTAGAAATCAGCCAACCTCTGATTTCACGGATATGTACTACATGAAGGCTGAAGCTGCAAGTTTGTAAGCAAAATTTTATGATAGGGTGTGGGGTTTGTTTGTTTTTCATTGTTTTTTGTTTTTAGTTTGTTTTTTGTTTTTGTTTTTTTGCTAATTAAGAAAGAAAATACAGGTTCCAAAAGGCAAAGAATGGCATCTGGGGCCCAGGGATAGGTGATCGCCTCCTGCCTCTACACCACATACCCCGCATCTCAGCACAGGGCCTTCCATTATAGCACATCTTTCTCAATGTCTGAATATTACATCGCACTATACAGTGTCCTGCAGATGAGGGATGGGTTGGTCACTACTTGTCAGAAATGTATTAGAACAATAAACCCGAAAAGACTTAGAAATATCTGTATAACAGGGGGAAGGGGGAAGATTGTATTCTATTCTGTCAGAGTATAAAAACTTAAAAATATGATCAAGATAGAAATTTAGAATAAAGAAAAATGAGGAGCCTCCCCTCATGGAGTCACCAACCCCTTATTATAGACTGTGCCCTCTCTCAACCCTTTTCAAGTTATTCCATGTCTCTGTCCAAAAGGTCCCTGTGTAACCATACTAAGGAAATTAAAGATTTTCCATCCTTTAGCCAATCCTAGTCAGTATAATATGCTGATGATCATCAAAGAGATCATCAAAAGTCAGATTCTGGCCCCCAATTTTTTTTTCTGTGACCCATATTTTCTTAGATCCTCTGGATCCACAGAATAACTAACCAAGACACTAAGTTTCTCAGCCATATCTTCCAAACAGTACTAGCAAAATGAGCAATAATAACCCCACCCTCTGTATTTTCATTACAGCCTAACCCCCTGTGTACAGATAGATGCCACATTAAACAACTGCCTCATCCCAGCCACTCTTCGTACACAGTGCAGAGCTATGGTATTCATTCATTCCAGAGAGGTCCCCCAGCAAAAGTACGGGCTCCCATAACCACGTATAATCTACCAGACTAGGCCTTCAAAGAAATGTTCTTCAGAGATTCGCTACAAGTGATTTTAGGAGAGGTTTCTTCTGAAAACAGGAAGGTTTCGCTCCAAAAGACTTTGTCTTCCTTTTTGCAAATCTCAGGATTTTCATGTGGAAATAATCCATACAGATTTAATGTTCTCAGCACTTATTCATGCTTGTGGATTTCCTCCCAACTCCCACACATATCTCCCACATCCTGGTTCTCTTGAAAAGCAGAATATTCTAGGTTTGCTCAGCGTGGAGCATAATGGAATAATTGTTTCACAGTTCCCACAAACTCTGCTTTCAGGTGGGTCCTCCAGACTTTGCCCCTCAACCACATAGTGCTTTGTGGTCTCCTGTGGTCCAGCCAGACTCTGAGATTATTATTCTTTTCCTTCTCTCACATGGTCCAGGAGCCAGCTCCTGACCCTCACCGTGTATGGTTCCTCTTTCTCTCTCTCTCTCTCTCTTTTTTTTTTTTTTTTGTACATTCCAACTGTTCCTTATGCTGTATGTTCTGATCATTTGCCAGCTCATCATGCCTGGTTGAATTCTAATTCTCCCCAGAGTGAAAATAATGAACATGGTCTCTCTTTTATCACAGAAGATAAATTATTTTTGTCTTTACATCAAAAGTCTTAAATCAATAGCTACTGCAGAAACCCAACAGAAGTAAAAAGCTAAGCAAAGCAAAACAAAACAAAACAAAGAAACATTGTTACAAATAGAAACACAAGGGTGAAAGAATTGACCCTCTCCTATTCAAGCAGCTCATCTTTCTCATTTTCCCATATATTTGAATCTAATTTATTTACCCTCAAAAGGTGGTAGAGCTTTGCACACTCAGTGGGATTTACTTCTAAGGTATTAAAGTCAATATTAGCAACATTGTGAATCCTGTTTTACGGTTTATGTACATTATTTAATGTGATATCCAGTACTACTTAAGTAAACCCCAGAGAAAAACATTTATTCAACAAAATAGGCATTGGAAACTCCTGACATGCCAGAGAAAGGACAGCAATAGCCAACAATTCGGGATGCTCCCTGGAAAGTGGATTATAGGGTGCAAGCCGAATCGTTAAAAAGCTGGTACAATGTAGGTGTGAAGTGACTGTGGCATGGATTACAGTGGTATTGGTGGTGGTGGTACAAGAAAAGAGGAGAGGCACCTGGGTGGCTCAGTCAGATAAGTGGCTGCCTTCGGCTCAGGTCCTGGGATCGAGTCCCGCATCGGGCTCTCTGCTCAGCAGGGAGCCTGCTTCTCCCTCTGATTGATGTTAGTGCTCTGTGTTCCTGCTTGTGCTCTCTCTCTCTCACACACACACACACACACAAATAAATAAATAATAAGATATTTAAAAAGAGAAAGAGGAGAGGCAGATTTTAAACATATTTATGATACAAAATCAATATGTTGAGGGACCTGATTGAAGATCTGGGCAGGATATAATGTCCAAAGTGTAAGGCATTGAGGAACTCCTGAAGTTTCTGGATGTATTAACTTAGATGGGTGAAAGTGCTGTTCATGAGATTTGGAAACAGTGGAGGAGCACATTTAGGGGAAGTAGATCGTCAGTTTGGTTTTAGACAGGTTGAGTTTGGGGTATGCCTAAATTATTCCAAAGGAGATATTGGATAGGCGTTGGATCTACAGGTCTGGAAGCTGGAGGAGTTGTCTGTGCTGGAAACACAAACATGGCAGTTGTCAATGAGTGGCTGTTAACAGCATGAAAATAATTGTGGTCATCTGGGGTGAAGCTGGAGAATGAAAAGAGTCCCTCAGAAAATGCTTCCAGGAGGAGAGATGATCAAAAGGGAAGAGGCAGAAGCATCCAGGGAGATTGCAATAAAACAGATAATAAAACAGATGCTATAAATATCAAAGAAAGAATGAAAATGTGGCAGACAATACTGAGAAGTCACATAAGAGCTTTTTATATTTACGGACATGGACTTAAAAGCTGTTTTGTGTGTGTGTGACATGAGTTTCAGAACACCAGGAAGGCCAGATGAAGAATGGAATGACTGAAGTAAGGATGTGCCGGTCAGCTTCCAAGTGCTTTCCAGGCACAGCTTTATCTAACCCTCTGTTACAGTAACTCTTACCTATGATGACCCTCAAGTTCAGAGAAGTAAGACAACAGGACCTGCCCAAGCTCCTGCAGTTCTGGGAGGCAGCAGAGCAAAAGCTCAACACACCCAAGAGCAAAGATATTGGATTGAATTTTGTTGTCAGGGATTTTTGTAAATTAAAGATGAAATGCTTCTTTTAAAAAGTGAGAGTGGAATAAATTGGCAAGTCATTTTTGAAATATTCAAAACAGAGAAATAAAGCACCTTAGTCTTTACTTTAAGGTGTTCTGTTTCATTGTATCAATACAGGAACACATTGTAAAAGGGTTATTGTAAGAGCACGTGTACCCCGCTCTGTTCTCACCTTCTGTCTACTCTGCAGAGCAATCGCTTTGGACACTTTCAGCTGTGTAGTTGCTCTTGGTTATGTTGTTGTACTTATTTTTCTACTTCTAAATAATATGCTTATGCTACCGTTTCTGAGTTAATAATTTTCTGATACTAACTGTGCATTTTCTCTCAGTGTAGAAATAGCCCAATTACACATGCCCACTCCCCTTTCTCTTCCCAGCCAATATCATGATTATATCATGATTTTAGTTACAGAAAATTGTTATACATTAACGTAACTTTGTAAATACTGTTCATTAGAAACAGATGTTGTATCTTGTTTAGATTTTCTCTTGAGTTAATAATTGCCTCATTTTAATTTGCCGGCATTTTAAAAACCTCTTCTATTAAAATTTCCATAAGCCACATCAAATTGAGTTAATTGTGTCATAATTACACCTCATACCTAGGACATACAGTACACTAATCAGTAGTGGTTCTTTCTGGTTTCAGTTATTCCGTAGCCATTAAGAAATATTTTATATATTTTATATTGTCCTAGCAATTAAAAGGCAAGCTCCTTATAGGCACCTGGGTGGTTCCATTGGTTAAGTATCTGACTTTTGATTTCAGCTCGGCTCATGATCTCAGGGTCCTGGGATTGAGCCCTGCTTCTGGCTCTGCGCTCAGCGGGGAGTCTGCTCCCCCCTTAACCCCTGCCCCAGGCTCTCTCTTTCTTTCTAAAATACATAAATAAATCTTTAAAAAATAAAATAAAATAAAAATAAAAGGCGAACTCCTTGAGGGCCGGAATGCCATTGACCTTATCTGTTCTCCCATTAGGGGTTTACATCATAGTTAAAAGCTGGGTCTCAAAATTTCAGGTATAAAACCCTGTAAACCTCTTCTTAATTTTCTACCCTAATTACCTCCCTAAAGTCACTCTAAGTCAATCACTAGTTGTTTCAAAATGCTCGCATTTGTTTCCCAGCATTTTCATGCCTAGTTATGTTTTTGTTCTCCCTCCATCTACTTTCTTTCTTCTGGTTCCCCTGGAGGTGTGCTTTTCTCTTAGGCTCTCACCCCACCTTCCTTCTAGTGGGATCTATTAGAGGATGGAAAGCAATATACCTGTCCCAGGACAGCTTGAGTGCTAGATTCCCTCAACTGTGAAATGGAAGGACTGGTTCCCTGCAGAAGGCAGGTGAATAGAGGACAGGGGCATCCTATCTGCCCCCTGAAATCAGCCCAACAGGCCACCATGTGTCACTGTAGGTTTTGGAGTGTTGCAGCTGCAGTCTCACAAGCACAGTTGATTTAAGACAGTAGCTTAACTGTCCATGAGGACCCTCCCACCACAAGACTGGTGCTACAATGGTTCTTAGTTACAGAAACATCTAAGTGAAGGCCGACTTCAAAACAATCTATAAACTATACATTATTAATTTTGCATTAAAGCAAATCATTCCTTAAAATGTAATTTGTGTTCAGTAAGTTGTTTTTCCTAGTTGTTAAAGCACATTTCTAAATATTTTATAAGCAATTGGTGTCACTATGTCAGAAATATAATAACATCAGGGAATTTTACATTTATTCCTAGGAAAGTAATTATGCAGTAGGTTGTAGAGCAAAACAAACTGGTTTACAGTCACTATGCATTTATTTTTGCAAGGATTACTGCTGTTTTAGAAAAATCAAGCAATACTAAATATGTACAGTTGTAAACTAGATATTTTTAAAGATATTAATTGGGTTGTTCAACTTAATTGCCACTTGTTATAATATAGTTCTAAGCTGGATTTTATGTATCTTGCTCTAAAGACAATGACAACCTCTGCTTAAGGATGGCACATGGACCACAAAACATTAAGTGATAAAGACCCTTGAAGTTTCGAGATCTCTGCTGGTCAAATCCCACCGACAGAAATTGCCTAGCCTACCCATTGGCTAAGTCAGTCATACCCAAAGTGAGGTCTCAGCACCCGCAGCATCAGAATAACTTAAGAATATGTCAGAAGTGCAAATTCTTAGACTATGCACCAGACCTACTAAGTCAGAAATTCAGTAAAACAATCTGTCCTACAGCAGGTAGCCTGCCTCAGAGCCTGGACACCCATTGCTGGGATCAGCTCTCATATACCAGTTCCCAGGTGATGTCGATGCTGCTAGTCAGGGGGTTACATCTGGACAACTAATGACCTAGGAAAATAAAATACTATGTCCATTCAGGAGATTACTAGATGGAAGGTGACTATCTTTGTCCTGTGATTTTGTTTGGGGGAATTTATCTGAGTTCCTTTCCTGGATGTACATGTATGCAGGGAAGAGCAGGGGAGAGACAATCCCTGAACACATAAGCATTGCCAGCTATCCTGTGGCAGGCACAAGAAAGACAAGGACCCTAACTCCGGAGTTTACAGACCAGCAGGGGAAAAACAACAATAGGCAATAAGCCAAATCATAGTTGTGGTTTACAATGCTAAAAGAACAAGCGCTACACCAATAAAGTGTCTAAGAGGAGAACCTGACTTCCTGGGGAAATCAAGAAGTGGTGTTCAGCTTGCAGTCTGAAGGAAGAGGTATTAGTTGTCGATTGCCGCTGTAACAAAGTATGCAAACCTCGTGGCTTAAATAATGCAAATGCTTTGTCTTACCATTCTGTAGGGAAGCATTTCAACACGGATCTCACTGGATAAAAGCAAAGCCTCAGCACGGCTCTATGTTTTCCTGGAGGCTCTAAGAGAGAATCTGTTATCTGGTCCTTTCCAGCTTCTAGAGGCTGCTCTCATCGTTGCCTCATGGTCCCCTTTTCCTTGTCAAACACCAGCAACACTTTATCTCTCTGTGCCTCTCTTCAAAGTCTCATTGTCTTCTAACCGAACTTCCTCCTCCTCCTCCCTCTTCCATTCCATTTTTAAGGGCCCTTCTGATTACACGGGGCTCCCCTGAATAATCCAGGCTAATTAAAATTCAGTCAGCTGATTAGCAACTGTGATTCTATCTGCAACTTAATTTCCCTGTAGCATATATGCACATATGCTGTGAAAGGTTCTGGAGGCGAGGACCCTGACATTTTTGATGATAGCATTCTGCTTACTATAGATGATACAAATTTATCAGAGTTAAAAGAAGGGAACGAACTTTCTAAACAGGTGTTTTTCCATCAACAGCATATGTGGAGACCCAGGGAGTGACAGGAGCATGACATTTATAAAGGTGAACAAACTCCAGTGTGACCTGAGTAAGAGAGTGAGGGGGAATACAACATACAAGGAGGATGGTGATTAGGAGGTAAGATTGCCAGAGAAATAAATTTGCAAGCAAATTAATTAAGGTTATAATTTTGGCAAAGGACATGAACAAAATAAAAAAGAAGTCACTGGAAATATGCTGGACTCATATTAAAGCAAATATATCCCAAAACTTTTATCCAAGTAATGTGCAGAGATATCCAACCTTCAGTTTTAAAGTGCATATTTTGCTTTGCAATAGTGATTCATGTATTTCTGGGAATGCTTAAAGTTATGTTCAAGTTTCCTAGATTTCTGCCAGAAATATCAGTAAAAGAAATGTCTCTGTTCTTGAAAGCTACATAATAGATGGAGAGCTTCTAGTAGGAGAAGGAAAGTTTTCCATGTTATCTTTCTTACCCAGGCAAACCAGTTTTTATCTATTTGATATGATAATTCATAAAGGATAAGTTATCACTACCAGCCAATGTTACTTGCAATGCAGAAATTGCAGTGCAAAAATATTATTTTCTTTCTCATATCCAAAATGTCCTCAGAGACACTCAGGAAGATCATTAGTGCATAAGATAATTAGTCGATTTTGCCCATGGGAAGAACCTCAAAGGGACTACTGCTCTGAGTCTAAATGCAATTCTCTGTGCCAAAATAGGGGCTCTTAGGCAGAACCTGAAACTCCTGACATTACCTGCAAATTTATCCATGCAGGTCCATGTTCCATGTCCATTTTTGAAGGGAAAAGAAGATTGTGGCTTTAACCAAAGAGTTATCTGACTTCAGGGTGCCTGGCTGGTTCAGTTGGTTAAGCGTCTGCCTTTGGCTCAGGTCATGATCTCAAGATTCTGGGATTGAGTCTCGCATCGGGCTCTCTGTTCACTGGGGAGCCTGCTTCTCCCTCTGTGCTCTCTCTCTCTCCTGCACGCTCACTCTCTCTCTCAAATAAGTAAATAAAATCTTTTTTTTAAAGAATTTTCCGACTTCAGAGAGCATAAGATTTTTAGGGCAATAAAACTGTTCTGTGTGATACTATATGAGTGGATACACATCATCACACATTTGTTCAACCCATAGAATGTACACCACCAAGAGTGAACTTCATTGTAAAGTATAGACTTTGGGTGATAGTGATGTGTCAGTGTAGGCTCAAAAGGACATAAACAAAAAAGCAGGAATATCATCATAACTGATAATCACTGTTCACATTTTGGTAAATATCTTTCCAGATTACTTTCTGTCTCTCTCTAAACACCCATGCATGCGCACACACACACATAAGTACATATAAGTCAAATGTATGTATTTACATTTGAATAAATAATTTTCATAAAAAGAATAATACCCAAATATGTCATATATATAACTTTATGATGCTAGCACAATATATATAATGGTTATCTTACTGAAGTTCTTTTTCTTTAAGTAGTTTTTAATAATGATGAACATTCTGGTGCTTACATGCTTTCACGCTCATTTTCTTCTTGGGTAAAGTGTTGGTGTTATTTCTGCCTTGAAGTATACAAGCATGTAAAATTTTGCTACATATTGACAAACTGTTATACAGGTTTTATTGATATACATTTTTATTGACAGTACATTTCTCTCATCAGTCAACACCAGACACTTTGATTCAAAATTTTTTTTGCTAAGTTCATAGGCTGTATGCCCTTTCCTGTTCTTAATACATGGTATTAACATCAGTGGTTAGTTTGAACACCAGTAATTGATTTGAACATTATTGTAAACTTAATAATACTTTCTTTAGAGAATTGCCTTTGCCCTAGTATTTACTGAAATACTTCTCTTTCACCTACTAAATTTTAAAACTTATGTCAGATTATAATAATGTATTTATATATTTTGGCAATATATATTTTCGGTTTATAATTTATTTATTTATTGTTTTGTTTTGTTTTTTAGTTTATAATTTTTGAACCCAGAAGTTAGCATACTTCACTCACATTTCATTGGCTATACCTAGTGGCAAGTGGGATGGGGAATTTAGTCCTTGGCTGGACTGTTACTTCCCAGAAAGGATGAATGAGATTTAGGGGACAGGTACCATCTATAATTTAACTTAATTGAGATGTCTTGGCAAGCAGGGGTTGTTGGGTTTTTTTTGCGTTTTTTTGTTTTGTTTTGTTTTGTGTTTTTTTAGTTTTATAAAAGGTAAATGAATCATTGTTTCTTCTTGCAAATTATTTTTTGATTCACTGCCTGGGGGCATGGAATCTGAGCAGAAATTGATAACCTAGAACTTGCAACAGTCTTCTCATTGGAGACAGAAATTGGAGTTCAGAGCTTCCAAGACAACCAGGACTTGAAGGACCAAGATCCTAGAAAAAAGGGATCTGCAGAGAAGTGAGTCCAATCCTCTGTACATAATCTGCCCCCATGCATTTGCTGGCCCTAACCAGCACAAGTGTGGTGAGAGGGTCCGAGAAACCACGCAGAAAGCAGCTTCTAAAAGGGCTAAACCTTTAAGCAGAGAACACAGTGATCAGGTGGTGCCAGGAAGACAGAATTTTGAATTCACCAAAGAGGGAGGGCTGAGGCCCAGGAGGAACGTGAGCCTGAGGGGCTATGCTGTAGGATGAAGGGCAGATGAAAAATAGAATAGTTCAACTGGACATAACGACCTACCAGAATAGAACTGAATCTCTTGAAAAAAATTATATCTGGCAATTCCACTTAAAAACTCTATCTGTTATGACTAGAGTGATTAAACCAGTTACAGGAAATCCAGAATGATTCAATATTTTCCCCTCTCTTCCCCTAAACTTTGGGTTTTACTTAGAACACTGAAAGAATGCTGGCTAACTGCCTTAGGGTCATTAGGTTGTTTTTAATTAATTAATTATTTTTCTCCCCAGAGAATACGATTTGCTTGTACTACCATGGGTTAAGCAGCCTCTGCTGAATGTTAGAAAAATATTTTTCTTTCTTCCTTTTTATCATTTGCAGGCCATGGAAATCCTATAATTCTGGAATAGGGGGTTCATGTTTGACCTGGCTTTAGTTACAAATTGGACTTTTTACAGCTGAAGAATTTATTATTGCCACTTAAAAAAAATGTAGATCAAGAAATTGGTTTCTGTGTTTAATATGAAAATATGGTTCCATTCCTTTATTTTAATGTGACTGTATAACTGGGGGCAAAAATTCATTCTACTGTCAACTATATATGCTCCATACTTGCTCTCTTCATCAACACTAAATGTGCTCATTTCTTTGTTTTTAAATCACGTTTTAATTTTTAAAAAACCTTATTTTTGTTACTTTGTGCAAATACCTTCTCTTTAATTTTTTTAAGGAAAAAATCTAAAGGAGGAAAAAGCAATAGAAACTAAATGCTTTATGCTTCTAACAAATAAGAAGGGAATCAGCCTGTGTGGTGAAGATGTTCTTTGGGGGTGGGAATAATTTCTAATTATATTTTAGTAAATACACTTTATTTCTCATGCAAAATGGGTTTTTAAGGAATATAATGTGAGGTTCTAGAAATGGAGGGTGAAATAAAGAGAGCAGAAACCTTTCCTACCATTATATTGCCATCCTATTGTATTTCAGCTTGTATACGGCATATTATAACCACACATGTATGTGTGAGTGTGTGTGCACAGAAAGTAAGGATCCAAGTTAAAACTTAGGTTCATTACTGCCATCAAAACAAGTGCTTGGGTCTGAAATAAAATCCCGCCTCCCCTGATATACATACACACACACACACACACACACACACACACACACACACACACACACACACACGTACACAGCTTAAAATAGCTGGGAACTTATATAAACATGAAAAATATGTTTTATAAAAGTGGACTAAATTCTCTGGAGCATGTGGGGAGAAAATAACTACTTTTGTTCTATACTTTTGCTTTAAGGATATTGAAGGGAAAGGAAAATTCTTTCCTACCCTTCAAGGTCTTCCAGCTGGACTAAAAAAATCAAATTTACATGAGACAGATTAACAGGAGAAAAAAAATAAAAGTTTTATTACATGTGCACAGACACCCAATTATAAAATTGAGACCTAAAGAAGTTACCAAGGCAGACAGTTTCATACTTTGTTGGTAAGGAGACAATTAATCTGTGATGAATTGACAGGACAAAGAAAACTCAACTTTGGGAATTTCAAGTGGTAAGGAATATTAAACAGAATTTGGACTGGGGTAGGAAATAAGTAAAAAGTAACAGGGTTGTTTATAAAGCTTTCTCACCCATCTCTGGTGATAAGGATATCTCTTTACCTCCTGGTACAGGGAAGGTATCTTTCACAGGGGAGATCTATTTTCTGCTTTCAGGCCGACAGAGGAGGGTCTGAGTGCCCTTCTTGCACAGGCTATCTCTTATGTAATTTTTTTTTTTTTTTTAAGATTTATTTATTGGAACGTGGTGGCTCAGTTGGTTAAGCATCTGCTTTCAGCTCAGGTCATGATCTCAGGATCCTGGGATAGAGCCCTGTGACCTGCTTTCTGCTGAGCGTGGAGCCTGACATGGGGCTAGATCCCAGGACCCTGAGATCATGACCTGAGCCAAAATCAGGAGTCTGCTGCTCAACCTACTGAGCCACCCAGGTGCCCCTGTAATTTTTATTTAAAATAATCAATATGTTAAAGTGGCACATTTTGGGACTGCCTGCTCTTGGCCCCTACAGTATTCATGAAAGAGGTTTTTATTTTGTAGCTACTTAAACATTTCATCATTGGTTCCTAAAAATTATGTTAGATTCACCATAGAGAAAATAAATACATTTTTAAGCTCTGGATTTCTGTTATATTTAGATTTTTAAAACTTTAGGTGTAGTTTGCCAGTTCCCCCTTTATTAATAGAACCAGTTCAGAATCTTGTGGTGGATCAGTTCCAGAATAGTTTCATTTTACCTGTAGAAATTTCCATTTTGTGGGCATTAAACTTTTCAGATGTATAATAGGTATGCTCTGCCTTTATACTAACTTGCTCTATTTTAATTTTTACTGAGACTCTCATCTGTTTGCTTAAATCTTTATGCTTTAGGCCCATGTGTATTTCATGTATAGTTCAAAACAGGGCTCATTGTGTGTTTTAAAAGCATTGAACAAACCAGAAAATGCAATGTACTATATACTGAGATAGAAAATGCTGAATTTGTTTTTTGTTTTTTAAGGAAAACATTTCAAATTTTATGAAGTAGCATTACATATACTCTACAATTCACTTAAGAGCTAATAAAGATGCTAAGAAACAAGACCAATAACTCAAAACAAAGAGATAAAAGACAATATAAACAGACCCACAGGTGAATCAGATGTTAAACCCATACATTAAGAACCTGTAATGAATATTTTCAAGAAAATAAGTGAAAAATCATCAGAACCCGATAGTTTCACCAATTAATTCTTCCAAATATGTAAGGAATTAGGCTGACATAACCTTGATTCTAAACCTGAGAAGTCATTATGAGAAAGGAAAATTACTACATAAATTTTTCCTATAAATAAAGATACATAAATCTTTAACAGATACTATCAAATCAAGGTAAATAGCATATAAACAAAGAATACTATATCATGGCCAAATTGAGTTCATTCTGAGAATGTAGAATTGGTTTAACATTTGGAAACCAATTTAATTCACCACATTTAAGGAAGATTTTAAAAGCCGATCATCTCAGAAGGTTCAGAAAAAGATAACATTCTACAACCATTAGTGATTTTTTAAAAACCCTCTTGGCAAACTGGGAATATAAACTTCTTTAATCTGGCAAACTATTTATGAGAAGTATCTATTTACTTAATGTTATAAGTGCTGAAAGTTTTCACCTTGAATTTGGAAATAAGTTCACCACTGTTCAACATTGGATTGGAAGTCCTAACCAGTATAATAAAGAAAAAGATAGAAAAGATAATAGGACCACGGATTATAATGAAGAAATAAAATAGTCTACTTTTTATAGACAATTTGCTTGAATCTATAAGAATTCAGTTTTATTTCATTTTTATATACCAGCAACAGAAAAGAAATTCTTAAGAAAGATACCATTTATAATAACATCAAAAACATCAATACATAGGGATACTGTTAGCCAAAACTATGCAAGATTTCTACACAAAAGACTATAGAACATTACTGTGAGAAACTGAGGAAACCTAACATAAACATAAAGATATCATTGCTCTCCTAATGCAGTGCAATCCCAGGAAAAATACCAAGAGGATTTTTTAAAAGAAAACCTGACAAGTTTTTTTTCTAAAAATCCTATAAAACTGCAAAGGGGGCAGGGTGCCTGGGTGGCTCAGTCGGTTGAGTGTCTGCTTTCAGTTCAGGTCATGACCCCAGCATCCCGGGATCGAGGCCCGCCTCAGGCTCCCTGCTTGATGAAGAGTCTGTTTCTCCCTTTCCCTCTGCCCCTCACCCCCACTCATGCTCTCACTCTCTCTCTCTCTCGCTCTCAAATAAATAAATAAAATCTTAAAAAAAAACTGCAAAGAGGGCATAGTTAAGACATTCTTCAAGAAGAACATGGTAGGAAGACTTTTTCTACTGAATATTGAGTCTTGTTGTAAAGCTATATAGGATAGTATGTTGCTGATGAAAGGATACAGAATAAAACCTATGAAAATTATTTTAAAAGGATGTAAGAATAGGGGCACCTGTGTGACTCAGTCGTTAAGGTCTGCCTTCGGCTCAGGTCACTATCCCAGGGTCCTAGAATCAAACCCCACTTCAGGCTCCCTGCTCAGTGGTAAGCCTGCTTCTCCCTCTCCCACTCCCCCTGCTTGTGTTCCCTCTCTCTTGGTCAAATAAATAAGTAAAATCTTAAAAAAAAAAAAAGGATATAAGAATAGAGCAGTGGAATAAGATAGTTTATAAAAAGGCCATAGAGGTATTATAGAGGTACTTAGTTTATGAGGAAGGGTTGGGGGACAGAAAAAAAAAATATTTTCAACAATAATGAAAATGAGAAAATTGGTTATTCATACAGAAAAAAAAGCAACTTGATTCCTATCTCATAACATAAACAAAACCAATTACAGGTAAAGTATAGATATAAAAGTGAATAACAAAATACTTATAATTTAGAGTGCTAGAGAGATTTAGATGTCTACTGCATTGTTCCTCAAAAGTGTGAATAGCAAAAATCATACACAGCCCTCACCTCTGGTGTATCTTCAGATGACTTCAGGAAAGCTAAAGCAGAACTATTCATCCATTCCCCCAATAAATCATGGAGAATTCATTAAATGCTATTAAATAGTGACAAGACAAGGTTAGAGTTCTGGTGTATTTGAGGGGAGTGGACCTAAAAGCAAGGAATTTAAGAAGCAAGATTTAAGGTATTTGAAACTTACAATAATAATGTTAGTTTGGGAATGGAAAGGGGCAAATGGAAAGAAAGGGGCATATCAAAAGGACATTTCAATAGGACTTAGCTGGATTGGTACTGGGGGCAGAGTGGGAAAGAGTCTAAATGACCCAGGTTTTGAGCGTTATCCTTTTCCTAAGGATAGAAAATCAGGAAGGCAAGCTGGTTTGGGAGAGAAAATTATTGAGTTTGAGATGACATAGGCATATGCAAATGGAAATGCCCAAAGAAATAAGTTATTGGCAGTAAAGAAAGGGGCAAGGCCTAGAGCGATGGAATAGGATATTTAGTAGTGTCTGCAGACAAATGACACATGGCTAGTCACTGGCTGTCTCAATTCTCTCACATCTGGTCCTTGAGTTACAATTGCAGCATCATCTGCATACACAGATCACTAGCCTGGTTTTGGAATGGAGGGGAGTGGACAAGTGCTGATATTAACAGAGACTGACAACTTCTGCTGAGAGCTGCCTTTGAATAACTCTTTTAAGTCACACAGAACATTGATTGAAATTTTAAACTAGCCTTGTCTTAACAAGATAAAGAGATGTTTCAGTAGACTCTGGCAAGCCACTCCATTATTTCACTAGCATTAGAATCTGTCAGCCACCTTCTTTCATCAATTAAACCTCACCCAGTAGAATATTAGTGGGGGATGATGCTACATCTGAGGACCAATCCACTTAACTTCTTCAGGTGGGCTAAGGGAGGATACCAGTCATCTGAGAAGGAAGAAAATCCTCCTCATGACTCCTCTTTTCCTATTCTTTCTAGTATAGGGATAAGGCAATATATAAATATTCATGGCCATGCATGATGGATGTCATTGGCTACCATTCCTCTAATGGATGGCACCTGGATGCAAAAAAAAAAAAAAGTTATTCTTTAATGGAATAAAGTTCTAAATGATCCAAATTTCAGAGAAGTGCGTAAGCATGAATATTTATGTAACACATTACCATTTAAAAACTTTTTTTTCTCTTTTCAAAGCTTCCTAATTGAGCTATAAAAATTCATGTTAGCCTAGAATTAGGCATCCATGCTAAGTGCCCAGAAGTGCCATAGTAACACTTTAATCAATTTGGGGGCTGGGACTGAGGTGGCAAATTTTCTCTCCCTTACTCCTAAGAAATCAGTTTTCCAATTCTTTCTGCAAGAATTCTTATTTCCACATAATTTCTTGCTAATAGTCACTGATCAAACTACCTTTTGACTTCGGGGCCATATTTAAAAGAATTTGGGGGGGTGGAGGAGGTACTTCAGCAGTTGAAGAAGTCAAATTCATAATGTCTCCCATCTAGCCATAAGCAGCTTTTATGGGCAAGTAAACAATGAAGCAAAGATTTACTTTATTACAGCAACGGGTATTGTAGGATACAAGGGCAGACCACCATTCATTAATTTTAAATTACATTAGCAAAATTATTTTGAGTTAAAAGCCATCAGAACCCGGTGGATTTAGGAAAAGCTCTTTACCTCCCTCTCCCCACTGCCTAAATTTACATTGGAAAGGAGAGCCTATACCACAAAGAGAGCTATTAACAGAGTTGCCTTTTTACCTGAGAAACTTATCTGCATAATAGGGTAACCTTTGTTTTCCAAACATTTCCTCTCACCTTCCAGCTAATGGGCTTCCTCCTATTTGTATCCCTAGACCCCTAACCCTCTCCTTAGCTCAGAATGTCATAGAAACCTCTTGTTGCCTGTCTTTGGAATTTCACATCTGTGTGGATTCCCCCTATGTACAAAATTAAATTTGATTTTTTCCCGTTAATCTCTCTCATGTAAATGTAATTCTTAGTTGAGCTAGAAGAACCTCGGACAGAATAAAATTTTCTCCTCCCCAACAGTATAAATTTTGACTCCATTTTAATGCCAGAAACGATCTTCTTATAGAAAAGAAAAACAAAACTTGCTATAGAAGAATTTAAAAGTAATGAATTCCTCTGTTTCATTAAAATGTGGGGATTGGATTTGATTTCAGAATCCCTGTCAATAATGAACAGGTTCTATACAGATATGAGGGAATTCAGACTGTCTTTCTGTAGACAGTCTGTGTGGAAGCCACAGCTTGAGATTTCACCTCCACCGCAGGGAGTGGCAGAGAACTCAGTGTGTTTCAAATAAGATTAGGCCTTTATCTTGCCTCTGCAGAGAAGATGGTCTTCTGACCCCAATAAAGAAAATTCAATAAAATAAACAGCAGTGAAGGTAGATGGCCAAACTCACCTGGGTTAGGAATACAAATCATTGCCCTTACTAACAAACCATAACTTTTATGGCCAGTTTATGATAGTGATAAAGTCCCAGTGATGTGAGTGAGCACATAGCCTTTTCTTTCTTTCTTTTTTTTTAACATTTTATTTATTTATTTGAGAGAAAGAGGATGAGAGAGAGAGCATGAGATGGGGGAGGGTCAGAGGGAGAAGCAGACTCCCTGCTGGCGCAGGACTGATCCCGGGACTCCAGGATCATGACCTGAGATGAAGGCAGTCACTTAACCAACTGAGCCACCCAGGCGCCCCAGCCTTTACTTTTCTAAGCTATTCCATGAATCTGTTTATTGTTCAGAACAGAGACCAAGAACTTTTATGCAAATGATCAAGCTGCACACATGCTTTAATGTACTAATAAATAATATTTTTTCCTACCCTTGAAACCACTGCTTAGACAATCTTCTCTGCCCAAACTTCTGCAAATCCTATCCCTCATCATCAGCTGATTGAACTAATCAGGAATGGGCACCTTACTCACTTTTGACCAATTAGACTTTCTCTTCCAGGAAACTGGGATTGGGAAACTGCCTGAGACACATTATTATAGGGTTCAAACCAAAGGGTCAGAGAGACATAGGGCTAAAACTTTCATGTTGGGATAGTTTGGAAATCTAATTTTCAGAAGAATAAAGTAGATGAGAAATGTGGAGAAGAGACACCACATAGACCCAGGGAAACAAAATTGGCTTCGTCTACCATCTCCTAGTCATATAAAAGTAACCTGTTTTCTAACTTTTAACACAAAAATGCTCTTGTTTCTGGGGCATCTGGCTGGCTCAGTTGGTGAAGCATGCCACTACTGATCTCAGGGTTGTGAGTTCAAGCCCCATGTCGACTGTAGAGGTTACTTAAAAAAATTTTTTAAATGCTCTTGCTTCCATCTAGTTTCTTTCATTCAATATTTGTGAAATTCATCTATGCTGTTGTATGTTGTCTAAGGCTTTCAATTATCATTCCATAAAGTGCTAATGTATGCATTTGCTATAGTTTATTTATCCATTTCTTCTGTGGATGGGCAACTACACTGTTTCTGGTTTGTAGGTTTTGTGCATAGTGCAACTCTGACCATTCTTTTGTTGTGCATATGTTCACCTATTGTTAGTATATGCCTAAGAACAGAAGTGGCAGTTCATGGGCATATGTGTACATTTCAGCTTTAGTAGATATTGCAAAACCATTATCCAAGGTGGTCATACTAATTTACACATCCATCAGTAGCATTTGAGAGTTCTGGTTGCTTCACATCCAAATCTCTATGAACACTTGGCATTGTATGTGTATATATACACAGCCATTTTGAAGGAGACATAGTGTTATTTCACTATGGTTTTTATTTGCATATTTCTGACATCAGATGATGTTGAGCAACATTTCAAATATCTATTGGTCATTTGGATATCCTCTTTTGTGAAGAGCTTTTCAAGTTTTTGCCCATTTTTTAACTGAGTTGACCATCTTTTCCTTTTTAATTTGCAGGAATTCTTTATGTATTCCCCATATTAGTGCTTTGTCAGATACATGTTTTGCAAATATCACATTCCATTAGTGACTTGTCTTTACACTTCACTAATGATGTTGTTTAATGAACAGGAGTTCTTATTTTTAATGTAATATAATTTATCAAATTTTCTTTTTTTGGTTAATGCTTTTTTGTGTCCTATTTAGGAAATCCTTTCTAACCCAAAGATACATATATTTTTCTTAAGGTTTTATTTCATCTTTCATTTTAGGCCTGTTAACCATCTCTTACTGATTTTGGATAAGAAAGAGGTAGGGGTAGTAATTGTTTTTATCATATGAATATAAATTAAATGAGTGCTATTTACTGAAAAAAATGACCTTTTCTCCATTGTGCTATAGTGTCAACTTTGCATAAGTCAAGTGACATTATATAATGTACAAAGTTGAGATCTGTTGATATAGAAGTACCATAAAGCAAATTAAGAAGTCTCAAATCAGTTGCAGGAAAAAACTACTGAAAGTACAAATAAATTTTAAGGGAACCACCACACTTGATCCTCCTGGAATGTGGGTGTCAAACAATGTGATTCTTGGTTCATGATTTAAATCACTTTAATGTTATGTAGTGCTCTGAAACCATTACATTCAGTCTGCAAGAATAAAAGGAACCAAATATTGAAGATATAAACATTTGACCATTGCAGCTGACTGTTTATGATTATGGTTAATAACAGACAAGGTGATAAACTTATTTTTTTAGGCTCTGACTACAGAGTACTCCTGTGTAATAAATAAGGCAAACTGAACTAAGACAACTTGGGTACATTTGTGACATAGTCTTGGCCCAATTTTAGAAATCAAGAGTAGTGAGGCCATTGTGTGCAATACAACAAAAATATTAGGTGACTGTCTCCTACATGACAATTGATAGCATTTTCTACCCCTGACCAACTTATTGAAAATGTTTTACCTCCCAAATATACATAACTAATCTGTACTGTTGGGAAAAAACAAGTCAGCAAACAAAGTAATTAAATAACATGTCTGTCAAAGTGTCTAACAGTGCTGCACAAATAAAACTACATTATGTACTTCATTTTTTCTTTTGTGCTTTGAATGTATCAGTATAATTCAATACAGTTCTTGAGGAATAAATGCTATTAAAATAAAATGGCTATCAACTTGACTAAATTAGTCTTGAATATAGGCAACGCAGAGCCTTTTAAAATGTACACCAATATTTTCTAGGCAATGGAAATTATACCTATCATCTTTAATCTAAAATGATGTTTGAGAAATGTCAAAGATGTCTCTAAAATTGGAATATTAAAAGGGTAGCCTATGCAAAGTGCCCGTTTTGAAACTTAGCTCTACTGTGGGTTCAGATACTCAAAGGAAAAAACAACAACAACAACAACACAAAATTACTGATTAACTGACATTCAGGAAGGAATCATTTCCCAGAATGAGGTCTTAGTAACACAACAGAGTTTCCGGAAGAGTGAAACATCTTGGAGTGAAACACGAGAGAGAGCCTCATCTCTGGGATCACACCTCATCACTCAGGTTGTTGGGATTGCGCCTGCTTTGAGGAAATTTTTTCTACTGCCTGTACATGCCAAGTCACAAGAATTTCACTCATCTATGGCTCATTAACCACTTACTGCAGACAAAAATCAACTTGGTGGGTGGTTGGGGAGATCTATGCAACTTAGGACCTCTTTCCCTCCTTTCCTTTTGCTTTTTTTTTTTTTTTTTTTGCTTGGGGCATTACAGGTATACTCCATTTTCTTGCTTCCCAGTGAATTACACTGCATAGTTATTTCACCTTGATCAATTTCTCCCTGTGGCTATATATTCTATATTCACTCACTCTCTCCCTTTGTAAATGAAGTCTAATGGAACAATGGAGCATGCATAGAAGCAAAAGAGATAAGTGCAATATACATATTTATTGTTTCTTACCACCCCATTCACACGTAACATTTGCCTTGCCCCATGAACATAGAATTCCAGTGGACCCATAATGCATGGGAGTTCAGAAAACTCAAAATGAATATAAGTATGTCAAGTCTGTGACTTAGTAAGTGTGGGTACTGACAGCCCCAAAGGGCCACATGTTCTTCTTGAACTAGCACTTCTTCTGCAGAAAGAAAAAATATCCAAGGAACCCTATCATATTCTTCCTTATTCATCTGACTTCCTTGTATTAGCCAGTTACACTGAAAATGGTAACATGAAAGGAAAGGAAAGGGAAGGAAAGGAAAGGAAAGGAAGGAAAGGGAAGGGAAGGGAAGGGAAGGGAAGGGAAGGGAAGGGAAGGGAAGGGAAGGGAAGGGAAGGGAAGGGAAGGGAAGGGAAAGGAAGGGAAGGGAAAGGAAGGGAAGGGAAGGGAAAGGAAAATGTAGAGCAACCCATAATTCCTTTTCTTTTCATTCCCTCCTAACTCACCAGTAAGCTGAAGGTAATGTGTTAGGAGAGTATCAAGACACACTGCATACCAAGACATGGAATAAAAACAGTTGAGTTAGTTTTGTACAGTACTTCTACAAAATACATATTCGTATATGAGCTGTGAAATCCGAATTGTGTGATTTTGGTAATTTCACATATGAGTTAAATGCTCTCATGTGTGAATTTAAAACTGTGTCATTGCACAATGTAAAGATGAAGGGTAAAAATCATGCTAATAATTTAACATTTCCTTTTTTTAAATTAGAAGGGCATTAAAATAACAAAGAAAACATGGTAAGTTGGTAAGTGGTAGACACTGTGACAAAAGAAAAGAGCTTTATTTTTTAGTACCTTTAACTGCACTTTTTTCCTGCTCTTTGAATGAAGGGTAGTGCACTTTTGTTTGGCACTGGGCTGCACAAATCATGCAGTTGGCTCTGTTGAAGACTTTTCAGTTGCAATTGTGTGCTTCATTTTTACTAATTATGGCTGAGAGGACTACATCAGTACTAGCACCATATTCCTGAGTTATGGAAAGGAAAGATCAAATTTGTGGCTCTTTGACAACTCCTTGAAAATTTTCTTGGCACTTTCAAGAAGTTTTGAGTAAAACTAATACCTTCTCAAACACAGTAACAAAAATAGTTTTTTTTTTAATTCTATTTCTTCTACAATGATATTGCCTTATTTTATCATTATTACAATTTTTTTCCTACTGGTTTTCACTGAAAAGATGTAGTATTTCAGCTGTACAATGGGCTACATAGACTTTGGCCAGCATAAGAGCCTCAATAACCACGTGCTTCCTAGGGCTGGGTTGGGAAACTTACTGTCATCTGTCTCCAGGAGAAAAGTGTTTTAAGTGCTAAATAACTAACTTACAAGCTTTTTTGCCCCATAGACTATTTGCAAATCAAGAGCTATCTCCTTTTGGTTTGTATTTTCTTATGGTTCAAATATGATGCTTGAGATATATATAGATATATAGATATATATATACTAAATTTGCTTAATGATTGGAAAATTTGTTAATGTTTATTTGAGAGCTTGGTGTGTTATTGTCCTTTGGATTAGCCCTAGTCAGGAAGAGGCAGGACATATGGACAAGAAGCAGAATACAGGGGCAAAATAAGTTTCAAATTTTGTACCAAGATTCAGACATTTCCCACTCATTTTCTTGCTTCTGTAATGACTACTAGGGATACTTATTGTAAGTCATTTTTAATCATTCCTTTCTTTAGTCATTCAGTCATTCAAACCCGAAGAGATTAGGCGTTTTCTATGAAATTTTCCTATGAGAATAGAGAAAAATTTCAAAATGCTATTTATCTCCAAGAATTTTATTCATCTTCAGTCAGTAAGAAGAGTTAGGCATTTTAACTTGAAAAGAAAAAGAAAATAATAAAAATAAATTATAAATGATAAAATAGAAAGAATTCCCTGTAGTCTTTATGTCAGTTGTGGTCACGTGTAATAACTATTCTTCTACGTATTAAAATCCATCTTTTCCAATTCATCTTCTGAATGCCTATTCTTCTCAATTGCTACCATCATAAATTGAAACTGGCAACAGTAGCCATGAACAACTGCCTGTATTTGGACTTTTAGGTCACAAGCTCAATACAAACCAGGTTTGCCTGTCTTGAGTTCTATTCTTGCTATATTTTATTACTCCCCCCACCATTTTAGTTATATTCTTATATCTCCCTACTATGTAAGGGAAGTAGCTTATAAGAGGACAAGTACACATGTAATTTAAATGGTCTGTTAAGGTAAACTTAACATTATGTTTTTAATAAGGACTTCTATATGAGAAAGCCTTCTTTCAGTAAGATGATTTTTCTGACATGTTTTGTTTATAGAACATGTGTACTTTTTACAAAAGGAGGGACTGTCACAGATTGTAAATTAAAAAGGGAAGCCTTGGGGCACCTGGGTGGCTTAGATGGTTATGCATCTGCCTTCAGCTCAGGTCATGATCCCAGGGTCCTGGAATCAAGCCCCACATCGGGCTCCCTGCTCCGTGGGCAGCCTGCTTCTCCCTCTCCCTCTGCTGTTCCCCCTGCTTGTGCTCTCTCACTCTCTCTCAAATAAATAAATAAAATCTTTAAAAAATAAATAAATAAAATAAATAAATAAAAAGGGAAGCCTTGCCATCATTTCTCTTATTGAACCTTTGGTGTTCATTTGCAAAATGTGTCCCTGATGCAATCATTTAATTCCAGAGCTTTTAAAGAATGGTAGTTTATTTTATTTTTATGGAGACGTCTTCTCTCAAGATGTTCTTGGTTTAAGTTTATTTCCCAGGTTAATTACTTTTATTAAAAATTGTTTTCGTGTGCAACCTTAAGACAGATTTATGTGCCACCACTATAGCCAATGTTCCTATTGGGAAACTATGAGGGAACCACTAAAATTATCAGAGATTGCACTCTCAGAAATCTCTAGTATGGAGATTATTCCACTGCCATACAGCAGCAACAACAAAACCACAAACACCCAGTGGTTTTTAAGCATCTACTGTGTATCAGATTTAAAAAAAAAAAAAAACTGTTATTTCATTTAATCCTTACGATAATCCCGTGAGATAAAATGATATTCTAGGACTAACTCGGATTCCCCTACCATCCCACCCTTGCCAAGAGGCTTTTAAACCCTTACACTGGCACATTACCATGTGTAAATAGCATTTCCATATTCTTTGTGTACATTAAAAAGGTCTAAGTGAGAGAGAGTTTAGGGGTCCTTCGTCCTTAACAGCTAATAGCCCTGCCTGGTTATTTCTAGAAATGCAACCAATCCAGCAACCGGAAACTAATTTTTTTAGTGCCTCAGGACACCCTGTTCCTTCTATTGACGGCCTCATTCCGCGCATGAGTCTTAATCCACGGGACCTGGTTTTCTCAACTGGGTGACCCAGCACAAATTTGTTACCCTCTTCCTTCCGTTCTGTGGGTCTCAGATTACTTATGTGTGAGATCAGAAACTTGGATAAAGTTTTCCTGGACTTTCCCTGAATTGACTCTAGATGTCAGAGGAAGTAAGAGGAGGAATCAGGAAAGATGAGTCAACCAACCTTTCAAAGTCTGAGAAGGACAGACCTACGGGGTTAAACTCGGGGGTGGGGGGACGACAAACTGAGAGTAAGATCCAGGTTGCCGCAGGCCCAGCAGCGAAGACCCAAGGTCCAAAGACCCTGAGTCCGAGCCCCTACAGCACCCACCCCTCTGCGGAAGCCCCGCCCTCTCCGGGAGCCGCGTTCACGCCACGCCCCTGCCTCACTACCTGCGTCGACGGTGAACTACATTTACCAGAATGCCATTCAAGCCGCCTCGCAAGGCAGCAATAAGTGTCTGGGTGACGCCATCAGCCGGCGCGATGTTTAGAGTCCAGTGATGTCGTGGCGCTTTGGGGAAAGAAGTTGGTGTTTCTCTGGGCCCTGGTACTGAAGACGCCGTCCGGGGGATCCCGGCCCCTTCCTACCCACCCTTCCATCTGCTTTTTTCTTCCCTACTCTGGCAGGATGAGGCGTGCAGGCCTGGGTAAGAAGAGGGCTGAGGTTCGAAGTTCGGGGGCCCCAGAACCGGCCGTGCTGGGCGCGGGGACGCGGAAGGAAATCGGACCAATCTTATGTCACTGGAATCTGGGCCAGAAAGCAGGATGTATGGAGGGGTCTTTGGAGGCGGAACCAAGTAGAAACACACCATTTGTACCAGATCTTAGGGGTTTCCTTTAGTTTGGTTCAGCCCCAAGTTTGAATGGTAGGTTTATAGAGAGTAGTGGAGGAATGGGGGTGGGGTATGTACAGGTGCCAACTGAACTGCCAAGTTTTTTAGTGTCGACTGTCAGAGAGTGATTACGAAACCTGAGTTTCCCCAAGTCTGGCTTCGGTGTCTCGTACTCCACTCCTCCTGGATGTTAGTTTTTTCAGAAGCAGATTTTGAAGAATGAATGTTGCATGCGAAGCATACTAAAAGCAATCATATTAATCTGGTAACAGTGAATTGCAAAGGTAAATGTACCTGTCGTTATTGTTAAAGGCCATAGTATGTAACATCGGGGTCAAAGGCCCTTAAACCCAGAACACTTTTTATCTGAGTCTTGTTCCACTGTGAAAACTTGGGAAACAGGTTCACCAAGCACAAGGACTTTGAAGGGGCCATTATAACGTACAGCTAATAAAACAGCACTTTCTGGGTTTTGAAGCTCTCCATTAAGAGACTTTTGAAGAAGAAAAAGAAAAAAAAAAAAAAAAAACCCTGCTAAATCAGCGTACAGCATACCTGAGAAAATATGTGGGATATTTGAAAAAAGGTAATGTTACCTTTTTCAATGGTTACAATTAAATGGAAAAAGGAATAAAAAAGTTTTTCAGAAGTGTCAGGTATTTAAAGTTGGTGAAAGTTGCCAGTAACTTTAGACTTGCTCATTGATTTAAAAATTGTAGTATGAGAAAGAGCTTTTGAAAAATATAGCTTTTATGAATACTTGGCCAAGTAAATTGTAGAGAAAAAAATAATATTGAGCAGTTTAATTTTATATGCCTAAATTTTTTTTCTTTTTATCATTATTAATGATAACAAACATTTATTGTGTACTTAAAGTTAGCTCTAGGTATACAGTTGATTGTGGCCCTGTTTGTGCTCGCATAGCTTCCAGTCTAGTTGGTGAGTAGGAACATAGTACAAGGTGATAGTTGCACATACAAATAGCAAATAAGTTATACAGCTAGTGTCTCAGGGATTTCAGAGATAGAGCACTGCTTACTTTGTAGAGACATAAGAACTTGAACCAGAGCTTGATTAATGGAAGGTAAGAGAGGCAAGTTGGAAGCAAGACTTCCCTACCCCTCCTCGTACCCCCGAAAAGTTGTAGGACTAGAATTAGGAATGGTGTGTATAAGGGATTATTATTAAGCCAGTGTGACTGAAGTAGGAGACATGGAAGCAGAACCCCACTGAGGAGATACTATGAGTGCCAGGCCAAGGAGTTTAGATCTCATCAATAGGTCCTTTGGCTCCCTTGAATGTTTTTGGTGCAGCAGTGTGCCATGATAAATTGCAGAAAAGGGACTTGAGAAGCTGTGGTTCTCAGCCCTGACTGTACATTAGAATCACCTGGAAAGCTTTTAAGGCACTGATACCTGGACTGGAGTCCAGACTAATTATACTAGAATCTCTAGGATAGAGCCTCCTTCCCTGCTCCTCGCCGCCGCCCCCCCCCCCCCCGGAAGCTCCCTTGTAGTTGAGTGGAAAGATGCTTGCTTAAGTGTCTATTGCTATCATTTACATTGGTGTAATGTGATTTTTTTTTATTCTGGATTTTTTTTTTTTTAAGTATCAGATTGTATTGACCTGGAATTTTAAACTTGGGACAAATAAGCTGATAGATGTTCATGTGGCACACTTCTCATGAATCTCTAAATGACTTGGCTCAGTTATTGATAGAAACTACCCTAAAAAAGTAGCATTTGTCTAAATGGATAAAGACTAAGGATGATCTTTGGCATTCACTAGCTTTCCTACAACTTTTCATACTATATTTGTGGAGTTTTATGGATAGTGTATCAGCAATTGAGGGAAAATTTGAGGAATGCAACTCCCAGAACATACTTGTTTAACATTTTGTAGTGGTGGGAATTGTGTAAGTGTCTGCTGTATATAGTCATTAGGTACAGGGGATATAGAAGAAGTGTAAGACACTGTCTCTGCCCTCAAAGAAGTTTATGATTCCATTCCTGGCAAAGGCAGGCACATTCAAAGTTGAATAACAGTGAAGTCAGATTCTATTTATTAATTCATTTACCAGTATTTATTGAGTGTGCCTTACTTTGTGTGTGTTTGTGTGTGTACACTGTGGGGGATACACAGCCAGGAGTGAAACAAATTTAGTTTCTGCCCTTATAGTATCATCTAGAGTGTGATATTATTGTTGTGTACAGTAAGAGCTGTAAGAATTCAGAGGGAGTTTTGCCTTTAAGAGAAAGTGAGGTTTGTGCCAGGTCTTGAAAGAGCTTCCTATTTACACCTCAACCATCCTTCAACTGCCAGCACTGACTGCTACTTCCTGTCCTTCCATCTTTCACTGTCCCTGTTGCTTCGTCTACTCTTTTGAGTTTACAGAGACCTAGTCCCTGTATCATTCCTTTCCCTCATTTCTCCATTGAAACTGCTTCCATCCCTGTCCAGTGCAGTCCCCACATTCCATATATTCACCTTCTCTGGGCAAGCGATCTCAGTCTTGGGGCTCTTTTCTTCAGCCCCATCGCTGTAAACCTCTTGATCAAACTCCTGATCAATCCAACCATCCAGATTCTCACAGGCTGACTCGGCTGATGAGCACTTCTTCAGAAAAATCACACATCCAGGAGGACTGACACCACCACAGTATGCTGCCTCAGCCAGGATCATTTTATCCTCCTAGGGCCCGTGTAGTCCTAGTCATTTTCCTCCATTATTCTCTTTACTGCTTTTTCCAAATGATACCCTTCCTTAAAGACAGTCTCCATCTCTTCCTTTACTGAGAAAATTGATGGTATCAATTGTTTTTTTTAAAAAAGTGGTTAAACAACGCCCTCAACTCTGCTTTCCTGTCTCAGTCCTCTAGCACATTTATATACAGATTCACTCTCCAAGGCTCACTCCACCTGTTTGATTGCCTGATGAATACCAAGTACTTTATGAGGCAGTAGCTGGGACTATGTATTCTCAGTGCAGTTCCCTAGAAGATAAGCTCCCAACAGTAGTACCTAGAAAGAAAAATGGATGTGGCACATAGGAGTTTCTGAAATATTTGTTGAATGAATGCATGTCCCTCTTAACTCTTAGCTAATGTTCTCCGAAAGTTATTCCAGCTCTCTTCTATTTAAAAGAAAGAGATGCCAGTAAAGGACCCCGCTTTGCCTTGAGCTCCCTCCTGCTATGTTTATCCTTTCTCTCTTTTCCTTCATAGCCAGGCTTCTTCAATGGATAGTCGACGCTACTACTTTTAGATCCTTTTTTAAAAATTTGTACTTCTATGGAACAGGGAATGTATCCTGAATATCCTTGTATATCGGTGCCTATTTTAGTGTCTTGTGGGCAATCAGTAAGCAATCAACAAGTATAAAAATGAACATTCTTTGCGTAAAAGAGGGCATTAGAAAGAATTGTTCTGATCTCTATTTGGTTACTAATTTTTAAAAATTCCTTTGAAGTGTGAATGTTACAGACATACGTGGTCTGCAACGCCCTCCAGGGGTCTTTTTTGGTTCTTTCCTATCAAGGTTTCAAAAGTGGCTTGTTTTTGCTACAACTATACTGTGACTCTGATCCTTGCAGGTGAAGGAGCACCTCCTGGCAACTATGGGAACTATGGCTATGCTAACAGTGGCTATAGTGCCTGTGAAGAAGAAAACGAGAGACTCACTGAAAGTCTGAGAAGCAAAGTAACTGCTATAAAATCTGTAAGTATTTAACAGATGTTACATACTGTCAAATTTATGTATTTATGTACATACATATTATATACTTATAAACTGTGTATGTTATTGGCATCATACTAAGGAATTCAGTTATGCAAGGTGTGTCTTGTTCAGCAAGGTCAAAATGCACTCAAAATTTAAACATGATTTGAGTAGAAGATTAGAAAATGGGGCCAATCAAAACATATGGTACATTTATTTTTTTTAAACTTCCACTGTTTTTTTGTGGGTAAATCTATAGTACTGTATGTTGTCTACTGTATGTTGTCTGTAGTAATGTCTCAGAGCAGTCCATCTTCTGCCCCAAGCAGCTCTTTTCCTGACTTTTCTTCTTCTTGTATTCTGAGCTACACATCTCAGTGTTTCATGTTTCTACCTTTGTACCTCATGTCAGTCACTGAGTTTTGTGCTTCTTTCTTTCTGTCTCTACTTTTCTTTCTTTCTTTCTTTTTTTTTTTTTTTTAAAGATTTATTTATTTATTTATTTGACAGAAAGAGAGAGAGGCAGGAGAGAGGGAACACAAGCAGGGGGAGCGGGAGAGGGAGAAGCAGGCTTCCCGCGGAGCCAGGAGCCCGACGTGGGGCTCGATCCCAGGACTCTGGGATCATGACCTGAGCCGAAGGCAGACGCTCAATGACTGAGCCACCCAGGTGCCCCCGTTTCTACTTGTCTATTTCGGATGCTATCCCCTGGTTTTCTTAGGTGAACTACTGAGGGAGCCCCTTAACCTGTTTGCTCCTCGTTTTTTGCACATTCTATTCTGAGCTACATACTGTCTCCACAGCCATCTTTTTGGAGTGTTTTTTAAATTGCATCATATGCTCCCAGAAGTCTCCAGTGTCTTCCCATGATATAAGAATGATATTCACACTCTAGCTTGACCAGATAAGTCCTTCACAGGTTGTCTACAGCTTTTCAGACCTTATGCTCCTCACTTCTGGAAACGTGTATATGTTTTCTGCCAGACAAATTAGTCTCTGGTGTGTGTTCGCTGGCTGTCTGCTTGTACTCCCGTAGCTTTGATCCTGCTGTTCCTTTGCCTCAGCAGTGTCCTCTCCCTCCTTACGTGCACTGAAGGCTTGCCCATAGTAGAGGCTCCTCTTCACTGCACTCCTTCCTTCTTGAAAGCTTTACCTGATTATCACATCAAAAGTAACTTTTTTTCCATGTGAACATAAGACCATTTGTACCATTTCTCTAGCATGTATCGCATAGGGATCTGCATTGGAATTATTTGTATGTAAAAGAAATTTACCAGAATGTAGGGTTTTCTACTGTATTTATTTTTATCTTTTACACAGCCCCTAAGCATAATTCCTTGTTGGTAGTATTGAGCTTAATATGTATTAAATAAAGGAATTACAAAAAGGTGATTTTAACAGCATATGTGATTGATTCTATATTACATTAAACATGCTGTACACTAATAGAGCATTCAGGAGAAGCTCATGTTGCCAAAACTTAATTGGTATTTCATTAGTCTTTGGAAAATAGAATTGTATTCAGCCTGGAGACTATTACATTCAGAACGAGTATTGTTTTCGAAGTCATATTAAATCAAAAGGAATTGATCAGTGAACTAAGTAATACTGTATAATGTTACAATTTAGAAAATCAACATTTAGAGGGAATTAAGAATTAAATGTTCTTCGTTTTTTGTTTTTTAAACTCCAACGTTGATAATTTAGGCTTCTTGTTAGAAGAAAGGTTTTTTTTCTCCTGGAAATTTTTCCATGGCATGAATGACAGTTGTAGAAAGTAGTTAGGTGATTTGGGCTACTTAGCTTTATAGTTGCTTTATTATCTCTGAATTGTTAAATTTGGGTAAAAAGCTCACGTTCTCATCTGTAGAATTCTAGTACAGTTTTGTGTCAGTATCACCCTATATACTTTCCACCACAAGATAAGTTGAGAACAATATTTGCAGTGGTTTGCCAAGATTTTCATTTGTTGCTTGTAATTTATCCAAATATCTTGGAAGTAAAGCCTTTGATGAATTTGTCATATAAAGTATTAAATAGGTTTTGGTCTGAATAGCAGCCATAACCACATAAATAGCATTTCTTTTAGGCTCAGCCTCTTTCTGTATAGCTCAGGATGGAGGTAACAATAACCTGTCAATTTTTTTCCAATTTATTATCATATTTTCTTTTCTTTTTATTTAAAGATTTTTATTTACTTATTTGACAGAGGGAGAGTGTATGTGTGCATGCACAAGCAGGGGGAGCGGCAGGCAGAGGGAGAGGGAAGCAGGCTCACCTCTGAGCAGAGAGCCTGACATGGGGCTCAATTCTAGGACCCTGGGATCATGACCTCAGCCGAAGGCAGATGCTTAACCGACTGAGCCACCCAGGCGCCCTTACTATCATATTTTAAAGAAAAATACCTCTAGAATCTAAATAAGTAACCAGCTTAGGCATATATTCAAAGTAATGTCCCACTTCATTAAAAAAATATTAAATACTTAATGTAGATTTGAATTGGTAAGATGGGTACTTGTATATATCTTTTTCAACATAAAGAGGGGGGCTCCTGGGTGGCTCAGTCGGTTAAGTGTCTGCCTTCGGCTCAGGTCATGATCCCAGGGTGCTGGGATCGAGACCCACGTCTTCGGGCTCCCTGCTCAGTGGGGAGCCTGCTTCTCCCTCTCCCTTTGCTCCCCTGCCCCTGGTCTATCTCAAATAAATAAATAAAATCTTAAAAAAAAGTAAAGAAGAAAATATACAGATAAATGATGTATAAATTTAAGAGAGGAAGAAAAAAGCATGCAAGGCTGAGATTCAGAGAGAAGTGTGTACCAAAATTAAAAGATGGAATTGAGTATTAAGATGAAATCAAAATGAAGAGCAGGGAGACAATATCCATAGTTGGGAAGGAGTAGAAATTCTAAATTTGTTTTCCTTTAACGTCAGTGGAAAAAATATCAGAAGAAAGTATATGTATTTTATATTTTTGGAAGAGAGTTTTATTTGAGAAAATGAGTATGCTTAGAGTGGTATTATTTTTACTTTATGACACTTAAATACCTTTATATGAGTAATAATGTATGTGCTTTTTTTTTAAATAGCTTTCCATTGAAATAGGCCATGAGGTTAAACATCAAAATAAATTATTAGCTGAAATGGTAAGTGGTTCTGACTTTAAATTGAATAAATTTGATCTAATATTCTCAATTTTAGTCTGTTAATCATTTTAACTTTTATCCATTTTGAAATTAGAGATTATAAGTCCTGAATTCCTGCCCTTTTGTATCTCATTGCTTTGAAATAATTAATGTTTGTTTATTTTCCCACTTTTCATCTTGCCTAACACAAGTGGGAGGATGAGGTAGAAGCCATTGTATCTTTCATCTTGTATTTAGAAACACTGTTAAAGACTCAGGACAAATGACTGTTTTGAGTGTTCTTGGAGATCTCAGTGGATACAGACTACCACGTAATCAAAAAGCACTTCATATCCAACCAGGTGAATGCCTTTCACTTAATGTGAGCCCATTTCTTTTGCTTGATCTCCTAAGGATCACTTCTGAACAAATCAATAAGATTTGAACATAGTAACATCCCAGAGCCTTTTATCTCAAGTCTCAGTGAGCTCAGCAACATATACCTTTTCTTGTAGAGCCTATTTCCATCCCGGAGTGTTTATTTTGGATGTCACTTCTCTGGACCTTCCCTAGTTTCTCCACTTGCTTTTAAAATTGTATTACTCAAAAATGAATATGGCATTGAAAGCAACATTCGTATGGCGGTTGTACATTGGAATCACCGGGGGAACTTTCTGAAAATATTTATGCCTGGTTCCCGATCTAAATATACTGATAAAGAATTTCAGGGGGAAGGACCTATACATATGTATTGTGAAAAAAGAAAGTGTCCCAGGTCATTGTGATACATAACCCTGGTGAAGAACTATAGATCTAAAGTGCTTGAAGTCCATAGAACCTGAGCTGTGCAAAGGCTGTCATTATGCTGGGGCCTTTACATCTTAGGATATTGAGATTTCTATGAAAGTGCAGTATTTCTAATCCACACCTAGTCCTCTCATCTTAAGGACTTAATATGGTAGTTTTCCCCATCCATATTTGTAATCTTAACCATGATATTCTCTTAACTTTTAATAGACTCTACCGTACTTCGAGGTCAGCTGTCTAAATAAAAGGATCTTAAAAGTAAAGTACATTTAACTGCTAACCATATTAAATTTTGGATGAATTATTGTCCCGAATTACGGAAAGCACCAACCATTTGACCTGGGAGAGCAGTGGCCCAACAAAAACAGAAAACACCTGTATGATAATAGACAAACTACATACCTTTATTGTTAAGGTTTTTTTAATTCACATGATTGGGAAAAGACCCAAATAGTTTGGGATTTTGAATTACTCTGGTGCTGAAAGAAATGTTTATTGGATAATGAAAGAGCTTTTTATTCATTGAGAGAATTACTCTGTTTTGCACGGAGTAATCAGACTTGATTATACAAGTTACAGACAGGCTCCTGAATTGATTAAACATTAAAAATGTATTCTAATAACAGTATATTCAATTACTTAAATGTGCATATGTCGAATATTACAATCTAACTATTTTGTTTTCCTCTTCTCCTCACAGGATTCACAATTTGATTCTACAACTGGATTTCTAGGTAAAACTATGGGAAAACTGAAGATTTTATCTAGAGGGAGCCAAACAAAGCTGCTGTGCTATATGATGCTGTTTTCATTATTTGTCTTTTTCGTCATTTATTGGATTATTAAACTGAGGTGATGCAAGTGAGTTTGGAATTTGTTCCAGCTTAACTGTTTGGAGTGCCACGTTGGTAAAAAATCAGCAGCAAAACATTCCAAATTTTCAAGTGTTAATGATTTTTTTCCATTGAGGATTACTGGATTTTATTTGTTTTATAAATCACATTAGATAACACAGTGCTCTTTGAATACTGTTGCTTAATGATACATTTTTTGCCCCTATTTTCAGGGGTATTGAGATGGCCTGAAGTCACTCTGGCCCTAACAATTTTTTTTCCTGTTGTTCGCTGTCAGATTAAATAACCATCTAATACTCTGCTCTTAGCATAAATGTAGGCTTATGTTCCGTGTGAAGAAACTTAGTGGGAGAATAACAGAATCCCTGGAGAGCCTGATGCTGAACTCTTGAGGTAGTGAACAAGTTTGTGAGGGAATGGTGTATGTATTTTCCCTAATTGTCATCAGCCCTGATAATGTACTGCCCTTTCCTCCTCTCTTTGGTTAAAATCGCTTAGGCTGATTTCCTTTTACCTACAGTTTTCCTCAAAAATTTTGATGACATGACTCCTCTTTCCCCTCTGCCCAGTGACCTCATCTTTTACTGAAGCTTTTTATTTTGGCACAGTTCTTGTAGGGCCCAAAACAAATGTGTACCAGTCTAGTTATTGTTTTATATTAATTTTATACAGACCATTGACTTGGCTTACAATAGTTCAATGATTTTAGCTACTTAGGTAGGCCATTTGGTTATCATTTGTGACAGAATGATGTGAAGCTAAAGTAATTGCTAAGCTCTGAATGGAAATAAAATTAACTGCCTCTGCTTTATTATGTGTTCAAAATAGATATTGAAAGTACTCAGGCATTGAACTTGGGGTTAAGAGTGTTGTTGCTTTAATCCAGTCTATTTGTTTATGGAAAGAAAAACAAAGATGGACAGAAAGAAATATTAAGATGTTCTTAAATACTCTGTATTACTACTGTTTGGAATTTGCCCACTTACGGGTTCTAAAAATAAAATTTTTAATGAAATATATTGTCTTTGTTGCCTCTTTGTTCAAGTCTCTGTCTCTTTTTTTAACATAGAACCTGAGAAATGGTCCTGAAACCAGGTCCCAAACAAAATCCGGAAAAGATAATATATTTATATTATTTTAGAATTTGATTCAAACAAGTTATTATTATTATTTTGATAAATCGTGACTGCAATTTCAAAAATCTCTTTAATTCCCTACATTTTTAGTTGAAAGTCTCTTACCTTTGATTCTGCTGAGTGTGCAATCCTTTTTTGCTCATCCTTAATTACCTAATAGTTTAGGTCCTGTCTTTGGCTCTGTTTGTCATCACTTGGGCCTCTATTTGACAGAAACACCAGAACTGAGAAGGGTTAAGTGACTTCACATATAAGAAACAGCCCTGCCCTGCCTCCAAAAAAAAAAAAAAAAAAAACCAAAGAAACAGGCCCAAGGTCTTGTGATGTGATGTGAGAGACTCTGATTTGAGTTAGATGACCTGAGTTCAGATCTCTGTTCCTTCCCTTGCTCAATGTTTTTGGGCCTGTTTCTTCATTAAATCACGTATTTCATAGGATTGTTGTCAGAGGTAGATAAGTTACTGAAAATACGTGACACACCATCACTCAATAAATGTTAGTTCTCCCTATCCTTAACACACACATCAGAAAAGTGACTTAAGAGCAAGACAATATGGTGGTTTCAGGTTTTGAGGTGATGCTGTGACTTCCAAGCAGAAATGCCTCTCAATTAGAGACTGATTCAGTTTTCAAGAATTACTTAACTGTGTGTTCTGTGCCAATTACGTGACATCAGAGCTCGGGAAGACTTGTCAATAATTAAAATTGCAAAAGGAAGAGCAGAAGGCCAAAGAAAAAATGATTGGAAGATGGGAACAGAAGAGAATCAACAGTGCAAGTAAATGAGATCAAAGCCTTGGGAAAACCAGTGATGGCAAGTGAAGGATGGATTTCAAGGTTAAGGTTTAGCTGTTAGATGACAATCTTGGTAAAGTACTACAACACTATTTCAGGGGCGCCTGGGTGGCTCAGATGGTTAAGCATCTGCCTTCAGCTCAGTTCATAATCTCTAGGTCCTGGGATGGAGCCCCACGTCAGGCTGGGAGCCCACTGAGCTGGGAGCCTGCTTCTCCCTCTCCCCCTGCTTGTGCTCTCTCTGTCTCTGTGTCTCTCTTCCAAACGAATTAAAAAAAAAATTTTTTTTTCAAATATTGGATATTGTCAAGGGGATGGGGATTTCAGGGAAAGGGGCTTGGGGTGATATAAACATGATTCTCATCACTGCACTGTCCAGCATTTCTTACTTGATGATTCGTTTTTTAGAATTGCCTAAGGTCCCTAACCATCATTTCCTATTACTCCCTCATCACTGCCTTGGCTGAGATTCCTGGGAGGCAGGAGACTCCTCTGGAAGGGCCTGTCCTGCCCCGTCAGAGATTTTTCAGCAGTACCTTTTCTCCTCGCATTTGGGGGACCCCTAGCAAAAAGTACTCCCAGAAACAAAATTTGGGGGAAACATCAAATATGGAAAAGCTCTAATCCTTTTAATCTTTTACAAACCCATTGCTAACTCTGAAAAATACTTTATTGCTATAGGTGTCTGGGAAGTTGGTCATAATAGTTGAACAGGCAACATATCCACATTATAGTTTTTATTCAAACAACAAAAGACTTGCAGATATTTGGATGATGGGTGATACACTATAAATTCTACATTTTAAATGGTGAAGCAAATTCAGGAAATAATTTATGAAAATCCCAAATGTCCAAATTTTTCTGCAAAGTGTCTACTCACTTCATTTCACTAGGAGTTGGTCCTTGGAAGTGCTGACACATTTGCAAATGATAGAAAGTATAACTTTACCTGCACCATCCCCTATGGACACAAGGTGTAGGTCTCTACAATAAGCAAAGGGAGAATTATACATATTACTGCTAGAATTTAAATTAGCATAGAAATTAATTCATGGATACTCCTTGAATAGAGAATAGCTGTTAAACCTAAAACAAATATGCATCATCTTAAACATCAGAATTCTGGAACAGAAAACTCCAGCACCTGCTCCTGTAGAGCACTGCTAGTTCTAAAAAATAAACTAGTTGTCCTAATTTTTCAATGCTCTCAAATTTCAAATTATATGTATTGAATTTGCTTCCTTGTAAAGGAAGTGGGAAAAGTGCTTGATAATTTGGGTACATTCAGTCAGTAAATAACTTCATCAGGCTATACTGATGAATAACCTTTGACTAAATATTTACTGGGAAGCAGAATAGCATCATAGCTGAGACAAAAAGCTATGGGGTCAACCTGCCTGAGCATAAATCCTGGTTCCCACTCACACCATGAGTTTGGGCTGATGGCCTCTCCACTTCAGTTACTCTATTTGTAAAACAGCAGTAAAAATTTTGTGTAGGTAGCGGTAACACACAGCGTTACTGGGCTACTGAAGTGCTATTCCTCGTAAAGAAGTTAGAATGGGTTCCTGGGACTCAGTAGTACTTCTGGGGTCAGGATACTTAGGAATCTAATGGGTCCTGCTCACCCACATGTTGCTGAAACAGTTTTGGCCGCTTGCTCCCTGCTGCCAGACCCCCACCCGGCCACCACCATCCTGCTGGGGCTAGAAGCAGCTATTTGTCTTCCCTCTGCTAGCGAGAGGTCGCCAGTTTCTGGAATTTAGTTCATTAGGTTTCTTTGCAGCCTCAGCAATCTGATGGGATTTTTTAAAAACCTATGATTTTCCTGTATATCTAGCTTATATGGGTTCTTAGAATGAGAGCAACAGACGTCAACGTTGGAAGCAGAAATCTCAAGAGAGAAACTTAGAAAGTTCTCTACCTGTAGAGGTTTGATAAACAGGTGGTAAACATTCTATTTCCTTTTACTTTTTCTACAGTTATATATATATATATATATATATTTAAAGATTTTATTTATTTATTTGACAGAGAGAGACACAGCGAGAGCAGGAACACAAGCAGGGGGAGTGGGAGAGGGAGAAGCAGGCTTCCTGCGGAGGAGGGAGCCTGATGCGGGGCTCGATCCCAGGATCCTGGGATCATGACCTGAGCCGAAGGCAGATGCTTAACGACTGAGCCACCCAGGCACCCCTACAGTTATATTTTTAAATTCTACTTTGAAACTTACTGAATTACTGGATGAGGTATGGGGTGCAAATAATTTTCTTTTTAATTTACAAAGGGCCAGACAGTTATTCTCACAGTAAATACTGGAGAACACTTTCTTCTTCTATATTGTTAGAGTATAAGATTGGGTCTTTTTCTGGAGTATGTATTTCATTCTATCCAATTTTTTATCCTTGCACCAGTACCACGTTTTTTAATTATTGGACTTTTGTAGTGTTTTAATAGCTAATAGATACCTATTCATTCTTTCTGACGAACTTCATTATACTTGAATAATATTTTAATAAAACATAGTGGATTTTGACAAGAACCGTATTAATCTTTTATAATATCCTCTGAAAAAAATCTCTAAAATGTTTCCCTAATTGGAAGGTTGGATTTTGACCCCAAATTTCTCTTTTCCTTTCATTATATGTTGATGTTTAATGGTATAGTGGTAAACCAGCTTTCTGGGGCTAGGAGTGTGATTTATAGTACTTTCCTTCTCTTTGGTGTAAATATTCCCACCACACTTGATTTCAAGTTACCGATGTGACATCACTGAACTCAGAGTTGTGAAAATATACATACATTTGGCTCTCATGAGCTGGTACAAGCTAGCACTATTGTACCACTGGCTATATTGATGATAAATATTCTTTTTAAAAGAAATAGAAGTTTGGGGCGCCTGAGTGGCTCAGTCAGTTAAGCATCCAACTCTTGATTTCAGCTCAGGTCAAGATCTCAGGGTCCTGAGATCGAGCCCTGAATGGGCTCCACAGTGCAGGTGGAGTCTGCTTAAGATTCTCTCTCTCCTACTCCCTCTGCCCCCCTCCCTCTCCCTAAAAAAAAAAAAAAAAATGAAGAAGTTATTTGTTTTCTAAATGAGAATCACTCACTTAAATTTTAATGGAGAAAAAATTAGGCAATATGGAGTAAAATTGATAAATTAACTTGAGAATAATATTTTTCAATATATTTCAATGGCAATATGGAGTAAAATTGATAAATTAACTTGAGAATAATATTTTTCAAAATATTTCAATAAAATTGATAAATTAACTTGAGAGTAATATTTTTCAAATTAGGCAATATGGAGTAAAATTGATAAATTAACTTGAGAATAATATTTTTCAATGACAGTGGACTCTTAGAAGATCATTTGTACATTTTGCATATGTCAACCTTTTTTTCAATCTGTATGAGTACATTCATGCTACATTTATTGACCTTCCATCTTCTGATAGTTCAAATACTGTATTGAATCATATACAAAGAGGGTCGGTGACCAATGTTTATAGCAGCAATGTCCACAATAGCCAAACTGTGGAAAGAGCCAAGATGTCCATCGACAGATGAATGGCTAAAGAAGATGTGGTATATATACACAATGGAATATTATGCAGCCATCAAAAGGAATGAGATCTTGCCATTTGCAACGACGTGGATGGAACTGGAGGGTGTTATGCTGAGTGAAATAAGTCAATCAGAGAAAGACATGTATCATATGACCTCACTGATATGAGGAATTCTTAATCTCAGGAAACAAACTGAGTGTTGCTGGAGTGGTGGGGGGTGGGAGGGCTGGGGTGGCTGGGTGATAGACATTGGGGAGGGTATGTGCTATGGTGAGCGCTGTGAATTGTACAAGACTGATGAATCACGGATCTGTACTTCTGAAACAAATAATGCAATATATGTTAAGAAAAAAGAAAGAAGAAGAAGATAGCAGGAGGGGAGGAATGAAGGGGAGTAAGTCGGAGGGGGAGAAGAACCATGAGAGACGATGGACTCTGAAAAACAAACTGAGGGTTCTAGAGGGGAGGGGGGTAGGGGGATGGGTTAGCCCAGTGATGGGTATTAAGGAGGGCACGTATTGAATGGAGCACTGGGTGTTATACGCAAACAATGAATCATGGAACACTACATCAGAAACTAATGATGTAATATATGGTGATTAACATAACATAGTAAAATAAAATTTTAAAAAATGTGTAGCTTGATTAATAACATGCCAAGTTCAGTTACTAGCTGAGCTTCCTTGAATATTGGAGGCACAATACTGTTGGTCATTAAATTCATGAGGGGCCGAAAATTGTTGTTAACTTCAAATTCTTCTCATGGCTTTCCCTTTTATCAGATGAGGGAAGATGGGTTAGAATCAGATGCTCTGTCTACCGGCTCAGGAACAGATGCCACTGAATCAGGCACAAGCAGCAACAGAGTCGAGAAAAGCCATTTCATAGTCTTCCTCCTCTACCACCATTCACATTTCCAAACATAAGAGGTTTATCAACAACTTGGACCCAAGCTGATCAGGTAAGTAGGCATCTTATTCCAAAAAGCCTAGGTTTTTTTTTAAAGTTTTTTTTTCTGTTTCTATTCCTAAGTAATTAGACCTGACCCCCATCCTTAGCGAAAAAGTCTGCATTTCACACAAAGTCCTACAACAAGATGTGTGACCCATGTAGTTGGCCATGTAAGTGGTGGCTTCTCACTTACCAGGGCATGTCACTGGCGCACAATGGACTTATTCGGGTCAAGGCGTGGGACGTTCCATTTCCAGTGTAGTCAGGTAGGCTCACGCGGTCAGCCTCGCAATCCTGGCTGTCCACCTGCTCCTGCCACAGAAGATACAGTCCTCACCTTTCTTCACACCTGTTACCTCCATCCCTACTGGAAAGGGGAATCAGAGGAAACAGAAGTTTTATTTTATATCTTTCAGAGCCGGCAGTCCATTCTCCTTCAGGAAAGGCAAGCGATAACAGCAACTTAGAAACTCAGTTCTTTGGGTCTACCATGGATTTTCAGAGCCAAACATTTCTGGTATGTTCACAGTATTATATAATTTTGAACTGAAAATGACACATTATCTAATTCCAACACACTGTTTTGTAAATGCAAGTTTCTGGCCTGCATATTTTCATTGGACGAACTGAGAAAAAATATAGGATCAACTGAGTCAAGACTGTATGTGTGAGTGGAGGAACAATGTCAAACAGATTTATCTTGCTGATCTAACTACTTTACTTCTCATTATCAAATTTCTAATCATTAACTTCAGCTTCGCTGATGAAATAGCAGCAGAATTGGTAAGAAAAGAAGACTGGTGTTAGGGGAACAGAAAAAAGATAAAATCATTTAAATCCCCACATCACAGGAGGACCACTGTGGTTCATTGACAACAGCACAATCACCAACTCTAAGATGTTCCAGGTCTTGGGTATATAAGAAAAAAAAGAAAAAAAAAAAAGAAGCAGACTGGAAAATCTCCAGATGGCCAAATAGGATTGAACAAACTATTCAGAATGCAGCACAAAGGGACAACAAGTTGAAAACTGAAAGTGAAATCAAGATATGTAAAATGAGAACTCCAACATGTCTTAATATTCCCAAGGGAAGAAATGGAGAAAGAGGAAGAGAGGCAAGTTTTGAAGAGCTAATGGATGAAAATTCTCCAGAATTGAAGAAGTACGCGAGTTTTCAGATTGATATACCTACAGCTACAGTACAATGGCAGCAGTGTTATAGGAAGGGAAGGGGAGGGAAGGGACGGGGAGGGGTGGGGGGAGAAGATGGGGAGGGGAAGCGAGGGAAGGGGAGGGAAAGACAGCATGAGAAACCCCACAGCTAGGCACACCATATTAAAAATGCAAAGCACTAAAGATGAGGAAAGGCCATCTTAAATCTATTTCTTCAGTAGGAGGAAAAATGAACATAGAAGCAAGAAGATGAACATAAGAGCAACACTTAAAAGAAATAAGAGTACCTGACTTATCTGGTCCTATTCTTGCAAACGTGAACTGTTCCTTGCCTTATTCTCAGGGCTTAGAGATCAAGAAAAATGGGGGAGCAATGGCTTATGAAACAAAACCACTCCAGGCTATGGAACTCCAGAATGGGGCCCAAAGCAGCACCACGGTAGGTGGGACTAATGGGAACGGAATTCAGAGAGGAATTGAGCTTAAATGTATGCTGCAAACTCACGTGATTATATCACACCTGCTATTGCACGAGGAGACAGGATGGCCTCAAACGTGCTATTCCTTTTCAAAGCCTTGTACACACTTGTACAAGGAAAAGGATCCTTATAGTAAACAGGAATAAACAACATTGGAGAGTCAAATCTGGGGAAACACACAGGATTATGGTAGTTTAAGAAAGCGTATTTCACTCACTTATAACATCAGACCTTGCACCAGTTGCACTAATGCCCAGAGGAGTGGTGAACCCTCCGGCAGCGGAGGGAACAAGGCACTGCTGTGGAGGTTCCTCGCTCCCACCTGTGAGGTTGAGAGGTCAAGAAGCACAGGATTAAAACGGGCCATAATGATTGGCAAAATAAATGATCAGTTCTGTGAGACTCAGACCTGTTTGTTGTCAGCCCTGGTCTGTTCCCAGGGTCCAGGTGCTCAGGAAATATTTACTGAGTGAATGAATTAAAGTAATCTGAAACACAAAGGAAGGTATGACATTAATAGACAACTTAAGTCCCTCTGAAATATGTCATACTCTCTCAAGATAAATTTAAAAAATAAACAATCTAGCCACTGATTTTCTGTGCCATCATATTTAAAAGAGGACAGGGTTATAAACATTTTAGGTAATGTTAAATTGAGTTTACTAATTTATGACATGACCCTCAAGGGAAAATTCTACCATTTTCAGGCCATGCAAACATATTTTTAACTGAAAATATTTATAAAACACCTTTCAGTTGGTTGTATATCCTTGCCATTACACAGAAAAGTGACAGAGCAAGGCTTATGTGGGGGATTTGGGTTGTTTTTATGCACCCAGCACCCCAGCACCCCCACCTATTAAGGGACATTCTCTGAGTGTTGCTTCCCACTTCAGAAGCCGAAGGGACTGGAGACACTGTCTTCCTGCCCTCTTGGGAGCCTGAGCATAGGCTCACAATCCAGGGTTGACCAACTGGGTATTTCCAACCAGGGCTTCAAAAGACGCAGGGAGCTGAGAAACTGCCAGTGATGAAAGTCAGCAGCAGCAGCTGCTCCACAGAGAGAGATGTCCAGTATCCTTTGTGGAACAGTCTGTCAGAGACAGTACAGCCGTAGCCTCGGTGTCCGCTGGTGCCCATGACAACCATCAGGAGTGCTCATCAGTCACAAAGGGCTGTGCTTCCTGCTCTTTGCCAACCTTCAGTTGCCCATATCAGTTTTCTGTTCTTGATTCCCCAACTTCCAGAATGATTATGTGGACTTTCTTTTTTTAAAAAAATATTTTATTTATTTATTTGAGAGCGAGAAAGCGAGCATGTGAGAGAGAGAGCACGAGCGATGGAGAGGCAGGCTGCCCATCGAGCAGGGAGCCCGATGCGGGGTTCGATCCCGGGACCCCAGGATCATGACCTGAGCCGAAGGCAGACGCTTAACCGACTGAGCCACCCAGGCACCCCTAGACAACTTTCAAACAGATTCATTTTCTCTTCAAGTTAGCCAAAACCATTTTCTCTCTTTTTTTAAAATTTTATTTATTTGAGAGAGAGAGAGAGAGAGAGAGTATGAGTAAAGGAGGAGAGGCAGAGGAAGAAGGAGAAGCAGGCTTCCCACTGAGCAGGGAGCCTGATGTGGAGCTCAATCCCAGGACCCTGAAATCATGACCTGAACTGAAGGCAGACACTTAACCGACTGAGCCACCCAGGCGCCCCAATAAAACATTTTCTTTACACAAAACTCTGAATGACAAACTTTGCCATTTGTGATACAAGTTCATGTGTTATAGTAATTTTATTTTATTATTTTATTATTTATTTATTTGAGAGAGAGAGTATGCGCAAGAGAGAGAATAAGCACAGGAAGGAGCAGAGGGAGAGGGAGAAGCAGGCTCCCTGCTGAGCAGGGAGCCAGACTCGGGGCTCCATCCCACAACCCCAGGATCATGACCTGAGCTGAAGGCAGACGCTTAACCAACTGAGCCACCCAGGTGCCCCATAGTAATTTTAGTATTACTCAGAGAAAACACACAAAATGGGTACATGGTCCCTTAACTTACACGTCTGCCACTTAAACTTGGAGAGAAAAAAATTCTATGAATTGTGAGGTGAATTAATTAATTTGTTAAGAACAAGTATTTCCACTTTGTCTTTGCATGTAAACTATTGTCTAGGCAGACAGCAATGCAGACCATAACAGCTACAGATGACTCTTTGTATTTGGCTCAAAATCCGACTATGCCTCATCATACACTTCGTCTTTCAGACAATGCATCCTTACTACAAAGGCATGTTTCATTTTTAACTACGTAACTTACCTCTCAGGAGTGTGATATTGATGATGTTTTTAGTCTATACACTGATGTTACTTTCCTGTGACTCATAAGTAGCAGCTGATCAGGGACATGTTGATGCTAATTCATCATCTGAACATCCTTCTGTGTCATACATATACATAAAACTGACTAACTTGTATATGCTAAAGTAACTTAAAGGGCTACATCATATCATCATAGTTTTAGAGGCAGAAAACTAGATGTTATTCCAAATGGTTTCTCTTTGCTGGAGGAGAGGAAAAAAGAAAAAGGAATTATATACATAGATGTATCTATTCTATTGCAGAAAATCTTCTAACTCTACATATACCCATAATTGCATTTAAATTGCCCTTCCTGCATTAATTCAGGGACTTTGTCATGTCAAGAGAAACTTAAACTTTAATAATGAAAAAAAAAAAAGAATAAAAACATTCCCAACCTTAAGTGGCAGGAAGAGACAATAAAAGAAATGTTTATTCTCCAAAGGGCCCAAATGTAAAAATATTGATCATGATTCCTACTGGCAACACAAGGGGATTCTTGTCATTTAGAAGATTTTTTGTACCACACACTATTAAGTCTAATAGTTTATTTTTGAGGGGAGGGAACAAGAGTGGTGCCATCTCTCAGTTGTCTTCTACTAGCCTGGATCATGTTAAATGATGACTTCTGCTGTTTTTCAAAAAAAAAAAAGAAAGAAAAAAGAAAAAAGTGCCTTATTATTTGTGGATTCTCGGTCCATCTTTATGAATTTGTGATTCTGGGTACTAAAAAAGAAGGGGATAATTCTCCCTAATTAAAGAGGAATTAACTGTTCATTGGCCCTAATACTCTATCTAAAGAACAGATGGGCTCTCTCCTTTGACTTCTCCCTGATTACCATTCAGCGGTTATTAAACTTATGTACAATTCCTAGTCACGCAACTGCCCTTATCTACTTATTTGGAACTATTTTAAGTTACTTATGTGTGACTATCATACCATCACAATTTAAATAAATGATAATTTGCACACAGAAATAACTAGTAAAGATCTATCTAGGAGAGAAGGGAAATATAGCTTTTACCAAAATGTTTTGAATGCACAGATGAATGTTTTCAAGTTCAACTGTATCCAGTGAAGCTCATTATCTGGTTAAGTGGCTTCTTGAAAGTTGAGAACTATAAAATATAGAGAAGACTGTAACTTCTTAACACATAGGATAAATATTAATAATTAGTAATATTTAATGAGTAGAATATCAACATTAAAAATTTGTAAGTTTATTACCACAAAAATTGCATAAAAGATATGACATTAAGAAAAATTAAAGCCACAATAAATTTGTATTTCACAAGAATTAACATAGTTAATTTTAAATAATTATTTCTGGGGTGCCTGGTCAGCTCAGATTATGATTCCAGGGTCCTAGGATCGAGTCCCACATGGAGCCCCACGTTGGGTTCTCTGTTCAGCGGGGAGCCTGCTTCTCCCTCTCCCTCTCCCCCTCCCCCGCTGCTCGTGCGCTCTCTCTCTCACAACTCTTGGGGCGCCTGGGTGGCTCAGTTGTTAAGCATCTGCCTTCGGCTTAGGTCATGGTCCCAGGGTCCTGGGATCGAGCCCCACGTCGAGCCCCACATCGAGCTCCCTGCTCTGCAGGAAGCCTACTTCTCCCTCTCCCTCTCCCCCTGCTTGTGTTCCCTCTCTGGCTGTCTCTCTCTCTGTCAAATAAATAAAAATCTTAGAAAAAAAAACCAAATAAATAAATCTTAAAAAAGTTATTATTTCTGATATGAACTTGCTATTTCTTGTGATAATAGAAGCGGATAATAATAATAATAGAAGTCATGGAATCTCTCTGGTCCCGTTTCCTTTTCTCGGAACGGGGGATACTTTTATCCATATCACAGGACTGTTGAGGGGATCATTCATTCACTCACCCCATGAGATACTTAATAAGCCTCTCTATGTGCCATGTACTTTGCTAGGCATGAGGAATACAATGAAGCACAAAGCAGAGAAGAGAGAAGCTAAATCTATGATAGACTCCCCAGGCAAACCTATTTTGATAAAGAAGTTAGGGTAATCAGCGAGCGTGAGAGTTACTGAGGAGGCCACTTTAGAAGGACTTTAGAAGGTCTCCCTAAGTAAAGCTGAGATTGGGAGGATGCAGACGAGCCAAGCCAAGCAAAGAGCTTGGAGGAAATGCCAGCTGAGCAGAGGAAATATCAAGTGCACGGGGCTAGAGGCTGACTCAGGAGATGGCGCATGACCAGCGTCTACGCAACACTCAGTGCTTCCTCCGCACCGCTTGACCCGCCCCAGCCTACTCACACTCTTGCAATCATTCGGCTTTGCACACAAACACCTCACTGGACCTGTGCTAACAGCTGTAATGCGTTTCAATGGCAGCAAATCTAATGAGTAAAATAGCAACCAATAAGAGCCTTTGGAGAAATTCATTGTGAGTGTTAATATAATCATTTAAGCCTAAATGCCGGAGATGTTTTCAACGAGGAAAAAAAAAGTAATCTTGAATACAGTTACCTAGAAATATGTAATCTTGGAACAGGTCATCAATTCTAAAACATTGAAATAAATACGGGTCTGGCACTTGCCTCTCTACAATTTAATCAGTAGGTTAATTGTCTGGATTAACTTTCCACCAAAAGAAACACTCTAACAATAATATGCCTTTTAGTCAAAATAACATTAAAGTTCAGTTACTAAATTTCAGAGAGGAGTAGCCAAGGCTGCTAAATTATCCAGTATGAGCCCAACAAATATCTTGCTTATAAAAGTTTGCAGCTTGATGCCCCTTGAGGTGTTTGTATGTTTTACATGTCTTGTTAACTTCACTGAAAACTTGCTTTGAGGAAAACAGACAATCACAGACCATGCGAATAAAATCATCTTTAAGAGGTGCAATAACAAAGCTCCATCACTATGCTCCATGCAACATTTTGATCAAGTACTCCTGTCAAGAGCTAAGCAATAGTCTCCTGATTCAACATACATAAAATTCAAATGTACGAAGACAAACATATATT